>NC_138772.1:500378222-501743986 GCF_965119305.1 Pelophylax lessonae | reverse complement strand
CCTCTCTATTTTTTGTATCTCTATCTCATTGGGAATATTTCCCTATACTTCCTGCCTGGGAGACACAACAGGAAGAGACATCTCTCCAAAGTGAGGGGGAATCCTCGTTAGACAGTTGTCATTGACACGGGTTTCATCATTGAAAGTTATCTGTGATTGGTCACATATCCAATGACAACAATTTTGTTATGTACCGTATTTATTCGAGTATAATGCGCACACGTGTATAACGCGCACCCCTGATTTTCGATTAAAAATCGGTATAAATTTTTGTTTCACACCAAGCATTGTAATTGACAAAAAAACATTGTTGAACACGTGCGGCCATGATAAAAATCATTTATTGGCAACGTAAACTGGTATAAACACAATACCGAAATAAAATTACCCGTAACAGAAGCGTCATATGCAGAACGTTTTCTCTTGATACCCTGAGTTGCCATCTAACGGGTACCAGTATATCAATTAAAATATGAAGAACACTGAATTACGGTAAGCAAAACACTGAATTGTACAAAAGCAATGCTTACCGTAACATGTGGGCGAGGCGAGGAAATGAAGCGGCGACCATACAGCGGATAATAAGAATTCTCACCCCCAGTTCGGGCCGCCCACTGTACGCGACGAGGGGACGTTTTTCTTTTCTTCGCCCTTACGTACAGTGAGCGGCTACAGCCCAGAAAAGGCGCAGTGCAAACTCACAATTCGCCTGCGCCCTCAATGGACCGGCCGTCACTGCCACCCCACCCCAGCCCTCGTTTATAACGCGCACCCAAACTTTGATTTTTTTTTTTTGGTAGAAAATTTTGCGCGTTATACTTGAATAAATACGGTAATCACTGTTTTTAATTAAAGAGTAGCGCATTCATTTTGCAAAAGTCTCTTTAGATTAAATCAGAAAATTGATTGTTTTTCCCTCAGTGGTGACATGGTAAATTTGGGTGATATTTTGCTTACCTAACTCTGGAAATCAGTAAAATCTGAAAATTAAATGATCAGATTGAAATGTGTACTCTAGGGTATATCTAGAGCCATTTTTTTTAATACTGTATATTGTTTTCCAGATGGGAAATGATCCAACATTTTATCGTCATGAGATTAAATCTTAAAATGGGAAAACCTATCCCGATAACAACAATCTAAAAGATATTTTGTTTAATTTGATTTTTGTCTTTGGGACCTAAGGTGAAGGAAATCTGTTAAGTGGGACACAGACAACATAAAAAAATCTGGACAATTTGGTTTTTATTTCACCTTCTGTCTTGGTGACAATGATCACAAGGAGATGTTGAAAGGATGAATCTCCCTAATAGAGAAACAGACAGCAATAGAAACCTAATAGTGATTTTAGCTAATTTCCAACTCTATAAAAAATAAAATAAGAATGAATAACAACTAAAACAATCATATTAAAAACAACAGTAATAATAATAACAATAATAATAATGATAATAATAATCTGTTTTGGCTTTAGATATGAATGGACACCAGTTATCCTTTCCTTTCTGCTAAAAGTCATTAAACTGCTATTTTTTGCAGTATAATATGATTTCAAAACCATGACTTTATCACCTCTCACTGCTGTCTGGAATTATTGGTACTGAATCTATTTAATACTGCAATAAAGCAAGTCTCCACAGCAGTCTAAAAGTTTGTGTCACAAAGGTATGGGCTACTTTTAAAGGCAAGCCTTAGCCCCCAATTACTGATATGAGTACAAAAGAAGTGACAGTCTTCCCAGCAAGCAACTTTTTTCCACCAGGTGTATACTTGTCACCCCTTTGAAATGCTGTCATTCTGATGGCTAATTGTATAATGTTTGCAATTACGAACAAGTTTTCATTTATTAGGATTGACCTTGTGCAGATGTTTGTTTCAAAAGTGTCATAGAAAGACAAGATACCTCGGCAAGCCCGCTGCATGGTAATCAAATGACATGCAGAGACAGTTCAATCTTGTGGGTCATTTATTTAAGAAATGGTCCATTTCTCTGTTAATACATCTCAATCTTATCAAAGCAGTTAGCTGCAAACAGCTTTAGTTTAGTCTCCAACAAGCAGCATATGCACTTGTGTATGTACTGCTGGGAAAGTGAATCGGTTGTAGAATGACTAATCTATTTTATCTTACAGGGAAGATGATTTAAAGAAAACAGGAGTTCTATGTATTTGCAGAGCTTTATTTTTGTCTTGGCAACATTTTTTGTTTGAAAGAAAAGGAGAAATTATTGTTAAATGTGTTTTTTTAAATATTTGCTTAAAGAGGGTAGATTTACTAAATAAGTTGAGAGTGTTCACTTAGAAAAATGAATAAAGTCATGGAAAAGACAAAACCCTGTTGTTTTTTTATTTCCCTGCTTATGACCGGGTAGTCGAGGTAAACACACATTCACTTTGATATGTGGATATTATCGACTACCCCTTTAGCAAATCAACCTGAAAAGATTGAATGGCTGTACTTCACAATGTGTATATCCAAAGAGAAATGATACAAGTAGAGTATGTAGAGCATGTCCATCTTTGTTCTGTCTTCTGCAGTTTGCACCATTTTATGAATAATTGGGTTTATATAGGTTTTCATTTAACTTGTATTACCCCTGTGATGGATGCTCATTACATCTAAAGGCCATTTCACCCCCAAAAATGATGTTCCAGTTATTTGTAAAGCCCGGGGAGCTAAGTCAGTCTCAAGCTTTGTATATATCTTTATTATGAAAGAAGAAAATGCTACGTGCTAGCTAATGAACAAGCACGTAGCAGTCATTTGAAACATGTCTACTGTCCTACCTTTCTGTACCATGTACCATTTATGTGAATAAAGGAACTTTTCTTCATTGTGGTCGCACAAAATGGTCACATACTAGTGGTGTGCAACCATTTTCTTCTTTCATGCTTCTCCTGGTGGCGAGCCAAGGTTCAGCACCCACCTTGAATCATGGACTTTAACTAGCCTGAGCAGTGTTCTCTCTTCATTATATCTTTATTATGCCAGCAGTTAGATCTTCCTAACATAATTTAAGGTTCTTCTACCCACCTAAAATTTTTTTGGTGTTCCCATCCAGCTTTTCATGTCCAAACACCTCCTGTTACATTCTCTATAAAATAAAATAAAATAAATAAAAACAACTCCTGCAGACAGGGTGGGAGCTCATCATGATTGCTACAGCAGGGGGGCATGACGAGGACAGGGGGAGATATACAAACAACTGCCAGGTATTTTAAGTACCTAACATCTACCAACAAATGAAATATTGGTTTGAGGTGGACTGACATTTTAATAATTTTAATCCTAAGCTTCCAAAACAGTCCTGACCCATTACAGCATGGATGCCACTAGACCCCTTGTTACCAAAAATATATCTGAGAGTTAATCTCAGACAATATTTGGGTTAATAATGAGAGTTCTATGACTGTGTGAAAACTTTAACACAACAATTATTTATTTGTATAAGGTTTGCCAATTCTACATAATTTACAACAATATAAGTATAGTATAAAGTATAGACTCATATACACACACTATGACCGACACAAGTAAAATATACAATGTACCCTTAATCCTTACTCCATAATTACCTCTAGTGATGGCTCTAGCTCTCCCATGCCAAACAGGAAGTCACCCTGTCTCACCGAACCTAATATAGACCCATATCCCATAGCCTTGTATAGGGCCATTCTCATTGGTTCAGCTATCGTGCTTTGTCACTTCCTGTGGGCGTATCTCTTCCCAGATTGGACCATTTCCCCCTCCCATAGTTACGCCTCTTTCTAACCACTCCTTTTCTGTGTGGGGGGGGGTGTGTTTACTCCTCACTGTGGAGTAGCTCTGAAATGGCTACTTAAGATATGCAAGATGTGTCCTGGAAGCCTGTGGCCCCAGAAAGTCTAGCTTTAAAAGATGTAATCACAGGTTATTACTATGCGTAGTTGTTTATATGTAAACATCAGTTCCCCCCTGGTAGTTCAGGCCTGCATTTTAAATGGACTGGTTAAACCGGTTCTTTGAACTGAGTGCCAACTGGAAGTCACACCACTTTATATAAGTGACAATCATCTCTCAACTAAATGTAAAATCCAAAACTCAATATATCATACCTGTATATATTTACATAAATATTTACAATCTCTACAATGGAGATTTATACATAATCTCCTCATCATCACAACACGGTAAGAGAGATTACGCCTAAACCCCATATGGCAACACCCTGAAGGTATAATGTGGTATCTGGCATCAAACCATCAGTAGCAGATCCTAACCACCAGTCTAGTAAGTTGCCAGTGTATGCCTGAATTAATCAGACTTGTTTTTCTAGCACTTCCCACAGATGCTCAATTGGCTAGAGATCTGGAGCATTTGGAGGCCAAGACAACACCTCAAACCTGCTCTTGCTTTCCTCAAAATTTTTTAACCATTTTTGTAGTGTGGCAGGGCCCATCATCCTGCTAAAAGAGGCCACTGCCATCAGGGATATACTTTTTTTTTCTTTTCTGGATAGCGTGGGGAAGGGCTAAAGCTTTTATGAGGTTGTTTTTTTTTGCTGTCTGTATCCTGTCAGGTAGGTTTTCCATTTCCTGTCTTGGAGATGCAATAGGAAGTGAATTGAAATCTTCTGAAAGTGAGTCAAATTTCCATCTTATAGTTACAGTTATAACCAGAACATTTTTCTCATTTGGAAGAGTTCCCCTTACCTCTTTCTTTTATAACAACTATAAAACTTAGGATTTCCCTTTACTTTTTTGGGTGACAATGGGCAGCAGAACAAACAGAGGCCTGAATCTGCCTAGCAGGAACACCACAATAAAAACTTCCCAAAGTATCTAATGCTTCCCTATCCAAGACTAGAAAAAAAAATGTTTTTGTAAGTTTTTATCTTTCTAGCTTTAGGGCCAGTTCATTTAGTACACAAGTATTTTTGTTAACATGATCTTTTTTATGACAGATGATAACATTTTCTATTCTCTAAAGATGGCATTTTTATCAAATTAATCAGAATAATTTACACGGGAGTCATATTATTCATTTTTGCAATTGTCGAATAATCATAATTGTGTGTGAATGTCAGTTTATAAACATTATCTAAGAGGTACTCAATGTTTCATAAATAGAACTCAATAGCCGATGTAGGAAATAGTCTTATTGAGAGTATCAAGACTATTAGGCTGATTCACTAAAGTGGTTGAAAATCTTTACTCAATAAATGAAAAGAAGCTTTGTTTTAATTATCTAATCACATGAAAAGCAAATTTTAGCTAACTATTTTCATCTGCACACAATAGGTTATTCCAAGTGAACTCAGCTACAATTTTCTGAGTGAAGATTTGTAACTTCATTAGTAAATCTGCCCATAGTATACTTCTTTTTATAAAGGTCCACAAACTAAATATCAAAAACAGACATCAGAGGATTCCATTACTGTTACAGCTAATGCTTGTAAATGTAAACCATGCACTCATTTTTACTAGGCTTGTAAACAATTTCACACTGAAAGAATAATTTATCAAATTAAAATAAAATTATAGTGACTGAGGCATTCTCTTCATCTACTTAGAATAACAAAAAATGGATGTTCACTGTGGTCTGAAGGTAATAAAAGCACATTCTGTGAACTATATAATTAGAAACATATTAACTAATTATTAAAGCTTAATTCCTAATAAGAAAGGGGAAATTGCTTTCTCCATTTCAGCTGTCCTTAAGGAATAATCACAGTGAATATATGTTAACTATATATAATGTGTTTGTATGTATTATATATATATATATATATATATATATATATATATGCCAGAAATCTGTATAATTCTGTATAGATTCGAGTTCCTCTTCTATTCTGAATATATTAGAACAATATTTCATTTTTATAGTAATTGTTTACAATAAAGTCTGTTTAGTATAATGTATATTAGTAAATTACTCAAAAAAAAAAAGTGTATTATAAGTGTATCTTTCCGTTACAGTAAAAACATGTGGATCAAACCTTCAAGGTCCAAGTGGCTCATTCACATCACCAAACTTTCCATTTCAATATGACAGCAATGCCCAATGTGTCTGGGTCATTACAGCTGAAAATTCTAACAAGGCAAGTATAACTATTAATTTTGTAGTACATGTGTTCTTTATTCTTATTGTAAAACAACAAAAAGTCTTCTCTGAAAAATGTTGTTGACCATACCAAATAAAAGGTTAGATGTTACTGTGAAAACTTAGAGTAAGTTCACACTAGCTTTGCTCTCTGTAGAGCAATCTAAATGCGGATCTTTGTTTAGAGAGCATTCAGGTAGTGAAGAGGCATTGTATCAAATCCTCACTGCCTGCTTTAACCCCTTGAACCTCGCATTAGCACGCCAAAACCACATGCATTGCAGGTGGTTGAGGGATGATGATTGCAGTGCAGCTCCATTCACTTGACAAGGGGAACAATTCCTGCTGTGGCCATGAAGTAAAGAATTGGTCCTGCGGCATCTATACATCCTGGACCATTGCTTTTGAAGCCAAAGGGAGTAGTATTTAGGGAGTGGTAAAAGCCCAACTCAACCATTGGTATTTTACCCCCCCCCCCCAAGCAGTGGTATGGATGAGCCCTTATGGAATTTTTCTTTTCACTGTGGAAGTACTATTCCAGGAAACGCACATCTCTAATATTATATGGATTATTACATCATATGACTTTAGAAGGAGCAATGCCAACATCAGGAAAATGCAAAGAACAAGGCTGTCTATAATTATCTTTCATTATTATGGTTAAATTAAAACAAAAATGATAGGTTTCAACCACTCAAGTCTTAAAGAACAACATGACAACCTGAAATCATAATGGACAGAGTGTTATTCGCTTTTCCCACACCATGTTGATTCCAGTCCATACACTCTTCAGCATGTGGGAGGGTGCATTGACAAAAACAAAGGGTAATAGCTTTTAAAGCACAGAGCTAATTTTCTCAAATCTCCCTTTTGCACTTTTGATGCTCCGAAAGAAAGAAGTCTGCAGAAAGGAGCTTTTATATAAAACAGATAAAATATGTAAAATAGATAAAATGAGAACAGAAGAGAACATAAAAAATAATGTACATGTTATATGACTTTATCAGTCTGTATTTCAGCTTTTGCTTTTCACTGAGTAAGGATAAGTGGAGTAATTTTTGTGATTTCTCCATCAGTGAAATGTAATTTATATAATTTATTGTGTTTTGCAATTCTATCTTTCCTTGTTTTGTGTGTATGTTATTTGTGTAATGAGACTTTAAAACATATTTATTTATTTGGATATTTGCTATTTCTAAAAAAGCAAAATACACTAATGAGGTTAATGTGTGGCCATTTTTTGCAGAAAACAGGCCTTCAATAGTTGAAAGTAGCTTCCATAATCCATAAAAAGTTAAAAGCAGCTTCCATAATCCTAAAAAAAAACAATTGCATTCTTAAAAAAAAAAAAAAAAAAAAAAAGCTTCCTCATTGAATACAATACCTTTACCATTGCCTTTAACCAATATGGTTAAATTCCACTGAAATCTCACTATTTTGTATGAGCGAGAGTAAAAATCCTTAGTTTTACTTATCCCTATCAGACAAAAACCACATCGCTCAGAACAGTGGAAACATCCATCAGGTGCACAGGCTGCGGTGATCTCTCCAAACACCATAGGATACAATACCAAGCAAAAGACAGCCGGCAACTCTGTTTAAAACTTCCAATACTTTATTATCACAGGGCGGCTAATGCATTTCGGCGATGAGCCTTGATCACAGCACACACAACATATGAAGAAACATTTATATATATATATATATATATATATATATATATATATATATATATATATATATATATATATATATATATACATATATATATGTACACACATATACACACATGATAAGAGACTCCACCCCCCACACTAATCAATTAGTAATTAACTTGAGGGCTGTGCTGAGCAAAAGGATCAACATCTGTAGGAGGGAAGTGGTCTCCAATGTGTGTTAATTAAAACAAATAACAGCCATAACAAAATATTTAATATATTAAGATACATTAAAATACATGAAACATACACAGGTCATTTAATAATTCACTTAAGAAAAAGTTCCACATCATAACAATGATTCATTCCTAAAGGCATCCTTGTATGGAGGTTAAATATCCACCATACCTCATGAGATAAGAGCCTACGGTGGATGTCACCCCATCGAGAGAACAAACCAACCCTTTCGAACCCTTTGAAAGGTAAAAAAAGCCATATCTCCATGGTGCACATATTTAAAGTGTTTAGACACATTAGACAAATTCGTATCATTACTATATGAGGCTCCATGGAAATTTTCACTTATTCTAGTTCTCAGGGGTCTGGAAGTACATCCCACATATTGCTTGTGATAAGAGGTACATTCCACAGCATAGATAACATTGTTCATACCACAATTAATATATTCCCTAACTGAGAATTCTTTCCCAGTTGCACATGAAACAACAGTTCTGTGCGGTTTGGAATGTCTATTACAATAAACGACATGTATTGGTATCACAAATATATGAACCAAAAGTTTGCAACCAAGTTTAATCTGTATGTTTAGAATTATATAAGCTAGGAGACAGTATATTACCTAAAGTATTGGCATGTCTGCTCTAAAATCTGCACCCTGTTGAAATTCAAGGGGCCAAATCTTTTTCTGTTGAGAGTATAGGTAAATATTCAGAAATAATATTTTTAATTGAACCAAATTCTAATGAATAAGTGGTACCAAAAGTCACAAGATTTATGTTTCTAGACAGTGGCATCTTTCTAAGACAAGTTTTATTTTTTTATGATGCTGACCTCTACCTGAGTTTCTCAAACTAAATGCCCTATCTTTTTTAGAAACCAGGCACATGGCTCCGGTGATGCGGTGCTCATTATATTGTCTCTCTTTAAGACTGGAAGTAATCATTTCACACTCCATCTTAAATGCATCAGTGGATCAATTACGTCTGGCTCTAATAAACTCTCCCATTGGTATTGAACGCACCGTGTGTGTTGGGTGGCAACTTGAAGCCAGGAGCAAAGTATTTCCAGCACATTCTTTGCGATAGATATAAGTAAAGACAATATCACGGGCACTATCTCCTACCAAGGTTAGATCCAAGAAATTGATGGTATCCTCTGAATATTCAAAACTAAATTCAAGGTTCAGAGGATTATCATTGATATAGAAAATTAAAGATGTCAAATCCCTACCAGTACTATCCCAAATGAGGAGCAGATCCCTTATTCATTTATCCCTACTTATTAGACTCTAGTTCACTGAGTAATGTAAGGCTGTAAGAAAATTAGGTGTTTAAAGGCTACAACATTTTCATTTGAAATCTCCTTTTTTTATTATTGCAAAAAATGTACCCCAATCATAACAACCAATCAAATGTAACCGTTTTTGAGGATGTTATAGAAAACAAATGTTCTGTAGGTTGGTACTTTGCTCTTGAACTCTCCAGACCATGATATCAGAATATACACGAGTGGCTATGCATACATTTTGCCATTCGTCTAAGCTGTTAAAGACCTGGACTAGGACAAATAAAAGACTTTCTGCCAGAAGAATTTCTTCACTACATTGCTCTCAGCATTTTATTTGATATTAAAGCAGGTATTAAAAACCGTTCATTAAATTGCCTACAGAGCCTTGCAGTGAGGTTGAAATTAAACATGACTTTTATAATATTGTTCAAATTCTTAATGTTCTTGGTGCAATTGATTGCACTCGTGTATCATTAGTGCTTTCTTTCAGGCATTAAGCTATATCTAAGAACACGAAATTGGTCATTTCCACCATCTGCTTGTCACAAAATCCCAGAACGACTCAAAGCTGCTTTTGTGATGTACCTTTTTTTGCTAAAACAATGTTCCTATTTTTTATTTTCTTTGAGGCAATTCAGCATGAACTATGTATGTTATTTTCCTTGTGCTGAACCCGGCTATGCAAAAGAGATAAATTACAGAATGTAAAACATATCATTTATGTTACAGTAAACAGTGACAGGTACAGCTGAAAGCTGGATAGTGTAAAAGAGGGGGCTGGGGGGCATATATTTATATGAGGTATGACTGTACTTTATATGACCATCGTGCCTGTATACTGTAGATCAGTGGTCCTTAACTCCGGTCCTCTGGGCCCACTAACAGGCCAGATTTAAAGTATTACCTTGGGGAGATGCAGACTAGAATACTGCAATCACTGAGCAGCAAATTAGATAACCTATGATGTAATTTAGTTATCTTGCAAACCTGGCCTGTTAGTGGGCCCCCGAGGACCGGAGTTGAGGACCACTGCTGTAGATGATGCATGAGTTTAAACCAGTGTTTCTCAACTCCGGTCCTCAGGGCACACTAACAGGCCAGATTTTAAGTATTACAGTAGGGAGATGAAGACTAGAATACTGCAATCACTGAGCAGCAAATTATATCACCTGTGATGTATTTCAGTTTTCTTGAAAACCTGGCCTGTTAGTGTGCCCTGAGGACCCGGAGTTGAGAAACACTGGTTTAAACTATAAACATAAATCCACCCAAAAACTGGTATTTTAGTTTTTGGTAGATGAACCTGTTTCTTGTATCTCTTTGGATTCTATTGGTTAGCTCTCTCTGTATTTGGATTCTTGGATCTGTACATCTGCTGCGGCCATTACTATGGGTCTAAGTCTTTTGGATCTCATTATAACATTTTTATCAAAGAAAATTAAACAGGAAAAACTGGAACATGCAGAGGTGGATCAAAAAATTTTAGGTAAACAGAAAGATTCAGGAAATATGACAGGCAAATAATGCTGTTGGAGTATCAAAGGTATTGAAGAGGCCAGAGGCTGACTATTTATACAATATGTAATTGTGAACTGACTCCTTAACAAAACTAATAAAATCATTTCACTTACTCATTTTCCGATCTGTTATGAGTTTGAGATTATGATATGCAACATTTGACATTTTCTAAAGTTTCCCTTTAAATGGAAACCAATATTCTATAAAGAAAAGATTTTGGTTTACTAAAAGGTACATAGGATATTCACTAATCAAAGTGAATATTCATTTGACTTATTTAATCCTCTCTGAATGGTCAAAAGAAAAAAAAAAGAAACAATACAATCATGAACAAGCACAAATCCTGTTTTTCCCCTGATAAGGTAATTAAATTAGGCAGATCTTCGCTTTATTCACTAAAGCTACTCTATTGATAAAACATTGTTTTTTATTCCTAAATAATATGCCCCCTGCAAAGAAGATAATTTTCATTGCTGGTATTGGCCATACCCCCACTGCTGCTTAAATATTTTTCTGAATCAGACACTTCCTAGAGTGTCCAGTTCCTAGTCTCCCACCATGCATTATTGTTCTTTCTGCTACCTCCTACTGTGTTTGTGTAATGCAGGATTGAGTCCCTGAAGTGTCAGAATCCAAGGATTCCTCTAGTGGTGGCCGCACTGAAATACAGCAGTGATGCTTAGAAAACAAGCCTTATCTTTTTTTCAGGGAGCGCATTATTAGGCATTTTTATTTTGGTGATAGATTCACTCTAGAGTGAATAAATATTTTCTATTTCTTTAGTAAATTAACCCCAAAGAATGACTGGTGTCAGGATATTTGATATTGTTTCTGAGCCTGGTATTTTTCATGCATTACGTAGTTAATGAAGACTTTTTAGACCCTAGTATATTAACCCTTTGACCTTAGTATGGCCAATGACCAACGACCACTGTTATCATCTTTACCAACACAAAAAATATTTTTAAAACAGCAACAACAGATTGTCAGTCATTTAAAATAGCAATAAAAAAGTATTTGTTTAAAAAAGTATATCTAATTTATGTACTTGAGCTGATCATTTTGATTTATAATCTAATGTAATGTATTTAGAAGACCGGAATTGGATAATTGTTATCAACAGTTGTCTAGATGGTGTGTTTTCTCTCTAATTAAATAAACAATATGCTAGTTATACATGTATTAAATACTATTTATAATAGCATTGGCCTTTCCAACACTGACCCTAGCATTTAATGCTCATTAAAATGTTTAGCAGTATTGTTGGAAAATGATGGTGGATCATTCCACCTGTGACATCATTACCGAGCAGCACAGATTATTTATATTTGTCTGTCTACTTTTGGAACTTTTTAAATTGCAAGTTTCTGTGGATCATATTGTCTCATCCACTTACTGCGGTAAACATATTTGAACAGATTGTTTTTTCTTATACATGTTATGACTCTTACCTTCAGGTTATTCAAATCAATTTTGAAGAATTTGATTTAGAAATTGGCTATGACACTTTGACAATTGGAGATGGCGGAGAAGTTGGAGATCCAAAAAGGGTTTTGCAAGAGTAAGTACATGGTCAATTATATTATATTCAGAATCCCAAATTTGATATAAAATTTTCTTATATACAAGCACCCAGCTTGCCAATTAAATGAAGACCATGCTTAGCTCTGCCTATGCCTACTCTTCCCACATGTTTGCCCACTTTATATTCCATGACCACATATTGGGAGTATGTGCTCTACTCCCAACACCATGAAACACGAAAACCCAACACTGAAAACCACGCAAAAAATTGTCAGAACTGTGAATTTTGGAGCAGCCTGGAGCACAGCCAGAAATAAAGTAGCAGTATATCATAAGCCCCACCGCAGGGTAGTCTTAAGATTTGAGGTATAGGATTACACACTGAAATTCACAGAAAATATATAAACTTTACTAAAGAGGTAAGACTGTTTTTAAGAATGTGTTTTTAAATGATATCAGATGAGTTGCATTGATGATTGAAGATTGGGAATTGAACTAGATTTTTACCTATTTGTACCAGTCCTTCCTCAAACAATTTATAATCTAATTCTCTTGCCATATTCATTCAGGCAAATAAATTATAAAACTAGTTTTTAATCAGAAGCAGTTTAACTGTAACCTAAGTAGTGTCTTCTTAGGGCATTTTTCTTGCAGGAGCAACTTAGTACAGATCTTTGGTTTCCAGCACAAACATTCTGTACTGTGTTGGCTGAAGTTGCTGAAAACAAAACAAAGCAATCCACAGATAGAAAGTGATTTTCATTGATTTATTGTGTAGGCGATTCTGCATAGAAATCCCATGGATATTGTTACCATGGAGAGTAAAGAAATGTATAGCAATTGAACATGTGATCTTTTAAACTCATTTGACACCTGCTTTGTAACAAAATACCATATGTTTATAAAATGTGACACATAAAAATATTATCCTTATTTTTCCTTTTCGATAGGTTAACAGGAAGCTTTGTTCCGGATCTGATCGTAAGCATGAGTAATCAGATGTGGCTTCATCTACAAACTGATGACAGCATTGGCTCTATTGGGTTTAAGGTGAACTATAAAGGTAAGCTGTCGCACATGAATGCCATTATAACAAATCTACTGTATGTAAAAACCAGACAAAACAGCAAATTGGGAATGTATTTGCTCTTCTGCATACATGCATAATTGTCTGCCTAATGTGCAGGTCACCATATAACTGTATCAAGATTGCTTTCATTTTTGAACTGCATGCTTCTCTATAAGGATGCAATTAGGGAAATCGGAATTGACATAATGGAGATGATTTACTAAAACTGGAGAGTGCAGAATTAGGTGCAGCTTTGCAAAGAAACCAGCTTCCATGTTTTACTTTGTCAAAACTTAATTAAACAAGCTGAACTCAGAGGCTGATTGGTTACCATACACAGCTGCACCAGATGTTACACTCTCTAGTTTTAGTAACCCTTATATGTTTAACCCCATCAGTAACGTGCTATAGCCAAAAGACTGCTACAGCACAGATATGTAGTTCTGTGAGGGTGTCCAATCACAGCTGATCAAATGCAAACAGACTTGCTAGTTATCTGCAGTCCTTTCCTTATGCACTGTGTCTGTGGAGGAAAGAAGTGCTGATAACCGGCAAGGTTGACAGAACACTGTTTATACTGATAATCAGGACATGGATCATCAGTGTCCTGATTATCAGTGCAGCCCCATCAGTGCCAATAAGTGCCTATCAGTTCAGCTTATCAGTGTTCATCAGTGCAGCTTATCAGTGCCCATCAGTGCTACCTATTAGTGTCCATCTGCACCACCTATCAGGGCCCATAAGTACTGCCTATCAGTACCCATCAGTGCTGCCTCATCAGTGCCCATCAGTGCCACCTCATCAGTGTAGCCTCATAAGTGCCTAGCAGTGCCCATCAGTGCAAGCCTCATCAGTTCCCATTAGTGCAGCCCCATCAGTGCCTATCAGTGCAGCGTATCAGTACCCATCAGTGTTTTCGTATCAATGCCCATCAGTGCAGCTTCATCAGTGCCCATCAGTGCAGCTTATTAGTGCGCATCAGTGCCACTTCTTAAGTACAGCCTCATCAGTGCCCATCAGTGAAGCCTCATCAGTGCCCTTCACTGAAGCCTCATCAGTGCCCTTCACTGAAGCCTCATCAGCACACATGAGTGAAAAAGAAATGTGCACAATTTTTATAACAGCAACTAAGAAAAAGTGTCTTTTTTATGTTGTTCTTTTTTTATTTGTTTAGCAAAAAAAAAAAAAAAAATACAGCGGTGATTAAATACCACCAAAAGAAAGCTCTGTCTGTCTCAAAATGATAAAAATGTAATTTGGGTACAGTGTTGCATAACTGTGTAATTGTCATTCAAAGAGCAACAGCACTGAAAGCTGACAATTGGCCTGGGCAGGAAAGGGGTGAAATTTCCCTGTATTGAAGTGGTTAAAACAAAAGACATTGATTTTATTCTGTGATACTCCATAAAACAGTTGTTTTACATTAATTTATCATGATAGGAGGATAATATGAACATATTAGATGACAAATTGATGTAAATGTATTGACTTGTATCTGCAGTTTTATATCTGAACAGCTTTTTTAAGGAATGTCAAACAATAAAGGCAATGTCTTGAGTTTTAAAAATATTGAGGTTGGTTTTGCTAAAGACAAATAGACTGTTTACTTTGCAAGGGAAGTGTCACTTAGCTTAGTGAATAAGGTGAATCTATGAATCTCTGCTGCATGCCATCTTCCAATCATGTGCAAATAAAAATGCTTTTTTTTTTTTTTAATTTCCTTGCACATGATTAGGTATTCTTTGAAGAGTAATATTTCACCACATTTACTACGTTTTGGGTGAAATTACCTTGTAAAATACAAGTTCCCTTCCAAAGTAAACAGACTATTGGTCTTTTCAAAATCAACCTTAGCATTGTCTTTTCAGTAAAAATGGTACCTTAAAAATCCAGAAAAGAATATTGTCTTAGTCACTGCAGAATAAAACCAAACTACTGATTGTTGATCTCTTCATTTCTGCACTTTTTGAACTGAAGAGAATCATGTAAAGATAAAACAGGATTGATTTTATCTATTCAGACTGTTGAATGTTTACTTTTATGTGACTGGTCGATTGAAGTTAACACAGCTTCACATTTTTTATTAAGCTAAGGAAAAGTACTCTTTCCAAAGTAAACGTTCATTTGGTTAAATGGATATTCTTTATTTATTTTATAGGTAACCCCAATAAATTTGAATTAAAAATATTTTTTAACTGACAGTGCATTACTTCTTTATTGTTTACAACACCATATCATTAATTACTTTTAGTTGTTTTATTATTGATATTGTTCGTTTTCAAACACCAAGTCAGCATCCTTTAGCTCCAACATCTTGGTGCTGGTAGATTTAGTACAAAAATCTTTGATTTTTGACTGTAATTGTTGCAGAACCCTTAAGATCAATTAACAATTAGGAGTTATCTTATCAGAGTTAGGGATTTTTAGATTTATTTTTTGGATAGAGTAAGGGCGGGTTATTCCTGCAAAAGCCCCAGGTCACCAGAATTATTGTTCCCATTGGAAGATTTCCCCTGTGTTAGTTTTCTGGGGACAACCCAAAATTTAGGATTATCTTTTACTTTCACAATTGATGATAATGGTAAACAGGACAAACTGAGAAGGTGAATCTCTTTAGCCGCTTGCCAAGCAGCTGCCGTACTTATCCTGTGGCAGGTCGGCTCTGTCTCACGAAACAAAGTAACTGTACGTCGCTTCACAGGACTGCTGGGGGGGGGGCGCACGCATGCCGCCAGAGGTGTGCACATGCCCATTTGCTACAGGGGAAGCTGATTAGTGGGTCCGGCCTCGCTCCCCGTGGAAACAGAACGGAGGTCTGCCATTGTAAACACGGCAGACTGCTGTTCTGTCAGTAATGAACACAGTGATCCTGTGTTCCTCTTATTTAGGAACACAGGTCTCTGTGTTCATTTAGTAAATACAACCCCCACACAGTTAGAAAGCAACCCCTAGGGATACATTTAATCCTTTGATCACCCTTGGTGTTAACCTCTTCCCTGCCAGTGTCAATAATACAGTAACAGTGCATATTTTTAGCACTGATTACTATACTAATATCACTGGTCCCCCCAAAAGTGTCAAAAATGTCAGTCAGGTGTCCGATCTGTCCACCGCAATGTCACAGTCCTGCTAAAAATCACTGATCGCCACTATTACTAGTAAAAAAAATGATTTAAATATTTCCCCTAGTTTGTAGATAACTTTTTGCGCAAACCAATCAATATACACTTATTGGGATTTTTTTTTTTTACCAGAAATATGTAGCAGAATACATATTGGTCTAAAATGATGAAAAGATTTGATTTTTAAATTTATTTTATTGGGAATGTTATATAGCAGAAGGTATTATAAAATTTGTATCCTCTTTTGTTTGGGATTATGTGGGCAATTAATTTCAAAAGAAAAAAAGTACTGTTAAAAAGACTAACATTTATTCAGTTCCATATAAAAGGACAAAGAACATATCCCCACAACGAGGGGGTGTCACAATTTAAAATACCAAAAACATTGACTTGTCAACAGAATTGGTCGATGTGTTGGAGCATTAGGGGTTCAATCAGTTATGACATAGCTCATATTCTCCAGATCATTTCATACAATAAAAGCATTTTGTAGCATTCACCACAACAAGAAAGTGTTGCATGAATGAAGGATCCCTACAAATAGCTGGAATTACAACTATGGGCTAAGTTATGCTTTATATTGTATGAAATGAGCTGGAGCATATGAGCTCTGTTATAACTGATTGAACCCCTAATGCTCCAACACATTGATCAATTCTGTTGACAATTTAAGGTTTCTGGTATTTTAAATTGTGACACCCCCCCCCCCTCCGGTCGTGGGGATATGTTCTTTGTCCTTCTATATGTAATTGAATAAATGTTCTTCTTAACAGTACTTTTTGTTCTTTTGAAATGAATTGCCCACATAATCCCAAACAAAAGAGTATACAAATTTTATAACATTTGATTAGGGATGATGGCAAACATACCTTTGGTTTCAAGAGCAAATTTCCCTTTTTTCTTCTATATAGCAGAAAGTAAAATAAAATATTGTTTTTTTTTTTTTTTTAGAATTGTTGCTATTTTTTTTTTCTAGCACAAAAAAATAAAAAAAATCACAGAGGTGATCAAATACCACCAAAAGAAAGTTCTATTTGTGGGAAAAAAAAGGACATCAAATTTTATTAGGGTGCAGGTTCGCACGACTGTGCAATTGTCAGTTAAAGTAACACAGTGTCGTATCGCAAAAAATGGCCTGGTCATTAAGGGGCTAAAACCTGCAAGTCCAGAAGTGGTTAAAAAAGAACAATACTTTACAATCACTTTAATCACCCATGTTACATTACTATGAAATATGTATACCTGCAGTACCCTTATAATATATTTCTTCAAAAATATTCTTGCATGTCATGGCATGTTCAAAAATAAAGTACCATGGTTTGAGCTCAGCTTACTCTGGTCCTATAGTACCATTGATACACATGAGCAAGATACAATTACAAGTATAGTAATATGAACAAAACATCCAAAACAAAATATGCGAGAGCAATGCATCTCAAGTACAGAGATACAATCTGTACCTACCTTGTTTAAAAATGAAACACCATGATTATTAATTTATTTTAAATCCCCATGCATAGAAAACGAAATACAGGAGATGAACCTACTTTGCAAGTATAATGATACCACATTTTAAATGATACTGTCAGTATAAATTCACAATGCATTATTTATTTAAATAATCATTATGATAAAACAACAATATTTTATAATATGTTTTTACTTTCAATAAAATTTATAGAGTTAAAACTCAGCTGAGCTAAGTTACTTGGCTTGCCATTGAGTGTAATACTGTTGGTAGCGCTTGTTAACCTCCCCTGGGAACAGAGAGAAATGTGTCTGCCAATAGCAGTTGTAGGTTTGCCAATTTAAAGCTAATCTGTTTCTCACCACTTCAATCACCTCTCCTGCCCTTGTGCATTAAACCATTTTCCCCTGTATCAGTGCCCCAGGTGAGTACATGAAGTTTAGTGGGTAATCCTGCCACTTGTGACAACTTTTTTTGACCTCTATATTGAAAAAGGCAACATCTTGTCTAATACACAGAGAAAAAAATGCACGTTAAAAAAAGTTCATATAAATTGCTCTTTGTGTTAAACAGAGCAAATGTTTAGATGAATCTAGCAAACTATTTTAAAATGTTCTCTTCCGCATAGTAATTTTGCAAGTGAGTCCAATTTATTTGTATTGTTTTATTCGATTTATTATCACGAATGGTCCAATATGAGTATAGTCATATAAACTTTCAAACTGCAAGTTTAGAAGGGATAGGCTGTGAAAAAGGTTCATAAGTGCAGTATTTTCCAGAATGAAACTGAGATCAGGGACATGGGGGCATAACCTCAAACCAGCAGGAGAAAAGTTAAAAAAACCTAGATAGAAATCTTTTACCAAAAGAGTAGTGGATGTTTGGAACTGACTTCAAGCAGTGCAAGTGAGTCAAACAACCAGAGGCGGATTTAAACATGCTTAGGATAGACATTTATTATCTTGAATGGTCCAACAGTCATTTAAACTTGGAAATTGAATGTAGCAATAATTCCAGGCCTGGGGCCAGAGGTGGGTCTGCCATCAGTACCGGTAACACTTCCAACACATTTAAGTTGTGAACCTAGGTGTGAGAACTGAGACAATGACCATTCTGGCATCTTTGGTTTGTTTTGTTTTATTGTATTTAGGGGATGGGAGAAGAGAATGGGTGGGATACTCCTCTGGCTCTTCTAGGCTTAACTGGGACTTTGTACAAAAAATGCTCACTAGCGCTGTCTTGGTGCCAGCTGAATGCCGACCAGTGCTTCCTGACGCTTCAAATACTGCTTGACTGAATTAGTGCCAAAACCTCGACTTTAACTTGGATTGTTAGCTCCGAAGCTCCAGGACTGTAGAACTCTTGACTCCTGATACTTGGTGTAGCTCAAACATCACTGAACAGCTCCCTCTAACACTTCACTGGCTGAGGAAGCTCCTTGTTACTGCTTGTGCTGCTGCAACTCTTAACTTTGTACACTTCACACTGTGCACTGACTCTTCAGGGCCCAAACTGCAGGTACCCCCTCTAATACTTTAAGGTCCTCTGACTAGGTACCCCCTCTTACACTTCAGGGTCCTCTGACTAGGCACCCCCTTTAACAGTTATCTGACTCCGGGATCCCTAGAACCTTCTCCGGAGTGGTCCTGTCTGACACTAGGCAGAGCTCCAGGGGCAGTCCACAGTACTCAGGACCTTTGTAGGCTTTCCTGGAACTGGACCCCTCTCTCTCTCAGCTGGTTCTTGGCACACCGGATCCCCTCTGCAGCTCAGCTCCACACTCTTTGGATTCCCAGGCCGCCAACCGGGACACCCACTGCCTCTGAAAGGAATAGAGAAAGCCGTACTCTCCCTCCTGGGACTCTGCTTCCCGCCAAAAATGCTGCGTCATGCGTTACTTCAGAACTTATACCCACTCCCAGAATCCTCTGCAGCAGAATCTGCCTTCTGGGGTAGATACAGTGTGTCTCTGATTGGGTTTCCTCCACTGTCCAATGAGAACCTTCTCATGGAGCCAGTGGGGAGACTCCCCTCTCAGCAGACACACCTGGGAAACATGACAGCCAGCTGAAGCCATGGCCCTGCTGTTAGGCAGCTAAGGCCCACTATACTTTAACTAGCACCTACCTGTAGGGTTCTACATGTACATTTAGAAGGGATAGGATATAACAAAAGGGTATGAAGTGCAGTATCTTTCTGTATGAAACTGAGATCAGGAACATGGGGGCATAACCTCAAACTAGCAGGAGAACATTCTAAAATTACCAAGGAAGGAATAGTTTCCCAAAACAAGTAGTGGATGCTTGAAACAGACATCCAGCAGAAGAAGCGACCAAAAGTGAATTGAAACATGCTTGGGAAAAACATAGGTGTTTACTCAGACAAACAGTTTAAAAATAAATACATTTAACAAATAAAAAAAAACTAAATGTTTTTTTCTTTAAAGAAAAAATGAAGGGTGCAGAATCAATGAATCCTTTGGATTTTTTTCAGCAAACGCTAATTTTTGTTTCTATCTCGATAAAATTAAGCTGGCCATTCACTGAACTAAATTTGGCCAGTTGAGCAGGGACTGGCCAAGATTTGATGTATGAATGAGTGGGCTGATTGCAGTTGATCCACAGGTTGACTTGGGTACAAATAGCCTGTTGGATTCTTTAGATATGATTACTTCCGGCGGCTGTAGCCTCTATCATTGTGTTCTGCCTGCTGGGAAAGCTCCCCACACTGGCAGAATACCAACGTGCTGCAAAATGGATTCCCCCATCAACACTGACTGTGATTTTCTTTCCTTCCACTACGGGAGGAAATTTGAATAATCTTAGGGCTGCCTTACTTTCTGTATACCCCTTGGCAAGTGATGGCATTATATACCATAATGCTTTTGTGCACACAAAATATACTATTAATAATTTATAGTAGTAGATATTAACTCACTGTAAAACATAATTTTATATAGTAAATAATATAAATATCTATCTATCATAATAAATATCCTTATATATACACATGGGCATATATATATATATATATATATATATATATATATATATATATATATATATATATTTTTTTTTTTTTTTTTTTTTTTTCTTTCAACCTTCCAAGCTTTTATGATTTATGTTTGTTCAATATAAGTCTGTTTTTGATTTACCACAGGATGTGTGAGTGCCAGCTTTGAAACAATTCCAACTGTGAACCTTTCTTATCATACATACAGCGGTGTCAGTTTGTGATACATATCTAAGGAAGCAGGCTGAGAAATATCCCCAAAATAGTCGTTTTTGTAAGCATTAAAAATATCGTACTACATAACAAATGCATTTAAAGGCTAGCAACTCAAAACAACACAACAGTGGATATTAAATAATCTATCAAGACTTGATTAAAAAAAAAAATCTTCTAAATTCCCAGGACTATTCTTTCTGATCATCATTCTGTTCAGATAGGTGTCAATCTGAAGAGACATGTAAACAACAGTGAGGGCACTCATATATTACCATATTATCCTAGGCATCCAAGCATTCAAAATGTATGCAGAGAATCAATAGAAATGTAGTTAAGTGTTATGCATTTTTTGCTCAACGTGACACATTATAGTTTTGTATTTCCATAGTAATAGAATTTTAGGATGTCATTATGTATGTAGGAAAACATCTGGGTACTTTAAGTATGAATTTAATGAAGCAGCTTGCATTTCTAACAATACATAATCTCCAATGATTAATTAATTATCCTAGGAAAGAAAATCGCTATTGTTAATTATCTGACACTGTCAGTGCTTTTTATACTTGGGTTGTTATATAATTTTAATGTTACTCTTTGGATTATAAGCACTGCTTAACTATGCTTCCACCACTGGAGAGCCAATGAATACAAAACAAACTATTAGTTCAAATGCTGTTGTGAATGTCTGGGAATCTCTAGAGGCACACCTGTCCCCTTGTACAAATTATTTTATTAGCTTCTAAATCAAACCAACACAAACTTAAATGGAACTAACATTGTAAAGAGCTGAGCAAACTGTTGGCACTATATAAATTCTGTATAATAATAATAATAATAATAATGATGAAACATTAGTACATTTCTAAAAGAACACATTATATACAACCCACTGATTCTTGTTATATAAAAATTATAATAATAATTTATTTCCTGGAATTTGACAGCACCTGCATCCTTTGCAGAATATAAAGAACCATTTATGCCAGTTCCTAACTTAAAAGTCATTATAACTTAACAACTGATGGAGTTTTTTTACCCAAGTTATTTTAACCACTTAACCGCCTACCGCATATTTACGTAGATCTACGTCGCTCGCTCTCAGGAGGCTAGAGGGCGAGCCAGTGGGGAAGCTGATGCATGTTAACCCCTTCCCTGCCAGTGTCATTATTACAGTAACAGTGCATATTTTTAGCACTGCTGGAACAAAGTGTAAGAGTAAAGAATTACTCACGTGATCACGCCTAGGTCTTACCAAACGACCCCTTGGGGACTAGCGTAGGTAAATGGTGTCTTAATGCCCGGTATCTTTAACTCCCCGCTGAAGATGTTTCCGGGATCTCCAACTGCTGATTTGGAAGAGGGCTGGATCGGTGAACCTGGTATCTACCCCGTTTGGGCGTACGGTGGTTTCAACATGTCATAAAAAATGCAAGGATGCTCATGGTGTAGTATATATCAATCCGAATTTATCAGGTGATCCCTGATGACATCATACGTTTGATGACGAAACACGTCGGGTCCCGTGCTATGCCCTACGCCACTTCTGCTTTCTGGAACGCAGCCGGAATGCAAACTGGCTGTGGCGCTGCTCTACAGCGGTTCCTTCAACACTAAACTGTAAGTGACAACTACTTTATTAAATTTGGAGTTATACATACTACACCATGAGCTTCCTTGCATTTTTTAAGAAGTGATTGAATTTGATTTACACCATTGAGCGCTGTCCCCCATTTTTTCACATATTTTTAGCACTGATTAAGTTTATTGCAATTTTTTTTTACCAAAAATATGTAGTAGAAAACAAATTGGCCTGAAATGTTAAAAAATTTTGATTTTTAATTTTTTTTTTTTTTTTTTGGGAATGTTATACTGTATAGCAGAAAGAGAAATATATATATATATTTTTTTGTTTCAAAATTGTCGCTATTTTTTGTTTTTAGCGCAAAAAATAAAAATCGCGCTGGTGATCAAATACCACCAAAAGAAAGCTCTATTTGTGGGAAAAAAAGGCGTAAATTTTGTTCGATAGATCGCGCAATTGTCCGTTAAAGTAACGCAGTGGCGAATCGCAAAATAGGGCCTGGTCATTAAGGGGCAAATCCTTCTGGTCCAGAAGTGGTTAATGGGAAACCTGTACTTAGTGACATATGGAGGATGCCACATTTAAAGCCCAATGCCATGAAAATGAGCAAAAGACCTTTTGCTATAAAAATATATTTTTCCCAGACAACTGTAACTATGTCTTGTAAACAGAGCATTTGTTTATGCAAAAAAGTTTTTGAAAAGAACAGTACAGTTGCTAAGGTAATAGTAGCTGTCATCTGAGAAGTGTGATACATGCTTAGAGACTGAGTTGAGCTTTTTTTTTTTTTTTTTAATAAATATTTTCATAAATGTTTTGCTTCAGCATGCCACACAAGCCTATACACATGCAGTTCATCCAGCTTTATTAGGCGGGGGGAACCAGCACACCCAAACAAATAGAAGCACAACATATAAAGTACTTGAAGGTAGTATAAATAGTATTGCATGTAGAAACAACGCTGAGAAATTGCCATTGGCGTGTCTTATTTTTTTTTTTACTTATTATTTGCTTATTAGGAAACACATTTATGTGTGCTATTCATGTGTCCTTTTTCAATTTAACCAATCACAATACATTTCTATGTTTATTAACACCCCCCCCCCCCCCAAAAAAAAAAAAAAAAAAGATATATATACCGTATATATATATATATATATATATATATATATATATATATATAAATATGTTGTAACGTTTGGGGATTCTAGCTCCACCGGATTGAGTGCACAGCCATTTAAAATATAAACAAAAAGGCTTTATTTCAGCAAAATTCAAACAAGGCTTCCAGCAGCGCACAAATCAAACACAAAATAAATTACGCTTATTTTCCGCACAATGGAACAAAGTAAGAAAAAAGGCACATACAGTTTTTGTAGATGGGTCTTCACCCCAAGGTTTGTAACAGTCCTTAATAGACCTCTCAGCAGCTTTCGGCAGACTCCAGCAAACTTACAGCTCTCCCAGACAGGTGCAACCACCAACTCCTCCTTCCCACACACCTATTGCTGCTTCCTGTCTCTTAAGGTCTGCTTCTCATGGGTCTTAACCCTGTGTGCGCTGGAAACCCTTATAGTCAGGGGTGGGTGCTCTTTCCCACCCAAATACCCGAATGCCCCCCAAATTCCGTGTCCCAAATATCTCTCTATTCAATACAGAGAGAACTGCGAGTCAGTCCTCCTGATTTTAGCTATTCCCAGGAATTTCTCACCCGTCTTGGGTGACCCCCTGAACATTTCCCGATTTCCCTTAAAGAGACCACAACACAAATACATGAGATATATAGCAACTGTCCAGGACCCAACCTTGGCGTCCTGTACAATATATATATATATATATATATATATATATATATATATATATATATATATATATATATATATGTTGCAGGTTACCAATCCTTAGTTGCAGCGGCTGCATTCATTTTTTTTCCCCCTTTATTTTACCTGGTAATCCTGCCGGTAACACACTTCCTGTCTTGGGGTATCTGCATTCTGAAAAAAGTAGTAAAGCAGACACCTTTGGACAGCAGACTTGTCAGTCTTGTGGGAGGGTTATGCTAGATGGACTAGTAGATTTTGATGGACTTGATTAACAAATTGAAGCAAATATCCAGACAACATTTTTATAATCAGCTACAGCAAACTGTGTCTTCCTTTTGGGATAAAGGTTTTCTATATGTAAATAAATGCTGACCATTGCAAGCATCCCTGTCAGTGATAAATGGTTTATCTCAACCCATTAACTGCTACTTTGTCTGGATAGCTTGGCCTGTAAAAGAAAGTTGAAAGAATAACAGACTTACTGGCTGGATCAACGGGTGAAAATAAAGGACAAAAAACTTTCAGAATTGATGGGGTGCGATGTATTACTTTTTAGTTTTTAGGTTCAATGCTGCTTTACCTCTATAGCCCTAAAAAGAATAAAGCCTGATTAAAACAAACCTGTTCTTAACTGGTTTGAAGACTTTGAAGTTTGAAGAACCAGACAACCAGGGCCGTACATAAGGGGGTACCACCAGTCCTCCTGTATGGGGCCCAGGTCAGCAGGGGGGCCTAGTAGGCAGCAAGGTGAATTCAATGTGGGCAGGGAGGGTGATCGACATGGCGGGGGGGTAATTACTGAAACTGATCCCTGTATGACTCTATCTACAGCAGCTAAAAGCTGGCTTCTCCTCCTATCCCTCCTACTGACTTTCAGCTTCTGCAGACAGAGACATACAGGGGATTGGTTCAAGTAATCC
This sequence comes from Pelophylax lessonae, assembly GCF_965119305.1. Classification (NCBI taxonomy): domain Eukaryota; kingdom Metazoa; phylum Chordata; class Amphibia; order Anura; family Ranidae; genus Pelophylax; species Pelophylax lessonae. Next base: position 501,718,463 of record NC_138772.1, on the reverse strand, counting down.
CCCCCCCCCACACACACTGATCAAACTCCCTGTGCACCATAAGTTTTCACCTGCCAGGATCCCTATGTTCTTCCCCTACCCCGGCAGGGATTCCAGCTTTCCGCTTCTCCTTACCGCCGGCAGGTGCACACAATATGATTCTTCAGGATGGAAAGTGGGGGAAGAGTCCAGTAAATATGTCATATTTACCAACCCCTTTCTTTCCTGAATGAACACAATGAGTGATTGGTACCGATCACTCACTGGCCTCATTCATAACTGAAGCATAGCAAACTGTATTTATTTGGGTGGAGGCCCTGTCAGGTTGGCTGTATGGGGCCCCATGGTTTCTTACAGCAGCCCTGCAGACAACCCTTGAGTTGTACACAACACTCATAGAGCCCATAATTTAGGGTACGTTGTTATGCAAGCATTGACTTTGTCTCCTGAAGTCTCTGCTTAGACAATTTCCATCTCCTTATTATTTTTAAATGCTCAGTGTGATGGATGGCCACAATGACCAATTCAAAGTTAATTTGGGGAAAATATGTGGAGATAAACAATTTAGGTGACAACATGCAGCCAATATTTGCTTAAAGGAACAGGACTCTTAAGGCACTGTAAGAAACAATCAAGTTTAGTGCTGGAGGAGACATTTTTATTATATTTATCTCAGCACTAGTGCACTTTGATATCTATTATAAGATTAAGTTAAAGCACACAATCTTTATATTGTTGTGTGCTGCATTGGCGATTTAAAAGGCTTACAAGGGAAATGGGCTGTGTTATCAGATAACAACACCTGATTGGACAAATGCCAAGACCATCCAATCAACTGACTCTATCCAAGAGAGAGACATTTTCAGTGTGTTTCTAATTACCCTAGGCAGCAATTATTGGAGATTTGGATTTTTAATCTTTCACAGCTGCATCTTCGTACCATTTGACACCTTAAGGAAGTGACCCAACTGATCTGGAAAATAAATGTCCAGCATTAGTTTTCATTATAAAACAATATTTAAATGTCCTTTTTTGAGACAGATATGCTAATAAGAAATATTTGATGTATTACAGAACATTTAAAAGCTTACTATTAAAGATCAATTAAAGTAAAAGCTGGTAGGAGGAACCACCAGCAGTAAGCTGTTCCCAGGCCATTGGCACATTCCTGTTATGTTCTTTTGCCTTCATGCCAGTGCACTCTTTTGTGTTCCTTTGCCATCTGCAGACTAGTTTAGAGATTGCAAGCTTACCTTTTTTTGTTTTTTTCAATTATTTTTATTGAAGTATGTTTGCATCAAACAGAACAGAGTATAAGACAGTACCAAAATATATAAATTGATTAACAGTCAAAAGGTTTACAGTTTCACAGGTTAAGTTTAAATATACAAAGAGCGGTCAAACTCATGTCTGCCTTACTGACGACAGGGAAGATAAATGACAAAAAAGAATCAAGTGAAACTAGTAAAGAAAAAAAAAACAAAATAAAAGCTATAAAATGAGGTTGTGAACAATTTCTGACCAAAAACTGGTAAAAGAAAAGGGTTGATACTGAGGAGATGTCAACTATCATTATTGTGTCTTAAACCAGTCTTTCCATATATTCCATTGTGAGTCGAATTTACTTCTATTACCACATTTGTTAGCCAGTAATAATTCATATAAATGATGTGTTTGTTATGAGTGACCTAGCTACTAGCAGTATGTGAGTGACCACCGTGCGGTAAGATGGGGGGAAATTGTCAATGCCAAGGTTCAGTATCGCCATTGCAGGGTTAGGAGAGGTAAGTATACCAGTAATTCTGGAGATACAGCAAAAAAATACTGTTCCAGAAGCTGATAAGATGTTTACAAGACCAAAACATGTGCATATTATTACCTACAGCTCCTCAATCTCTCCAGCACAATGGAGAATTGGTTTGTGAAAATTGGGACATCTTATAAGGTGTAAGGTACCACCTCAAGGCTATCTTTCGTGAAAGTTCCCAACGTGTTACACATCTAGACGCTTTGTAAACTGCTTTAAATGCACATTGCCACTGAGGGTTAGTATAACTTTTTACCAATGTCAACTTCTCATTTTTGATATAGAGCAGACTTGCTGAGATTAAGTTTATCTTGAAATAAATTGTAAAAAAGGGATATGCCTTTGTGGGGAGTAGGTATTGAGGTGTAGAATTGTCATGCTGGTTTTTGGAAATAGATGTGAGGGGTCTCTAAGGATCTTAAAAAGTGGGAGATTCAATTCATCTTTAAGGATATCAACTTTTAGAGAGTGTCATTAGTGTATAGGTCAGCTATCCAGAGAAGGCCTTTGATGTGCCAGTCTAGAGTAGAGATGTCGCGAACATAAAATTTTATGTACGCGAACGGCGAACGCGAACTTCCGCAAATGTTCGCGAATGGGCGAACCTCCATAGACTTCAATAGGCAGGCGAATTTTAAAACCCACAGGGACTCTTTCTGGCCACAATAGTGATGGAAAAGATGTTTCAAGGGGACTAACACCTGGACTGTGGCATGCCGGAGGGGGATCCATGGCAAAACTCCCGTGGAAAATTACGTAGTTGATGCAGAGTCGGGTTTTAATCCATAAAGGGCATAAATCACCCAACATTCCTAAATTGTTTGGAATAACGTGCTTTAAAACATCCAGTGTGTGTATACGATCAGGTATGATGATGTATCGATCAGGTAGTGTAAGGGTTAGGCATAGGCGTCTGGTGAGTCTGAATTTCAGATACTTCTCCCGGCACTGTGTGGTGGTGGCAAGCAAGGGTGGTCCCCATAAGTCGCACCTGTGATCCTTCATGTTTGCGCTTTCATTGTTCTATGCACTTTATACCTATGGACTTTATGGACTCCTATTGATGTGATTTCATGCTTTTATGTATTTATGATTTTATGCTTATATTTATCACATCTGATTCATATATTTTGGTATATGTTATCATCCTATTTATTTGGTAAGAGATTATCACCATCCCTGTGCTACTGAAATTCGAATGAAAAAGCCAGTTCCTGTTTTTTCTGGATGAATTTTATTTTTTATTATAGGAAAAATTAAATATATTTTTTTTATCTGCAAGGTGCTGTGCCACCCTATATGAGTGTTGGGTAGTGGGCACAGTGCAGTCTGTGGACCTGACACTCACTGGCACTGGCAGGCAACTGTAATTATATTACAGAGGAAAAATTAAATGAATGTTTTATCTGCAAGGTGCTGTGCCACCCTATATGAGTGGTGGGCAGTGGGCACAGTACAGTCTGTGGGCCTGACACTCACTGGCAGGCAACTGCAATTATATTACAGAGAAAAAATGAAATGACTTTTTTATCTGCAAGGTGCTGTACCACCCTTAATGAGTGGTGGGCAGTGGGCACAGTGCAGTCTGTGGACCTGACACTCATAGGCAGGCAACTGCAATTATATTACAGAGGAAAAATTAAATACATTTTTTATCTGCAAGGTGCTGTGCCACCCTATATGAGTGGTGGGCACTGGCAGTGGGCACAGTTCAGTCAGTGGGCCTGACACACACTGGCAGGCAACTGCAATTATATTAAAGGGTAAAAATGAAATGACTTTTTTATCTGCAAGGTACTGTGCCACCCGATATGAGTGGTTTGCACACAGTACAGTCTGTATATATATAAAAAAAATAAAAGCTGACTGATATACCAGCCCTAAAAAGGGCTTTTTGGGGTGCTGTCAGGATGCTGTCCTTACAGTAGGAGTGGACACAGAACACTGGCCTAGCTAATTAATTCCCTATTAATTCAGCAGCAGCAGCACTCTCCCTGCTCTAACTAACTCTGCAGCTTCAGAATGAATCTAAGATGGATGCTGTCCTTGCTTTTTTATAGGAGGTGGGAGGGAGGGTATGCTGATTGGCTGGAATGTGCCTGCTGACTGTGAGGTACAGGGTCAAAGTTTGCTAAATGATGATGTATAGGGGGCGGACGCGAACAAGCGATGTTCGTCGGGAACTGTTCGCCAGCGAATAGTTCGGGACATCTCTAGTCTAGAGGTGCAATATTAGGTATTATGTTTGTCAAGATATTTATAGGCACTGGGACATCTACTTTTTTAGAAACTGGGGGGGATCAGCTTTTTTAGAAACTGGAGGTCTCTCCACGTTGTTAAGGAAGCTTGTGTTGTTAGTGGAAAATGTTTTTAAAAAAATGGTTTCCAGATGTCCAGGAGCAGGAGAGAATGCAGATCTGAAGTAGGAATAAGGGCTGCCTCAATAATGGTCCAGAGGGCCTCAGAAGGGAGGAACCATACAATATTTTAGCTGGGTGAGTATAGAGGCACGGTAGTTATCGTCTATGTCGATCATCCCCATGCCCCCTGCAGATCTATGTTTTTTTTTTTTATTCTTTTATAAAATTAAAACATACAGAAACGTACACTGGCACAGCTCAAAAAACATGTCACATCTTAAGGCAATAGACCCAAGTAGAAGTCACAATGAGGCAAGAATACACAATTGTCAAAACAAAAACAGAAAAAATTTGACAAATTCAAATAACCAATATGACTCGTGCTCTAGATGTAATTATGTAGCAAGATGGCCCACAGACAGGACATGCATAGTTAGGGACGACTAAATCTGATCTAAGGGGAGATATCAATTGTCTGGTAACCTCCCTAAATCAGATACACTGGTAGAGGGTTCTGCCAACCACTTGGCCCAAACTCTGTTGTATTTTTTGGGGCTGCCTCTATGGGTGTTTGTATCTTTGTAAAGAGGCAGAACATTGTTTAACTGATTTTTCTACAGTGAAATTGAGGGGGAGGGGGGGAGCCGGGGGGGAGCCCATTACTTCAGCCATTCTGGGTACCAGCTCCTCCACTAGCCCTAGCAGACACATTTTTGGGGATGGGACAATGGAGACACTTGGTAATTAATTTATCACAGAAAGTAGTTGTGACCAGTAGGCACTAAGCACTGGGCAGGTCCAAAAAATGTGGATACAATCCCCTGGAGCGGGGTCACAGCACCAGCACTCAGAGGAAAGGGAGGTTCTCATTTTGTGAAAATGGAAGGGGGTAAGGTATGCCCTGTGAGAGACACAAATTTTGAATGGGAAGTTCCACATGTCCACCCAATCCTCAGGGTCCAGCTCCGGAACATCCCGGACCCAATGCTGACGAAGTGTGAATAGTTCAGGAGAGGAGTCTCAGAGGAGATGCGCATAAAAAATGGAATCAGACTTCTCTGAGCACTCATAATGCAAAACTCTTTCCAGGTCTGGCTGTACTAACTGTGTCTCATTGGGAGGAAACTGGCCTCTGAAAGCATGGAACAACTGTAGATAGCTAAAGAGATACGAGCTTGGAATATTGTAGTGAGACATTAGATGGTCAAATGAGTATACTGAGAGATCTGAGGTGATATATGAGATCTGTTTAATATTATGTTTGGCCCACACTATAGGATCTGGAAGTTTATAGAAGTGTGGCAAGGTGGGGTTGTCCCAAAAGGGGGCACTCAGAGAAACTGCAGTCCTTGGATAATTTTCATATGCTAGTCCCGTTTTCCAGGCCCGTAGAGTCGTAATCATGGGAAAAAGGAGCACTCTCTTGAACTTAGAATTGAGGCCCCCTCACATTCCAGGAGACCACAGAAAAGGTATCTAGGTTATGTGATGCCATGGTCCTGGTGACATAAACTTTTGAAGGAAAGTGCAGGCACTAGGGCAGACAGCATCTGGTGGGCAGTAGCGGGGAAGGATCCAATGTAAATATAACAAAAACCAAATGAAAACCAAAACAAAAACAAAACCATAACTGAACTTCCTAAGCACAACGTGCTTATCCTACCATTACCCGGCGTCTCCCAAAAGCTCACGGGGAGGGTCAGGAAACAGTCTCTGCCCAAAAAAAGAACAGTTATATACAAGCTAAACCTTGTGAGACAGGTCGCTGTGGTCAGTGTTAGATGTCCAGGTAGTCCAATACACAGCCGTTCGATGGGCAGGTAAACCCTCGCTGCATCTAAGTGGGTGAGTAAAGGGAGAGGGGATGTCTGAGAACATCCTAAAAGGGAGAACAGTCTCGCATGTGAGTAGGCAAGTAGTCAGCAAAGGGAAGCTGAAAAACACTGTAACATCGATTGACTAATCAGCCTGGCTTCAAACAGTGGGCACCTTGAGTCCAAGACTGTAAACTAAGTTTGGCATAAGGATAGTATAGTCAAACACATTCATTGAGACCTCACTCTCTCGAGGAAGTGTAAAACTGGTAAACAACTGTATATAAAAAAAAATATCAAAACAGGTAAAACTTGGAACCAAAAAGGTCTAAGCCCTAATACTTGCTGTGCCCTGGGAAACAGAGGTGCATCTCGCCCAATTAACCCACCATTATGAAGACTCAGTGGTCATCCAACCAAGAAGCCACAGCCTTTGGAGTATCGAAGAACTTGGCACGGCTGCCATCCACCACCCGGAGCTTACTGGGGTAGAGGAGACTAAACTTGAGGCCTTGATCCTGAAGCCGATTGTGGACCTTCAAGAAGAAACGGCACCTCTGCTGGCACTCCATTGAGTAATAAGGGAAAAGAAGTATCTTGGCGTTGTCACATCTGAGATCTTGTTTTGCTCTAGCAGTTGCCAGGATTTGGTCCCGATCCTGGTAATTAAGCAACTTGAGGAGGAAAGGTTGCAGTAGTGCCCCTAGAACTGGGGGGGGGGGTTTGGAGGGACCCTGTGGGCCCTTTCAACTACAAAGCACCCACCTTTGTAGTTGAAATGGCTGGCAGGTCGAGCAATGTAGAAATTTCAAAATTTAACAGCCCTTAATGTACCTATCACGAGACTTGAAATAGAAAAAGCGATCAAATCGCTCCCCTCTGGAAAATTCCCCGGTCCTGACAGCCTAGCCAATAATTATTACAAACTTTTCCACAATGCCCTCTCTCCAGTGCTGATATCGGTCTATTCTGAAGCAAAGTCCTCTGCCTCGTTCCCTCCGGAAATGCTGAAAGCTTATGTTGTTACCATCCCTAAAACGGGTATAAAAACCTACTACTCCATCTAATTTTAGACCTGTTTCGCTATTACATACAGACATAAAGCTCTATGCCAAGATTCTGGCCTCCAGACTTCTCCCAATTCCCAATACCTGTTGGATTCCTTCTCTGCTCCTATCTTTGGATGCAAAGAAGGCATTTGAAAAGATTAATTGATATTAGTACGCCTTTTTGTTTTTGTAGATGCTGAGGCCATAAAGATATGGGGGAAGGTTTTTGTGCTGAAAGAAGGGGGTATTAGAGGCCAAGAAATGTGTCTCTTGCAAAAACACAGTACTTTAGAGCTTCTTTCCAAACTAAAGCACTCTTTTCAGGATGGATTAAGCCACGGACATTAAAATATGTTATAGTGAGTGCAATGTTTATCAGGTGAGTGAAAATGATGACAGTACATTAAAGGATCTTCGGTGTATCCAGAGGTGTACAGAAGTAGAATCCATAGATTCCGTTGAGGGACGAGAGAACTTCGGCGTACACAAAGTGATTGTTCCTCAGTAAATATGTATTTCAGTGTGGTAAGGTCAGACCAAGAGAAAAAAAAAAAAAGAGCAGGAAATGAACAAGGACAAACAGTTTAGATAAAACCAATGAAGTAAAAAAGTAGATTTCAACAGGAATCTAGTGACTGCACATTGTTTAGGAGGGGAAGTTTGTACATTATAAGCTCCATATTGTTATGGGATTCAAGTAGACTTGGGTTGTAAATGCAGGTGAGGTGCTCAAGTGTTTTATTTTTGTTTTTCTTTTTATGGGACACCAGTTGCCAGTCATTCTGCGTATTTAGAAGAGGGGTAGGAGTAGATTCCCCAGGAGCCTGAACAGGAATTATGTCCCAGGAGCGGAGTAATGTGAGGCCTTCATCAAGGGATGTGATCACCCTGGAGTGGCCATCCCTGGTGATGGTTCATTTTGATGGGTAACCCCAGCGGAATACAATGTTGTGATTGCGTAGTGCCTTTTTCAGGGACAGTAGAGAATTGCATTTTAGCATAGTGTGCTGTCAGAGATCTGTAAAGATCTGGATGGAGGAGTATTTTTCAGGAGATTGTGGGTTTTTGCGAAACGCCAACATAAATCGTTCTTTAGTATGGAAAAAGTGTACTCGCATCAGCATGTCCTTAGGGGTGTTATCTGGAAGATGGGACAGTTTGGGCAAGTGATGAAATATTTTGATAATTAATTCTGAATCAGGCACTGTGGGTAAGAAAACTCTCATGAGGTCTCATGCATACTGTTGACGTTGTTCAGGTTGTGTAGCCTCCGGAATTCCTCTTAATTTCACATTATTTCTATGTGACCTGTCTTCTAAATCTGCTATTTTGAGCCAGGTCACTTCATCAGTGTGATCATTGTATACATCAACAAGAGAGTTATGAGAAGAGGTGAACTCCCCCATCTTTTGCTCAATGTGATCAACTCTGCCACCCAGCTCGCTCACCTCCTGCTTAAAACTGCTCATGCACTCCATCATGTCTGCATGTAATGAACTGCAGAGGAAGACAAGCATGTCTTTCATTGTGGTATCTGAAAGTGGCTGGTTGGCAGTAGGAAATGCATTTATTGTATCCACTAACTCCCTAGTGTCTTCTAGAGATTCCTTTTCAGTGCTCACCTTGTTGCTGTGGCTGCGAGGACCCAATTGGGGGTTAGATTTTGCTGGGCTCTGGGACACAGCTGTAGAGGCATCTGAGGAGTGCTGCAGGGCTCAGTGTGGTTGAGAGCGAGTGGTTGTCGGCACCATCTTTGGAAAGGAACGCCGGTGGAAACAAATCATAAAGTTTCTTCGGATATGCGGACTCTTTAGTTATCTCGGCAGCTCGGGCGGCACTTTAGGCAGGCTTTGGTGTGTCTGGGGCCAGGTGAGAGCACCTCAATCAGGCTGAGATCCTGACACTGGAGCAAAGCTGAAGGTCTAGGCATCCATGCTGTAGCGTGGTAGCTACACCCCTTGAAAGCTTACTTTTTTTAAAGTGTTACTAAACCCACAGCAGTAAAATCAGTCTGTATATACAGTAAAACATGCTTGTTATACTCACTGTTAAACCTAAGGGGTTAATCATCTGCTTTGTGTAAAAAGGCTGCTTAATCTTGTATGCACAGATCCTCCTCTTCTTCTACTGACTTCAGAACATGTCCAGATAAGACAGAGCCTTTGGAGTGAGGCTGCACATGTTCAGAGGTTTTTTTTTTTTTGTTGATGGGAGAGTGCATGTGATCTGCACAGGGCCAATCAGCACTGTTCAGACAGGGGGTTAGGGGTCCTGCATCCTTATAGGACAGCTCAGTGCAGTATGAAAACCCCTCCTACAAGCTTAATCAGGAATTGATAGAAGTGACAAGACTGCTATATACTGCTGATGGGACAAGGTATTAAGCAGTTTATATTTACAGAATTGCATTTCCATGTTCTATGTACTGTGGGAGACCAGATATAGTGAATAAAAGCTCCTGGGTTTAGTAACACTTTAACAAAGTTATAAATCATTTTTGTTTCAATGTGACAGGTCAAGACCAGGAAGGTTCTTCTTGCTCCTTTGTGACATTCTGGTGTTGATTTTCAACATATATCCCAGATCTATCCTGTCATTGTGTTTGTATTGCTTGTAGTCAATGTTGGATTTTGCCAATTATATGGCTCTGCCTAATCACCTTCTGCCCTGACCATTTATTATTTAGTGTATAAATTCCTGCTTATGTTGCCTGCCTTAAACTTCAACTGTCATAACCTCAGACAAGCTTCAAAGCTTCAGTTTGGGAAGCTTACACAACCATATCAATACTTTCTTAAATCATTATATGTTTAGAATTGATTGGAGAATTAATTTACTCTATCTTCAATCTCACAATTTCTTCCACATCTGCTAGCATCTATTTTTATAATAATTTATTTGTTTTGTATGTATTTTATATTTATATCTGAAAACAGAAAAGCAAATTTAAACGTAACTAGCTGTGACTGTAACTCTTAGATTGTGGTATAGATTCTACCAGTCCTGACCTTGGACTGAGGCCACATTGCTTGTAACAGTGTTCACTGACTATAGGAACAGTGTGTGCTTAGAACAATTTAAATGATTTCCTTTTAACATGTCATAAATAAATAACTTAGACCTTCTGCTCATGTCTATACATTGTTAATAAAATGTTCTGAGGTTTATGGACAAGACAGTAAGAATATAAATTAACATGTATACATAATGGCTCATTAAAGCAGAACCAAACTCTCTCAATTAACATTAACTATTTGTAATCCTATTACTGCTAGCCTTATTAAATCCCTAGGAAAGTATAAGATATTTACTTGTTTTAAACTTTTTTATCCATTTAATCAGAAGAGTTGGGTCGAACACCCCCCTGTTCGGTTTGCACCATAACATGTAAAAATTTGGGACCTGAATCATGAACTCTACTAAAGTCAATGGGACCCGAACTTGAAAAATCAAAAGTTACCATTTTGAAGGCTTATATGGCCATAAAAAAGGGTATGGGGGCCCAGGTACTGCCCTGGGGGACATGTATCAATGCAAAAATGTTATAAAAAAGGATTGTTTTTACAGTAACAGTAATTTAAATGATGCTTAAAGTGAAACACTAAAAATGAAAAGTTCCTTTAAATATGGTGCCTGGGGGTCCCCTTAGTCTGCCTGTAAAGTGGTGCATCTGTACCATGTATAGAAACTGCTGCAACAAAACTGACTTTTTGAAAGAAAAAAATGACATTTAAATACAATTGTATGAGAAAAAAATGAAAAAAAAATGGGGTGGGGCCTCCCCAAAATTCACACTAGATCTTTATCTGAGCATGTAGCCTGACAGGTAAGCAAAAGAAGGGGGACAAACGAGTGCCCCCCCCCCTCCTGAACCATACCAGGCCACATGCCCTTAACACGGAGGGGTGCTTTGGGGTGGGGGGGCAGAGCATTTTTTTTCTTTCTTTCTTTGGGTCTGGCAGTGGTGGTGGGCTTTGAGAATAATGATAGATCTACATCGGGAGATGTAGGCCCCCTTTTTTAACACATGTTTATAGGAGGACCTGGAGTAACAGGGAGACAAGCTCAAATCTGCTGCTTCATTTCACTATCTATTTACAGCCTGATGGAGGGAAAAAACTTGTAATATATATACATCTATACATATCTATATATCTATATATATATATATATCTACCTATATATCTATATATATATATATATATATATATATATATATATATATATATATACGTTGACCTGCTAACCAAGACTGTGGCTAGAGTGTATAAATATCAGAACTGTGTATTTAAAGCAGCCGTTTAATTGTAAGTGTTTTCTCTTTGTGGGGACTCATAATAAATAAACTAATAAAAAAAGTATAAAATATGGAAAAGCTATGTACTTGATACAATACCATACCAAATAATAAAATAAAAAACAAGCTATTTTACCTTTATGTTAATATAGAACAGTGCTGTGATTGCACTTGGGCATCAGGGAAAATTGAATTCAAATGGACACTTATTGACTGTCTCCAATAAATTGAATCCCATCATAATCATAGTGAGAGTTTTATCACCTTGCAGTTGCCAGTCTGTGAAAATGCTTGTACCACTGCTAAAAGCATTCTCTCCAAATGACTATTACACTCACTGAACAAGGATATACTGTACCATAATGTGTTGGAGAAAAATATATTAACATTTAGATATCTATATTTTCTGATATTGTGTTAATAGTGCGATGGCATTCTTAAAGGATTAGTTCATGTTTTCAGAAAAATCAATGACAATGGAAAATAATTTAATATTTAAATATAATTTAGATAAGGGGTAATTAGTTCTAATGTTATGTATTTCTTGGACTCAGTGCACAAATAAAGTGTATGTAAGACAATTTTGGAGTTTTTGGTAACGAGGGGAAGGGCTTGACATTTGTCATACTTTTGTTGCTGTCTGTGTCCTTGCTATAGAGGTTCACCCCCCTTTTTTGTCCTTTTGACCATGGATAAGATACTGAGAGAGAAAGTTTGGGGAAATTCATAATTTTGGAGATGCCACCACAACAAGAGGTGAAGGTATACTGCATCTACCAATGGGGATACCTGTTCCCATGGCAACTCCCAAAAACTCCCCTTATTTGGAGAGATTTCATTTTACTACCCATTGCATTCCTAAACAGCAATTTTTCAAACGTGTTTTGTTAGGGAAAAAAAAGCAAAACACTAAAGTTAGCCCAATTTTTTTGCATAATGTGAAAGATGATGTTACGCTAAGTAAATAGTTACCTAACATGTTACACTTTAAAATTGTGCACACTCGTGGAAAGGCACCAAACTTCGGTACTTAAAATTCTCCATAGGCGATGCTTTAAAACGTTTTACAGCTTACTTGTTTAGAGTTACAGAGGAGGTTTGAGCTAGAATTATTGTTCTTGCTCCAATGTTCAGGGTGATATCTCACATGTGTGGTTTGAAGCCCGTTTACATATGCAGGCATGACTTACGTATGCGTTTGCTTCTGCGAGCAAGCACATGGGGACTAGGCGGTTTGAATTTCTTGTTTATTGTTTATTTTACTTTTATGTTTATATTTTCACACTTTCCTTTTACATTTTTTTTAATCCATTTTTTTTCCTATTACAAGGAATGTAAACATCGCTTATAATAGGAATAGGGCATGACAGGCCCTCTTTACAGCGGGATCTGGGGTCTAAAAGTCCCAAGATCTCACCTCTAGGCTGGAAAGCCTAAAATAATTTTAAAAAAGTGATTTTGCCTTCCCACCTGAGGCAACAGCAGTGTTTACAACTTCTGAGGCAGGACATTATGTCACAACGCTGTGCCTGGCCTCCAAAGGTCATAGAGACTGCCGGGGACCATCTTGTGAACTTCTGCCACCAAAGGAATCCTTCTCCGGCTCGTCTATCACACAGACACGGATCACACGGATCACACAGACGTGCTGGTAGAAGCACCAGGGGGAGTCCCCTCCCACTGCCTGTAAAAACAAGCTGCTGAACAAAAATCAAGCAGCTGAACAGCCACTATGATTGTTTTTACTGTGCAGGAAATTGCTTGCTGAAAAAGAAGATATCTGAATGATGCCTGCAGCTACAGGCATCATTCAGATATCCCCACTCAAAGTCTGCGATATCATATGACGTTGTTTGGCGGAAAGTGGTTAAGGTACAATGGCTAGGGGGGAAACAAATGGGTAGCAAAGTCAATTGACATCCTGCCTCCCAGCTGTTTAAGGTTGTCCATGGAATATGCTACGTTACTGTGGTATTGATGGCATAGCAACATGTTAAACTTTCCAATGACAAGCTGGTTCCTTATCTCAATCCTTCTTGATCACAGACAGGTAGAACACAATGTGCTGATTGCATAGCCTGTCACTTACCTGTTTATGCACAGAGCAGCAAACATTTGCATGTTTTAGCTTAAAACCTTCTACATTAGAAGAGGGAAGTACACCCCAAATGCTTGCATTAGTGCACATAAAAAAGTAACATGGACAGTGCTTAACTTTTTTTGTTGCAAGTGCACCAGTTCCGCTGCAATCAACTCAAGCATGTTTTGGCTTGACATATCTCAGTGACAGGTACTCCCAAGAATGAGTGTGGGATTGGCCTAAAGCACAAAGACGGCTTGTGATTGTAGATGATAAGGTGAATTCCAATCTTTGTAGTCCTTTATCATTGCATGAGTTTTTATGGAGGAAGTTATTGTCACCTGACATACCATTGCCCAGATTCTCCACAATATCTAGCAGTAGGATTTATGCAGTAACTTTGCAAAGTAAAAATTTCGAAATGTTATACACTTTTTGTCATGCATGATAGATAATGCACATTTTTTGTTAAAAAATTAGTAATGTTAATTATCGCATAATGCAGGTTTAAGTATAGAATATCGTCTGTTTGATATCTATTTAATTAACAATACTTGGACAAAAGTTTAAACTTGTATCTATAACAGTTTTTGGAAGGTGCACATAACCGTTATTATGCTTACAAAATGCTTGTTATGGTATGGTTAAATAGTGACAAGTTTTTTGGAAGGTGCACAAACTCAGTACTATGCTTTCAAGATGCTTGTTATGGTATGGTAAATAGTGACAACATGGTTGCAATATATGAATAATTTAGTGGCAAAATAGAGGCAATTGTGAAATAAACAGCCTCATGGACAAATACAGGTGATTGTGGCACATATTGACAGCTCAGTGGTAATACACAGACAGGCATGACCAACTATGTCCACCTAATACCTCTTATGTGAAGTCAATATATAGAGGTTATACATATATGCAACAAACTTTATCACTGATATATACATGTGTATATGTGTGTTTTTTTACTTCTATTTATGGCGCTTACTATGCTTTTACATGATGTTTCATAAACAATGTTTTAGCAACTAATACAATTGGTCCATGTGAGTGCCTTTAAAATCCACTACCAGCAGGACGGGTCCTGCGTGTTTTTCTATTCTAGTAATTCCCCGGATGTGGCACAGGTCAAGGTCATAGGGTCTTGGATAACCAAGCCTCCTCACTATATTAAGGGGGTCACAGAGCATCCATAATGACATAGTGCCAATGTAAATTGGAAGCTGTTTTTGCAAAGCTGGCAAACTGTATTGAGGGATATCAGGTCAAGAAAACTAGGCTTTAACTCTGATTGCTAGATTTTTTGTGGTCATTCGACCCCTTTGCTGCCTTTGTTTGTTCTCTTTGGGGCTTTTTGTCTTTATTTCTATTTTATGGTTGGTTTTAGGTCAGTGGTCTCTTTTACCTGTTACTCTGCTCATTATTTTTTTTTTTTTTTTGGTTCTAGTCTTAACTTTGCGCATTTATTTTGGGGGGGATACATGTTTTATTTCATATTGAGTTGATGCTAATAGGGCATTTTTTTTTTAAAGTTCGGGGTGCTTTAAGTGAAGCATTCAGTTATTACTGACCCTCTGTTCTTTAAAATATATTTTGTTTGCAAGAAGAGTGGGCACCTAAACAACTCACATTATTTCACTCACATTCACTGTACTTCCCCCAGCACTATAAATAAAATATGCCGCTTAATTAAAACTATCCTGCTGCTGGCCAGTTTTACACTGCTGTTTCCTCTGTAGTATCATATGTATTGTAGTAAGATTCTTATCTATGCTCACTGTCCCTAGTAAATTTGGACCTAGCCTTGCTCATTGAAATTATCCTGCTGCTGTAGTAAAACACCTGCCTGCACTATTTGGTTCTAATATAATTGACCTGTTATCTCTAAAACTGTTCTGCTACTGTCCATTTTCACTGCTTTATCCTCTGCAGTTTCTTAATTCTTATAGTAAAGCCTCTAGCTTATGTTTTTTGTGTTTAGTAAATTTTAACCTGCTAACCAATTTTATAAGACTTTTTGTTATCTGAGGCCTGTTAATTGTCTCTACTACATTTTAGACAATACTTGAAAAGACCTTCTTCCCATTGTACTGTATTTTTTACAACTCAGCTTTCTATACCCTTTTTTTAAAGTAATTTGTTGATTGGCCCAAACAATAGTCAGAATTTCAAAACACAACTCACCACTCCCTCCCCAAATCCACTCACAGACTTATTTGTGATTTTCTGTATTTAAAACAAGATTTGTCAAACCATTTGTGAATTGAACTTTCACCAATCATTATTAGCAAACCTGAATACTTATGTCCTTGCCCTAAAGGACACCAGCAGGTGTTCTCATTGGCCATCTAAAAATAGACACCTGTCTCAAACTACCAACCTGATGTACATGGTCACTGGATTTTTTCTCACCTTTGAAATCCATGAGAATCAAGGGATTCTGCTCTATACCCGTCCATAACAAGGCCTGTTGGAATGTTTCTCAAAGTTGAATGAAACCATCAGAGTGTCGGAGTCTCTAAAAATCTTTCCAGTATAGAGTGTTAAAGTGTAATCCTATACTTATGCTGTCCCAGTTTAGGCTACACATATAGGACACTGACTGCGCAAGGTGTTCATATAATATAAAGTAAGATGCTAACAATATTAGCTGTTTTACCACTAAATACCATCATATGTTTTTACTGAAATTGTATATTTTTTTTGTAGAAATTGAAAAAGAGAGCTGTGGTGACCCTGGGACACCGCTGTATTGTATTCGAGAAGGAGATGGTTTCTCCAATGGAGATGTGTTAAGATTTGAATGCCAATTTGGATTTGAATTAATTGGTCAGAAGTCAATAACTTGCAAAGAAAATAATCAGTGGTCAGCCAATATACCAATATGTATCTGTAAGTATTTTTTAATAAACCTTTTTTTATTTCTCGTATAACACAAATTAATCATTCCAAAAATGCTAATGTATAATATTCTGAATCTTATCATTTGCACTTACTTGGCTGTTGTTTACATATACAACTCTGCTTATTGAAATATCCAAATATTTCTCTCAAAGGTATGGTAAATCAATGCTAAAAAATAAAATGGTCCATTGAAACAGTTTCCGCCATCTGTTATATAAAACTTTGGTGAGGCAATGCAACTATTTGATTGACTAATATAATCAAACAAAATGTTTTAACAAATCCCAAAATACTTTCTTAATTTAGGTGAATAAATAATACTTCTTCATGTTCTTTTATTTTATACAGAACTCATATGTTATCTACGTAAACGAAACTGTTTTCAAACAAAAAGAAAACAATTACAGCTGACAACTGCAATTTTAATTTAGACTCTGTCTAGAGAATTTATATACACATAAACAATCAAAAATAGCAAGCCATGTTTTATGCAAATCTTTATAATGAATGTGGAGGACTTGTTACAATTTCTCTGTGCTTTAATGTATTTATTTATTTTGCAGTTCCATGCTTATCAAATTTTACTGCACCAATGGGGACAGTTCTCTCTCCAGACTATCCAGAAGGCTATGGAAACAATTTAAACTGCATTTGGACTATAATTTCTGATCCAGGGAGTCGGATCCATCTGTCATTTAATGACTTTGACTTGGAATCTCAGTTTGACTTTCTTGCTATTAAAGATGGTGATTCTTTGGATTCGCCAATATTAGGAACATTCACTGGTGCTGAAGTCCCATCCCACCTTACCAGTAACAGTCATATATTGCGTCTGGAATTCCAAGCTGACCATTCAATGTCTGGACGAGGCTTCAATATTACATATAGCAGTAAGTATTATACAACAAAAAAAATTAGCTGCTGCTGAAGTGAGCTTTGAAATGCATATGCTAAAGTGGTTGTAAACCTCAGACATGAAATATGAACAAAGAATATTCCTCTATAGCGTGTACTGAAGAATCTGCTGCAGTTGTGCATGGTTGCTAATCACCTTAAAATGCAGCTTGTTCAATTAAGCTTTCACAATAAAACCTGTAAGCTGATTGGTTTCTTTGCAGAGCTGTACCAGATTATGAGTGCTTCAGTTTTAGGTATCCGTTTATGAAACTGAGATGAGCAGTGATCCTGCTGGTCACAGCTCATCTCGGATCATTATTGGTTTATGAAACAGAGATGATCGGGGGGAGAACATGTTCGCCGCATATCATTTCCATATCCTGAGAATCTGTCATTAAATGACACAGAAACGGCCAGTTTATGAATCTGCGATCTCCATACTTCCCTGGTGATCTGTGCCAAAATTCACACTCCCAGATAGCCTCTAGCAATAATCCCTGTCCTTTCCCAGTGTGGGTGACTTCCCCCAACCCCTCCCCACTGGGAGAAGACAATGGCCCAGAAGGAGGGAGTTCCCTGTCAGCATTCTCTGTGTTGATGGGGGAATTGTGGTTGCAGAAAATAAATTTGCTCCAGGTATGGCCCACCCTACTCCCTGTAGTGATCTGAGAATGCTGCACTGAAATCTCACACATCACCACTACTCAATTCACTTTTATGAACCTTACAACACCTCATCTACAATTTGGAAATAAGAAGAGGGGAAGGTGTTTCAAACCATTGGTGATATAACATAAGTTAGCATCATGAAGAATTTGTTATTTTCAAGTAAGACATGACCCTTTGACTTGCATTAAGAGACAATTCTGTAGTCCTACAAACAGCCTATGCACTTATACACATCATACACAGTGACATATACAATGCTAAGGGTAAAACAAATCTAATTTCTAAGCACAATTTTGCAACTTGACATGTTTTAACCTCCTTAGCGGTATTCCCGAGTGTGGCTCGTGGGTGGAATTTCAGTGCCATTATGCCTGGATCCTGGTAGAGGTTACTTACCTTCTCCCCGGGATCCCGCAATGTGTCCCTGCAGCATACGGCGACAGGATCTTCCGCCTGATGCTGGGAGCCCCGGCTTCCGTCTCCTGCGACGTGACACTCGCAGGGGGGTGGAACCGGCAGCAAATTTGAAAAGTAAAATGCACAAACACACTGATATATTGTAATCCTATTGGATTACATTACAAAATAAAATAAGTTGACATTAGTTTGCCCCCCCCCAGTGCCCTTTCCTGCAGTTTTACTGTACTTTTTATATATATATATATATATATATATATATATATATATATATATATATGTGTATATATGTACATGTATATACATGTGTATATATATATATATATATATATATATATATATACACTTTAACTTATTTATAGTTATTTATTATATTATAATTTATGATTTTGTGTTTTTGTGTTTCAAACTTTATCATACCCGAGATGTTATAAAGAAAAAAAATCATATGTAAATAGTTGATTGGGGCTGCTCGTCCTTAAGAATTGCTAGCAATATAATGGTACCGCTTTCAGCACCTAAAATCGGAAACAATCATACCACCAGGGAGGTTAATAAAACCGTACAAATCTTCACAACTACTTTGTATAGCCAGAAGAATTATGCCTTGTTTTTTTACAGGGCAAATTGGGCTTTTATATGGTGTTAAATGGTTATGGATATCTCCTAGTTTGTTTTTTATATTATCAAACCAAGAAACCAGGAAAAATGGTCCAAAATAGTAATTATTTCTTTTTAAATTTAGCTGTATATTTATTGTTAATACCATAACCTACCACCAAAGAACAACCCAAAATAAATTCTCCTGCTCCTGACGATTGCAGCCATACCACATATGTGTATGTTATTTGTTGTTTGTACAGTACCTGTAGTACAGCATAGAAACAATAGTGCACATTTTGCTTTCTTTGTCTTACTTTTTTTTTGTCCTCTTGTAAAACACACTGACATTGACACTAACTGACAATGATACAAATTTAAAAAAAAAAAAAATCCTACTCAAAATATACTGACCCTGACCTTTGACCCAAATCTATCTACCAATTGGGGACATAGACCATTATAAAAAACTGACAGAGGATTTACCCTTCCTTACTATATCCAAGACAAAAATTATTTTGGGCTATTTATACACTTTGAAACACATTTATAATGCAGAAATTTAACTTTTACCCAACATTTATTGATGATGAATCAATCTCCTTCATTGCATGCACCAACAAGATGGACCTGCAGTAAATGTTTATAAATTGTCATATTGACTGATCTATAAACATGTCATTTTAGGTTTTTTGGTTTATATACATGGACATTTTCCTGACCTCAGGGAGACACAGGTGCCATATACAAGCTTGCCATACAAGTAAATGGCTGTACATGGATTTATTTGTGTAAACGCTGATGCTTGCTTGTTTCAACATTTACCCTTGCAAGCACGTATAATTAGTTTCCAAAGAAGGACGTTTTTCAATTGAAAAATACATTAACTGTGCATGCATGGGTAAACACCGTTTCAAAGAAGTGGTAGGGTCCATGCACACTGGGCTTAAAAAATGCCAGTTCTTTTGGCAAAAAAAACCCTGCTCATATAGAGCAATTTTGTACAATTGCTTGGGTGTGTTTAGGCATGTTTAGGCACATTTAGCATTTTACTGGAAAACTCATCTCAAAAATGTAATGCAGAAGGGATTTTTTTTCTGCCTCTAAACACTGAGCTTAAAATATGCCTCTAAATGTCCTATTGTACATGGACTCATAAGTAGGGTTGAGCGGACACCTAGATGTCCGTGTTCGACGGGTTCGGCCGAACTTTAAAAAAAAGTCCGGGTCCGTGTCCCGGACTTTTACCGAACTTTTCCCGGACACCGAACCCCATTGAAGTCAATGGGGACCCGAACTTTAAGGCACTAAAATGGCTCTAAAACACCAAAGGAAAGGGCTAGAGTGCTGCAAATGGCAGCAAAACGTAATTAAGAGCATGGCAAGTGCTCTGCAAACAAATGTGGATAGGGAAATAACTTAAAACAACAAAAAAAAACTGAAAAATAAAACAATGTTCTTCTTCATCTCTGAAGGACGAGGCCCATATGGAGTAGGAGGGAGGTTGAGGTGGTGGTGGATGTGGCGGTGACATAGGCGTGCGCACAGGGTGTGCTGGGTGTGCCTGGGCACACCCTAATCACCTAGGGCACATAGCATTGCCAGTGAGGAGATGGGAAAGATCTCCCTGGGACCTGCTCTGCTCTATTTCTCCTTGCCTACAGGTACATGGCCCCGATACATTACTCTCCCTGCTGGCAAACACATGCATGTGTATTTCAACTTTGGGGTGCACACCTTAATGCAATAGGCTGCGCACACCTATGGGCGGTGTAGGTGGAAGCGGCGGTGGAGGAGGACCAGGGCCGGATTAACAGCATCATGGGCTTGGTGCTGAGGATTTTGAAGGGCCTTAGGGCCGTGCCTTGCCATGCACCCAGAGGAGGAAGGGTGCAGCCATGCATGCCTAATTCAACATGGGATGCTGTCTCTGAAGCCCATAAACACATCCATGCATCGCCAACTGTCCCTCCTTGTCCGGCCTTCACGCTGTGTGGGGAGGTTCTGAGGGTGCTGCCTGGGGAAGCGAGCATAGAAGCCAGACTTCTGTGTTTACAAGTGACAGAAGAGCGGTAACAGTGAATATGGCCAACCCGGGGCCTATATAAAAGGTAGGGGCCTGGAGCTGCAGCTCCAATAGACCCTACATTAATCTGGCCCTGAGGAGGAGGACGAGGTAGCCAACACTGCTTCTTTTCACAAATTTTAAATGAGGGTACACCCCAAAAGAGTGAGAAAGAGCAAAAATGGAACAATGGGTGGGTAAGGTCGGTATCCATTGCTATTCTGCATAAGGTACGGAAAAGTCCCGTGGGATCCATGCCTGGTTCATTTTAATGAACGTGAGCTTGTCCACATTGTCTCTGGACAGGCGGCTGCGCTTGTCTGTTATAACGCCCCCAGCCGTGCTAAATACCCGTTCAGATAATACACTGGCTGCAGGGCACGCCAGCACCTCCAAGGCGTAAAGGGCAAGCTCAGGCCATGTGCCCAATTTGGAGACCCAGAAGTTGAAGGGGGCAGACCCGTCATTCACTACATGTAGGCGTGTGCACACATACTGCTCCACCATGTTGGTAAAATGCTGCCTCCTGCTAAGACGTTCCATCTGAGCTGCTGGTGCTGCTGTTTGTTGTGGCGTGCTGACAAAGCTTTTCCACATTTCGGCCATGCTAACCCTGCCTTCTGAGGTGCTGGCGGTGCCCTGGTTGCGTTGGCGACCTCCTCCTCCTCCTCCTCTGCCTTGTGCTTCCACTGTGGCCCCGCTGTCAGATGGGAATGCCAGCAGCATGGCGTCTACCAGCGTGCGCTTGTACTCGCGCATCTTGCGATCGCGCTCCAGTGAGTGAATTAAGGACGGTACGTTGTCCTTGTAACGGGGATCCAGCAGCGTGGCCACCCAGTAATCAGCACAAGTTAGAATGTGGGCAACTCGGCGGTCGTTGTGGAGACACTGCAGCATGTAATCGCTCATGTGTGCCAGGCTGCCCAGAGGCGACGAAAGGCTGTCCTCTGTGGGAGGTGTATGGTCCGTGTCCTCTGTATCCCCCCAGCCACGCACCAGTGATGGCCATGAGCTGGCCTGGGTGCCACCCTGCTGTGAACATGGTTCCATCTCCTCCTCCAGCTCCTCCTCCTCCTCATCCTCCTCATCCTCCAGAACTGTGCCCCTGCTGGACAATTGCGTCCCTGGCGTTTGCGTGTGCAGGAACCCACCCTCGGAGCCCCTTGCGAATGACTGCCCTGAAAGCCTTGGAAATGTTACCTCTTCATCCTCCTCCTCCTCCTCATCCTGTGCCACATCCTCTTCCATCATCGCCCGAATTGTTTTTTCAAGGAGGCATAGAAGTGGGATAGTTAAGCTGAGAACGGCGTCATTGCCACTGGCCATGTTGGTGGAGTACTCAAAACAGCGCAACAAGGCACACAGGTCTCGCATGGAGGCCCAGTTATTGGTGGTGAAGTGGTGCTGTTCCGCAGAGCGACTCACGCGTGCGTGCTGCAGCTGAAACTCCACTATGGCCTGCTGCTGCTCGCACAGTCTTTCCAGCATGTGCAAGGTGGAGTTCCACCTTGTGGGCACGTCACATATGAGGCGGTGAGCGGGAAGGCCGAAGTTACGCTGCAGCGCTGCCAGGCGAGCAGCAGCAGGGTGAGAACGCCGAAAGTGCGCACAAACGGCCCGCACTTTCTGCAGCAGCTCTGACATATCGGGGTAGTTTTTAAGGAACCTCTGCACCACCAAATTCAGCACATGCGCCAGGCAAGGGATGTGCGTCAAACCGGCTAGGCCCAGAGCTGCTATGAGATTTCGCCCGTTATCGCACACCACCAGGCCGGGCTTGAGGCTCGCTGGCAGCAACCACTCATTTGTCTGCTGTTCCATGCTCCTCCACAACTCCTGCGCGGTGTGTGGTTTGTCCCCCAAACAGGCAAGTTGTAAAACTGCCTGCTGTCGTTTACCCCTGGCCGTGCTGAAGTTGGTGGTGAAGGTGTTACGCTGTCCGGATGAGGAGGCGGTAGAGGATGAGGAAGCGGAGTAGGAGGAGTTAGGAACAGGAGGCAAACTGAAGCGCCCTGCAATCCTCGGTGGTGGAAGGACATGCGCCAAATTGCTATCCGCCTCAGGCCCATCCGCCACTGCATTTACCCAGTGTGCCGTTAGGGAGATATAACGCCCCTGACCGTGCTTACTGGTCCACGTATCCGTAGTTAGGTGGACCTTGGCACAGATGGCGTTGCGCAGTGCACACCTGATTTTTTCCCCCACTTGGTTGTGCAGGGAAGGGATGGCTTGCCTGGAAAAGTAGTGGCGGCTGGGCACGACGTACTGTGGGACAGCCACCGACATAAGGTTTTTAAAACTGTGCGTCTCCACCAGACGGAATGACAGCATTTCAAAGGCCAATAATTTTGAAATGCTGGCATTCAGGGCCAGGGATCGCGGGTGGGTAGGGGGGTACTTCCTCTTCCTCTCAAGTGTTTGGGAGATGGAAAGCTGAACGCTTCCACGGGACATTGTGGAGATGGTTGTTGGTGACCCAGGTGGTGGTGTTGCTGACAGATCGTCTGTTTGCGGGGTGGCAGGTGCCGGTATCACTACAGATGTGGCTGGAGCGGCCGAGACTGCAGCAGAAGAGGAAGCAGGATGAGCCAGAGACGTTTCTTGGTTTTGAAGGTGTGTACTCCACTGCAGCTCGTGCTTTGCACTTAGATGCCTGATCATGCAGGTTGTGCTCAGGTTGAGAAGGTTCATGCCTCGCTTCAAGCTCTGATTGCACAGGGTGCAAACCACTCGTGTCCTGTCATCAGCACATTTTCTAAAGAACTTCCACGCTAGAGAACTCCTTTGAGCTGACTTTGGTGCGCTCGTTCCCTTGCTGCGTTGGGCAGTAGCGGGCGTAGTGTCTAGGGCACGGCCGCTCCGCTTCTGCACCCTGCTCCCTCTTCTGCTGTGCTGGTGGCTCTGTGCGACCACCGCCTCTTCCTCCAAACTACTCAGTTCACCTGCATGACGTTCATTCCATGTGGGGTCGAGGACCTCATCGTCCTCCACATCATCTTCCACCCAGTCTTCACCCCTGCCCTCCTTGTCGGTCTCCACAATGCTGAACGCCGCAGCAGTTGGCACCTGCGTTTCGTCATCATCGGAGACGTGCTGCGATGATCCTTGCATGTACTCATCTTGAGGAATAAGTGGTTGGGCATCGCTGCACTCAATCTCTTCCACTTCTGGGGCAGGGCTAGGTGGATGGCCCTGGGAAACCCTGCTGACAGAGTCCTCAAAAAGAATAAGAGACTGCTGTATGGCTTGGGGCTCAGACTGCTGGCCTGATTTGCAAGGGGGTGAGGTGAAAGACGGTTGGACATTGGCTGCAGGTGCCAACTCTGACCTTTCTGCAGTAGACTGGGTGGGAGACAATGTGAAGGAACTGGAGGCACTGTCAGCAGCAAACCAATCTACTATCGCCTCAACTTGTTCTGGCCTCATCACTTCTAGGGGCGTTTGATGCCCTACCAAATACTGATGCAGGTTCTGTCGCCTACTCACACTTGAGGAAGGTGTTTCACTTGTGCGTGTAGCTGGCACAGATCGACCATGTCCTCTCCTTGCAACAGGAGCTCTACCAGCAGCACCACGACCCAGGCCACGGCCCTTATTTGACGGTCTCCTCATATTTCTGTAATTTAAGATCTTGCCCTAGAAAGGTTTTTATTGAATAGCGGAATAGAAAATATGATCCAAAAAAAGTGTATGTATATCACACGTACACAACCACACTAGGCCCCAATTACTATTGTTTGTACCCCTAAAAGGCTAGATGAGGAGTAGGGGGAGTATGGAACAGGCAGCACCCTCAAACCTTCAGAAGTATGAGATGAACCCCAACAACTTGGAAAGGTGGATCTCTCTCACACGTACCGACACAGACTATCCCGCAATTCAATTGATCCTCAAAGGTTTTTATTGAATAGCGGAATAGGAAATATGATCAAAAAAAGTGTATGTATCTCGCACGTACACAACCACACTAGGCCCCAATTACTATTGTTTGTACCCCTAAAAGGCTAGATGAGGAGTAGGGGGGGTATGGAACAGGCAGCACCCTCAAACCTTCAGAAGTATGAGATGAACCCCAACAACTTGGAAAGGTGGATCTCTCTCACACGTACCGACACAGACTATCCCGCAATTCAATTGATCCCCAAAGGTTTTTATTGAATAGCGGAATAGGAAATATGATCAAAAAAAGTGTATGTATCTCACACGTACAGAAACACACTAGGCCCCAATTACTATTGTTTGTACACCTAAAAGGATGGATGAGGAGGAGGAGGAGTATGGAACAGGCAGCACCCTCAAAGCTTCAGAAGTATGAGATGAACCCCAAAAACTTGGAAAGGTGGATCTCACACGTACCGACACAGACTATTCCGCAATTTAATTGATCCCCAAAGGTTTTTATTGAATAGCGGAATAGGAAATATGATCAAAAAATGTGTATGTATCTCACACGTACAGAAGCACACTAGGCCCCAATTACTATTGTTTGTACACCTAAAAGGATGGATGAGGAGGAGGAGGAGTATGGAACAGGCAGCACCCTCAAAGCTTCAGAAGTATGAGATGAACCCCAAAAACTTGGAAAGGTGGATCTCACACGTACCGACACAGACTATCCCGCAATTTAATTGATCCCCAAAGGTTTTTATTGAATAGCGGAATAGGAAATATGATCAAAAAATGTGTATGTATCTCACACGTACAGAAGCACACTAGGCCCCAATTATTATTGTTTGTACACCTAAAAGGATGGATGAGGAGGAGGAGGAGTATGGAACAGGCAGCACCCTCAAAGCTTCAGAAGTATGAGATGAACCCCAAAAACTTGGAAAGGTGGATCTCACACGTACCGACACAGACTATCCCGCAATTTAATTGATCCCCAAAGGTTTTTATTGAATAGCGGAATAGGAAATATGATCAAAAAATGTGTATGTATCTCACACGTACAGAAGCACACTAGGCCCCAATTACTATTGTTTGTACACCTAAAAGGATGGATGAGGAGGAGGAGGAGTATGGAACAGGCAGCACCCTCAAAGCTTCAGAAGTATGAGATGAACCCCAAAAACTTGGAAAGGTGGATCTCACACGTACCGACACAGACTATCCCGCAATTTAATTGATCCCCAAAGGTTTTTATTGAATAGCGGAATAGGAAATATGATCAAAAAAAGTGTATGTATCTCGCACGTACAGAAACACACTAGGCCCCAATTACTATTGTTTGTACACCTAAAAGGATGGATGAGGAGGAGGAGGAGTATGGAACAGGCAGCACCCTCAAAGCTTCAGAAGTATGAGATGAACCCCAAAAACTTGGAAAGGTGGATCTCACACGTACCGACACAGACTATTCCGCAATTTAATTGATCCCCAAAGGTTTTTATTGAATAGCGGAATAGGAAATATGATCAAAAAATGTGTATGTATCTCACACGTACAGAAGCACACTAGGCCCCAATTACTATTGTTTGTACACCTAAAAGGATGGATGAGGAGGAGGAGGAGTATGGAACAGGCAGCACCCTCAAAGCTTCAGAAGTATGAGATGAACCCCAAAAACTTGGAAAGGTGGATCTCACACGTACCGACACAGACTATCCCGCAATTTAATTGATCCCCAAAGGTTTTTATTGAATAGCGGAATAGGAAATATGATCAAAAAAAGTGTATGTATCTCGCACGTACACAACCACACTAGGCCCCAATTACTATTGTTTGTACCCCTAAAAGGCTAGATGAGGAGTAGGGGGGGTATGGAACAGGCAGCACCCTCAAACCTTCAGAAGTATGAGATGAACCCCAACAACTTGGAAAGGTGGATCTCTCTCACACGTACCGACACAGACTATCCCGCAATTCAATTGATCCTCAAAGGTTTTTATTGAATAGCGGAATAGGAAATATGATCAAAAAAAGTGTATGTATCTCGCACGTACACAACCACACTAGGCCCCAATTACTATTGTTTGTACCCCTAAAAGGCTAGATGAGGAGTAGGGGGGGTATGGAACAGGCAGCACCCTCAAACCTTCAGAAGTATGAGATGAACCCCAACAACTTGGAAAGGTGGATCTCTCTCACACGTACCAACACAGACTATCCCCCAATTTAACTGATCCCCAAAGGTTTTTGATTAAATAGCGGAATAGAAAATATGATCCCAAAAAAGTGTATGTATATCACACGTACACAACCACACTAGGCCCCAATTACTATTGTTTGTACCCCTAAAAGGCTAGGAGTAGGGGGAGTATGGAACAGGCAGCACCCTCAAACCTTCAGAAGTATGAGATGAACCCCAACAACTTGGAAAGGTGGATCTCTCTCACACGTACCAACACAGACTATCCCCCAATTTAACTGATCCCCAGAGGTTTTTGATTAAATAGCGGAATAGAAAATATGATCCCAAAAAAGTGTATGTATATCACACGTACACAACCACACTAGGCCCCAATTACTATTGTTTGTACCCCTAAAAGGCTAGGAGTAGGGGGAGTATGGAACAGGCAGCACCCTCAAACCTTCAGAAGTATGAGATGAACCCCAACAACTTGGAAAGGTGGATCTCTCTCACACGTACCAACACAGACTATCCCCCAATTTAACTGATCCCCAGAGGTTTTTGATTAAATAGCGGAATAGAAAATATGATCCCAAAAAAGTGTATGTATATCACACGTACACAACCACACTAGGCCCCAATTACTATTGTTTGTACCCCTAAAAGGCTAGGAGTAGGGGGGAGTATGGAACAGGCAGCACCCTCAAACCTTCAGAAGTATGAGATGAACCCCAACAACTTGGAAAGGTGGATCTCTCTCACACGTACCAACACAGACTATCCCCCAATTTAACTGATCCCCAGAGGTTTTTGATTAAATAGCGGAATAGAAAATATGATCCCAAAAAAGTGTATGTATATCACACGTACACAACCACACTAGGCCCCAATTACTATTGTTTGTACCTCTAAAAGGCTAGGAGTAGGGGGGAGTATGGAACAGGCAGCACCCTCAAACCTTCAGAAGTATGAGATGAACCCCAACAACTTGGAAAGGTGGATCTCTCTCACACGTACCAACACAGACTATCCCCCAATTTAACTGATCCCCAGAGGTTTTTGATTAAATAGCGGAATAGAAAATATGATCCCAAAAAAGTGTATGTATATCACACGTACACAACCACACTAGGCCCCAATTACTATTGTTTGTACCCCTAAAAGGCTAGGAGTAGGGGGAGTATGGAACAGGCAGCACCCTTAAACCTTCAGAAGTATGAGATGAACCCCAACAACTTGGAAAGGTGGATCTCTCTCACACGTACCAACACAGACTATCCCCCAATTTAACTGATCCCCAGAGGTTTTTGATTAAATAGCGGAATAGAAAATATGATCCCAAAAAAGTGTATGTATATCACACGTACACAACCACACTAGGCCCCAATTACTATTGTTTGTACCCCTAAAAGGCTAGGAGTAGGGGGAGTATGGAACAGGCAGCACCCTCAAACCTTCAGAAGTATGAGATGAACCCCAACAACTTGGAAAGGTGGATCTCTCTCACACGTACCAACACAGACTATCCCCCAATTTAACTGATCCCCAGAGGTTTTTGATTAAATAGCGGAATAGAAAATATGATCCCAAAAAAGTGTATGTATATCACACGTACACAACCACACTAGGCCCCAATTACTATTGTTTGTACCCCTAAAAGGCTAGGAGTAGGGGGAGTATGGAACAGGCAGCACCCTCAAACCTTCAGAAGTATGAGATGAACCCCAACAACTTGGAAAGGTGGATCTCTCTCACACGTACCAACACAGACTATCCCCCAATTTAACTGATCCCCAGAGGTTTTTGATTAAATAGCGGAATAGAAAATATGATCCCAAAAAAGTGTATGTATATCACACGTACACAACCACACTAGGCCCCAATTACTATTGTTTGTACCCCTAAAAGGCTAGGAGTAGGGGGGAGTATGGAACAGGCAGCACCCTCAAACCTTCAGAAGTATGAGATGAACCCCAACAACTTGGAAAGGTGGATCTCTCTCACACGTACCAACACAGACTATCCCCCAATTTAACTGATCCCCAGAGGTTTTTGATTAAATAGCGGAATAGAAAATATGATCCCAAAAAAGTGTATGTATATCACACGTACACAACCACACTAGGCCCCAATTACTATTGTTTGTACCCCTAAAAGGCTAGGAGTAGGGGGGAGTATGGAACAGGCAGCACCCTCAAACCTTCAGAAGTATGAGATGAACCCCAACAACTTGGAAAGGTGGATCTCTCTCACACGTACCAACACAGACTATCCCCCAATTTAACTGATCCCCAGAGGTTTTTGATTAAATAGCGGAATAGAAAATATGATCCCAAAAAAGTGTATGTATATCACACGTACACAACCACACTAGGCCCCAATTACTATTGTTTGTACCCCTAAAAGGCTAGGAGTAGGGGGAGTATGGAACAGGCAGCACCCTCAAACCTTCAGAAGTATGAGATGAACCCCAACAACTTGGAAAGGTGGATCTCTCTCACACGTACCAACACAGACTATCCCCCAATTTAACTGATCCCCAGAGGTTTTTGATTAAATAGCGGAATAGAAAATATGATCCCAAAAAAGTGTATGTATATCACACGTACACAACCACACTAGGCCCCAATTACTATTGTTTGTACCCCTAAAAGGCTAGGAGTAGGGGGGAGTATGGAACAGGCAGCACCCTCAAACCTTCAGAAGTATGAGATGAACCCCAACAACTTGGAAAGGTGGATCTCTCTCACACGTACCAACACAGACTATCCCCCAATTTAACTGATCCCCAGAGGTTTTTGATTAAATAGCGGAATAGAAAATATGATCCCAAAAAAGTGTATGTATATCACACGTACACAACCACACTAGGCCCCAATTACTATTGTTTGTACCCCTAAAAGGCTAGGAGTAGGGGGGAGTATGGAACAGGCAGCACCCTCAAACCTTCAGAAGTATGAGATGAACCCCAACAACTTGGAAAGGTGGATCTCTCTCACACGTACCAACACAGACTATCCCCCAATTTAACTGATCCCCAGAGGTTTTTGATTAAATAGCGGAATAGAAAATATGATCCCAAAAAAGTGTATGTATATCACACGTACACAACCACACTAGGCCCCAATTACTATTGTTTGTACCCCTAAAAGGCTAGGAGTAGGGGGAGTATGGAACAGGCAGCACCCTCAAACCTTCAGAAGTATGAGATGAACCCCAACAACTTGGAAAGGTGGATCTCTCTCACACGTACCAACACAGACTATCCCCCAATTTAACTGATCCCCAGAGGTTTTTGATTAAATAGCGGAATAGAAAATATGATCCCAAAAAAGTGTATGTATATCACACGTACACAACCACACTAGGCCCCAATTACTATTGTTTGTACCCCTAAAAGGCTAGGAGTAGGGGGAGTATGGAACAGGCAGCACCCTCAAACCTTCAGAAGTATGAGATGAACCCCAACAACTTGGAAAGGTGGATCTCTCTCACACGTACCAACACAGACTATCCCCCAATTTAACTGATCCCCAAAGGTTTTTGATTAAATAGCGGAATAGAAAATATGATCCCAAAAAAGTGTATGTATATCACACGTACACAACCACACTAGGCCCCAATTACTATTGTTTGTACCCCTAAAAGGCTAGGAGTAGGGGGGAGTATGGAACAGGCAGCACCCTCAAACCTTCAGAAGTATGAGATGAACCCCAACAACTTGGAAAGGTGGATCTCTCTCACACGTACCAACACAGACTATCCCCCAATTTAACTGATCCCCAAAGGTTTTTGATTAAATAGCGGAATAGAAAATATGATCCCAAAAAAGTGTATGTATATCACACGTACACAACCACACTAGGCCCCAATTACTATTGTTTGTACCCCTAAAAGGCTAGATGAGGAGTAGGGGGAGTATGGAACAGGCAGCACCCTCAAACCTTCAGTATGAGATTGTGTTCACTGTACCCCACAAAGATTGAGTTCACTGCACCCCACAATGATTGTGTTCACTGCACCCCACAAAGATTGTGTTCACTGCACCTCACAAAGATTGTGTTCACTGTACCCCCCAAAGATTGTGTTCACTGCACCCCACAAAGATTCTGTTCACTGTACCCCACAAAGATTGTGTTCACTGCACCCCAAAAAGATTGTGTTCACTGCACCCCAAAAAGGATGTTGTTCACTGCACCCCAAAAAGGATTTTGTTCACTGCACCCCAAAAAGGATGTTGTTCACTCCACCCCAAAAAGATTGTGTTCACTGCACCCCACAAAGATTGTGTTCACTGCACCCCAAAAAGATTGTGTTCACTGCACCCCAAAAATGATTTTGTTCACTGCACCCCAAAACGGATTTTGTTCACTGCACCCCAAAAAGGATGTTGTTCACTCCACCCCAAAAAGATTGTGTTCACTGCACCCCAAAAAGATTGTGTTCACTGCACCCCACAAAGGATTTTGTTCACTGCACCCCAAAAAGATTGTGTTCACTGCACCCCAAAAAGGATGTTGTTCACTGCACCCCAAAAAGGATTTTGTTCACTGCACCCCAAAAAGATTGTGTTCACTGCACCCCACAAAGGATTTTGTTCACTGCACCCCACAAAGATTGTGTTCACTGCACACCAAAAAGGATTGTGTTCACTGCACCCCAAAAAGATTTTGTTCACTGCACCCCAAAAAGATTGTGTTCACTGCAGCCCAAAAAGATTGTGTTCACTGCAGCCCAAAAAGATTGTGTTCACTGCAGCCCAAAAAGATTGTGTTCACTGCAGCCCAAAAAGATTGTGTTCACTGCAGCCCAAAAAGATTGTGTTCACTGCAGCTCACACACAGAAAAATGGATGTGGATCACTGACACCTGCCTATCTCCAATCCCACACCACACAGCAATATCGATTGTAGTTTGTAGAACACAGTTTCCCTAAAATTCAGCAGACTCTGTCCCTAACAGGATTGAGAAGAGATCGTAGATCAGGATTGAGTGCAGATTCACCCCACCCCCCACACAGCAATATCGATTGTAGTTTGTAGAACACAGTTTCCCTAAAATTCAGCAGACTCTGTCCCTAACAGGATTGAGAAGAGATCGTAGATCAGGATTGAGTGCAGATTCACCCCACCCCCCACACAGCAATATCGATTGTAGTTTGTAGAACACAGTTTCCCTAAAATTCAGCAGACTCTGTCCCTAACAGGATTGAGAAGAGATCGTAGATCAGGATTGAGTGCAGATTCACCCCACCCCCCACACAGCAATATCGATTGTAGTTTGTAGAAGACACTGACCCTATATAATTCAGCAGACTCTATCCCTAAAATGCCTACAACTCGCCCTGCCTAAACACTCCGACCTGTCCCTCAATTCTATCCGGACACAAATGTTTTTTTCCTGCCTATCTTTCCCTAATCAGCAGCCAGCACGTTGATGTGTGCTCTGTCCCTGAATCTAAGCAGCATAATGACGCCGCTGCGGCTGCCTCGAACTTATAAAGACTTGGTCACATGCTTCAGACGGCCAATCACAGCTACTGAGACATTTGCAGGCATGGCTGGGATGGCTTAAGGCACACCAGTTAAACGATTGTTGATTGGCTGTTGAAAGCCCGCCATGAAAAGAGCGCCAAAGCATGCAAAACCCGGAAATAAAACGACCGAACACGGATTTTTACCCGAACATACAGTAAAGTGTCCGTGTCCGTGTTCGGGTACAAAAAATCCAATTATTCGGTACGAACACGAATAATACAGTCCGTGTTCGCTCAACACTACTCATAAGATTAAATTGAGCTTCTTCCACAAGCAAAACGCAAACCTCCTGTAGAAGCAGCATTTTTTAATCCCAGTGTGCATGAACCCTTATGGCTTGATTTACTAAAGGCAAACAGACTGTGCATTTTGCAAATTGCAGTTCTTCCAGAAGTTCTACTGACTTCTATCATCCAATCGTGTGTGAACAAAAATGCTGTTTTTGTTTAATTTCCTTGCACGTGATTGGGCATTCTTTGTAAAGTGAAGCTTTACTTCATTTACTAAACTGTGGACCAACTGCACTTGCAGAATGCAACTACACTACACAGTCTATTTGCTTTTAGTAAAGCAACCCCTTTACAAGAATACAGCCTTATACAGCCTTATACAGCTATGCACGTGTCCGGCAGGCTGTATGTGGCACCTGCGGGAAAGCATTGGGAAAATTGAACTAGGCATAGAAAATATGCATGAAACTAAAATAAGGTGAGCGCTAGATAAATTGTTGTATATGGCAGCGGGCACAAAAAAGGTGGATACACAATTCTCAGAAAACAATATTAAAAAAATATGTGCAGCGCTAATAAGTGATACGTTTAGTGCTTCAACAAATAAATGTCCAAACAAAGACGGTAAACCCTCAGGTAATGATCAAAAGTAAAACATGAATCACTGTAAAAATAGAGTACAAATAGTGAGCCCAAATGAAAGTTAACAGTAAAAAGACAGCTGGGTTATCAACTGTATCTGAAAAATTCCTCTGGTGGTGTATGTGGGGTGTCAAAACACTCACTAGACAATAACCAAGAAAAGGCAGTGAGAACAAAAGGCAATGTGCCCCAAGTGTTGTCAGATGCTCCTTCACAGTGATCTCCCTCCATCAATCTATGCACTCACCAGAAGATGAAATAGGATGAGCCTTTTACTGCTGTTAAGCGGTATGGTAGAGATGTAGTTTGCTGTGTTGGTTCTGCGGTCACTTCCCATGCGATATGCATTGTTTGAAGAAGCTCACTACCTGCGGCCCTCCTACTGGAGCCCAGCTATCACCACACTACCCAGTACTGCCCACCGCTGCTGCCACCCTCCCTTCCACTCAGTCACAATCGCTGGCTGTGACGTCATGGAGCTTTGCACCGCTGGGCGGAAGGGAGCAGGCAGTACTGGGCAGTGTGGTGGTGTCTGGGCTCCAGTGGAGGGCCATAGGTAGTGAGCTTCTTTACACAGTGCACATCTCATGGGAAGTGACTGCAGAACCAACACAGCAAACTACATCTCCACCATACCGCTTAACAGAAGTACAAGGCTCATCTTTTTTCATCTTCTGGTGAGTGCATAGATTGGTGGAGGGAGATCACTGTGAAGAAGCATCTGAAAACACTTGGGTCATATTGCCTTTTGTTCTCACTGCCGTTTCTTGGTTATTGTCTGGTGAGTGTTTTGACACCCCACGTTCACCATCGGAGGAATCTTTAAGATACAGTGGATAACCGAACTGTCATTTTACTGTTAACTTTCATTTGGGCTCACTATTTGTACTTTATGTTTACAGTGATTCATGATATACTTTTGGATTATTACCTGCGGGTCAATCTTCTTTGTTTGGTCACTTATTTGTTGAAACACTAAACGTATCACTTATTAGCGCTTCACATATTGTATTTTATATAAAATATGCATGAACCCTAATGTTGCTTGACCTATTTTTGTAAATATGTTTTTATAGTTGACTACTAAGCAGGGATATAGTTGAAAGATGTTTAATAGTAAGTTACCTTGTAGGTTGTGAACAATCTGCTAAAGTGGTTATAGACTTCAGTTATGGAATCTGAGCAAAGCACGTAGTTAGGGTTGAGCGGACACCTAGATGTCCGTGTTCGACGGGTTCGGCCGAACTTTAAAAAAAAGTCCGGGTCCGTGTCCCGGACTTTTACCGAACTTTTCCCGGACACCGAACCCCATTGAAGTCAATGGGGACCCGAACTTTAAGGCACTAAAATGGCTCTAAAACACCAAAGGAAAGGGCTAGAGTGCTGCAAATGGCAGCAAAACGTAATTAAGAGCATGGCAAGTGCTCTGCAAACAAATGTGGATAGGGAAATAACTTAAAACAACAAAAAAAAACAGAAAAATAAAACAATGTTCTTCTTCATCTCTGAAGGACGAGGCCCATATGGAGTAGGAGGGAGGTTGAGGTGGTGGTGGATGTGGCGGTGACATAGGCGTGCGCACAGGGTGTGCTGGGTGTGCCTGGGCACACCCTAATCACCTAGGGCACATAGCATTGCCAGTGAGGAGATGGGAAAGATCTCCCTGGGACCTGCTCTGCTCTATTTCTCCTTGCCTACAGGTACATGGCCCCGATACATTACTCTCCCTGCTGGCAAACACATGCATGTGTATTTCAACTTTGGGGTGCACACCTTAATGCAATAGGCTGCGCACACCTATGGGCGGTGTAGGTGGAAGCGGCGGTGGAGGAGGACCAGGGCCGGATTAACAGCATCATGGGCTTGGTGCTGAGGATTTTGAAGGGCCTTAGGGCCGTGCCTTGCCATGCACCCAGAGGAGGAAGGGTGCAGCCATGCATGCCTAATTCAACATGGGATGCTGTCTCTGAAGCCCATAAACACATCCATGCATCGCCAACTGTCCCTCCTTGTCCGGCCTTCACGCTGTGTGGGGAGGTTCTGAGGGTGCTGCCTGGGGAAGCGAGCATAGAAGCCAGACTTCTGTGTTTACAAGTGACAGAAGAGCGGTAACAGTGAATATGGCCAACCCGGGGCCTATATAAAAGGTAGGGGCCTGGAGCTGCAGCTCCAATAGCCCCTACATTAATCTGGCCCTGAGGAGGAGGACGAGGTAGCCAACACTGCTTCTTTTCACAAATTTTAAATGAGGGTACACCCCAAAAGAGTGAGAAAGAGCAAAAATGGAACAATGGGTGGGTAAGGTCGGTATCCATTGCTATTCTGCATAAGGTACGGAAAAGTCCCGTGGGATCCATGCCTGGTTCATTTTAATGAACGTGAGCTTGTCCACATTGTCTCTGGACAGGCGGCTGCGCTTGTCTGTTATAACGCCCCCAGCCGTGCTAAATACCCGTTCAGATAATACACTGGCTGCAGGGCACGCCAGCACCTCCAAGGCGTAAAGGGCAAGCTCAGGCCATGTGCCCAATTTGGAGACCCAGAAGTTGAAGGGGGCAGACCCGTCATTCACTACATGTAGGCGTGTGCACACATACTGCTCCACCATGTTGGTAAAATGCTGCCTCCTGCTAAGACGTTCCATCTGAGCTGCTGGTGCTGCTGTTTGTTGTGGCGTGCTGACAAAGCTTTTCCACATTTCGGCCATGCTAACCCTGCCTTCTGAGGTGCTGGCGGTGCCCTGGTTGCGTTGGCGACCTCCTCCTCCTCCTCCTCTGCCTTGTGCTTCCACTGTGGCCCCGCTGTCAGATGGGAATGCCAGCAGCATGGCGTCTACCAGCGTGCGCTTGTACTCGCGCATCTTGCGATCGCGCTCCAGTGAGTGAATTAAGGACGGTACGTTGTCCTTGTAACGGGGATCCAGCAGCGTGGCCACCCAGTAATCAGCACAAGTTAGAATGTGGGCAACTCGGCGGTCGTTGTGGAGACACTGCAGCATGTAATCGCTCATGTGTGCTAGGCTGCCCAGAGGCAACGAAAGGCTGTCCTCTGTGGGAGGTGTATGGTCCGTGTCCTCTGTATCCCCCCAGCCACGCACCAGTGATGGCCATGAGCTGGCCTGGGTGCCACCCTGCTGTGAACATGGTTCCATCTCCTCCTCCAGCTCCTCCTCCTCCTCATCCTCCTCATCCTCCAGAACTGTGCCCCTGCTGGACAATTGCGTCCCTGGCGTTTGCGTGTGCAGGAACCCACCCTCGGAGCCCCTTGCGAATGACTGCCCTGAAAGCCTTGGAAATGTTACCTCTTCATCCTCCTCCTCCTCCTCATCCTGTGCCACATCCTCTTCCATCATCGCCCGAATTGTTTTTTCAAGGAGGCATAGAAGTGGGATAGTTAAGCTGAGAACGGCGTCATTGCCACTGGCCATGTTGGTGGAGTACTCAAAACAGCGCAACAAGGCACACAGGTCTCGCATGGAGGCCCAGTTATTGGTGGTGAAGTGGTGCTGTTCCGCAGAGCGACTCACGCGTGCGTGCTGCAGCTGAAACTCCACTATGGCCTGCTGCTGCTCGCACAGTCTTTCCAGCATGTGCAAGGTGGAGTTCCACCTTGTGGGCACGTCACATATGAGGCGGTGAGCGGGAAGGCCGAAGTTACGCTGCAGCGCTGCCAGGCGAGCAGCAGCAGGGTGAGAACGCCGAAAGTGCGCACAAACGGCCCGCACTTTCTGCAGCAGCTCTGACATATCGGGGTAGTTTTTAAGGAACCTCTGCACCACCAAATTCAGCACATGCGCCAGGCAAGGGATGTGCGTCAAACCGGCTAGGCCCAGAGCTGCTATGAGATTTCGCCCGTTATCGCACACCACCAGGCCGGGCTTGAGGCTCGCTGGCAGCAACCACTCATTTGTCTGCTGTTCCATGCTCCTCCACAACTCCTGCGCGGTGTGTGGTTTGTCCCCCAAACAGGCAAGTTGTAAAACTGCCTGCTGTCGTTTACCCCTGGCCGTGCTGAAGTTGGTGGTGAAGGTGTTACGCTGTCCGGATGAGGAGGCGGTAGAGGATGAGGAAGCGGAGTAGGAGGAGTTAGGAACAGGAGGCAAACTGAAGCGCCCTGCAATCCTCGGTGGTGGAAGGACATGCGCCAAATTGCTATCCGCCTCAGGCCCATCCGCCACTGCATTTACCCAGTGTGCCGTTAGGGAGATATAACGCCCCTGACCGTGCTTACTGGTCCACGTATCCGTAGTTAGGTGGACCTTGGCACAGATGGCGTTGCGCAGTGCACACCTGATTTTTTCCCCCACTTGGTTGTGCAGGGAAGGGATGGCTTGCCTGGAAAAGTAGTGGCGGCTGGGCACGACGTACTGTGGGACAGCCACCGACATAAGGTTTTTAAAACTGTGCGTCTCCACCAGACGGAATGACAGCATTTCAAAGGCCAATAATTTTGAAATGCTGGCATTCAGGGCCAGGGATCGCGGGTGGGTAGGGGGGTACTTCCTCTTCCTCTCAAGTGTTTGGGAGATGGAAAGCTGAACGCTTCCACGGGACATTGTGGAGATGGTTGTTGGTGACCCAGGTGGTGGTGTTGCTGACAGATCGTCTGTTTGCGGGGTGGCAGGTGCCGGTATCACTACAGATGTGGCTGGAGCGGCCGAGACTGCAGCAGAAGAGGAAGCAGGATGAGCCAGAGACGTTTCTTGGTTTTGAAGGTGTGTACTCCACTGCAGCTCGTGCTTTGCACTTAGATGCCTGATCATGCAGG
This sequence comes from Pelophylax lessonae, assembly GCF_965119305.1. Lineage (NCBI taxonomy): Eukaryota > Metazoa > Chordata > Amphibia > Anura > Ranidae > Pelophylax > Pelophylax lessonae. The sequence goes on along the minus strand of NC_138772.1, from coordinate 501,680,279 downwards.
TTGTGCTCAGGTTGAGAAGGTTCATGCCTCGCTTCAAGCTCTGATTGCACAGGGTGCAAACCACTCGTGTCCTGTCATCAGCACATTTTCTAAAGAACTTCCACGCTAGAGAACTCCTTTGAGCTGACTTTGGTGCGCTCGTTCCCTTGCTGCGTTGGGCAGTAGCGGGCGTAGTGTCTAGGGCACGGCCGCTCCGCTTCTGCACCCTGCTCCCTCTTCTGCTGTGCTGGTGGCTCTGTGCGACCACCGCCTCTTCCTCCAAACTACTCAGTTCACCTGCATGACGTTCATTCCATGTGGGGTCGAGGACCTCATCGTCCTCCACATCATCTTCCACCCAGTCTTCACCCCTGCCCTCCTTGTCGGTCTCCACAATGCTGAACGCCGCAGCAGTTGGCACCTGCGTTTCGTCATCATCGGAGACGTGCTGCGATGATCCTTGCATGTACTCATCTTGAGGAATAAGTGGTTGGGCATCGCTGCACTCAATCTCTTCCACTTCTGGGGCAGGGCTAGGTGGATGGCCCTGGGAAACCCTGCTGACAGAGTCCTCAAAAAGAATAAGAGACTGCTGTATGGCTTGGGGCTCAGACTGCTGGCCTGATTTGCAAGGGGGTGAGGTGAAAGACGGTTGGACATTGGCTGCAGGTGCCAACTCTGACCTTTCTGCAGTAGACTGGGTGGGAGACAATGTGAAGGAACTGGAGGCACTGTCAGCAGCAAACCAATCTACTATCGCCTCAACTTGTTCTGGCCTCATCACTTCTAGGGGCGTTTGATGCCCTACCAAATACTGATGCAGGTTCTGTCGCCTACTCACACTTGAGGAAGGTGTTTCACTTGTGCGTGTAGCTGGCACAGATCGACCATGTCCTCTCCTTGCAACAGGAGCTCTACCAGCAGCACCACGACCCAGGCCACGGCCCTTATTTGACGGTCTCCTCATATTTCTGTAATTTAAGATCTTGCCCTAGAAAGGTTTTTATTGAATAGCGGAATAGAAAATATGATCCAAAAAAAGTGTATGTATATCACACGTACACAACCACACTAGGCCCCAATTACTATTGTTTGTACCCCTAAAAGGCTAGATGAGGAGTAGGGGGAGTATGGAACAGGCAGCACCCTCAAACCTTCAGAAGTATGAGATGAACCCCAACAACTTGGAAAGGTGGATCTCTCTCACACGTACCGACACAGACTATCCCGCAATTCAATTGATCCTCAAAGGTTTTTATTGAATAGCGGAATAGGAAATATGATCAAAAAAAGTGTATGTATCTCGCACGTACACAACCACACTAGGCCCCAATTACTATTGTTTGTACCCCTAAAAGGCTAGATGAGGAGTAGGGGGGGTATGGAACAGGCAGCACCCTCAAACCTTCAGAAGTATGAGATGAACCCCAACAACTTGGAAAGGTGGATCTCTCTCACACGTACCGACACAGACTATCCCGCAATTCAATTGATCCTCAAAGGTTTTTATTGAATAGCGGAATAGGAAATATGATCAAAAAAAGTGTATGTATCTCGCACGTACACAACCACACTAGGCCCCAATTACTATTGTTTGTACCCCTAAAAGGCTAGATGAGGAGTAGGGGGGGTATGGAACAGGCAGCACCCTCAAACCTTCAGAAGTATGAGATGAACCCCAACAACGTGGAAAGGTGGATCTCTCTCACACGTACCGACACAGACTATCCCGCAATTCAATTGATCCTCAAAGGTTTTTATTGAATAGCGGAATAGGAAATATGATCAAAAAAAGTGTATGTATCTCGCATGTACACAACCACACTAGGCCCCAATTACTATTGTTTGTACCCCTAAAAGGCTAGATGAGGAGTAGGGGGGGTATGGAACAGGCAGCACCCTCAAACCTTCAGAAGTATGAGATGAACCCCAACAACTTGGAAAGGTGGATCTCTCTCACACGTACCGACACAGACTATCCCGCAATTCAATTGATCCTCAAAGGTTTTTATTGAATAGCGGAATAGGAAATATGATCAAAAAAAGTGTATGTATCTCGCACGTACACAACCACACTAGGCCCCAATTACTATTGTTTGTACCCCTAAAAGGCTAGATGAGGAGTAGGGGGGGTATGGAACAGGCAGCACCCTCAAACCTTCAGAAGTATGAGATGAACCCCAACAACTTGGAAAGGTGGATCTCTCTCACACGTACCGACACAGACTATCCCGCAATTCAATTGATCCTCAAAGGTTTTTATTGAATAGCGGAATAGGAAATATGATCAAAAAAAGTGTATGTATCTCGCACGTACACAACCACACTAGGCCCCAATTACTATTGTTTGTACCCCTAAAAGGCTAGATGAGGAGTAGGGGGGGTATGGAACAGGCAGCACCCTCAAACCTTCAGAAGTATGAGATGAACCCCAACAACTTGGAAAGGTGGATCTCTCTCACACGTACCGACACAGACTATCCCGCAATTCAATTGATCCTCAAAGGTTTTTATTGAATAGCGGAATAGGAAATATGATCAAAAAAAGTGTATGTATCTCGCACGTACACAACCACACTAGGCCCCAATTACTATTGTTTGTACCCCTAAAAGGCTAGATGAGGAGTAGGGGGGGTATGGAACAGGCAGCACCCTCAAACCTTCAGAAGTATGAGATGAACCCCAACAACTTGGAAAGGTGGATCTCTCTCACACGTACCGACACAGACTATCCCGCAATTCAATTGATCCTCAAAGGTTTTTATTGAATAGCGGAATAGGAAATATGATCAAAAAAAGTGTATGTATCTCGCACGTACACAACCACACTAGGCCCCAATTACTATTGTTTGTACCCCTAAAAGGCTAGATGAGGAGTAGGGGGGGTATGGAACAGGCAGCACCCTCAAACCTTCAGAAGTATGAGATGAACCCCAACAACTTGGAAAGGTGGATCTCTCTCACACGTACCGACACAGACTATCCCGCAATTCAATTGATCCTCAAAGGTTTTTATTGAATAGCGGAATAGGAAATATGATCAAAAAAAGTGTATGTATCTCGCACGTACACAACCACACTAGGCCCCAATTACTATTGTTTGTACCCCTAAAAGGCTAGATGAGGAGTAGGGGGGGTATGGAACAGGCAGCACCCTCAAACCTTCAGAAGTATGAGATGAACCCCAACAACTTGGAAAGGTGGATCTCTCTCACACGTACCGACACAGACTATCCCGCAATTCAATTGATCCTCAAAGGTTTTTATTGAATAGCGGAATAGGAAATATGATCAAAAAAAGTGTATGTATCTCGCACGTACACAACCACACTAGGCCCCAATTACTATTGTTTGTACCCCTAAAAGGCTAGATGAGGAGTAGGGGGGGTATGGAACAGGCAGCACCCTCAAACCTTCAGAAGTATGAGATGAACCCCAACAACTTGGAAAGGTGGATCTCTCTCACACGTACCGACACAGACTATCCCGCAATTCAATTGATCCTCAAAGGTTTTTATTGAATAGCGGAATAGGAAATATGATCAAAAAAAGTGTATGTATCTCGCACGTACACAACCACACTAGGCCCCAATTACTATTGTTTGTACCCCTAAAAGGCTAGATGAGGAGTAGGGGGGGTATGGAACAGGCAGCACCCTCAAACCTTCAGAAGTATGAGATGAACCCCAACAACTTGGAAAGGTGGATCTCTCTCACACGTACCGACACAGACTATCCCGCAATTCAATTGATCCTCAAAGGATTTTATTGAATAGCGGAATAGGAAATATGATCAAAAAAAGTGTATGTATCTCGCACGTACACAACCACACTAGGCCCCAATTACTATTGTTTGTACCCCTAAAAGGCTAGATGAGGAGTAGGGGGGGTATGGAACAGGCAGCACCCTCAAACCTTCAGAAGTATGAGATGAACCCCAACAACTTGGAAAGGTGGATCTCTCTCACACGTACCGACACAGACTATCCCGCAATTCAATTGATCCTCAAAGGTTTTTATTGAATAGCGGAATAGGAAATATGATCAAAAAAAGTGTATGTATCTCGCACGTACACAACCACACTAGGCCCCAATTACTATTGTTTGTACCCCTAAAAGGCTAGATGAGGAGTAGGGGGGGGTATGGAACAGGCAGCACCCTCAAACCTTCAGAAGTATGAGATGAACCCCAACAACTTGGAAAGGTGGATCTCTCTCACACGTACCGACACAGACTATCCCGCAATTCAATTGATCCTCAAAGGTTTTTATTGAATAGCGGAATAGGAAATATGATCAAAAAAAGTGTATGTATATCACACGTACACAACCACACTAGGCCCCAATTACTATTGTTTGTACCCCTAAAAGGCTAGGAGTAGGGGGGGTATGGAACAGGCAGCACCCTCAAACCTTCAGAAGTATGAGATGAACCCCAACAACTTGGAAAGGTGGATCTCTCTCACACGTACCAACACAGACTATCCCCCAATTTAACTGATCCCCAAAGGTTTTTGATTAAATAGCGGAATAGAAAATATGATCCCAAAAAAGTGTATGTATATCACACGTACACAACCACACTAGGCCCCAATTACTATTGTTTGTACCCCTAAAAGGCTAGGAGTAGGGGGGGTATGGAACAGGCAGCACCCTCAAACCTTCAGAAGTATGAGATGAACCCCAACAACTTGGAAAGGTGGATCTCTCTCACACGTACCAACACAGACTATCCCCCAATTTAACTGATCCCCAAAGGTTTTTGATTAAATAGCGGAATAGAAAATATGATCCCAAAAAAGTGTATGTATATCACACGTACACAACCACACTAGGCCCCAATTACTATTGTTTGTACCCCTAAAAGGCTAGGAGTAGGGGGAGTATGGAACAGGCAGCACCCTCAAACCTTCAGAAGTATGAGATGAACCCCAACAACTTGGAAAGGTGGATCTCTCTCACACGTACCAACACAGACTATCCCCCAATTTAACTGATCCCCAAAGGTTTTTGATTAAATAGCGGAATAGAAAATATGATCCCAAAAAAGTGTATGTATATCACATGTACACAACCACACTAGGCCCCAATTACTATTGTTTGTACCCCTAAAAGGCTAGGAGTAGGGGGAGTATGGAACAGGCAGCACCCTCAAACCTTCAGAAGTATGAGATGAACCTCAACAACTTGGAAAGGTGGATCTCTCTCACACGTACCAACACAGACTATCCCCCAATTTAACTGATCCCCAAAGGTTTTTGATTAAATAGCGGAATAGAAAATATGATCCCAAAAAAGTGTATGTATATCACACGTACACAACCACACTAGGCCCCAATTACTATTGTTTGTACCCCTAAAAGGCTAGGAGTAGGGGGGGTATGGAACAGGCAGCACCCTCAAACCTTCAGAAGTATGAGATGAACCCCAACAACTTGGAAAGGTGGATCTCTCTCACACGTACCAACACAGACTATCCCCCAATTTAACTGATCCCCAAAGGTTTTTGATTAAATAGCGGAATAGAAAATATGATCCCAAAAAAGTGTATGTATATCACACGTACACAACCACACTAGGCCCCAATTACTATTGTTTGTACCCCTAAAAGGCTAGGAGTAGGGGGAGTATGGAACAGGCAGCACCCTCAAACCTTCAGAAGTATGAGATGAACCCCAACAACTTGGAAAGGTGGATCTCTCTCACACGTACCAACACAGACTATCCCCCAATTTAACTGATCCCCAAAGGTTTTTGATTAAATAGCGGAATAGAAAATATGATCCCAAAAAAGTGTATGTATATCACACGTACACAACCACACTAGGCCCCAATTACTATTGTTTGTACCCCTAAAAGGCTAGGAGTAGGGGGAGTATGGAACAGGCAGCACCCTCAAACCTTCAGAAGTATGAGATGAACCCCAACAACTTGGAAAGGTGGATCTCTCTCACACGTACCAACACAGACTATCCCCCAATTTAACTGATCCCCAAAGGTTTTTGATTAAATAGCGGAATAGAAAATATGATCCCAAAAAAGTGTATGTATATCACACGTACACAACCACACTAGGCCCCAATTACTATTGTTTGTACCCCTAAAAGGCTAGGAGTAGGGGGAGTATGGAACAGGCAGCACCCTCAAACCTTCAGAAGTATGAGATGAACCTCAACAACTTGGAAAGGTGGATCTCTCTCACACGTACCAACACAGACTATCCCCCAATTTAACTGATCCCCAAAGGTTTTTGATTAAATAGCGGAATAGAAAATATGATCCCAAAAAAGTGTATGTATATCACACGTACACAACCACACTAGGCCCCAATTACTATTGTTTGTACCCCTAAAAGGCTAGGAGTAGGGGGGGTATGGAACAGGCAGCACCCTCAAACCTTCAGAAGTATGAGATGAACCCCAACAACTTGGAAAGGTGGATCTCTCTCACACGTACCAACACAGACTATCCCCCAATTTAACTGATCCCCAAAGGTTTTTGATTAAATAGCGGAATAGAAAATATGATCCCAAAAAAGTGTATGTATATCACACGTACACAACCACACTAGGCCCCAATTACTATTGTTTGTACCCCTAAAAGGCTAGGAGTAGGGGGAGTATGGAACAGGCAGCACCCTCAAACCTTCAGAAGTATGAGATGAACCCCAACAACTTGGAAAGGTGGATCTCTCTCACACGTACCAACACAGACTATCCCCCAATTTAACTGATCCCCAAAGGTTTTTGATTAAATAGCGGAATAGAAAATATGATCCCAAAAAAGTGTATGTATATCACACGTACACAACCACACTAGGCCCCAATTACTATTGTTTGTACCCCTAAAAGGCTAGGAGTAGGGGGAGTATGGAACAGGCAGCACCCTCAAACCTTCAGAAGTATGAGATGAACCCCAACAACTTGGAAAGGTGGATCTCTCTCACACGTACCAACACAGACTATCCCCCAATTTAACTGATCCCCAAAGGTTTTTGATTAAATAGCGGAATAGAAAATATGATCCCAAAAAAGTGTATGTATATCACACGTACACAACCACACTAGGCCCCAATTACTATTGTTTGTACCCCTAAAAGGCTAGGAGTAGGGGGGGTATGGAACAGGCAGCACCCTCAAACCTTCAGAAGTATGAGATGAACCCCAACAACTTGGAAAGGTGGATCTCTCTCACACGTACCAACACAGACTATCCCCCAATTTAACTGATCCCCAAAGGTTTTTGATTAAATAGCGGAATAGAAAATATGATCCCAAAAAAGTGTATGTATATCACACGTACACAACCACACTAGGCCCCAATTACTATTGTTTGTACCCCTAAAAGGCTAGGAGTAGGGGGAGTATGGAACAGGCAGCACCCTCAAACCTTCAGAAGTATGAGATGAACCCCAACAACTTGGAAAGGTGGATCTCTCTCACACGTACCAACACAGACTATCCCCCAATTTAACTGATCCCCAAAGGTTTTTGATTAAATAGCGGAATAGAAAATATGATCCCAAAAAAGTGTATGTATATCACACGTACACAACCACACTAGGCCCCAATTACTATTGTTTGTACCCCTAAAAGGCTAGGAGTAGGGGGAGTATGGAACAGGCAGCACCCTCAAACCTTCAGAAGTATGAGATGAACCCCAACAACTTGGAAAGGTGGATCTCTCTCACACGTACCAACACAGACTATCCCCCAATTTAACTGATCCCCAAAGGTTTTTGATTAAATAGCGGAATAGAAAATATGATCCCAAAAAAGTGTATGTATATCACACGTACACAACCACACTAGGCCCCAATTACTATTGTTTGTACCCCTAAAAGGCTAGGAGTAGGGGGAGTATGGAACAGGCAGCACCCTCAAACCTTCAGAAGTATGAGATGAACCTCAACAACTTGGAAAGGTGGATCTCTCTCACACGTACCAACACAGACTATCCCCCAATTTAACTGATCCCCAAAGGTTTTTGATTAAATAGCGGAATAGAAAATATGATCCCAAAAAAGTGTATGTATATCACACGTACACAACCACACTAGGCCCCAATTACTATTGTTTGTACCCCTAAAGGGCTAGGAGTAGGGGGAGTATGGAACAGGCAGCACCCTCAAACCTTCAGAAGTATGAGATGAACCCCAACAACTTGGAAAGGTGGATCTCTCTCACACGTACCAACACAGACTATCCCCCAATTTAACTGATCCCCAAAGGTTTTTGATTAAATAGCGGAATAGAAAATATGATCCCAAAAAAGTGTATGTATATCACACGTACACAACCACACTAGGCCCCAATTACTATTGTTTGTACCCCTAAAAGGCTAGGAGTAGGGGGAGTATGGAACAGGCAGCACCCTCAAACCTTCAGAAGTATGAGATGAACCTCAACAACTTGGAAAGGTGGATCTCTCTCACACGTACCAACACAGACTATCCCCCAATTTAACTGATCCCCAAAGGTTTTTGATTAAATAGCGGAATAGAAAATATGATCCCAAAAAAGTGTATGTATATCACACGTACACAACCACACTAGGCCCCAATTACTATTGTTTGTACCCCTAAAAGGCTAGGAGTAGGGGGAGTATGGAACAGGCAGCACCCTCAAACCTTCAGAAGTATGAGATGAACCCCAACAACTTGGAAAGGTGGATCTCTCTCACACGTACCAACACAGACTATCCCCCAATTTAACTGATCCCCAAAGGTTTTTGATTAAATAGCGGAATAGAAAATATGATCCCAAAAAAGTGTATGTATATCACACGTACACAACCACACTAGGCCCCAATTACTATTGTTTGTACCCCTAAAAGGCTAGGAGTAGGGGGAGTATGGAACAGGCAGCACCCTCAAACCTTCAGAAGTATGAGATGAACCCCAACAACTTGGAAAGGTGGATCTCTCTCACACGTACCAACACAGACTATCCCCCAATTTAACTGATCCCCAAAGGTTTTTGATTAAATAGCGGAATAGAAAATATGATCCCAAAAAAGTGTATGTATATCACACGTACACAACCACACTAGGCCCCAATTACTATTGTTTGTACCCCTAAAAGGCTAGATGAGGAGTAGGGGGAGTATGGAACAGGCAGCACCCTCAAACCTTCAGAAGTATGAGATTGTGTTCACTGTACCCCACAAAGATTGAGTTCACTGCACCCCACAATGATTGTGTTCACTGCACCCCACAAAGATTGTGTTCACTGCACCTCACAAAGATTGTGTTCACTGTACCCCCCAAAGATTGTGTTCACTGCACCCCACAAAGATTCTGTTCACTGTACCCCACAAAGATTGTGTTCACTGCACCCCAAAAAGATTGTGTTCACTGCACCCCAAAAAGGATGTTGTTCACTGCACCCCAAAAAGGATGTTGTTCACTCCACCCCAAAAAGATTGTGTTCACTGCACCCCACAAAGATTGTGTTCACTGCACCCCAAAAAGATTGTGTTCACTGCACCCCAAAAATGATTTTGTTCACTGCACCCCAAAAAGGATTTTGTTCACTGCACCCCAAAAAGGATGTTGTTCACTCCACCCCAAAAAGATTGTGTTCACTGCACCCCAAAAAGATTGTGTTCACTGCACCCCACAAAGGATTTTGTTCACTGCACCCCAAAAAGATTGTGTTCACTGCACCCCAAAAAGGATGTTGTTCACTGCACCCCAAAAAGGATTTTGTTCACTGCACCCCAAAAAGATTGTGTTCACTGCACCCCACAAAGGATTTTGTTCACTGCACCCCACAAAGATTGTGTTCACTGCACACCAAAAAGGATTGTGTTCACTGCACCCCAAAAAGATTTTGTTCACTGCACCCCAAAAAGATTGTGTTCACTGCAGCCCAAAAAGATTGTGTTCACTGCAGCCCAAAAAGATTGTGTTCACTGCAGCCCAAAAAGATTGTGTTCACTGCAGCCCAAAAAGATTGTGTTCACTGCAGCCCAAAAAGATTGTGTTCACTGCAGCTCACACACAGAAAAATGGATGTGGATCACTGACACCTGCCTATCTCCAATCCCACACCACACAGCAATATCGATTGTAGTTTGTAGAACACAGTTTCCCTAAAATTCAGCAGACTCTGTCCCTAACAGGATTGAGAAGAGATCGTAGATCAGGATTGAGTGCAGACCCCACCCCCCACACAGCAATATCGATTGTAGTTTGTAGAAGACACTGACCCTATATAATTCAGCAGACTCTATCCCTAAAATGCCTACAACTCGCCCTGCCTAAACACTCCGACCTGTCCCTCAATTCTATCCGGACACAAATGGTTTTTTCCTGCCTATCTTTCCCTAATCAGCAGCCAGCACGTTGATGTGTGCTCTGTCCCTGAATCTAAGCAGCATAATGACGCCGCTGCGGCTGCCTCGAACTTATAAAGACTTGGTCACATGCTTCAGACGGCCAATCACAGCTACTGAGACATTTGCAGGCATGGCTGGGATGGCTTAAGGCACACCAGTTAAACGATTGTTGATTGGCTGTTGAAAGCCCGCCATGAAAAGAGCGCCAAAGCATGCAAAACCCGGAAATAAAACGACCGAACACGGATTTTTACCCGAACATACAGTAAAGTGTCCGTGTCCGTGTTCGGGTACAAAAAATCCAATTATTCGGTACGAACACGAATAATACAGTCCGTGTTCGCTCAACACTACACGTAGTGTTTACACATTTCTCTCCAAAGCTTTAAGTGTGGTTTCTCTCTGGTGCCTCGTTCCACTGTTATCAGCATGTGTCACTTCTAAGAAGTTTTCCTGACACATAAGATAAATATGTGTTGGGGAGAGAGCTCAGCACTGAGCTTGTCAAATCAGAACACAGTTCTTCTGCTGTGTGGAGGGGGGGTGTGTTCCTTTCCTCCAATCGGCTCTCACACACTGTAACTGCAGTCTCTCCACCCCCTCCCCTGTAATACTAACAGATGAAGAAAGATGTTCACATATTTCTGCCCTTTTGAAGGGATGTAGGGAAAAGGGGGAGGCAGATAAACAAGTAAAACCTATGCAATAGGATGTGTTTCATCTCTTTGTATCATCTGAGGCTGTTCATTTCACTGGATATTTTTTTAGGGTTGACATCCACTTTTGTTTATGTTTATGAATACCTTAAAGCAAGTTAATAGCAAGTTAATAGTTTAAACAGTAAATGGGATGTTTTTAATGTCATCTAGATAGTGTCTGAAGTATTTGTCTAATCTTATTGCTGTTCTAAAACTAGTAATTGTTTCTGCCAAGACCAGAATCATGCAATTAATAACAATATAAATTTAGTGCCTTTCCAAAGTGACACTAGTGGATAATGCTGTCACTAATAAGTTCTCAAAGTGTAATTGTGTAGCATTAACATTAAATTGACTGTGACATATGTCACGCCAGCTTGGTACATAAAACCGCTGTTTTGCCAGTAGGGTTTTCTTTTCCAGTGTTAAATATTCTCATTTGACTGAAGTTCAGTTACCACGCATGACTTAAAGTTAGGTCCTGTCCCTCCATGCTGAAACATTCCTACCACATTCATACGCTGCATGCACTTAATTATACTGCAAGCAAAGAAAAAAAGGAATCCAGTCAAAAAGTTCTAAATAAAGATTTTAATACATTTTTCATTAGCTTCTAACGGCTGCATTGAAAAAGAATTTTGATCTTAAAGTGAAACACTTGTGTGTTTTAAGTGAACACCGTCTCTTGAATAAAAAGTGAAACAGCAGCCTGGAAAAGAAGACCCTAAAACCGGATTCAAACTATTCTGCAACACATTATGCAAATGAATGGACTGCCTTATTGCAAGGTGCACTGCCTTATTGGAATAAGCACTATCAAACACACATTAAATGTGTTAAACATAATAAAAACTCTAGTGTATTTTTGCCGTCAGAACTTATTTCTCTGGCAGGCAGCGAGTCCTTACTTTGCCTCCAGCAGAATCTTCAGCATCTGGCACTTCCAGTTGAATTTGATGCCTGTGTCCCCCACTGTGTACTTTACAAACAAAACCAGCTAGCCTGCAAGGAAACCACATTGACCCTATCTAACAATGCATGTTTAAAACAGAAGGTTTCATTGCACCCATTTGCAAATGTATGTGGAAGCGGCATTGCTCACGTCAAGGCTCCTAAGTATACCGTGGTCCTAACTCTATATTTTTGAGTCTCCAAGTTGGAGCATACAGTATATAGTAGTGGATGAATTAAAGGCAGGTTTGCCTGGAGGGAGTCCACTCCTCCTTAAAGGCACAAAAATGCCTCCAGCTGCAGCTGTGCTCTTGCTGGGTGCCCATTATGTCTCTGTGCAGAGGGATGACCTTATCAGTCCTCCTTGTGTCTTTCACTATACAGTCACAGGCTAGGGGCAGGAAAGCAACCAAGCTATATTGCTTAAAATACAAAATGTATAAAAAAAAAAAAAAAACAAATATGTCATCCTTCACTAGCATTAACAATGTAGCCTTTGTTTTTCTAAGTCCCCTCTGTAGTTTTTTTAAAACAGTTGATCCTGCTGTTATTTTATAGCTTTCTTTAACACAAAACAGTGCAGTAAAAGTGTTGGGTTGATATAAACCACTTAATAGTGTCAGGGATGCTTATAATGATCAGCTTTTATCCATTTAATTCAAACCTTTATCCAAAAAGTAAAAAAAAAAAAAAAAAAAAACTGTTTATGTAACTGTTTAAAAAAATGTATGCTGAAATTAGGCTTTAATGTGTTACTTATGTGAAGTCCATCTACATCTACTATTTCATATAACAATACCCTCTCAAGACACTGTTGTGACTACATTGCTCCTCCATAGATAGAGTTGCCACCCTAAAACAGGAAGTGTGTTACTGGCTGGGTCAACAGTTGAAAATAAAGGAAACAAAGCCTAAAAATGAAAATAAACCCACCAATCATATTTATCCCCTTCTGAACCATGCTATAGCATAAATATGGCTACAGCATGGTTGTCTGATTCTAGGAGGGCCTCCAGGGCATCCATGGATGTCCTCCCAGAACCACGACCCAAATGTGCCTGCTGGGGTGCGCGTTCAGTGCGCTCTGGGATCGCTGTGTCCTTTGGACACAGCTAATCACAGATCGAGATAAAGAACCAATCACAGCGGTCCTTTACCTTTGAACACAGCTAATCATATGTAAACAAACTTGGCAGTTATCAGCATTCCTTTCTGTGATGTCACAATATAAGGAGAGGAGAGCTGGTAACCGTCAAGCATGACAGCAGACATTTACACTAATAATCAGGACACTGATCATCATTGTTCAGATTATAGTGCAGCCCCAATAGTGCCAATCAGTGCCCATTAGTGCCGCCTATCGGTTCCCATCAGTGCCACCTATCAGTGCCACCTATAAATGCCCACTAGTGCCACATATTAGTAAAGCTTCATCAGTGCCTCATCATCAGCACCTCATCATCAGTACCCATCAGTGCCCATCAGTGCAGCCTATCAGTGCCCATCAGTGCAACCTCATCAGCACACACCAGTGAAGGAGAAAAATGACTTATTTGCAAACATTTTTACTAGAATCTAAGAAAACAATTTTTTTTTCAAATGTTATGAATTATTTTGTTTGTTTAGCAAAAAAATAAAAAATAAAACAGTGGTGAATAATACCACTAAAATAAAGCTATATCTGTTGCCTTATGAAGGGTTTATGTGTAATGGCCATACAAAAAAATGATGAAAATGTTATGTGGGTAAACTGTTGCATGACCATACAATTTTCATTCAAAGTCCGAAAGCACTGGATGCTGAAAATTGGCCTGGGCAGGAAGGGGGGTGAAAGTGCTCAGCATTGAAGTGGTGAAAGTATTATGTTCCATGTTTTGTTACATGTTACCCATATTATTTCTGTTATGTTACATGTTACTCTGCGCCCTCCTCACCTGAGCATTCCTTCATGAAAGCTTGTGGGGGTTTCTCTCCCCTGCAGCCGCTGCCAAATTTAAAATAATCGTAACTGTGCAAGGCTTTGCCCTGGATCTTTGAATACATAAACTACATAATCTTATCTTCCACTACAGCAGACAGCCTGTAGTTCTCTATGGATTATAGGTGCACATATCAGCACACTCATAGTCCATGAATACTTCCTCAGCGTTCAAACTGAAAGCCTGTATGGAAATACAGGTAGAAAACTGGAGGTACAGTGTTCAGGAACCCGAAAATGCACCCATCAATCCACTGAGCCAATGCTATGCAGGATCCTGTTTAACAAAAATAATAAATTCCATTTTTTCCTGCAAAAACTATGTACATTATATTATTTTTCTTTAAAACGTAGCCTTTAAGGGTTAGAAAGCTGAAATATATTACATTGTTGGTTTTTGGTTTAATATGTCTTTAACTGTAATAAGAAAAAACACCCACAACCTTATTGTGCTGCCTGTCAGGGCTGTTTATATCTCAGGAGTGGATAGAAAGAAATTGAAATTCTTTTAAAGTTTACCTTTAAAATATTTTTGATGCAATGTTAATGTTTTACATGCTTGCTATGCCATATTCTTTTTATACATAACCAGGGATCTAATAGTAAATGAGAGAAAGGTTCTCCAAATGGAGGTGAAATTCCATTTTAGACATTTGCCACCCAAAATAAGGGCCCCCACTGGAATATTGTCTTTCACTTGCTGGTTAGGTGAATTTTGAATTTTCCACCACACATCCTTATGACAACGGTCATCAGAGTAAATGGGGACAGCAAATCTTCCCAGCAGGGGCACAGAGAGAAACAAAAATTAAAAAGCCATAAACTATACACTTAAATGATTTATATCAGCAATATGATGATGATGATGATGATGATAATGGTCATTATTTTTATCCTCAGTACTAATTAATATATCATTTTCTATAACATTACATGTTACATGTTTTTCAGTAACTTTGCATTATATATCCACCCCATAATTGAGAATAATCCAGATTGTTTTTATCAGCACAGATACCAGCACAAATCCAATCATCTGTGATGTATTTAATTATGGGAAGACCTACATCCGTTGATATGTTTTAGCATTATTATGTTCATATGGCAAGTTGAGAGATATGTAATAAAAATGATGTCTATGAGACTGTAACTTCATGTTCAGCTAGAATTGCCTAGAGGAAGTCAGTGGGAGTATAGTATGGAAAAAAAACGTCTTTATTCGCTCCCAATACTCATTAGCCTGGAGTTATAGATGCACAATAGGTCACAGAGGCATAAAGAAATGATTTGCATGTCTCCATACAATATTCATTATATGAAGAATGAACTTTCTATGGAATGGGTTTAGGTTGTGGTAAATATGGAATTACATCCTGCTTTAAAACATCCTTTATAAATTGTCTACAGTAGAAGTCCTCTCACTTGCCTCATCACCGTAACCTTAACCTCCCTGGCGGTATGATTCTTTCCGATTTTAGGTGCTGAAAGCGGTACCATTATTTTGCATGTAATTCTTAAGAATGAGCAGCCCAAACAAACTATTTACATATGATTTTTTTTTTTACAGTGCGTTCTTCTATAACATCTCGGGTATGATAACGTTTGAAACACAAAATCATAAATTATAATATAATAAATAACTATAAATAAGTTAAAGTATGTATGTATGTATGTATATATATATATATATATATATATATATATACATAAAAAGTACAGTATAACTGCAGGAAAGGGCACTGGGGGACAAACTAATGTGAATTTATTTCATTTTTCAATGTATCAGTGTGTTTGGTGTGTTTTACTTTTGAATTTGCCACCGGTTCCACCCCCCTGTGAATGTCACGTCGCAGGAGACGGAAGCCGGGGCACACAGAGCATCGGGAGGAAGATCCGGCTGCCGCACACCGCTGGGATACATCGCTGGATCCCGATGACAAGGTAAGTAACCCCTCTACCAGGACCCAGCGATCTTCCTAGCGGTATCCCGAGTTTGGCACGGGGTTACCGCTTTTGGCACTGAAATTTATCCCCGAGCCACACTCAGGAATACCGCTAGGAAGGTTAAGAGACATTGTAATGGTTCTGGGTTTTTTTTTTTTCCATATACACAGTTTTTGTTATACAAAAAAACACTTGATTTATGATAAAGTATTCCAAAAGCATTATGCATTTGCTAAAGATATATTACATCAGAGGTCATCTCCTTACAGACAATGAGGCCTTACATTGAAGCCTTGAATGAAGTCCTAGCAGTGTGTACATCACATTTTTTACAAAGCATTTGCTGAGTTTTTGGCAAAATTTTGCTTGATGTAATTGTAGCCGTATTAGTGCACTTGCAAAAATACTGTGCAAAAAAAGTCCCTTTCTCTGCATTCTGAGCTGGGCTGTACTTGAATGAATGGGAGTCTGTATAGGGGCTCCTAATAATTCAGAAAACTGAAGTATAGTAAACACTGTTTACTATTCTCCAGTGATCAATGGATATAGGACCGATCGCTCACTATGTTCATTCAAGGAAAGGAAGTGAGGTGGTAAACACATGTTTACTAACCCCCCAACATACACACACATACACACCACTTTCCATCCTTACAGTTACGCTTTGCCCAGCAGAAGCTGTAGCTGGCAGTGGGGGAGGAGAGAGAGATGACTAGCAGTACAGCATGGAGGGGGCTCCCAGGTGCTGGGGCTACTGAAGTGTCCCTAGTGCTGGATTTGTATGTTTTACTTTGCTGCTGCTTCCCTGCAATCGCTGCTTAGGAGGGGGGGGGGGTTATCGGTGCCACGGGGACTCGGGGACTGGTGCAGGGGGTTAGGGGGAATTAGAGTGGTGGCGGGGAAGGTAATTTTATCCATGGCATGGTATGTAGAGGCGGGTGAAGCAGTGACAAAATGGCAAAGGCAGCAGTGGCAGGTAGGGGGGTATCTTATCAGGGGATTGTTAGCTGCTGATCAGGGCTTTTGGTTTGTTCAGCAGAGTCTACTGAACAGTTTTGCTATAAGCTTATTGTCACTGAAGTGAACATGAGCTTATAGCAGAGTAAGAATGTAGGTCCATACTGCATATATACCTGTCAGCAAAACGGTTAATGGTGTGTCTATGTAAACTACTTTTATTTTTTTGTAATTTCTCTCCTGTTTCACCAACTTATATCCTTGGATGCATGTTTTTGCATTTGGATGAGGTACACCACAAAACTGGAGATACAGCTGTATGATCTTGTAATACTAAATGGTCCCGTGTGTGTGTGTGTGTGTGTGTGTGTGAGAGACACTTTTTAATGGATTGATTTGGCTGTACAATTTGCATACTTTTTTTGTTGCAAGGCTTGGTTGTTTGCGTCTTCATGATCAGATTTACCTTTCCTGCTAATTAGTTTAGGTCTGAGGTTGGGTAGTTGCCTGAAAGTTTGCACTAAGGGTTGCTGGAATATTTATTTTAGTGTTTAATCCTCTGTTATGATGGGTCACAGCTCTTTGATTATCTTTCTTATCTCTTCTAGTGCTGGATTGTTTGTGGTTACTAGAGGTTCATGATTATTTATTTTTACTCTTTCTCTTTATCTAAGGAGATTTTCTCTTTTGGGTTATCAAGGGCGTGTTTACGCTTGTATTAATGGTTTTGTTCTTGTACCCCATGCTAATTTTCACATCAAATTTCTATTTAGCTTTTGTCATAGTCTTTTGACTAAAGTGCCATTTTAGTTTTAGTCATATTAGTCATCTGAATTGTTTTAGTTGTAGTTGTATTTTAGTTGACCCAAATCTCCAGTATATTTTAGTTACCAAAATCTGCAGTACCCACCTGAACTTCCGCTTTCCTCTAAGCTCCCCCTTCCTGTTAAAGCCCCAGCCTCCTGACTCTATTGGCAAGCTGTATTGAGATGCAGGCTCCCTCTGTCTGCTTGTTGCCTGGGGGTTCTGGAACAATGCCCTACAAACCACAGAAGAGAAACTCCTCCATCGGATGTGTGTCTGTCTGGATGGGATGTGGTGAGTGTTCCCCACCCAGCAAAGTAGCAGTGCTTAGCACTATGTAAAATAACATCTCTCCTAGCCCATTCAGTTCTCTGCCCTGTGCACTCCCTCACTCCCATTTACTTCCTCATCTCCACTTGTAGCCTGCCATTACAGCCAATAGAGTTTACATTTTTTTTTATATATTTTAAAGTTGCACTTTTGTTTCTCAAAAGCAATATTTTTGTTTCTTTATACATTTTGTGTTTGTTTTATTTATAAACATGTTATATACAGTATCACAATGGCTAAATCAGTGTCTGTAATGCATGTTTAAACCTTAATACCATAAATAATAACATTTTATTAGATTTTTACTCTAGGAGTATTTAATGCATTAAAATTTGACTAAACCCATTATATTTTAGTCAAATAAAATGCACTGGAAAGTCAGCTAAATGAAAATTTGGATTGATTTTCATCATATTTTTTGTCAATTGACTTAATTCTGATTTTATTTTCATTTGGTTTTGATCACTGAAACATGCAGCTGATGAAAATTATGATGAAAATATTTTTTTGGCAAAATTTACACTGCTTGTAACCTTTCTTTTTTAAAGAGTCTGCTAGTATTCTGTTTATTTCTGTCTTTTGGGTCAGAGAATATTTGATGATATCTGGTGGCCTGGTGATGTTTGGCATGTTGGGTTGGAAACTGGAACTGTGGAAATAGCTGAACTCTGTGAGTTTCCTGTATATTGAGTTGTGCAGCTTGTCATCACTGATTATTCTGTCGTGTCTAGGAAGGTTAAGTGATTGTTAAGTCTCATTTTTTTTCTATAAAAATTACAAGCATGTTATACTTACCTTCTCTGTGAAGTTAGTTTTGCACATGGCAGCCCATATCCTTCTTTTCTCGGGTCCCTGGCTGTAGCTCCTGGCCCCTCCCTCCTATTGAGTGCCCCCACAGCAAGCAGCTTGCTATGGGGGCACCCGAGCCAAGCTACAGCTCCATGTATCCATTCAGAAACAAAGCTGCTGTTTGGCTCTGCCCCTCTCTCTCCTGATTGGCTAACTGAGTTTAATTGACAGCAGCCGGAGCCAATGGCACTGCTGCTGTGTCTCAGTCAATCAAAAGAGAGAGTTCAGATGAGGCACTCGTGGACATCACTGGATCGAGATTGGGGTCAGGTAAGTATTTGGGGAGGGCTGCTGCACACAGAAGGCTTTTTTATCTTAATGCATAGAATGCATTAAGATAAAAACCCTTTTGACCTTACAACCCCTTTAAGGGTTGCAATCAAGCATCTTACATTGGTTATCTTAGCAAATATCAATGTTTAACCTTTGCTGTGTATACTTTTTTGTATCTTTTTGTGAATGTTAAACCCAGATTTTGTTGGGAATGTCACTTTGAACAGTCAGCTGTTAAATATTACTCTTAGTACTTCTAAGGCAGCTCATACATTAATTATTTTTTTTATTTTTTTTTTATTAATCCAATGAGTTGAATGAAACAAAAATGATTTGATTTCCCTATCCACATATTCAAAGTGGATAGGGGAATCATTCCTGCTGTGATATTGTGTTCTGATGACCGGTAGCCTTCCCGGCTATTAGAACATATTGATCAGTGTTGCTGTCTATATTTGGCAGCACTGATCGATCAGGAAAAAACAAGGCTCGAATCTGGAAAAAAGACTGGTACAGGTACAAGCTCTCCAGCAGTCTGTCCACTGTATCACAAATGTACTTCACAGAAAAAGAAAAGAGAGCCGTACTCCATGATTGACCTCATTATCAAGTGAAACTAGTACAGAGCACTTATATGTGACACAATGTAATTTTAATCTCTTTTTATTCTTTTATCAGTCATTTGAATAGAATCAAATTATATATGCTGTACTTGTACAGTTATACCTAAAATAAGGCTCTTTCTTATATTCATTCCCTAATCAGAAAATATTACAATAGAAAGCTAGAATTATATTCTGTAAATCTATTTACTGTATATAAGCTCAATAAAGGCCCCTCTTGCATTCCACTTGGAAAAAAAATGACATCTAGAGATCATAAAACCATTTAACAATCCAACACTAGTAGACTTCAGCAAGGTTCAGAACTACTTGAAGCTGATTAAAAGTTTGTTGAAGCCTACTTTCAGTTTGTTTAACCACTTTACCACCAGAGGATTTTGCTGTCTTACGTCTGGGCCACTTTTTGCGATTCGACGCTGTGCAACTTTAACGGACAATTGCGCGGTCGTGCGACGCTGTACACAAACAAAATTTACGTCCTTTTTTCCCACAAACAGAGCTTTCTTTTGTTGGTATTTGATCACCTGTGCAATTTTCACTTTTTGCGCTATAAACAAAAAAAGAGCGTTTATTTTGAAAAAATAACAATATTTTTAACATTTTTTTTATATGAAATTCCCCCCCCCCCCCAAAATGTAAAAATCCAATTTTTTTTTTATTTTTGGCCAATTTGTTTTCTGCTACCTATGTTTGGTAAAAAAAAAATCACAATAAGTGTATTTTGGTGGTTTTTTTAACGAGTAATGGCGGCGATCTGTGATTTTTTTTGCAGGACTGCGACATTGCGGCAGACAGATCGGACCCTTGACTGACATTTTTGACACTTTTGTGGGTACCAGTGACATTACTGCAGTAATCAGTGCTATATATATGCACTGTTACTGTAAAATGACACTGGCAGGGAAGGGGTTAATTTTATTGGAGAGGGAGGGGTTAATGTATGCCTGGTGCTTACTGACGTGTGTGGGGGGGAGGTGACTGAGTGAGTCAGGGACAGATTGCATGTTCAGCTATGCTGAACACTGCAATCTGTCACTCCCTGTCACTTAGGAGATCCGCCCGCTCTGTTTACACAGGCGGGCGGATCTCCAAACTAGATTGCCGCTGATCCTCCCCTGGCCGACTCCCGCTGTGACTGAAAACAACGGGAGCGTGCCTCCGGCGGCGCGCGAGCGCCGGCTACAGGGGGAGGAGTCTAGCGACGTAGTACTATTATAGTAGTCTGTGCAGCCATCCCGCTGGGACTGACTCCTCTTCACTGTGGCCGTCAGTGACGGCGGAGTAGGAGCGAGAGCAAGGCTCGGAGTCTGGCGATGGAAGTGAGGCTTGGTCAGCAGTCATAAGTGGGTGACGTCCACATACGACTAAGACTGGGATTCCATTCAAATCCATGTGCATGGAAAGGCAGCTGCCCCAATACTTTTGGTAATATTTTGTACATTTAGCAAGGCAACAGCATTCAATAATTACTTACTCAACAAATGCCCTTTGTTTCACAAAATCTGAAGAAACAAAATCTGTTCATTTTAGAATTTCAGATTTTACCCTAAAACCAACTTGAATTGTGGTAGCTTTGCCCAAAATAGGAAAGCAGATGACAATTGCCAAATCATCAGCGCTGCCTGTAGGCTCCCTGCATATGTTTATTTCCCCATTACTGACTTTCCATACCTTCATTTTGACTCTGTCTCTATGTGGAAGTTATCCTATTGTTAAAGGAACAGGGGCTAACACTGAGAGACAGCAGTGCTTTGTTGATATCAAACGGCTGATATACAGCTATGAGTATCAAGGCCCAGGAATGCCTAAGCACTGGAAAAAGACTTAAATAGAAGGAATTCATGGCAAAGGGTACATTTTCCATAGTACTTTTCAGGCACAATTACCATTTTTAAATGTTACAGATAAGAAAGCATGTCTTTAGTTTTTTATTCAAGTCCACATCAATGTCCATCATGTATCATTTATCTGTAAAATTGGCCCAGTGATGACTCTCTAAACAGGCACATAGGAGAGAATTTTAATGTCTTGAGGCCACTGGTAAAACTATTGCTCTATATAATGTAGTATTATAAGGACTTATTGCAACATGTCTTCTTGAGGAACAAAACTTATTAAATAATCAACATCAAATGGAAGAGAAAACATCTGCACTGCCCATATGCGAGTTGTTACTAGCACAGCCTGAATTGACTTAAACCCGATGTGACACAGAGAAAGCCTTGCTTATTTCACGACAAATCGAGTTTGCCATGACAGAAGTTAAAAATGTTGCTCAAGGCATCCAAGGCTTTATTGAAATGTTTCATTCACTAATAATTTGTAATAAAGAGTTGTACTGTGGTAGGTGTTTTACTGCAGTGCAGTGATGAAGCACATAGCTTAGGATATACATTTGGCATGTTTTTAAGGTCCTGGGCTATTAAAGTAAAAAAAAAAAAAAAAAACAGAATACACTAAGTGCTTAATAACTGTCAGTTACAAACTCTGCCAATATATATAAGCATGGATGTCATCATTTTTAAATAACGCCTTTGCATTTTAAGATGCATCTCTGTCAGATTAAGTGAATAATTTGCATGAAGACTCCAGGCGGCTTAAAAATGACCCTGGGAAGGAAATGGCTTTATACATAAGTGTCTGGCAGCTCATTTGCTTAATCTGTAGCAGAGCTCCTGACACTGAACTTATTCCACACCTTTAGGTTTGTGGAATAACATGTCCCCATGTCTGGCTGCTGTTGTTACTCCATGGACTCCAGAGAGAGAGATATAATTTTGCCCTTGAACAAATCATTAGTAAGATCTCATCTGGAATACACAGTTCAGTTTTGGGCACCAGATCACAAAAAGATATCGGGGAACTGGAGAAAGTGCAAAGAAGGACAACCAGACTAAAAAGAGGCATGGAGGAGCTCAGCTATGAGGATAGATTAGAGCAGTGGTTCTCAACTCTGGTCCTCGGGACCAACTAACAGGCCATTTGGTGCTCAGTGATTGCAGTATTCTAGTCTGCATCTCCCCAAGGAAATACTTAAAATCTGGCCTGTTAGTGGGTCCCGAGGACCGGAGTTGAGAACCACTGAATTAGAGGAACTGAATTATTCTCTCTTGAGAAGAGAGGATTAATGGGGGATATGATCAACATGTATTAATATATAAGTGGTCCATATAGTGAACTTGGTGAAGAGTTATTTACTTTAAGGTCATCACAGAGGACAGGGGGGAACTTTTCACATCTGGTGGAAAATAGATTTAACATTCTAATATGGAAAGGCTTCTTCATAGTAAGAGCTGTGCAAATCTGCGATATGGAAATATGGAGCCTTCAGGAGCTGGTTCTGCCCAGCTCAGTAAATTGTTTTAAAAAAAAAAGTATTTGATTATTTCCTAAATGCACATAATATAACTGTATACTAAAATGTACAGGTGAAAGGATCCAGGGAATATCCTTTTGCCTCTTTGGGGATAATGAGCGATTGTTTTCCCCAGCTGGAGCAAACTGGATAATGCTCTATTGTTTTTTTTTTTCTTCTTCTGGATCAACTTTGGGTATAGGATTGTATACATGGAGGTTTTCTGTGTGTGTGTGTGTGTGTGTGTTGAACTGGATGGACTAGTGTCTTTTTTCAACCAGATTAACTATGTAACTCCTAACAACCCTTATGTTGCTACTGTGTGCTGCAGAGATGAAGAGTCAGTAAGAGAAACCACAGTGGTCACTATTTCGCTTGAAGAATTGAATTATAACAAATGAGCCAACAAACCAATATGTCTGCTTGTGTTTACCCCCTTGTTCTTGAATCTGACTATTCATCAGGGTAGTCATGGTTGACCTCTTATGGGTAAGGTTTGGACAGTGTTATAATAGTTAACAGAGACTTTCTCTATGATTAGGCTTGTTTTTGAGTGAAACACATTTACAGCAGGTGATATGACAGCTAGTAAGTTTTCATTTGGATGAGTTTTTGCAAGAAGCAGTGACATGCTCAAAGGCAAGAACTTGGAGCTTGGTTTTAGCATGGCATGGAGAAACAGTGCCCTTCAGAGCAGTGATTTTTGAATTGTCTACCAACTAATAAAGATCTCCATCACAACAGTAACTTCATATCCTTATTTGTGTTATCGCTGCCGATGTCATTGCAGATTAAATACGTACTAACATATAAAAAGGTTACCACAAATACTTTACCAGCTATATTTGCTTAAAATCCCTATTTGCACTGAGGACATGGGCCCATTGTGACAACTCATGAGATCAATCATTTGAATATATCCTCTTTAGAACTGTCAGTGGGCAGAGGTATGACTGGGTGGTTCACTTGTCTCAGATCAGTCAATCATTAGCATGGCCACACCCAAACCATAAATGGGACCAGCACATGGACCAGCAGTCTGGGCTTAGCTTCTTTTGCATTGGAACACCCCTTGACCTAAGATAATGAGGTTGATTTACTAAAGGCAAATAGACTATGCACTTTGCAAGTGCAGTTTATCCAAAGCTTATGGGGTAAAGCTTCACTTTACAAAGAATACCCAATCACATGCAAGGAAAACGCAGCATTTTTGCTTGGACATGATTGGATGATAGAACTCCCCTCGTGTACTCAGGAGCAACTGCATTTGCAGAGTGTAACTGCACTTGTAAATTGCACTGTCTATTTGCCTTAAGTAAATCAACCTCAATGAATAGGCTTATTTTTGAGTTTTAACAAAAGAACAGTTCTATTTTAACAAAAGGACAACATAATGTCAGGAAACTCTTATAAAAATGAGAAGAATGCACTTCTGAAGCACTTCTTCAAAATAGTTTAAACATTCCTCTTCACAATCAAGAAATTGAAAAGAGTGCTCTATATATTTTAATATTAATATTTCGTTTATTTATAGGCAATAAACATACATTTGAATTCTGATTTAAATGATTAATTATTACCTTTTTTGTTTTTAAATAATGTTTATTTTCATAGTTAATTTAAGAGCATTATAAGAAAAAAAACTACTAATAATGACTAATCAGATATGAGCTCTGTTTAGTCTAGCTATAAACTGAACTGACCAAAGAGAACTAAAGAGTAGCTCGGTGACCAAGGGCATTGACCGTGTCACGATGACATTGAGAGATTTGCTGAAGTCTTCACTTCCATTTGTCAGCTTGCTATGACCTTGGAATAGTCATTTGATTTTCCTGTGCCATAGCAACCAAAAACTATACAGAAGCTTGATTGGACAGAGAAATGGATGAAAGATCACACATGCAGCGCCTGGCTAAGTTAAGGGTAAAAAACCTACATCGCTCCCTTGTTTTTTTTATCCACACTTACACACTATGAGAATAAAGGAAAAAAAGCAATAAATACTAATGTACTGTATATATGAATGTCTTTTCATTTTAAAGCCTAACTCCATTAGGCAATTATTTTAGCTATGGAGAGAGTGAGGAAGAGTTAAACATTCTGTGAGGTTTTTATTTATGTCTGTAAGGCTATTGGGGAAATTTGCCCTGACTTCCTGTCCCTGTGACATTCATACAAGAAATGGCAGAAACGGTTGTTACTCAGATGGGAAGGCACAGACAGTGATAAAAAATAAAATCCTTGTCAAATGCTCTGACCTTTCCTCACTCTACAACTCAAATGACAATGGAGACCCTACAGAGGCTTTGACCTTTCCCACTCTATTTAAATCAAGGATGTCTAACTTTTTAACATTAACAGTCCTGGGCCACATTGGAAGAAGAGGGTTTGTCTTTGGCCACACATAAAATACACTAACAATAAGGATAGCTGATGAGCAGAAAAAGTCGGGTAGATCACAAGTCAACGATCACTGATATAGATAATGTACCTATTTGAGTAATAAAACATCATTTTTTAGTATTTTGTTATTTATTATAAATGTAAAAGTGTGCAACATAAAACAAGTGTGATATTGTATACTGATTTTTATAAACTAACACATCAATACCTGGTTGGATTGTTGTAGTAGTAATTATCAATGAATTCTCAAGGTGCTCATCAGAAATTTTGGTTCTAGTTTGTACTTTGTGTGATTCATCCTTCAAAATAGTTGTTTACAAATGTAGTTAAGGCCAAAAACGGATGACATAAATAAGGCAGGATTGTGAAGGCTAGAATTTTTTTCTTTGGCAAGATAAAGCTTATAAAAGTCCAGTAAAGAGACACTGTCAGCTTTTTCTTTGGCCATGTGTTTGCTGAGTGTAAATACATTTTTACAAAAAAATTCCCCCAAAAAATCAACATTTTCTCTTTCAAAATGTTTTATTCGAATTTCAACAAACATCGTGTACAAGACAAAAAGCAATGCACAGAGGCCATATGGTTAATAGTATTGAGATAAAGGCCTAATAACAACATAATAGGTTTGTAAGAGACAAAGATATGATACCGGTACATTGAACTGTAAGAAGATTGTATAAATGGAGGCCAGTGTGGGTGAAAGTGGGCAAACAGTTACCTAGATCATCTTGGTAGTACTCCCAGGGTCCAGGCACCCCTAAAGGGGATCTTGCTGTGACCGTTCCCAGAGAGAGACCTCCTCAACGAGGGTTGGGAAAAAACAACATTTTCAAGTAAGTTTATGATTTTGTTTTGGGCCAAATTTATAGCCACCTCGGGCCGCATGCCATCCATTTGCCACAGGTTGGACATCCCTGATAAAAATAGGATTTAAAAAGTTCTAGCTGTAGCCAGGCCTTTAAGTATATTTAAATATAGATGCATAAATATGTGTTTGTACATGTAGCTGCTTTTCTGGAAACCAAGTAAGAAAGTTCTAATATTTTCATTATTGCCTTAGGGTAACTGTTCTGCATATTTGGTTAGCTAGGTAGCTGGTGATGTTCCTTTTGATGTGTTTGGTGGTTAGACTCTGCTTCTTCAGGAGATTGATAAGTTCTGTTTTCAAAACAAAATATATGAGAATAAGATCATGCAAGTAAATCCTGGCACAATAAACATAGCAGGTTTCAAACTGTTAAATGTCCTTTTGCCTGAAAAATAACCCTGGTCATGCAGGCTTTCTTCTACATTAAGTAAATAAGCTTGTTTACATGCCAGGGGAGATCAGCCTCCATTGTATATAAGCACTCTTTGATTCCTATCTCTGCCTTCCATTGCTCACGACCATTCACAAAAGACACAGCTCTAGGCTTCATTTTATTATTGGCCATGAGGATAGAGAAGCAGAGATATGACCAATATGACCATAGTGTTGGAGTCTTTAAGACCTGCAGTGTTCACATCCAAATTGAAGAGAATGGAATAACATCAAGAGTTGTAATCCTCTTGGCATGTATTTAAGCAACTTTGCCTAATGCAGAAGAAAGCTTGCATGATGAACCATTTACATGGAGAGCACAGTGAGGAAGGACATTGGTCACTGAGCTTTATTAACACTCTTCCATGTTAATGCTACAAAACTCTGCACCAGAGAGGCTGGATTTCTGGATTTCAGCTGGGAGGGACTATTGGCCATCAAGTGGTAGGACTTTGAATGACATCTGATCCATTTGAGGTGGTAAGTGCACCCTATTGGGCAATTCAGTATTGTGGGCTTGGTACAAGAGGATTTGGAATCAGTTGACTTAACTCTCACTTTTTTGGAGATAGTCCCTGGCTCTAAAGCAACATCCAGTTTCTGACATATCCCTTTTCTGGGGCTACTTTCTCAAATAGCTTTGAAGGAGGAATTATCTGTGACTTTCAACTTTAAAGTCTGATTCCATGATTTTAGTCCCCCCACCCCACCCACCTCACCCATGGACCTTCAACCCTCTCTTCCCTGAACTCCTTACCCTGAAATGTTTAAACAAACAAAGAAATGTATACCCTAAACCTTTTAGTCTTCTGTCTGGTGACGTTGTGGTCCCATCCTCATCTTTTCTGTTAGTGTCACAATGTCCAAGAGTACTGTGAGCCTAGGCCGACATGATAGCCTGATAGCACGATAATGACCTGATTACATGATAGCATGGTGACCTGAGCTCACAGGAAATGGTTTTGTTATGGCTGTCAGAAAAAGTAGAGATCAGTGAGTCTGCTGGGGATAGAGCTGGAAACCCAAAAGTGTGATAGTGAATGTACCCAAAGCTGTTTTTTTTTTTTTACTTGCTAGGACATTTTTGTTTTTAGGTGGCTTTGAGCTGTGCGTTAGCTTTCAAACATGGAACAGGTCTGATCTGCTCAGTATTTCAGTGTTTTAATAGAGGCATTGATGTAGCACATAACTGTACCCCAGTCCCTTTTGCCAGTAATGTATTTGAGAACCCCAGTGATGATGTACAGGATAGCTTTTCCTAAATCCATCCACTGCAAGATTTGTGATATTTCTCACTTACAAAAGGCCTGATGTAAAGCTTTATGAGGTTTATATGTGAATGGTTGAATAAAAAGCAGAGAGATTGGAAGACACAGCTAGAGTTTTAGAATATACACTCCCGGTAATCTGTAAGGTTGCATGAATTCTTGCTGTAGTACATTACAGAAAGCAGAGAACTCTAAGTTCAAAAAATTAATTAAATATCCAAATTTTACTATAGCTGCCACATTTTCAAGCTTAGCATAGTTACTTAGTGGCTGATCTACCGTTATGCCTGGATTTGCTGCTAAACATAATAATATAGTATGTGAGGTTTGATAAAAGATTATATTTACATCAGTTTAATTCCATCAGAACAATTAAATAATCATTCTGATTGCTTGGTATCCTTTGTTGCATTTTACAATAGTTCTTTGGTTCATTATATAAATCCCATTATCTCCTTTGCATGTTTACATTACGTATATAATAAGTTTGTGTGCTGACTTTGAAGAAAGTTGTTAAAGCATAATCTGTCTACGATTTTTTATTTTTTTTTAACTACTTTCACAATACTTTTTCCTGCAGCCTAATTTAAGACATGTGACATTATATAACATATAAAAATGTTTTCATCATGTTCTCTTTTCTATTATATCACTTTCTGTTAAGTAAAGTATTTATGGGCAATGTTTCATTAACAGCGTTTAGACTGCATTATTTAATGTATGTCTATTGGTTAAAAGAACCAGAACTGACATCTCGCCCACCTGCAGCTAAGGGTACTCTGAGTGCACAATTTCTTTCTGCTCACTGATATGAAACTTAAGTTTAATTTTATCAGCACTTAGAAATCCATCTATGTAAAAAAAAAAATGTCAATTTATTTAAAATAAAAGCTTTGTCACGCAGATATTCAAAGCTGAACTTTAGGTACAATAACTTCTATTTGAATATATTATTTAGCAGCTTTAAAGTGCATCTGTGCCTAGACGATGGGCATTCAAATATTTACATATTCCTATAAACCAGTAAAAAAAAAACTTTACTACAAGCCATCCCTGGCCTTTCTAGCTGCTTGCACCGGGAATTAAAGAAGTAATAAACCCAGAAGTAAACATTTATTATATTGCAACTTACTAATTTTTAGATGTGATGGCTGAATTATATTTTTTTCTTTCATTTTTATCTGGGGATCCAGCCAATGAGATGTCAAAATTACTTTTGAACAAGCTATCCAGCAGAAGTGGAAGTTGGAGGATTCAGACAAACCATTTATCACTGACAGGGATGTTTACAATGATCAGCTTTTACTTATTTATGTAATATATAAATTATAGGCACTCTAATACAGGAAGTGTGTTGCTGGCCAGATTATAGATTAAAGAAAATGAGTGCAGCCACCACATCTAATGATTGCTAAGTTGCAATATATTACAATTTAGTTTTGGGTTTAATATCACTTTAATTTATTCTCAAAGATCTCATAAAAGACTCTAAAGTAACTTCCATCATTTTCAAGCAGCTTAAAACTACCTGCTGCTTGTTTACATTAGAAGGTTGACAGAATAAAGATGAACTTCTCCACAACGCCTGCAGCAGCTACATCCAATAAAGTCTTGTTTTGATTTCCTTTTACTGCTAAGGGCCCCCTCACATGGGCGGTTTTTATTCTGATTAGCAGGGGATTCGATCTGAGCAGAGCAGGACAGATGCCAGGTCTGTGTCCACTCAGTTTATGCAGAGCGGACATAGACAGACCCTCTGCTCTATGGGAGGCCAGAAGTTATATAGTTAAATAGTTAGTCTGGTTGAAAAAAAGACAAAAGTCCATCTAGTTCAACCAATAAAATGGAAAAAAATATATGCAATTCTATATACACAATCCTATAGCCACAGTTGATCCAGAGGAAGGCAAAAAAAAAAACAGCAAAGCATGATCCAATTTGCTCCAGTGAGGGGAAAAATTCCTTCCTGACCCCCCGAGAGGCAATCAGATATTCCCTGGATCAACTTTACCTATAAATGTTAGTATACAGTTACATTATGTACTGTACATTTAGGAAAGAATCTAGGACTTTTTTAAAGCAATCTACTGAGCTGGACAGAACCAGCTCTTGAGGGAGTCTTTTCCACATTTTCACAGCTCTTTTTGTGAAGAAACATTTCCGTATTTTGAGATTACATTTTGTTTCCTCCAGACACAAAGAGTGTCCTCTTGTCCTCTGTGATGACCTTAAAGTGAATAACTCAACATCAAGTTCACTATTTAGTCCACTTATGTACTGTATTTATACATGTTGATCATATCCCCCCTTAATCTCCTCTTCTCAAGAGAGAATACATTCAGTTTCTCTAATCTTTCATCGTATTTGAGCTCCTCCATGCCTCTTATCAATTTGATTGCTCTTCTCTGCACTTTCTCCAGTTCCCCAATATCCTCTTTGTGAAATGGTGCCCAAAACAAAACGGCATATTCCAGATGAGGCCTACATATTTATACAGGGGTAAAATTAACTCTCTCTCTCTCTCTCTGGAGTCCAAGAAAGGATTTGGAAACTACTGCTTGGCATTGCATGCCATTATTAAGCTTATGATTAACCAGAACACCCAGATCCTTCTCAACCATTGATTCCCCCAGTTGTGTTCTCCCTAGTATGTATGACGCATGTTATCCATTTACACTTGGCTGATTTCAATCCAGTCCGACTAAACAAAACAATATGCAGTTCTCTTCTATTTTTTAACGAACCTGGTCAGACCTGTTTACACCCGCCTGTCCATTTGAATGAATAGACCAATCCGACCAGGTCCGCCAGAAAAACTGACAGGTGCACCTGATCAGATCGCCCGTGTTAAAAGGCCTTTATTCTGTATAGACAAATACTTGTGTGCATAGTCTGGGACCAGGTTTACGATAAAGGATATAAATTCACTTTTCTTGCACCAAATACCTTTGCAAACTCTGATATTGTCTTGCAAAATTAGTGGTGACGTCACTACCATGCTGCATGTAGCCTGTAAAGAGAGCAGAGCTGTGGGTGGGACCCAGCACTTCAGGTCCTTCCACTACAGACATATAGAAAACTACAGGTCAGTACATAGAAGACCAGTAACCCAGGACAAGTAGAGATGGCAGCAGAAAACTCCTGCAATGTGTAGGAGTTCAAGCATTTAGAAAGAAGAAACAACACCCATCTGAAGTCCCTGGAAATGGTGAAAGAACAGTGCTGTGATTGATAGTGTCTTCTTAACACACAAGTACTGCATAGAATCGAGATGTATAGCCGGCAACACGTAATCCAAAGCAAATGTATTTATTGATGCAAGTGGAGTACAAATATACAATGGCTTATGCATTTCAGCTTCAAAGCTTTAGTCATATCCATGACTAAGGCTATGACAAAAGCTTTGTAGCTGAAATGCATAAGCCGTTGTATATCTGTATTCCACCTGCATCAATACATCCATGTGCTTTGGATGACGTGTTGCCAGCTATACATCTTGATTATATAATGTGCAGTTGTTTCATGCTGGGATACTGCAGAGATCTGATTGAAATACTCAAAGGGCACCAGGATTCAAGTAAAAATACACTTACCTGCTGTATATAGTCAACACTTATTGTACCATATTTTGGCTTTAATTGCACATAACACTGTACACTCAAGACTGATGGGCTGAAATTAGCTGATCAGCTTTGATGTTAATTTGGAGACTGCAGGACTGAAAGAAAAAGTCCAAGCAAGTTTTAAGTGGTTCTTCAGCAACAACATTCATTCAGACAACATGAATTTTCCCCATATGTGCTCTAATACTTTGACGTCATATGCTCAACGGCTCCATCTAGGGACCAAAATGCAGTATATTTTCTAAATGAGGTATTTCAGGAAAATGTACCACATTTTGCACACTAGATGGCACTGGCAATCTTAGAAGGTCATAGTATTAGAGACAATACAAGACAAATTCAGATAGCCTGGACAAACGCATGTGAAATTTTTACAATTAATGTTTTATAAATATACCCCTAGGCATTACTATTCTGTACAGAAATTCAAGTACTTGACAAGCACTTTTGGAAGATTATAATGCTAGGTATTCTTCTACAGGTGCCCTACCATTGTTAAGGGCTTAAATAAGGTTATCTTAGTGGTAGTGTTAGGGCTCTAAGTGGTTGGTTTAAGTGTTTTAAGTATGAGTCAGGATTTCAGGGTTATGTTTAAGACTATGATTTGGGAAATACGTTTATTTTTAAGGATTCATTTTTGTGATTAAAGCACTATCTCTCTTTAACCTCCCTGGTGGTATGATTCTGTTGGATTTTAGTTGCTGAAAGCGGTACCATTATTTTGCATGTAATTCTTGTGAATGAGCAGCCCAAACCAACTGTATACATTTATTTTATATATATATATATATATATGTGTGTATGTATACATATATTATGTATATATATTTATATATATATATATATATATATAATGTATACAGTTGGTTTGGGCTGCTCATTCATATATATATTTTTTTTTTTTTCATAAAAAGTACAGTAAAACTGCAGGAAAGGGCACTGGGGGGCAATGAAATTTAACCCTGAGCCACGCTCGGGAATACCACTAGGAAGGTTAATAAAACCAACAACAGCAATTCAATTAAAAAAATAACAACAAGAAATGTAGTTGTAGATTCTTGCCTTTTTCTACATTTTTTTTCAGTATCCTTGGATTGATCCCCCTCTAGATGAGAAACCTGCTCAATTAATTAAAAAAAAAAAATCATCAGTGATCATCTTCTTCCTCATTAGTTAGTGCCATCACAACCTCCCTGTGCTACTGAACCCATGCAGTCCCTTTTCCACCATGTCTTGTCTATATGTATACACTCTAGCGATGACTGCAAGGAATTTCTCAACACCGTACAGTGCATTCACAAGTTCAGATGAGATCTTCCTGTTCATTGAATGATCACACCTCTTCCTATATACACTATATTGTCAAACGTATTGGAACACTTGCCTTTACATGCACATAAACTTTAATGGCATCCCAGTCTTAGACCGTGGGGTTCAATATTCAGCTGACCCACCCTTTGCAGCTATAACAGCTTCAACTCTTCTGGGAAGGCTTTCATTTTGGAAAAGGAAGGGGCCATCCCTAAACTATTCCCAAGAAATTGGAAGCATGAAATTGTCCAAAATGTCTTAGTATGCTGACACCTTTAAGAGTTTCCTATACTGGAACTAAGGGGTCATATCCAACCCCTGAAAAACAGTCCTACAACATAATCCCCCATCCACCAAATTATTTGGACCAGTACACAAAGCAAGGTCCATAAAGACATAAATAAACAAGTTTGGGGTGGAGGTACTTCAATGGCCTGCACAGAGTCCTAACCTCAACCCAATAGAACACCTTGGGATGAATTAGAGCTGAGACTGCAATCCAGGCCTTCCCTCCAACATCAGTGCCTGACCTCATAAATGTGCTTCTGGAATAATGGTCAAAGATTCCCATAGACTCACTCCTAAACCTTCTGGACAGCCTTCCCAGAAGAGTTGAAGCTGTTATAGCTGCAAAGGGTGGGCCAACTCAATATTGAACCCTTTGGACCAAGACTGGAATGCCATTAAGGACCTGAAGGTTTTACCCCCTTAATGACCAGGCCATTT
Organism: Pelophylax lessonae; assembly: GCF_965119305.1. NCBI lineage: Eukaryota > Metazoa > Chordata > Amphibia > Anura > Ranidae > Pelophylax > Pelophylax lessonae. The sequence goes on along the minus strand of NC_138772.1, from coordinate 501,646,566 downwards.
TTTACAATTTCACACTGTGTTACTTTAACAGACAATTGCGTGGTCATGCGATGCTGTACCCAAATAAAATTGGTGTCCTTTTTTCCCCACAAATAGAGCTTTCTTTTGGTGGTATTTGATCACCTGTGCAATTCTTATTATTTGAGCTATAAACAAAAATAAAGCGACAATTCTGAAAAAAAACAAACAAACATTTTTCACTTTCTGCTATATAACAAATGTAAAAAAAATGTAAAAATCAAATTTTTTCATCATTTTAGGCCAATTTGTATTCTGCTACATATGTTTTACTAAAAAAAAACCCCAATAAGCATATTTTGATTGATTTGCACAAAAGTTATCACGTCTACAAACTAGGGAAAATATTTATGTCATTTTTATTTATTTATTTATTTATGTATTTATTTTTTTACTAGTAATGGCGGCGATCAGTGATTTTTAGCGGGACTGTGACATTGCGGTGGACAGATCAGACCCCTAACTGACATTTTTGACACTTTTGGGGGGGACCAGTGACATTACTACAATAATCCATGCTAAAAATATGTACTGTTACTGTAATAATGACACTGGCAGGGAAGGGGTTAACCCAGGGACAATTAAAGGGTTAAATAGGCACCTATTTAGGGGTGTTTTCTAACTGTGAGAGGGATGGGCTTATTGGATCAAAACAGGGACCTGTTTTCCTAAATAGGGGGAACACAGGAGCCCTGTGATGATAACTGACAGAATAACAGTCTGCCGTGGCAAGTGGTTAAAGTTCATGTGTGTGTAAAGGCAGGTGTCCCAATACTTTTGACAATATAGTGTACCGGCAACCTATGCTCAGTAGATAGCTATGTTTATAAAAGGATGCACATATCACTGCTTAAAGCTGGTATGAGTTTCACATTATGCTTGGTTCTAATTTTCCTTAAAAGGTCAATCTACACACAATTCATTTACCCCCCTTGGCTTCTGCAACCCCCACTTTGCATTTTCAAAACTTCATTTTATTAAAACAATTAAACATAAGCTCTGCTTTAACTGCACATTAAAGATGAGAGGGGATATCAGTTCTTGCTGCTGGCATGCGTGTCTACTTTGTGTTCTATAAAAATATTTTAAAAAAATATTATGTCTGCTTAGCAAGGTATTTCTACTAATCAGTACTAAAATATGAAATGGATTAGGCATGGATACCACATAGAAGCCATATAGAAGCTACAAATAGTTTCTCTATAGTTCAGTAGAGTGTGTTACAAGTGCTATAGGGTTAAAAGATGAAACACAACTGGAGCACAGATGTTTATACAGTACTGCTGTCTGAGATTTCAACACAAATACACAGCAAATGTATTAGGTTAAAGGTATGAGAATAATCAATGTGTATGTCCATCGAACTGAATGCTGCAAGGAATGTTATCTTGGAGAAATGTCAAGAAACATGTTATGTGTTGGAAGTAACTGCTGAAGAAGATGTGAAAAGACCAATGACGTGATCTCACAATTCTAAAAAAATGTTTTAAATGATATCCATGTATATATCCATGTATATATTACAACACATATAATATAATAATAATTTGTTAGTGTTGTAAAAGACCTGGAAATCAATATTGCACACCTTTTTGATGAACTGATGTTGTAATATTTTTTTTGTTTAGTATTTAATGGGTTTGGTATTTTTATCAATCAGGATTTATGATTGTAATATAATTTTCTCAATTGACCAAGTATATCATGGCTGCAATTACTGAATTATAAATAACTATCTCTTTGCATTCACCAGACTTTCATGGCAGGTAAATCTTCCTGGTGCATATATTTTAAATTATGTTAATTGATTCACCTACAATGAATGTTTGGTGAATATCCCATTCACTGCTTTATAATTACACCCATGTATTGTATTTTACTTTGTAATAGTAAAATACTCATTTTACTTTTTTATAACATGAAAATGCACTAAGTACAAAAGTCAAATATTATGCAGGGCTTACAGCAAGATATTGATTTAATTAATTAACTTTTGTTCATGAAAATATAGCCTATACAGCATAATAATAATAATAATAATAATACTATTAATCCTTTTCATCATCATATTAACTGTTGTTATTATTATTATTATTATTATTATTATTATTATTATTATTATTATTATTATTATTATTAGTATTATTATTATTATTATTATTATTATTATTATTATTATTATTATTATTATTATTTGTTTAATTTTTATTATTATTTTTTTATTATTATTATTTGTTTTTAAGGTCTTTAAAACTGTACTGAATTTATCTTTAATAAATTAAATAGCTTTATAAATGCATATGATCACATAGTATGTTTGCTTATACACAATAAAAGGAAATTTTAGTTTAAATCGAAACAAAATATTAATCTAACAATGAGTATATGGTTACATTTTCAAAATTCAAATGCATATTCTTGTACTACTGTAATCTTGGTTGCAAAAATGTATATTTTTTTAAAGAATTAATCCAATTAATATTTTACTATATCTTTCATCTGGCTCTCAGGAACCTGTATTGCCAAATGTCTGCCAATAGTTATCTTAATACTTTTGTTTTACAGCTTTTGGTCATAATGAATGCCCTGATCCTGGAATTCCATTAAATGCTCGTCGTTTTGGGGACAACTTTCAGTTGGGAAGTTCTGTATCAGTTGTCTGTGAAGAAGGCTTTATCAAGACTCAGGGCACTGAAACCATTACTTGCATGCTGATTGATGGGAAAATTATGTGGAGTGGTCCAATTCCAAAATGTGAAGGTCTGTGTCATTAATTATTTTAATGTTTCAAAATTTTTAATCTTTGATTGTAAAACATAGTTTGAGTATTGCAAAACTCAAACTTGCAAAATGGGCAACTTGTGGCATCCCAAAAGTAGACATGTGCAGTACGAAAAAAAATTGTTTTGTTTCGATTCTGTATTTACATAAAATTTGTTTAGATTAATTTGTTTAATTAATTTAATTTGTTTGCAGAATTTGCTTCGTTTATTCAAATTCAAATCAATTTGAATTTTCCAAATATAGAACATTTGAATTGATCCCCATTCAAATTCTATTTGATCTGCATTCAAATAGAATTCTATTATAATTGCATTTGAATCAAATTGCATTTGAAATCGAATGTATAATATTCAAAATTCAAATTTTGGAATATGGTTATATTCTTTCTATTTCATTCTATTCTATTGCTTTTTTTCTATTTTATTCTATTCTTTTATTTTCTGTTCTATTATTTTTTACTATATTTGATTCTTTTCTATTCTATTCAAATTCATTCTATTCAATATTGGAATTTTGCATAACAGTTATATTGTTATATTCTTTCCATTCTATTGTTTATTATTGTTCTATTATATTCTTTTTTTATTTTATTATTTTATTTCTATTCTAATTTATTCAAATTTGAATTTATTCTATTCAAAAATGTATTTTTTCAGAAATAGGTTATATTCCTACTATTTTAATCTATTAAATTCTATTCTATGCTATTCTATTTTTTATTCTATTTTATTAGTTTTTTTCTATTCTATTCTTTTTTATTGTATTCCTATTCAAATATATTCTATTTGAAATTTGAATTTCAGAGCATAGTTATATTCTTTCTATTTTATTCTATTTTTTTCTATTCTACTATGTTCTTTTATTTTCTATTATATTTATATTATATTTTGTTAAGAAAATGTAATATAGTCAATTTACCTTGGCCTTCTGTCTTTCTCTCTTTTTCCATCCACCCCTCTTCACTGTCCCCTTCCTCTTCTGGATCCCAACCTCCAATGGATCCTTTGAGTCTATGAGGAAAGGGCTCAGTTCACAATTGTATGGGAAGTCAAGCAAAGTAAAGAACTCCTTAAGAATAATGTAACATCTCCTCCCTTACCTCCCCCCAAACTCCAATCCTCCCCCCTCCTTGCCCTCCTATCCCTTTCTCTCTCCCCTCACCCCACACCTTACCCCTTCCTCTCCCTCTAACTCTTCCCATCTTCCCACCCCCCTTATCCTCAAATCCTACTGATCTTAGCAAGATCTAAGTTTGACCATATTATGATCATAGAGCAGTTTTGTATTATCTATTTTGGGCACCTCCTTTTCCACCTGCTCTTTTTACTGTTGGGTGGTGATCTATCCAGTGTGCTCATTGGACCTATTCCTCCTTACCTAGGGGGCTGAAGCCCGGGGCCCACATCCAATGGGTGGCATTTGGCCTCCAGCCTCCTAACAACCAGGAGCCCTGAGCAGAAAGCTGTCCCTTCAGGCCTGGTATGGATCCCTTTCAAATTCCATACCTGACCCTTATGCAAGGGGAGACCCTTTCAGGAGTGACCCCACACCACTTTTTACACTATCCCCTTCCCTTTGTTTATAGTCACTTGTAACTCAAGAATCCACAGCTCACAGCTGAATGTTCAGGTGAATAAACTATATGTTACTGGTTGTTAGGATGCAGTTGGTGGCTCCCAAACATATTGAGGTCATATAGCTTGATAAGGTTCAGGAGAGGGGTGCATGCATGTCCACCCTTTCCTGGTTAGCCAGGTTGTATGCTATGATAATGGTCTGATACGGAATTTGGGGGACCCCATGCTGTTTTTTCCTATTTTTTATGAGGGGAGTCCCCATTGGACATCCACATCAGACCTTATCAAGAATGAGGGTCTGTTATGTATTTTTATTGTAAAGATGGGTCACTTCACAAGTAAGTTAAGGGGTTCTCACAGACATATCTAAAAATTTAGTTAAAGTAATTGTATATTTTTAATTTTGCCCGTAAAAACATTAATAAAAGCACTTCTACCTGTAAACACCAACACGCACACAAACACAGAAGTAATAAAAATGTATATATTGTTACATATAACTATGGGCATAATAAAAAATGAATCCTAGCCAAAACCATAGTAGAATTCATCAAACATTACCAATATATAGGCTAATCTGTGCCTTGGTAAGTACCCATCTTTCATCAGTTCACATGTAAAATGTCAATGGCCAATATGTTCTAAATTTACAGGGATGTCTGAGGGCTGCCTGAGCTTAATCTGCCCCTAGCAAGCTCAGTAAAAAACATCTGAACAGGATATGTTCCCTCTGAAAACTTTTTTTCTGTTCTCAGCAAGTGCAGGCGCACACTTCAAGAGTGCTTTCTACTAAGGGTCAATACATCCTTTGCAGTGGGTAGAAGCAGAACTCAAATTCCTGTTCCTACTGTGCATAGCTAGAAGCAAGTCTTTGTACACCTAACCTAAAGCATAGTGGACTAGTTTTCATCATCTTTTAAGCTTGTCTCAGTGTTAAGAAGTCTTAGAAATGCTACTGCATTTGAATGCATTTGAATACATTGAATTAATATACTTAAGATTAAAATATTGCACATTATAGAAATCCATATATATATATATATATATATTTCACACTATTTCTAAGACACTTATATATCTACAGTACACTGTAAGAATGTGCCTCATAGTTATCATAATTGGTCTCCCAAAGCACTTCATTACTGTCAGATGTAAAATTACTTTCCTAGAAATGCTGATGTTGGAAAATTAGAAAAGTCAGAAAGGATGTAAAATAAATAAACTCAATGATATATGAAATTATTTCATTTTTGCACAGAACATTTGATTCTATGTTCCTTTTTTTATTAATATGACACGATAGTTATTTATTTTGAAGCTCACTTAAGTATATTTTGTGGTCTGCAAGAATTGCAATTTTAGTTGTTAAAAGAATATAGCCCCCCCCCCCCCATTACTTTGTTCCTGTTTTATCTTCTTCCTCTATGCCCATCCTGTAGACTCATTTACCATTGCACTGTGTTTGAGCATGGCTGTTTCTAATATAACTCAGGGAAGGGTGACAATGCTACAGCTGATCTGAGCAAGGGTTGTCACTCTAGGCAGGGACATCCCTGTGGCTAAATTTTGCTGGTGCAATTTCATGAAGAGCAGCACATGTTAAAAAAGAATGACATTATTTAACATTACATGAACATGAGCACGACCATATTTTATTTAAGTGTTTGGAATGGGGTACAATTAACCTATGAGGTTGTATGATGTACCTTCTGAGTAGAGCAAAAAATTGAGCCATTTGATTAGGAGAAGTTTGTATGTTATAAAATACCAAACCGTGAAAAGTAAAGGCTTTAAAAAGTGAAATAACTATTAAAAAATATTAATTGAAAAGAAAAAGCATGATGCCACATTTCTGCAATATATTTTATATATATAGTATAGTGCCAACAGTTTCTGCAGCACTTGTTGTCATGTGACAAAATAACTCATGCGACTAGTGAATTGACCCTACTGCAATTTATTAATAGGAATCAGAATCCAATGCCATTTTGTTAGAGTCCTGGTTTAAAAAATGGCCTTGTATACTTTGCATGATGACAGTAGCACATGTATTGACAGCATTATCACAGTAAATACCACGCCATTTATTCAAAATTCTTTACTCCATATAACATCTGCAAGGTCTCTTGGTCACTAAATACTGAATAAAAGTAAAAGAGGACAGAAGATAATGGTAAAATTCAAAGACTAATAGCAAAGAGTAAGATCCAATGTAATGGTAATGGTAAGAATCCAAGGGCTAATAGTAAATAGAGGCAAATCCAAAAAAAAAAAAAAAAAAAAAAAATATATATATATATATATATATATATATATATATATATATATATATATATATATATATATATATATATATTTTATATATCTCGATTTACTTGGATGTGGATGCTTATTTGGCTGATCTGTGACATACTACACAATTTTTAATCCAAACCACTGTGTCCCTTGCATTGGACAGAGTGATGTAACAAGTGAATACAGTCAAATTCAACATCATCATGAAAAGCTTACCGAATCTGGTTGTAATACATTAACTCTTAGGTTTAACAAAACTGTGGTGTGTTGTTATACAGTATAGATTCAATAATTGCAAAAAATACCTGTTGATCTTACTGCAATTCAGTGAGCTTCTAACATCCTGTAATAAGCTGTCAGTGTTGCAATCAAATCTCAAACAAAATATATGAAAGGAGGAGGAGAGGTTCTGCAGTTCGAACACACTTCTAGCTCTAGGGTGACAACATTTCTCATTCATAGTTACAGTACAGTGAGTGAGCATTGTTACTCTAGGACAGAAACGGTGCTACTTGCATGATCACCAGGTGAAAATGAAAACAAAATGGAATAATAAAAAAATAAAAAAATGAATGCAGCCACTACATCTAAGGAAAGGGAAGCTGTGTTATAATAAAATGTGCTTGGGGGTAAAATATACTTTAACAATTTATTTAGCTAGCTGCCTAAAGTTGCTTTGTCATGCAGGGTATCAGATTATAGTTTTCAACAAGAGTTCTTACACAGTTAAAACAAAGAAAGTATATGGGGCAGTAACAAAATATAATAAACAATCATATATATAGAGTTCTTGGCTTTTTGCAGGAATGGGCTTATATTTCATGTGTGAAGGTAGAAGCTTATAACTTTTGTGATTGAGCACATTTCCGACTCCGGAAATATGTCATGCTCCCTATAAAAGTAGCACAATGACAGAAGATTTTTGCACATCATTAAATCATTCTTACCCCAACCTATTTTTTCAGATGTATGTGTCAGGTATTAACTGGTGTTCTAGTGTTCATTTCAAAGAGAGACTGTGTTACATTTCAATCTAAACTGTTAGATATTCAATCACAAAAATTAAATCTATAAGTCCTTCTAATACAGGTAAATTTCTAGCACGCTGAAAACTAGCAAATGTGAAGAAAAAGTTCTAACTCTAAAAATTATAAACTACGAATGTCAGTTTCATAACCTAATTGATAACTATTATATTTATTTATTGATCGTTTGTTATGGATTTCTCCAATAAATAGGCAGTTATACACAAAATAACATAGTTCACTAGCAAAAATAATAATGATAAGAATAATCATCATACAAGCAAAAGAGTAAAGCCCTGTACACACGCACCGATTGTCAGCCGAACGATCGGCCGTCTTTTGTCCAGTACTGTCGTGTTGGTTGAAAAGTGCTCAAGACTGCACACGAATTTTGACGGCCAACAACAACCAACTTCAGAAGTGATGTCATGTGATGGTTAACTTTCTGTGTGTTTTTTTTCTTCTCTGAGCATGCCCAGTCTTGCTCATCTGGCTTTTGTCGGCCGAAATCTGTACTGACTGACGAACAATCGGCCATTCTGGTGACGGCCAACAAAAATTTTATAGCATGCAGACCAGATTTTGTTCGGCCGAAAAGTCGCAGTCGGTTGTCGGAAGCATCATACTAACAAGCCGACAATCGGCCAATCGGACGTTGGCCGAACATTTACGGCCGACAATCGGTGCCTGTGTACGGGGGCTTTAGAAAAGGGTGAGGGTGGGTATAAGAGTTTCACTTTGAGAGGATAAGAACTGCTCATTGGTCTATAAGTAAGTAATCTCTATCCAATGGCTATAGGAGGGACCAAGGAAACTTCTAAGATTAAAGTATCTTTCTGTGAAAAATAAATACAAAAATGAAGTGGTACATTTTTGCAATATAAGAACATTTCTCCATGTTTGTCTTTATTCAAAATGCTTCAAAAATCCAGCAAGCCCCTAACTAAAATAAAAAAAAATCATCACAAATTAATTTTTAACAGACCCATTATATATTTTCTGATCTTCAATTAGGAATAATAGTATATACATTATAAAGCGTCTACACACTGATGATGTCAATCCTCCAACTAATTTATTCAAGTCATACAAACTGACAGTCACCACCTGTATTTATGTCACTCCAACACATTTTACCAAGATTGGGCTTAGTTGTAGGGCTCGGTGATTTGGCCCTTTCCCAGTGAAATGTGAGGTAAGGGTTTGGCTACAGGTGGGGTCTGTAAGTTTGTTTGACAATAAAAAATACTTGAAGGAATGGCATCATCAGTGTGTGTCCACTTTCTTTGGACCAGTTATGCGCTGGAGCCCAGATGGTCACCTGTGGCCAGCATCCTTTACACCTTGGGATTAGGGGTTGAACAGTAATTAGAGTTGTGCTCGCACAGGACATTCTGTAACAAACTATTAAGATGGTTACTAATATGAAATTTATATTTTTCCCTGACAGCTCCCTGTGGCGGTCACTTTTCATCTCCCAGTGGAGTCATTCTTTCTCCTGGATGGCCTGGTTATTATAAAGACTCTTTGAACTGTGAATGGGTGATTGAAGCAGAACCTGGACGCTCCATTAAAATCACATTTGAAAGGTTTGATTTTTTCACATCCCTATATAAATATTACAAAATTATCTTTCATATAATTGTGCATTTATATATCTGTACACTTAAAAATATATTTACTACAATAATACATTCAAATTTGTGCTTACATGCCCATTCTTCTGATTCAATTAGATATTCTATTGGGGGTAGGTTTGAACAACATGACTGTGATTCTATATGTGTGTGTGTGTGTGTGTGTGTGTGTTATAGTTAGTAGGATAAGGATCAAGAAGCAGAAAGAGAGGTGTTGAAAGCACAGCTACACAGAATGAATGAGGCAGAAGCAGAGGGAGCATTGTATTTAGATACAGCTTCTATACCACAAAGAAGAACAGTGATCAGAACAATAGTGGCATTGCCAAACCTCAATCCAAATCTAGTAAGACTGGCAAGCAGAGGCAGCTTTTGCTTATGTAGCACTGCCCCCTAGGGAGCTGCTGAGAATTACACTTCTTGGGTTCCCCTTGGTTACAATTAGCAACTGAGTGCAGACAGATGGCATTAAAAGTTATTGGCTCAGACAATGAACAGTCCAGGGGATTTGTTTTTTTTTTTTATTTTATTTTAGAACTTGGATGGGAGAAGGGAATGAGTGGGATACTCCAACTTTGAACTATGCACAACTTGAGGACAACTAGTTGTAGTGTGTGCGGCAAGGCCGCTGCTTCACCTTGCCACTGTAGTGAAGTGAATGAATATGATCCTATGATGATTTATCTTCAGGGCCCTAGATTGGCACACCCTTTCTCACTTTGTGAGTGTGCTAGCTTCTGTCCACTGACTCTCCACTGGAGTGCTCCCCTTCCTGGGCAGAGCCCTGGCAAGCTTCCCGGTACTCACGGACACTGTTTTTCCCTGGGTTGCTCTGCCTTCACCCCCATCCATCAGCATACAATGGACCTCCTGGCACAGCACCACACTTCTGGTCCACAAGGCCGACAGCCTGTGACCACCTTCCTCAGCAACAGGAGGAGAGACAGCCATAACCCTCCTCCTAGGATCTGACTTCCCACCCAAATACACCCTTTCACATGTGCCTGTGGCTTTTATAGTGTATCCCAGTATGCACCACTGTTGTGCCTACCCACTGGGATAGTCATAAAAGCCTGTGTTACCGACTGGGTTTCCCCCACTGTCCAACATGACCCCCTATTGGATACAGTGAGGACACTCCCTAAGACCAGATGAATCACACATGGACACATGCAACAGGCCTAACTACTAAACAGGCTCCCCTGTGAAGCAGGCAGACCAAACTTTACTTTTCCTAGCACCTACCTAGGAGGGTGCTACACTTAAATGATCTCACACCACAGATGTACAGCTGTTAGGCTACAGGAGTTCTTAGGTACAGAGTCATGTCAGAAAGTGAACTTTTATTTTTCTGGGCAAAGGGTACATTATGTAGGGTACTGATGGGGCACAATTAACTTTTTTAGATGATCTCTATAAAATAGCACATTTCCAATTTTTCAATTCAGATTCACTTTAAAGTTTTATGATAAACCATTGGTGATGATAATGCGGTTTGATGAACCCCAAACTGAGTGGGGAGAATGGGATATTATACAAAACACAATGTCACCCTTATTGCTACAAAATTGTGCAATTCAGTGACGAAACAATCAGATTAAACTAGAGCAGGGAGTTATCTAAACCCTGTTTATCCAGGATCTGCAAAGCATGTTAATGGAATCACATTCTAAATGGTTATTTGACTGTCATTAGCAACATTAAGCCATTGACCTTTAATGAAGCCCAGCCATAAAATAGTTGTTAAAACATTCTAGTTTACAGCACCTTTGTCGAGACAAACGCTCAGTCTCATTAAGGCCCCAGTAGCAGGGTTCCTAAACTGGAGTCTGGTAATGACCATCACAAATATCCATTAACCTTTTTGCTGCCATAGCCAATTTAACATTTTTTGCACACATGCTAAAAGGCAGATTTTAGCCCTAAAGATTTGTTTAAAAATCGATATATCAAACACATGTTTTTAGTACAAGATACACTAAAGTTAATGTTAGTGTACTCAAACACAGATTATTACTCATATTTTGGTAAAATACCATTTATAAAGATGATGTTGCATTGACTAAATAGATACCCAACATTTAAAGTTTTAAAATTGCTCTCATAAAATAGTGACAAACTTTACTCCCCAAGTTATCCATAGACAATGTTTTAAAATCCCTTACAGGTTATCGGTTTAGAGTTAACTATAAATAAGGGCCTTAAAATCATTGCTCACACTCCAGCATGCATGGCATTCTATAAAATGCATAGCACAATTGTCATTTTCTTACAAAGCCATAAAAAAAACATATTTAATGCAATGAATTTACATGGACGGGGTGGGGGGGAGGGGTTAAACAATATTTTTTTTTATTTGTCACTTTCATTTTTTAAAACTTTTTAAATAACTTTATTGCTATCACGAGGGAGAGCAACAGCCCCATGTGATAGCATATTATATGGACAGGTTTTCTTTATTTAGACATCAGGGGCCTAAAAGACCCCAAAGGCCTTATCGGCACTCCAATGAAACCAATGGGGCTTAAATCATACCACGTAATCTGGGAATATTCATATAGTTAGAGAAGTAAAATTAGGAACTGCCCACTAAATTTATACTTCAACGCTCCAACATCACAACCCTCAGCTATTTTAATTAGGTGAAAATTGGCTTAATGACATCCTCTAGATCATCCATAAAATATTATTTCAAGGTGACAGCTCTCGGTGCTCTCCCAAAACTTTCCATGAGTGTTGAGAGTCATTCATTAACGCTCATGTTGCAACAGACCAGGCTACTCTGTAGTGAAATAGAATTTATTGAGGAACCAAAATCCAGAAGAACTTTGCAAGTAATTTTCCCTTTTAACCATATTTATTTTGATATTGAGATTGTCTATTTTGTGATTTTTCACTGTCAATATTTTCATGCACCAGTTTTCCTATTCTTTTATTTAAACAATATTTAAAAAATCATTAGGCTGATTCTCTGAATGCTATGAGCAAGAAACTAAAGAATCCTTGCCTATTTGAAAAATGCTTGAATATTTTAAACTTTGATACATTTCTGCCTGGCATGGCAGTGAGTATCAAAGATATTTCATAAAGAAGTTTTACAGTTTCACTGAGTGCTATACTTCTTAAAATCTGATATTGGTGTCCAACCAAGCAGCTGTATGCATCATTTGCAGCTGCACTTCCACATCTTCTTTCCCCCTTCCCAGTCACAGAATTAATCAGTGGAGAGGAGGGGTGGTCAGAGCAGCTGCTGCATAGGAGAGCCATATTTCTAAACAAAAATGGAAATTACCCCAATTTCTAACTAGCTTTTATAGTAAGGTGCACAATGGAAGGCTTTGCAATGAGTAAACATAACAACATTTTTCCCCACACACTTATCAGCTAGCTAGAAAAAAAAAAAAAACAAAACAGACAAAACAGATATTTTTACCTACCCATTTATGATATTTCGTTTTCAGAATATGTGTACCACAGTTCAATACTACCCATTATGCTGTCTTCTTTTTTAGACATTTGTCCTTATATGAGCATAATATGTCTTGGAATGTTTATGGAGATTCCCATGTTTACTTACACACAGATGTGGCACATTTTGCTGAAGGCAAATTTTCTCAGCAGCAATATTTAGGTAGCATACTGTAACTGGGTCATTTTGCATCTCTGCCCTCTCCATTGAACTCTAGAGTTCTGGGAGCAGAATGCACCACATGGTAAGCTGCCCAATGGGCTGCAAATAATGTTTGTTCATGTAATGTTTTCCATCTGTAGATGCCTTCTTAAGCACCCAACACAGCTGCAGAAACGCAAGCGTTGACATAACTAGGAAAAAAAAAAAATTGCATTGTTGTATTCCAAATAGTCTCTGCCTATGGAATGCAGTAAATAGTTGAACTGAATTAGGTAATGCGTGAATAAGTAATTAAACTGCATTTATCTTTTTTTTTTTTTCAGATTCCAAACAGAACTTAACTATGATGTTCTGGAAGTACATGATGGCCCAAACTTATTATCACCACTTGTGGGTTCATATAATGGCACACAAGTCCCACAATTTCTATTCAGCAGCATGAACTACCTCTACCTGCTCTTTACAACAGACAACAGCCGATCCAATAACGGTTTCAAGATTCATTATGAGAGTAAGTAGGATGCACATTAGTATACTGGCCAGTAATTTGCTAAATGCTGTTTTTTTTTAAACAAAGATGTGGGTCAATCAATTTGGATGTATTGAATCCAAACAATTTTCAGTTATACAATAGCCTGTCAAACTTATAATGAACCAAAATGTGCCATTTACAAGCTCTGTTGTATGTAAAATGAAAGGCTTTGTTTGTCCCATTGTGTATAGCACAACCCATAATCTCAGTTCTTAAAGCATTGATAAATTGCACATGAGTAAGTGTCTCGTGTTACTCGTGCATCTTCAATGTTTGCTCCCTTAAAATCGTTAATCAGGTGCAAGATAGTCATTTTGTTGCACCTGTCCTAACCCCATTGGCTGTGAAAATGACCAGTAATCTTCAACAGTAAGAAAAGAAAAAAAAATGTTGTCAAATCTATTTGTTTTTTCCATTTTTTTTTTTGTAGGTGTAACAGTTGATACCCACTCGTGCTTGGATCCAGGGATACCAGTGCATGGTCATCGTTATGGCTATGATTTTTCCATTGGATCTACAGTTTCCTTTGCATGTCAGCCTGGCTATACACTCAGCCATGAAGAACCATTGCTATGTGAAAAAAATCATTGGTGGAGCCATCCTTTGCCAACCTGTGATGGTAAGAGACTTTTAAATTAAGTATGCTTTTTAAACACATTATGAAAAAAAAATCCAAATAAAATCAATTAAACATAGTGTCCATTCCACCATTCACAAAAAAATGCTCCACTTATAAATTGGATTATTCGTTCAAATAATGTGCTTCCAACCAGTATATAAAATGACAATATTCCACACGGTGCTCCACCCAGAACTGAACGTTCATTGGTGCTCCATCCACCTTGAGAAAGTGTAAAGAGTCATCAGCACACCCCCTGGCAAGCATAAACCCACCAGAACACAGGGACAATATGCTCAATCAAATAATGGGATACGATTCTCCACTCCCATAGACCCACAGAACTCCTCTCACAAGATGAAAGGGAAAGACAATAGGAGATTTTTATATGTGGCTTTTTTTTTTTTTTTTTAGATGAATGAGACTATATAAAATTGGCCTGTAATGTTTATAAAACTCTTAAGATTTTAAGACTTCCCCTTTATTAGTTAGTTGTTAATAGACTACAAAAATAATGTATATAACTGGCCCCGTTTTCCTTTTTCTAATACGTCAAGTGGAATCTAAAACTGAAGATCAACTATGATCTCTACTTATTGGTATTAATGGCCTTTCAGTATCTAAGCCTTTTGAATAGTTTAAAGCCTGGATATCAGCTTTAAAATAATGGATGCAAAATTGTAGACACTCCATTTTCTGGTGTTAGGCTTACCCAGAAATATTTATACATTTTTTTAAACATAAATTACATTTTTTCACCACCTAACTGTTACACTTGTTCACTGCAAGCCAATAATGCATAAAATAAAGTCAATAATGTTACGTGTTATTGCTTACCATTTGATAAAATCCTTAAGGTCAAGGACTCATGCCAGGCTTACAGAGTAGCTTTCATCATGAACTCCTCTTCATTGTGATACTGACGTTAAGTCTTATAGCATTAACTTAACTTTCAGTGACGGGAATTTCTTTTGACACATGTTAGGTAGAATGGCAGGAAAATATGCATGTCCATCTAATTTAATCGTATACACAGTAGCTTTGAAAAGTGATGATGGGCCAGAGGGCCTCTTATGATTAAACGCAATTAAAATTTTAAAAACACATGTTACCCAAACATGAAGGTCATAACAAATAGTATGTATCTGACAGCAAAGTAGTATGGTTGTAGAATTGAAAGTCCACTTTTTAGGTGTGTGCAGTGCTACTGGAATTTATGCTAATATTAAATGTATTTAATACCAATTTATTATTTTTGAATTTTTTGTTTTGAAACTAGTGTATTTATCTGAAGCACTTTCAATTAGAGTGGTGCCTAACTTACTAATCATAATTATTAAAGTAAACCTGTCATGGAAGGAATACAGAGTTTATCATTCCTAATCTTTTTGTATAAAAATGTTAGCCATTTGACATTTATATTGATCTTCTTGCTTTAGTTCTTTTAAATCACTGACCGAGAGTAAGTAAAAGTACTTTTCTCAGACTTTAATAAGCTACATAGTTCCAACGTATTGAAGCCAGTGTGATTGAATTACTAAAGGAGTAAAGCAAATAAAATGTTTACCACTCATAGTTATTAAGGTGATGTGGCGTCCCCTTGTGGATATCCGATCACATGCAAATGAAATTAAAAAAAAAAAAACTCTCTGACTACTGACTGACTCTCAGAATTTAACGTTGCAAAGTGTACAGTGAATACCAATGAAGTCTATGGGGGGGGGGGGTAAATCTTTTAATTTTGCCATTTTTTAGAGCAAATAAGCAAGATATTGTTAACTGAAAGGCATGGAAAGCTGGTCATTGCCATAGGAAACATGCACCAATACCAAAAAATAATAGTTTCCCTACATAAACTTGACAGCTCCCCTAACAGCTCTGACAAACACTGACAACATGGCTACCATGAGACCACCATAGAAAGGGTCTGGGTTGTCCATTACTTTTGATTATTGGTTCTTGTGACTCAGCTGACAAGTAGAGTTGAACGGACACCTGGATGTCCGTGTTGGGCGGGTTCGGCCGAACTTGAAAAAAAGTCCGTGTCCGTGTCCCGGACTTTTTCCGAACTTTACCCGGACACCGAACCCCATTGAAGTCAATGGAGACCCGAACTTTCAGGCACTAAAATGGCTCTAAAACACCAATGGAAAGGGCTAGAGTGCTGCAAATGGCAGCAAAATGTAGATAAGAGCATGGCAAGTGCTCTTAAAACAAATCCCCTTTAAATTAATTTTTTAATAGCAGATTAGAACAGCAATCTGTAGTGAAATATAGCTGAACGCTGCACACAACAGACTGCTAAAAATAGATTTTTTTCTCCCTCCTCCTCCTCAGTGGGCTCAACTGAGGGCAAAAAGATTGTTCACTGCACCACCCCCAAACAGCAAAATCGATGTAGACTGTCCCTGCCTAATCTCCAGCCTGTCCCTAATATGCTCAATAAGATCGTTCACTGCACCACCCCCCACACAGCAAAATCGATGTAGAAGACTGACCCTGCCTAATCTCCAGCCTCGCCCTAAAATGCTCTAATAACTTTCCCTGCCTGCACTCCGACCTGTCCCTGCATTCTTTTCAGACACAATTTTTCACAGAATCACTGTCTGTCCCTAATCAGCAGCCAGCACTTGAGCCCACTGAGGAGGAGGAGGGAGAAAAAAATCTATTTTTAGCAGTCTGTTGTGTGCAGCGTTCAGCTATATTTCACTTAAAGTGCACCTGTGCCCAGACTAAACATATTTACATATTAACAAGCACAGGTTTAAAAAACAAACTGTTGCTAAATCTGCCGCTAAAGCATTGTGGGGAAATGTATATTTAAATTTAACAACAGAAGCAATGAAATCACATGTCCTTTCCTCCTATTTTATTTTAAAAATATAAATGTGGCAGCTTGCAAGTCTTCCAAAGTCTTCCAAAGTCTTCCAATAGAAAGCAAACAACAAGTGCTTTAAGCTATTAGAAACTGACTAAAACCCAACTTGGGTGCCTCTGCTGTGATTTTTAGTGATCAGGTTTTCTACAGTACTTGAAGCTACAGAGGTCAGTAAGGGCTTGAACTAAAGCTCTTTTGCTGCTTGTTAACAACATGTAAATACTTTAATGTACAGTAAATAATCTGGGCACAAGTGAAATTTAACCAAATATGGACATTGGATGTGCTATACATGCACAAAAAATGCACTGAAGTACATAGGATGTGTGTTGAATGTCCTGGCCTTTTTTGATGCTCCCTCCCCCTCCCTTCCAGCATTTTCCAGCAAATGTTATTTTGACAACCAGGAGTTGCAATGTTATCCAATGGCTATTATAGCCACTGCTGACAACATTTTTCTTTTACAATTTATATTTATTTAACCCCATATTAACTCTTAATGTACCATACTCAGCCCTAATAAACTTGTTTCCCCTTCTCCTCTTTTATTATTATTGTTATTATTATTATTATTATTATTATTATTATTATTATTATTATTATTTTGCTGCAATTTTTTTGTTTATTTTTCCAACCTGTTAATATGTAAACACTTTTTTTTTTCAATTTATTTTGATCATAAATTGTTTGTGTTGTAATAAAGTATGTTGATATATAGAAATATATACCGTGCCAACACTCAATATCCAGCAGCCAGCAAAAACAAACGATGATTTGTAAAAAAACAAAAACAATAAATAAATAATGCAGCGCTGATAATAAGATATACCATATAAAGTGCACATCCTGTATTTGCTTAAATTTGCACATATACTTGCCTTTTTAGTTTTTGTAAAGTGTATACAATTTCGTATTTACTCATGTGAGTTTGCACATTTTTGTATAATTTTGCACATATACACTTTTACTTTTTCGTACAAGTATTGATACAGGATTTGCACTTTATAGGGTATATATATATCGTATTATCAGTGCTGCATTATTTATTTATTGTTGTAATAAAGTACAAATGAAAAAAAGATCTACATTTTGATTTATAAATACATTTTCAATGCTTTGCACCATCATTTTACATTTAGTGTAATTTTAAACAGAACAATTTATAGAATACATGTTTTAACGTTTAATTGTGTATTTGTCTGTGGATTATGTAAAACATTGAATTGATTTTTGCGGGACAGTATTACTAAAAGAAAAAAAATAAAATGTATTGCTTTGTTATCTTAAGTAATAACTAAGTTATTGCCAAATGAAGGGGAAGAAAGATCAAATCCACACAATGGATAAATCAGAAGAAGGGAGATGCAGGCAACTACAAATTCTTAGGTATAGCTTCCTCTCCAGCAGGAAGCATAGTAGTAATTCCCTGGAATTTAGGCTAAAACATTTGCTGGTTCACTACCAGAAATAGGAATTAACCTTTATTGCAATGCATAATATTTTTCTCTTGTCAGTAGTGTTGAGCGAACACGGACTGTATTATTCGTGTTCGTACCGAATAATTGGATTTTTGTTACCCGAACACGGACCCGAAAACTTTACTGTATGTTCGGGTTTAAAATCCGTGTTCGGTCATTTTATTTCCTGTTTTGTATGTAATGGCGTGCTTTTAATGGCGGGCTTTCAACAGCCAATCAACAAGCGTTTAACTGGTGTGCACCATCACAGCCATGCCTACTAATGTATTAGTAGCTGTGATTGGCCATCTGAAGCATGTGACCATGTCTTTATAAGTTTGAGAGCCCCAGCGCGCCGCATCATTCTGCTGTAGTTTAGGGACAGAGCACACATCATACGTGCTGGCTGCTGATTAGGGACAGACAGTGATTCTGTGAAAAATTGTGTCTGAAAAGAATGCAGGGACAGGTCGGAGTGCAGGCAGGGAAAGTTATTAGAGCATTTTAGGGCGAGGCTGGAGATTAGGCAGGGTCAGTCTTCTACATCGATTTTGCTGTGTGGGGGGTGGTGCAGTGAACGATCTTATTGAGCTTATTAGGGACAGGCTGGAGATTAGGCAGGGACAGTCTACATCGATTTTGCTGTGTGGGGGGTGGTGCAGTGAACAATCTTTTTGCCCTCACTTGAGCCCACTGAGGAGGAGGAGGGAGAAAAAAATCTATTTTTAGCAGTCTGTTGTGTGCAGCGTTCAGCTATATTTCACTACAGATTGCTGTTCTAATTTGCTATTAAAAAATTAATTTAAAGGGGATTTTTTTAAGAGCACTTGCCATGCTCTTATCTACATTTTGCTGCCATTTGCAGCACTCTAGCCCTTTCCATTGGTGTTTTAGAGCCATTTTAGTGCCTGAAAGTTCGGGTCTCCATTGACTTCAATGGGGTTCGGTGTCCGGGTAAAGTTCGGAAAAAGTCCGGGACACAGACACGGACTTTTTTTCAAGTTCGGCCGAACCCGCCCAACACGGACATCCAGGTGTCCGTTCAACTCTACTTGTCAGCTGAGTCACAAGAACCAATAATAAAAAGTATTGGACAACCCAGACCCTTTCTATGGTGGTCTCATGGTAGCCATGTTGTCAGTGTTTGTCAGAGCTGTTAGGGGAGCTGTCAAGTTTATGTAGGGAAACTATTATTTTTTGGTATTGGTGCATGTTTCCTATGGCAATGACCAGCTTTCCATGCCTTTCAGTTAACAATATCTTGCTTATTTGCTCTAAAAAATGGCAAAATTAAAAGATTTACCCCCCCCCCCCCCCAATAGACTTCATTGGGATTCACTGTACACTTTGCAACGTTAAATTCTGAGGAAGATTTGTGAAAATGTTTGCAGATCAAACCCAGGGAAATTAACCCATTCTTAGTGTATAGGCACATTAACATATTAGGATAGCGCAGGAGCAATTCAGGACAAAAAGTTAAACTTTAAAAGTGTTCTCTTGGCAAAGTTACTATCTATAGATGTTCCCTATGACCTAAAAAATCTTCATTTTTTGAGTTCAGGTTTACTTTAAAAAGAAAATATTTGTTGCAGACTGGTAAAGGAATCAATTTTTTTTAAAACATCCATCATGAATACCAGTGGACTGAAAGGGGTCTGGCACTTTTATTCTCAGATACCATATAAGTGCATAATTTAATACATTGATTTATTTTATATTTCCCTTGTCGTTTCCTTTGATTTACCTTTGTTCATAACTGATGAGCTGCTTTCAGTGTCCTACTTCAATGACTGATAATTTAATCATGCATCTTTTTACAGTATATGGGCACAGTTCCATCACCTAAACGGGTTCCTTTTTACCAGTGCCAATGAAATATAGTAGCCATGTAGGAATACGTTCACGCTGAGTCTGTTATTTAAACCTCTGATTAAGATCTGGTTTAAAGTAGCCAAGTTTTTTGTTTTTTTGTTTTTTTTTAATAAGGACAAGGAAAAATAAAAGTTACAACTAGTCTTTGAAAAGTTTATATCTTAAATAAACCATGAGAAATGATAATGGCTTTCTTGCAGAAGCTCTTGAATGCTATTCAGATTTTTTTTTTCTGAAATAAACTTACCTGCCTAGACTTTTCTTTGATTGATCAGAGGATTTATAAAGATTGTAAAGTTTGCACTGCAGCATGATTGGAAGAATAGTCCTAATGGGTAAACAGAATCTGCTAAGAATTCACAGAGCCATTTCATTTCCAAACTTCTATTAGAATTGATTTTTCTTTACAGGGATAGCATTATAAACAGGTTTGGTTAAGTTTTTACTGTCTTTTAAATGGACAATATGTTCTAAAAAAGAAAACTCCAGACAAATTTTAAAGGTTTGATACTTACTAAATACACAATCTCTACACATTGTGTGATTTTCTGTAACATACTTTACTATGTGCATAATTATGGAAGTGATTAGGGAATGAGTAGGAGCTATGACACACTCATAACACACACATAATTGTATAGAATGTCCATACTTCAAATTACTGTATTTTTTGAAAAGATATCTCAAGAAGTTAAACTCAGAAAGAACAATCTGTACCTATAACAGTTTACAGAATATTGCATACTCTATATTATTGCTTGTATAAACTAAAGTGTCTAGTTCTGCTTCTTCTACATTCTTTCTTCCAAGCTACACTTTGGAGAAAAAAGTTTAGCTATTGGCCACAGCAACCAAGCCCCTTGTTTGTTTGAAAGATGCAAACTGGTTGATGGTGGCCATAATGTGCCAGTGGGGTTGATTTACTAAGATTCGAGAGTGCAAAGTCTGGTGCCGCTCTGCATAGAAACCAATCAGCTTCCAGCTTTTTTTTTGCCAAAGCCTTATTGAACAAGCTGAAGTTAGAAGTTGGTTGGCCACAATGCACAGCTGTACCATAGTTTGTAGTGTCCAGTTTTAGTAAATCAACCCCATTGTGTTTTAGGACTAAACAATGTTTTTGTCATTGTCAAAGTGATATTTGCTTTTTCCAGTTATAATCACTGTTTGATATATCCCCAACAAGTAAAGACTGTCTGACTCTAATGGGATGGGACTGATTATAATGTGATGGGACAACTCTAATACAAAAGGGGGACTCTGACATAATGGGATTTGACTCTGATGTGATGGGGGACTCTGGTGTGATGGAGAGATAATGATCTGAAGGGGGCTTACTCTGCAGTAATGGAGAAGACTATAATGTGAAAGGGACTGACTCACACACAGTCAGTGCCAGCAGAGAGAGCTAAAAAGACAGAAAAACAGGGAGAGGTAGCTGGAGGAGACAGTATGCCCCCCCCTACCTTTTTTACTGCTCCCCCAGATCAGACAGACTGGATCCTGCCTTGATAACCAACCTGCTGCTATAGCATTTCACAGGCTAGACTGTTTTGTCCGGTTGTGCAGGTGTGGAATTTCTATTTGTCAATGACAGCAGCAGGCTGGTCATAGGCAGGGATGGATGTCAGTCAGGGGATGTTGACATAGCAGCTGCAGGAAGTGACATGGCTGTTAAAGGGGTGGCTTCACGCTCTGAAATGCTGAATTCAAACTTACTGTGTCAGGGAAGAGAGAGAGCATGTGAGGGGGGGTTTAATCAGAGAAAGAGCTTACTACTGTGGTGGTGGAGGTGAGCAGTAATGAGTAGGCTTCATTTAGCAATGCCCTGTGAATATTAAAGTCAGGCATTATGAGGTATGTAAATAGCCTACACCTATAGCAAGGATATTATTCACCTTTAATCAGAGCTGCAGTTTATTTTAATTTACAAACACCCCTTACCTTTTTGTAATGGTGCACTAATCCTTTAATCTGCATAAGTCCAGCCTCATTGGCCATCAAAAAGTCACTGCCTAACGTATAGAACATTGGATAAGCACTAAAAACAATATATTTTCCAACAAAATTCAAATAAATGCGGCATTCAGTGCATCATTTCGTTTAAATTGAGTTATGTGACCACCAGGCTGAATAAGAGTTCACATAGGGGGGCTATAGGGGGAGGAAAAGGTAAGTGAAGCACTGTCAATCATACTTTGGGAGTTGCCCCTACAAAATGTTAGGGTTGGGTAGCTGGGAGGTGACGTGTTGAATTTCCCAGGCATGAAAACAGAGCATGCAAAGACAGAGTAGCAACACAGAAAACTGAGGATAGGCCTGCATAACATTGCCACTCTCAATAAGGAAGTCATATGAACTGCCAGAATCACCAAGTATTTACTGATGAATAATATATTTTTAAAGAAAACTTCAGATAAATATTTTGGAAGCTGAGAACACGTACGTTTTTGGGATTGCTGACACTTTAACCTGGCTATTACACCAAGAAGTACAGCCAGTTCAAACATCATTTACAACATGGTATTTAAATAACTGGAACAGCTGGCCCTTAGCATGACACCTATTAAGAATAATTTCTAGCACACACTGAAATGTATTTTGCAGCAGATACCATGTTTACCATTGATGGCTAAACAAAAGTCAGTTCTAAAGAACCAAGTTTCATCATGTAGTTTTGAAAATGAAAATTCGTATTAAAGCCAGAAAAAAAAGCTGTAATCATTTTTCTTTTCAAACATTTTTGTTTTTGTATATTAAACCTATTTTTTCATGGTATAAGTTGTTTTTAAAAGTAACTGTGTCATGCATTTCTGCCTTCAGCTTTATGTGGTGGAGATGTCAGAGGTCCCAGTGGCACAATTTTATCTCCTGGTTACCCTGAGTTCTACCCAAACTCTTTGAACTGTACCTGGACAATTGAAGTGACCCATGGCAAAGGTAACACATTCTTGATAGTATTGTGTTTATTGTTGATAGTATTGTTTATTGTGTTTATTGCGTTGCGCCTGTTTAAAATTAACCATTGTTCCAACACTGTAAAATACAATGGATATTATAGAGAACTAACAGCATATACATGTATACATGTTTGCTCCTCATTACAAGATGCTTTGGAACTCCCAGTTATTTACAGTTTTTTTTTTTTTTTTTCAATACTGATAACAGCAATAATGGATTACCATAATAGAAATTTAACTATGCGGTCAGCAGCAAAAGCTCTAGTGCTAATTAATGAGCAATCAAAGACATTATAAAAAAACTCATCCAAATATTGTGCACCAAAATATCATTAATTAATGTGCTCTAAACAAATAATAAATAATTGGTGCAAAAAGTATAAAGAAACCCCCTAAACCCAATGTGCAAATACGTGATATAGTGTAAAATAATTCTGTAGTAAAAGTCCAAAAAACAGACTGTGTACTGGGTCCTTAAAATATATCCATCCATATGAATGCAATCCTCCTGCCACCAATGGCCAGATGCATAATGCCAATATATCCTGGGTATAGTGATGGTGACACCGTCTGTGCTGAAAGTGATAGGAATTCCCAGTCACCGGATAGTAGTGATTCCTCTTACCGTATGGCAAGTAGAGATCCAAGCAAGCCTAAGTGGTCTCTGTGTCCCATATACAGGTTCCCAGCTTTTCCTCCCAATAGGGTTTCTCCATGAGATAGGTGACACTTCTGATGATCCCAAGGAGAAAACACAAAAAGGGGAAGCGGGCTCCTCATAGCGTAGTATCGTTTTATTAGATATAAAAATATATTCCCTTGTAGGGCCAATACAAGTAATTAAAAAGGAGTAATAAAAAGTGCTCTCGTGAAGTTATCCACGCTGACAACAGAGAGCCGTACAATGCCTGAAGGGCCAACAGTGGGGTGTGTTCAAGCTAGCAACTAAAATGAGGCGATGTGCGTCCCAGCTTGATGCATTTCATCATAAAGATGACGTCTTCCTATGACAAAACGCGTCAAGATGAGATGCACATCACCTCATTTTTGGTACAAGCTGGAACGCACGCCGCTGCTGGTCCTTCAAGTATTGTACAACTCTCCGTTGTCAGTGTGGATAACTGCACAAGAGCACTTTTTATTACTTCTATTAATTATTTGTATTGGCCCTACAAGGGAATATATTTTTATATCTAATAAACAATACTATGCAATGAGGAGCCCGTTTCCCTTTTTTTGTGTTTTTTCCTTGGGATCATCAGAAGTGTCACCTATCTTGCGGAGGAACCCTATTGGGAGGACAAGCTGGAAGCCTGTATATAGGTCATGAAGACTACTTAAGCTTGCTTGGATCTCTACTTGCCATATGGTAAGAGGGATCACTACTATCTGGTAAATGGGAATTCCTATCACTTTCAGCACGGAAGGTGTCACCATCACGATACCCAGGATATAATTGCATTACTCATCTGGCCATTGGTGGCAGGAAGATTGCGTTCATCTGGGTGGATATCTTTTAAGGATCCAGTACACAGTCTGTGTTGGACTTTTTTTTGGACTTTTACCACAGAATTATTTTACACTATATCATGTATTTGCACATTAGGTTTAGTGGGGTTCTTTATACTTTTTGCACCAATTATTTATTATTTTCTTTAGAGCATTTTAATGATATTTCTGTGCACGATATTTGGATGAGTTTTTTTATAATATGTTTGATTGCTCATTAATTAGCACTAGAGCTTGTGCTGCTGACCGCATAGTTAAATTTCTATTGTTGTAATCCATTATTCTTCATACGCCCAGCAGTGGCTTGTAGCAGCAGCCCTAACATTTGTAAACTCCATTTTTATTTCATATTTTATTCCCATCACATTTCTTTGGTGTGAGTGTACTTATAGGAAACACGATAAGAGCAATATCTTGCAGAAACACATGCCAAAGAAAAATACCCATGATCTTATCTTCACCGCTTGCCGACCGCCGCAAGTACATATAATGCGGCGGTCAGCCCCGGCCAGGCAAAGTGACGTACCGGTACGTCACTAGCCTGTGAGCCAATAGGGGGCGAGCGTGCGCCGCCGGAGGCGCGCTCCCGCCCCGCTCATTCATGGACACCTCCGCGCGAGTGATCGGCAGACCCGATGTCCGCCGGTCACTCGTGATCGTCCGCTGTGAAGGGAGAAAGGCAGGCGGCTTATGTAAACAAAGCCGCCTGTCATTCTTCCCTGTGTAACAGTAGAGATCTAATGGTTCTCCTATGTAGGACCGTTGATGTCTGCTGTTACATGTAAATCCACATCCCTGCACGGTTAGAAACACGCCCCTAGGGACATACTTAACCCCTCCTTCTCTAATAAAGTTAACCCCTTCCCTGCCAGTGTCATTTTTACAGTAACAGTGCATATGTATAGCACTGATTACTGTAGTAATGTCACTGGTTTCCCCAAAAGTGTCAAAAATGTCAGTCAGGGGTCCGATCTGTCCGCCGCAATGTCGCAGTCCAGCAAAACAAATCGCAGATCGCCGCCATTACTTGTTAAAAAAAAACAACAAAAATTACAAAAATCTTTCCCTTAGTTAGTAAACACAATAACTTTTGCGCAAACCAATCAAAATATGCTTATTGTGATTTTTTTCTACCAAATATATGTAGCAGAAAACAAATTGGCCAAAAATGTTAAAAAATTTTGATTTTTACATTTTTTTGGGGAATTCCATTTAAAAAAATGTGCAAAATATTGTTATTTTTGCAAAATTGTCGCTCTTTTTTTGTTTATAGCGCATGATCAAAAAATCGCACAGGTGATCAAATACCACCACAAGAAAGCTCTATTTGTGGGAAAAAAAGGACGTCAAATTCGTTTAGGTACAGCGTTGCACGACCGCGCAATTGTCCGTTAAATTCACACAGTCCCGAATCGCAAAATAGGACCTGGTCAGGAAGGGGGTAAAATCTTCTGGGGCTTAAGTGGTTAAGGAACCCATCAATTATGCATTTTTCTTTCCTTCCAACTGATTGTGTTGATGGGGGGATTTTGTAATTTTCTTTCCTTCCTGTAGCGCCATTGTGTTCTGCTTGAGGGAGCATGGAGAGCC
Source organism: Pelophylax lessonae (assembly GCF_965119305.1). Lineage (NCBI taxonomy): Eukaryota > Metazoa > Chordata > Amphibia > Anura > Ranidae > Pelophylax > Pelophylax lessonae. The sequence continues at coordinate 501,620,185 of NC_138772.1, read as the reverse complement.
TTCCCCACTAGCAGAATTCAAAGACCACTGCTGGCTTCTATAGCCACTGGCAGTGATCATATGAAAAAAGTCCAACAGACTGGTTGTACAGAAGTCCATCCATCAATCAACTTCAGTAAAACCAGCCTGCCCATAGATGGACTGAATCTCGCCAGTCCCTGCTGAACTGACCGAGAATGGATGTATCTATGGTCGGCTTTACTTTAGTAGATGTAAATCTGGTTGCAACAGAATTGCACTTAGTTGCATATTTATTGTTGTTGTCAATGCTTTATCAAATACACATAAAAATCCTGTACATTGTACAGAATTCATTTATTTTAACTAATATTTCTTATATTCCTTTAAAACCTACCAGAGAAATGTTTAGGAAACCATATTACCAATTTGTGTTATGTGTTAAATACTGTTGCACTTACCTAATTAGTGTCTACAGTATATAAATGTTGGTAGCCAGTACGTGCTTCACTCCAGGGTGACTGTTATGGGTGAGAATTAAAATCTTTTTTACCTTCTCTCTCAGTTACTAAGTATCATGTTTTGCATACTTTTGTTCTCTGTTCTTGCTTCAACTCCATTAAGAGAATTGCACAGTGCATTAAGTAGCATCATGAAGAACAAGGCAGTTGATAGCATTGCACTGATTAGGAGCACTCATGTTGTGAAAGCTGTTACATTAAAATAAGCTTAATTGGAACAAAACCATCCTTTCTCTACATTGGTTCTGTGTATTGTCATTTATTTCAATGTCTTTTCTTATGTTACTGTGCAGTGTTTACTGCATCATTGTTTTTGATGACCTGACTTTTCCTACCACTTTCGAGGAAGACGTTTTTAATTTTTTATGAGCATACACTTTATGATTCTGTGTCTATTGAAATAGATTTTTGGTTCAAATGTGAAAATTGTAAATTTATTGGTAACAAAATATACCAAAATTCTGAAATACTCCAGATGTCTACACACTGACAGGTAACTATAAATGAATATTTAGATTTAAAGCAAAAGTCACAAATCTTTTTAGTTAGATTCCCTTTGCTGCCAGAAACTATGTGATTGAGGTTGATTGCCAAAATATAGCAATTTTTCATTTATGGCAAAAACTAATTTATTATTCTCCAAATAATTATCCATATTTCTGTGATTTGGGGAGTCATACATGCATTCCAATGATTCATGTGAAATATGGTAGATCCAAATTTATACTAATAGTTTTTCACACTTGATGTTAGGTTGTAGATAGTGCTAACTGCCCAAGCTGGCAATCACCAAGAACCAGCACTGTCAAAGGAATAGGAAAAAATGAGTCAAAAATGATCTACCTTAACTGGAGGTACTGAATATTACTGGGTAGGTGAGTGTGTGTAATTGAAGAGGCAGTTAAAGCGGAGTTCAAGCCAGTACAAAAAAAAAAAAATAATAATAATTTAAAGTCAGCAGCTACAAATAATGTAGCTGCTGTTTTTTAATATAGGGACTCTTACCTGTCCAGGGATTCCGCAATGTCGGCCCCCCTAAAGCCAATTTGTTCATCGGTTCAGGTGCAGGCACCGGAATGGCAACTAAGGAGGAGGGGCTGATGCAAATAAGGAAATGACGTACCTCACCATAGAATAGCTGTTTGTTTCTCTGTGTCCATTTGCAAAGTGAATCTAATGGGAGTCATTTTATATTTACCAATCAGCTGTTGCACTTGCAGGGTTCTAAAGAGGAAATTGACAGGGTCTGCATCCCTTTAGATGTGATTTCCCTTTGGGAGCATTTCACAAAAAGTTATATTTTTGTTGCAGGGGATGCCAAAAATCGGACTTGTATATTAGTGCAGATTTTTGGGAAAATTAGTAAGCCAAACCATGTGTGTAGAGAATTGCCATATTGCATTGCATTTCACAGAAAATTAAAGTGTTGCAGATTGAAAATTATATGTAATTTCCAATACCCATGCAATTGTAAGGACTAGCCTTACCATAAATGTTGGACTTTAATGGCACAAACACAAGACATACCATACAAAAAAATATAAAATACATTCTTTTATACAAGAATATAGAATAATAAAATCCAATTGTGCCAACAACCTCTGAATAGAGGTCTGCCCAATCAAAATAGCAAATGTAGGATTAAGGACACAAACACCTGTAACACTTTTGTACAGATATACCAAACAACATAATATTGGAGGTGTGCCGGTCCCAATCCAGTGGTCAATGCGATTTGTATATAGCGTAACCTCCTCGGGACCATATAGTGTGAGGTATCAATCAGAATGGCTGACTGTAATTTGCCGCTCAAACAAATCTCGGAGCTGACACAGGGATCTAAAACCAAGCATATTCCCTGGGATAGCATTGGTATATACAAGAAGAATAATGGAGTGTAAAAAAAAAAAAACAATAAAAATGACATAAATCTTTCCGGTAGTTAGTAGACGCGATAACTTTTGCGCAAACTAATCAAAAAACGCTTATTGCGATTTTTTTTTACCAAAAATATGTAGCTGAAAACAAATTGGCCTAAAATGTTAAAAAATTTTGATTTTTACATTTTTTTTTTTTTGGGGATGTTATATAGCAGAATGTGAAAAAATATATATATATTTTTTTTCAGAATCGTCGCTCTTTTTTTTGTATATAGCGCAAAAAATAAGAATTGCACAGGTGATCAAATGCCCCCAAAAGAAAGCTCTATTTGTGGGAAAAAATACATCATTTTTATTTAGGTACATCGTCGCACAACCACACAATTGTCTTTTAAAGTAACAGTAAATCCTTCCGGTCCAGAAGTGGTTAATACCAGATTTTTAAATGGGAGAGATTGAGATTTTAACTTTTTGAACCAGCCAATCTAATTTTGGAAGTGTATGGAGAATTTATGGTCTACATTCTAATAGTATCAAACACTACACCCAATAATCCTACTAATTATTAAAATCCTAATGAACGTTATTTTCCCTCCCGTGGCTTTGGTGTGTGGGTGTGCGCATCCCCTTTCTTTTTCAAGTATATGTTCATGCTAAAAAAGGGAGTTTGGAAATTTGTAGAATATAGTAAGTATTCGTTTAAGTAACTATTCATCCTGGTGCATGTGCTTTTTAATAAAAATTCTATTACAATCTGACTTGTAATGTAATTGTATATACTAAAACAATTGTTATTATTTTCTATTTTTTCTCCCCACAAAAGTAGAGTTGTCCTTTAGGTAATGTCAAAGACAAGCAAGTGCTAGAGTTGAAGTGGTTAAATGATGTTGGAGATTTGTTGTTGAAATTCTCTGCAATAACACAGCAGATTTTTGTTGCCTCTGATCTGATCTTTGATCTATGGCATTGTTAGGAAAACTCAAGTGAGAACAAATGAGTCCTAGATGGCTGGTGACATGTAACATTTCACAGTAACACCAATCTTTCTTGAAAAAAAAAATCCTGTATCTATGAAATCAGAGTTAACAACAAACATGCCACTTCAAGGATGATTCCACTTCATCAGATGGTTTGAGGAATCCGTCCCAAAATCTTGTTATCTGTGTGCTGAGGAAAAGGGCTTTTCCCAAGGTAGACTCTCCAGTAGGTGTTATCCTGACTGTTATTCATTTTGTTTTATATAGCACTATCACCTGCTGTAGTGCTGTACAAATGAACACAAACAAAACAAGGGAGTACAAGTAAAACAGTATATTAAATATTTCAAAAGTGCAATACAAACAATTATTTTCAACCCAAAAGAGAAATAACAAGAAATAACATCAGAGGAGATCCCTGCCTATATGTATATGTTAACAAGATCTAGATAAGTGGGAACATTCATTCCTTAGGGTGAGTACAGATGAACCTAAATTTTGCCAGTTCAGTAAGGAGCGGCTGAATTTCGATCATTGTGCAGCCCTCCCATTTTGACAGAAGTCGATCATTGGATTCACTTCGGTTGAAGATCCACACTGGAGAAATTTCATTGATCAGTGGCTGCAAGTGCTAATCAGTGTATTCTGACAGTGGACAGTCCCCACTGTTAAAATACAATGTCACAGCAGGAAGGATTTCTCCATTCACCTTGCTTGTGTGTTGATGTGGGAATCCGTTCATTTTTTTAAATGAAAGCAAAACAAAAAACAAACTATGTACCAAGCTTTATTGTTCTGCTCCAATGAACTTCTATAAAGTTTCATTCTCTGCAGGTTCCATGTTTGTGTTATTAGGGGACTTGCAGTTCAAGAATGTCACTTGCCTAAGCCTAAACACTAATTTATTTTTATAATCATCTGAACTTTCACTTTAAATTTGCTAAATACATACCAGGTGCATAAAAACAACAAGTGAGTCTTAGTGCCCATTCACACTACCGCGACTTGTCAGGTGATTGGTCAGCCTGACAAGTCGCGGTCCATGCAGTGCTATGGGAACCATTCTAATAGGAGCAACTCAAGTCACTCCGAATTAGAAAATAGTTCCTGTACTACTTCGGGGCGACATCAGAGCGACTTGCATTGACATTCATTATCTGAAGTCCGCGCAAGTCGCGCCAAAGTCGCGGTGCACACGACTTCACAGGTCGCCCCCGAAGTCGTGCCGCGGTAGTGTGAACCGGCACCTACAGATTACCTGCTGCAGTGAAAACCTTGTCCTCTGCCAACCTGCTGTAGAAAAGATCCCCTGCTTTTTATGTATAAGCAGTGGCCTTTTTGAAGAGGTCTGACAAGTCCCTTCCTGAGTTAAAGCTAGAGCTCTTGAATTAGCAGAGATCGTAAGCTTTGCTTATCAGAGAAATATAAGTCTAATATAGCAGGAGGCATACCAAACCTATGCAGAGAGTCCACAGCTTCCAAATGAGAATCAGTGGTCTTCTGTGCAGAACAGCAGGGGGCATGACTGTTGCTTCTTTCTGAAGAAAATGAACTGTAAATTGAAACATGTTTTTTTGTTTTGATACACTTTAGCTGATCTGATCACAAAATTCAATTATTATACCTCTAAGGCCCCTTTCACACTAACGATCCGATCGGATCCGCCTGTCAGTTTTTTAGGTGGGCCTGATCGGATCCTCCATGCATCCCTATGGGGCAGCGGATGTCAGCGGTGACATGTTCGCTGACACCCTCATCCGATCCTGTCCGTGAAATCCGGACGGATGGAAACCCTGATTTCCATCCGTCCAGGGGATCGGATGGGATCGGATGAGAGCGGACAGGCTCCCCCATAGAGAGAAGCGGGGCTCTGACACCTCCCTCTCCACACACAGAGTGGAGAGGGAGCTGTCACCTGCCTGCTCAGATCGATCCCCCGCTGAGCAGCACAGAGTCTGCCGACGGAGGCGGACTGTGTGAAAGAGCCCTAAGGGCCAGTTCACACTCTTGCGAGTGCGGAAATTGCATGTAATATCAGAGCGCACTGCTCCTTCATTACATGCGATCGGATGTGTGGTGTGAATTCAGCCATACACTTTGTATGGCTGAAATTCACACTGCACCCGCACAAAAGACGCACAGGACCCTTTTTTCCAGCCGCATCAGGATCGGATCGCACAGTGGTTCACACTTGTGCGATCCGATCCTGTGCGAACTGTCAGATCGCACTGCGATATGCGATCAAACTGGGGGTGTCGTTAACATTTAATTGACACCCTCTGCATATCGCATATGGCAGTGTGAGCTCCAACAGAGTGATCGGTATTATCCAACAGTATATTTTTGTCTAGGCATACTTTTACATCACACGTGAATGAATGTGCTTTCTGTACAATAAATCACATTCATTTGATAAAGAGTTTTTTCGTAGTTACACTTCATTTATGTTTGGCAATACTTGACAACTTTCATCAAATGAATTCTTCTATTAAACTGTGTATGATGGCCTCATGTGATTTACCCTTCACTTTTAGCATTTGCGACCTATTTATTCCAATTTCGTATACTGGCCTTACTGAGAGTACACTGAAGTGAGTACAGTTCTCGCCTGTCCATACTAGATCTTTTTTTACTATAAAAGTCCAGCTACACAGACTTTCCCCTAACCTGTGACCTTGGCTCCATTCCCAGACTGGCTCTTTTTCTCTAGCGAATGCCTTGCTATGAAATGCAATTAGCGCCTTTTTTTTTTTTTTTGGACTTAACCCAATAGCCAACTTTGATTTGTAAGCTTGGTATACCGGTTTTTAAAACACTAATTCAGAACGTACAAAATATTAAAAAAGAAATAGGAATAGTGTAATTTAATCATGCTACAAGTACAGACAAAGTTTCCATTACTTTTACTGTTATAGAAAGACTGATTAATGGTTTGGACTGTGAAAATACTTTTAAGCTGTGCTACTGCAAGAGCATCAGTTAAATATTAGTGCCGCTGTGCATTTGTAACCATAGTTCACACTGCCATGCAGCTTGAATTATCAATTTTTCCTATTTATATAGAAATCTAATTTGTTCCATTTCTATGGGTAATTTTTTGATAAGCAATAGAGTCACGGAAATTCATTTGTGTAAGACCATTAAAAGACCTATAAGATATGTATATTCCCTATATTTTTATTGTGTCAGAAGAGAGATATGCAAATACCTTCTGTTTTAAAGCTAAACCTAGGTCTGGGTCCAAAGCTACATATAGACCTACAGCCTTGCAGGCTGTTTTGGAGTTACATTGACCACTGCTAATTATTGGCTCACAGACATTCTCCTCCTTCCTATTACACTTTTTTTTTTTCAGAAATCACTGCTGATGGCCCGCCAAGCTGTAAAATAATATCAGTAAGAATGGGCAGTTTGGTTATGCAGCTGGAGCTGCACCCGGACCCCATTGGAAATGTTATATTCAATATTTAATAAATGGAAATGCCATCATATAGGGATATATGGAGTGATTTTATCTTTTTTCAAATATTAAATATTTCAAGACATGTTGGTATGTGAGATGCTCGATGGGTAGGCATCCTTTGTGGGTGTTAAGAAAACAAGGGCACCTGTTGTTTCCACCTTCAAACTTCCTGTACTGACAGATGTATTGGGACTCTGAAAGAGAAAAATAGAAGAGGAAGCAGTGTGATGTCGGCCAAAGTTTTGTTTTTGCGAAAGACATGGCACAAGGCAGCCAGTCTATGGAAGATCAAATTGTAAATCTGGTCCTTATGATGACATCCCATTTACACAATCTTTATTTTAGGTGATTATGTTAGTAAAATAAATACTGCTGGAATGTCCCATTAGGTCAACATATGACCATATTTACAGAATATTCAAAACTACTTTTTACATGTACACCCAGCTAACCCTAGAAGGGAAAAATGGTTTCATTTTTCCTTGAACTATAAAGAGCCTTCTGAGTCCTCTCAGAACCTACTGCACCTCCTTTCCCCTAAAGTTATCTTCCTGAATTTAGTCAGAAGTGTCTAAAGGGGGAAAGAAAATGGAAAAAAGAGGTAAAGAAAAAGGTTTTCTCAAATGTTGGGGTCTGGGGCTGCACCCATGTTTCCTACTACCCTGAGAATTGGTCTTCAAGTGCCATTATAATAAATTCAACCCTGTTTTCATTTTGTAACATATGTTAAAAAAGCAGAAGATTTTTCCTTCTTTTATTTCTGACATTTTGCCCATAATGGAATACATGACTATTTCACCAATACAGTAATATTATATTTGAATTGTTTGTAATGATATTAGCTGCACTTCTAAATCTCGTTTGTTTTTTTAGGCGTTCAGTTCACCTTTCACACCTTTCATCTGGAAGATCTTCATGACTACTTACTAATTACCGAAAATGGTAGCTTTACCCAGCCTCTGGCACGGCTCACCGGCTCTGAACTCCCTGCAGCAATTAATGCCGGTCTCTATGGAAATTTCAGAGCTCAGTTGCGATTTATTTCTGATTTTTCAATATCATATGAAGGATTCTACATTACCTTTTCTGGTAAGGAAATTGTCAGCATACACTTCAAAATGTAATTGTCATCTTTCCTCTTCAGTGATGATAAAGGAATAAGTTTAATAAGTTAAAAAAAAACAAGTTACCTTTGTTTAACTAAACTTTTATTGTCTCTAGCTTTAATAATATCAGATGCATCTATGTATTAAAATACAAAAAGCTGAATACAGGCTAAGATTAAATGGTATGTAAACACCAAAATAAAAAAACTTATAGTTGCCTCTCCTCCATTAGATATTGTTAGTTGAATTATACTCTTCTGTTCCTTTACTTTCCACTATTTGGACCCTGTGATTCTGCTAATAAGAACGTATAAATACAGTATTTCAAAGGAGATTATATAAACTGTGGTAACCTGCGTACTCCAAGGTCCCTGAATAAGAAACATGGTCATGATTTAAAGGGCTTGTAAAGGCAGAAGGTTTATGCATTAAGATTAAACACCTTCTGTGTGCAGCAGCCCCCTTTAGCCCCCCTTAATACTTACCTGAGCCCGTCTTTATCCAGCGATTTTGCGGGAGTGTTAAATCTGCCTGGGACTCCCCTTCTCTATGGCTGAGACAGCAGCCAAGCGCAATTGGCTCCCATTGCTGTCAATCAAAATCATTTAGCCAATTAAGAGAGAGAGGTGGCTGAGCCGGGTCAAAGATCAGTGTCTAAATGGACACAGGGAGCTGTGACTCAGCTTGGGTGCCCCCATAGTGAACTGCTTAATGTCGGAGCACTCAAAAAGGGGGGGGCAGGAGAGAAAATGAAGGGAGCCGTGAAGTGATGGATCAATGCTGCTCTGTGCAAATCCAACTGCATAGAGCAGGTAAGTATAACAAAAACAAAAGAAAAACAAGACTTTACATTTACAGTCAGGTCCATAAATATTGGGACATTGACACAATTCTAATCTTTTTGGCTCTATACACCACCACAATGGATTTGAAATAAAACAAACAAGATGTGCTTTAAATGCAGACTTTCAGCTTTAATTTGAGGGTATTTACATCCAAATCAGGCGAAAGGTATAGGAATTACAACAGTTTGTATATGTGCCTCCCACTTTTTAAGGGACCAAAAGTAATGGGACAATTGGCTGCTCAGCTGTTCCATGGTCAGGTGTGCGTTATTACCTCATTATTCCATTTACAAGGAGCAGATAAAAGGTCCAGAGTTAATTTCAAGAGTGCTATTTGCATTTGGAATCTGTTGCTGTCAACTCTCAATATGAGATCCAAAGAGCTGTCACTATCAGTGAAGCAAGCCATCATTAGGCTGAAAAAAAACAAAACGAACCCATCAGAGAGATAGCAAAAACATTAGGTGTGGCCAAAACAACTGTTTGGAAGATCCTTAAAATGAAAGAACGCACTGGTGAGCTCAGCAACACCAAAAGACCCGGAAGACCACGGAAAACAACTGTGGTGGATGACCGAAGAATTCTTTCCCTGGTGAAGAAAACACCCTTCACAACAGTTGGCCAGATCAAGAACACTCTCCAGGAGATAGGTGTATGTGTGTCAAAGTCAACAATCAAGAGAAGACTTTACCAGAGTGAATACAGAGGGTTCACCATAAGATGTAAACCATTGGTGAGCCTCAATAACCTCAAGGCCATATTAGAGTTTGCCAAACACCATCTAAATTAGCCTTCACAGTTCTGGAACAACATCCTATGGACAGATGAGACCAAGATCAACTTGTACCAGAGTGATGGGAAGAGAAGAGTATGGAGAAGGAAAGGAACTGCTCATAATCCAAAGCATACCATCTCATCAGAGAAGCATGGTGGTGGTAGTGTCATGGGGTGGGCATGTATGGCTGCCAATGGAACTGGTTCTCTTGTATTTATTGATGATGTTTTGGGAAATATTATCTACTCATATTCAGCCAAATGCTTCAGAACTCATTGGACGGCGCTTCACAGTGCAGATGGACAATGACCTGAAGCATACTGCAAAAGCAACCAAATAATTTTTTAAGGGAAAGAAGTTGAATGTTATGCAATGGCCAAGTCAATCACCTGACCTGAATCCGATTGAGCATGCATTTCACTTGCTGAAGACAAAACTGAAGGGAAAATGCCCCAAGAACAAGCAGGAACTGAAGACAGTTGCAGTTCTTTGTTCATGATTTAGTTCACAGCTAAGGAATATATGAAAGACAATCAAGGGAGATTTTCTAAAACTCAATCAGTCATAATCTGGTGCAGCTGTGCATGGTAGCCAACCGGCATCTAACTTCAGCTTGTTCAGTTACGTTTTTAGAATAGTAAATGTAAACAAACCAGTGTTTGGCACCTGAATATTTAAAAAGAATACAAAATGATGATCAGAGACCTAGGCCCACAAAACTGTTTATTAATTATTTGCTGTACTATGCTAAGAGAGAGATTATTCTGAAGTGGATTGCCCCCTTCTCCCCCCCTCGGTGGTCTCCTGGGAACACTCTATAGATGCTGTTCTGCCATTATATAAACTGACTCACCTGCTGAGGAACTGTCCTAAAAAATTCAACAGGGTATGGCAGCCTTGGCTAGCACCTATGAGTTAGGAGCAGGTGCTGGCCTTGCTACGGATCTGGTGTTCCCTGGCGAAAGTACGGAGGGAGGGTTAAAAACTGTAATCCTCTGTGATAGTTTTGATTTATGCAGTACTACTTGCTTGATACTTGTATCGCCTGTTACGCTGTTCTTGTATTGTTTATCTATTGAATGTGTCATTCCAATTTTTTCAATAAAGGAACCGTTTGAATCGTAAAAAAAAAAAAAAAAAAAAAAAGAATACAAAACAAATGTGGCTGCCCCTTAAGTGAAATTAATTCCACTTGTGTACAAATAAATCATAAAAGTGTGGCGCTTACATAAAAAAAAATCTATAACATATAACCAGTGATATAGAATTATATGAGAAAAGTTCAATGTGACATGTTCACAACACCAATAACTCTTCAAAAAAAATGTTTCTATAACTCTGTATCTTCACCACCTGTGCTCAAAAGTGTGAATACACACTCACCGGAGATGTTTGATTCCTTTTTTACAGGTGGTTCAAAATGTACTTTTAGCCCTCAGATGCTGTGTTCACCCTGTGCTGTGAATAGGCTCCAATGTCTTACATGATGACCAAGCAGAAGACATGATGTAACACCTCATTATGTAGTATGGAATAAGATACAGTAACGATTAAAATAGTAATGGTTACACTCACATGTATGGGCACCCATACATGTGAGTGTAACCATTACAATTTTAATCTTTAATATATTTTAATAAATACTATCCAATGATGTACAAAAGGGGTCAAACATCTCTGGCTAGTGTGTATTCACACATTTGAGCATAAGTGGTGAAGATACAGAGTTATAGAAGAGTTTTTCTGATGAGTTATCGGTGTTGGGAACATATCACATTGGACCTTTCTCATATAATTCTATATCACTGGTTATATGTTAAAGAGTTTATGTAGGCCTGAAACTTTTATGATTTATTTAAGCTTTGACAATAAAACCTGGAAGCTGATTGGTTTCTTTGTGGAGCTGCCTCAGATTTCCCATGCTCCAGTTTTAGTAAATATTTTCCAATGAGCCCTAATATGCACAGATCTCAGTATGTATCCTACATTTTCTATAATTATGTGGGCTTGTTTATAATAGTTTTAACTTCCTACCTCCCCAATTTAGCTTTGCTTGCTGTGTCTAAATCCAACTCTTCATCTAGAGTGTCAGTGACTAGAAGGCATCTGATCTCTGTCAATTGCCACCCTGTGAACTGTCTTTACTAAGAGTAAAAATACCCACATTCTTAATTAAAAATAAAATCAGTATTTTTGTCATTTTCATAAGTGATATACATGATGTCTTTGTATGAAAACATACATTTTAACCTCTTTCTGCTGATGTGGCACATATATATGGCTTCTGGGTGGTGGGGCTTTAATACTAAGTGGCTGCATATATGTGTCTATTTGTAAGCAATTTCCTGTGCTGATAGAGCTCTCACTGCACACTCTCAGAATAGCAACTAACATGTAACAGAAAACTTCCAATGCATACTTGCGATCAGGAACTTTCCGTTGTGACAGCCAATCACGGCACAGCAGTCACATGATCGCAATATTCACCTCCACCTCCCTGTATTTTGATCCGGTTAAAAGGGCCAGGAGGCTGCGGCGGGAAGGGGTTAACACATGGAAGTAATGTTTAAATACTAGCTTAAAAGATCCTAGCATTCTAAATAATATTTCCAATGTTTATTATTTTAGAATACAGCTTAGAACCATGTGATGATCCAGGAATTCCACAATATGGAAGAAGGCATGGCAACCATTTTGGAGTTGGAGATATCGTAACATTTACATGTTCATCTGGATATCGCTTGGAAGGAATATCGGAAATTGTTTGTCTTGGCGGTGGGCGTCGTGTGTGGAGTGCACCTCTGCCAAGGTGTGTGGGTACGTGGTCAGCTGCTTTCATTTGCTTGTCTGTGTAGTCACTGTTCAGAGATGTATTGCAATTTTATTCTTTTGTTTGCACTATATATTATAGATATAGGTGGATATTGCTGGATTAAATCTTCATTGAATTGAATCCAACCACTGGAATCCTTGACAAATATTAGCAACCAGCATGTAGTTCATATGCCAAACTAATCAATGTTAGTACTGTTGGCCATTTAATGCAGACATTCATACTGAAATATAAACCTTTTAAACATTTATTAAAGATTTAACATGCATTAAAAAAAAAATTAATTGCTTCTGTATTTTGGAACTACTATTAAAAAATGATGATGACATACAGTATATTGGTAGTTTTTTTTTTTTTTTTAATCGCAATCCTCCAACTCCCTTACTGCTTTGATTTGCTCTTTTACTTGGCAAGTATATTTCTAGCCAAACATTTTATTTGTAAAAAGCACAGAAGGGTGAGAAACTGTTTTCATTGCTGTATGTGTCTGTTTAGGAACCTCTCCTTCAATTTTTATCCTTGTGAAATCTCCTCTCATTTTTGAGAGCTTTTTTCTTACTTCCTTGTTGGGGCAGGAAGTAAAGGGAAATTTCCCAAGGAGAAATAGACAAAAATAGACACCTGATAAGCATTCTTCTTTCTCTTTTCTATAAAAAGTAAAGAATTTCAATAGAAACATTTTTAGTTTAATTGCTTGTTATATAAAATCACCTTGAAAATTATGGAGCTGAATTATGATATGTACACTTGAGGAAATAAAATTAGATACATACTGTAAAAATGTAGTAAAAATAGTAGTAGATAAAAATAATCAAAATGTTAATCCATGTGGCAGTGTAAGTGACAGTAGGCTCCATTCACAAACCTGTATCTGCCACTTTAAGAATGAGGTAAAATACCAACATTTTTCTAACTTTTTTTGGGTATTCAGAAAAAAAAAACTAAAATACCACATGTGCTGTTTTATGAAGTGATACAGTATTTTAATAGTGAAATCTTATGGTAATTTAATTACTGGTCTGGTATTGCGGGGGCCCACACTGTTTTTATCCATGATTTTTTAATGCCAGCAAAGCTTATCTTTACATTCAGCTGTCGCTGGGGAACCCCGCTGACAGCTGATGATTCATTGCTTTTTAAGGACGTTGTGGCCACCACTCCTTAACAACCATGACAGTTACTGGTTGTTAAGGACGCGGGCGGCTGCCTGTTCCTTTACAACCATTTAAAATCATACACATTCCTTAAATACAGTGCCTTGCGAAAGTATTCTGCCCCCTTGACCTTTTCGACCTTTTGCCACATTTCAGGCTTCAAACATAAAGATATAAAACTGTAATTTTTTGTGAAGAATCAACAACAAGGGGGACACAATCATGAAGTGGAACGAAATTTATTGGATATTTCAAACTTTTTTAACAAATAAAAAACTGAAAAATTGGGCGTGCAAAACTGCTGTCCTCTGCATTGTATCAACCTATCTCCCAATGCACAGTCAGCAGAACTGATCTCTACTTTGACAGATTATTTCCACAGGGGACCCAACTTTGGCTGCACCCTCTCCAACACAACACATGAAATGGGACCTCTTTTGTCTCTGAGTCAGTCTGGCCCTGCCTGTAGGCATTTATTATGACTAGACACTCCCAGGTTGGAATCCTACTGTGGCAGACTACAGTATGCTACCATCATTCAGCAGTAGTAACAGTTACAACACCAGCATATATTAAAAATTCGTGTGGCCCTGCTGTAAATGATCTGCACTTAAATATGAACTTGTTAATAATTTAACCCCTTCCGACTACCTTTTGCATATAAATGCTAATAAATGACCCCCTCCTTCGAAACACTACAAGCCTACACTTTTCGTGGCTGGTGGCTCATTTGCATATAATGCTAATAAATGACGACTCCTTCGGAAAACCACCAGCCTACACTTCTCGAGGCTGGTGGCTCATTTGCATGTACATGTTAATAAATTACCCCCTCCTTTGGAAAACCACCAGCCTACACTTCTCGTGGCTGGTGGCTCTGAATCCTGGCTCTGACAAATTTGTTTCCCATTGATGATCAGGGACCAAAGTGTTGAGCTGACAGCTTCACTGAGCAAATCAAAGCCTTAAGCCTCCAGATGAACACTGCCACTTTCAGACTGCTGTGGAACAAATGTTAACAAAAACTTTTACATTTTTCTTTTTTTTAACCGCTTGCCGACCGCCGCACAACGATTTACGTCGGCAGTCAGCCCCTCACAGGCAAAGCGGCGTAGGGCTACGTCGCTAGCCTGTGAGGGTCTAGGGAGCGAGCGCGCGCCGGCGGAGGTGCGCTCCCGCTCCCGCGCGGTCACGGACACCCCCGCGCGTGTGCCCTGCGGACCCGATGTCTTACACTAGTAGCCACAGCCAATCACAGTTAGAATCACACCCCTAGGGACACACTTAACCCCTCCCTCTCCAATAAAGTTAACTCCTTCACTGCCAGTGTCATTTTTACAGTAACAGTGCATATGTATAGCACTGATTACTGTAGTAATGTCACTGGTAACCCCAAAAGTGTCAAAAATGTCAGTCAAGCGTCCGATCTGTCCGCCACAATGTCGAAGTCCCACAAAAAAAATTGCAGATCGCTGCCATTACTCGTTAAAAAAAAAAAACAACAAAAATTACAAAAATCATTCCCTTAGTTAGTAAACGCAATAACTTTTGCGCAAACCAATCAAAATACGCTTTTTGCAATTTTTTTACCAAACATAGGTAGCATAAAACAAATTGGCCTAAAATGTTAAAACATTTTGATTTTTACATTTTTTTGGGGGAATTTCATATATAAAAATGTGAAAAATATTTTTATTTTTGCAAAATTGATGCTCTTTTTTGTTTATAGCGCATGATCAAAAAATCGCACAGGTGATCAAATACCACCAAAAGAAAGCTATGTTTGTGGGAAAAAAGGACGTCAAATTTGTTTAGGTACAGCGTCGCACGACCGTGCAATTGTCCGTTAAATTCACACAGTGCCGAATCGCAAAATAGGCCCTGGTCAGGAAGGGGGTAAAATCTTCCGGGGCTTAAGTGGTTAATAATCCTTTATTATTTTTAGATATGTAATTGAATTTGGCAATTACACGATTAAGTAAATGGCACTGCAGATCCCACTGAAGAATAAAATGTGTTCATTGTGCAGAAAGAAGGTTTTTTTTTTTGTAAATGAAGCCTACAGCCTGCATGTGATCATTATGTCACAGCACACATAGTAATCACATGATTTAGAACCACTCTGATTGTTTCCTGATCATCAGTGGTGGTTGGAGCTGTCAGCATCTGGATAAAGCGTCAACTGCTGGCTGTCAAAGGTAGAACATTTATTAACTATCTCAACATCAGACAATTTCTCTCCATTCCTGCCCAGGCCAATTTTCACACTTTGACTGAATTACTCATGCACCACTGTATCGAAACTACATTTTTATCTTTTTTTTAAACAGATAGAGCTTTCTTTTGTTGGTATTTAATCCCCCCTGGGTTTTTTCTTTTGCTAAATAAATTAAAAAGATCTAACATTTTGAATTTTTTTTGTAATTTTTGTAAATAAATAAACTTGTTCATAAATGTAGGCCAAAATGTATACTACTACATTTCTTTGGTGAAAATAACCCAAATCAGTGTATTTTATTTAGTTTGTAAATAAAAGTTATAGAGTCTACAAACTATAGTTTATATATATCTGAAAATCAATCATCTCTTTTCTTGAGTCCTGAAAGTGCAAGGGAAGTACACATTTACCCTAAATTACCCCCTTTTGGAAAGTAGAAATTTCAAGGTATTTAATAATTGGCATGGCAAGTTTTTAAAGTTTTAATTTTGTGTCACAATTTTTTTGAAAATAAAGACATTAAAAAGTTGTTTTGTCACAATTTTTTTCACATACTATCACTGTCGCTCATCCTGACTGGTGACAGTATGTTAAACTGACTGGTGACAGTATATTTGTTAACATTTTTTTTTTAAACTGTGACCAGAAAAATACCATATTACCATAGTAACACTGTACTACCCAGGGGAGGTGATCAGGATTTCTTTTTTACATTCTACGATCGCTTTTAACAGTGTTAATCAGTGTTAACCTGTTTTCTGAATGAAGTCCATTCATTCAGTGTGTAATATTGTAATTAGCTATTATAGGCCACAGCTAATCACATACTATAGATAGGCAATGATTGACCCTGTCTGTACCATGTGATCATTGTGACCAATCACATAGATCAACACAATAGTACACAATGAATGGTATAAATGGAAGCCATCCTTTGTGTACAATTATCATGTGATCTGCTGTGATTAGTGACAGTGATCCCATGGTACCAGCAGAGGCCTGCTACACAGATCTGCCATATGCTGTGTCCAGTGGACACAGTGGGTGACAGATCATATTGCAAATTGGCCCATGCTTGAGGTGCGATCTGGGGAGGATGTCATATGACATGCACCCAGGATAAGAGAACTCTTCCCCAGCCATCATATTACAATAGGCCAGGCGGGAAGCAGTTAATGTATCCCCAGTAAAAGGGATCATGCTATATAATAAACAGGATGCACACAGGAAGGGGCTAATGTCCATAAATAAACTGTATAAACTTATTTGAAGTTGATGTCTGATGTTTTGGTTTACAGAGTTCAATAGCTGAAGCTTGGATTAGGTGGATCTTCTTATTACTTTGAGTGAGCCAGGGTGACTCAAACATCTCTCTCCCCATTGTTTATGGTTTTACAAATTTTGTTAAATAAAGGCAGTCTAAAAGAAATAAAACACTGTATATATATATATATATATATATATATATATATATATATATATATATATATATATAATATTTGTTTAAAATAAATATAATAATCCAAACCATTACATTTTTAATGATAAACAATTGTTTCATTGTAATTAATTCTCTATTAGGAAAATTATAACTTGTCAAGATAAATATCACGGGTTGGGACTTAGCAGGGTAAAATCACAGGCAAGTCACCACAGATTAGAGATTTAAACTTAACCTAAATGTACTTAAAATGAAAGCAGTGAAATAAAGTTAATGTTTTCAAACCACTGCAGAGTCTGTGACATCAAGAAAGTTGAGCTTGAGGCATTATGTACCTTTGCTTGATCGTTACTTCCCAGTAATCATTACAGTGCAGCCGTGGTGTGAGGAAAATGTCAAAATCAGTAATGCTCAGTTACATTGGATTTTTTAAAATTCCTTATTGGTGTTAGTCCAGTCTGCCTGTACTGTATATCAACAGATGTGTTAATATAGATCGAAATGGTATATATACACAGATGAACTGGAATCTCAAAAGTACTCAAACAAAATGTTGATTTATTTTTTATTTTTTGTTTAATATTCGTAAAAATGTAGAGAAGTTAAGTAATATTGTTTGTAAAATGTAAATGTAGAGATATTAAATTAGACATTATGACAACATTTTCTATTTATATAATCGGTGCATTTTGCAGTTCTATTTTCTTTAGCTTTTTTTAGCAATCCAGAATATTGTATAGTGCACAAGCTCTGTAGATGGCACATTATCAGGATTCTTTTTAATAAAGTTGCTCTGTAACTTAAGGGGACATTGTATTGGTCATGAGCATGCCAAAAGGTATACTTCAAAAGAAAAAAAAAATTATGTTGTTTGGATGCCATGTGGTTGGCAATTACAAAATAAGGTTAATATTTTAAACAAAAATGGATGAGATTGATGTCATCACCTGTTATTTTAGAATGCGCCTTGTTTGGGCAACATAGATATAAATGTAGGCATACTTACAAAATAATCAGGCACAGACTAAGGGAATATGATAGGAAAAAGAAGATGAATGTTGTGGAGAACAATGTGAAGAGAATGGCCTACTATCCTGATCTATTCTCACTCATATAAATCATGCACATATGTGCACTGTCTATCACTGAACCACTTTGGACGGTCCCAGAGAATTATGTCCTCAATCTAGCATTAGGGAAGACTTGCTTTAAAGGTTGTAAAGTTAAACAGGGTGAATAATTGACAACTTTCAAGCAACTTCAGCTATTTTTGGTCTACTGGGAAATTAATATATGATCAAGGTGGTTGCCTAAAACCAAGCAATCTACTACCCACAGATTTAATAAAACACCTGAAACTAAAATATATTTATAAAATAATGACATTTCATCAAAAGTGTTTAGATTTTTCCACCATGTTCAATGAACTTTTTTTTCTCCAAATTATTACATTTGATTTGAAAGGACTTTCGCTTGATCAAATTGCCACACATACAGTATGGCCAGTTTAAGGATCATAATACTTTCAACCTGAACATGCCTGCAACAATAAAGTCAGACAAGAAAAAAAGTAAATGGTATTGGTGTTCCAATGCAACAGGCCCTGAGTGAGCCCCACAGGGAACCGTGCATTTAGAGGAAACACCCAACCTGGGACTTTGTAGGCAGGAATTGATTGGCATAAATAGATAAATAATAGAAAGAAACCATTTAAAATACAGTAATTTTATTGATACATATATACAAATTGTTAAAAGAGGAAACACATAGATGCAAATGCATCAAAAAACAGACAGTGTAGAAAATGTGTAATACATAAAATTATGAACCATATCCTAGAGTATTGGGGTCACCCAGGTCCAACATGTTTCGCCAACTCTGCGGGCTTCTTCAGGGACCATGAGTGCTGGTGACCTCTATGCAGGTTCACTATTATAGAATCTGGGCAACAATCAAAAGTCAGCAATTAATGGCATGATCTGCGAGTCCAGACGGGGAGTGCTCCCACTCCCGGACTACAGTCCAGACACAGAAGTCCTCAAATAATGGTGAAAACTGGACCGGGTAATACCAGACAACGGTTTCAATATGGCGGCCAGCAATAGAGGAAGTATATCTGCTTTCTGCTAAAGATAGCAATGTGTCCAGAGATGTGTGTTCTCAGCTCGGCGGGTAACGCCGATCAGTAGTCAGACATTGAAAAATACCCCATGGGCAGACTTTGACATTGTTTTATGGTCCTTCCTAGGGAACTCCTGTTAAACAGGAGTTTTAATTTAGGCAAGTCAAATCAATGGCAATCAAGTGGTCAAACCCAAAAGGCGATTGTTAGCTTGATGGTCCATAGGAGATTTTTACAGCTTTATGCATATATTTCTTTTATGCCAGCTCCAACTCCAAGTAGCAAGACTGACCCTAACAGTCCAAAATACACAAGTAAATTCTGAAAGTCTGCAGCACTTCAAATTCTTGTTCCCAGTGTGCAGTGTTCTCAGCCTGAGGAAGGATGTTCTGTCTGAAAGCATCCATTGTGATGGAACACTGATGACTTTAGGCACATTATGACTGTTATTTAATGAATACAAGGAAAATAATTTAATGTGCTACAGCTTTGGACTTTAAATACAGAATATATTATTTTATATTTTTTTCCCTTCCTTTTTTTTTGGTTGGTCTGAACATATCAGTCTTATAGTGTAGTCATTAACCACATGCCATCCAAACCATGTCTTTCAGTGTCTTTCATACCACTTCAGGGATTTGTACATCCCCATGAGTAGACAATTGTGCTTTCTCTAAGAATGTTAAAACTGCCAGTTTAAAGGGATCAGGTTAGTAATTATGTTAATGTGCTTAGTTATGTTTTACAGTTTCACTGGGGAAAGCAGTTACAAAGCACAGCACTGCCTATTAAAATGTCTTCTCTCACTTTGTGCTTTATCTGCAGCTGAATGTGGAGCATCTGCAACAAATAATGAAGGAATTCTGCTGTCTCCGAATTACCCACTGAACTATGAAAATAATCATGAATGTATTTACAGCATTCAAGTACAAGCAGGGAAAGGAATCAATATCTCAGCCAGAACATTTCACTTAGCACAAGGGGATGTTCTTAAAGTAGGTTATTTGGATAAAAAGTATGCATTTGTGCTTTTAAAATACTTTCAATTCTGTTCAGTTATATAAGAATTCATTTTCTAAGATATTTCATGAAAATATTAAATTAAAAGTCAAATAGTTTCAAGATTAGTTTCACTGAGTTCTATTTATTTGAAATACTGTTATGTTAGATTATATTCAGGCTATACTGTATATTGAAAAGTAGATTTCTCCCTGAAAGCAATAAGTGGGGGAATATTTGCCTGTCCACTGTAACACTGGCAGCCAGCACAGTTTGTGTGACTTGCTGGAAGGACTACAATAACACTCAGCTTCTTATCAGTGAGAATCAGCCAGGCTGCATCGAGTATTGAAAAACCTCTGTGAGCAAATATTGGAGGCAAATGTTATTCCCCTCAGTGTAGCTAACCCTCAGGCCTCATTCAGACCTTGTGTAACAATAATAAAGAGTTCCTGCTTGTGATCTTTAACCCTTTTACTACGGAAGCCTCCCAGTCCTTTAAGAGTTCTTAAAGTCGGGAGGCAGAGGTGGGCATTTGGATCATGTGACCACTGTGATTTACTATTACAGTGGTCATATAATTGGAAAACTCCCGATCCCCGCCAGCTACCATGCTAGGAGTGCGCTTTCAGCACGGTACGTGGTTTACACAGGGCCACATATATGCGACCTCTCGGCATAAATTTCCACACACTGAGGGGCCACATATATGCATGCAGCTGGCATGAAAAGCTTAAAGTGCAGAAACACATGTTACGCATAAGGCAGCCCATTCACTTCAATGGGCTCCCATATGAGTGTTTTTCATCTAAAAGAAGCTTATGCTCCTTTTTGGGTGAGAAGCTTAGCCCAATTTTTAACTGTGCTTTTTGTCATTATTGCCACATGATTCTGTGGCACGACAATCGTGGCAGAATGGCACCACGTTTGAGAATATTAGCACCCAAACGTGCATCGCATGTTCTACCATGATTTGGAGTTATGGGCAGATTTTCAGCGATTCTGACAACATTTTCAAATTTCTCCATGTGTACGGGGTCTTAGGGAACATTTTACAGGGCATCAGATGGCTTGTGGCTACCTTAAACCACATCTCTAGGGAAAATCAGTCCAACCACTCATTTACAATTTAGGAAAAATAAAACTTAACCCATTTTGAAAGGAACTAAACCCTCATATTCTTTTCAGCCAAGGAAACTGCCATCTTAGCATCTGTTTGATTTTCAACTGCCTTGATGGTGCACATGTGATTAGTTATGACACCAGCCATTTGATGGTTTGACAATTAGGTTGAGAGCACAAGCAAATGTGACAGTTAGCAATCCTGGCATGCTGGGAATATATCTGTTTTTTGAAAACGTTAAAGGATTTAGTTTCACTTTCACTTACCTGAATCCATTCATCCATCCTTATGTTCATATGTATGCTTAAAGCAAATATGTTATTTATTGCATTACTTAAGTTATTATAGCTGATTGGCATTGTGTTTCTTAAAAAGAAACCTTTACTCATTAGTATGCAGTTTGCCATCACCAGTCTCTTTGTGGGAAAATTGTAGAGACTTGTCAGGTTAGTCAAGTTGCTTTCAGGTTAGTTAGCCAGAAAGTATTGATGTTAGGAGTAGCCAAGCAATTAGGAATTTTAAGTAGGAAGTCAATAATGCAGCCTATGTAGTTCTCACAGTACAGGTTCCCTTTAAAATATTATATGTGCCTGTTGCACCATATCTTATTTTGCTTCATAATGGACTGTTTGACCTGAATCATTGGAATACAAATTGAGTAACTCAACTACCCAAATCTAGTTCCATCATTTTAATGGATATGGAAAGAATAAATTAATTGTTCCTAGTGAAACAATTTCTTAAGTATGGTAAACTCTGTGGGAAAATCACTGATGTCCTAGAGTGTAGAACTATAAAATACTGCTTGACACAAAAAAAAAGAACCAACTAAATGCATTATTTCTGTCTGTATAGCATATATATTTGAGAGGTTATTGTACTTTATCCTTTAAGTCCTCCATACAAGCATTGCATGTTTCAATGGCATTAAGCAGATAATAGATGTCATTCTAGATGTACAGTATGTAATTAATTCTTCTGGATGATGGATAAGAAACCAAGATTCTACACTGAATAATTCTCAGTATGGCAGGTCAAAATGCTTTCACAAAACCATGTGCTGCTTGACTAGTTTTTCAAGAACAGTTGTCTTCAGTATCATCCCCATATGAAGTTCATTTCAAAAGTAATTTATCTTGCGGGCCTTTTATTGCTCTGCTGTCATGCCCCAAGGCAAAATTATAATTTTAATGTATTTAAAGTGTTGAAAATGTATTTACAAATACATGTAAAGTGTATACTATTATTTACATGTTGTTTTACCAAGTAAACACATTTAGTGAGTGTATTTTAGGCATTTTGTTAATATATCATCCAAATGTGGTGAAGTTCGCTACGAATGCATCTTCATAATTAAAGCGGTTAATGATATATGAAACAGAAAACAATGAAATACTAGATTCTAACATTAACTCCAAGCAAAGAAAGGTCTCATTCAACTCAATCACAAAATTGAAACTTCCTTTATTTATGTTTTTACCTTTAAGCAACATTTTAAATAAGTTTCAGATCTCAGGGAACCCCAGCTGCAAGTTTATTTACTGTATATCTACAAATTCATAGTACATTTGCATGATCAAAAAGCAAAATATTTAACCTCTGGGGCAGAACATTTTTAAAAACCCCTTTCCCTGTTTAATGTTACAAAATTATATTTAGAAAAATGTAATACTGATGCAATTGAACAAATAATACGATTGGCCTTAAAAGAACAGCAGACAGCAAAAATTGCATGTCTTTACATTGGTGGTTAGTGGGAAAATGCCCCTTAAATTGATGGTCAGTGTAGAAGTTCCACTTTACATTTAGAGTTGGTGGAGACATTTTCCCTGCATTGGTAGTCAGTGGAGAAATGCACACTTTCACTGGTGGTAAGTGAAGAAGTACCCCTTACATTGGTTGTTAGTAGAGAAGTTCCCCTTTATATTGGTGGTTTGTATAAATGAGAGATCAGTCCACGCAAGTTTCCTGTGGTAGAAAACTGTAACAACAAAAGGAGAAAATATATGGTTCAGAGGGCTTGCATAACATCTGCTTTAAATATTAGCCTATTCTTATATATTAAAAGCATGACAGCAACAAAGTAATTTCATGCACCAACAGGCCTTTGCCAGGTAAGTAGTTCATACCTAAAAGATCACCATTTTTCAATGTAAGGACATTTACTGTACATTTTGTACTGCCATGCTTTTAACTTCAAAGAAGTAATGAGCTATTGATTCAAACCAACATTGAAAAAGTCATTTGTGAAGAGTTTTAAAAAAAAAAAGTGGCATTGGGATGGGTACTGGAGCTCAAGACATTTTAACATTTTGTCCAATGTGGTTGGTGTGTGCTCTTATTTTTAATGAAACTATACTGATCCAGAAAAAGCCTGGTTAGCCAACATGTAATGTAGCTTTCTATAAAAGCACCATTATTGTATTACAAAAAAACAAAAACTATATTTTATAATTTATATTAAGATAGTATTAGGACAATACATATACCCAATATCTCAGTAGATAGTATATTTCAACATTTATATGTTAACTCCTTTCATTAGCCTACTTCCAAACTATAACATACTATAGTATATATATATAGATACTATTTAATCAAAAAGTATTGGGATGCCTGCCTTTACACCCGCATGAACTTTAATAGCATCTCAGTCTTAGTCAATAGGGTTCAATATTGAGTTGACCCACTCTTTGCAGCTATAACAGCTTCAACTTTTCTTGGAAGGCTGTGTCCAGAAGGTTTAGGAGTGTGTCTTTGGGAATGTATGACCAATTTTCCAGAAGCACATTTGTGAGGTCAGGCACTGATGTTAGAGAGAAGGCCTGGCTCGCATTCTGCACTCTAATTCATCCCAAAGACATTTTATTGGGTAAAGTCAGGACAGGCCAGTCATGTTCCTCCACCCCAAATGTGCTCATCCATGTCTTTATGGACCTTGCATTGTGCACTGGTCCAAATCATTTGGTGGAAGGGGGAATATGGTGTGGGGTCCAGTGAAGAGAACTCTTAAGGTGTCAGTATACCAAGACATTGTGGGAGCAGTCTGGGGCTGGCCCTTCCTGTTCCAACAGGACTGCACACCAGTGCACAAAGCTAGGTCCATAAAGACGTGGATGAGTCCTGAACTTTTTTAATGTAAAAAAAAATATTAGGGAAAAAAAAATGGCCTTCAAGAAATATAAATCGTTGGACACATTATCGGCTTTTCAGCAATACAAGCAATCAAATAAGAAATGTAAATATGAGATCAAAATCGCTAAAATAAACTTTGAGAGACAAATAGCAGAGGATAGTAAATCTATCAACAGCAAAAAAACGAGGTCAGAGCATGTTGCACACATAATTAACGATGATGGGAGGATGGTTACAGAGGACACAGAGAAGGCAACCGTGCTTAATGCTTTCTTCTCTTCAGTCTTTACACAAGAAAAGGAGGGGTACACTGACCATGACTGTATGGTTAGCAGTACTTCACAGGACTTGCCGCTATGGCTTACAGAGGGTGAAATCAAGGAAAGGCTTGATAACATTAACACAAATAAATAACCAGGACTGGATGGCATACATCCGAGAGTACTCAAAGAACTCAGTAAGGTTATATCTAGACCACTGTTCCTGATCTTTGCTGACAGTATTATGACAGGAAATGTACCTGGTGACTGGAGGTAAGCTAACATGATACCAATATTCAAAGAAGGGCAGAGGCATATCAAAGGAAAATATAGGCCGGTCAGCCTGAGGTCAATAGTATGTAAACTTCTGGAGGGGATGATAAGGGACTATATAGCAGAGTTTGCTAAAGAGAACAACATCATCAGTAGTAATCAGCATGTGTTTACAAAAGGGCATTCTTGTCAAATCAATCTGTTAACATTCTACAAGGAGGTGAGCTGTGAGCTAGATAGGGGAGACCAGTGGATGTGGTGTACCTGGATTTTGCTAAAGCGTTTGATACAGTTCCCCAGAAATGCTTAATTTATAAAATAAGGTCTGCGGGCATTGACTACAAGGTTTTCTCTTGTTTTCTCTTGGATACAAAACTGGTTAAAGGGGCGTGTCCAAAGGGTGGTAATAAATAACGCATACTCAGACTGGTCTTGTGTGGCAAGTGGGGTCCCCTAAGGCTCAGTCCTGGGACCAATTTTGATAAATTTATTCATAAATAGCATTAAGGACGAGATCATTAGCACAATCTTAGTTTTTGCAGATGACACAAAATTAAGTAGGGCAATAACTTCACATCGTGAGACAGAAATCTTACAGAATGACCTGAGCAAAATAACAGAGTGGGCTACTACATGGCAAATGAGGTTTAATGTGGAGAAGTGTAAGGTATTGCACTTGGGGACTAAAAACATAAACGCCCAATACACTTTGGGGGGAGAACCCCTGGGGGAATCAAAAATGGAGAATGATCTGGGAGTCTTAGTGGAAGATAGACTTGGCAATAGCATGCAATGTCAAGCTGAGGCTGCCAAAGCCGGCAAAATATTAGCATGCATAAGGAAGGGGATGTATTCCAGAGATAAAACTATAATCCTACCACTTTATAAACTCTGGTCCGACCACATATGGAGTATTCTGTCCAGTTCTGGTCGCCAATAGGGTTGAGCGAACACCTAGATGTCCGTGTTCGACGGGTTCGGCCGAACTTTAAAAAAAAGTCCGGGTCCGTGTCCCGGACTTTTACCGAACTTTTCCCGGACGCCGAACCCCATTGAAGTCAATGGGGACCCGAACTTTAAGGCACTAAAATGTCTCTAAAACACCAAAGGAAAGGGCTAGAGTGCTGCAAATGGCAGCAAAACGTAATTAAGAGCATGGCAAGTGCTCTGCAAACAAATGTGGATAGGGAAATAACTTAAAACAACAAAAAAAAACAGAAAAATAAAACAATGTTCTTCTTCATCTCTGAAGGACGAGGCCCATATGGAGTAGGAGGGAGGTTGAGGTGGTGGTGGATGTGGCGGTGACATAGGCGTGCGCACAGGGTGTGCTGGGTGTGCCTGGGCACACCCTAATCACCTAGGGCACATAGCATTGCCAGTGAGGAGATGGGAAAGATCTCCCTGGGACCTGCTCTGCTCTATTTCTCCTTGCCTACAGGTACATGGCCCCGATACATTACTCTCCCTGCTGGCAAACACATGCATGTGTATTTCAACTTTTGGGTGCACACCTTAATGCAATAGGCTGCGCACACCTATGGGCGGTGTAGGTGGAAGCGGCGGTGGAGGAGGACCAGGGCCGGATTAACAGCATCATGGGCTTGGTGCTGAGGATTTTGAAGGGCCTTAGGGCCGTGCCTTGCCATGCACCCAGAGGAGGAAGGGTGCAGCCATGCATGCCTAATTCAACATGGGATGCTGTCTCTGAAGCCCATAAACACATCCATGCATCGCCAACTGTCCCTCCTTGTCCGGCCTTCACGCTGTGTGGGGAGGTTCTGAGGGTGCTGCCTGGGGAAGCGAGCATAGAAGCCAGACTTCTGTGTTTACAAGTGACAGAAGAGCGGTAACAGTGAATATGGCCAACCCGGGGCCTATATAAAAGGTAGGGGCCTGGAGCTGCAGCTCCAATAGCCCCTACATTAATCTGGCCCTGAGGAGGAGGACGAGGTAGCCAACACTGCTTCTTTTCACAAATTTTAAATGAGGGTACACCCCAAAAGAGTGAGAAAGAGCAAAAATGGAACAATGGGTGGGTAAGGTCGGTATCCATTGCTATTCTGCATAAGGTACGGAAAAGTCCCGTGGGATCCATGCCTGGTTCATTTTAATGAACGTGAGCTTGTCCACATTGTCTCTGGACAGGCGGCTGCGCTTGTCTGTTATAACGCCCCCAGCCGTGCTAAATACCTGTTCAGATAATACACTGGCTGCAGGGCACGCCAGCACCTCCAAGGCGTAAAGGGCAAGCTCAGGCCATGTGCCCAATTTGGAGACCCAGAAGTTGAAGGGGGCAGACCCGTCATTCACTACATGTAGGCGTGTGCACACATACTGCTCCACCATGTTGGTAAAATGCTGCCTCCTGCTAAGACGTTCCATCTGAGCTGCTGGTGCTGCTGTTTGTTGTGGCGTGCTGACAAAGCTTTTCCACATTTCGGCCATGCTAACCCTGCCTTCTGAGGTGCTAGCGGTGCCCTGGTTGCGTTGGCGACCTCCTCCTCCTCCTCCTCTGCCTTGTGCTTCCACTGTGGCCCCGCTGTCAGATGGGAATGCCAGCAGCATGGCGTCTACCAGCGTGCGCTTGTACTCGCGCATCTTGCGATCGCGCTCCAGTGAGTGAATTAAGGACGGTACGTTGTCCTTGTAACGGGGATCCAGCAGCGTGGCCACCCAGTAATCAGCACAAGTTAGAATGTGGGCAACTCGGCGGTCGTTGTGGAGACACTGCAGCATGTAATCGCTCATGTGTGCCAGGCTGCCCAGAGGCAACGAAAGGCTGTCCTCTGTGGGAGGTGTATGGTCCGTGTCCTCTGTATCCCCCCAGCCACGCACCAGTGATGGCCATGAGCTGGCCTGGGTGCCACCCTGCTGTGAACATGGTTCCATCTCCTCCTCCAGCTCCTCCTCCTCCTCATCCTCCAGAACTGTGCCCCTGCTGGACAATTGCGTCCCTGGCGTTTGCGTGTGCAGGAACCCACCCTCGGAGCCCCTTGCGAATGACTGCCCTGAAAGCCTTGGAAATGTTACCTCTTCATCCTCCTCCTCCTCCTCATCCTGTGCCACATCCTCTTCCATCATCGCCCGAATTGTTTTTTCAAGGAGGCATAGAAGTGGGATAGTTAAGCTGAGAACGGCGTCATTGCCACTGGCCATGTTGGTGGAGTACTCAAAACAGCGCAACAAGGCACACAGGTCTCGCATGGAGGCCCAGTTAAATTAAATAGCGGAATAGAAAATATGATCCAAAAAAAGTGTATGTATATCACACGTACACAACCACACTAGGCCCCAATTACTATTGTTTGTACCCCTAAAAGGCTAGAT
The DNA here is from genome assembly GCF_965119305.1 of Pelophylax lessonae. Taxonomy (NCBI): domain Eukaryota; kingdom Metazoa; phylum Chordata; class Amphibia; order Anura; family Ranidae; genus Pelophylax; species Pelophylax lessonae. Next base: position 501,591,772 of record NC_138772.1, on the reverse strand, counting down.
GAGGAGTAGGGGGAGTATGGAACAGGCAGCACCCTCAAACCTTCAGAAGTATGAGATGAACCCCAACAACTTGGAAAGGTGGATCTCTCTCACACGTACCGACACAGACTATCCCGCAATTCAATTGATCCTCAAAGGTTTTTATTGAATAGCGGAATAGGAAATATGATCAAAAAAAGTGTATGTATCTCGCACGTACACAACCACACTAGGCCCCAATTACTATTGTTTGTACCCCTAAAAGGCTAGATGAGGAGTAGGGGGGGTATGGAACAGGCAGCACCCTCAAACCTTCAGAAGTATGAGATGAACCCCAACAACTTGGAAAGGTGGATCTCTCTCACACGTACCGACACAGACTATCCCGCAATTCAATTGATCCTCAAAGGTTTTTATTGAATAGCGGAATAGGAAATATGATCAAAAAAAGTGTATGTATCTCGCACGTACACAACCACACTAGGCCCCAATTACTATTGTTTGTACCCCTAAAAGGCTAGATGAGGAGTAGGGGGGGTATGGAACAGGCAGCACCCTCAAACCTTCAGAAGTATGAGATGAACCCCAACAACTTGGAAAGGTGGATCTCTCTCACACGTACCGACACAGACTATCCCGCAATTCAATTGATCCTCAAAGGTTTTTATTGAATAGCGGAATAGGAAATATGATCAAAAAAAGTGTATGTATCTCGCACGTACACAACCACACTAGGCCCCAATTACTATTGTTTGTACCCCTAAAAGGCTAGGAGTAGGGGGAGTATGGAACAGGCAGCACCCTCAAACCTTCAGAAGTATGAGATGAACCCCAACAACTTGGAAAGGTGGATCTCTCTCACACGTACCAACACAGACTATCCCCCAATTTAACTGATCCCCAAAGGTTTTTGATTAAATAGCGGAATAGAAAATATGATCCCAAAAAAGTGTATGTATATCACACGTACACAACCACACTAGGCCCCAATTACTATTGTTTGTACCCCTAAAAGGCTAGGAGTAGGGGGAGTATGGAACAGGCAGCACCCTCAAACCTTCAGAAGTATGAGATGAACCCCAACAACTTGGAAAGGTGGATCTCTCTCACACGTACCAACACAGACTATCCCCCAATTTAACTGATCCCCAGAGGTTTTTGATTAAATAGCGGAATAGAAAATATGATCCCAAAAAAGTGTATGTATATCACACGTACACAACCACACTAGGCCCCAATTACTATTGTTTGTACCCCTAAAAGGCTAGGAGTAGGGGGAGTATGGAACAGGCAGCACCCTCAAACCTTCAGAAGTATGAGATGAACCTCAACAACTTGGAAAGGTGGATCTCTCTCACACGTACCAACACAGACTATCCCCCAATTTAACTGATCCCCAAAGGTTTTTGATTAAATAGCGGAATAGAAAATATGATCCCAAAAAAGTGTATGTATATCACACGTACACAACCACACTAGGCCCCAATTACTATTGTTTGTACCCCTAAAAGGCTAGGAGTAGGGGGAGTATGGAACAGGCAGCACCCTCAAACCTTCAGAAGTATGAGATGAACCCCAACAACTTGGAAAGGTGGATCTCTCTCACACGTACCAACACAGACTATCCCCCAATTTAACTGATCCCCAAAGGTTTTTGATTAAATAGCGGAATAGAAAATATGATCCCAAAAAAGTGTATGTATATCACACGTACACAACCACACTAGGCCCCAATTACTATTGTTTGTACCCCTAAAAGGCTAGGAGTAGGGGGAGTATGGAACAGGCAGCACCCTCAAACCTTCAGAAGTATGAGATGAACCTCAACAACTTGGAAAGGTGGATCTCTCTCACACGTACCAACACAGACTATCCCCCAATTTAACTGATCCCCAAAGGTTTTTGATTAAATAGCGGAATAGAAAATATGATCCCAAAAAAGTGTATGTATATCACACGTACACAACCACACTAGGCCCCAATTACTATTGTTTGTACCCCTAAAAGGCTAGGAGTAGGGGGAGTATGGAACAGGCAGCACCCTCAAACCTTCAGAAGTATGAGATGAACCCCAACAACTTGGAAAGGTGGATCTCTCTCACACGTACCAACACAGACTATCCCCCAATTTAACTGATCCCCAGAGGTTTTTGATTAAATAGCGGAATAGAAAATATGATCCCAAAAAAGTGTATGTATATCACACGTACACAACCACACTAGGCCCCAATTACTATTGTTTGTACCCCTAAAAGGCTAGGAGTAGGGGGAGTATGGAACAGGCAGCACCCTCAAACCTTCAGAAGTATGAGATGAACCTCAACAACTTGGAAAGGTGGATCTCTCTCACACGTACCAACACAGACTATCCCCCAATTTAACTGATCCCCAAAGGTTTTTGATTAAATAGCGGAATAGAAAATATGATCCCAAAAAAGTGTATGTATATCACACGTACACAACCACACTAGGCCCCAATTACTATTGTTTGTACCCCTAAAAGGCTAGGAGTAGGGGGAGTATGGAACAGGCAGCACCCTCAAACCTTCAGAAGTATGAGATGAACCCCAACAACTTGGAAAGGTGGATCTCTCTCACACGTACCAACACAGACTATCCCCCAATTTAACTGATCCCCAGAGGTTTTTGATTAAATAGCGGAATAGAAAATATGATCCCAAAAAAGTGTATGTATATCACACGTACACAACCACACTAGGCCCCAATTACTATTGTTTGTACCCCTAAAAGGCTAGGAGTAGGGGGAGTATGGAACAGGCAGCACCCTCAAACCTTCAGAAGTATGAGATGAACCCCAACAACTTGGAAAGGTGGATCTCTCTCACACGTACCAACACAGACTATCCCCCAATTTAACTGATCCCCAAAGGTTTTTGATTAAATAGCGGAATAGAAAATATGATCCCAAAAAAGTGTATGTATATCACACGTACACAACCACACTAGGCCCCAATTACTATTGTTTGTACCCCTAAAAGGCTAGGAGTAGGGGGAGTATGGAACAGGCAGCACCCTCAAACCTTCAGAAGTATGAGATGAACCCCAACAACTTGGAAAGGTGGATCTCTCTCACACGTACCAACACAGACTATCCCCCAATTTAACTGATCCCCAAAGGTTTTTGATTAAATAGCGGAATAGAAAATATGATCCCAAAAAAGTGTATGTATATCACACGTACACAACCACACTAGGCCCCAATTACTATTGTTTGTACCCCTAAAAGGCTAGATGAGGAGTAGGGGGAGTATGGAACAGGCAGCACCCTCAAACCTTCAGTATGAGATTGTGTTCACTGTACCCCACAAAGATTGAGTTCACTGCACCCCACAATGATTGTGTTCACTGCACCCCACAAAGATTGTGTTCACTGCACCTCACAAAGATTGTGTTCACTGTACCCCCCAAAGATTGTGTTCACTGCACCCCACAAAGATTCTGTTCACTGTACCCCACAAAGATTGTGTTCACTGCACCCCAAAAAGATTGTGTTCACTGCACCCCAAAAAGGATGTTGTTCACTGCACCCCAAAAAGGATGTTGTTCACTCCACCCCAAAAAGATTGTGTTCACTGCACCCCACAAAGATTGTGTTCACTGCACCCCAAAAAGATTGTGTTCACTGCACCCCAAAAATGATTTTGTTCACTGCACCCCAAAAAGGATTTTGTTCACTGCACCCCAAAAAGGATGTTGTTCACTCCACCCCAAAAAGATTGTGTTCACTGCACCCCAAAAAGATTGTGTTCACTGCACCCCACAAAGGATTTTGTTCACTGCACCCCAAAAAGATTGTGTTCACTGCACCCCAAAAAGGATGTTGTTCACTGCACCCCAAAAAGGATTTTGTTCACTGCACCCCAAAAAGATTGTGTTCACTGCACCCCACAAAGGATTTTGTTCACTGCACCCCACAAAGATTGTGTTCACTGCACACCAAAAAGGATTGTGTTCACTGCACCCCAAAAAGATTTTGTTCACTGCACCCCAAAAAGATTGTGTTCACTGCAGCCCAAAAAGATTGTGTTCACTGCAGCCCAAAAAGATTGTGTTCACTGCAGCCCAAAAAGATTGTGTTCACTGCAGCCCAAAAAGATTGTGTTCACTGCAGCCCAAAAAGATTGTGTTCACTGCAGCTCACACACAGAAAAATGGATGTGGATCACTGACACCTGCCTATCTCCAATCCCACACCACACAGCAATATCGATTGTAGTTTGTAGAACACAGTTTCCCTAAAATTCAGCAGACTCTGTCCCTAACAGGATTGAGAAGAGATCGTAGATCAGGATTGAGTGCAGACCCCACCCCCCACACAGCAATATCGATTGTAGTTTGTAGAAGACACTGACCCTATATAATTCAGCAGACTCTATCCCTAAAATGCCTACAACTCGCCCTGCCTAAACACTCCGACCTGTCCCTCAATTCTATCCGGACACAAATGGTTTTTTCCTGCCTATCTTTCCCTAATCAGCAGCCAGCACGTTGATGTGTGCTCTGTCCCTGAATCTAAGCAGCATAATGACGCCGCTGCGGCTGCCTCGAACTTATAAAGACTTGGTCACATGCTTCAGACGGCCAATCACAGCTACTGAGACATTTGCAGGCATGGCTGGGATGGCTTAAGGCACACCAGTTAAACGATTGTTGATTGGCTGTTGAAAGCCCGCCATGAAAAGAGCGCCAAAGCATGCAAAACCCGGAAATAAAACGACCGAACACGGATTTTTACCCGAACATACAGTAAAGTGTCCGTGTCCGTGTTCGGGTACAAAAAATCCAATTATTCGGTACGAACACGAATAATACAGTCCGTGTTCGCTCAACACTAGTCGCCAATCCTCAGAAGGGATGTGAAGGAACTGGAGAGAGTCCAGAGAAGAGCAACTGAGAGGGGACATGATAGCAATTTACAAGTACCTTAACGGTGATCTCAACATAGAAAAAAAACTGTTCATTCGCAATGAATGCATGAGGACACGAGGCCATACAATGCAATTAGAGGAGAAGAGATTTAACCTTAGGCTACACAGGGGGGTTTTAACAGTAAAAGATTGTGGAATTCTCTACCACAAGTGGTAGTAACTGCGGGGAGTATGGCTACTTTTAACCACTTGCCGACCGCTCACATTGACCCTACTGCGGCAAAGTGGTTTGTTAACGTCCAGCGACGTAGACCTACGTTGCTGGACTCCTCGCCTTGTGGGTGGCGCGTGCGTGCCGCCGGAGGCTCGTTCCCACTGTATTCACAGTGGGAGTCGGGCCAGGGGAGGAGCGGCGGTGATCACCGCCGCTCTTCCCCGATCGTCGGGGATCGAGTGTGGAAATCTTCTAAGTGACAGGCAGGGAGAGATTGCAGGATTCAGCATAGCTGAACCTGCGATCTGTGCCTGTGTCACACAGTCCCCTCCCCCCACACACGTTAGTAAGCACCAGGCATACATTAACCCCTTGATCACCAATAAAAGTTAACCCCTTCCCTGCCTCCCTGCCAGTGTCATTTTTACCCCCAAAAGTGTCAAAAATGTCAGTCAAGGGTCCGGTCTGTCCGTCGCAATGTCGCAGTCCCGCAAAAAAAATCACAGATCGCCGCCATTACTAGTTAAAAAAAAAAACAATAAAAATGACATAAATTTCCCGTAGTTAGTAGCTGCGATAACTTTTGCGCAAACCAATCAAAATATGCTTATTGCGATTTTTTTTACCAAAAATATGTAGCAGAAAACAAATTGGCCTAAAAGGTTAAAAAATTTAGATTTTTACATTTTTTGGGGGGAATTTCACATAAAAAATGTGAAAAATATTGTTATTTTTTCAAAATTGTCGTTTTTTTTTTTGTTTATAGCGCAAAAAGTAAAAATCACACAGGTGATCAAATACCACCAAAAGAAAGCTCTATTTGTGGGGAAAAAGGACATACATTTAATTTGGGTACAGCATCGCACAACCGCGCAATTGTCCATTAAATAACGGAGTGCCGAATCGCAAAATATGGCCTAGTCAGGAATGGGGTAAAATCTTCCAGTCTTAAAGCGGTTAAAAATACGCTCATTGAGAATTTTTTTTATCAAAGACATGTAGCTAAATACATTTTGGCCTAAATATTTATTTAATATATTGGATATTTTTTAACTGTCAAAGTAGAAAAATATTGTTATTTTTTCAAAATTGTAGCTTTTTTTATTAATATCGCAAAAAATGAAAATTGCACATGTGATCAAATACCACCAAAAGAAAGCTCTGTTTGTGGGAAAAAAAGGATGTAAATTTTGTTTGGGTACGGCATTGCATGACCGCGCAATTGTCAGTTAAAGTCGCACAGTGCCGAATCGCAAAAAGTGACCTGGACGTAAAGCAGGAAAATCCTCCGGTGGTAAAGTGGTTAAAAAACTCTTGGACGTACATCTCAAGGATCAAAACATTCAGGGGTATGGGAAATAATTACATCCACACACACCTACACAGGTTAAACTGAATGGAATATTGTCTTTATTCAACCTCAACTACTATATAACTATGTAACCTCAACCCGATAGAAAACCTTTGGGATAATTTTGGGTGCAGACTGAGAGATAGGCCTTTTCTCCAACATCAGTGCCTAACTTCAAAAATGCGCTTCTGGAAGAATGGTCAAACATTCCCATAGACACATTCCTAAACCTTGTTGACAGCACTCCCAGAAGAGTTGAAGCTTTTATAGCTGCAAAGGGTGGACCAACTCAGTTTTAAACCCTACGGACTAAGATGCCATTAAAGTTCATGTGGTTGTAAAGGCAGATATCCCAATACATTTGGTAATATAGTGTATATATTTTTATATATATGTATATTATATATATATATATATATATATATATATATATATATATATATATATATATATACATATACATCGTACTCTTCCATTTTGCAAGCTGGTTTTAGTTTTTGTGAATTCTTCGTTATCAGTATTCTGAACCAAAAACATTTTACATTTTTTTTATGTGCCTTTGTTCTACAGATATATGATGGGAAAGACAATACTGCTCACTTGTTAGGGGCCTTTACAGCATCATCGTTAAGAGGACTGACACTGAGCAGCACGTCAAACCATTTGTGGCTGGAATTTAATTCGGACTCAGAAATAACTGATGAAGGTTTTCAATTGGTTTATACTAGTAAGTATACTTCATAGCAAAATCCTCTACAGGCTGTGGTTAAGTTACTGTTTTATTAATGGTAATAGTTAATGTACTGTTTTACTAATGTATAATTTTAGATTTAAAAGTTTTAGAGTTATCAGAGCTGCAATAGTGTAACAAATAACAAAGAAAAAAATAAGGCAACACAGGAGTTTATATGACAATGGGAATCTAAATTTAATTCAAATTACTCCACCCACAGCTAACCTGTTTTGAGTGGAGTTTCCTATCTGGGAAAGTGATGCAGTCTTAAAGTTATTACTGCAATAGTAAGTAAAAAATCTGAAAATTGGTGTATCAAAAGTAGTTGCACATATTACCCCGTGCTATGCTGCTTGGTTGGTTTGATTTCAAACCAAGGTTAAAAGATCATGGCAAATGCAGCTTTTAACCACTTTACGACCACCCACCACAAATATACTGTGGCAGGCAGCCGCTCTTGGGCAAAGTGATGTAGGTATACGTCACTCGCTCTCAGGAGTCTAGGAGATGAGCGAGCGCCGCCGGCACGCTCCTGCCCTTGCTCGTCAGCGGGGAAACTGCCTGACACCCGCAATCGTTCCCCGCTGAGAGAGAAGAATGGTTAAGCAATAACAAAATTAGGTAGGGCAGAGAGAGATGGCACTGGTCTGTGGTCTTTCTGAGAAATTCTGAATATGATGGTACAAAAAATTTTACACATTCAGGATTTTTTTTTTTTTTTAGTACGGTAGTGCCAAATGTTCGATTGCCTTATCGCCTTATTGCACAAGTGCAGTAGTGGATGGATTATTATTAGGAAATGGGAAGCTTCCTTGACAATTAGAAATACCAGCATTGTTGCCTCTTAGACTCATTGCAAATCAAATGCAAATGTAGAGAAAGCACCCATGGATGCACACTATTAAAGCTCTTCTATGGAACTAGTCTGCCAACAGACAACAGACTGTTGGAAGAACTATCGCTGCTGGATTTTGTAGGGGACCTAAATCCTAAGAGGCAGGCCATTGTTATGCATTCCAATTTTAGTTTAGATGTACCTTTGCCAGACTTCAACTAGAACTTGCATGTAGACCCAGCTCAGACCCAGTGTTAGTTGAGGTCCAAGAATTGGATATTATTTTAACTGCGGGAACCAAAGGCCAAAAAACACATTATCAGCTTCTACATTTGCCACCTATGAATTCTTAAAAGAAGTTCTGTTTAAATCAATTTTAAAAGGAAAAGCGTATATTTTATTAACAGTTTTATTTTTTACCTATTTTTTACAGGCTTTGAACTCTCCCACTGTGAGGACCCAGGTGTGCCACAATTTGGATACAAAATTAGTGACCAGGGACATTTTGCTGGTAGCACCATCATCTACGGATGCAACCCAGGTTACACTTTGCATGGAAGCAGCCTACTGAAATGTATGACTGGAGAGAGAAGAGCATGGGACTATCCTTTGCCATCCTGCATTGGTAACAAACCTTATTTTTTCTTATGTGGAAGTTTTTTTTTCATCCTCTGCCATCTTGCATTACATTTCTTTTCTTTTATGAAATATTATGTTTATTGTCATAAGGAAATGTGATGGTCTCTTAGTGTTTGATAATTCTTCTATACTTACTGTTATTATTTTCAATTAGCTGAATGTGGAGGTCGTTTCAAAGGAGAATCTTCAGGCAGAATTTTATCACCAGGATACCCCTTTCCATATGATAATAATCTGCGCTGTACATGGATAATTGAAGTGGACTTGGGCAATATTGTAAGGTAAAGCAGAAAATGCTTGATATTTCAAAAACATTGCAAGCAAAATCATAGCAAATATAAATTTGCCAACACTTCAAAATGTGATACTGATACAGATAGCTACATATAAATAATCTGCAAATGTATACAGGGTAGGAATTTTTTCAGGGTCTTACTTTCTTCAAAAACAAATTCCTGTTTCAAGAGATACATTGACACCAGTTAATTTTGCTTGAAAGTGTGGAAAACACTGATAAATAATTTATGGGGAATGAACAAAAAAACAACTTCTCCTTTCCTCTGTTCTCCTCTCCATCCTTTCCTATCCTTCATCATATTCTCTCCTCTCTTCTCCATCTTATCCTCCATTCTCTCAGCCTCTCCTCTCCCCTTCCTGCAGATGTATTCTCTCATCTCCACTCATACGTATCTATCTATCTATCTATCTATCTATCTATCTATCTATCTATCTATCTATCTATCTATCTATCTATCTATCTATCTATCTATCTATCTATCTATCTATCTATCTATCTATCTATCTATCTATCTATCTATCTATCTATCTATCTATCTATCTATCTATCTATCTATCTATCTATCTATCTGTCTATCTGTCTGTCTGTCTGTCTGTCTGTCTGTCTGTCTGTCTGTCTATCTACAGTGGGTACGGAAAGTATTCAGACCCCCTTAAATGTTTCACTCTTTGTTATATTGCAGCCATTTGCTAAAATCATTTAAGTTCATTCTTCTTCCTCATGAATGTACACACAGCTCCCCATATTGATGGAAAAACACAGAATTGTTGACATTGTTGCAGATTTATTAAAAAAGAAAAACTGAAATATCACATGGTCCTAAGTATTCAGACACTTGATGTTTGATTATACTGATTGGACTTGATTAGGAAAGCCACACACCTGCCTATATAAGACCTTCCAGATCACAATGCATGCCAGAGCAAATGAGAATCATGAGGTCAAAGGAACTGCCTGAAGAACTCAGAGACAGAATTGTGGCAAGGCACAGATCTGGCCAAGGTTACAAAAAGATTTCTGCTGCACTTAAGAGCACAGTGGCCTCCATAATCCTCAAATGGAAGACGTTTGGGACAACCAGAACCCTTCCTAGAGCTGGCCGTCTGGCCAAACTGAGCTATCGGGGGAGAAGAGCCTTGGTGAGAGAGGTAAAGAAGAACCCAAAGATCACTGTGGCTGAGCTCCAGAGATGCAGTCAGGAGATGGGAGAAAGTTGTAGAAAGTCAACCATCACTGCAGCCCTCCACCAGTCGGGGCTTTATGGCAGAGTGGCCCGACGGAAGCCTCTCTTCAGTGTAAGACACATGAAAGCCCGCATGGAGTTTGCTAAAAAACACCTGAAGGACTCCAAGATGGTGAGAAATAAGATTCTCTGGTCTGATGAGACCAAATAGAACTTTTTGGCCTTAATTCTAAGCGGTATGTGTGGAGAAAACCAGGCCCTGCTCATCACCGGTCCAATACAGTCCCAACAGTGAAGCATGGTGGTGGCAGCATCATGCTGTGGGGGTGTTTTTCAGCTGCAGGGACAGGACGACTCGTTGCAATCGAGGGAAAGATGAATGCGGCAAAATACAGGGATATCCTGGATCCTGGACAAAAACCTTCTCCAGAGTGCTCTGGACCTCAGACAGGTTTACCTTCCAACAAGACAATGACCCTAAGCACACAGCTAAAATAACGAAGGAGTGGCTTCACAACAACTCCGTGACTGTTCTTGAATGGCCCAGCCAGAGCCCTGACTTAAACCCAATTAAGCATCTCTGGAGAGACCTAAAAATGGCTGTCCACCAACGTTTACCATCCAACCTGACAGAACTGGAGAGGATCTGCAAGGAGGAATGGCAGAGGATCCCCAAATCCAGGTGTGAAAGACTTGTTGCATCTTTCCCAAAAAGACTCCTGGCTGTATTAGATCAAAAGAGGGCTTCTACTAAATACTGAGCAAAGGGTCTGAATACTTAGGACCATGTGATATTTCAGTTTTTCTTTTTTAATAAATCTGCAACAATGTCAACAATTCTGTGTTTTTCTGTCAGTATGGGGTGCTATGTGTACATTCATGAGGAAGAAGAATGAACTTAAATGATTTTAGCAAATGGCTGCAATATAACAAAGAGTGAAAAATGTAAGGGGGTCTGAATACTTTCCGTACCCACTGTATCTGTCTATCTGTCTGTCTGTCTGTCTGTCTGTCTGTCTGTCTGTCTGTCTATCTATCTATCTATATATCTGTCTGTCTGTCTGTCTGTCTGTCTGTCTGTCTGTCTGTCTGTCTGTCTGTCTGTCTGTCTATCTATCTATCTATCTATCTATCTATCTATCTATCTATCTATCTATCTATCTAGTCCCAATAATTATGTAATTCACCTTCGTTTTAATCAGTTCAATTCCATGAATTTAAAGAATAGTTCAATGGTAATAGAAGACTACAAAGTCCTATTACACTGTATTTTCCCTGTAGCATCAGTAATTTGGAATATCTGAATAATTATGTCTGTAATATGTGGATTACAGTTGTTCGTTTGAACAAACAGTACTGAAAATGATGTGAAGCAGTACAGGCAAATCCCACAATTAATCCATATGGGACTATGGCTAATTAATCATGACAACTGCCTCAAATCTGTTATGTTCAATGCATTATTGCAGTACCAAGTAGAGAAAAGCAGTCAGCATTAGCCTGCGGTAGCAGTTAAAGATACCAAAGCAACAGACATGGGAGAAAATACTACCCACACTGAAAGTTCAGTCTCATTAGAAAATACCCCCTTTTTCTGTGGAATGTGGAATCCAACATGTGGCGTTTCCATGTGGATACTTTGTAATTTGGGATGAAGTTTGATATTACTTTTTTTCTCCAAATACCTGTTAATGCAAACAGCTTAAAAATAAGGAAGCAAAAGCAACTAGTACAGTTTTCTTTATTTATATCTGTGTTCCATATGTGGATTTTTTTTAATCCCACTATGTTTGACACCTGCCATGTTGACAGAAATCTCCCATATTGAAACAAAAGTTGAAGTTGAAACTCTTCCACACTCTATTTAAACTGAAGAAAAAAAAACATGGTTTCAACTAAAGTTTTCCTTCAATTTAGTCTGGGAAATTTTCTTTTGATATATCTTATTTATAAGTTATGCTAATGCCTTCAGACTTGGCACTGAGGTTTGTGGTCATGGGTTATGACACTCAGATGGATATGTGCATTTATTATATGGAGAAGTAAGAGCAGAGGTTAGTTTCAATAACTATATAAAAAAAGCTATCAGTATATAAAATCACTAGTAAACATTTTGAAGACATACATCAAGTTATATAGAGGTAAATCCCACTAATATAAGACACACCTTCTCACAACACTGTCATTAGAAATGTAGGCAGGAATAATCAAATTTGATTTATTTTATTAAATTGATTGTGGGATTTTTTAATTCTTTCACCCCCCCCCTCCACTCCTGTACATCTCATCTACATCCTGTAATGACCTGTATATTAACACCTTCACCTCCTTTATGCTGTACATTAACCCCTCATCTTGATCCTCACACTGTATGTGACCTGTACAATAACTTCTTCACCTTCCTCTGTGCATGGCCTACAGTATAAATTAAGGATGTAGTGTATCAAGTGCACCATTACCATGTCCATGTTTTCCACTTCAGTACCAGAGGCAACATTTTGAGGCAAAGAAATAGATTGCCTTGATGTGTTTACTTTTACAAAAATTGAATCCAATAAAATATTCTCATCACACATTTTCCTGCAAATGGCCAGTGGGTGTTTTAGCAACTGCCGATTGGGAACATGTAAAAACACAAGGTTAAAGCATATATCAGCAGCACACTGTGGCATACCTGATGAAGGGGTCCTGTGTGACCTCGAAACTTTGCAGTTCTTTGCTGTGATGTGATCACTCTAATACATTTTAGATGCTGTTTTGAAGATCCATGGTGTTCTGGTAATGCAAGTTTTAACATAAATGTTTTAATCCATGTTTGGGAACTTCAAAACACTTGCAAAAGCAGCCTGCACAATATTCTGATAAACAACAAAATAGCATATTCCCAATACTGCATTATTTCCTTCTAGTGCAAAAAATACATCAAGGTATCTTTAAAAAAGAAAAAAACTTACAAATCCTCAATATATAAACTAAATAAACTGTTAACCACTTAAGCCCCGGAGGATTTGGCTGCTAAAAGACCAGGGGGAATTTTGCGATTCGGCACTGCGTGATTTTAACGGACAATTGCGCGGTCGTGCGACGCTGTACCTAAACAAATTTGACGTCCTTTTTTCCCCACAAACAGAGCTTTCTTTTGGTGGTATTTGATCACCTGTGTGATTTTTTGATCACGCGCTATAAACAAAAAAAGAGCGTCAATTTTGCAAAAATAACAATATTTTCACATTTTTTTATATGAAATTCCCCCAAAAAAAAGTAAAAATCAAAATTTTTTAACATTTTCAGCCAATTTGTTTTATGCTACATATGTTTGGTAAAAAAAAATCGCAAAAAGCGTATTTTGATTGGTTTGCGCAAAAGTTATCGCGTTTACTAACAAAGGGAAAGATTTTTGTCATTTTTGTTGTTTTTTTTTTTAACGCGTAATGGCGGCGATCTGCGATTTTTTTTGCAGTACTGCGACATTGGGGCGGACAGATCGGACCCTTGACTGACATTTTTGACACTTTTGGGGTTACCAGTGACATTTCTACAGTAATCAGTGCTATACATATGCACTATTACTGTAAAATTAAACTGGCAGTGAAGGCGTTAACTTTATTTGAGAGGGAGGGGCTGTGTGTGTCCCTAGGGGCGTGATTCTAACTGTGATTGGCTGTGGATTGAGCTGTAGGAACACTGATCAACGGTCCTACATAGTAGAACCGTATGATCAGTGTTTCTACACAGGGGAGAATGAAAGGCAGCTTGTTTACACAAGCTGCCTGCCTTTCTCCCTCTCCCCCGACAATCGCAGAGTGAGCGGCGGCAATCTTGTCTGCCGGTCACACGCGTGGGGGGGTCCGTGACCGCGCGGGAGCGCACCGCCGGCGGCGCGCGCTCGCTCCCCAGAGCCTCACAGGCTAGTGACGTATATATATGTCACTTTGCCTGTGAGGGGCTGACCGCCGCAGTTTATCTACTTGCGGCGGTGGGCAAGCGGTTATTGTGTATAGTAAGTGCATATAAAACACAATCCATTTAGTGCATCCCAATGTGAAACAAAAAACAAATATCCGGTACAAAAAATGATACTGTAAATAAAGGTATAATCCAATTGAAAAGCAGTATAGAATGGTAGTAGGACTTTTAGGGTGCAAGATAACATAAAGGATTATTAAAAAAAATCTATTTTATTAAATAATAGTTAAAAAACATAAATATTTACATATACTTAAACTGTACATATACAGCAAGCAAAATCCAAATTTGTCTCAACATGTTTCACTGTATCAAAACAGCTTCTTCAGGAGATCATGAATATTGCTCTCATGCATCAGGTCACGGGTAGGAATTCATCATCGCAATGCATAGGGTTGAAAAAAAGCTCATGAATTGCTATATATGCAATAACATGTAGAAAATCTACATATAAAAGGACCACATAGGAAACACTCCAATAGAAAACATGTAAATGTTTCCAGGAAGGCATTGGTATATAACAAGAGACAACTAAATCCAGGGGTCATTCATCTTTGCTCATTGAGGAAAAGATTTGCCAAAATCTGCAAACCTCAAAAGGTATATGCAGCTGGCAAGCTAGAAACTTCCTCTGTAAATCCCAATCCTAATTTGTCTGCAATACTGAACGGCCCCAATTCACTCTGAAGTGTCTCCCATGAATAATCTCCCCAGTGAAGATTTTGGCAAATCTTTTCCTCAATGAAAAAAGATGAATGACCCCTGGATTTAGTTGTCTCTTGTGGTATACCAATGCCTTCCCGGAAACATTTACATATTTTCTATTGGAGTGTCTCCTATGTGGTCCTTTTACATGTCGATTTTCTACATGGTATTACATATATAGCAATTCAGAAGCTTTTTTTCAAACCTATCCATTGAGATGATGCATGAGAGCAATATTCATAATCTCCTGAAGAAGCTGTTTTGATACAGTGAAACATGTTGAGACAAATTTAGATTTTTCTTGCTGTATATGTACAGTTCAAGTATGTATAAATATGTATGTTTTTTAAATATTATCTAATAAAATAGATTTTTTTTTAATAATCCTTTGTGTTATCTTGCACCCTAAAAGCCCTACTACCATTCTATACTGCTTTTCAATTAAGTTAATGAGGGTGTGGTGCAATGTATGAAGATTGGAACATCCACCCATTATCACTTTTGATAACGGTATAATCCAATCCAAAAAGTCAGAAGCATAAGAAGCCAGTGTAATTACAATCACAAGGAATTCCAACACAAGCATTTCCATGATATTCACACTACCTCTGTGTTATTATTGAACTCTGGGGTCTGTGTGGGTGATGACATCGCCATGTCCAGCTCCACCCAAATGTAACATCAGGCGTGATGTTGCATCTGATGAAACATGTAGGGTGGGGCTGGACGCATTGACGCCATGATGCACGCAAGACCGATACTCGGATGATTTTGAATGTGACAAGTGCTTTGGGTTTTTTTATATTTGAGATTTTGACCTACTTTTCCCAAAAAATTGTCTCTGTGTTTTTCATGTGGTATGTATATGAGAGGTGTTATTATCATAAGAAACTGCAAGACATAATTTCATCTTTGGGGGTTTGTATATCCTTTTGAGCAATATATGACCACTCACAGTTTGGGGTTTATTTTCTTTTGGTAAGTTTGGACTTCAATAGTAACACAGTGGTTGTATAGATATCACATATATACTATATACTTGTGCTGAGATTCCTCGGGATTGCACTGGCACTGGCTTCTTATACTGGAACATTTTTGGACTGGATTTTAGTTTCTACAGTATTATTTTATGTATTGAATATTCTTTAAGCTTCACATTGAGATGCATAGTATTAGTTATGTTTTTAAATGTACTTACTATATACATTAACAGTTTATTACATTTATGTTTGCAATATTTTGATGATTTCTAAATATTTTTAAAGGGACATTTATGTATTTGACCTAGAGGGTGATAGTACAGCACTAGCAATGATTTATACTTTATAACCTTCATTTCCAAAAAGGGGCAGAGGGAGAGGAGGATGAGTATCCCAAAGGCTCGGTGGAGAAAGACCTATAGTATCCATCACGTTTTTGTGATGAACAGGCAAAATTCATAATTAAATAACTGGGATTGTATTAAATCAATTGTTGGTTAAGGATTTGTAAATCACTGAGTATGGAAAAGTATGTAGAATGCCCCTGTTCTGTTAGAATTGTATGGGGATATCTGCTTTTATGGCCCTAGCTTTTTCCAGCGAGAATTTGGTATTGGCATTGTGAAATCATTTCTAGTTGGAAGGGGAGTTATTGACTTCCACTGAATGGGAATGGGAGAGCCTTTTCTGAGTTAGGAAAGTGTAGTGTGCAGGAAGATCTAAATATCTTCAGAAGAATGATTGATATATGGAATAAGAACATGTTGGGAGCAGAGTTGGGTGAACGGTTCAGGCCGAGCAAACGTTTGACCTGACCATCGTCTGTTCAGTGAACACACAGATTTGCAGGGCATTTGGAGTGTGTTCACCCCACTAAATGCCTTGCAATGCACTGCGTGCTGCACAGTGCTGTCTAAGCAGCTATGCCCACTCACCCCAAAGCACCTTGTCCCCATATTGATGGCCAATTACTTGCATTTAAGCCTTCAAAATGGGGACTTTTGATTTCTCAAGTTTGGGTCCAATAGACTTTAATAGGGTTCCCTGTTCGGGACAGAACTTTTTTTCTGTTTGGGAGTTCTGGTGCAAACTAAACAGGAGGGGTGTTCTATCTATCTATAGTTGGGAGTAAAAGTCGGTTGCTGTCTTGGCATTTTTACTTAATATGTTTTATAACAGAGAATAAGATAAACATTTTTTTTTTCTTTTTAAATGCTTGACCTACGTATTTTCTTTTATATAGTAAAAAATGAAAATCTAGTGGTTATTAATGCCACCAAAATAAATCACTATCTGTCTCAAAAGTGATATAAGGCTTAATTGGGCACAGCTTTGTTTGACTGAATAATTGTGAATAAATTACCACAGCACTGCAAACTGTAAAATGTCTTGGTAATGAATGAGGTATATACAGCTTTGTACTCAAGTGATACCTTTTGTTTGCTAATTCAGGTTATTAAAACATATAACCTTTTGGGACCCCTTAGATCCCTTTTTTGGGTTTACTCAAATTTAAACATTGCTCTAAAAACCATTTATTTATAAAAGTTACAAGGGGGAAAAATAAAATACGGCCATTAATAAATTACTATTTGTTTATTGTATTCTCTTATATTTCATTGCTTCTCTTTGTAACTCTGTGTATAAACACGTGAGTTTTCATAGGTCCCAAAAGCTTGCAAATGTAAAATCCTGAGTTAGCCAATAAAAGGCATCACTTAAACTGAAGACCAAGTATATAAATAGTGCTGCTACATGTTTAATTGCCTTATATTGCAACTCTTTTTTCAGTGTGCAATATGAAAAGATACAATGAATTCCAGGCACTAAAATCTCTATCACTTTGTGTGCATCATATGCCTTTGCAAACCCAGATATTATATTTTAAATATAATTGACACACTGTGCTCTAAATTGCCTATGTAGAGAACAAAACTGTGTGTGTGTGTTTGTGGGGGGGGGGGGGGGCACTACAGATTGCAAAAAACAGGGAGTGGATACAAGACCAGTCGCCCTTTACATGGGCACATAGGCAAAGTGAAAAAGTTGGTAGATGCTGGATTACTACACATTTGAAGAGGAAACGCTTAAGGGACACCAAGCTTCAATTAACAATACACAAGCCTTATCTATTATTATTATTATTCAGGATTTTTAAAGTGGCAACAGGTTGCGCAGCACTTTACAATATAATTCAACACAAAATGAATCAGAGGGCTCCTTAGAGATGTAATTTTAAAAAGAAAGACAAGAGAGAGGCACACTGGAACAGATGGATGCACTGGAACCTTTTCCGTGTCTCGGATGAATATCTGGCCTATGCCGGCCCGAAGTAGAGGACAGGCAACATTAGGGTTGTGGCCCATTGTCCTTTCTGGGATGCCATTCCTACCATTTGAGCACATTCCTGCCCCCCTCTCCCCTTTTGGAGGTGGGGGTCCCCATTTTTTTTTTATTTTCCCCTCCCTCTCCTCCCCCTCTGTCCCTCTGTCTTTCTCTTCTTAACCTATACTATGCAAAAAAACAAGAAAACTGTTCTGGATGCACACAGGCTCGAACCTTTATCTACAATGTTGCCTACTCCCTTGGGCGGTGCATATTCAGGGGCCCTCCTACACAATCTACAGTCATTGTTTCCCCGCTGTGAGTCCCCTCAAACAAGAGTAGGGGTCTCCTGCTTACCATGTATTGTATGTATTCTTCAGGTTTTACGTTCCATTGCCATTTCGGTCTTTGCTATGCTGTCCTTTGCCAGGTGCTGTAATAATGTGCTGTCTTAGATGATTTGTTACTGTACGTTATCATACGGGAGTTTGTTGCCTGTGCTGTATTCTTTAAATTAAAAAATAAATAAATAAAGACAAGTGATACAAAAGTTTAGTTGTTAGGGAGAGGTAGAATAGGCTTTTCAGGGATCACCTCAAGAAGGTCAGTAAAAGTCTGACAAATTGCGGTAAGGAGTAGAGGATCAGCAGAAGTTATGGTAGGGAGCATGAGAGAAGGTGATGAGTTACACAGTTAGTCTTGGAAGGAGTGAAGAAAACAGTTTAGTTGGTATTTTGAGACAAGAATAGTGATGTAGCTGAGAGCAAAGTTATGGAGGGCTTTGTAAGTTTGTGTTATTTGTTATTTGTTGGGTTATTGGAAGCCAATTGAAGAACTGGCAGAGAGGGGTGGAAAGTTAATAAGGTGGATGAGTCTGGCAGCGGCATTTTTGATGGAGTGAAGGTGGATAACCTATGTACAGGTAAGCCAATGAAGAGGGAGTTACAATAGACGAGGCTAGGGATAACCAGGGAGTGAATTGGTTAAGACGGGGCATATTTTGTAGATGTTGAGGTGGCAAGATTTGGACAGTGATTGGATCTGGGGCTGCAAGGAGAGTTCAGAGTCCAGGATTACACCTAGCACCGTAGAATGACCAAAAGTTGTGCCTTTGATCTTGACAGTGAAATCAAGGAAAGGGGTGTATGGGGGAAGAAATATTATCAGCTCATTTTTGCATAGATTGTATTTGAGGAAGTGGTGTTACATCCCCTTGATATCTCTGTTAGTAAATTAGTGATGCATGAGGAAACTGATAGAGTGATAGTTTAGGTAGTTGTAGAATAGGAATTCAAAGAGTTTTGAGTTAAACAAGGAGATTGGTATTCAGGTGTTAAGATTGGTGGACTCCACCAAGAGCTTTTTAAGTATGGGAGTGCTCACTGCTTGTTTTAGAGGGTTGGGAAGATGCCAGAAGAAAGGGAGTGATTGAAGATGTGAGTTAGAGAGTGTATGATAGAGCAAGGGGGTGACCATAGTATTTTCAAGGTTCCAGGGGGCAGGTAATTAGGTGGGCATTCGAAAAAAGTTTACCAACTTCCTCTATAGTAGCAGGGTTAAATAAGGGACATATTGAGTGTGCAGGTGGATATGGAATGTTGGTGGGGGGGTATGTGTACAGTGGAGATCTCATCATGACTTGTATTGGTCTTATTTTTAAGTGATTTGCAATCTTCTGGGCAGTGAGTTAATGGGTGGAGGCAGTAAAGGACGAGGTAGAGAGTTAAAGGTAGAAAAGAATTAATGGGGATTGCATGCGGGGTTGATAATGATAATAATAAAATAAGTGTGTTTGACAGTGTGGAGGCAGAAACTGGATTTTTAGAGGGAAGATTTTACTGGGTGAAGTCTTGCTGGGACTTTTACTCCACAATCGCTCAAGAGTGCAGCTATGTTTTTTGAGACTTCTGGTGTCGTCTGTTTGCAAAGGTTGTAGCAGTTGGTGCCTGAATCTGTGTGTAGTGAGGCAGCAACTGCATTCGAGGAACTGTTGTAGACAGAAGAGGCTAGGTCGGGGCAAGACAGAGGTAAGATTTTGCCACAGGTAGTGTGTTGCAGATTAGAGAAGAGAAAGGTTAAAGAGGTGAAGGTTTCTACAGGGAACTCTTAGGCAGTTGGAGGATAAGGGGATGAAAGACAGGAGGAGAATGAAATTAATAAGGTAGTGATCAGAGAGAGGAAAGGTATTGTTGGAGAGGTTACAAGAAGTGCATAGGAGAATACAGAGTCAAGGGAGTTGCCATCAGATTTAGTAGAAGCATGGGTCCATTGTTTCAGGTCAAAAGAGGTGGTTGAACTGAGAAGGTTAGTAGCAGGGGTATTAATATTAACAGGAATGTTGAAGCCATTGGGAATGATTGTGAGAATTTCAGCAGGGTAACCAGGCAGAGAGGTGAGCAATGATGATTGATACAGAGAAAAGAGAGGCTTTCCTGAGCGTGCCAGCATCCTAAACAAATCAAGACAAAAGAATAACAGGTGTTCTAAGGATAGAAACACCTGTATATGATGTGGACTTTAAGGACACAACGAGAGACACATACCAGAAGTTAATTTCAATAAAATAAAAATGGATTTGAACAATAATCGAAAACACTAAACATTAAAAAGAGGAATATTCCCTGTCTTTGGAGCCTAGCCCACAAGGCAAAAGGGGACAAAACAGGAGGAAAAAATCTCCTTAGTGTAAATGTTCTTTACATATAATATATACGTGGATACATGTATTCTTGTCTGATCTGAGGTCCATCAGACAAGAATACATGTATCCACGTATCTATTATATATATCATTATATTTGTCTTGTCTGTGATTCAAATGTAAGGTGTATACAACATATAGTTGTGCTCATAAGTTTACATACCCTGACAGAATTTATGATTTCTTGGCCATTTTTTTTTGGAGAATATGAATGATAACACAAAAACTTTTCTTTTACTCATGGTTAGTGTTTGGCTGAAACCATTTATTATCAATCAAGTGTGTTTACACTTTTTAAATCATAATGACTGCTCAAATTGCAATTGAAAATTGTCAACTTTGCATGGGGTAAAAAGGTATATCAGTGCCCTAGGGCGACTCTATTTAGGCTGCGCTCCCAAGGGGGGCTGGCCTTACCAAATTTATGGAACTATTACCGGGCAGCACAGCTAGCGCAATTCTCCACGGTTTTCTCTACAGGCTCCAAACCTGCTTGAACTTGCATAGAAAGGCAGGCGGTACCGCATCACACACTAGACTTCATTGCATGCTGCCCTGCGACCTATCATGGATCCACCCATTTCTCATTCTATTAAACTTTGTACCCAACTATTTAAACTGAACTCCCTAATTTCTCAGATGACACCTCTCGCTCACTTATTCCACCACCCTCTTTTTATCTCTGGCCAGGACATTAAAGCATTTAAGTGGTGGACAGACAAGGGTCTATACCGCATTGGTCACTTCCTTACCCCCTCCGGTGCTGTCTCTAGCCTACTGTAATACCAAACTCAAAATGCCAGCGTCCAAAAAATTCTGCTTCCTGCAAATTACCCACTTCCTTCTGAACTTATGGTCCGACAAACGGTTACCCCCATCTGCTACGCCCTTCAAGAGGTGGTGTGCCGACTCTCAGAGTCAGAGGGGAGGCATTTCTATTATATACTCAGCTTTGCTATCCTCATCAAATAAACCTACATTTGCCCACCACGAGGAGCGGGATTTAGAGGTTGATCTTTCAGCGAAAGTGTGGAATCGTATATTCAGTGGGTTCTTCAATGGCATCATTAATATCACTCTTATTGAAGCCAATATCAAAATTCGCTGGTACTTGGTCCCCACTCGCCTACACGTGATATATCCACAGACCTCCCCTCTATGCTTCAGGGGATGTGAACACTTAGGATCCTTTCTGCAAACATGGTGGTCTTGCCCCAGGATTAGGAGCTTCTGGAACAAAATCTTTCATCTCATTTGCACAGTCACGGGTACCCCTTTGCCTAAAACCCCTCAATCAGTTTTTTTACATGAAAAACTCCCGGGTACTCCCAAACACTCCTTATCTTTGATATTCTTCATTCTGCTGGGAGCCAAGCTCACGATGGCCAAGGCGTGGAAGCAACCATCCATATCATTTGGCGCTGCCAAACGCAAAATCTCCTGGTTAATGGCATAGGAAAAAATGGTGGCTGTCCTGCAAGACAAAGTTTCTAAATTTGATTTGTTTTGGGAACTGTGGGCTCAACTAAATCAAATATCGATTTCATAGCTCGTTATTCCAGACCTTAATTTTCCCCCCGGTGACCATGTCCTTTTTCACTTATTCCCGCCCTCTTATTCCTTCTCTTCTACCTTACTTTCTTCCTCCCCTCTGCTCCTCTCTCTTCTCCCCTCCAATTATGCTCCCTTAGAGCTTGTTTCCTCTTCCTACAATTTTGCACCCACTTCCGTTCTTTCTCTTGACCCCAGTAACAGAAATTGGGCTTCTTCACTCTGGAGGAACCCCTAAATGTTTTGTCATTGCATGACCTGAATCCCCAATGTTTCGCAACCTCTGTCGGGTGCTGGGGACCAGGCACGACAACTGGGTGCTGGACACTCTTTGAGGTCAGATGCTCTCTCCTTACTTCCTATCTACGTGCTAATATCTCAAACTGAACATCCGGTTAGAGTCATGTTCATTACTTTGACTTTTATATACACAATATTTTTTTCCTAGTGATACACTATAATTCTGTAGTGTGTGGAGGATTCCACGCTTGCTCTTGGCCAGCTTGACCTGGATATTTGTTGATACTGTTTTTCTTCATTTGCCCCACGCTACATTTCACGCACATGATATTTTTTGTTCAGAAGTGAAGAAGTGTTGTTGTTTTTCTTTGTTAACATCATTTGCTGTTATTGTATTGTATTACCCTTTTTTTTCTCAATAAACATTTATTGAAAACTAAATCATAATGACAACAGAAACTACCCAAATGAGCCTTATCAAAAGTTTACATACCCCAGTTCTTAATACCGTGTATTGCCCCATTTAATATCAATGACAGCTTGAAGTCTTTTGTGGTATTTGTGGATGAGCCTCTTTATCTTCTCAGGTGGTAAAGCTGCTCATTCTTCCTGTCAAAAGTTTCCTCCAGTTTCTGTAAATTCTCTGGCTGTCTTGCATGAACTGCACGTTTGAGATCTCCCCAGAGTGGTTCAATGATATTGAGGTCAGGAGACTGAGATGGCCATTCCAGAACCTTGATGAATGCAGATTTTCCTCCAGTATTTTTTGATAACATACTGCATTCATCTTGCCATCAATACTGACCAAATTTCCTGTGCCTTTGTAGCTTACACATCCCCAAAACATCAGTGATCTACCTCTGTGTTTCACAGTAGGAATGGTGTACCTTTCATCATAGGCCTTGTTGACTCCTCCCCAAATGTAGCGTTCATGGTCGTGGCCAAAAAGCTCAATTTTGGTCTCATCACTCCAAATGACTTTGTGCCAGGCCAGAAGGTTTGAGGCTTGTCTCTGTGCTGTTTGGCATATTGTAAGTGGGATACTTTGTAGCATTTGCGTAGTAATGGCTTTCTTCTGGTGACTCGACCATGCAGCCCATATTTCTTCAAGTGCCTCCTTATTGTGCATCTTGAAACAGCCACACCACATGTATTCAGAGAGTCCTGTATTTCACCTGAAGTTATTTGTGGGTTTTTCTTTGCATCTTAAACAATTTTCCTGGCAGTTGTGACTGAAATTTTAGTTGGTCTATCTGACTGTGGTTTGGTTTCAACAGAACCTCTCATTTTCAACTTTTTGATTAGAGTTTGAACATTGCTGATTGGCATTCTGAATTCCTTGGATATCTTTTTATATCCCTTTCCTGCTTTATACAGTTCAACTAACTTTTCCCGCAGATCCTTTGACAATTCTTTTGCTTTCCCCATGCCTCAGAATCCAGAAATGTCACTGCAGCACTGGATGATAGATGCAAGGGTCTGACAGGAGTCCAGAAACTCATTGACCTATTACACACACATTAATTATGAGAAAACAGATCACAGGTGAGGATGGTTACCTTTAATAGCCATTCAAACCCCTTTGTGTCAACTTGTGTGCATGTTATCAGGCCAAAATCACCAGGGTATGTAAACTTTTGATCTGGGTCATTTGGGTTTCTGTTGTCATTATGATTTAAAAAGAGTAAACACAGTTGATTGATAATAAATGGCTTCAGTCAAACACTAACCATGAGTGAAAGAAAAGTTTTTGTGTTATCATTCATATTCTCGGAAAAATGGCCAAGAAATCAAAAGTATGTAAACTTTTGAGCACAACTATATACCTTAAGGATATTTTTTCCTTCTGTTTTGTCCCCTTTTGCCTTGTGGGCTAGGCCCAAAAGACAGGGCCTATTCCTCTTTTTAATGTTTCATGTTTTAGATTATTGTTCAAATTCATTTTTATTTTATTTAAATTAACTTCTGATGTGTGTCTGTAAGGTTGAGGTTAGGACTTTTTGCAAGCCAGTCAAGTTCCTCCACCCCAAACTCGCTCATCCATGTCTCAGAGACTGCGACCAGGCTTTCTCATACAACATCAGTTCCTGACCCCACAAATGCGCTTCTGGAAAAATGGTCAATATATAAAATATTCATTCTTAAAATAATAAATAAATATTAATAAATAATAATAAAATAATCATTCTTCAAAACCCATAGCCAGCTGGTACCTGTGGGCATTAATTATTACTACTTCATAGAGAATAGTGATCTATGTTGAAGTCAAAATCAGAGGTTGAAGAACAAAGGAGCACACTGCATGTAACCCAATCTGTATTTTGTATACACCATCCTTGTTGTTAAAAAAGCAGAACATGCTTATATTTAATTTTATAAACAAGGTGTCTTTAAACTAATTCTAAAGATAAAGAAAACAGTTTTATGGGATCATAGTGAGCTTTATAGGTGGTTTCTCAGTAGGTAAGTAGATTTTAGTAGATAGAAACCTTATCAATAAGTTATCAAAGCAGCAGTAGAATTTACTTGACAGATGCACGTAACGCTCAATTTTTTCATCGCTACTTGATTAAATATTCAAGAGCATGGTTGAACGACGGAGCTTTTTCACTATGTTAATTTCGAAAATTTGTCAAAATCCAGAGAACAATACCTGGTAGACAGTCAATGAATAAAATAGTCACTCAGTGATGAAAGCATGAAGAACAGCATCAGGCAATGCCTTTAGATCTGCACTCTTTCTTCACTTGATGATGATGACGTTATGATGTATCTAGAATATTAAAGATTTTTTAAAGGGTAGCAATAGAAATGATACAAGAAACTGTCAAAAATACCAGCAGAGATTTACTACCTCTTTTCATTACTGTAATTTTCCCCTTCAAATGCTTGCATTAGACTATTCTTCTTAAGAACAGTGACAAATGGTAATGTCAGATTGCCGACACTGAACTGATCTCATTTCTTGGTAAAACAAATTGAAAGTAATTGACAATTGAATATAAAATCATTAAATTACCTTGTGTGACTTTTGATGAACTCAGATTAACATAAAAATCCTGAAATTTACATCATAATCATGCAACTTTTATTGTGTTTCCTTGGATTTCTTGAAAAAGTTGTTGTAACTGCTGTATTTGCAAGATGTATTCATTTTAGCACAAGGGTAGCAAAACCATTTAAAGCTGAACTGAAGGCAAACAACTAAATACATACTTGTGAACTTTATTAAGGTAGATTTTTCATATAAATGTAACTACCCCCCCCTTTTAACTAATTGTTTTATTATTAAAACGTCTATGGTCATGTGACACTGCAGTCCCAAGTCTTCTCTCCACTTCTGGTTACTTGCAGAGGGTCCTATTTGGGGTGCTCAAATCACCCCAGCATCATGTGGGCACCTCCTATTAGCTGTCCAGCAGCAGGGTCCACTCCATCCAGAAGAGGATGGATATATTTGCAAGGGGCCTGTTAAGGATTAGCTGGTGAGGTAGCATCTACAGCATTGGGACCAGCAGCATGGATTTGAATGGGGGATTTAGAAGAATATAACTTGATTCACTGGGTGACAAACAAAAAAAAAAATGTAGGATGGTTTAGAGGGGGTGGAAGTTAAGGTTGCAGGTGAATTATATTTTTCCTGCAGTGAATTTCTAACTTATAAGAGATTTAATATTCTGTTTAGCCAGTGTTGTGACCCATTCACCCCTGCCTGGCTTAAACCAGGTAGGTGTTCTCACTATTGTCCACTGCAGTAAAACAAAGCAGCTTGGTCACAGGCCTGCCCTCCACCTGCTGACTGTATAATTAAGGAGCCTAAAGTGATTGTTTTTTTTTTTAATAACAAACATGTTATACTTATCCCCACTATGTAATGGTTTTGCACAATGCAGTCCTCCCATTCTTGGGTCCCTCTTCAGCTCTCCTGGTCCCTCTCTCCTGTTAAGTGACCCACAGCAAGCAGCATGCTATGGGGGCACCCGAGCCGAGCTGTATGTCCGTGTATCCATTCAGACATGGAGCTTCTGTTTGGCCCTGTCCCCTCTCTCTCCTGATTGGCTAACTAAGTTTTATTGACAGCAGCGGGAGCCAATGGTGATGCTGCTGTGTCTCAGTCAATCAGAAAGAGAGTCCTGAATGGCTGAGGCACTCGTGGACATCACTGAATAGAGAAGGGGCTCAGGGGAGTAATAGGGGGGCTGAGGGGAGCTGCTCCACACAAAAGGATTTTTATCCTAATGCATAGAATGCATTAAGATAAAAAAAACCTTCTGACTTTACAACCACTTTAACTTCACTGATTGGGTCAACTCTCTTATTCTGCTCATTCTATTCTGTCAGCAATCTTTCTGTTTCAAGTTACAACTTCAGGATTATTTTTTATAGTACACCTGGGGGTTTTTAATTGAAAAAACTATATCTGGCTGAAACTACCTACATCTTTTCTAGTGCTGTTCACTGCAGTGTCCTATCTTTCTTTACCACAAGATGTCCTTGGCCTTAACAGTTGATTGATGCTCAGCACCATACAACCCAGGAGACATGCTGTCTAATATACTGTGAGCACAGGGGGTCATGAACGACTCCCCCCCCCCAACCCCCTGTAATTGGTGAAAAGAGTGGTGTTGATGTCATCAGCAGTTTAGCCCATTGTTAGACATTCATTTGGCAGCGATAAAGTAATGTGGAAGAGCTTATGTTATAGAATACAGAACTTCCTTTTACAGGTCTGAACCCTAAATACCTAAATATAGGTCTTTGAGTTGTTTATTTGGAGTTGCCTTTTAGAGTATGCATGGAGTTGAGCTTTAATGGCAATATTACACTATTAGCAATATTAATAATATTAATATGTATAATATAATATTAATATAATATTAATTAATATAATATAATATTAATAATAATAATAATAATAATAATAATAATATTAACAATATTAACCCTATTAACACTATTCTAGTAATTTCATTAAGAATATTTAACCTATGTAGGAAGGTGTACGTTTCTGAGTACTATTCAATAATGTCTTTGTAACTTTTCTAGAATTATCAACATTTAATAGCAATAGTTTAATAGCATGACTGGCATTAAACTTCGCAAAGATCTCTAACCACAGTAAGAATGAACATAAATTTAACTTTTGCTTTGCATTTCAATCCTTGTTTAACATTAGCAGTCTGTAATACCCCCTTTGACATTATGCTGCCCTTTATTAGGCTTTACTATATATCTCACAGGACCTAAACCTTTAGTTAATTCATAAGCTTTGTATAATATTATAACTGCTTCTGTTTCCATAAACTTAAATGGTTCAAAAAAGCCGCAGTAAGCATGCAATCAAGAAATAGACAGAGGGTGCTCCGGCCTAGCATATTATCCTCAATAAAAACAACTTTATAAAGTAAATATTCAAATTCGTACTTACAAACATAGGTTTGACAAAGCCACATCATATCCCGTGTTATAGTATCAAATCTATTACATAGCAGATAAGATGTCCTCAATACAACTGTTTGACACATTTCGAGGTCCTGCCTCTTCCTCAGAGCCAACTAAACTGTATCACAGCCTTTGAATCTATAGAACCAGACAAAATGCAAAGGAGTTGTAATCCAGGATTAGCTCCTCCCAAATTGGTAAATCAAAATAAAATTCAAAATTCAAAGTTTTTTTTTTTTTTTTTTTTAGAAAACACACAATATCACATTTGTATCATGAGTGATCTTACCCTTGAATAATATGAGAGAAGGTGCATGTGAAGAAAAATGCCCACAAGTGATATACTCTCTCCATAAGAAAGTGGGGGCCAGTACAAAAAAAAAAACAGAGCAAATGCACAAAGGCAGTCTGTTTCAGGGGAGCTTTTCATGGCCATATAATGCAAATTAGTGCAATTAGTATTATGCTACGCAGTGCCACTCGGGTGAGGGACATAACAAAAAAATTGTGAATAATAATTCATAATATTAACCACTTGCCGACCGCCGCACGACTATCTACGTGGGCGGTCAGCCCCTCACAGGCAAAGTGACGTAGGGCTACGTCGCTCGCCTGTGAGGGCTTAGGGAGCGAGCGCGCGCCGCCGGAGGCGCGCTCCCGCTCCCGCGTGGTCACGGACCCCCCCGCGCGTGTGACCGGCGGACCCGATCGCCGCCGGCCACTCTGCGATCGGCGGGGGAGAGGGAGAAAGTCAGGCAGCTTGTGTAAACAAGCTGCCTGTCATTCTCCTCTCTGTATGAGAGATGATCACATGGATCTACTATGTAGATCCATTGATCACTCTGCATACAGTTGAAGCCCCAGCCAATCACAGTTAGAATCACGCCCCTAGGGACACACACAGCCCCTCCCTCTCAAATAAAGTTAACCCCTTCACTACCAGTGTATTTTTACAGTAACAGTGCATATATATAGCACTGATTACTGTAGAAATGTCACTGGTAACCCCAAAAGTGTCAAAAATGTCAGTCAAGGGTCCGATCTGTCCGCCGCATTGTCGCAGTACTGCAAAAAAAATCGCAGATCGCCGCCATTACGCGTTAAAAAAAAAAACAACAAAAATGACAAAAATCTTTCCCTTTGTTAGTAAACGCAATAACTTTTGCGCAAACCAATCAAAATACGCTTTTTGCGATTTTTTTTACCAAACATAGGTAGCATAAAACAAATTGGCCGAAAATATTAAAAAATTTTGATTTTTACATTTATTTTTGGGGGAATTTCATATAAAAAAAAGGGAAAAATATTGCTATTTTTGCAAAATTTACGCTCTTTTTTTGTTTATAGCGCGTGATCAAAAAATCGCACAGGTGATCAAATACCGCCAAAAGAAAGCTCTGTTTGTGGGAAAAAAAGGACGCCAAATTCGTTTAGGTACAGCGTCGCACGACCGCGCAATTGTCCGTTAAAGTCACGCAGTGCCGAATCGCAAAATACCCCCTGGTCAGGAAGGGGGTAAAATCTTCCGGGGCTTAAGTGGTTAATATTACCACCATAAATATAAGTGTAAAAAAGGCACTGCAAAGTTGACTGGTTCATAATTAAAATGATGAAAAGTAAAAATATATAACTCCCTAAAAGATAATTTAATTAACATCAATATTAATAATATTAATACTCGTATAGCAGAATAGGTTCCACCCTGATATGGGAGGACACTAATCTAATAACCACTAATTAATTATTTTAGTTATCTGTAGGTGACAGATATGTGATGCCACAATTTCTCCACAAAAAGAATGGATAGGTTACCTCTATATCCCTTAACTGAACACATAAGGGCAAACTGGGAGTGAAACCAGAAACAAATCCCAAGAAACTCAACCACCCCTAAAAGTTAGAGCTAGACAGTTCTGTTTATAGAACATTGCAGGTAACTATATGTGAAAAAGAATTGAGAGGTTGGGGAAATTCTCACCCGTCCATAGTCGCATGTAAAACCATCAATATCTGATGTATTTAATATGCAGAGAATGTAATTCATAGCTGTATAAAAGGGGTGAACTAACAAGACCCCTAGTATATACATAATCCTTAAATGACTCCATGTATCCTTAGGGCCTCATTGAGTCCCCTGGGGGTGAGAGATTCCAGAGTGAAAATCCAGTAGGTCTCCCTCTTACACAAGTGGTTGTCGTACCTTTAAGATCAGACAATTTATCAATTGCAGTACCAATTATGTTGTTTATGGTCTCATCTGTCCTTGCTGCCTTCTTTATGTAGGGTGCACAATACACCCACTGAGGGTAAGGTTCAGGGGAACATAAATGCAGTATTTTGAACAAGAATGAAAATGAAAGAATGAAGGAGAGAAACAAATATTTAATCCCCCAGCATTTTAGGCAACACCACAATGGGGACCCATCTGGTTTGAGGGTCTTAGGCATTAAAGCCATGGGCAGAGATCAGGATAGTGGCAGGAGGTTCCAGAAATAGTGTAAGAGGGAGACCTACTAGATCTTCACTATGGGATCTCTTACCCCCGTGGGGACTCAATGAGGACCTCGAGATACATGGAGTAATTTAAGGATTATGTCTATACTAGGGGTCTGGCTACTCCACCTCTTTTATCCAGCCATGATTTCCATTCTCTGCGTAAAAAATACATCAGATATTGATGGTTTTACATGTGACTATGGATGGGTGAGAATTTCCTCAACCCCTCCCTTCTTTTTCACATATAGATACCTGCAATATTCTATAAACCAAACTGCCTAGCTCTAGCTTTTAGGGGTGGTAGGGTTTCTTGGGTTTTATTTCTGGTTTCTCTCCCAATTAGCCCCTATGTGTTTAATTGAGTGATATAGAGGTAACCAATACATTCTTTTGTGGAGAAATTGTGGCATAATATATTTGTCACTTACAGATAACTAAAATAATCCATTAGTGATTATTAATTTAGTGTCCTCCCATATCAGAGTGGAACTTATTCTGCTATACGATTATTACTAGTATAAATATTGATTTTAATTACTGTGTCTTTTAGGGGTTAGGTATGGAAAGGTTGGGAGACAAGGATTTCGGGCACTAGATTTTCATAAAATTAATTTTTATTAAACAGACACTTTAAAAACGTCTAATAATAGGAGCAGATGAAAAATCGGCGGCAGTTCCCCATCCGGGGGAGAACTCTCGTGACGGAATATAGCTCAACAGGTGTCTGCCACTTACAAGGCAGGTCTAATTACCCTTACCTAAACAAAGTATTCCGCAGGACCGACACAAACATACAGGAGCGTTTGTATTTACACTCCATGTGAATATCGGCTCCCTAATTTATGAGCTCCGTGACCGTCTCTTAGTCCTCCTCGTTATATTATCAAAAGAGTTCAGAATATACAATGTACAGACAAAGCAATTAGTAAGCTCCAGATGAAGCTTTCATCAAGAAGGCGAAACATGTTGAGCAAATTGTCACAAGTAATGTATACTATGTATCTACTGTAAACTTCAGCCGACCCTGCTGACTGGCACCTTGAGCATCGAGGTATCCGCCGGCAGGCTCCGTCTGCTTTGAAGTATATCACATTGGATCTATGCATAATACAACTTGTTCTGTACACAATTATTTTCATACTATATGAAGGTCTAGTACCTCATGTAATACTGTATCGCATTCTGTCGACCGTTTTTGGTCTTATGCTCAATGTAGATTTTTCATCTGCTCGTATTATTAGACGTTTTTAAAGTGTCTGTTTAATAAAAATTAATTTTATGAAAATCTAGTGCCCGAAATCCTTGTCTCCCAACCTTTCCATATCCAATGATTTAATGTAGGATAGGGGCACCTTCAGGTGTTATATGTAATGACCCAGATTGCTGCTATCTGGTGAGTCATTTGTTTTGGAAATTCTTTTAGGGGTTATATATTTCTACTTTTATATAATTTTAATTATGAACTAGTCAATTTTTTTTTACATTTATATTTATGGTGTCAATTTTGACAATTTGCTCCATCTTTGATTTCTGTATAGTTGTTATATTATTATTATGAAATATTTTTCACTATTTATTTGTTTTATCCCTCTCCCGAGTGGCACCGCGTTGCATAATACTAATTGCACTAATTTGCATTATATGATCATGAAAAGATCCCCTTGATCAGACAGCGTTTGTGCATTTGCTCTGTTTTTTTCTGTATTGGCCACTCCCACCCCCAAACCCCCCCTTGTTCTGCTAGTGGGAGATCGCTATTGGTGGGCACGCAATGGGCTGGTGGGATTAGGGCATGTATTGCTCCTCGCCACTGGGTATAACATTGTGAGGAATGTTAGGCACAAGTAGCCAGGGCTACACTAAGGGTGGAAGGGACGTTAACGGTGCCGGTCGGGAAATGACCCAGACGTCAGTGAAGTCAGTGACTTGGAATGCAGGAGACAGCCCGGAAATGATGCTGGCGAAAGAACACATACAAAGCAATCCAACAGATGACATCACTTCTGAAGTAGAATTCTGTCGTACGGGAAAATTCGTATGAAAATAACCTCTTCACTTTCCACATCAGACTAGCATGCCACAAAAAACGGACGACAGATTATTCGATAATCTGATCATGTGTACGGGGCTTTAGTCTAGAGCATGAGCTTGTACCAGAGAGCTCCAACTGGCTCTTTATTGTTCCAGTTATACTAACCTGTCACCAGTCAAGCAAGATAACACTGGCTAGATTGCACGGTGGCTTGTTAGCTCCTATTCATTCCAATACAGGGTTAGTCTTGAGTATGAGCTTTTACATAAAAGCTTCAAATTCTGGATATTTGAATAAAAATCAATGCAACAATTGTTCCTACAGAAATGGTGTAGGAGTAAATGATATAACGTTATTTCATCACTTAATAGAAAACCAGATGAAAATTGCTTTTAAAACGAAATGCTAGATAAACCACTAAATACACCAATGCATATAACGGAGCTGTTTAACTGCCAAATGATTAGAATTCCTGTCTATCCAGTTTTAAGATTTACACACCTCTGCCAGCCAGCACAACCTTGTCTAGGACAGGAAACCTGGTTTTCCTCTGCTGTTATTATTAAAACTTAGGGTTTGTTCACATCGGAAAGCAGTGTGGATAACTTGTGTTCCAAGCTTGTTTCCCCCACCATGTTGAAAGCACATTGGATGCATGATCTGCTGTGGGTGTAATATAATCCTATATAAAAATGAAGCCCCAAACGCTGATCACAAAAGCAATGTGTTTGCCTGCACTGCACCACAGTACCATGTCATCTGGTTGCAGTCTGTTTTTAAAAGTAGCGCATGCATTACTCTGCAGCAATCCAGTGCAATTTCAGTCTATTGAAATGAAAGGGCTGTAAATTACACCGCACTGAATTGCACAGAAATTCAGGTGTAAACAGGCCCTTAACAGTCCCTCCTACAATATGGAAAGTAAAAGAAGAAGTCACAGACTGACGAGTTTTTCTTTCTGTCACTCTGCTCTCTCCTCCTATCAGCATGTTAATTTTAAATGCATTTGACATTTAAATTAATCACACCTGACTGGCTCCCAGTCCTACCCCTCCCTCCTCCAGTGTAAGTGATGCTGCAAGATACGGACTAGGGATGATCGGACTTTTCAAAAGTTCGGTTCGACCATAACACCCGAACTTCCCGAAAGTTCGGCCCGGATTTCAGAACCCCATTGAAATCAATGGGACCCGAACTTCGGTAATCAAAAAACACCATTTTGAAGCCCCAAAACCCAATAAATGCCCCTAAAAAGTGCATAGGGTTCTGGGTCATGCCCCAGGGACTATTAATCACACAAAAAAAGTTCTTAAAAATTGTCATTTTTTATAGAGAGCCAATTATTGAAAAGATTATTGAAAAAAAAAGAGATTTCTTTGGATTTGGTGTCTGGGGGGTCTAAAAACATGTACCTGAACATGAGGTTTCAGCTCTGTAGCATGTCCAGAACCAGAAAAAAAAAAGTTTGTTTGTATTGGAATTGCAATAGAGCAGGGATATGGCTCCACTATTTTCACACCTTGCTGGTTTTGTTTCAGGCATTTTTTGGGCATTCTTTGGAGGCAGGCATAACATCAGAACTTCTGTGTAGGGGTATATATACACACACACACATGTATGTATATATACACATACACATATATAGGTGTAAAAGTAGCAGAAACCTATGCTTGCGCTAATGAAATAATTAACACCCATATGGCTTCTCTGCTATAACACCTATATGTGTGTATGTGTATAAATACATATAAGTGTGTGTGTATATAAACCCCTATACAGAATTTCAGATGTTTGCCTGCCTCCAAAGACCCCCAAAAAATGCCCAAAAAAACCCGCCTGCTGCAAAAACACACCTGGGCGTTTTTGTAGCTGGCGTTTTTTGGGCATTTTTTGGGCGTCTTTGGAGGCAGGTATAACATCTGTACTTCTGTATAGGGGTTTATATACACACACACTTATATGTATTTATACACATATACAGAAATTTGCAAAAAAATGCAGTATTGCTCAATATAAAATAATTGCACAAATTCAAGTATCAAACATAAGGCCATTATAGGATGGTCATAATATTTTCAACTTGTGAAATTAAAAGTTGCAATCAAAACGTTAACAGGGAAATTGTCACGACAGTTCTTTGGGTATAGTAACGGAAAGCGAACAAAGGTAAAATGTTTCAGTTGAAAAATAGATTAGGAAAAGGAGGTAGAAAGAATTAAGCAAATGTTAAGAAGGAGTGTAAGTAGTAGTGTCGTGAAAAAGTGCAGTTAAAAAGCATGGGCAGCTTACCAACGTTGAAATATAGTGGAGAGGAGGCCACATCAGGATGCCTGGACACGTCCACCTGTTAGAACGTGAGATGGAAAAAAATTCCTGAAGGAATTTGAGTGTCTAAACATGATCCATGGCTCCCAGGTGTTGTTAAATTTGTCTGTGCATTCATTAGCTATAGCCCTAGTTTCTTCCAGGGCATAGAGTTGATTTATCTCTTTGAGCCAATCAGTGCGCGTGGACTTCCATAGTCTAGGGATAATTGACTTGGCTGCTGTAAGTAGGTGTCGTGTCAGTGATCTTTTGTATTTCCTCATGGTACAGCTAGAGATATGTAGCAAACAGCGTTCTGTAGTTAGGGAAATTGTTGTTTCCGTAAAAATAACAATCGTCTCCCTAACATCATGCCAGAAGGTCTGTATAAGTGAACAATCCCACCATATGTACAACAGGGTACCTTTTTCCTTATTACAGTGCCAGCAGAGATCAGAGACTCCAGGGAACCAACAGTGCAAATTATCTGGAGTGTTATACCAGTGGGTTAGTAGTTTGAAGGAGTTTTCCTGCAATTTAGTGCTAATGGAGCACTTATGCGCAAAAGTACAAGCTTTCAACCATTGTGCATCGTTAAATGAGGTGTTCAGTGCTTTTTCCCATAGTAATCTATATTTGTGTGGTTCCCTGCAACCAGGAATAGGCTAACGATACAGATTTTTCAGTTTTAGTGCCATTCAAGCATATGTTTTCCAGTGATGTTAGAGAGCTAGAGAAATGGTTGCTTTTGGTTATGTCCGAGACATAGCTATGGATCTGTAGCTCCAAGGCGACAGGGCCCTGTTGTCAAGTTCCGTGCTCAACGTAGGGTGAGGTTTCATTTTTCCTCCATGTAGGCAATGAGTGATTAATAAGGGGCGATCAGTGTGTTTGTACGGGGTAGGTTGGGTGAGGAGACCCGGCAGAAAGTCGGGGTTGGAGTCCAGGGGTGTTACATGATGTACATTAGCTATTTTAAAGCCTACTCAAACCTAAAAACATATGTAATATATAAAATATTACAGCTTACCAGTATGTAGATGTGGTGGCTGCCTTAGTTTTCTTTTTCCAAGCTTATTTTTTTCACTTATTTTTGTCTGGTAATTCTGCCAGTTACACACTTCTAGTGCTAGAATTAAAATGCTCATTGGCTCTATTGTATCAGGATAACGGTATAGGGCTACTACTACATTTTTACAATCAAATTCTGTATATTCTTGAGGCAATCTAGTATAAAATGTAAGAAACCAAACCAAAAGTTTTACATAATGTAGCAGCATCCGCAATTGTAGTACAGCCAACATTAGCAGGGATTTACAGTAATCTTACAAAGCAAATACACCTTTGAACACTGACTAGTATTTCAGTATGTCTCCTCCCTCCGTTTTTTTCCCTCATCCAGCCAAAGGGACCCCAATGTTGATAGAGAGGGTCAGGGAAGGAACAAACAAGGATACTTTGTAGGGCCCCAACATCCTCCTTATCAACCTATGACATCATTAGTTGTTGCCAGGAGCTGGTCAGCATGGTGCCTAGGGTTGTAATGCTGCGCAATAGAAAAATCCTGTGGCTATGTGTAACAAAAATAAAAAGGTAGGCTTAATCCACCCTGTTGATAATTTTGGGCTATTTGGGGCAATTTTGCCATGACATCCTGGTTAAAAAAGGCTACTCTAATTTATAACATTAACCTTCCTAGCGGTATTCCCGAGCGTGGCTCGGGGGTTAAATTTCAGTGCCAAAAGCGGTAACCCCCGAGCCACACTTGGAGTATCGCTAGAAAGATCACTGGATCCTGGTAGAGGGGTTACTTACCTTGTCACTGGGATCCAGCGATGTATCTTGGTGGTGAGCGGCGGTGGAGCTTCCTCCCGATCCTCTGTGAGCCCCGGCTTCCGTCTCCTGCGACACGACATTCGCAGGGGGGTGGTACCGGCGGCAAATTCAAATGTAAAACACACCAAACACACTAATACAATGCAAAATAAAATATAGTCACATTAGTTAGCCCCCCCAGTGCCCTTTCCTGCAGTTTTACTGTACTATATATATATATATATATATATATATATATATATATATATATATATATACGTATATATGTGTGTATATATATATATAATATATGTATACTATATGTATGTATATATATATATATATATATATATATATATATATACTGTATATATACAAATATATGTATGTATACATACATACATACATACATACATACATACTTTAACTTATTTATAGTTTTTTATTATATTATAATTTATGATTTTGTGTTTCAAACTTTATTATACCCAAGATGTTATAAAGAAGAACACACAGAAAAAAAATCATATGTAAATAGTTGGTTTGGGCTGCTCATTCTTAAGAATTACATGCAAAATAATTGTACCGCTTTCAACACCTAAAATCCGAAAGAATCATACCGCCAGGGAGGTTAAGGGGCATAGCATTGTAGTCCCCAGAGATCATTATGAAGAATGTTATTTTTAACAGTAAGCACAGGCAGAGTGCACAGGATATTATGGCAAGATCTTTTGTGTCTGTCAAAAGAGATATAACAAAGAACTTTTATTGGTACATTTAAAGTATAACTAAAGGCCTCTGCCCCCATTAGGGAGATTCATCTACTGTGTTTGTCCTGTTTACCATTATCATCATCGCTATCAAAGAAAATCCCAAATTTCGGGTTGTCCTCAGAACAGTCGTAGAGTGAAATCGGGGAAAAACGGGGACATTAGGTCTAGTGATCTGGTTTCTCTCACTTCCTGTTATGGCTATGTGACAGAAAGTGAAGGTAAATCTCCCCAATGGCACACAGATGGCAAAAAAAAAAAAAAAAACTGACAGGGTTAAAACTCTTCCTAAAAGATAAAAGAAACAAGAAGGTGCAGGCTTCTAAGTGTAAATTTTTATTCATAAAACACGTGTAATAAAATGGATTGCAATTACACAGTGTGGAGATTGGGCAAGCAAAGTTTTTATCCTCCTCCGGATGCACCAGATAGCAATACTGTGGATCCCATGGATGTGTTGGGGTCTGCTTCCTGCTGTATCCTGGTGGGCTGGCAAATGCTTGTCTGTTTGTAGTAGTAATAGCCCTGTGGATGGGCAGCTCTGAAACCCCAGGAGTGGAGTACGCCCCGAGATAGAAAGTCCGGAGACGTCAGCCTGTTTTCGGATAAAGTAAGGAAGGGTTTTAAAAAAAAAGTAAATAAGCTCTTAGCGCAAACAGTATATTTAGATAAGCCTAAATAAAAAAGCCTTTGAGATAGGAAGTCTGGAGACATCAGCCTAACCGGCTGACATACAGGAGGAGAGAGCGGTGCAACTGTGCGCAGTGGCCAGCCGTAACCAGGCTGGAACGCAAGCCTGAAGAGAGAGTGTCCTCATCACCCATTGTGTGACATCATCACGGCTAGACGCCGGTTGGAACACTCTCTTCCAGCTTGCATTCCAGCCTGGTTACGGCTGGCCACTGCACAAAGTTGCACCGCTCTCTCCTCCTGTACATCAACTGGTTAGGCTGATGTCTCCGGACTTCCTATCTCTGAGGCTTTTTTCATTGAGGCTTTTTTATCGAGGCTTATCTAAATATACTGTTTGCGCTGAGAGTTTATTTACTTTTTTAAAAACCCTTCCTTACTTTATCCAAAATTAAAATTAAAAGTTTTGCCTATAGTTCTAATTAGCTGACCAAAAGGGAAGTTCTTAGTTAGGGTTTACATACCATTTATTGTATATCTAATAAATAAGAACCAACTTTTCTTTTTTTACTCTCAGTCTTCAGTTTCTTGCATTTGACACGGAGGCATCCCATGACATCCTAAGAGTTTGGGATGGACCACTTGAAAATGAGATGTTATTGAAGGAAATCAGTGGGTCTCTTATCCCAGAAGGAATTCACAGCACTCTCAATGTTGTGACGATACAATTCGACACGGATTTTTACATCAGCAAATCTGGATTTGCCATTCAGTTTTCAAGTAAGTTACTCCTTTCACGATTGTTTAATAGATGTAAGTACTTCTTAGTCAGCCTATTTTGTATTTACTCTCTTGAACTAGGGCATATTATGTTCTGTAGAAGTTTGCAAAGAAAAAACAATGAATATACAACACATTTATTTTTTATTATTTATTTTTCCCCTTCTTGTAAACTTTTGAACTCTGTCAAATTCGGAGGGATTTTTGATTTATATCTGTTGTGATTTTCTTTTTTTGAGAACGTCATATAGCATTTTCATCTATGTAACATTACCCGAGAAAAAAGAGCAAAGTCTTTTGTAAGATTTAAGAGAAAAAACATAATTTTACCTCGTTGACCTTAGAGTTGTTCAGTTGCTTGTTTTGTTTCGTTATTCAATTTTTAGACATGTCTACATGATGTTACCATTATTTAGACACATAACAATGTGTTTGGATACGCAGTTCACAGTCAATTTAGTGGCACAGGACATGTTTACTTTACTTTATTTATGATTTTAAAAGACATCAGGGTTTTTTTACTAAATGACTAAAAAAGTGTTCACTTGGGAAAGTGAATGTTCTATAAAAGGTTACTCCAATTTCCTAAAAAAAAAAAAATAAAAAAAAAAAAATAATATAGTATAAACAATTGCAACACAATTTGCTACACAAGCCATATTGTAATTTAATGTTATTAAAGAATTACCATTCATTTTTAATCTGAAGGTCAATTCCTGCTTGTTTAATTGGCTCATTCATTTTCCCAGAAGGCTACATTAAGATATAAGTCAAATTCTAGGCAACCTCTGGAACCAAAAAAAAAAAAAAAATAGTTTTGTTGAGTTACTGTACAGGGGTTAAATAATTCTAAAGGGATTTAACCACTGAAGCTTTTCTTGTCAGAACACTAGGAGTGTACCACCTGATTAGAATTAGTCAGACTCTCCCTTTCAGAATCAGCATCCAAAGAATGTACTGAAACAAATAGCTTTTTCTTCAAAGCAGAAAAAAGTAGGTATCTGCTACAAAGTTTATTAAAATCTCTGCAAAGTACACTGAACACCTGGAGGGTATTGTTGTTTTTCTCAACAAAAGTGAAGTTTCTATTTAAGCTTTGCAGTTAAGAAGCTGTGATGACTTCAATAAAGCAGTCATCCAGCATGCTATCAATAATATGTATTTTTAAATTTCCTTTATAACTGATAGGCAACTGGTAGGCAATGCTGCCTTTTTCTTTTAGGCTGCACATACACATTGTGTGATCTCATCTATCCTCTAGAGCTCACTGTAGTCAATAGAAGGGAGTTAACAATGTACATATGTGTCCTAAATGAAAAGGATGGCATTCCCTCCTATGGTGCTAGGGGCCATTGATCCCAACAGCTACTCCATTCCTGCAATACCTCTGGGTGGAGCCATCACTGATTGCAGAAAAATTTAAGAAGGCTTCTTTTAAATGCAGCTTGGAACTACATCCTTAAAAGGGAGCCCTGGCTTTCTAGTTGAGTTTAGCACACTATGCTGCTATACCCAAATGGGAGAGCATAGTGTGCTTTTTTGTAAAGTTACTTACTTTTAAAGATTTTACATGTTTGGCTTTCTGCAAACTGAACAAGTAGTTTATATGATTTAACTCAGGATTATTGCATATGTTGGTTCATGAAAATAATAATCACTGGCTATACAATACTAGTTTCAAATTATGCTGTGACAAACATGTGACTGGAAAGATAATTATCACTGTGATGAGCAGATTGATTTTCTCTTAATGTATATCTCGTTAATTTCATGTCAAATTAAGGTGTGAATATATTTTTTTCCTTATTAGCGATAGTAATTAAGGATGTCATAAGATCACTTGAGTTTTGCATAAAAAAAGAAAAAATAATTAAGTATGTTATATGCTGAACTTGTTAGATTTATTCTTAACACCCCCTGGGCAAGTGTAAATGTATAGGAAATTTTTAAGTAATTTTTAAATTACTTAATTTTACTTAAAATTAAATTACTTTTTTTTTTACATTTTTAAGTAATGCAGGTTTCGACAACCTTTCCCTCTCCAACTGTTAACAAAGCTGCAGGATATATTGGGTCTTGTAGTTCTTCAACACCCTGAGGGATGAAGGTTTTAAATTCCTAAAAATAATATTTATTTACTTATAGTATTATAGTTTATAGGTTAAAAAAAATAAAAATAAAAATATGTCTTTCCAGGAGTATCCCAGTTAAATATAAAAATGGGGCACTTGTCACCCTAATCTCTTCCTGCCCACGCTATAGCTGAAAGATGGCTACAGTGTGGGCCTAATTTGCTGGGAGGCGATCTTGTACGTTCTCCTGGGCATGAGTTGCCTGCACACCCCCTGCGTGGTGTGCACGGTTTGCTCTGTGATCAGCGAGTCCGTGAGAGTGAGGGCACAGTGCTGCCTATCAGTGTCAACTACCAGTGCCTATCAGTGCCCATCAGTGCCACTCATTAGTCACCATCAGTGCCACCTATCAATGCTACCTATCAATGCCACCTGTTAGTGCCCTTCAGGGTCACCTATCAGTGCCCTTCAGTGCCACCCATCAGTGCCCATCAGTGCCACCCAGCAGTGCCACCTATCAGTGCCACCTAGAAATGCCACCTATCAGTGCCCACCAGTGCCATCTTATAAGTGCCCATTAGTGCTGCCTTATCAGTGCCTATCAGTGAAGCCTATCAGTGCCCATCAGTGCAGCCTATTAGTTCCCATAAGCGCAGTCTATTAGTGCAGCCTATCAGTGCCCATCAGTGCAGCCTCATCATGGCACATCAATAAAGGAGCAAACTTACCTGTTTTCAAAATGTTATAACAAACTGTGAAAACTTTTTTTTTCCAAATTTTGGCCTTTTTTTGTTTGTTTAGAAAAAAAATAAAAACCCCAGTAGTGATTAAATGCCACCAAAAGAAATCTTTATTTGTGTGAATTTTATTGAAAGTTTCCCTGTAGCCCTATACCTACAGGGTCAAGGAACTTCTCCTCTAGCCCTGTGAGCACCTAAAGTGGCCGTGATTTTCTATCATCGGCGGGACTGAATTCTTGTCAAATTGCATACAATTCTTTGCAGTGTTTCAACGTGAAAAGTTAAACAAACGTAGCTACGTTATTGACATAGTATTCATCAATAACTGAGAAGTATCAAAAATAATGGTGCATTATATGAATCAGGAAAAAAAAAAACAAAGAAAACCCCTATACATATGAATGTTTGTTCTAGAAGAAAAAAGTTATGCTAAAATTATATGTAATGCACCTATGTTAATGCTTATCTGTTTTTTTTTTTTTTTGTACTGTCTTTTTTATACCCTGAATAAATGTTTGTAAACAATTCTCTGCAGTGTGATTTGCCCCCTTTTTTATGTATTGACACAAATTGCACTGCAAAGTATCGATACTTGGTATCAGCGAGTACTTGAGCAAAAGCATTGGTACTTGTACTCACCGATAAAAAAAAATCGGTGCAACCCTAAAATTTACTATGCAGGTCAAAATAAAATATTAATGAAATAACCATGTCACAAAAAATCATCCAACTTCAAAAATGCCTTTTTTTCTTCCAAAAGTCAATATACAGAGCTAAAAATAGTATAAAGCAATGCACTGCTGTGAATAATGAAGTCTCTTAATGTTAAATAGTGATTAAGTCCTTCACCAAAAAACTTTGTCATGCAAAAATGCTCATAAGTAAAACCAACATCCCAGTGCTGTGCACACCATGCAGTGATTTCAGATAGACCCATACCTGTTATCTAGACCAGTGTTTCTCAACTCCAGTCCTCAGGGCACACTAACCGGCCAGGTTTGAAAGAAAACTGAAATACATCACAGGTGATATCATTTTCTACTCAGTGATTGCAGTATTCTAGTCTGCATCTCCCAAAGGTTATACTTTAAATCTGGTCTGTTATGGCGCTTTTCCACTGCATGGAACCGTAACGGTTCGGCACGGTTTTGTGCTTTTCCACTGCTGGTACCGCATGGTATAGTGTCGGAACGGTTCGGTACGGTATAGGTTTGCTTTTCCACTGCATGGAACCGAACGGTACGGTACGGCTTCGAAAAAACAGTACCTGCTCGATTGTGGTTCCAACAGGTACCAAACTGGTACCATATCCCACAATCCTTTGCATGCAGTCACTACTAGCCACTGATTGGTCAGAGAATCCCACCCACCCCGTTGTTATCCCACCCACTTAACTTTAGCACTACTTTAGTGGAAAAGCAAACCTATACCGTACCGTACCGAACCGTTCCAACACCGTACCATGCGGTACCAGCAGTGGAAAAGCAAACTGGGCCAAGCAGGGCTGAGTAGAGCCGAGCCGGTACGAGCCGGTACTTGCAGTGGAAAAGTGCCATTAGTGTGCCCTGAGTTGAGAAACACTGATCTAGACCATCTGATCTAAAATACTGCAATCACTGAGCAGCAAATTATATCACCTGTGATGTATTTCATTTTTCTTGCAAACCTGGCCTGTCAATGTGCCCTGAGGACCAGAGTTGAGAAACACTGATGTAGACCTTTATGTTATAGTGGGTCTCAAAAGGCTTTTCTCATTCTAAGGGAGAAACAGACACACAGCTGCCAAATTATCCAGGATCTTCCCCTATCGTGTACACCTCATCTGTGTCCTCCACTCCACACTCATATAACTATATCTTCTGGGGGATCTGTGAATGGAAACTCAACACCACAAACAAGGATGTCCCATAGCATGCAAACAGTACTCGCCGCTACTCCTTGTCCTCTACAATGACGTCACCTGGCTTCTCTCCATGCGTGATGTCACCTACCATGTGGCTTAATCTGGGGAAAGATCATCTGAGAGCCAATCTATTGGACACATGTTTACTTATTCCCAAGGAGAATGGTAAGCCTTAACACTACCACCCACATAGGAACAGAGCACATCAAAAAGACTCCATATGAAAGGCAAAGATCCTGGATAATTTGGCAGCTGTGTGTCTGATTCTCCCTAATGCTTCGTACACACGCAACGATTATCGGCCGACTGATCGTCCGACTTTTGTCCAGAGTGGTGTTTTGTTGGTTGGAATGTGCCTAGACTGCACATGAATTTTCTCGGCCAACAAAAATCTACTTCAGAAGTGATGTCATGTGCTGGTTTACTTTCCGTGTGTTTTTTCTTCTCTGAGCATGCCCAGTCTTGCTCATCAGATTTTTGTCTGCCGAAATCTGTACTGACTGACGGAAAATCGGCCGTTGTGTTGACGGCCCAAAAAAATTTTATAGCCTGCACACCAGATTTTTTTCGGCCGAAAATTCGGAGTCGGTTGTCGAAAGCATCATACTAACAAGCCGAAAATCAGCCGA
Source organism: Pelophylax lessonae (assembly GCF_965119305.1). Classification (NCBI taxonomy): domain Eukaryota; kingdom Metazoa; phylum Chordata; class Amphibia; order Anura; family Ranidae; genus Pelophylax; species Pelophylax lessonae. The sequence continues at coordinate 501,547,571 of NC_138772.1, read as the reverse complement.
TCGGACGTTGGCCAAAAATTTTTCAGCCAATAATCGATGCGTGTGTAAGAGGCATTAGAATAGGTCTCAAAAGGCTTTTCTTTTTCTAACATATAGGTCTATCTACGGGACCATCTGAAATCTCTGCATGGTGGTGCACATCACAGAAAGTTTTTGGATTTGGTTTTACTTACCACATTTTCCCTAACATAAGGTTTTTTGGTGAAGGATTGAATCACTAGTTAACATTAGGAGAATTCATTATTTATAGCACTGGGAGTGTGTTGTCACACCCAGAAGGACAGCAGATTATAACACAGGAATTGCACTTATTTAATGTTTTTTGCATTTTTTTACTCACTTTTGTGTGATTCTAATCATTGGTGGAAGGTTTTAGTATTAGTTTGTAACCTGTATATTTATTGCAGCTTTGGTTTTATTTCATTATTCACAGCAGCGCACTACTTTATACTATCGTTCTTTTTTTGTTTATGTGATCCACACACACTTTTTTGGGATTGCAGCAGCTGGGTCAATGAAGGATTTATGGTGGTAGAGTCAGTTTGGCAGCGCATTAGTATTATTAGTATTTCAATACACAGAGGTGACCCACTCATACAATGAAGAAAACACTATAAGGTTATGTAATTTAACAATCCTAATAGATGGGTTCTTTAATAGGACCATATATTATGTATACAGAATGTGACCTGTGTTTAAACTTGTGTCCTTGTAACTCATATATACAGTATTAGTTTATGGGCATTGACTAAAAGTTTGTTGGATTACACTTAAAGCCAATACCATGTTCAAAATATATAAAGAAACATATCCAACAGCAGAGAAGGCCCAGCAGTAAAGCTAAACTTTTCTCCAAACTGAAACTTTTTTGAAATTGTTCGGTGCAGGGAGTTGTAGTTCTGATAGACAAAGACTGTACAGCATAAAACGATTGGAAATAGGTGGAAGTCCTACTCAGGTGCACTGTCAAATCCTTTCTCACTCTGGCAACAAGGATTTATGGTCAATGATGTAAATCCTGTGCCAAGATAAAATAAGTGAACTCTATACATTTAGCATGGTGGCAGTGTTTTTTTCAGATAGCTTGGATTTACTTTTTAATAAGCATGGTTATTGTTACCCTGAATTGGTCCTGTATTATTCCTTAAAATTTAAATATTAGCTTATCATGCAAGTACTTGATATTTTGTCTATAGGCTCTGTGGCTACGGCCTGTAGAGATCCAGGGGTTCCAATGAATGGCACTCGCAATGGGGATGGAAGAGAACCAGGGGATACTGTTATTTTCCAATGTGACCCCGGCTATGAATTACAAGGGGAGGAAAGAATAACCTGTATTCAAGTAGATAACAGATTCTTTTGGCAGCCAAGTCCTCCATCATGCATAGGTAAATTTAATCTTCTTTTTAATGTTCATATGCATGCTTGACGTTATTGAAATTAAATGAAAACAGAATCAACCCTTTTTTATGTATAGTAGGATAAATATGATTGAATACATGATTATTATTATTATTATTATTAGTAATATATAACTAAAGTGTTAATGAACATATCTATAAAACATTTAATCTGATATTCACCAAACATTCACTGCAGATGAATATTTCAGTTACATTATTTTAAATGAATGATTGATTCACCACCGGTGAATTTTTGGAGGAAGTCATGTATACTGCTGGACATATATGCCCCTAATTTAAAGTATAACTAAAGATAATACTTTTTTTACAGCTTTGGATAGAGGGGAGATGGATTTGAACACTGGTCAGTTTTTTATTGCTGTCTGTGTCCCTGTTAGGGAGATTCACCATCTCCTGTTTACCATTTTGTCCTGTTTACCATTATCAGTGAAAGTGAAAGTAAAAGAAAATCTGAGATTTTGGGTTGCCTCCAGAAAAGTAATAGAGAGGAAACCTTCCAATGTAGACACTAGCTCTGGTGACCTGGGGGTCCCCAAGAGATCCCATTAATTTGCAGGGATTTCCTCTCACTTCCTGTTTAGCTATGGGACAGGAAGTGAACATAAATCTCCCCAGTAGGACAAAGATGTTAAAAATAAACCTTACAGGGGTTATAGCCCACCCTCTATTCTATCCAAAATGGAAAAAAATGCCTATAGTTCTACTTTAATATACATTTTTCTTTAAGAAAAAAATATAATATTTTAAAAACATTTTTTTTCAATGATTTCTTTAAAAGAGCACCGACGGGTTGACAGATTGACAAGAATTACAAATTATATAAGGAAAATAAAAAAGCTACAGGACATAAATAAATGCACAGCTACAAGACAAAGGATTAAAAATGGTCAAAAACGTATAGAAATTTTATAAAATTCCACATATACCAACAGACGTGCAATTAATGTTACAAGTAGATATGGCACATCTGTTGTTACTAGTAGAGATTAATAAATTTCTATACTTTATTACTCAACATCGGCCCTTAGTACATGAAGGAGTGCTGTGCCAGTGATACGGGGTTTACATATTAACCAAATATTCCATGTTACACCTATACTTTGAGTTCCATGTGACTCCTGGCAGATGAATAGTACTTTTAGCAGAAATACTGTATTGAAGCATTGTGATGAGTTATGCATATAAAGAAGTGACATAGATGTAAAATATGTGTTCATTTTTTTTTTTTTTTTTTAACATTGTCTGGCAGAATTTCTTTTTCTGAATTAGATATTCAAATACACACAACATGTTAACCTGAGAAACTTTATCATATTATATTTTGGCTAATTCATAATTGTCTTCAGCTCCTACCCTACAGATATTTGCCTAGTTCTTTAAAATAATTTTAAATTATATATTTTGTATATAACTAACAAACTATTACTATTTTCCAGCTCCATGTGGTGGCAATCTAACAGGGACTGCTGGCTTTATTCTGTCTCCAAATTTTCCTCACCCATATCCACACAGTAGGGACTGTGACTGGACAATTACTGTCAATCCAGACTATGTCATCTCATTGGCTTTTATTAGGTAGGTCTCTAAAAACTTAAATTGAGCAGTTTAGAAACTTTCTTAGGTGGTTATTAGGGTCTAGTTTCACGTGTAACCAATTGTCTCTTGCTACTTCTGTGGTTAGTTTCCACACAATTTGTGGGCTGTTTTATTTTCTGACTGACTGATAAAGTGCCACGTTGAAAAACAAGTTCCCCAGTGGTGCAATAAGCTCCTTGAGCATAGACCCGCCAATAGTGAGAGACAATCCAATGATGAATGTAAAAGTGTTCTAAGTTCCTTCTGTGAAGAGCTATTACCCACCAAATGTTTGTAAATGTCAAAAGTGCATATGGAACTTTGGAAAATGTTTATAGTGCATTTTCTGTGTACATAGCAATGCAAAAAATTAAACATAGTGCATTTTGCTGCCTTGAGTTATAGCCTTGGATGAGTAGTCATGGTTTTTTTCAATAGTTCAATGTCAGTTATTGGTCTGAATCATACTCTTATGTTTACTGTAAACCATTTTAGTTTATGGTAGCTAAGGTATAATATGTGAGCACTGGAGTTAAGCTGGTGCACAAACTGTCTAAATGAATACTACATTTGTGTGTTAATAAGTCAACTGAAAGACACAAAGGATGCTTAAAACCAATCTTCAGTAGGGATGAGTTCAAAGTTCTGTGTTTGGACCAAACTCTAACTGTTCAAGTGTTTCTCTGAACACTGTAATTTTCACTTGTTTAGCAGGGGCTGAACATCATGTATAGTAGCACTAGAAATCCTGCTACTATACATGACAGCTTTCTTGCTGAAAATGGTTGCTAAAGAATTGGCAGGTACTAGCACCCACCATGTTCACAACTAGTAACATCACCTGGCCCCATTCATTTAACTGCTGGGAATCTGTACTTTTCACTTTTTTTCTGAATGAATGAGGGTGCATAGGGTGCATAGTACCCCAATTTATTTACACAGAGAGGAGTATCTCCTTATTGCTAAAGAGGTTCCAGGTCCTGAAAAGCCCCCCGCTTACAGACCACAGAAACCACAGGACAAGGATAAAGGTCTTTTGTGAATTCTTTGGTTGAACCCTATGTTTTTTTTTCTTTTGGGGGGATCTGCCATTAACAATGACTGTCTTTGTAAATGCCAGTTTTTCTTTAGTAGGCGTCTGGGATCTTAATGTATGCTTGATGCGCAAGTAACTCCGTTGCGCTAATAAGTTAACTTTTGGATATTAACCACTTCTGGACCGGAAGGATTTCCCACCTTAATGACCAGGCCATTTTTTGCGATTCGGCACTTTTTTCCCACAAATAGAGCTTTCTTTTGGTGGTATTTGATCACCTCTGTGGTTTTTATTTTTTGCGCTATAAACAAAAAAATGCAACAATTCTGAAAAAAAAACCAATATTTTTCACATTCTGCTATATAACATTCCCCCCCCAAAAAATGTAAAAATCAAATTTTTTTAACATTTTAGTAAAAAAAACTGCAATAAGCGTATTTTGATTGGTTTGCGCAAAAGTTATCGCATCTACTAACTATGGGAAAGATTTATGTCATTTTTATTGTTTTTCTTTTTTTTTACTAGTAATGGCAGCAATCTGAGATTTTTTGCAGGACTGCAACATTGCAGCGGACAGATCGTACCCCTAACTGACATTTTTGACACTCTTGGGTGGGCAGTGACATTACTACAGTAATCAGTGCTAAAAATATGCATTGTTACTGTAATAATGACACTGACAGGGAAGGGGTTAACACAGTGGGTGATCAAGGGGTTAAATGTAATCCTATGGGAGTGTTTCTAACTGTTGGTCCGCAGAGCGAACATATCTGCACATTATACAGGGGCCCCCACTGGTGGACATATCCTTGCTGCTTGATCCTTGAAATCCACACCGCAACACACATAGATCTCTACCGGCAAACAGACCTACGCATAGGGCATGGAGTGTTCACCGGGGGAAGATGTCTATGTAGATCAAACGCGTCTACACATCTAAAGGAAGGTTGCACTGCCAGTAGTCTTTCCTCAATGCCGGTTTGCCCGTACACGCTTTAATGAGCGTATTGCAAGCAAACCAACAACAGGAACCATAATGACAAGCTAAATAATACACATCCTGAAAAATGTCCACACTAATCCTAACAAATTTTCCACAACATGGTTTGTATACATTGTACAGATGTTCCACTTCTCAAGCATCTTAAGGGAATCTCCCAGGCCTTTTATTTTTTTTCCTATTTATTTATTTTTCTGCTTTGATACATGTACCCCAGGGCAGTGCCCAGACCCCTGCAGGCATCAACCCAGTACAACCACATGAAGTCAAATGATGTACCAGGTAATTGATTTGGTGGAAAGTGGTTAATAAGGAAACGTGGCTGCCTCCATGCAAATGTTTAAAGCATTGACACACATTGATAAGATTATATAAATTCATAAGACCATCTAAAATATATACAGTATTTATTTATATATGATGAAGATAATGCCTTTAGAATGTCTTGTGAGGAATTAGTGAAAAGTTTAAGCTAGATATGCTTTGAAAAATACAGGATACTCACATTACTGGGGAAGAATTAGGGTTTTCAGCTAAAGTGATTTTGTCACAAAATTGCTGATTTTGCTGTTGCTAAAATTTTGCCAAAAGGAGAAGTCATTTTTTTTTTAATTGAGCTGCTTAAGCAAAATGATCTGCATCTTTTCTTCCTTTGGGGAGTGCATTTAAGGTAATTTAGAATATTCATTTATTGTGCTTTGCACTTGTGTACTTTCCTTTTATTTGTGTATTTGATGTACTTTAAATTTACTTTAAATTACATTTTATTGTGAGAATGCAGTTAACAAGAACAACAGCTGCAACATTTGGCCGATAAATAAATCAAGAAAGACAGTATACAGAATTTTAGTATATGTTGAGAGAGACCCAGTGGTGCTGAGTCTAGTGGCATGCAATAAGAAATATTTGAATGGTGGTTGCACTAGTAAGTAGCAAGCAAAGAAGAGGAGGCCTTTATTATTAGATTAACATGTGTAATTCAATTGGAAGATCATTGGCTAGGAGTCTGATATTGCAAAGACCTTCAAGGTGCCACTGCTTAAAGAGAGGTAGGCCAGAAAATTCTGGAAGTTCTGAGTTGTTCCATAGGGGGAGGAAGAGAGATGTGTGGTTGTTTATTAGGCAAGAGTGTGCATTTTATGCTACGCCAACCACGTGTTGTACAAGAGGGGATTTGCTGACACCTCCATGGGGAAGAGTTCCTTATGTATAAGAACATACAGCAAGTTGTTCCGGAGGGTCATATTTTGATCATGTTCAATGTCAGTGTACATCAAGGTGCAATGAATCTAGTCCCTTATGTACCTAGTTAGAGACACTAAGTTGTACAGTTCCAGGTCAGAAAAATTAAGGCCACCATTACTGGGAGGTTGTTGTAGATACGCAGACCTATTGTTGCTCTTCTGCTGCCCCAGATTAAATCTTGGAACAACTTTGGGAGGACTTCCATTGGGTAAAAACGTTTAGTAAAGGCTACTTTTATGCTTTCATGGAATGTAGCAGGGGATGAATATTAGCCTTATATAGAATATGGGGATTTTTAGGTATAGATACTTATAGAGAAGAAACTTTTGCTCTGCAACAAATAAAAGGATAGAGATTGCTCCAATGAGTTTTAAGATGGATAGTTAACTAGAGTGCCTTTGATTTATCAAAGTTGATAGTGTAACTTGAAATTACGCCAAAGGAATTATTGATTATTATGTTGGGTGTGAGATATAAAGGAGCAGGTTGTCAGCAAAAGCAGTGATTTTAATTGTTTTGTGGACTATGATTATGTCATGGAAAGTGGGTTGGGACTTGAGGAGACGAAGTAGGGGTCCAATGCAAGATTAAAAAGAATGAAAGAAAGGGGGCAGCCTATCACTTTACATTTTTTTTAAAATGTCCTCTTAAAGAAAACATAAAACAGTGGAGTTAATAAGAGGCATTTTTGGACAAGACAGTAGTCAATTAAAATCCACTGAGCCCTTAAAACCACCAAAAAACATCTTAATTTCGCCTTCCCTATTGACTGTAATGCATTTTGCCAAAATAATGAAATTTAGCCAAAATATCTCCATTTTCATTAAAGTTTCAGAGAAACCAAAACATTCCTACACATAATGTTAGTTGCGATGGACACCTGTCATGTTACTTTTTTGCACAAGAAAGTCTCTAGAGATGAAAAAAGTTGTATTTTTTCTATTGAAAACAATAGAGCCATGAAGGTTCCAAATGCATTTATTAAATGGCCAATTAAGGATAGTATTAGTAGCATTAGTAGTGGACCAAATGACCCTCATGGAATTGCTCAGTCTGTACAGTTGCTCTTTCCTGAATATAGAAATCTCTTTATGTAGCACTGCAACCCCAGCTTTGAATTAAATTCTCCACAAATTTAATGTGATGGACAGATAATAAATTCATACTTAAAACGTGACAAGATAAAATATAGGAACTGAAGTATAAATTCAATAAAATCAAGTACACCTCAGTCTATAGTCATGTTGAATCATATCAACTATCAAAAATAAAACCCCTAGCAAAGAAAGCATAAGGAAAAATGAAAAGTGTATCTGAAAAGAAAAAAAAATGTGTCATCTTTCAACACCAATAAGCCTACACATTAAATGACAAAGGGCTAATCAAAATCTGTACAAATATCTACTGTGGAAATACAATTTTTTAAACGTTGCCTGTTTGTTCCAAGCACATGTGCTGTATAGGTTCAATTGCCAAAAGTAAGAAGAGTAAGTTAAAACCTAAGTCGACAAATTAATTGTTTTTTAATTTTTGCTAGACTGGGAAAGTTGTTTTCTTCTCTTATCCTTTCACTTTCTGGCACTGTAACTGTGATTGTTTTTTTTTTTTTTTCTTTTAGGCTGCATTCACACTTGAGCGTAGCGTTTTGCCACGTTTTTTACCGCGATTTTACTGCGATTTTTACCGCGATTTTACCACGATTTTCAGGCGTTTTTTTCAGGTGTTTTTGGAGGCAGGCATTGACATCTATCAAAAACGCTGGTAATCAGCCCAAAAATAAGCTCATGTACTTTTTTCAGCTACAGGCATTTTGCAAAACGCTCAGATGTGAACAGGGGCCATTTAAATGAATGGGGTTTTACTTGTTGGGCGTTTTGGAACGTTTTTTTTTAGCGTTTTTGGAGCTGAAAAACACTCAAAAACGCCCAGATGTGAATGGAGCCTTACTGGAGTCATGGAACGCTAAGAGCCGGTTCACACTGAGGTGATCCGACTTTGAGGGGCGACCTTTGAAGTTGCGGTGCACAGCGGTGCGACTTGCAGAGACTTCACATAATAGAAGTCTATGGAAGTCGCTCCCAAAGTAGTAAAGGACCCTTTTTCTAAGTCGGAGCGACTTGTGTCGATCCTATTAGAACGGGTCCTGTACTACTCAATGGCGAGCGACCGACCGCGACTTGTCAGGCGACTTGGTCGCCTGACAAGTCGCGCTAGTCTGAATGGGGTCTAAATGCCCTATTAGCTTTTATTGCCATCTCTATTATTGTTGCTATTTCTCTTCAGCTTATGAAAAGAAAAAAAAAAAAAGTTTTGGCTGAACATACACTAAGTTAATTCCTAATTTTATGTCATCTTCATTTTGGATTAAAAATGCTTGGCTAACAATCATGAATGTTGGTTAGCCATGAGCCTCATGTGTTTTGTTATGGATGCCAAATGTGATATACAGATTTCAGAAAAAAACATTATAAGTAATTATGTGATTTTACAACTTTTTACTCTTTTCTTAATTGTGAAACTTCTTTTTTTTTCAAATTCTTTATTGAGTCAAACAAAACAGGTACAGAGTTCACACTCAATGTGACTATGATGCGGACCAACAGAGACAAATATGCATCAATAACAATGAAGTCATAATGAGAAATGCATATAAACAGCACCCAAAATCAGGGCAAATTAACAGTAGCATTGTAGTTTCCAAAAACATTGCAAGTAGGACACAAGCAATGATCATTCGTTCAAAGCCACGTAACCGTTACAAGAAAGAGAGTAATGTTAGATAATCTAGAGTGTGTAGAGAGTAAATAATGGGTATATTTTCTCACTAACGTTGTGAGTAGAAAGAAAGCACGATCAGGAAACACAACATACTTGTGAAACTTCTATGTGGTGGAAGTTTGGGGGCAAAGAATCATGTGATAAAAATTATGAGCACTATTACATTTTGAAATGGGAAAACCTGCCTAGGTTTGGTTCATTCATGTTGTCAACAGTTTTACAAATCTTGCCTTAAGTTCATAAACTTCATTATGAGCCCCATTATCTTCTAGTCTCTGTAGTGCAAATATTATTTTTCATTTCTGGCAATTAGTATGGCTTATAAGAAATGTAATGTCAACAAAAGGCATGGGAAGCCATGGGTGACATGTAACAATGCCATATTGGAAAGAACAATAAATAAATAATAAATAAATAAAAACATATTTCTCTCTGCCCAGAATTATCACCTCTTCCTAACAATTCTAACATACACTGAGATTATGGCTGCTCTGAGTCCACCCTCTTATATAAAAAAGGCTGGATTATCCAATCGTTCAAGATATTGGCACTTGTGACTCAGCTGACTTGGAATAAAGGCTCTACACTGCATTACAGCTTGTTCTTTATTTCTAGTAGCAAGCCTGCAATTTATTCAGACACCATTCTATATTTCAGGAACTTTGTGAATCCTAAGGATTCACTGCAAATGCATGGTAGTGAAACCTCCTATTCATATTGGTGAACTGAACCTTTGAATTTCCATTGAAATGAGATAGGTTTCCTTCATATTTATTCATTTAAAGTAAACCTGTCCCTTAAACACTAGATTTGATTAATGCGCCCAAAAAGTTCACTTTACTGTATTTGTAGCCAATCCACTTAGGGCCCTTTCACATGGGCTTTCTGATCAGGTCTGCCTGTCAGTTTTTCAGGCGGACCTGATTGGATGCTCCATGCACCCCTATGGAGTGGCGTATGTCAGCGACAACATCTCCGCTGACACCCTCTGCTATCCGATCCGATCCTCTCCATGAAATCCAGACGAATGGAAACCCTATTTTCTATCCGTGTAGAGAATTGGATCGGATAGGATCAGATAAAAATGGACAAGCGGTCCATTTTCTTCTGATCTCCCATAGAGGAGAGGGGGGCTCTGACAGGTCCGTCTCAGCACAGTGAGCGGAGATGGACCTGTCATCCATCTATTTAGTGTGGATCAGCGGATTGGTCCCCCCAGTGAGCAAAACGTAGTCCGCCAGACGTAAAGCCCGTCTGAAAGGGCCCTAAGCCTTTCAGGTTTTTCTTTTCTGTCTGTTAGTAATATTTCTTTTCACTTCAAGTCCCATGGAAATGTTATAAAGGAAGCGTAAATCTCTTCAAAATGTGGGATATCCCGACTTGGATAGTTAGAAGCAGCATGGATAGCCCCATTGGAAGATTTATCCTCCTCTAACAACATAAAAAAAGTTGGATTTCAAATTACTTTTTTTTTCCAAAGACAGTTGTCATTAGGACAAAAACATTCTGACTGATTTTCTAACCCTTGCTTGTTCTTTTCAAAAAAAAAAGTTTTAACTTCACATACAGATTTACTGCTTGTCTGGATAAACTTGCTTTACCTGACAATAATCTTGAAATAACCAGGGAAAAGGAACAGGAATGGAGAAGGTTAAGAGAGTTATGTAGTAAAAGAGACCAGTATTAATAAAAAAAAAGCCTTTTTCCATACTCCTTATAAAGGATTTGTTGTACTCCTTGCACCTTCACTAGCTTGATAGCACACCAGTGTCATTAATGATAGCCCCCTCCCCCACCCCACACCTCATTGACGTCTGTACAGTAATATAACATGCCCAGAATTGGTGTCAGTGGCGTCAGTGGCATTAATATTAAACCCACCTTCCTTGGTGTCTGTGACAGCACTATAAAACTCCTCCCCCTTCACTGGTGTCAGGAGCAGTAATAATAAACCCCTCTACACTGGTGTCAGTAGTGGCATTAATAAACCCTCCTTTATAGAGTGATTACCTCAATTGCATAACTTTAGCATAATTCTTACACTAAGTTTTAAATAAACTGGCATATTGGATGCTTATTAGAAAATGTTCTGCAGGGGCTTCAATTAAATATACTCAATTATCATTTTAGGGTAAAATTTCACATTGTTTGGCAATAAATTGAGCAGCACAGTTTATGGATATTAACAATAGACTTGGATCACTTTAGTTAATATATTATATTTAGTGAATGTAGTGTACTCAGTCTTAAAAGGGGATTTATTAGGTTTGGACATTGAAAAACATGTCTGTTGATTATGCATATTATGTTCAGGGATGTATTCCCACTGTAGGTTTTGTATATTTACAGTATTCCCGAGTGAATGTGTAATAGATTGCTAATTGCTTCTATATTTCATATGAGTTTGTTATCCTTAATCACCATATTGCTGACTTGTGATGGACAGGAGAGAAAAGAAATCTAATTAATAGGTTACATCTGCTTATCAGAAAGTAATTAGGTATTATAGTGTGAAGAAGCACATGTTATGGTTAAGGTTTCCTATTAATTTGTCTGTTAAAAGCAATCTTATGTGCCGGATTACATTTTATAATATTGTTCCTTGAGCAAAGGACAAAGGGGTTCCTCATAGGATAATACAAAAGAAATCAACTTTTACTTTCAAAGATTTTTATTAAGTTTTAACAAAACAAAATCCATCAACAGATAACAGCATTTAGCCATATAAATAGGTAACTTACAGAAAGCTTCAACATACAAGTTATGACCTGTGGAGTGAAAAATGTCAGCCATAAACAACAATCCAGGTAAAGAGGCTCCTATGGAAGAAGAGCAATGTGAGTAAAAGTAGAACAGCATGCAGTCGGGAGGGACCCCCCTGACCCCCAGGCAACCCCAATGGGATCACAATCTGTCGCCCGGAAAGCCAGGAAAGACCCCACCCGAATAAGTGATCAGCAGCAGACTGAGGGAGTTCAGAATGCAAAATAGTGAAGCCGGTTCGGATAAGAGTCAGGACCGCTTAGGTAATTTGCTATGGTCTCTGGTGAGGAGCATAAATCAGGAGGGCAGTAACGTCTGTGCTCCTATGAGAAGCATAAGTAGTATTTTCAGAAAAAAGGTCCTTGTAGAAGGGAGACTGTAGGAGAGCAGGATCAACTAGAATCCTGGCATGGTTACCCTAACAAAAGTAGATACCTACCAACAGGGGTGGAGAAAGGTCAGAGAGACCAGGGGGTAAGAGAAGACAAGCGGGATAACGGACGAGAAGAAGAAAAGAGAGGGGGGAGAAGAGTAGGTGTGGGATACATATACGCCCCGGAGGTCCCAAGATCCACTAATAGTGTGAGATAGACCCCTCAATAGATAAGCAAGGTGTGAGTATAGGCCGCCCAGGGTTCCCAAATAGTCTCAAATTTTTGGTACGTATTCAGGAGACTACTAGATAGTTTTTCTTGGGTCATGATCCAGGATACTTTTCTTTTAAATAACGTGAATGAGACCGTAGGGCTCTTCCATGCTTTAGCTATAGTCAATTTTGCCCCCAGAAGCTTGAAATGGATCAATCTTTTTTGACCCTTAGTGGCGTTTTTCGGAGCAAAGTTTAAGAGGGCTATCAGAGGGGTTTGAGGTACAGATATACCAGTAACCTTGCGGATCAGATGAAAGACCTTGTTCCAGAATCCCCGTAGTTTCGGACACTCCCACCATGTGTGCAGGAAGGTCCCCTTATGAGTGCAACCCCTGAAGCAGAGTGGCGAGGACGAGGGAAAACAGTGGTGTAGCCTTTCCGGAACAAGGTACCATCTGGTTAAGACTTTCAGACTTGCTGCTATTAAGGTAACATTCAAAATCCCCTTGCATGCCTGTTGCAGAGCTAAGTACCACGTTTCCGGTTCCCAAACCCGAAATAAGTCCTTCTCCCAAGCCAGAGCATAGCTTGGGGCCACTCCCAGAAAGTGCCCCGTAAATAGCAGAGATCCCCCTCTGCTCCATGGCTGAGCAACACCACACCTCATAGGCCATAGCCATGGGAGGCCATGGCTTAGATTTCCATATGGAATGTAAGAAATATGTAATTTGGTGAAACCTGAAGAGTTCAGAATTAGGCATCTTGAGTTTGCTTCTACAGTAGGAAAGAGAGAAGAGGGGGTGAAAAAGTGGCCTATCCTGTATAAGCCTTTGTCTAGCCACCATTTGAAGTCAACGATATTTAGACCCGGAGGGAAGCTGTGGTTTTGGAAGAGGAGTGAGAGTGGGCGTAAGGAAGAAGTGAGTTCGGATTTACCCTTAAGCCTGTCCCAGAGGCCGGTCTGTATTTGGGGAGGCACCACATAAGGAAATTGATGGTGTGCAGCGGCACCGCCTGGCGTTCCATGTGCACCCAATTGGGCCGCCTGATAATACCATATTAAATCTGGGACCCCCAATCCCCCTCTGTTCCGCGATCTGAACAATAGCCCCCTCGCTAATCTATGACCTTTTGAACCCCAAATGAAAAATATGATTCTTGACTGGAAGTGTTTGACATGGTCCCTTATCAAGGGAATGGGTAGCGACCTGAAGAAGTAAAGAATTCTCGGCAATAATGTGATTTTCACTGCGTGGATCCTACCCAGCCAGGACAGGGGAAGGTGAGACCAGCATTGTAGGTCTTGACTGAGTTTACGGAAAAGAGGTGGGTAGTTGGCTTCATATAACCCATTTATTCTATTCGTGAGGGAGATACCCAGGTATGAGATAGAACTTTCACTCCAGATGAAGGGGAAATGAGGCTTAATGTTAGATAACATCTGTGCAGGTATATTGATATTTAGAGTGGGACTTGGACATGTTAACGTAAAGACCAGATATAGTGCCAAAAGATTGCAGGAGTGTATAAATATTCGGAAGGGAGATGAGTGGAGAGGTGATGAAGACGAGCAGATCGTCAGCAAAAAGATTGCATTTGTGAGTGTGCGGACAACATTGGACCCCGTGGATATCAGGGTGAGATCTAATTTCTTGTTGCAAATTTTCCATCGCTATTGCAAACAGGAGGGGCAAAAGAGGCCATCCCTGATGTGTACCCCTTGATATAGGGAGTGGGTCAGAGTAGCAACCCTGAAACCGCACCCTAGCCACCGGTTTGAAGTATAAAGCTCTAAGGATATTCGTGAAACTTGGACCAAAGCCCCATTTATCCAAGACCGTAAAAAGATAATGCAGGAAATAGAATCAAATGCCTTCTGTAGGTCGATCGACAAGAGGAGACCTTCCTGTCGGGGCCCTCCGGCCCATCCTGAATGCAACAGTGACACAATATCAATGACCCGTCTGATTTGGTGCGTGCCCTGTCGACCCGGGATAAACTCTGCTTGGTCTTTGTGTATGTATTGCGCAATGAATGAGGAGAGCCTGGTGGCCAATATCTTGGTTAAGATCTTTAAGTCATTGTTAATGAGAGAAATCGGGCGATTATTGCCAACTTCACTGTCATCTTTCCCTGGTTTGGGGATTATGGTGATGAAGGCAGAGTTGAGTGCTGGATCTAAGTGCGTTGTTTTATGTAGTTCGTTAAAAAAGCGCGCTAAATAAGGTGCCAGGGTGAAAGAAAAGGCTTTGTAGTAGGGGACTGAGAAACCATCGGGGCCCGGAGCAGAGCCACCCCTCAGATTCTTGATAACCACTTAAATTTCTTCAGTGGAAATAGGAGTTTCCATCATTGAGCTGTGGTGACTATTCAGTTTAGGGAGAGGAATAGAGTCAAGGAAGTCCGATAACTTAGAGGAGGAGGGTGCGGATTGCATACTGTAGAGGGATTGATAGAACTTATGGAATTCTGACATACGTTTTTTAGGATTCCGGGATTTTGTCCCGTCTGAGATACGAAGGGCTGGGGGAGTTCGAACACGAGGTTTAGGTGAAAGACCTGCCGCTAATAAAAATCCCATACGATCACGTTGGGAATAAAACTTGGCTCCTTGCCATCTTAGATATTTGTCTGCTTTAGCTGTCAAAGCTAATTTAAGTTCCATTCTGGCTGCGTCTAGTTGTGAGATTGAAACCGAATCCGGACGGTGTTTATGTCGCTTGGAGAGAGCAAGAAATTCTCTTTCCAGCCTGGCTATGTCGAATTGTCGGGCGCGCTTTATCTGGGCGGAAATTTGTATGAGTTTCCCCCTAATGGTGGCTTTATGAGTTGCCCACATATCCCCCGTATCGTTAAGCAAAAAATATTCCTTGATGTGCATTTCAATCTCCTGGGTTTTGACAGGGTCATTAAGTACAGATTCATTTAGTCTCCAAGTGTAGTGTGAGGGAAGGGAGTTGGGTCGCTGAAGCAACAGCGTCAACAACGAGTGGTCGGACCAAGCCATGTCCTTGATGTCAGTCTTGCGAGCAAGGGGTGGTAAAAATATGTGATCAATTCTCGCATAGGACTGATGAGGATGTGAGAAGTGTGTGAAGTCTCTTTGAGAGGGATTGAGTTCCTGCCAAATGTCCACAAGGCCTTGATCATAGACCAACTTAGCTACTTTTAAGCTACTCTTGGTGGGTCTTGTGAGTTGAGAACCTACCGGACGTTTTTTGTCGATATTCATATCGAATGCGACATTTGAGTCCCCCCCCAGAAAACGGTGCCTTCAACCAGTGGAGAGAGGGAAGTGAACATGGAACTAAAGAATCTGTCTTGTGCTAGATTTGGAGCATAGTAAGAGATAAAGGAGAATGTGTGATTGTCAAGTGAACCCTTAACCAAGATGTAGCGACCTTCTGGGTCTCTGTGAATAAGGGAAGGGGCGAACTTACAACGATGAGAAAACAATATCGCCACTCCCTTGGTTTTCCCTTCAGCATTGGCTAGAAAGAAAATTGGATATTTAGGGTGGAGAAATTTGGGACTGAATTGTTTGGGGAAGTGGGTCTCCTGTAGGAGCATTACATCTATTTTCTGCGTGTGGTAAGATTGGAAGGCCTTCCTCCTCTTAACAGGGGAGTTTAGGCCCTGAGTGTTGTGGGTACCTATTAGGAGAAGTGGAACGTGACTATTGTCATCAGCCATGGAGAAAGAGTAGGAGGAACCATAGAGAACATGAGACACTTACCCCTCCGTTGAAGGAAGTGAGAGCTCGGCAGAACAACCACATGATGTGGTAAACCGTGGAGTGGGTATTGTGACACAGGAGACCTCCGGGGCACCTAAAAACAAAGGGAAAGGTTAGAAGGGAGGAAAACAAAAAGGATAGAGAGAGGGACACACAAAAGAGAAGATTCCATTCAGGGAATGAGAGGGAAAAACCCCTCACACCCCAAAGGAAAATGGTCAGTACACTCGCTAAAATCACGAGGGTAAACCCATCAAGAGGACGGAACATAACCTAGTCCTCGAAATAGGTAAGGGCGCAAGGTTTGCAGCCCAGCCGAAGTGCCCATGTATCAATCGTATTAAAACTAAGAATCAAAGTGTTAGTAAGCCAAAACATATACATAGTGGACCAAAAGTCCTCCACAGACAATATCCTGAGAGTACAACATTATAATTAAAACAATGTGAGTATATA
The DNA here is from genome assembly GCF_965119305.1 of Pelophylax lessonae. Classification (NCBI taxonomy): domain Eukaryota; kingdom Metazoa; phylum Chordata; class Amphibia; order Anura; family Ranidae; genus Pelophylax; species Pelophylax lessonae. The sequence goes on along the minus strand of NC_138772.1, from coordinate 501,530,969 downwards.
TGGGTGTTGATAGGAACAGACACCAGGGGAGCAAGCCATGGATGTTGTTGTGACTCACACCAGGGGGACAAAAAAAATGTCTTTTTTTTTTCTCTTTTTCCCCTGGGGGGGGGGGGGGTAGTTGCATGTTCAAAAAAGGTATAGGTGGTAGGAGAAGCTGAGCAGATCGGAGAGATCTGTTGGAGTTGGATGAGTGGAGAACCTCCCCGAACCAGGGAGGCTGCTCACGGTAAAAATTGGCATGCTGGCCCTACACTTGCAGAGTTCCTTGGGCAGGGGTCAGCCTGTGAGAGGACAGTTCATCTCGGTCGCCTGAAGTCCTTGGAGCGCTTGTGCTTGTGCTTGTGCTTTTGCTAAAGAGGTGAGATAGGACTTGTGGGCATCTGTCGTTTAGTTGATCACGAAGGCGTTTCCTGTGGAGGAGGGGAGGCTGGAGCTTGGGAGAGCAGATGTAGATCCAAGAGAATTTTTTCACCATCAGAGATATTGGAGAATGTGTAGTATTTGTTTTTGTAGGAGAACTTCAGGTTGAAGGGAAAAAGCCACCAATATTTTATCTCCTTTTGAGAGAGAAGTGATAGCAGGGGTTTGAGAGATCGGCGTCTTGGTGAATGGTGATAAATCAGCAAAAATTTGAAAAGGGTGGTCCTGGAAAGAAAGCTGAGCAGTCGCACGGGACTTTCATCACTTACTCCTTAATTGAGTAATAGTGGGGTTTTACAACAATGTCCCTGTGTAGGCCAACCGAGCGGCGGGGGGGGGGGGGGGGCAGAGCTCTGTGAGCCCTGTCCAACTCCAGCTTGTGTGAGGGAATGTCAGGTATCAGCAGTTTTATGAGAGCTTGGACTGTGGCAGCAGTATCAGTGAAAGATTCTGGCAGCCCTCTGATTTAGAAGTTATATCTCCTTGCTCTGTTCTCTAAATCATCTATTTTTGTAAGTGCAGAGTCCAATTAAGAGTGTAATTCCTGGATCCTGTCAGTGTTCTGGTTAATCCGGGTTACTTACGTGTCCACTGTTGATTCAATGGCCTCAATCCTGGTGCCTAGATTCATTAAATCTGTTTTGATTTCTGAGGTGATTCTAGAAGATGTAATGGAGAGGCCTCTGTCTAGCATTTCAGAGAATTTTAGCATCAGATAGTTGGGGTCAGAAGGCATGTCTGTGGGATGAGATGGTGGGGGGTCCCTGGCCTGGAGTGAGGCTGTTGCTGATTCCATAGGGGACATTAGTAACCCATCCATAGTCTGTTCAAGAAGGGATGTAGTTGAAGCTGGGGAGGCCTGAGAGTTGACAATGTGGAATGAAGGTGTCCCCTGAGGCAGATCATGGAGAGATGAGATGGGGGATAGCTGGGGGGATCCCGGGATCTGGTCGGGCAGCCTGAGGGGCTGAGGTGCGGCCGCCATTTTGGAAAGTGAGGCCTGATAGAATAGAAGGCAGGATCGGGGTTCCCGTGGCCTTAAATCGTAAAATAATAGTACCTGGGGGTGCCTTGTGGACTCAGCTTGCCCCTGGTGTGAAGGATGGCTTCCCTTATTCTGGATGCAGGGAGGAGGGCAGCAGATGAGGCCAGGCTACGGTGGGAGCTCGCAGCTGCGCTAGGCCCGAAGCCAGGCTGAGCTTCAACGTTGTCCCCGGTGCCTTAACTCGTAAAATAATAGTACCTGGGGGTGCCTTGGGAACTCAGCTTGCTCCTGGTGTGAAGGATGGCTTCCCTTATTCTGGATACAGGGAGGATAGCAGCAGATGAGGCCAGGCTACGGTGGGAGCTCGCAGCTGCGTTAGGCCCGAAGCCAGGCTGAGCTTCAACGTTGTCCCCGGTGCCTTAACTCGTACAATAATAGTACCTGGGGGTGCCTTGGGAACTCAGCTTGCTCCTGGTGTGAAGGATGGCTTCCCTTATTCTGGATGCAGGGAGGATGGCAGCAGATGAGGCCGGGCCACGGTGGGAGCTCGCGGCTGCGCTAGGCCCGAAACCAGGCTGAGCTGCAACGTTTTGCCCGGTGCCCAAAACTGGGCAATAGTGATACCTGGGGGTGCCTAGGAATCTCCTCTCTCCCCTGGGATGGTTGGGGTCTGTCGATGAGCTGGCTACGTGTCGGATGGCAAGCGATTCGGCCGGGCTGAGGCGGGAGCTTCACTGCTATGCGGCCATAGCGGAACTCCTCCCCCTTGCTTCTAAAAGAAATCAACTTTACTGTAGCAGAATGTACTGTATAATCCTATACAACAATTTATAAATAATATAAAAATATAATACATTTAAGAAATAATGGGTGTTTGAGTGTCCTCCAACAAAATTATTTCTTTTAACAGAAGCATGGGTCTGAATGCAGCTAAAAAATTAAAAGGTATATGCAAACCCTGACCCTGCCTGTGCTGCTCTCTTATCCGTTGCATTGTTTCCAGCTATCTCTGTGGGTTTTAAAACACCTTCTCACATCAAAATACGACTAATCTAGTTTTTTTTTTTTTTTATTATTTCTGTTTGACCTTAAAAGCAAAAATCTTGAAGAAAAAAAAAATGAATGCTAGAAAAGTTGGCTAAGATTCTGAGGTAAAAGCCTCTCAATCTATAATGTTCTGCCAAAAACCTCTGGCTTGTGTCTCTTTTAAATTCTCCAAGCATCCTATTAATTACAGTATAATATAATGAATGTGTCAATATATTTAATAAAAGATTGCCCTCCTTTTTTTACAGCTTCGGCATTGAACCTAATTATGACTTCTTGTATATTTACGATGGCCCTGATGGCAACAGTCCCCTGATTGGAAGTTTTCAGGACAGCAAGTTACCAGAAAGAATTGAAAGTGGTTCAAACAACATGCACTTGGCTTTTCGAAGTGATGGATCTGTTAGCTTCACTGGCTTTCATTTGGAATACAAAGGTGAATTTAACATTTACATTATGCACCTTTTCTAATATATTTATTTTAGAGAGGGCACTTTGTGTGAATTATTATACCGTTGTGTGATTTAAATATTTCACTCAATAGTATTCTTAACATGTACTAATACATACTGTTTGACTTTGCCCCCATTTCTGGGGCTTCTTACCTGTATTCTGTATGGGCATATGATTACATTTTTGAAGGCTTCTTGAAGAATGTATTTCTAGCCTGCATTGGTTCTTCAAAATATTAGGCCAGATGACCACCCACAATAATGGTGAGGTCCATCATATCCAAAACATGTTCAAAACAGACAAATCAGGTTGGTTGTTTATTGCCTTTATTGGGTCAAATGATTTCTGTCGAAGGCTGCACTGAAGGCTTCACTTAGGACAGAGACATTATCCCAAAAAAATGCAATGTTTTTTTTTTTTTGTTGGGTATAGTGATATTATGTGTTGACATCTTATCTGGCTGTTCATAACTATAACTAGATGAGACCCAATCACATACCCCAAAATATTTACTCATAAAAATGTATAATATTATGAAGTTATAAATGGGTTAGCCCGTTCTTCTATTCTTCTCTAAATGTTGCTTTTGGTTTGACCCAAGCAGAACCAGGCTCATTGCTGATGAAATATACACCTTGAAATATGAATGTGCAATCTCTTTTTAGTCTCAGAGCAACACACAGTTCTGTCTATAAAACACATTTCAAAGCTTTCAGTAACTAAAACACTTTTACTATACCAAAGGTGCATAATTTAAAAAGGCATAGAGATTTTTTTTCTCAAAATGTGATCAAATAAATATGTTAGTGTAACTAGGGATTATATAATCTTTGAAATTTTTCAGACAGCATTTACAGTGTATATGTTACAATTTTAACTTCTGCTTGTATTTTGGTCATTTGTAGAATAAGTGCTTATTCATTAAGTTTGCTTGCCTTGGTAAATTGAACATTACAGTAAACCTCCATTGCGGGGTTTACGTTCCGGACCCACCCGCGAAAAGTGAAAATCCGCTAAATAGAGAAACCCTATTAAAATACACTGTAGGCATGTTTTTTTTTTTTACTGTCACTGTACTTTTAAAAGCATTTTAAGGTCTTTAAACACACTTTTAAATTAATAGAAACTCATTTAAACACATAAAAGATACTGAGAGACAGAGCAAGAGTTATGGAAAATACAAAAATATTTAATTTTTTAATGATTTAAATAGTAAAATAACATTACAGAAAACAATATACCAGGACCGCAAAAACTGAACCGCGATGGAGCGGGGGTTTACTGTAGAACTTTGTTTTAAAAAAAGTACTAACATGCCACAGTTTAGACAAGTGACCAGTGAGGTGGCAAAAATAGAATGCTGAGCCATGGTTTTACCAGCCCCATGGCTGTGTAACGCTCCTGCGTTTTCTGTATAATGTGGATTTGCAGCTGCAGAAATATTCCACTTCAGTAGTCATGTAGAGAAACGCTGAGATACCAATCCCAACTCCCAAGACTCATCATATGTGGATAGTCTCAATTCAGCATACAAATATACACACTCAATAAGATGTTCCTGGAGTGATCTATGTATATAGTAGTATAGAGGTGATAGGCTGAAGAGACAGGTTGAGTAGAGACGATAGGTGACAGACACTTGAGAGGAATGTTCTTGAGAATGAGATAGTAACAGGTGGGATGCAGATAGGTTAGCAATCATGTATGGTAGTAGATGATAGGATAGCAGATGACATACAGGAGAGACTAACCCAGTGCAAGAGCAGATGATAGTAGGCTCAAGAGCTAGCAATCTAGATAGTGCAGATGTAGTAACAGTCCTTAGTATGCAGAGCTAGACAGTGTAAGCTTTAGTATGAAGGTTATTGAGGATTCCCCTGTGGGGTACTTATCACTAGTAGCAAGTAGCAGAGGAGAGGTTCGGTAAGAGCGGATGATCCGGTAGCAGGATACAAGGATCAGCAGCGAGGTTCCGATAGCGAGGTATGCTTGCAAGCATGCGAGCTTCAAGGCAGGTTATGCGGTGGCACAAGACAAGGTAAGCATCAAGGCACATTGAACGAACACATGTGAGTGAAAGCTGGTGATTTAAATAGCTGTTCAGTCCGGCGCCTCCTGATGATGTCAGCACTCTTAAAGGGAAACACACCTATATGTGCTTCATCTACCTAGGTAGATGGAACGCACCCGGAAATGATGTGATAGGAAGGCACTGAGAGTGCCAGAATCTTACAGTACCCCCCCCCCCCGTAAGGCCGGCTCCGGAAGGCCTCTAAGGCTAGTTGCCGATATGAGAATCGGATAAGACTGGTTGCCGATATGAGAATCGGAATAGACTGGTTGCCGATGCGAGAATCGGATAAGACTGGTTGCCGATGCGAGAATCGGATAAGACTAGTTGCCGATGTGAGAATCGGATAAGACTGGTTGCCGATGTGAAAATCGGAAAAAAACTGGTTGCCGGTGCGAGAATCGGATAAGATTGGTTGCCGATATGAGAATCGGGAAAAACCAAACTGGTTGCCGATATGAGAATCGGAAAAAAAAAAAATGGTTGCCGATGTGAGAATCGGATCACTTGTTGCCGATACGAGAATCGGATCAGGTTGGTAACCGATGTGAGAATCGGATCACTTGTTGCCGATATGAAAATCGGATCAGGTTGGTAACCGATGTGAGAATCGGATCACTTGTTGCCGATATGAGAATCGGATCACTTGTTGCCGATATGAGAATCGGATCAGGTTGGTAACCGATCTGAGAATCGGATAGGACTTGTTGCCGATACGAGAATCGGATCAGGTTGGTAACCGATGTGAGAATCGGATCACTTGTTGCCGATATGAGAATCGGATCACTTGTTGCCGATATGAGAATCGGATCAGGTTGGTAACCGATCTGAGAATCGGATAGGACTTGTTGCCGATACGTGAATCGGATCAGGTTGGTAACCGATGTGAAAATCGGATCACTTGTTGCCGATATGAGAATCGGATCAGGTTGATAACCGATCTGAGAATCGGATCACTTGTTGCCGATATGAGAATCGGATCAGGTTGGTAACCCATCTGAGAATCGGATCAGGTAGGCTGCTATATGAACCCTTCACTAATCGGACGCATAACCATCCGAAGTAGTCATAGCAACCAACGCTTCTTCAAATACCCTTAGATCCTTCCTACATACCACCGTGCCATTAGAAGCGCGTACGCAGTCAGGTGCAAGAATCTCAATGTTTTCATTGGAAGCTATAAATGTGCTTGCAAAAATAGGAGTATCTATACCAACATCTGCCAATTTCTGGGTGTCCTTTTCTGATATAGAACGGGGACAGGGCTGGCAACAGCCTTGGTAATTTCCAGGCTGTTTTTCAGGGAAGACCGTTCGGATTCGCCTGGCCTCCATTGGGAGAGCCTTAGGCCTATGGGGTCGGGTTGGGCAGGATGCAATGAAATTTCCCCCTTCTCCACAATAAAAACAAAGGCCACAGATTCTCCTGTGATCTTTTTTTTTTTGTAAGGACAACTTAGTATGTACGGCACCAATCTCCATAGGCTCCTTATCCATCTCTGTAGGATCAGGGTTCAAATGAGATGTGTCAGAGTGACAAGGCTGACTGTTTAAGGCAGGCTTGTACCATGACCAGGCAGGATCACCATATTCATTTGGTTTTCTTTTTTCCCTAGGTACCCGGGGTCTGCGGTTACCTGGAGCAGGTTTAGGAGTAGATTTTTGGGAGGGGAGACACTGGGAGTGCATCGCAATTGCAAATGACTCCCAATTGTCTAGGATCGGACTTTTTTATTGCAGTTTCTGGTATGCCCATGTTTTCATTTTGCCAGAAAGCAAATTAATGGCAGCATGAACTTTAATAAAGTCATTATGATAGGTCCTGGGCTTAAGGATAAATAGGAGCTCACAATCCATCCGAAAAAAAAGAAAAGAGGAACGGAAACCATCAAACCTGTCTGGTAGAAAGACAAGAGGTTCTGGGGGTTGAGCGGCAGTAGGCTGTGTCAGTCTGGCCACCTGTTGCATCAGAGCCTGATTGTCTTCTTTTAATTCAGTAAGTGCGTGTATTAACGCAGTTACTTGTTGTGTTAACTGTGTCACCTGAGTGGTCATTTCTGCTGAATCCATTTTATCTGGTTCGTTCAATCTGTAACGCTCCTGCGTTTTCTGTATAATGTGGATTTGCAGCTGCAGAAATATTCCACTTCAGTAGTCATGTAGAGAAACGCTGAGATACCAATCCCAACTCCCAAGACTCATCATATGTGGATAGTCTCAATTCAGCATACAAATATACACACTCAATAAGATGTTCCTGGAGTGATCTATGTATATAGTAGTATAGAGGTGATAGGCTGAAGAGACAGGTTGAGTAGAGACGATAGGTGACAGACACTTGAGAGGAATGTTCTTGAGAATGAGATAGTAACAGGTGGGATGCAGATAGGTTAGCAATCATGTATGGTAGTAGATGATAGGATAGCAGATGACATACAGGAGAGACTAACCCAGTGCAAGAGCAGATGATAGTAGGCTCAAGAGCTAGCAATCTAGATAGTGCAGATGTAGTAACAGTCCTTAGTATGCAGAGCTAAACAGTGTAAGCTTTAGTATGAAGGTTATTGAGGATTCCCCTGTGGGGTACTTATCACTAGTAGCAAGTAGCAGAGGAGAGGTTCGGTAAGAGCGGATGATCCGGTAGCAGGATACAAGGATCAGCAGCGAGGTTCCGATAGCGAGGTATGCTTGCAAGCATGCGAGCTTCAAGGCAGGTTATGCGGTGGCACAAGACAAGGTAAGCATCAAGGCACATTGAACGAACACATGCGAGTGAAAGCTGGTGATTTAAATAACTGTTCAGTCCGGCGCCTCCTGATGATGTCAGCACTCTTAAAGGGAAACACACCTATATGTGCTTCATCTACCTAGGTAGATGGAACGCACGCGGAAATGATGTGATAGGAAGGCACTGAGAGTGCCAGAATCTTACAGGCTGCCCACCTGAATTAAAGCATTACAGTTTTTTTTTTAATTTAGGCTGCAGAGTCTGAGAAGAGGCCCTGTCTGTCAAATCCAATTAATGTGAAAAATATTGCATTTTACATCAGCAGTAATAGTTAAAATCCAATGTTTTATTGTGAAAATCAACTTACACTGTTATGATTTTGATGTAAGCACAATATAAACGCTTTATTTTTCACATTGATTGGATTAGACATACTGCACCATATAGTATATTTTTATTTCGAGATCTTTTCACCACCGTGAGGGAAAGACTAGAAGGGAGCTACAACCAGAGAGGACATTTTTGAAGCTGCTTGGACTACATTGGACTTGGAAAAGTTTGTGGGAAGGATTCTTTGAAAGGACACTTTTTTGAATTGGGGCTTTTGTTTAGGATTATTTTTAAGTTTGCTAATAGTGAGCGCTGATATTTTTAGATATAAGAGTTCATAAATATGTAAATTATAACATTGGGCTTGTTGAAGTTTTTTGGGGAGGACACAGTGAGGTACAAACAATTATAACAAACTATATATGGCTAAATTCATAGTGTTGCATTAGAAATGGTAACTTTTTACCATCCCAATACTAGCATTTTACACCCTCTTCCTTTCTAAATCATGTTTCAGTTTTTGGTGCTCTGATAATTTGAATTACAATAACTAAGCCATGCAAAAGTGTACGCCACGTACACATTTTAAACAAGAATGTTTATAAATGTCTTCTCTGAACAACAGGTGCCTCGAGCAGCCATTTAATCACAATGGCTGGTCTTGAGGTGATTAAGATACTTCTTTTGTAAAATCTTTATTTTTACATATTCAAAGAGATAAGACAATGCAAACATTCCTTGTATGAATTTTCAGGATTATCTGTAACACAACAATTCCAGAGGCCTACAGTCCAGATGAGAGAATTTCTCTATAAACAGATTTGCAAAGTAATGCGGAAAGCACATCCTAAATTGTAGAATCTGCCAAGTGGAATTTAAGATGGAATTAAAGGATAGGTTGGTGGGGAAGGAAAAGCGCATCAGAGAAGAGGTACAGAAAATGGAGATATAGAAAGATATAAGGAAATACACAACATAAGGGGATCGGGAGATCCCATTATCTCTGCATACTCCCCCAAAAACAAAACAAAAAAAAATAACACCGAAATCAAAAATCTTAGTACAATGTAGCCAGTGCCTTGCTAACCAGCCTCAATGTAAAAGCATGAGGATCAGTGCACATTTGAGTATTAAGATACTTCTTACTGGTAAATCTGATGTACTTTCATCAAGCAGAATGCATAATTGGGTGGTCAAAAGCTATAACTCTTTTGTGCCCCTCCTCCTTTACTTGCACAGGGTTAACTGCTTGTTTAGTCTAGGGGTAAGGAAGCAGGGGACTCTCTTACCTCATTCCTCATTCTCCCAGGCAATTTCTTTGTTGAACACAAAGCTGTTCTTCTTTGCCTGTTGTCTGGCCATGGTCTTTGTAACATTATCATGTACCCATGAGATGTCCTGCATTGTACAGGAAGGCAACGAGGGCCCACCCACATCCGGGAGCTGTGAGACCCCAGCTTGGAAGGTTATGTGGAATAAGATATTTATTCTTCTTCCTTTCCTCATTTACTAGAAGAGCAGTTAACCCTTGATGTGCTGGTGGTGGTGGGGTACATAGTATGTTTTGACTTCTGATTGAAGATCAGCTTTAATCTTGGACAAGCAGAGACCAGAAGCCTCTATATTAAAACAGAAAATGGCATGAAGCTTGAAAAGTAATGATGTTATGAGGTCTTTAACCTGCCTCTGGGTATCCTTAAGGCATTCCTTATTCTTATTCTCCAAAGTCATTGCATTTTCTATCTTAACACAGTTAGATGATGGAGTTGTTCTAATTACATATCGATCAGAAATACACAGACATTTTCTCTGCATGGAATGTTTACATTTGTTTGATGCTTTTTGCTATCTTTTGATTTACAGCTAAATTAAGGGAATCCTGTTTTGATCCTGGTAATATAATGAATGGCACAAGACTCGGCATGGATTATAAACTTGGGTCTACTGTTACTTACTACTGTGATGCCGGCTACGTCCTGCAAGGATATTCTACCCTTACATGTATCATGGGGGATGACGGAAGACCTGGGTGGAACAGAATGCTACCAAGCTGCCATGGTAAGCTTTGTATGCCAAAAATAATTTAAACACATCAGATGTTGTGTTTTCTTAAAACAGAATAAAATTAATATTGTATAAAAAAAAAATCAGAATTGTTTGCCTGGATAAAGAGATAATACAGAAGAACTATTCATATAATTATACAAAATCTTTTTAGTCCTCTGTTCAGCGCCGGAGGCTTATGGGATCTGTTTACAAGCAGGCCAAAATGTAACAGGGGAAATTGTTTAACTAAATATGGAATGTGTTGCAAACAGTTAACTAAAGTTTACTTCTCACTTTGAAATTCTTCCAAGCAGGTAGGTATCCTTTTTTTCCGATATAACTATATTTAAAAATTTCCTCCAATACTCTATTTTAAAATAGAACTTCCCCCCGAGTCACTCTTTTATAACAGAACTTCTGTAGTAGATCAAGCAATAAAAAGGTAAGAAAGATTTGTCATAAGTATAAAAACAAGATAGTTGTCTAGAGAGACTTAAAACTGTTTTAAGTCACAAGTTTGTTGAAAAATTATTAAAGGGTTTGTAACCCTAAATTATAACTTGCTACCAGCCCCTCTCTTTTAAGCTCCCACCCTGCACTGTATTAGTTTTTATAAGAAACAAAGCCTCTAAATTCCTTTTTGTAAAGTATTTTTAGGCTGGTCACGTGACTCCCGGCCGCTCTGCTACTGCTATCCAGGAGTCACATGACTGCTGAGCTGGCCACTCGGCTCCTCCCTCTGTAGCCCTGGAGAGTGGACGGGAGTCACGTAGCTACTTCACAAAAAAGGTAATTAGAGGCTTCATTTCTTACAAACACTTATACAGTGCAGGATGGGAGCTTAAAAGGAGGGGCTTGCCATGCCATTTTACTTTTTTATTAACAGCAGCGGGGGGGGGGGGCAGAGAGAAAGACACAGACTCCCGAGCTGACAGGCAGAGAGGAGAGACAGCGGATGACAGGGGCATGCAGGAAGACCATGGTGTTTAGGGCTCAGCAGCCATGATTATCATGGTCAGCACACAGAGGGAGACACAGGAAGTGGCAGGATCAGTTAGGTTTTTTATGGCGCTTTTCCACTGCATGGAACCGCACCGGTTCGGCACGCTTTTGTGCTTTTCCACTGCTGGTACCGCATGGTATAGGGTCGGAACGGTTCTGTACGGTACGGTATAGGTTTGCTTTTCCACTGCATGGAACCAAACGGTACGGTACGGTACGGCTCTGAAAAAACAGTACCTACTCGATTGTGGTTCCAACAGGTACCAAACTGGTACCATATCCCACAATCCTTTGCATGCTGTCACTACTAGCCACTGATTGGTCAGAGAATCCCACCCACCCCGTTGTTATCCTACCCACTTAACTTTAGTACTACTTTAGTGGAAAAGCAAACCTATACCGTACCGTACTGAACCGTTCCGACACTATACCATGCGGTACCAGCAGTGGAAAAGCAAACCGGGCCAAGCAGGGCCGAGTAGAGCCGAGCCGGTACTTGCAGTGGAAAAGTGCCATTAGTTTCCAGAGGGGCAGGTTAGACAGCACAAGCACCATGCTGTTTAACCTGCTGTAAGGAAACAGGATCTCTATTTTGTAGGGTAACAAACACTTTAAATCTTCTGTCTGAAAGGAACGGGGAAGTTGATTTACTAAAGGCAAATCCACTGTGCACTAAAAGTGCACTGCAAGTGCACTTGGAAGTGCAGTCACTGTAGATCTGAGGGGGATCTGAGGGGGACTTGCAAGGAAAAACAAAACAGCATTAATTTCAGATCTTCCCCTCAGATCTACAGCGACTGCACTTCCAAATGCATTCCCAAGTGCACAGTGGATTTGCCTTTAGTAAATAAACCCTGTTGTCATGTGGGATTATTGGAGGCTGCCATTACTGAACTCTTCTTTGATAATGCTAGTTCTCTGGCTGTCTCTCTAATACTTTGATTTCAGTGCTGTTTGAGTCACTTACCAGAGACAAGTATACAGATATGGTGTATGATATACAGATTTTAGATGGTTCTGAGACTTTCTTTACACTCATTTACAGCATGCTTGTTCCAGGACTATGACTGAAACATACTGAATCAGTAAGGTTGAACAAGACTTGTGTCTTTTTGCAACCTGACTACCTATATAGTATGTAACAATGAAAATTAACCATAGCCAAGCACCTTGCATTTTCAGTAAGAGGCCTGCTATTTCAGCCCCATACTTCTCTCATGTCAGAGTCACTCAAAGGGACTTTTAGGAGTTGAAAAACTCCAGAAAACCTTTTTTTATTTTGTTTTGCCTATAGTCAGTAAACATTACCATACCAATTAGGTTTTCCACATCTGTGGTCCCATTGGGAAGATTGTCTCTCACTTCCTGTACCTGTAATTCTTGCACAGAGGAAGTAGGCATCATTAAGGCTGGAAGGCACAGACAGTAATAAGACCCTTCCTCACTCAACAACAAAGATATGCTTTTTATTTTTTATTTTTTTCACTGTCCATTCTGGAGAGTTTTTTGGTCCTGACAGGAAGATAATTCTTCCTAGTAGGGACAAAGATGGCAATAAAAACAAAGGCCCTAAATCTATCCAGCTTTATTTAAAACAGAATAATACATTTGGAGCTAGATTTAAATACTGTATGTACTGTGGTTTCAGTCTCTGACCCATAGGTCACTACAGAACAGTTGGCATATTTTTAAGCTAGCCATCTAGAGTTTTTGTTGCATACATTAGCAAATACATGTTGAATCAACACTACCATGTCAAGGCACATCTGATAAGTGTGGTCACTAATGTTAAAGTAGAACTATAGGCAAAACTTTTTAGTAGGGCTTGGGGGGGGGGATTATAATCCCTGTCAGATTTTTTTTTTTCATTATCTGTGTCCCATTGCGGAGATTTTTTTTCACTTTCTGTCCCATAGCCAAACAAGAAGTGAGAAGAAATCCCTGCAAATTAAGGGAATTCCTTAGGGACCTCCAGGTCACCAGAACTAGTGTCCCCTTTGGAAGATTTTTCCTCTATTACTTTTCTGGGGACAACCCATAATTTGGGATTTTGTTTTTCTTTCACTTTTAATGATAAAGGTAAACGGGACAAATGGAGACACAAGCACAGACAGCAAAAAAAAAAAAAAACTGACAAGCGTTCTAATCCCCCCACACAGTCCAAAACTAAAAAAAGTTTTGCACTCAGTTATACCTAAAGCTATTTGAGTTCTCAACCTTAAGCCTCTTTCACACGGAGCGGACCGTATTGCGATCCGCTCTGGCACTTTTTTTTTTTTTTTTTACGGACACAGATGACACTTGTGTCATCCGGTCGGTATGTCCGCATATCATCCCATCCATTTGCGGATGATATACGGACATAATGTATGTCTATGGGATTTCGGATGTCAGCGGATGACACCGCTGTCATCCGATTTTGCGTCCTTTCCGTTTTTTAAACGGAAGAAAAATAGGGTTCTGTTCCGTTCCAAAAAACGGAACAGAACTGAAAGGACGCAAATCGGATGTCATCGGATGGTCATCTGCTGAGATCCGCAATCCCATTGACATGCATTATGTCCGTATATCACCCGCAAATGGATGGGGTGATATACGGACATACGGAACGCCCGTGCGAAAGAGGCCTAAATGTATAGCAAAGTGTAAGAGGACAGCATGCGTATGGCTTACCTGGAGGCAAACCTTTTCTCCTTTAAAGGACAGCAACACACCAGAACCCCATACATAGCCACTGAAAGGCAACTGAAGATTTCCATTTGTGTCTGCACCAAACAAAAAAAAAAGCAACAATGGCACCTGTGATGAAGTGCTTGCAACTAGAAGAAAAAAGAATCGAGCAAGGCGATCAACAAAACAAAAGATCCCTGGCAAACTTTCAAGCTAGCTACCAAAAAAAAAGGATAAATAATCTGTTTGATCTACTCAGATCAAAAACAGGTTTTAGTTCAAAGCTGCATGTGGATAAAATACATGTGGAAGCCACACTGCCTCATCAAGGCACATCTAATAAGTGTGATCCCTAACTCTGAACTATCTGAGTTCTGAGGATATCTATATCAATGCATAAACAGAGAAAAGGCTCATCTAAAGGCAGCTATGTCACTACTAGACATATCAGTCACATACAGATTGGAAGACAGAGTCAAAGTATATGGCAAAGGACACAGGCCTCCAACAGTACTGAATGCTGAAGAGCCTGGCTAAGGTTGCAGCTCATGAACTGAGGAAGGTAGGAGACTTTGGCCTCCAGAGAGGTGAGTATAAAAACTCTTCTCTTGAAGGGAACTTCCTACAGGATATTTTTGAAGACTGACAGGGTCACTTTAACCACTTGCCGACTGCCTAACGACGATTTACGTCGGCAGTCAGCCGCTCACAGGCAAAGTGACGTAGATCTACGTCGCTAGCCTGTGAGGGTCTAGGGAGCGAGTGCGCGCCGCCGGAGGCGCGCTCCCGCGTGGTCACGGACCCCCCCGCGCGTGTGGCCGGAGGACCCGATGTCCGCCGGTCACTCTGCGATCGCCGCTGCAGAGGGAGAAAATCAGGCGGCTAGTGTAAACAAGCCGCCTGTAATTCTCCCCTGTGTAGAAACTGTGATCACACGGTTCTACTATGTAGGACCGTTGATCACTGTTTCTACAGCTCAACCCACAGCCAATCACAGCTAGAATCACGCCCCTAGGGACACACACAGCCCCTCCCTCTCAAATAAAGTTAACCCCTTCCCTGCCAGTGTCATTTTGCAGTAACAGTGCATATGTATAGCACTGATTACTGCAGTAATGTCACTGGTAACCCCAAAAGTGTAAAAAATGTCAGTCAAGGTTCCAATCTGTCCGCCGCAATGTCGCAGTACCGCAAAAAAAATCGCAGTTCGCCGCCATTACGCGAAAAAAAAAAACAACAAAAATGACAAAAATCTTTCCCTTTGTTAGTAAACGCGATAACTTTTGCGCAAACCAATCAAAATACGCTTTTTGCGATTTTTTTTACCAAACATATGTAGCATAAAACAAATTGGCTGAAAATGTTAAAAAATTTAGATGTTTACATTTTTTTGGGGGGGAATTTCATATAAAAAAATGTGAAAAATATTGTTATTTTTGCAAAATTGTCGCTCTTTTTTTGTTTATAGCGCATGATCAAAAAATCGCACAGGTGATCAAATACCACCAAAAGAAAGCTCTGTTTGTGGGGAAAAAGGACGTCAAATTTGTTTAGGTACAGCGTCGCACGACCGCGCAATTGTCCATTAAAGTCACGCAGTGCCGAATAGCAAAATACCCCCTGGTCAGGAAGGGGGTAAAATCTTCCGGGGCTTAAGTGGTTAAAGTAGGGGTCTCCAAACTATGGTTGTACAGTTGTTCAGGAACTACAATTCCCACTATGCTTAGTCATGTCTTTAAATGTCAGACTTTTACAATGCCTCATGGGATGTGTAGTTCTGCCAAAGCTGGAGGGCCGTAGTTTGGAGATCCCTGCTTTAAAGCAACAAAGGGGAATGAGGATAATGTGACTTTAAATGAGGTAAGTTGCTATCTCAAATAACCAAATAAAACAAGAATAGTCTCAAAATGTTAATTTATTTACTGCTACATGATGGGAACAATCATGTAGCACAAATCAATGAATAAAATGGGTCACTTTAAAAAAACAGGACAAGATGACACAGCCTGCAAAGATTATTATACAGCCAAAGAAATGGAACGCTAAAATCTCTCCTTAACCTGGACTTAGCCAGCCACAGAACCAGAGTAATTCATGTGTGTCCATAATTAAATGGATTTAAATGGATTTGGCAGCACTAACCGTTACATTTTTGTTCCCAATGTCATAATTTTGCATCACTTAAATATACAAAGCTCAACAACTGATTCATCTTGTGAAACTGCATTACTGTCATCCACAAGCTGCAATACCGCAAATCTGTGATCCTTCACTAACAGTGACTCATTCTTCCACCACAGCACTCACATCGCGTTATGTTCTATGACTGAATGCATCCTACTTATCATTGTATCAATCACTTCCTTCGAAATGTGTCACTTTGACTAACATTATCTGGAACAGATGTTGTGTCATGCATTTATCTAGGCCACTATGTCTATCTTCCTGCATTAGACTTACATGTTCAACTTCCTGCTCAGGTGCAATCTACCTTGTTGGGTTACATAGGTATGAAATTCTGGATCAAGATCACATTGACTCACTTGCTTATCCATGATGTTGATAGCATTTTTTAAATGTAAACATTGCTCTAGTGTAGATTAGGTTTATTTGAATTTGGAGATTTGCAGATAACAATTTCTTATGTCATTTTTATTATGCTGCCATGCATTTACGATCAGCCATAATAATATGACAACACAGCATAACCTGTCGAGGCATGAGCTCCACTAGATTTCTAGGGTATGCAGTGGTGTCTGGCACCAGCCATCGGTAGCAGATTTTTAAGTCCTGTAAGTTGCAAGGTTGGTCCATTATGGATCAGACTTGCTTTCCCAGCACATCCCACAGATGCAAAGTTAGATTGAGATCTGGAAAATTTAGAGGCCAAGTCAACACCTAAGATCATTCTTGAATTCATCAGTCCAGGCCACCTTCTTCCATGGCTCCATGGTCCAGTTCAGATGCTCATGTGCCCATTGTAGGCATTTTTGGTTGTGGATAAGGGTCAAAATGGGCACCTTGGTTGGTCTGAGGCTATGCAGCCCCATAAACAACAAACTACAATGCACTGTATGTTCTGACACGTCTATTGGAATCAGCATTACCTTTCTCAGCAATTTGAGATACATTCATTTTTTAATTGGATCAAACTACATGGGCAAGCCTTTGCTCCTTACATGCATCAATAAGACTTGGCAGTCCTTGACCCTGTTGCCGGTTCACTAATTTTCCTTTCTTGGACCACTTTTGGTACATCCTGACCACAGAAGACCATGAATATACCGCATAAGCTTCAGTTTTGGATTTGCTCTGACCTAGTCATCTAGCCATTACAATGTGACCCTTGTCAAAGTTGCTCAAATCCTTACGCTTTCCCATTTATTCTGCGTTCAACACAATAACTTTATGGACAATGTTCACTTGCTGCCTAATATATCCCACCCACTCACTTTCAGATGTTGTTTTAATGTGATAATCAATGTTATTCACTTTGCCTGTCAGTGCTCATAATTGAATGGCTAATATGTAAATCCAATCAATAACCCAATATCAATAATATCATATAAGCTTTATTGGTTTAATATAATCCTTTAAGAAATGTCAATATTTGTAAATTTGCATCTTTCATTAAAATAATAGCTGTTGAACCTACCATGAAGGTCCTTGTTTATGACCTGTTACATGGTGACAACGCTCTGCCTCTGACTTTTAGTTGTGCTCCTGTGTTTTCACTCTGTCCCATGTTCTCCCAATGTGAGCAAGCAAGCAGACGTACATTATGCACACATGTTCCATTTGTATCACCATAAGGAATTAGTCCTGATTCCCGTGGGCATCTCACCTCCGAACTGAGCAGATTGCAAGCGCCGTGGACGGGGAGCCCACAACTGCAGGAATGCCTGTCTGCCTCCACGGGTAAAGACACACACAGGACAGTCGAGTCTGACTCCGTCCGTGTGTGTGTTCCCCCGGACCCAGCCACTGGACTTGGAAACTGTCATTAGCCTGGCACTGCTATACCAATAAATATCGCCTTATCGATGATTTGCATTTTTATTCTCATGGGTGATTGTGTAGGCAGGGCCCCAGTGCACTGCATTGCCCTTGGCCCTTTAACCCTCCTAGCGGTATTCCCGAGCGTGACTCGGGGTTAGATTTTAGAGCCAAAAGCGGTAACCCCGAGCCACACTCGGGGTAGCGCTAGGAAGATCGCTGGATGCTGGAAGAGGTTTTGCTTACCTTTTCTCCGGGATCCAGCGATGAATGCGGGTGGCCAGTATGCGGCGGCGGAGCTTCCTCCCGATCGTCTGCGAGCCTCGGCTTACGTCTCCGGCGACGTGACGTCCGCCGGGGGGTGGAACCGGCAGCAAATTCAAATGTAAAGACACACCAAACACACTGATACCATTCAAAATAAAATAAAATCACATTACATTGCCCCCCAGTGCCCTTTCCTGCAGTTTTACTGTACTTTTTATGTAAATATATGTATATATATATATATATACACATATATACGTATATATGTATATATATATATATATATACATATATACGTATATATGTATATATATATATATATATATATATATATATATATATATATATACACACACACGTATATATATATATATATATATATATATATATACGTAATTCTTGTGAATGAGCAGCCCAAACCAACTGTATATATATATATATATATATATATATATATATATATATATATATATAAAATATATGTATACATACATATATGTATACATACATATATATAATAAATGTATACAGTTGGTTTGGGCTGCTCATTCACAAGAGTTACATGCAAAATAATGGTACCGCTTTCAGCACCTAAAATCCAGAAGAATCATACCGCCAGGGAGGTTAATGATCTTAAGATGGCACTAGTGTACTCTAGTCACAAGTGTGTGCATGCATATAGACACAAAGGAAAATTTGTAAAGGAGTATTTTATTTATAGCAGGGGAAATGTTTAGGATACACAGCGGCTGATTTACTAAAACTAGAGAGTGAAAAAGCTGGTGCATAGAAACCAATCTGCTTCTTAAATTAAGCTTTGACAAAAAAAAAAAAACATGGAAGATGATTGGTTTCTATGCAGAGATGCACCAGATTTTGCACTCTCCAGTTTTAGTAAATCAACCCCAATGTGCTTTAGCAAATGGAATTCCATTTACAGGCGGTCCCCATGTTAAGAACACAATAGGGACTGTAGGTTTGTTCTTAAGTTGAATTTGTTTGTAAGTCAGAACATGTACATTTTTAAGTGTAACTCCAGCCAAAAAAAATCATGAGGGTACAGACAGCAGTACAAACCTCATACAGTACTGACCATACTGATAATAAAAAATGGTTTCAAAGCACACACAATTGAATGGGATGTCCACATTAGCTCATGCTGGGTCACAGGAATAATACTGTACTGTAACACAGTCCTGCTACAGTATCATAGAAGTACAAGTACAGGGCATGCTCCCAATACAGTGGTACAGGTAGTGGGCACAGAGAAGTACTGTAATCTCACCAGTTCCACAGGTTCCAGACAGTAGTAAGATGTGAGTAAGATGCTTCTGGGCAGTCCTGTATGTGCAGCATACAGTACATGTAGTACTGCAGGGTGCGTTGTGTCTCTGGCACAGGAGCGAGAGGAAGAAGCCGGAAGAAGCTGGCAGTGACGTCACGCGGCCCCCGTTCGTAAGTAGGAATCGTTCGCAACTCGTCAGGGACTGCCTGTAGTTAGGATTTTTATCTACTTTAAAGGAACTCCACACAAATCACAGAATGTTATTATAAATATGCAAATATAATATCTAACTAATCTTGTCTGTTTTTGGTTTTAAGATGTGAACAAATTAAAAAATATATCTCCCCCTAAAAATGTAGCCAGTACAGACAATGCAGTGTGTATCAAGCTTGTAATTAGCACAGTACAGGTACTGTAACTGTTGTGACTTCCACACCAAAGGGAAACAGCAACCTCAATTAAGTAGAGCTTAACAAAATGTTAAAGGGCTCCATACAGACTGTGGATCCTTTGTGAGTGAAGCTACATCGCTAAACAGCGGGATTTTGACTCATGTGGGCATGTCTGCTATGGTTAGCTACTACAAAACTGCATTGCTGCAACTCCTATTATATAGAACTGACAATGACTGCATAAATTACAGTCCATTCAGTCTGTCCATCCATATTTAAAATATAAGAGACCAGACCTACATCTGAATTATTTTCCATCTCCTAATAAACTGAAAGAGACCGCATTTGGCCATGTTGGAGAAATTCTAGTTCTACAATTTAACTAATTTGTAACCTGGATATATTTTTCTTTCTTGACTTTTAAATAAAAATGTTTTTTTTTTAAACATTTCTGATAACATCAATAGAGCACAGAATGATATGTTGGGCCAGTAAAAAAAAAAAAAGAAAAAAAAAACCATCTGATTACACTTTAAAACAAAAATCATTCTGTGCATATAGTAAAGCCCTTCAAAGGAGGTGCTTTTGCTAAGTTAACCTGGGACACAGTAGTGTCTCATGGATTCATTGCCCTCTCCAACCTACAGGTGAAACTCAAAAAATTAGAATATCGTGCAAAAGTTAATTTATTTCAGTAAAGCAACTTAAAAGGGCAAACTAATATATGAGATAGACTCATTACATGCAATGCAAGATAGTTTAAGCCGTGATTTGTCATAATTGTAATGATTGTTGCTTACAGCTCATGAAAACCCAAAATCTACAATCTCAGTAAATTAGAATAGTACATGCAATCAAAAAAACAAGGAGTGTACGTAGAACAATATCGGACCCCTGAAAAGTATAAGCATGCGTATGTACTCAATACTTGGTTTGGGCCCCTTTTGCAGCAATTACTGCCTCAATGCGGCGTGGCATGGAGGCGATCAGCCTTTGGCACTCCTGAGGTGGCATGGAAGCTCAGGTTGCTTTGATAGCGGCCTTCAGCTCATCTGCATTGTTGGGTCTGGTATCGCTCATCTTCCTCTTGACAATACCCCACAGATTCTCTGTGGGGTTTAGGTCAGGTGAGTTTTCTGGCCAATCAAGCACAGTGATACCATGATCATGTGACCAGGTATTGGTAGTTTTGGCAGTGTGGGCAGGTGCCAAGTCCTGCCTTGAAAATGAAATCAGCATCTCCAAAAAGCTGGTCAGCAGAGGGAAGCATGAAGTGCTTTAGAATTTCCTGCTAGAGGGCTGCGTTGACTTTGGACCTGATAAAACACAGTGGACCAACACTCTCCAAATCATCACCAACTGTAGAAACTTCCCACTGGACCTTATGTTGCGACGCACAGGGGTGGAACCGGCGGCAAATTCAAAAGTTCAATTGCATTTTATTTGGAAATCAAGGTCCCAGAGTCTGGAGGAAGAGTGGAGAGGTAAATAATCCAAGTTGCGTAAGGTCCAGTGGGAAGTTTCTACAGTTGGTGATGATTTGGGGAGCCATGTCATCTGCTGGTGATCTCCGAATCTCAGTTGGAAATTCTGAACAATCATTTGATATACTTCCCAAATTCCACAAGCTATGTGCCAAAAAGAGACATCAGAATCGTCGCTGTCATCACTTTCCGTACCTGATAATGAATTTTCCCACAAATCGCTATCGCTCAGTTCTTCAAGTAACTCAGTTTCCCTGTCGCAGTTTTCCAGTTCGTCTAAAATCGCTTTTGCGCAAAAAAAAATGCTTTTTGGACGCCATGGTCCTTCAAAATTTTGCAGGCACAAAGCACTAGAAAAGCACAGGCAGGGCACTGGAAAAGTCACCAGGTGAAATCCTGTGGTGAAATGGCATGATACAGAGTAATCTGTTAGGATCACAGCTTTGTATCATGTCATTTAGTGTATTTACACTTTTGAATTTGCCGCCGGTTCCACCACCCTGTGCCGCAATGCTCACAGGGGAGGGAACCGGAAGGCAAGTGTCGGCAATCAGCCGTGCACAGAGCTGGGAGAGAGTGTAAGGTCGCTGGGGAGGACGACGGCGGAGCGCAGGGAAGGTGAGTAACATTGCGGGGTAATCCCAAGTGTGGCTCTGGGTTACCGCTTTTGGTACTGAAAGTTAACCCTGAGCCACACTCGGGAATACCGCCAGGGGGGTTAACATGCAGGAAACAAAAAACAACATTCACTAAGTTCTGGGGGAAAACTCCACTGTAAAGTGAACAGTCTATTTGCTTTAGTAAATAATTCCAAGTGTTACAATTTTGGGCCCCCCTTTTAACTACTGCTCAAATAAAAAATGATTCATTGACAGCCAGACAGCCAGACAGACAGACAGACAGATAGATAGATAGATAGATAGATAGATAGATAGATAGATAGATAGATAGATAGATAGATAGATAGATAGATAGATAGATAGATAGATAGATAGATAGATAGATAGATAGATAGATAGATAGATAGATAGATAGATAGATAACAGCAGTAGTTGGACCCAGAATCAGCTTGACCCACCTTTGAAAAATGAGCCAATGTGTCCATGGGTGCCCTGTGCTTTTTGCAGAATTAGTATACCCCTGCCTCCAGTACGTTTTGGTATAAATAAATGTTTCAAGTATTGTTAGCAAAGTACTTAAAGTAAATTCTGCGACACTCAGCTTTGCTAGTTAGCAGTGACTTACCTGCCATGAGAGAAACATAAATGCTGAGACTTCTGATCCCTTTCTGAAAACTCTATTTATCTGTTTTTTTTATGTTGATCCTCACATCATGCTTCAGTTCCTTACTTATTCCATTCCACTTTGTGATAATCATTTTCTGGATCAGTTAGCTATGTATATATAAAAGTATTTTTATTTTCTCTAAATGGATTTTTTATATGACTGTGCTCTTATTGCATGAAAGCAATTCTGTCTAGACCTTGGTTGATTGCCATACAATAAAGTCTTGTGCTGTATATAATTTTCATGCAGGGGCTGCAGTTCATACTGCTGAATCCTTTTAATATGATATATGACATTAGCACAGCTGGTGTTCCAACAGGAGCACAAATAAAGAGCGCTGTCATGATATTCTTTAGAGTTGAGATGCATTTTTCTTTCAGTATGTGCAGTCTATGTGACATAATCAGAATTCTTTGCTAACTTTTCTAGAAAAAAGTGATAGAAACAGATTTAATGGTAAAAACAAAGTGTTTATACAAGAAAGAAGCTCCCTAGTGGTAATACTGTTAAAGAGTTCTACTTGACTCATAATTGTTCTTGTCCCCTACTGAACCTTTTTATAAGTAAAAACTAAAGGTGCTAGTTCCTTAAGCATTTATCTTTTTATAGTAACCTTCATCCTAAATAGGCTCCATGCGTCTATTTCAATTCCTTCTACCAGTTGCAGGCAAGTAACCTGAGCACAGGATGCCATTGAAAAAGGCCAATCAAGAGACTTCCTTCTGTTTTGTGGAAGGTTTACACCAGCTATGGATAAGCGTTGATTAAAGCTATGGCAGTAATCAATGTATATACTGTAGATTCAAGAATGACTCCTATACCTTTACAACATGAAATAGTCCTGATTAGAAGAGGACAGAAAGGGCAGGTATGAATGGTAACAAATCAGGACAGATTTCAGCTTTCACATAATAATATTTAGCTAAATAAACTCTTTACATTCATGGTGGTTAATGTGTAATATGATGTTCTAATAAACAGTCGATAAAGATACAGTACTTCTCACCTACCACAATATAAGTGAAAAAGCAATCTACATATATGGCATTGCTCACATAAGACATTAATACAAACAGCTGTTGGTTATCTTAATAAATGCAACATGTGATCTTGTATTGTAAAACTCTACAGAACCCATTGGCCTTTGTGCTCCCTGCAACACTTAGACTAATATTTTTGTGGGTCTGAATGCATTTGTACTTTAGCCTTCCAACCTAGGGATCCTCAGCACAGTCCCAGAAATGGCAGTATTTTTGCTTCTATTCCTGGCCATCGTAAGGTCTGTGCCTGACAATCGGCGGGTGCCGGTGGACATCCAGTGCCTGCAGTTTGGCTTCTGCTGTGAATATTCAAAACAGAAGTGGTCTGCTAATGGTGAGTGTGCGCCCCCTGTAGGCAGAAGTGAAGGATCACGTATATATACATGATTCTGCACAGGAGAGCCACCCTGTAGCAACAAACCTGCTATGGGGCGGTAAGTAATTTGTGCATTGATGTGCATCAATGTGTGTTTGTATATGCATTAAATTGCATATGGGTCCTTGTAAGCTATTTTTTTCTCAATAGATTTGAATTCCATTTACAGTATGTGCATTTTTAACACAATGCACCACACTGCGCAAGACATCAGCATTGTGATGTAAACAGGACACATAATCAATGACTTGTTATTTGTCCTTGGGGTGACCTGCATTCTTCCAGTGCAGTAAAATGCAGGTCACTGCAGTATGTGTGAACAGGAACTAGATTTAAAATCACTTTAGAAAATAACATCATATCTGATGCATCCCTTGACTTGACTTGATGAAAGGCCTTTAGTCAATCTCAAATGATGAAACACGGCTTTGTTACATCTTTAGTTTTGCATGTTATTCAAGCCCAGTAATGGGCCCAAGGGTTGCAGTCATAAATATTAGAGAAGCAGCATGATGCAATTTCTGAATAATATTCTAAAAATGTCTTAGATCCCTAGAGATTTTTGGGAGTACATTAGGAATTACTGTGGTTGACATGTTAAAATGTCCCCACTCCAGGTGGTTTATAAAGGGGCCTGAAGAATCAAAGGCAATCAGAGGGGAATCAGATGACTGTCTTCCACATGGCAGATATCCTTGAGGCAATCTACAGTGTCTGCTTTGTCATCTTCCATTATGATGATATCTGACTGCATGACTAATGTATTTAAAGCTAAAAACTAATTCTGCAACCAGTTCTTTTGTTAAATATTTTTTGGGTAAATACTCTTCTCCTGTATTTCAAGGAATGTTTCGATGGCTGGACTTAGCTAAAATAAAACAGCTTCAGGTGAATGACAAATTGTGCTAGGTCTTTAAATATTGACCATATGTTTATTGTTCTCTATTTACAATAACCGATAAAGTTCTAAAGGGTATCTAAAATCAATAATATAAAAATTTAATATACAGTGTGTTTAAAAAAAAAATTGCCTGAAAAGAATATCTGTGCAACCATGCACTGCCAATTAATGAAACCTGTACTACTTGAACGGGCATGGCCTAGAATTTCAAATGACGCTACCACTACTAGTGCCCAAATAGACGCTAACCTCAGTCGCTAACAAGATGGCTTCTATGAAACAGAAGGCATTTTGTGTTCTCCAATTTAGCAAGACTGAGTTCATAATAATGGTGCAGCACGTGTTTTCCGACCGCACTTCAGGATTGATCCACCACTGGCAAAGAACATTTGACATTGGTATAAACAATTTGAAAAATCAGGGTGTTTATGTAAGGGGAAGAGGACAGGGTGACCATGCACTTTAGAGGAATATGTGCAATGAATTCAAAAGGCTTTTGAGAGAAGCCCACACAAGTCCGCTAGTCCTGCTAGCCAAGAACCTGTGATCCCTCATAGGAATGTTTGGCATGTGTTAAGTCGACGCTTGCTGCTTCTGGTGCCATACCGTTTGCAACTGGCTCAAGCTCTTTGTGTAAGTGACAGAAGAAATTGTTAAGATTTCTGTCATGCTCTCAGATGCCATGGAGGTAGACAGATTCTTACCACGGCTGATTTTTAATGATGAAGCAACGTTTCATCTACGTGATGAAGTTTCACTTTCAGACGCCTTGGGGATGAATTCAGCTATCATCTTGATGTTATTCATGCAGCAGGTGGAGGGCACATAGAGCATTTATAACATGCTAAGTGAAACTTGAGGAATTACTCAATAGTTTGTAATGTGTTATGTAACTATAACAAATTTTCAATATTCAATATAACTATTTGAAATTGGGTCATTGAAACACACTGTATTTTATCTTACTAGGCTTCTCTTCCTTTGTTTTCTTCTGATAAATTTTGCAGTAACACACTTCCTACCCCAGTGAGACAGCGCACACTCACTATACTGTTTAAAGGATCAACATTGTCATTCTAGGACAGTCTTAGGCCCCTTTCACAGTTCAGTCAAGTTTTTTCTAAGAAAAAACTTATAAAGTTTACATCAGTTTTCATCAGTTTGTCATAATTTTGTCATCAGTTTTTCATTAGTTTTTCATCCATTGTTTACATCTTCCAGCTAGATTCCTTAACCACTTGAGTCCCTGAGCCATTTTTTAATGTAAAAATGGACCTTTTTTGGGTGGGGTCTTTCCTGGCTCTCCGGGCAAAAGATTGTGATCCCATTGGGGTTGCCTGGGGGTCAGGGGGGTCTCCCCCAACTGCATGATGTTCTACTTTTACTCACGTTGCTCTTCCTCCATGGGATCCACTTTACCTGCATTGTTGATTATGGCTGATATTTTTCACTCCACAGGTCAAAACTTGTATGGTGAAGCTTTCTTTAAGTTACCTACCAAATTATATGGCTAAATGCTGTTATCTGTTGATGGATTTTGTTTTGTTAAAACTTAATAAAAATATTTGAAAGAAAAATGGACCGTTTGTCCATTTACATCCATTTTTCATCCAATCTGTTTTTTTAACAGAAGAAAAATAGAGCTTTGATGCATTCCAAAAAACGGAAGTTGACAGAAGCGGATGTAAATGGATATGATCATCCATTTATGTCTGTTTTTCCATAGAGATGCATTGATGTCCATTTTTCAAACATTAATGTATAGATGAAAATTGGACAAATGGTCCATATGTGTAAAAGGAGCCTTTGAAGACAAGCATTATCACCCCCAGCTGCTCTCCTAATTTGGACTACAGATGCCTCTTCTCCTCATCTCTAATACATAAAAGATAGCTGGCAAAGCTGATAATATTGTCTGAGATTTCAGTTTAGTGCACAGGAAGTGACAAGAACAATGAATTACCGGCAGGAGCAATATATATTTTTCTGTACTTAAATAAAATATTCTTAACCTAAAAAAAAACATATGCATCCACCACATGTAAGGACTGGTAAGCTACAAAAATTGACATTTTGTTTTTTGGTTTAGATATCTTATTTAAAAGTGCTACAATGTTTGTCAGTTTTCTGCATGTATTTTTAAACAGTAAATTTCAAAAACATATAGGAATCCTAATGTTTAATACATTTTTTCAGTGATTTGTCTGGGTAGAAAGTGAGAACCTTTTTGAAAACATATTTTTCATATAAAACAACAGAGGCCAACATTTCTGTACACGTTTTATTACATTACCAGTCCATTGTTTAACCCCTTGACACCAGAGGTGGAGTTATGTAAATTATGTAACCACTCCTTTTTGGCTGTCACATGAATCACATGATCAGGAGCCCCTGCCACCATCTCCCAGTCATGCATGGTGTCTGGGAGCTGTTGATGACAGCTTGGTCAGTGTGCTTGCTCTCAGCACAGAACATCAGTGCACCATGGACACATATGTGTGGCATGTGGACATTACGGCCCACTCTCCCTGCTTTAGGAAGGCAGTGAGAAGTTAAAAATATCAAATACAGCATTCCTAAGGTGTTAATATTTTTATAAAACAAAAAAGTATTCTGGCAGTTACAACATTGTAAGATTTAGGGAAGCAACGTTCACATTTAACCTGTTCATAACTGTTTCAGAAGTGTAGCTCTTGTCAACATATGAAAGTTTTAAAACACAACTTCCATGGTATAAGTTTTGAAACGTTAGATTTACAATGAGTTGGGATAAGAAGAGACAAATAGTCTCACGCTGGAGACAATGAAAGTAATTTGATTATTCCTTATGGATACTCCAAAATTCCTTACTTATGGTCCTTTGGTGCCAATGGCCATGGGCAGAAAATCCTTTATCCAGAAACCATGTAAGTCATTCTGCTGTGCAAGCATTTGGATTTCCTAAATTCTTGGTTTACAACTTCTAGGTGCCAATTTTGTTAGAATGGATGTGTAATGAAAATCTGTCTCTTGTGTTTGGTCTTTCATCTTGGAAAAAATATCACTTGCCTTTGTAAAGACATTCCTTTCAGATGCCCTTGAAGCTTACCTAATAAGTTTGGGATGTGAACCAAATCCACAATTCTCATTCCCTTATAAATGCATGTGAAGATTATCCAGTGTAATATACTAAACCATTTGGCACAGGATGATGGCAGTTAAGAGCAAGATCTAATTAAAGTATGTAGATGAAACATTCATTCAACAAAGGCATGACAAGTAATCATTTCTGTCTACATCACCAGATAGGACACTTAATTTCTATATTATTGCATGTAAATGCAAACTTTTGCACAGCTGATGCCAATAGCTCTTTTTGGCTGGCTTATGCAAAATGACAAAAAAACAAATTCTAGGATTTGGACTGGGACTGTTGCTTTTTTTCTAATTTAGGATCCCTAGACAAAAGTTTATGAAAATAAAAATGTCAGTGTGAGTAAATATTTAAAATTTAATTTTCTTATATTTGTAATCTGAGCTTCTGTTCAGAAACACAGCATGGTGAATATGCCTGACTGATTTCTTCTTATTCACAGACAATAGGTATCTCAAACAACAAAGATTTATTAAATGTTGTGGGAGTTAAACTGAAAAAAATAAAATGAAAAAATAAAGAAAAGGTAGCCTTCAAAAGATGACACCACCTTGTTGGGTGGGCAGTGAATATAATTATCCCTGTCATCTACTTAAAGGACCTTGCAGCAGTTCCAAGCTATCCATGTGATCAATACATTGGCACTTATAAGCTTTATGGAGTGCTGGTGACACACTTTGATGAAAGACTGATGAAATCTTTACTCTCTCAAGAGAGCTCTGAGGCCCAAAACTATCTGTCATTTTTAAATATGTTGGATAGCGAGTAACCTACTGGACTCTATGGTTCCTTCCATAAGTCATTGCCTCTGTGACTTATTGACTGGCGGGAGGAATAACAGAGCCCGGTAAAGGAAACACTATTCAAAGCACTGGAAAGTGTCAGATAGCAGTGACACATGGAGCTCTTCACAAAAGCATAGGTCCACTCACAACCCAATGGAAAGGTAAGTATAAAATGTCTTATTTTACATGGTGGCTTTGAGAATAGAGGTATTTTCCAGGCCACAGATGCCTGATATGTGTGCCACAAGTTATGTGATTAAATAGTAGAAAAGTGAGATTGCTGCTATGTAAAATCCAAACTCGCCACTGGGTGGCGTATCAATCATATGACCTGTTCACTATCCACAGTCACTGTGTGGTTTGAGGGGATCCTTCCTCCATTCCGGGGGGGAGCAACGAGCCGGTGGTCTTGCTCTAGATCCTCCAACAGAGAAAAGGCCCCATAGTGAATAAACAGTATATGCAGAGGTGGAAATACGATGTGCACTCACTCGTTTAAGATGATCGGGATCAGAAAAACTTGTTCGCGCCGGGATGCTTCCGCGTTCCACGGCCGTTAACCGGAAGTGACGTTGTGACGTACGAGACTTTGCCCTACGCGTTTCGTCAGAGGGACGTCAACTGGAGCAGATTTTACATAGCAGCAATCTCACTTTTTTACTATTCAATCACATAACTTGTGGCACACATATCAGGCATTTGTGGCCTGGAAAATACCCCTGTGGTAGTGGGAAGGACATTAATTTCACATCTTGTCACAGTATTTATGTTTTTTGGTTCTTACACACCACTATATTTTCTTTTGGCTGCGAGTTTGGATATTTTCTATTGTTTGAATAAACACATTTATTTGTTCATCACGTTTCTCACTGAGCTTTTACCCACGGCAGTTGGTAACACTTTGAGATTTATTTTATTTTATATTATTATTTTCTCACTGATAACTTAACTCATGCCAGTTTGTGGCACTGTATTATTTAATCACTTTAAGGTAGCGCCGATACCAATCGTCACATCCCAAATTTCTCACTTTCACCCTTGCACCTGAGGGTTGATTGGTGGCAGCTTACACGTTTTTTCTCAATTTACATTCTCTCCATATTCAACAGTCCATAGCGCTGGTCAATTTTTCTTTAATATATTTCTTTTTATACAGGTGTCCAGTATCATTTTGGTTTTGAATGGGCTATGGATATTTAAATGTGTATAGAGATATAAATGCTTAATGCATTTTAGCAACTTTAAAAATAGACCCACAGTTTGAAATTTAAATTTGTATTGATGCTGCATAAAGGAGCAACCAACTGTCATCATGTTCATAGACAGCTATTATAAAAGACAGGTATCATTCATGTCATTGAACATTCATGTGAAAGGTCGGGTGATTGATTAAGCTCATTCAGCATCATCTGCATTTGTGATGCAATGCCCAGATGTTAAAGACAGTTAATTTACACTTCTAATTACTGTTAACCTGTTTTATACATATTGATTGAAAGTAATCTTTTGCATAATTAGTTTCATTAGGCCAAATCTGCAAGCAAGCAGTTTAACATAGTAAAACTTTTTTTTTCCTGCATTACCCTATCTGCCAATGAAACAAACAGCTCTTGTTTAAAAAATGCCTACAAATATTACAAAGCTTTTTCAGGATATTTGATTTGTTTATTTTGTAATCATTATTTTGCACTTTTTAAACCTGAGCAAAATTGTTCCTAAGCATGACCATGAAAAAATGTACTTGTTGTCTTGAATTCCTCCTGAAAAACAGCAATGTACTTCCTGTGCCTAGGCAATCCAGTGCCTTAAGCCCAATGGCTCTGACATAATTGACACAGTACATAATAAGTCACAGTGTACCAGTAATGGGAAAAATATCAGCTGTATTGAGCTTATAGTCTATAGTGGTGACATTAATTGTGTGCACAGTTCAACAGTTCAAGTTCTCTTTAATTCTCTTCCACTTAGCTTGGTGACTTTCATTTTTCTGCACTGAATAAGCAATTGTTTTCTATGTGCCCTGTTCACACCACAATGCTGGTGTGATGTGTAGTGCAATGTAGTGCGATGTGCACATCAGATGGCGCCTCCTGCCACAGTACTGCTTTGCAGTGCATGTCCTAAAGGTGTGTTGCCTATCAAATTATTTCAGACTGGTGAACACTTTCATTTTTAATTATTATTTATTGCCTGATAGTAAGTCTTATATGAACCTGAAATTGAGCAAATCATAAGTTCCGCACAAGATGCAATTTGCAAAGAACTCAATGGTTGATCCACTCTTGTGACCCCTTTCTCAAACCTTGAAACCCTAAGTACCCAAACTCATGATCCGGGAAACAGCATGCCGTTTCTTCATTTCTTTTAATGCTCCCAATCTAAAGTGACCCCCCCTATACTTGGTGATCTTGAGGATGGAGGTACTGAATAATTCGGATTAGCTGATTAACGTTGAAAGAATTATAGTTCTAAGGAGCAACCAGAAAACTTTTGTACTTTTGTCATGGCCAGCAGGAATACATAAGCTGACATTTTATTCACTATTCACATATCTTTATCCAAGAGTTCAGATTAGCTGTAGGGCTAAAACTGAGGGGTTGGCTTAGGCCAGGAGTTTAGCCTAAGCATAGTGTTATAGTTACAGTAATTGTTACGGTAGACAAAACAATACATAATGATTACTGTCAGGATTAACATTATAGCATTTTTACTTAGGTTCTAAATTTAAGCACTTGATTGATATAAGTACTTTACTGCCAAACAATTGCTTTTGTGATTTTGAGAATTGCTTTATTGTGCTGGTTTTTAAGATGTCCATTTTATCCAGTAAGAAATATTAAAAGTATGCTTATGGTGCCTATAAACGCTATAATGATGCACAATTGTCTACAGAATGGTTACCTAAACACAGCATTCTGTTTCTCTAATTTTTTTCAGTAGGTCTGCCACATAATTGTTTTCATTTACAAATTGTAATCCTTTTGCTCTCCTGCTTTACATTACAGTTTTTGTCTGAAAGAGTAGACTTGTCTTTTAATGCGTCTAAGCATTAATTTCCCAATTGATATAAACCTGTTCATGTAAACATATTTTATATAATTTATTTGTGAATAAGTAGTAGCATCAGAAGACAGAATATCTTTAAAATCAGGATGGTAAAGCTGAGAGCAATGTTTTCTTCATACAACTGACCTCCTGTCTCGGATTCCCACAGAGAAAACCACCAGCTGTCATTGCTGTGTCTCCTTTTGCATAACTTGGCATCTAACAGAGAGCAATAGGCCTGCAAAGCAAAAGTACATAAATGTCAGGTATCTGACTTTCTATATGGATGGTGGTTGTGTTTGTGTATTAAATATTACATCTAATATACAGTAACTGTTTATTTAAAGTCTTTAAAGCCAGTGACTTAAAGTGGTTGTAAAGGCAGAAGGTATTTTTTATCTTAATGCATTGTATGCATTAGGATAAAAAGCCTTCTGTGTGCAGCAGCCCCCCTTAGCCCCCCCGATACTTACCTGAGGTCCACCCAGATCCAGCAATGTTGCACGAGAGACTCGGCTGTGCGGGACTCACATCCCTCATTGGCTGAGACAGCAGCGCAGCGCCATTAGCGCCCACTGTAAATCAAAGTCGGGACAGGGCAAGGCCACGGCTCCATGTCTGAATGGACACACAGAGCAGCAGTGAGACTTGGGTGCCCCCACTTGCTATTTTCTTCAAATACTTTTTTTTTTATATTACTTATTTCTTATTTCATCAGTGTCGTTATTGCACACTTAAAGAGGAAGTAAAGTCTGTAGGGTTTATTCTTACCTGAAAAGTATTGAATACTAGCACATTATGTGACACTTACCTCCAAACAAAGCTCTCGTCGCCCCCACTGAAGGCCCCATCCATCTTCGCTCGTCTTCCTTCCAGGTCTATGGACTCCGGCTGTGCTACTGGCCGAAGCCACGTAATGTCACTCCCATGCATGTGCGCAGGAGCCGTGGTCACGGCACAGGGAAGATGGAAGCTGCTTGCTGTGGGGGCACTCAACAAGAGGGAGGAAGCACCAAAGAGGGACTTGAGAAGAGGAGGATCTGGGCTGCTCTGTGCAAAACCAACTGCACAGAGGATGTACGTATAACATGTTTGTTGTTTTTAATGAAAAAAAAATGAAACTTTAGTATCACTGTAAAGAGGTTGTAAACCCCCTGTAATGTTTGTACCTATAGGTGAGCCAATAAAAAGGCTTACCTATTGGTACTGTAAATATCTCCTAAACCTGCACCATTTAGCAGATATTTATTGTACAGTGGGTACGGAAAGGATTCAGACCCCCTTAAATTTTTCACTCTTTGTTATATTGCAGCCATTTGCTAAAATCATTTAAGTTCATTCTTCTTCCTCATGAATGTACACACAGCTCCCCATATTGACGGAAAAACACAGAATTGTTGACATTGTTGCAGATTTATTAAAAAAGAAAAAACTGAAATATCACATGGTCCTAAGTATTCAGACCCTTTGCTGTGACACTCATATATTTAACTCAGGTGCTTTCCATTTGTTCTGATCATCCTTGAGATGGTTCTACACCTTCATTTGAGTCCAGCTGTGTTTGATTATACTGATTGGACTTGATTAGGAAAGCCACACACCTTTCTATATAAGACCTTCCAGATCACAATGCATGTCAGAGCAAATGAGAATCATGAGGTCAAAGGAACTGCCTGAAGAGCTCAGAGACAGAATTGTGGCAAGTCACAGATCTGGCCAAGGTTACAAAAAGATTTCTGCTGCACTTAAGGTTCCTAAGAGCACAGTGGCCTCCATAATCCTCAAATGGAAGACGTTTGGGATGACCAGAACCCTTCCTAGAGCTGGCCGTCTGGCCAAACTGAGCTATCGGGGGAGAAGAGCCTTGGTGAGAGAGGTAAAGAAGAACCCAAAGATCACTGTGGCTGAGCTCCAGAGATGCAGTCAGGAGATGGGAGAAAGTTGTAGAAAGTCAACCATCACTGCAGCCCTCCACCAGTGGGGGCTTTATGGCAGAGTGGCCCGACGGAAGCCTCTCCTCAGTGTAAGACACATGAAAGCCCGCATGGAGTTTGCTAAAAAAACACCTGAAGGACTCCAAGATGGTGAGAAATAAGATTATCTGGTCTGATGAGACCAAAATAGAACTTTTTGGCCTTAATTCTAAGCGGTATGTGTGGAGAAAACCAGGCACTGCTCATCACCTGTCCAATACAGTCCCAACAGTGAAGCATGGTGGTGGCAGCATCCTGCTGTGGGGGTGTTTTTCATCTGCAGGGACAGGACGACTGGTTGCAATCGAGGGAAAGATGAATGCGGCCAAGTACAGGGATATCCTGGACAAAAACCTTCTCCAGAGTGCTCTGGACCTCAGACTGGGCCGAAGGTTTTGGCTTCACAACAACTCCGTGACTGTTCTTGAATGGCCCAGCAAGAGCCCTGACTTAAACCCAATTGAGCATCTCTGGAGAGACCTAAAAATGGCTGTCCACCAACGTTTACCATCCAACCTGACAGAACTGGAGAGGATCTGCAAGGAGGAATGGCAGAGGATCACCAAATCCAGGTGTGAAAGACTTGTTGCATCTTTCCCAAAAAGACTCCTGGCTGTATTAGATCAAAAGGGGGCTTCTACTAAATACTGAGCAAAGGGTCTGAATACTTAGGACCATGTGATATTTCAGTTTTTCTTTTTTAATAAATCTGCAACAATGTCAACAATTCTGTGTTTTTCTGTCAGTATGGGGTGCTATGTGTACATTCATGAGGAAGAAGAATGAACTTAAATGATTTTAGCAAATGGCTGCAATATAACAAAGAGTGAAAAATTTAAGGGGGTCTGAATACTTTCCGTACCCACTGTATACAGTGTCAATGATGTCAACGGCGCATGTGCTCTGAAGGAATCTTTAGAGCCCTGTGCCATGACCAGTAGCTCCTGCACGCATGTGTGGGAGTGACATCACACTGCTCTGGCCAGTAGCACAGCCGGAGTCCGCAAACCTGGAAGGAAGAAGAGCAAAGATAAATGCGGCTTTCAGCGGGGACGACGCAGGTTTTTTTTGGAGGTAAGTGTCACCTAATGTGCTAGTATTCGCTGCATACTAGCACATTATGCCTTTATGTTTCAGGTAAGAAAAAAAAAAAAACCTACAGACTTTACTTCCTCTTTAAATGTGCAATAACGTCACTGATGAAACAAGTAATATTAAAAAAAAAAAAGTATTAGAAGAAAAGTGTGGTCTCAGTCCTTGTTCTAAATTACTTGACATCTCCTGAGCCTGTTGGCTTTCAGTCAGTACACACACAAGGTTAGGGTCAGTTAACATAGGAGCTAAAGTTTGAAGCTGATTGGTTACTATGCACAGCTGCACCAGATTCTGTGTGTACCAGTTTTAGTAAATCGCCCCTATGGGGTTTTTTATTATTAAGCTTTGAATTCTGTGCCCCTAATGGATAAATTCATGTATTTCTTTTAAATGGGTTTCCTGTTGCCTAAACAAACCTTTTTACTGGATTCTGCCTTCTAATTCTGAACATCTAGTTGATATTTGTGATACTTACTTTTACCTACCTTTGCTGTTGTCCTGTCTAGAAATGTACATGGTGGGAACTGATAATAAAGACCAACCATTTTGTTGTTACTTTTGGGTCATAAATTTCGTTCATGGTTGGGTGACCCATCCGAAAGCCCAAGTTTGGAATAAATTTCACCCCCTAACCAGCCCTCCCTTCCACCCCCTATATTAAAAAAAAACTCTTTAAACCCCTGTTTTCACTTACCTTAGGATCCAGTTACACAATCTTCCAGTGCTGGATCCTTCTCATCTCTGTTTACTTCTCACTAGGGTCTTTCTTCTGGGTGTCCATGATACTGCTTGGGTGATGAGGACTTTCCCATTAGCTGGGCAGTGGAGGGATTCTGTTAGGATCCAGAAGAGATTTTAAGCTGGACCAAGAGTTAAGGGGACTGGACAGTGAGGGTAACATGTGGGCTGGACTAGCCGTGCCCCCATATAGAAAGGGAATTAGCAAGGGACCTGAATGGGGGGGGGGGATATAGAGGGGAGTGAAAGAAAGGGATGATAGGGAGATGCCCAAAACTGGGTTTAAGGTATTCACATAGGTAGTAAATGGCTGCATAATCTGTAGCTATGCAACAAACCATCAGTTTATACATCCTGAACCAAAAAAGGTTTTGGTTTGCTCTCTGTTGTTGTCTGCTGATAGAGTGAACAAAAACCAGCTCTATTTGTCAGCTAAATTTACAAAAATCCAGTGTCCACTAGGCACATTAGGTAAAAAAAAAAAAAAAGATGCTGAATGGGTCATTTTTTTAAATGACGCCATCATAAGTGCTTAGAGCTTTAAAGAAGCATAATACTCAAAGTTTGCAGCAAAAACGATTCCACCTTTATTTTCTATCAGTAGCTTTTTCTGCTCCTCCCTCCCAGCAGTGACTTGCTAGCCATCCACCCTTCTAAAAGGTAATAATAACAAAAAGCAGAAGCACAGAAAGAATGGAGAGAGCAAACTTAATTACCTCTGCTGCTTCTCTATGAATTAATTTATCCAAAATGGCAGCAGCTACAGAGGAAGGCCCATTTCCAAGCTTGTGTGCTGCTTGTCAGAAATATGTAAATATTTGAATGTCTATAGCCTGACCACAGTTCTGCTTCAAGGTGCTTGCTGTTTAGCAGCTCTTTTAGTTTACAGGATATTCGTTCGATACAGGTATATTTTAACAAATAATAATTTTTGCTGTGCATACCTATCTTTGGATAATGTCTTAGACCCCGTTCACACTGGGGCGACTTGTCAGGCGACCTGGTCAGTTGACAAGTCGCCGTGGGTCGCCTGCCATAGATTAGCACAGGACCCGTTCAAATAAGAGCGACACAAGTCGCTCCGACTTAGAAAAAGGGTCCTGTACTACTTTGGGGCGACCTGGAGCGACCTGCATTGACTTCAATGATATGAAGTCCGTGCATGCCGCTCCGAGGTCGCGGTGCGAGCTGTGCACCGCGACTTCACAGGTCACCCCGGGAAGTCGGGTCGCCTGTATGTAAAACCGGCTCTTAACTGATGGAATATTGGCATATTACCAACCAAGCTTTTGTTTATTTATTCAATACTACATTAAAACATGGATAAAACCAAAAACAAAAATGTAATATTTTCCTTTTCTTGTTTGGGCTTTTTTACTGTATATTCACCTGGTGGTCTGGCAAATAACACACTTCTTGTCTTAGGGTGTCTCTTTTCTGGATGGAGCAGCAATGGGGGCACTTTAGATGCACTAGCAGAATTGGACTTGACACCCATTAAAGAGCTCCTGCTAGCAATTTTACAGTTACAGCAACTGTTTGTTTATAAACAAGCTTTTAAAGCTTATAAACAAGCTTTTGTTTATTTATTCAATACTACATTAAAACATGGAAAAAACCAAAAACAAAAATGTAATATTTTCCTTTTCTTGTTTGGGCTTTTTTACTGTATATTCACCTGGTGGTCTGGCAAATAACACACTTCTTGTCTTAGGGTGTCTCTTTTCTGGATGGAGCAGCAATGGGGGCACTTTAGATGCACTAGCAGAATTAGGCTTGACACCCATTAAAGAGCTCCTGCTAGCAATTTTACAGTTACAGCAACAGTTTTTTTTCCCTTTTAGAATAAAGGTTTTATAGAAATATATAAATGCTGCCCATTATAGGTACTCCTGTCAGTATTATATGGTTTGTCTCAACCCTCTAACTGCCACCTTTTGATCTGTTAACCACTTTAAGTTTACCCCCCTTCATGACCAGGCCTTTTTTTGCGATACAGCACTGCTTTACTTTAACTAGCAATTGTGTGGTTGTGCAACCCTGTACACCCCCAAAAAAGTATGTTCTTTTTTTTCCCACAAATAGAGCTTTCTTTTGTTGGTATTTTATTACCTCTGCATTTTTTTCAGCTATAAACAAAACAATAATGACAATTATGAAACAAAAAAACAATATTTTATTTGTTACTTTCAGCTATAAAACATATCCAATAAAAAAAAATTTTTTTATCAATTTTGGCCAATATGTCTTCCGTTAAATATTTATGGTACAAAAAAATCCCAAAAAGCATACATTGATTGGTTTGCGTAAAAGTTATAGCATCTACAAACTATGGGATTTTTTTTTTACACTTTTATGGGGAACCAGTGACACCAATACAGTGATCAGTGCTAAACATATGCACTGTCACTGTACTAATGACATTAGCAAGCAAGGGGTTAACATCAGGGGCGATCAAAGGATTAAATGTGTTCCTCTGGAGTGCTTACTAACTATGGGAGATTGTGCTTGTACTGTGAGAAGGCAGAGATCCGTGTTCCTGCTTAGCAGAAACACAGGGTCACTACCTTCCCCTCTCACAGAACGGCGATCTGCCTTGTTTACATAGGCAGACCGCCGTTCTGCTTCTCTCTGGAAAGATCAGCGGGTCCTGGCAGACATCGTGCACACCCCAGACCCAGAAGTGCAGAATCATGTACAAGGTACATAATTCTGCACAGGAGAGCCACCTTGCTGCTGTATATATATATATACAGTATACGGTCACCAAGCGGTTAAAGAAAGTTGAAGAGAAAACAGATCTACTGGCCAAATCACCGGGTGAAAAAAAATAACAAAATCCTTGAAAAAGAAAACTAGTACAGCCACCACATTTAGGATTTTTTTTGTTTAAGGGTTTATTACCACTTTAAAGTGATTCTAAAGGTTGTAAAAATAAATAAATAAATAAACATGTTATACTTATCTGCACTCTGCAGTGGTTTCGCACAGAGAAGCCCCGATCCTCTTTTTTTGGGCCCCCTTGCCGACATTCCTAGCTACTCCCCCCCTGCAGAGTGCCCCCAATAGCAAGCCAGTGTAAGGCACTCGAGCAGGCTCGCTCCCAAGTCACACTCAGGGGAGGACTGGGCCAGGGGGCAGGGGGGCAATTGCCCCACGGGCCGCTTTGATCCCCTGTAAAAAGGCTGCACCGCTTCTGCCACAGTCATGCCTAAAGGATTCCTGGTGAAGGGAAGTAAAAAGTCCCTGCTGCTGACCTACTGAGTGGGTTGAAGACAAGGACAGAGCGCAGGCTCAGGTAAGTATAGGGGGGGGGAGGCTCAGGAGGGAGCTGCACATAGAAGGTTTTTTAGCTTAATGCATAAAATGCATTAAGGTAAAAAAAAAAAAAAACCTTCTGCCTTTAGAAACACTTTAAAGGCATTTACAGCAGCTCCAGCTTTGAGCATATTGACTTAATTTGCATAGAAACAAAAGAATAAAGCAGATTTAGCTGTAAAGAAAATGTAGCAGCAGTGAGATTATTGTCTGTTGGTTATAAACTTCTTGCAAACAAACAGTCACAGAAGTAAAATCAGATTTGCTGATAAACTCCACAATACTCAATTGCAGCAAATGTTTCCCAAGAGGTAACGCGACATACGGAGATCTGAAGCCATAATTAACTTATCTCACTGCTGTACACTCCAAATGTGTCACTTAGAAAAGTAGCTCAGTTTGTTACACTAATACCTTTAAATGTGAAGTCTTTTCCTTCTAAGACGTAAATAACATTTATCATCGCTGAGGTAGAACTAGAAGTTTAGGAATTCAGAAGGGTTCTGGATAAATGTCATTGTGCCAACAGAGGTCTCTTACTTTGCAGAATTATCTGATCCTCTGTTCAACCTGTTGATAATAAAAGTAGATATAAGCTACAACTGAGTGACATTTAGTCTTCTAAAGCACTGTGTAACCTCTTTCGCACCTCATAATGTATATATGTGTTTGGGTGGGCTTTGAAACCCAGGTGCCCCACGTATGTGTCCATGGCAGCATGAGTTGGTGTGTGCTGAAAGCACTAACCGCACACTCTTAGTACACTGCCCATGCTGTAATTGACAGATCTTGGTCACAGCTTTAGACTGGACTCCTGATCCTGTGGCTATTGTGAAAGTCAACCACAGTGTTCAATGGATAGAGAAGCCATTCTGCCTCTAGGGCAAGGGTCTCCAAACTATGGCCCTCCAGCTGTTCAGGAACTAAATTCTCAGCATGCCTAGTCATGTCTGTGAATGTCAAAGTTTTACAATGCCTCATCGGATATGTAGTTCCACAACAGCTGGAGGGCCGTAGTTTGATGATCGCTGCTCTAGGGCATGGGTGTCCAACCTGCAGCCCTCCAGCTGTTGAGGAACTACAGAACCCATGAAGCATTGCAAGGAAAGTCCCATGGGGCATTGCAAGGTTGACAGTTGCGAGCATGACTCCCAAAGGCATGATGGAACTTGGCTCCCAAAGGTAGAGGCATGATGGGACCTGAAGTTCCGCAACAGATAGGGGGCCACAGGTTGGACACCCATATGCTAGGGCATTAAAACCCACTTAAAGGGCCACTGGTAGTGGGTGTGATGGAGTTAAAAAAATGAAACTTTTTTAATTATTAAAATAATTTTTCAACCTTTGTTCATCCTTTAATATATTCAAGTGCTGTGGAGCTCCTACATCCTTTTTGCAGTCATCTTCTGTTTTCGTGTATGCACCCCACTAATGGCTGAATGGAATTTCATTTTTTATGACA
Source organism: Pelophylax lessonae (assembly GCF_965119305.1). Lineage (NCBI taxonomy): Eukaryota > Metazoa > Chordata > Amphibia > Anura > Ranidae > Pelophylax > Pelophylax lessonae. The sequence goes on along the minus strand of NC_138772.1, from coordinate 501,490,638 downwards.
ATAGTGGACAATGACTGTGGAATGTGTGTCAGCATGACCATTTTTTAGCCACCCCCGCCACCAATGAAAGGGTAAAATGCAAGAGCACAGCTGAAAGACAGAGTCAGAGTTATTCAAACATTAAATATGAATAAAGCATATCCATCTATTGTGTGCACTAGTCTCAAAACAGAGCATCTGTCCACTACCTCATCCCCCTGCTATCTATATGAGTGTTTTCTGACAAGTTTCCTGAAACCAAGAGGAACAAGATGACATGGGAGGAATCTCCAACACAAAGCTTGTGATTGACAGCCTTAGCTCTGTTCCTGTGTGCTGTATTAAGGTGGTGGTGGTGGTGGGGGGGGGGGGGGGGGTCCCTTTCCTCTAATCAGCTCTCAGAGCTCTCATCACTGGGCTCTGTTGAGTGTAACTTCAGCTCTCTTCCATCTGCTTTCTGAAAGGTCAAACAAGCTGTATAAACGTAGGACTTTGAGCAGTTGTAAAGAAGAGATGACTGCAGATAAACAGGCACAATGTATGTAGGTGGATTTGTTTCTAAAAAATGTATTAAGATTTTTTCAAAGATGTCAATACAAAGCATAGTGCAATAATACTAAAAAGGTAACTGAAACAGTAAATAAAATACTGAAACCATTGAAAGCAGCCGGAAACAATGCATAAAAGTTGTAGATCATAGATTAATGAGCAGAGGGTAGGACAATATGTAGTAACTACACTAATTGTGAATAGACGAGGACAGAGCCCCAACCAGCAGGGCCACATTCTTGCCTGTCAAAGTAAATATGACAATGTGAGTGAAGGGCGTGATGGTCCGCATATTATATGGGTGGAGTCAAGAGCAGAGAAGAGAATAGTAAGAAAAGAAAAGGAAGAAGTGAAGGGATAGAGAAAAACATGGAACTATGCAATCATGTTTTATCATTTAAACTTTGTTTAAATTTTATTTTCCTACCCATATTACATTTGTATTTACTGTATATACACTGTATGTTTGGAAGAACATCTGTAGCTGCAGGGAAGACCTGCAGACTTCTATTCTAAAATAAAAACTGATTATATTTCAGCTCCATGTGGAAGTCGCTCTACTGGCTCGGAGGGCACCGTATTATCACCAAACTATCCCAAAAACTACAGCATTGGACACAACTGCGTGTATTCCGTTGCAGTTCCCAAGGAGTTTGGTGAGTAAAAAGAAAGATTCCGTCATACAATACATGAATGCCGATATGAATTTTATCTCAAATACATGTGTTGTTTATATTTGTGATTTGTTTAAATAGTTCTATATCCTTATGATGAAAATGGGTAGTTCTCAACAAAGTCTATAGAAACAATAACATCAACTGATTAGAAATTGTCATTAGGCAAATACTCTAGATACTGTTTATAGATGATTTTTATCAGAAACATGATGTGGGATATATCATGTCATTTCTTTTTTAATATGAGTTTGATTTGAATGGTAACTTTTTTTACATTACAAATGTGATTAGCTGACTCAACCTTGAAACAATGAATACTGTTTTTAAGTATGGAATATTTTGTGGATATTAAAATCGAAGATGGATTCAAGGGGTTGTTTGATTTAAGTCCTGTTAAAGTAGAAATAATACTGCTGTATGTCCTTGGAACTCTTTCCATACAAATAAGCACAAGATACTTGTACACTATTGCATACTTAGCTCCAAGTTTGGCTTCCACAAGTGATGGAAGGCCCATGGTCCCCCTTATTGCTCCTATGGCTGTTGCAATCCTCTCATGGTCTTCTTCAACATCCAGCATCTTCTTTCTTCAGCCATTGGATGGGCACTGATGATGTAGCTCCTGTACATGTATCTCCTATGCATGCATGCTAGGGTGGCATTGTCCAGCACCCAGCTCTATTCTCCGCATCTTACAGCTGCCAGAAATGGACCTGGAATTTACATTGTACCAAGCATGTGCTGCGGGAATTGTACACCAAGATTATATTTTATAATAGACAGGTGAATCATTTTTTTTTTTGGAGAAGAGACTTATGAAATACTTTAAAATGCTTTAACATTTATTTTTAACTATAGTTTTTAACTATAGTTCTTCTTAAAAACTTGACACCGATCACATCCCATTACATGCCTCTAGCTAATCTAAAAAAAAAAAAAAAAAATCAAAAGCTCTATTGCTTACCTGTAACCATGGTCATGTGATATACCATATGGTAAATAAGGATAATCAGCGCAAACCACAAAAATCATAAAAAACTAAAAAATGGTACATACAAGGCTGCAAACAATTAGTGCCAAACATATAACACTGTGATAAATATATAAAAAATTATTGCTGCGCCAAGTGAAAATACATATGCTTAAATAACTTAAATCAGAAAGCAACTCAATGCTGATATATAAAAATCAAATAACAGTGATAATCAGTGATAAATTGCAGTCCCAATAGTGAAAAACTAAAGGTGAACAATAAATCCAATGAAGCAATCAATCTTCATCTGTGATCAAAATAAAGTGCTGCATGCTTCATTCCAGTGCTCCCAGTGGCTAGTGCAAGATAAGCAGCTCACCTTAAAGCGGAGTTCCACCCAAAAGTCCTGACCCCCCGACATGCCACATTTGGCATGTCATTTTTTGGGGGGGGGAGCGGGTACCTAGTTTTGACAGGTACCCGCTCCCACTTCCGCTCGGAGCGCCGCGGCGCCCTGAGCGGAAGTTCTCCTCTCCCCCTCCCTCCCTGCAATCTTCTGGGACACGTCAGAGGTCCCAGAAGATTGCCGGCCAATCACGGCGCGCAGCGCGACTCGCGCATGCGCAGTGGGTACCCGGCTGTGAAGCCGCAAACTGTAACAGCCGGGTGCCCACAGCAGTGATGCCGGCGCCGAGGGAGAGGATCGAGGCTTCCGGCGGCCGCATCGCTGGACCGTTGGACAGGTGAGTAAATGGCTGGAACTCCGCTTTAAGGACCCCGCTGACGAAGTCTCTGATGTAACGGGGGAGGAGCCTGCTCAGAGTTACGTTGATCCTTGGGGGTACACAGAGAACTGCTTTGACGCTAGAAGCTTGCACTGTTGAAGTGCTTATGAATGTAAGTGAATTTTAATTTGATAAAGGGAATTAAAGCTTTTGAAAACAGAGAGCATTAGATCCTGTCTTCTTTTTTCACACCGGGTTCTTGGCCCATGTGGAGCGGTAGCTGGAAGCAGTGTAAGAAGGGACACCAGGCTGTTATCCACTCATCCATCTGTATACATCCCAAGCGTGTATGACTGTCATGAGTCTAATCCTATGGTGAGCTGCTTATCTTGTACTAGCCACTGGGAGCACTGGAGTGAAGCATGCAGCACTTTATTTTGATCACAGATGAAGATTGATTGCTTCATTGGATTTATTGTTCACCTTTAGTTTTTCACTATTGGGACTGCAATTTATCACTGATTATCACTGTTATTTGATTTTGATATATGAGCATTGAGTTGCTTTCTGATTTAAGTTATTTAAGCATATGTATTTTCACTTGGCGCAGCAATAATTTTTTATATGTGATATACCATAATCCTCCACTTTATAGTGTGGGAGGGTAATTCTTCCAGTGCGTACCTCACTTTATAAAGGCTGTCAGAACAATACATTAAAGGGTCCCCACAGGTGTCCTCTGGTCTCACAGAGGTTGCATGATGATGTCACAACACAAGGGAGTGACAACAAGACCAGTCAGCTGCATGCAGAGCAACTTGAGATCAACAGTCTGTGTTAATAGAAGAGGCACTGTGGATGGTCAAGTGATAGTGGACTCAGGTAACCAAATGATAGTCTTAGGAACTTTTTTTTTACTTTTTTTTTACTTTTAAAGTGATGAATGGCTAGAAATTAGTGTGTTGGATAACTTTCATTTTTTTTTCCTTGGAGTTTTTCTTCAGGAAACTATCTAAGTTACTGGTTGTCTGGTAGATCAAACATGAGGGCTCACTGATAATGCTGGTTTAGAGACCCACTACCCTATATTTCCTGCAAGCATGGTCAACTGCTAGGGACCCATCCTTTTTGCCGCATCTCAATGTTCTCTCACACAGCTGGGAGTTTAACAATATCAAATTGCACTATACACAAGAGGTTATGTGAAGCAGAACAATGCCCAGAACAACTATTTAGAGTCTTTGTCATATTTCCTTGAGAAGGGAAGTTCCATTTTAGTTAGGCAATAGCTTGTTTTGTTCATTGTTATAACTTAGCTTGGTGATCTTTTGCAAGGTGATTTCAGAATGAGCTTTATATGCTTTCCAAGCTTTAAAAATAATTTATGCAGTATGTAAAAAAACAGAGTCAGCCAAAAGATAAACCCACGTATGACCAACATTGGTCACAGCCTTACTAATTAGATTGCGGATTAGCTAACCCAATACATTCCTTGTCCAGTGATTTAGCTTATTGTTTGTCAGCTCTTTCTATAATTTGCATACTGAAAAAACTGCTAATTAACATATCTCCCCTGATAATGCAATTGCATTTTCCCCAAATTATCTCATTTTTTTCATGTAATTTAATATGAATGTATACAAATTTGGTATGTATAAACATTAATATTGCAATTAATAATATTATTATTATGATTATCATTATACAGTATTACAATTAATGTTATAATTCACCTTCAACATTATTCTCTGAGGCTGTGAATAGTTCAGGTATGGTAAGCTGGCTTCTTTCTGGGTGCCTGCATTTCATCTTCTGGGGAGGGTGACCCAAAGTCCTGAGTTGCCCTCATAAAAGAAAATTGCAAGACCTAGCATGGAAACTGCAGCTCCTCTTTTTCCACTACCTGCACCTTCCTAGTGATCAGCAGTGTGATCAGTAGTGTCAATGATAAATAGGAATGCGCAGTGGCATTGAGGAAAAGAAAAAAATGGGAATCATGTGAGATGTGCAGTACCATAAGATTGGGGTATTCTTAAAAAAAAAAGTTTCCACGAGGCTTTTCACCCCCTCCGTTCTCCAGGCTATATCCTCCTCTACTGCTACTCTTCCATTGAATCAATCCACTTCCTGTAACCCTAGGCTGTCATAGACAATCTCCCTTGTGGTATCTTTCTGTTGATAAGGGCACACAGAGAATGGCACTAATGCCACTACATTAGCACTGTTTTCTGCAAAATTAGGACTGCCCATTAACAGTCGAAAGAAGAACAGAATCCCACTTGCCACTTGACTGGCCATAGGTTTTAAATGTTACTATATGGGAAAATGGGTTTCCAGTGGATTGAGCGGTCTTTGAGTGGAAAAAGAAAGATAAGCTTTAACTAAAAGCACATCTTTGAGCTGATATAAATGACATGTTCACATATACACCAATGAATTACTGTATATCAAATACTATTAAAATGAATGTCACGACAATACTATCTTAGTATTTGCTTCATCCTGAACTGCATGTAAACACTTAAATACACAATTGAAATACATGGAGGTGAATGTTTTACCTATGGCAAAGGATGTTTGTTGCTTAGACTGTCTTGTTATCCAGACAACGCCCGCCAAGTAACACAAGTATTTTCTGGAACTCACAGACTATCAGTGCCATCTGTTCCAAGACTCACCACAGCCAATAATGGGCAATACACACTATAAGATTTTCTGAACCATAACCAAAACCATATAATATGAGGTCAAACCTAAACACTTTCAATTTGTATGCAATCTGGCAGGCCCTTGCACTACATAGAAAAGGTAAATCTGAAGGGAATCTAACCACAAAAGTTGGATAGTGTGTATCCAGCTTAATTGGGTAATAAAGCAGGAAACCCTTATTGGTGAGCTCATCCCTTTGCTTTCCCCACCTGTAAGCATGGCCATTGTTAAGTTGGTCATATATGTTTCAGTTTTTTCATTCAACCAGCAGGCTGAATGAAATACCTGAACTGATTCACCATCTATACATTTGAAGAGGATCATGGAATCCTCCCCTTTGTGTCACTTTATTCTGACATTGGGGAAATTCCCCTGCTGTCATTATACAATGACCAGAGTAGCAGCCCTTTGCCTGCATGTGCTGATGGAAACAACATTTTCCAACAAATCGCCTACTGAATTTCCCACATGTTGATCCCTGTATGGCCAGCTTTAGACTGGCAGCACCATGAAAGGTTGAAAGCCCCATTGTCTTAGAGTACTTCCCTAATTGCCTTAGAGTGCTGGCCTTTCCTCTCCTAGTTTGAGCTGTAATGATATTTGTAATGATTTCATAAATAGATTATATTGTGTAATTTAATATTTGCCTGGAGCTAAGTTTTGATGATAAAATATATGAAGACACCAACAGAACAGGGAAGAGACTTGATTTCCGGGTTTGTTGGTTATTTGAAAATACCAATACAAAATGGTCCCAACAGTCCTGACACCAAATCTCAATGCTGTCTACTCATACATACACAAAGTTACATAAAACTGACTTTTAAGGTATAAAATAATATATAAATGTATAATGTATAAATACTACCACAGTAAATTCTGGATAAAACTCTTATACATATACTGTATTAAAAAAGAGGAAGGTAAAATATACAGAATCCTTCACCAGATATAATGACACATAAAGATACACATCACAGATACTTTCAATGGTTTAACTACCCTTTCCCATGGACTTTTCCCAGTTTATACATTAAAATGAAAGTTGGTACAATACTCCACAAGTAGTTGGTAGTAGATTCTTGACATGTTTTGCAGATATCCTGAAATCTGTTTAAGCAAAAGACAAACCAGGAGGGTATCTGGAAGTAACATCAAGGACATATTAGGAATACATATGTAAAAAAAACGTTGAAAGATACAGCAAACTTTATAGGAGAAGAACTTCCATCTATTACCATCCATGTATCCCATGGAAACTTAAAGCTAAACTCCAACTAGAACTGAATGGAATGGTCAGCTCCAGCATAGATCATACCTCTATACAATGTTTCTCTGATGTATGGAGATCCTCTGATATTCTGGGTTTAGTGTTGGTTTTGCATCATGTGAAAGTCTGTATAGTCTGGGTGTAGAATGGGGGCCTTCAAGCCACTTCCTGCTGTATGTCTAGCCTAGAACACACCCCTCTGTAGTATTTCAGAGTCTGCTAATTATGTAACGTCCTTCACAGCTCTGATGGTGGGTGGGATGGTATACATCCTAAGTAGCATTCAGTCACACCCAGTCACACCTACAGGAAGAGTCCAAACTTCCCAAGTCCCTTCTCACAGATCCCAGCATTATTAACCACTTGCCGACCGCCGCAAGTACATTTACTGCGGCAGTCAGCCCCGTACGGCAAAGTGACGTAGTACTATGTCGCTCGCCTGTGAGCCTCTAGGGGGCGAGCGTGTGCCGCCGGAGGCACGCTCCCGCCCCCGCTCGTTCCCTGACATGTCCGCGCGTGTGACAGCCGGTGGACCCGATGTCCGCTGGTTACTCGCGATCTCCCGGTGGAGACGGAGAAAGGCAGGCGGCTGATGTAAACAAAGCTGCCTGTCATTCTCCCTGATCTAACTGCAGAGATCATACGATCCTGCTATGTAGGATCGTATGTCTCTGTGGTTACATCACTAGCCACACCCCTTTACAGTAAGAAGCATGCCCCTAGGGAAACACTTAACCCCTTGATCACTAATAAAGTTAATCCCTTCCCTGCCAGTGTCATTTTTACAGTAACAGTGCATATGTATAGCACTGTTACTGTAGTAATGTCACTGGTACCCCCAAAAGTGTCAAAAATGTCAGTCAAGGGTCCGATCTGCCCACCGCAATGTCGCAGTCCCGCAAAAAAAAATCGCAGATCGCCACCATTACTCATTAAAAAAAAACAATAAAAATTACAAAAATCTTTCCCTTAGTTAGTAAACGCAATAACTTTTGCGCAAACCAATCAAAATACGCTTATTGCGATTTTTTTACCAAAATATGTAGCAGAAAACAAATTGGCCTAAAATGTTAAAAAATTTGGATTTTTACAATTTTTTGGGGGGGAATTTCATATAAAAAAATGTGAAAAATATTGTTATTTTTTCAAAATTGTGGCTATTTTTTTGTTTATAGCGCAAAAAGTAAAAATCGCACAGGTGATCAAATACCACCAAAAGAAAGCTCTGTTTGTGGGGATGTCAATTTCATTTGGTTACAGCGTTGCACAACCGCGCAATTGTCTGTTAAAATCACGCAGTGCCGAATCGCAAAATAGGGCCTGGTCAGGAAGGGGGTAAAATCTTCCGGGGTTGAAGTGGTTCAAAAAAACAAAACTAAGCCCTCTATATAATATACACAGACTGCTGGGAAGGCTCATTGTGCTTATGCTGGGAGGAATGAATAGAAAACCCTGGTACTTACAGCACCTTCAGCACAACTATCACAGACTATCGCTATCACACAGAAAATGTGTGCTTTTTCTTGCAGATCGCCCTGCGTTTGGAAACTCACAGATGTGAATGAATGGTAACCCAAGCACAACGTGTGTTGCCACATGTTTTCAAAATGCACAGCAAAGCACGCGTTTTCTATACACAGTGCCGCTCGTTTGGAAATGTGCAGATGCAAATGCAGCCTATATGGTAAACACAAGCATGACGCACATTGCTACACATTTCCAAAATACATGGCAAAGCATACATTTTCTTGCGGTTTGCTGTGCATTTGGAAACACACAGATGTGAACAAATGGTAACACAAGCATGATGAGAGTTACTGTGCATTTTTGAAAAGCATGGCATGGTGGGCATTTTCTTGTGGGTTGCCATGCATTTTGAAACGTGCAGATGCAAAAGAAAAGTAACGTAAGAGTGCCCTGAGTTTTCTTGTGGCTTTCCGTGTGTTTGGAAATGCACAGATGTGAACGAATGGTAACACAAACTTGACATTTGTTTTTGAAACGCATTGACAAAGCACATATTTTCTTTGCTGGTTGCTGCACATTTTTAATATGCATGACAAAGCGTGCATTTTTTATTGCAGGTTGCTGTGAGGTCAGAAAAACGCAGACACAAATAAATTGTAATGCAAGCGAGCCACACATTGTCAAGCATTTTTGAAACGCTCACCAAAATGTGCATTCGCTTGCGACTTGCCTGCATTTGCAGATGCAAACAAATGGTAACATACAGTATCTCACAAAAGTGAGTACACTCCTCACATTTTTGTAAATATTTTATTATATCTTTTCATGTGACAACACTGAAGAAATGACACGTTGCTACAATGTAAAGTAGTGAGTGCACAGCTTGTATAACAGCGTAAATTTGCTGACCCTAAAAATAACTCAACACACAGCCATTAATGTCTAAACTGCTGGCAACAAAAGTAAGTACACCTCTAAGAGAAAATGTCCAAATTGGGCCCAAAGTGTCAATATTTTGTGTGGCAACCATTATTTTCCAGCACTGCCTTAACCCTCTTGGGAATGGAGTTCACCAGAGCTTCACAGGTTCCCACTGGAGTCCTTTTCCACTCCTCCATGACGACATCACAGAGCTGGTGAATGTTAGAGACCTTGCGCTCCTCCACTCTCCATTTGCGGATGCCCCACAGATGCTAAATAGAGTTTAGGTCTGGAGACATGCTTGGTCAATCCATCACCTCTACCATCTTCTTTAGCAAGGCAGTGGTCATCTTGGAGGTGTGTTTGGGGTCATTATCATGTTGGAATACTGCCATGTGGCCCAGTCTCCAAAGGGAGGGGATCATGCTCTGCTTCACTTTGTCACAGTACATGTTGGCATTCATGGTTCCCTCAATGAACTGTAGCTCCCCAGTTCCGGCAGCACCCATGTAGCCCCAGACCATGGCACTCCCACCACCATGCTTGACTGTAGGCAAGATACACTTCTCTTTGTACTCCTCACCTGGTTGCCGCCACACATGCTTGACACCATCTGAACCAAATATGTTTATCTTCATCTCATCAGACCACAGGACATGGTTCCAGTAATCCATGTCCTTAGCCTGCTTTTCTTCAGCAAACTGTTTGTGGGCTTTCTTGTGAATCATCTTTAGAAGAGGCTTCCATCTGGGACAACAGCCATGCAGAACAATTTGATGCAGTGTGTGGCGTATGGTCTGAGCACTGACAGGCTGACCCCCCACCTTCAACCTCTCCAGAAATGCTGGCAGCACTCATATGTCTATTTCATAAAGACAACCTCTGGATATGACGCTGAGCATGTGCACTCAACTTCTTTAGTTGATCATGGCGAGGCCTGTTCTGAGTGGAACCTGTCTTGTTAAACCACTATATGGTTTTGGCCACCATGCTGCAGCTCAGTTTCAGGGTCTTGGCAATCTTCTTATAGCCTAGGCCATCCTTATATAGAGCAACAATTCTTTTTTTCAGATCCTCAGAGAATTCTTTGCCATGAGGTGCCATGTTGAACTTCCAGGGACCAGTATGAGAGAGTGAGAGCGATAACACAAAATTTAACACACATGCTCCCCTTTCACACCTGAGACCTTGTAACACCAACAAATCACATGATGCCAGGGAGGGAAAATGGCTAATTGGGCCCAATTTGGGCATTTTCACTTAGGGGTGTACTCACTTTTGTTGCCAGCAGTTTAGACATTAATGGCTGTGTGTTGAGTTATTTTGAGGGGACTGCAAATGTACACTATTATACATGCTGTACACTCACTACTTTACATTGCAGCAAAGTGTCATTTATTCAGTGTTGTACCATGAAATGATAAAATAAAATATTTGTAAAAATGTGGGGGGTGTACTCACTTTTGTGAGATACTGTAAATATGATGCTTGTTGCCATGTGTTTTCAAAATGCATGGCAATGTGTGTGTTTTTGTGCAGGGTTCAGTGCATGCCTTGCTATGTGTATTTGAAACACACAACAAAGTGCATGTTTTCTGCAATTGGAAATGAGTAAATGAGAACGCAGTCTAAATGGTAACGCAATTGTGACATACATTGCTGCTCATTTTCAAAACATATGGCAAAGCGTGCATTTTTTATTGCGGGTTGCTGTGCTTTTGGAAACACGCAGATGCAAATGAATTGTAATGCAAATGTGATGCGCATTGCCAAGCATTTTTGAAATACAATGCAAAGCGTGCTTTTTCTTGTGGGTTGTCATGCATTCAGAAATGCGCAGATGAGAACGCAGCCTAGATAAAAAGTGCTACATTCATTGCCGCACATTTTGGAAACATGTGTTTTCTATTCGGGTCACCATGCATTTAGAAACATGCAGATGCAAACCCAGCCTATGTGGCACTGTGAGAGCGTGGTGTGTTTGGTGGGTGTTGCCATGGGTTTTTTCTATGCGGTTGCATGAGCAAGCATGCATGAGTGCCCTCTTAGCAAGTGGCGGTGAGAGAAGAGAAGGACTGGGGTTTCTCTCTGCAAAACAAATACACAGATCAGGAAAGTATGACATGTTTGTTATTTAAAAAACAAAAAACAAAATTGCCTTAAGAATCAATTTAACTTTCTGGCTAAAGTTCCACTTCCTGCTTCTCCCTATTCACTGCGCAGAGTAATGGAGTGTGGTCGGGGATAACACAATTCCATTTCTCCCCCAATCACCACCCACATGAAAGCCCAGAATTACCCACAGTAATCCTTAGACCCGCCCGCATCAACTCCCACAGCTGCTCCAAAGGACTCCCATAGCCCAAAGTGAAACTACAGAGGCTCAAAGCATGATGGGACATGTAGTATCAGGACTGGCAAAGGAAGGAAACAGGAAGTCAGAGAACTTTTAAAAATTCAGACAGAAGGAGGAGTGACACAACAGACACAGAAACCTGCTGTATACAGCTAAAGGAGATAAGTTACACACACACTGATATTGGGGTTGTGATTCATTTAAATGCACAATGTATCTGTTGTTTTGGGGAGGAAAAGCTGGAGTTCTTCTTTAACCACTTTACCTCCGCTCACATGGAGGCTACTGCGGCACTTTGCCATGATCCCGTCTAGCGACGTAGACCTACGTCGCTGGACTCCTCCCCCTGTAGGCGGCGCTCGCGCGCAGCCGGAGACGCGCTCCCGCTGTTTTCATTCACAGCGGGAGTCGGGCCAGGGGAGGAGCAGCGGCGATTGCTGCTGCTCTTACCCGATCGTCGGGGATCGAGTCTGGAGATCCGCCCGCTGTGTGTAAACACAGCGGGCGGATCTCCATAGTGACAGGGAGTGACAGATCGGAGTGTTCAGCATAGCTGGACATCCAATCTGTCCCTGTCTCACAAAGTCACCTCCCCCCCACACGTCAGTAAGCACCAGGCATACATTAACCCCTCCCTCTCCAATAAAATTAACCCCTTCACTGCCAGTGTCATTTTTACAGTAACAGTGCATATGTATAGCACTGATTACTGCAGTAATGTCACTGGTACCCCCAAAAGTGTCAAAAATGTCAGTCAAGGGTCAGATCTGTCCTCCGCAATCCCGCAAAAAAAATCGCAGATCGCCGCCATTACGCGTTAAAAAAAAAACACCAAAAATGACAGAAATCTTTCCCGTAGTTAGTAAATGCAATAACTTTTGCGCAAACCAATCAAAATATGCTTATCATGATTTTTTTTACCAAACATAGGTAGCAGAAAACAAATTGGCCAAAAATTTTTAAAAAATTAGATTTTTACATTTTTTGGGGGGGGAATTTCATATAAAAAAATTTGAAAAATATTGTTATTTTTTCAAAATAAACGCTCTTTTTTTGTTTATAGCGCAAAAAGTAAAAATCGCACAGGTGATCAAATACCACCAAAAGAAAGCTCTGTTTGTGGGAAAAAAAGGACGTAAATTTCATTTGGGTACGGTGTCGCACGACCGCGCAATTGTCAGTTAAAGTTGCACAGCGCCGAATCGCAAAAAGTGGCCTGGACGGAAGACAGCAAAATCCTCCAGTGGTAAAGTGGTTAAATGTGATGTCACATGGTATACCACAGGCTGTATCTTGAGGGAGACTGTAGAGCAGGGGTCTCCAAACTATGGCCCTCCAGTTGTTCAGGAACTACCATTCCCATCATGCCTCGTCATGTCTGTGAATGCCAAATGCCTCATGGGATGTGCATAGTTGCCAACATTTGAAAAAAATTTCCAGGGACACTTTGCAGCACAGCTATCAATTACTTACCACACCCACTTCCCCGAAGCTACGCCCACTCTGCATAATTAATCTCCGCCTACTTATCAGATTATAGGGTCTGCTTCATAAAGAGAGAATTACAGGAATTTGAAAAGGGAATTGAAAACTTGAGGCCAAAGTAGCAGAGTTGGAAATATTCTCCCATTCAGCTGCACTACTTCTGCCTAAAGATTAAAATCCTCATCACAATTCCCTGCAATTCTAAAGTGTCAGCTTGTCGGAAGGTGCTCTGCCTCCCCCTGCTTGCGGATTTCAGAAAGTGCACCATGCTGACACCCTGCCTCCGGTGACACGTTAAATTTGCGAAAGGCAGGAAGAGTGAGCGGGCACTGAGAGAGAGACAACCTGCTGCCAGAGCTACAACACATAGCTGGGGTGAGAGCGACACTGTGTGGAACAAAATTTAAATTTTTTTTTTTTTTTTTAATGATTTACATTGTCCCTGATTAACAGGGACAATGCAAATTACCCGGGACAGGCTCCTATTTGCCCGGGATTGTCCCGGGAAAAACGGGACAGTTGGCAGGTATGGATGTGTAGTTCCACAACAGCTGGAGGGCTGTAGTTTGAAGATCCCTGCTGTAGAGGATATAAAATAGCCTTCAGAAGCTCCATCCCAAGAATCTAGGGTCTTACAATGTTTATATCAGGGGCGTAATTGTAGGGATTGTAAGGGTCTCCATGGCGACCTGGCCCCCATGCTGCAGGGGGCCTGTGTAGCTCCCCTTTCACATTTGTCTACACCTGTGCCTGAGCCGCAGACAGGGAGGCAGTCCTAGGTACGGATGAGTACTTGTGAACATTGTGGAGACAGCTAGCACCAGGCTGAATAGGAGGGCTGGCGGGGTGGCATATAGGAGAACCGATCTCCTCCATTATCCTCCTTGCTTCTGCAGGGCTTTCAGTGGCTGCAGGAGTGTGATCGGTTCTCCTATATGCCGTCCCGCCAGCCCTCCTATCCAGCCTGGTGCTAGCTGTCTCCACAATGTTCACAAGTACTCATCCGTACCTAGGTCCACCTCCCAGCTCCACCCCCTGACTCCGTCTTTAGCTTCAACTTCTTGTTTTAAGGCTGTTCCTGCAACTGGGCATGGTAGGAAAAATAATCTCTGCCCCGAGGCCGCTCCCGCCTAGTAAGGTACAAACCCATATCTGCCACAGCAGAATGTAATGGAATATACTGACCAGTGAGTATAGCATTCCAGGTGTCTTACTGTCTGTCACACTGCTCCCCCATCCCATACTGCCCCTCTCCTGATATGTTGTCCCTCCATACTGCCCCCTTCTGGCACACTGTTCCCCCCATACTGCCCTCCACTGCCCCCCTCCCATAATACTGTCCCCCCCATACTGCCGCATCCTGGCACACTGTCCCCCCCCATACTGCCCTCCACTGCCCCCTCACATCACACTGTCTTCCTCCCATCACACTGCCCCCAATACTGCCCCTTCCATCAAGCTGTCCCCTTATACTGCCCCCTCCTTGCACACTGCCCCCCATACTGCCCCTCTCCCATTATGCTGTCCCCCCATACTGACCCCACTACCCTCCTCCCATCATGCTGTCCCCCCATACTTCCCCCTCCTGTCACACTGCCTCCCCATACTACCCTCCACTGCCCCCACCCAATCATTCTGTGCCCCCATAATGCCCCCTCCTGTCACACTGCCCCCTCATACTGCCCTCCACTGCCCCCCTCCCATCACACTGCCCCCTCCCATTACAGTACCTCCCTCCTGTCACTCTGCCCCCATCCCATCCACTGCCCCCCTCCCGTCACACTGCCCCCCTCTTGTCAAACAGTCCCACCCTCCAGCCGCACTGGCCCCTTCCGTTACACTGACCCCAGTAAACTACCTTGGGTCATATGTATATTTTCTGGCACTTATTTATATTTTAGTAACTGGATTCAATTTGTCCAGCACATCAGAAGGGTTACATGACAACTATTTAACTAAGAGTGTGATCAGTTCAAACTCCAACCTGTACCTAAAACTTCTTATACAGTGACTGGTGTGAGGTGGCGTTGATCTTGATACAGGTGAAGCAGTGTACATATTGTTTTCTTGTGTTTTCATGGGGAGGTGAAAGTGTTTCATTCCGAATTACTGTCTTCTGGTAACTTGTTATTGATGTAAGTAAACAAAAATCAGCATCACTGGTTTCTGCGTGTCAGTTTCATAAGGGTATCAAACAGGGAAGTCTGCACTATGAAATATGGTGTCCATGCCGTGCAAATGAATGAGAAACAGATGGACAGTTAAGTATGCGTAAATATTATGTATTGTCACCGATGTAAGACATGCTATAGTTTACATATTATTATCA
Source organism: Pelophylax lessonae (assembly GCF_965119305.1). NCBI lineage: Eukaryota > Metazoa > Chordata > Amphibia > Anura > Ranidae > Pelophylax > Pelophylax lessonae. The sequence continues at coordinate 501,475,198 of NC_138772.1, read as the reverse complement.
TATTCTTTCTTCTAACATTTCTTCTATCATTGAGATGCAAGTTTCTCCTTATAGCAGATTTTTGTTGAATCAGTATCACAGGGGTATCCAACAACCTACTGCACATTGAGAAATGTTTTAAGTTTATTCAAATCCCCTTTTATGTTATTCTATGGCTATGTTACAAAGAATGATGAACATCCAGATGTACACATATGCCTGACCTCATTCATTTATCAACAATATAAATTATTTACCAACAAGGATCCAGGAGTTCCCAATATACCATGAATTTTCTGACTTATCTTTGCCCACAGTGAACCAGAGATTAAAAAACATTGCAAAAAATGTTGCTCTGAGTTATTTATTGGAATAAACAATCACTGGCATGATAAATAATATATGTATATATATATATATATATATATATATATATATATATATATACAGTATATGCTATTTTCGGAGCCCAGAGTTCTCCTATCTTTTGCAACCATGCAACCATGCCCGATTTCCATTACTACACACCATTCACAAATGCCTGTGATTGTTGATGGTTTTTCTGAAAAGCTCTAATTTAAAGTGCATCTCTAGTCAAAGGTTTTTTCATTTTTTGATAGAAGGGAAAGTAATTAAATGTATTATTATTTAATAATATTTTTTAAGAATTGCATCTAACTCAGTATCTTTGTCCCTGCTGTCTTTTTTTTTTTTTTTACATCTTTTTTTTTTTTCCCATTGAATTTTTATTGAAAATTTTACAAAGTACAAACAGATATAGAATGAAAAGTAACGAATACAAAGTAGGTTACAACTTGTGAGGTCGAGAAACATCAGTGCAGTAGGTACATAATATATCAGATATATCTTCATATCTTTATGCATGGTGGCCGTATCTAATACGTGGTCAAAGGGGGGCATAGAAAAGAGGGGGGGGGGGGGAAAGGGGAAGGGGAGAGAGAAGAGAGAGAAGGATGATGATGGGGGAGGAGGAAGGGAGAGGAGAGGGAGATGAGGAGGGGGAAGATTTTTTTTTTTTTTTAAAGAAATTTTATTGAAAATTTTCACAGTACAGAGGAAAAGTAAACAGCTGCCTTCAAATGGCATAGTAACAACAAAAAATGTATCATAAATCATACAATCAATAGAAACAACAGCAGTGTAGCCTGAGATTTGTGTGAACAAATTAAAGGGGGGGGAGGAAGAAACCTGCTGTGTCCTTTAGACAGGAAACAAACAGGACACAGATCTCTCCTCTTCTCCCCGTGGCTATAATTCTGTTGACTTTTTTTTTTTTTTTTCAGTTAATCATATTTTTTAAATATTGACCTTTTTTTTTTTTAATTTTCATTTTTGTTCGCTGATAATTTTGTTGGTACTTTACTTTTAAATACCTTCTTCATGCTTTGTACTAGAAACATTATTTTAGTGTCACGTTAAACAAGATACGTTATAGAACAAAATGTGCACTTTTTATTTATAGTAGAACTACTTGTTATAAAACTAACAATGGTCAAACTGGAAAAAGGGCATTTTTATTACATCTTGTAAGATGTACAAGTCTTTGCCAAGAAAATATTGCCAAAAAAATCCTTGTTTGTTCCCAAAAATGTTATACGTATTACTTTAAACACATTCTCAAAAAACAGAAGATATTATGTTGTAAACTCTGAAAATTCAATAAAAAACAAATTAAGAAAAAAAAAAACAGAAGATATTCTCAAAAACAGAAGATATTCATATGTCTCTTTCGATTATATATCCCAAAATAGATTATAATATATTATTCTTTATTTTAGAATAGTAAATGGAGCCATGCAAATCATTTCCTTACACCCCAGTGGCCAAATGTACTTCCAGAACTACTGGTGTATAATACAGAATAGTATAATAATAGTATAGAACCATTTATTTCAAATTGCATACAGCAGTGGGCAGCACCAAATTGTGCAATTGAAAATTTCTATCTATCTTCTATTTTTCATATGTTCAGCGACCTTTCAAAGTATCATTACTTTTCTCTTTTTACTATTTTATATATATGTAGATCAAAGGCATGGTCTTTTTGAGTTTTTTTAAAAAATAAAATGCATTTCTGTAACACTTAGTTAATGCCAATCAGCCCTAATTAACCCCTACACCCCTTAAGTATTGTTATTCTGCTGATGTGTATATATATATATATATATATATGCACACACACACACATATATATATATATATATATATATATATATATATATACAGGGCTTTTTTTCAGCGGGGACGCGGGGGAACGCAGTTCCGGCACCTCTAGCACTGAATGTATGCCATGGCAAGGGGTGCTAGAGGGTCTACTGATGCTGGATCTATTGATGCTGGAGGGGATCTATTTTTGGATGGCAATCTATTGTTGCTGGTGGAGGATCTTTTGATACTGTGGGTTAATTGTTGCTGGAAGGGATCTACTGTTTGGGGAGGGGGTCTACTGTTGCTGGCTGCTAGAGAGTCTATTGATGGGGTCTATTGCTGCTGGCTGTGGGGGATCAATTTTATTGCTTTTCTTGTTATCATAACCAAATTCCATACATTCCACTACAAAATTATACTTGGCTCTATATTCTCTAAAAGGGGCTGTACTGGAAGCTGGGTAGGTGGTGGATCCAAGTGTCGGTGCTCAGAGGTGGGTAGGGATGTATCCAAGGGTTAGTGCTCGAAGGTGGGTAGGGGGCAGAGACACAAAGTAACTTAGAAAGGGGAGTTCCTGCACCATTTCTCTGAGAAAAAAAGCCCTGTATATATATTTATATAGTAATTCCATTTCTTGCAAAATATCAACAAAAAAGTGGTTTAAGTGGTGCTAAATCCATAAGCAAAAATGTAATATATTGCAGCTTATTGATCCGTAAATGTAGTGGCTGCTTCGGTTTTCTTGATTAGGCTTTTATTTTCCTTGAGGCTGGGTTCACATTTATGCAAATTGGATATGGGTTTCTCCGCATCCAATTCACATAACAGGAGATTGTGACCTGCTCTCAATGGAGCCCGTTCACACATCTCTGTGGCTGCTGTGGAGCGGATTGCACAATGGTCTTGTGTCTTTGGCTCTGTTTCAGGTCTGAATTCAGCCAAAAATTCAGACCTTATCGGTCCCTGAAGTGGAGAACAGGCATGCACCAGACCCCTGCTGTGAGCCACATTCCGCATTAGGTGTGATACCAGCCTAACTGTATATTTATCCAATGATCTTGCCAGTAACACATTTTCTGTCTTAGTGTGTCTCCACTCCATTGGATTGGAGTGCAATGAAAATACCTTTTGGACAGCAGCATTATCAATTTGGGGCGAGGCGAGGTGTTAGGTGCACTAGCAAATTTAGATGGACTTGACTCACAAATTAAAGCAGAGTCAAAGGTAAAAAAGGAAAGTTGTAGGCAGACAGTCTCCTTATTGCAGAAGAGACATCCAATGTCTCTTCTGCATAAAAATAACCTTTCCTTCCTGTTTGCATGGGCAGCCCAATTTACATTTCCAGTACAGTGCCAGTGTGCTGGGATGAATTACTTCAATGCATAAATGGGAGTGAAATCATACCCATTGGCCCATCAAGATGGCTGAAGATTGGGACCTGGAAGAAGCTGGAAAGAAGATGCCAGTGTCGGTGAGGGATCTTAATAGGTGAGTATTCTTGCCTTTAGAGTCAAACTCACTGCCAGTGTTAAATATTTTGTCTCAACCTTCTAAATGCCATGTTTGCTAAATAACCTGGTCTGTGAAAGGAAGTTGAAAAATAACAGACCTACTGGCCAAATCATTAGGTGAGAAAAAAAAAAGAAAACAAATGCAGCAGCCACATTTGAAGGAGAAGTATAGCCAAAGCTGTTTTGGCTGTACTTCTCCTATGGATCACAGGACGGAGTACTAAAGCCCGATTTCAGCCTGGGAGCCTAAACCAGCCACTCTCACCCCCTCCAAAGCTCCCATTCCAGTGAGCACTGGAGGGGCAGACCAGAGAACCAGAGACTGACGGTCACCAGCTTTCTGCAATCTGAAGAACAAGAACCTAACCATAAGTGTTTTTTTTTTTTTCCCCAATTGCATACTTTTCTTTTAAGAATTTGTAAGCTGCCATATCATCATTTTTTTTCTTTTGTGCTTCATAGAGGTACATTTCATTCACTCCATTGATCACACTACCATTCTAACCAACAATTGTGTTATTTAACCTTTTTCTCATTAACAGTTTGTTTTTAGTTTCATTTTTTTTATTATTTCATGTTATAATTAGGACATTTTAACTATAACGTTTTTACAGATTGAATCATTTTGTGAATTCCAATGCGATATTTATGCTGCCATGTACGAACAGGACTAAAAAATGCAAAACAACTCAATTCATGTACAAATTCATTTTCCAGGAAGGTTTAATTAGCTGACATAACATTGTCAACATGATGCCGAAGGCATATTTTACAGGTGCCTTCCGTATAGTTTCATATCATTTGGCACAGAACATTGTTCTTAACAAATTATACATGTTTAAGTGGGGGAGGGGTAGTCATGATTTAACAAAGGACAGAGTGGCAAAACTCTGTCATGCACTTAATACTTGCAAAGCACCCAATTTACGCAGCTTTACGCTATGAGACTATGTTTTTACATTTGTGCTACCACTGGAATACAAAAGCATTCATCATACAGATGTTACCGAAGCAAATGTCAAGATGCACCATCCGTTGAGACCCATTAGTAAGTTGGCAGAGTGTATAAAAAGCTCACTGTGCCAAATTGCCTTTTTCGTGTTGTTTTGATTTGATAGTTACATTAACTCAGGCAACATTTGTATTTTTAGTATAAGTGGTAATTCCACATATGGAGTATGCCATAACTGCTTAGGTGTCAAGATTATGTTTCTGCTTGCAAAGTATCAAAAATGAATAACGCACTGTACATACATGGCCTTTAATTAGATATCATATATATATATATATATATATATATATATATATATATATATATATATACACACACACATATATATATATATATATATATATATATATATATTTTTTTTTTTTTTTTTTTTTCGTTTTCAGTGCATGCATACTAACCCAGATAGCAAGCATAACTGTTGAATTGTTGAATTGTAAGTCTTGTTAACTTGCTGCACATTTTCACTGACAAGTTGTACACTTGCAGAGCACTTAAAGCACAAGTTCTAGCTGACACTTTTCCAATTCGTAGCAAAGTTGCAATGGTGAGTCAACAGCAAGAGCTCTGAAAATCACAGTGACCCCTGTGGTGGGATGACTATAGCACAACATAACTGAACCAGAACTTGCAGCAAACTTTCAGAATGTTTGCAAAGAAAGTTGATCTGCAACAAACTTGTGGAGCCTGGTACAGGCAGTCCCCGGGTTATAAACAAGATAGGGTCTGTAGGTTTGTTCTTAAGTTGAATTTGTTTGTAAGTCAGAACAGGTAAAAAAGTGTAGCTCCAGCCCAAAAAATAATTTTGACTTTTTTTGGATAGCATAGGGAAGGGTTACCGCCCCCTGTAATGTTTGCTTTGCTGTCTGTACCCCTGTTCAGAAGATTTCACCTCACTTTCTGTCCCTGTGACAACTGGATTTTGAAAATGTTGGGTTGTTGTGGAAAAAGGATTGGTGATAAAGCTTCAGTGGAGACACCTTTTTCCCATGATGACTCTTCCAGGAGTAAATTTCCCTTCTTAGGGGGAGATTTCCTCTCACTTCCTGTTGTCTCCCTCTGTTTGTAAGTAGGAGTGGTTTGTAAGTGAGATGTTTGTAACCCGGGGACTTTCTGTACCTTTAGCAATAACTTAGCAAGTCATTTTCAAACTTGTAGCTCAATTGCTTGCTATCTGGGAAGTAGTGTGTAAGAATAACACTTCCAGGTATGTATTACCTCTCACAAAGATCTAAGAACTCGCCCTGACAATGCCTTCATCTAATTTTCTTTCTGGAAAGACTGAGATGCACTAATCTTAGGTTAGCATATACTTCCTGGACTGAAATACAGTCTAAGAGATGACATAATATTGTACATTCCATTGCCTGTGCAGTTCTTGGCAAAACCTGGTGCAGTTCTTTCACAAATTTCTGTCATAAATCAGGCTCTGCTGCAGTCTTTCAACCTGTGGCTTGCTGCAATGTTACAGTGTTGAAGTCTGATCACTGGGGAAAAAGTTACATAGTTACATAGTTACATAGTAGGTGAGGTTGAATAAAGACAATAGTCCATCCAGTTCAACCTGTGTAGGTGTGTGTGGCTGTAATCATCTCACATACCCCTGAATGTTCTGATCCTTGAGATGCACGTCCAATAGTCTTTTGAAAGCCACCATACTACCCGCAGAAACCACCTCTTGTGATAGAGAATTCCACAATCTTGTAGCCCTAACAGTAAAGAACCCCCCACGTTGCCTGAGGTTAAAACGCTTCTCCTCTAATCGCATTGTATGCCCCCGAGTCCTCATGCAATCCCTTCGACTAAACAGCTTTTTTTCTAAGCTGAGATCCCCATTGAGATATTTAAAAATTGCTATCATGTCCCCCCTCAGGCGTCTCTTCTCCAGGGAGAATAAATCAAGCGATTGCAGACGCTCTTCATAATCAAGGTCCTCCAATCCCCTAATTAGTTTAGTTGCCCTTCTCTGTACTCTGTAATGTTCTGGTACCTTTGGGTACCCTAATTACTCTTTCATAAGTGTATGCGCCCCACCATTCTCTTTTGGTAAGGTGCGCATACACCTTTAAGACTGATGCTGTCATCACTGAGCGCCGGACTGGATGGCTATTTAGATCGCCGGCTCTCACTCACATGTGTTCGTTCAAACTGCTTTGTGCCTTGATGCTAACCTGTCTTGAAGCTCTCATGCTTGCAAGCATATCTCGCTGTCGGAACCACGCTGCGCTGATCCCTGTATCCCGCTACCGGATCATCCGCTCTTGCCGAACCTCTCCTCTGCTACATTGCTATTAGTGATAAGTACCCCACAGGGGAAACCTCTATAACCTTTATACTAAAGCTTACACTATCTAGCTCTGCATACTAAGGACTATTACTACATCTGCATTATCTAAGATTGCTAGCTCTTGAGCCTACTACCACCTGTTCTTGCACTGGGTTGATCTCTCTTGTATGTCCACCTGCTACTCTGTCATCTGCTACCATACATGATTGCTAAACCTATCTGCGTCCCATCTGCTACTATCTTACTTTCAAGAACATTTCCTTTCAAGTGTCTGTCATCTACCATCTCTACCCAACCTGTCTCTTCAGCCTATCATCACTGTGTTACTATATACATAAGTCACTCTAGGAAACATCTTATTGAGTGTGTGTATTTACTTGCTGAATTGAGATCATCCACACATGATGAGTCATTGAGAGTTGGGATTGGTGTCTCAGCGTTTCTCTACATGACTACTGAAGTGGAATATTTCTGCAGCTGAAAATCCACATCATACGTAAAACGCAGGAGCGTTACATACTCTCTCCAGCTCCAACACATCCCTCCTGAGGACTGGCGACCAGAACTGGACAGAATACTCCAGATGCGGTCGGACCCGAGTTTTATAAAGTGGAAGGATTATAGTCTTATCTCTGGAATACATCCCTTTATGCATGCTAATATTCTGCTAGCTTTGGCAGCTGCCGCCTGACATTGCATGCTGTTGCCTAATCTATCATCATCCAAGACTCCCAGATCCTTCTCCATTTTTGATTCCCCCAAGGGTTCCCCTCCTAACATGTATTGTGCTTTTATGCTTCTAGTCCCCAAGTGCAAAACCTTACACTTCTCTACGTTAAATCTCATTTGCCAAGTCGTTGCCCACTCCGTTATTTTGTCCAGGTCATTCTGTAGGATACCTGCTTCGTGCTGTGTGGTTATTGCCCTGCCCAATTTTGTGTCATCTGCAAAAACTGTTATTGTACTACTGACCCCGTCCTCAATGCTGTTTATGAATAAATTGAACAAGGTTGGTCCCAGGACTGAGCCCTGGGGCACCCCGCTTACTACCTCAGACCAGTCTGAGTATGCACTGTTTATTACCACCCTTTGGACACGCCCTTTTAGCCAGTTCCGTATCCAAAAGCACACCCTGCTGTCGATACCTGCAGACCTTATTTTATAAATTAAGCGCTTGTGGGGAACTGTATCAAATGCCTTAGAGAAATCTAGGTACACCACATCCACTGGTCCGCCCCTATCTAGCTCACAGCTCACCTCCTCGTAGAATGCTAATAGATTGGTTTGACAAGAAAGCCCATTTGTAAACCCGTGCTGGTTACTGCCGATGATGTTGTTGTCTTTAGCAAACTCTACGATATAGACCCTTATCATCCCCTCCAGAAGTTTACATACTATCGATGTCAAACTGACAGGCCTATAATTTCCCGGGACATGCCTCTGACCCTTTTTGAATATCGGAATCACGTTAGCTTTCCTCCAATCTCCTGGTACTTCTCCTGACCTAATACTGTCCGCAAAGATCAGGAACAGTGGTCTGGATATAACCTTACTGAGTTCCTTGAGTACTCTCGGATGCACGCCATCCGGGCCTGGTGATTTGTTTGTGTTAAGTTTATCCAGCCTTTCCCTGATTTCACCCTCTGTTAGCCATAGTGGCAAGTCCTGTGTATTACTACTAACCAAACAAACAGTCCTGTGTAAATACTGACGAGAAAAAAGCATTCAGCACGGTTGCTTTTTCAGTGTCCTCTGTAACCATCCTCCCATCATTGTTAATTATGTGCGCAACATGCTCTGCCCTAGTTTTTTTGCTATTGATATACTTAAAGAATTTCTTTGGGTTTTTTTTTACTATCCTCCGCTATTTGTCTCTCAAAGTCTATTTTAGCCATCTTGATTTCGTGTTTACACTTCTTATTTGCCTCCTTGTATTGGTCGAAAGCCAATACTGTGCCTTCTGATTTATATTTCCTGAAGGCCAATTTTTTTTCCCCTAATAAGGTTTTTTACGCTACGGTTTAGCCAGCCAGGTTTGGCTTTGTCTCTTCTAAATTTATTTCCCATAGGAATGCACTGCAAGATGCCTTTGCTTAATATGTTCCTAAAGCATTCCCATTTTTCCTCTGTGGTCAGGGATCCTAGGGTTCGATCCCAGTTTACCCTTTCCATCAATGAGAACAATTTTGGAAAGTTTGCCCTTCTGAAGTAAAGGGTTCTTATGTTCCCCACTTGCCTTGTTCTATTTTTATTTACACTAAATGTGATCATCCTGTGATCGCTAGAGCCCAGGTTGTCCTGGACTCCTATCTCCGAGATTATGTCTGGGTCATTAGTGATCAATAGATCCAGGACTGCATTTTCTCTAGTCGGAGAGTCCACCAACTGTGACATGAAGTTGTCCTGTAAGGTTTCCTTGAATAGACGGGCCTTCTGTGAGTGTGTAGTCCCCTCTCCCCAGTCAATGTCGGGATAATTGAAGTCCCCCAATATGATGACAGATCCTAGCTTTGCCACTTTACCCAAAAGTGCTAAAATTTCCAGCTCTACCTCCTCCCCTTGTTTAGGTGGCCTATAGCAAACCCCCACAATTACTTTTCCCTTTTCTCCTTCCCTAAGGAGTTCTACCCACACGGATTCTAACTCCATACTCATCCCTTCCGTAATGTCACTCCGCTCTATCACCCTTACATTGTTCTTGACATAGAGACATACCCCTCCCCCTCATTTTCCTATCCTGTCCTTCCAGTACACCGAATACCCTTGGATATTTGCCAGCCAGTCATGTGAGGGGTCGAACCAAGTCTCCGCTATTCCCACAAGGTCTATGTCCTCTTCATGAACTAACATTTCCAACTCATCTATTTTATTAGCTAGACTCCTGGCATTAGCATATACCCCTCTTAGTTTTACGGAAGTTAAACGTGATTGGTGGTTATGTTTATTCCTGTTCGGTTTGAGGTTCTCTCGCACAGACCTACCGATTGACGTTGTGGACCTACTGTCGCTGCTGACCCTACAGCTGCCTTCAGTCCTCTGCTCCCTCCTGACTGATTCTACTTCTGAGCCCTCCCCCCCGTCTCCTAGTTTAAAAGCCCCTCCAACTTGGTGGCCATCTTTCTCCCCAAAAGAGCTGTACCGTCCCCATTAAGGTGCAGCCCATCCTTGCTAAAGAGTCAGTAGCCGACTGAGAAGTGACTGAGGAATCTTCTTTTCTGCCTGCAGTAGAATAATGACATGTTCTCAGCCTAGGCAAAGTAAATAGACTGGAACTAAGAGCCCATTCACATTGAGGCGACACGACTTCGGGGGGAGACCTGTGAAGTCACATGCACTGCTGTGCACCGCGACTTCGGCACGACTTGCAGAGACTTCACATAATGGAAGTCTATGCAAGTCGCTCCGAGGTCGCCCCAAAGTAGTACAGGACCCTTTTTCTAAGTCGGAGCGACTTGTGTCGCTCCTATTAGAACAGCTCCTGTACTACTCAATGGACCACGACCGACTGCGACTTGTCAAGCTGACAAGTCGCCTGACAAGTCGCGCTAATGTGAATGGGCTCTTAAAGTAATCAGAAAGTTAAATGTTTTTGGTATAATAACAAACATATTAACTTACCTGCTCTGTGCAATGGTTTTGCGTGGAGCAGCCCCAATCATCCTCTTCTCGTATCCCCCCCCGGCACTAATAGGTCCTGTATCCCACTGAGTGCCCCCATAGCAAGCCACGTTCTATGTGGCACTCATGCATGCTCACTCCAGAGACCCCCCCCCCCCTTATGGACACACACAGCAGGGCTAGGCCCCACTCCTTTTCCCTTGAAAGCAGGTGTTTTTTTTTAAAAGTTGATGGCTGCGCTGGACTGACCTGCTCAATTGAGGGTCTGTGGGTGGGTGGTAGGTGAGAGAGGGCCACTTGGGGAAATGAACTCCCAATCAATCTGGATGAAAAACGGCAGTGGACCCTTGTTAAGGGGTCTGGGCTCCTACCTTAAGATACGTCCTAGTGGTTGTTTCCAAAGTTTTTAGCGGTAGTCGGTTAAAGGAGAGCCCAAAATCAGCAAAAAGAATCCCACTTAGATCAAAAGATCGTCGTTTTATTGGTAACACAACTTGTTAAAGCTAACATGTTTTGGGGAAACAAAGACTCCCCCTTCTTCAGGGCATAAATGTTGCTATTTGGATCTGCAATCGACAGCATAATTTGAAAGCAGGAACCAATAACTCTAACTGATGTGTCTGAGCCAATGAGGAGGGAGAGCTTATAAGGTCTTGTGCACATGGCTGAATTAAGATTTGGCTCAGGTATGTATTTAGGTGGGGCTGCAGGGGGCACTGCCCATAGGCAGGAGCATTTTTGAAAGATAATACCGTGACTGTATATTGCTTTGGATAGAGGGGGAATGTTTAGAATAGGAATTGGCAACCTAAGACACATGTTCCAAAGTGGGCATGCAATGCCATTTTTAGTAGCAACAAGAAAATCATCATCAGCCATGCACATAAGCTAAGACTGGACTGCCAAAGGAATGTGAGCCTTTGCTGCCCACAAATATAAAGCCACTCTCAATTGACAGATCATTAGGCTGTCAATTACAAACTATGGCCTGTCCATTTGCACATGTGTCCCATCCATCTCAATGACATTTCAGAGAGGCTTGCCTAGTGTCACTGATGTTTCAGTGTCAGCCCTCCCTCTAGTATCATTGTAGACCCACTCACAACCACAGTTCAGCAGTCTTTGGAGATATGTAAGTAAAATTAAGCAGCAGAACTAAATAAAATCCTAGGGTATGGTATGGTAACGTTTATGGTAAAGTCCATATATGGTCAATGATGTCACCTAGGGAATCTTGCCCCTTTGTTTATTTTGATGTTGATGTGGACCTGCAATGCTGGCTGATGTGATTCACAATAGATGTATGATGGATTGACAATGGAGGATGATATAAAAAAAAAAATATATATATATATATATATATATATATATATATATATATATATATATTACATATATTTTTCTACCAAGATAAATAAAGCTCAGTGTGTGATTATGAACTCACAATTACACTTCACTCGCACTTGCACTGAGAAACGTCCATGGGAATCCCTACACAACCAGATCCCTGCTTTATTTTCATTCCATTAGTGTTCCAAAAGACCAGTTCATCTCTTACAGAACCTGTCCTTCTTTACAGTGGTCAGATTGCTTTCAAATAATACATTGTGGGCATACACCACAGTAGTACAAGAACTCCTGTCACTACAATGGGTTTAAATATGCATTTACACATTCTAAATATCTCCCTATTTGATGGCCATTTAATGACCTTCTTCTGAAATTGCTAGCTGTCAAGCAGATTCTCTGCTTTCAATGCTTTACTGACCTGGGTTAAGCATAAAGTAATTGAAGTCAGAGAAAAATCAAAGCCCCTGATCTACATAAGCCAAGAAGCTAGCAATCTCAAAAAGAGGTCAGTAAAGACAGCCTGGGTATTTCTCTTATAATAGTTTTATTTTTTTTTATTTTTTTAAGTGTAGGTGTCCAATGTACAGTGTAATAATGGATCTCAACTGCTTTATTTTGAAATTGTTAGAATTCTTAGAAGCATCAGCAACCAAGCCTAACATCCATATGTTAAAAAAAAATGCACAGATTTACTTTCTACATATGGCTTAGAAGAAAAACAAATACAAGTACAAGAAAACACATTCAAATAACTGAAATAAACATAAATGAATAGAAAATAAAGACAATAGAAATGTAAATAAAGGGAGAACAAAGAAAAGTATATAGAAAATAGAGAAAGAAAGAAAATTATACATTTACCTACACCCTATACATCTTTCACACTTCTCATACAGAACAGACTGGAGGTGGATGAAGCTGTTTTGACAGCTGACAAGAAATTGAGGTCCTATGCTTATGATGTGCTGGCAGGCATCACACATTAGCTGGGCATTAACTGAGTGAAAGATTTTCCTTTTCCCAGCTGTGTGGAACTGTTATTCAGGTACAGCTCGGTGCAGTCAGTTTCTCAAAAGCAGTAATGCTTTGGTAACATTCATCTTTGACATCCTACTATTGACCCCCTGTAGAAGAGAAAATATTGCATTCCTTAGAGCAGTGTTTTTCAACTCCGGTCCTCAGGGCACACTAACAGGCCAGGTTTGCAAGAAAACTGAAATACATCCCAGGTGATATCATTTGCTGCTCAGTGATTGCAGTATTCTAGTCTGCATCTCCCCAAGGTAATACTTAAAATCTGGCCTGTTAGTGTGCCCTGAGGACCGGAGTTGGGAAACACTGCCTTAGAGTAGTAAAAGGAGACCTTGAGGCCTTCTTTAAAGGGTAAACAAGCAAAACATTGGGGGAGCAAACCCTGAACATGTATTTCTAAAGCTGGTGCAGCTATGAACCAAGCGACATGCATATTAAAAAAGAATAGCGCACACATGCAAAGGAAATGACTATCAAATATGAAGACAATCCATAAATAAAAATGGGGATTTGGTCCCACCATATGGCCATATAGTGCTCAAGCCCACCACTACGTCAAAGTACCCCATTATCAGTGGGTCCTACACTATCCATAAAAAAGGGGTGAATCCAGCCTCTCTAACCCTTGGAGACAACACTCCTTGCTGGGAGAGATGTGCTAATGCACTACAAAGGACTCCTCCTATACCTACTTGATAGTGGACACTGATAGAGTACAGGTGTGTGTGTGTGTGTACTGACCAAATACATAATAAAGGGTGAGTTTGCCTGGGTGCACTGATATTAAGAAGTGGTTACTGCCTGGTTGAAGTATTTCCTTGGCATTTGACTCTTTACACCCTTAATGTTGACTCTAACTCAAAGATTCTGTTTGACATTGTGTTTAAGAGTCTACTATATCTGAAATTTCTTGGAAATTGCCATGGCCAAATAGTCCTCTGTTATCCATACTAAAGCAAAATCCCTTTTTGACACTATCCAAGAGTCTACATTCTGAAATTCTTTAAAAGGCAACACGCTAGATAAGTGGGCAGCACAGTGACTAAGTGGTTAGCATTTCCACCTAGCAACACTAGGGATGCGGGTTCGAATCCCAACCACGACATTATGTGGGTTTTCTCTGACTACTCCGGTTTTCTCCCACACATCAAAGACATGCTCATAGGTTAATTGGACCCTGTCTAAGTTAGCCCTGGTTATGAATGTGAGTTAGGAACCCTAAAATGTAAGCTCCTTGTGGGCAGAGGCCAATGTGAATGTGCAATATACATGTAAAATGCTGCATAAATTGATAGCACTATATAAACACCTGTAATAATAATACTCAAATGGTCCTTTTTCATTTATGATGTAATAACATTCACCATTCTGATCTTGGTGTTAATGACTATAATTAAGTGTCTGTAATTATGTCTGCCACAGAGGACAGGGACAATACAAAAAATGACAAGGAACTGGCAGAAAGCCGTAGGTGTACAGCACCCTACTTATGATAACTTTCTGCTTTCTTGATATTGTATTAAAATCATTAAAAATAGGAAATGTTTGTTGATTTGTTAAGATTATTTTAAAGAACTCAAAGACAGTCTGACAGCTCCTGCCATTTAACTACTTACCGCCCAGCCTATAGCCAATTGGCTGCTGGGCGGGCCTCTCATCGATCTAGGTGGATGTCATATGAGATTCTCCTAGATCGCACCTCTGCACCCAGGGGGGCGTGGTGTAATCTGTCACCGGCTTTGTTCAAAGGACACAGCCAATGACTGATCACTACACCGGCCTGCTGCCAGTACCATGTGACCATTGTAACCAATCACAGCAGGTCACAAGATAGTTGTAAAGAATGGATGGCTTCCTTTCAAGCCATCCATTGTGTACAATTATGTTGCTAGCTGTGAATGCCCATATGGAAGAAAAATATATTTCCTATATATTTAGGGAAAACATTTTAGAAATATATTGAATATGGCCAAAATTGTAGCATTTCAAATATATTTCCAATATATTTGGGAAAAATAAATTAAAAATGTTTTTTTTTTTATATATTTTAAATATATTTTTCTTCCATGTGGATGATCACAATGATCACATGGTATAAACTGGGCCAAACACAGACCATCTATGCCATGTGATCAGCTATGTCCAGTCAAAGCTAATCACAACAAAACAAAGTGAATGCATTAATTTAATTCAGTAAAATGCTTGCTTATGTCAGAGAAATTAATCGCTAAAGGCAAACCTAATGTGTAAAAAAATACTGATTACTTCCCCAGAGTTGTACAATGTAACATTATATTGCTCTGGTCAAACTGTGTTAAAAAACAAAATATATAATTTTTTTTTCTCGTACTGTCACCAGTCAGTGTCACCAGTTATATGATGACGCTGTACTGCACTGTTTTTTTTTTTTCATTTTTTTATTTTCCATAAAACTATGACAAAAAATGACAACTTCAAAAAACTCACTTTGGATTGTCTACCTCACATAAATGGATAATTTGGGGAATATCTTTACTGTCCTGACATTTTTGGCCCTCAAGAAACGAGAAAGGGTGTCAGTACATCAGGATTGATCAATTTTCAGATATATACAATAGTTTGTGGCAGGGTCGGCCCTATCATGGGTCCCACTGGGTCCATTGGACTCAGGCAAAACTTTGAGAGGGGCAGCAAGATTTTTTTTCCATCAGTTTTGCGTGTCATCAGTTTGTGGCGCATTACTGGTGGCATTTTCCTATCTCATACTGCCGCCCGTAGTGCAAACTGATGAGTATGAGGAGGCAAAGTGTCTCCTCTGGGGAATGTCCCTCACGTAATGGTGGTGTGCGCAATGATGTCAGACATCAGCGCACTCCATCTCACGCAGAGTAGGCTGGATCTTCTAGGGGGGTGACAGACACAGGGGTCATAGGAGGACTGAGGACAGACAGTGAGTATTTGGTGGACTGGTCCAGTGGTGAGTTATGGAAGAAGATAATAGTATATATAATATTTTCAAAATTTTATATTTATATAAAATAATGGATGCGGGGGCCTTTTGTTGGGTGTGATTTTTCTTTTTTTTCTTTGGTGGGGGGGGGGGGGGTGGGCAGCATTTTATTCTTGGACCCAGGCAGCACAATGTCTTGGGCCATCCCTGGTTCATGGACTCTATAACTTTCATTCTGACAAAGTAATAAACATTGATTTGGGTTTTTTTTTCACTAAAGAAATGTAGCAGAATACATGTTGGCCTAAATTTATGAAGGAAAGTTATTTATTTGCAACATTTTATAATGGAAACAAAGAAAAGTGTAGTTTTTATTTTTCTCCAAATGTTCAGTATTTTTTGTTTATTTATCAAAAAATACAAAACCTAGTGGTGATTAAATAACACCATAAAAAAAAAAAAAAAAAAAAAAAAAAAAAAGCTCTAGCTGTGTGAACAAAATGATACAAATTTAGTTTGGATACAGTGCCGTTAAATCACAATTGTACAGCATTTATTTCCTTAAAGTGGTCTTGAACTCAACACTATCTGGGGGCAGAGAGCTGATCTAGCTGTGTTGCTTAAAGTGATTATAAACCCTCACCTTATACTGGGGGAGGAAAAACAGCAGCACACTGATCTTCACAGTGAAAGGCTATGCAGGGGGGGGGGGCATGTCAGGAAAAGTCTGATCTTTTGAGGAGAACACACTGAATTCCCAGCAGAACTTACCACTGTGTGTTCTCTTTCTTAGTGTGGTTAGTGTGGTCAGTTTTAATAGGAAAGCAGAGGGACTGGCAGGGACACCAGGGATTTCACACAAATGAAGCAATACAAAGAGAAAAGGTTAATTTTTCATACAAGTACATGGTACAGCAGGCTCATATCAGGAATATGAAATGCGGAAAGAGAAGTAAACTAGAGGAGATTTGTTTAAAAAATAAAATAAATTGTAGAGACCCCAGCAATTGTTCATGATGATGATGATGTGATATAAAGGGATTGTGGTTGTTGTTTTGTTTGTTGCAATAGATGTCACAGGTGGCAACAACATGAGCAGAGCTTGGTGGCGTTACAGACATTTTAGTGTTACTCTGGAGAGCACACAGCTATGACTCCGAGCTATGTTTTCTATGCAAATGTCTGAAGCAATGGAACAAATGGCATCTGATGTGCCGGTGGCCAGATTGCAAAATACTATTCATATGTCACACAGCTAAATATTAGTAGAAAGGAAAATTGAGTGAATTTATTCAAACCACAAAACAATTCTGATTTTTAAATGAAGTCTCTTGCATTATACAGTATTTTAAATATATAATGGCGATATATACTTTGACTTGTACATTAGTTACATTAGCAGTACTTTCTGTATCTATTTAACCACATTGCACCCGCACTATAGCCGAAAGATGGCTACAGCACGGGCTTAAAATGCTGGGAGGGCGTACATAGACATCCTCCCATTTCACGTGCCGCCCTCGTGCCCCAGGGGGTGCATGCTGTGCGTCCTGTGATAACTGAGTTCTTTGGACTCAGCTAATCACAGAGCAGGGTAAAGGGTCAAACATAGTGGGGCCTTTAGCACATGATCAGCTGTCAGCCAATGAGGCTTTGTGAACACGTGAACAAGGACTTTGGTCTTGTTTAGACTTGTGGTTGGGGGGCAGCAAAAATGGTTGGTTGAGCTGCATTCTTGCCGCTTGCCAAACAACCCCTGTCCCTAAAGAGGAGCTTCAATCTCCTCCAAAAATGTTTTAAGTCAGTAGCTACAAATACTGTAGCTGCTGACTTTTTATACAAGGACACTTACCTGTCCAGGGATCCAGTGATGTCAGCACCCGAGTCGATTTTTCAATCGGCTTCGGGTGCAGGTAATGGCATTTTCACTAAGGGAAACTGGCAGTAAAGCCTTCTAGCTTCACAGCCGGTTTCCTTCTGCACATGAGTGAGTCACACTGCACTTCTGTGTGTGTCTCAGAAGGCTGCAGGGGGGAGGAGGAGGCAATCTTACCCGGAAGTGGGAGTGGGTACCCGGAAGTGGGAGCAGGTCCCTTTCAGTGGACAGGGTGCTGATGCATACCTCCTTTGCCGCAAGATCATGCGGAGGTTACTCTGGGACAGCCATCTCTATGAGGTGAAAAGTCTATGGTTATGTGTTATCTGGATATTGCTGACCGGCCCCATGTACCCTGGCAGTGGAGACTGATGTTTAATGCTGATTGACCCCGTAGGGTCTGTTTATTAAGGTGAGAGGCAGAAAATGCCTGGTGGTGGGAAGATATGAGCCCCTAGGAAAACACATCTTTCTGGAAGTTTATGCCAGTCTGCTTTGGGTCTCTATTTTCATCACCCACAACAAAGGACTCTTTTTTTCTCCACCTTTTGCACTTTATTCTTCGGAAATTTTCCGTGCACCCATTTTATGTGATATATTGTTATATATACTATATGTATCTATTACTATGTAATGTGCATCTATAGGATTGTTCTGCACTATATTATACATGTTTACAGGAGGTTTTATTAGATAGCCTTGAGTGTCCAGATGCTAGTCCGATATTTATTTATTTTAAGGTTCAGCGCTGAATATTACTTTTTATTATATTATGGTTTTATATTTACCTGTTTCTTTTTAACTTTCAATAGTTTTTATTAAGGTTTTCAAAAAACAAACAAATCTTACAAACATCGAAAATGCAATGGTAAAGTTAGTAATTACAAGTGTAAATAGAAAACAGAATAAAAGGAGGTCTCAAGGAGACCGTGTGTCAAAAGCTAGATATTCACATAATCAAGTACAGGTATATTCCTAGCTGTGGGATGGGGAATGGGGCATGACTAAGAAGCGATACCCCAAAATCTCCCATCAGGAAAACGGGGGTCTAAAGCCCATCAGCCTGATCTGGACCTCACTCAACTGGCCGCCTGGACCAGATGCCGAGCCCCTACAAGGTGGCGAAACATTCAGACCAAGTCCATGCCCCCGGTGGGGAAGCCCCACAGGCGACAAGAGTGATAGCGCAATATAAAAAGGAGGGGAGGGAGGGACGTAGGTTTGGATGGGATAGGGCAGGCAGCAACAAGGAAGTATAGTCTTAGAGTACAGATAGGGGTGAGGACCCTTAAGAATAAGGAGCGGCTATCAGGCATAAATCGGGAACAGGCCGTCATATGTAAGCTTTTAGATAGTGATTTGTACACATTTAGAGTCCCAGGTTAGTTCAAACTTTGCTACTCGATCGGCAAGGAAGCTGGATAATTTTTCCTGGGACATTATCCAAGATATTTTCAATTTGGCTTCTCTGACAGAGACTTTGGGCTTTTTCCAGGCCTTAGCTATGGTGAGTTTTGCACCCAATAAGATAAAATGAAAGAGTTTCTGTAAGTGTGTTAGAGATACCAGGGACCCTACCATTGAGTAGCGCAATCTGAGGAGTTTGGTTTATGGGATGGTCAATGACCTTTTGGGCAATGCGGAATATGCTTGCCCAGAAGGATCGGATCCTGGGGCACGACCACCAAGTATGGAGAAATTCTCCGGTCATCTCACATTCCCGAAAGCACAAAGGGGAAGCGTTCAGGAACATACAGGCTAAACGTGAACCTGTTTCTTTTTACTTAATATGTGTCTACATCCATTATACCCACAGTTGGTCACACACCTCAAATAAAGTCCCAAACTTTTCTTGTATGGCTATACATTCGCCATCCATCCAGCGGGTCGGATCAGATGGGATTAGATAAAAATGGACAGACTGTTCGTTTTCATCAGATCTCCCCATAGAGGAGAGTGGGGCTCTGACAGGTCCATCTCTGCACAGTGAGCGGGGATGGACCTGTAGTCCGCCTGCTCACCGGAGATCAGAGGAGTGATCCCCGCTGAGCAAGGGTAGTCAGTCAAAACCTACCCTTACTATTTTTTTATTTTTATTATTACTTTTTTTTCCACAACTTTTAATTTTAAATACTTGTTTTTTTTGAGGGGGTGGGGGGGCACTTTGGAGAGACCTCCAATGTCTCTTTTTTGAAACAGAGAAAGGGACTAAAGACAGTGCCCAGACATTGGGGAGGTGGAGGAGCACTGAAGGGGGGGGGAGTCAGAGCAGATTGGGGGGTAGTTAAAAAAAAAGGATTGATCTGTGCCTGCCCTGCAGCATGGAAAGCCGGCAGGAGGGGGAGGGGGATTGCTGGCTAGCAACTGCCAGACAGGCAACACCTATGATTTAGGGCACTGAAGGGGGGGTCAGAGCAGCACACCGGGAGTCTCTTTTTGCAAGTGGATCCCTCCGTGGCTGCCCTGCACAAACAGCCAGTGGGAGGGCAGAGAAGAGAATCTGACAGCTGAAGGACAGCCACAGAGGGATCGGAGTTTGCGATGGGGGGGTCAGAGCAAGAAGGCTAAGGCAGGGTTAGAGAGAGTTGGAGTGAGGGTGGGGGGAACTTTAGATGTCAGGGGTGGGAGACACAGTGGCAGGAGGGGGGGGGGTCACATTTTGAGTGAATTGCTCTGATCAGTGGCTTATCAGTCACTGTTCAGAGCTATCAGTTTGTTCAGCAGCGTCTGCTGAACAATAATGCCATAGGTTTATGGTCACTGAAGTGACCATGAGCCTTATAGCAGAAGGAGAATTGAGGTCTGTACGGCATACGAACCTGGCCAGGTGTAAGTAGTGCTGTAGGTCTGTACGTTGTATGGACTTGGCAGCGAAAGGGTTAAATACCATTAAAAGAAAGATCTATTGGTGTGAAGAAATTGATAAAAATGTCATTTGGGTACAGTGTTGCATGTCCGCGCAATTGTCACTTAAAGTGCGACAGCACTGAAAGCTGAAAATTGGCCTGGTCAGGAAGGGGGTTTAAGTGCCCAGTAAGCAAGTGGTTAATTATGGAGCTCCATATCAGTCCTTGATTTTCAACTATCTAGCATCAAGGAGTATGAGTATTAGCATATAAAATTAGAAATATTGCTAAATGTTATGACTACTTGTTTTGGATAAAGTTGTTTCCCACAAATGTACCTACAACCAAAACATTTTGAATTTGTTTTTTTTTAGGTTTTGAGTTTTAAGTAAGGATAGGTTAAAACTCCTGTCTCTTAATTTATTAAATTTGGTTTTCTGTTTGGGAGATTTTGCTTCGCTTCCAATCTCATAGATACAGTACAACAGGAAATTAGAGTAAATCTCTACAAAGTGAGGATGAATTTCCCATTTAATCAGTCATCTCTGGAACAGGTGTCCCTCTTACAACTTGTTCTGGTGACAACTACAGAAAATCTGAATTTAAACAATGGACATCAAAGCAAATAGAATGTGAATTTATCTAGCATTGACACAGACTGCAATAAAAATGTGACAGGTGTTCTAATCTTTCTTTACACTGTCCAGTTTTACAATAGATAACCTGTCCATTCTTAATAAAACATTTATTCATTTATTGATGTAGTGGACTTGACAAACCCCAAGGATATCTATGTCACAAGGACAAAGCACTCCCATTATTCTTTGTGTCATTTCATTAGTGCAAATTACACTAATACAATTCTTCAAAGGTCACTAAGAATAGGTGGGAACTTTTGCTTGTGAAGATGGCAGACAGCACAGGGACCCCACATGCAAGAACTGTGCATGCGATACAGAAGTAAATCAGTAGGGGTTCACAAAAGATAATCAGACATGAAATATACATTTTAGGTTTTAATTCATGGACTGCCAGCAGAGTAGTGCCAATTGTATCCATGTACTACTAATAAGTGTTATATGTTTGTAAAGTTTGCATTATTCTAATAAAACATGTAATATTTTTTTCTGGATTTAAATAAAATTATATTCACTTTTGTATCGGAAAATAAAGCTTTTCTTTTTAAAAGGAAGCAGCCAACACTGCTCACTCTCAATCTGATCTGTCACTGACAGCCAGTGTCCCCTCTGATGACCGGGGACCAATCAGAGTGGTTCCTGATCATAGAACCACAATGGCAGCTTTACGTGTTTATTTGCAGTGTCATAAATGTAAAAAAATCTGTTGAACTATTATTATTATTTATTTTATTATTATTATTATTTTTATTATTATTAGCATCATCATCATTTAATAATAATAATAATAATAATAATAATAATAATACATGTATTAAAAATAGAAAAAATGCTTATATTTATTTTTGGGGTGGCATTTGTCACCCTATAATGTTTGAATTATTATTTTTTTTTTTTTTATAAAACAGCAAAACTAATACAAGCTTTACATGTTCTTAAAAATATATTCAAATTAGGGGTGTATTTATAAAACATTTATATTTATAAAATATAAAACATATTTATAAAACATTTGTTGGGCAAAAGTCATACACATTCATGCAGGCTGCATTAAATTTCCCCATATTTTCTGTAATAGATTATTTTCTATGATTGTCAGCTCCATCTATTGGCCAACATGTGATATAGTTTTCTGAAATACCTCAATGAGAAAATATACAACATTTTAGCAACTAAATGGAGCTGATGATTATAGGAATTAATCAATTCCAGAAAAGACAGGGAAAATTTGTCCAGCCTGCACAAATGTTTGTGACATGCATTCAATGAATGTTTTATAAATAGATCCTATAGAGTTAACCAATGAAAAAAACCTGCATTCAGTTTACCAAGAGTAGTAATATCTAATTTTTTAATAATGATTTAAACTAAACTTATCACTGTAAAATGCGGTTTTGTTGGATTGCTTACTGATCCAAGCCCCCATTATTTTGTTGAATGGAGAATTCATAAAATGTAATGAGACAATCAGAATAAATATTTTCATTCCAAAATAAAACTAGAAGTTTTCATTTCTACAGCCCAATTTCAATGGAGAGGAAAAAAAAAAGATGACTACAGTGTAGCCATTTTCAATGTTTCATTATTCTGTCACGCAGAATCACAGCTGCAATATTTCATAGTGTGACACATTTCGGCTGCAAGATAAATGATTTGCAGAAGCACACAGCATGCCACGGGCAGACTGTTTGGTAAACATGCAACCCTCCTCACTGCTGACAATCTCCATAGACATTTCAAAATAGTTGAATAATATTTCATTGTTAAATGATCCATTCAGAGGCCAATTAATATCAAAATCAAGTTGTTTTAATTTTTATGGCATATTTCTGATTAATGTGCTTTAATTTGTGTTGATTGTCATGTATATATAAAAGAGCAATTCCAGGCAACAACTTACATCAATCAGTGAGCTACTACTGTATTCCAGCACAAGCTGTGCTAAATTCTAAATGCTCACTTACCCTATTATGGGTTCTTTGTAATTCATTATAGGCAAAATCAGGGAACCATAGAAACATGGAAAAATTCATCAGACCAAAACTAGATAAAAAAAAGCCCAAGATTATTTTGATTGCTGGTGAAAAAGTCATTACCAACCCATTTCAGGACTTGGAGTGATTTTATAGATCTACAGTATAATAGAACCAGTATTGAACGCTCCTCATCGAGGAACAACTTCACAGCAGTTGCTGACCAGCAATGAGAACAGTTCAATACTGGTCTTAAAGTGGTTGTAAATCCACTCTTATAACTTTTACCTACAGGTAAGCCTTTAATAAGACTTACCTATAGGCAGGGCAGCCATCAGAAATATTGGGGCCCCTTACACAGCTTTAGGCCTGGGCCCCCTGGGGCCTTACCACCAACATTCCCCTCGAGACGGCTGGGCCCTTAGAGACACCCGAGCCCCCTACATGTGTATGGGCTGTCCTCCCCTGATGGCGGCCCTGGTAAAGAAGAATTCCAGGTATGGATAGTATCACATAGTTACATTCAGGGCTTTTTTCCCTCAAAGGATAGGTGCAGGAACCACCAAAATTCCCCCTCGGGACGGCTGGGCCCTTAGAGACACCCGGGCCACCTACATGTGTATGGGCTGTCCCCCCCTGATGGCAGCCCTGCCTATAGGTACTGTAAATATCTCCTAAACTTGCACCGTTTAGGAGATATTTACACTTCATGCGGTCGATGACATCATCCGTGCATGCGCTCTGAAGGAATGGCCACCCGTGCCACTCTCTCAGAGCCCTGTGCCGTGAACGGCAGCTTCCGCCAATAAGATGGCCGGAGGATGTGAACCAGGATGGCAGAACATGTTGGCCATGTCACTGGTGAGCGGGCGGCACTGTGGGGGCTTCGTTCAAAGGTAACTATTTCATGTTGAGCTAGTATCCGATGCCGACATGCTTGGTTGTCCATGGATGCATATGTGCCACATGTGGGCAATAAAGACCATCCTCTTTGCAATCACACATGTGTGCTACGTGGGCTGCAAGAGAGGTTAAGTGGATTCAAACTAAAATTTCAGTTGGGATTTAAATTCTAGTTATTTAAGTTAGTATAAGTTACCAATAACAACTAATCATAAGCAGTTAGATTGTGATAATTATATCACAACATTAATTCTGTTTGTTACTCTTGGTTACTTAACTTGATATTGAATAAGTAAGTTCTCTTGATTTGGAGCTAACTCCCAATTTCAGCAGTTTTGCCACACTGGATAAATGCAGGTCATTGCTAGGGAGTAGTTTGGGACAATGTTCTGGTGAAATAAACATTGTAAATATTATTTAGTCTGGAGCAATTTTGCCCATCTTGGACAAAAGAAAAGAGGTTTGGGTTCACCGCTGCCATGACTTTGAAGGATTAGCAAAGCTTGACAATTGCAAACCTTTGTCTGAAGAGTTCACATGTTCACTGCCCAAAATAAAGAACAACCTACAACGCAATACATAGGGGTTGATTTGCTAAAGGAAAATAGACTGTTTACTTTGCAAAGTACAGTTGCTCCAGGGATTAGTAAATGAGATCAAGCTTCACTTTAAAAAGAGCAACCAATCACATGCAAGGAAAAAAAAAAACAGCATTTTTGCTTGCATATGATTGGATGATGGTAGTCAGCAGAGCCTTTGCGCATTTACTAAGCTCTGGAGCAACTGCACTTTGCAAAGTGCACAGTCTATTTGCCTTTAGTAAATCCACCCCATAGCCTTTAGCGTTGGTTAGCTGAGTCACAAGAGCCAATAATTGAAATGGATGGACAACACAACCCATTTTCTATAATAGGGTGGACTCACAACAGCCATATTAGAAGTGTAAGATTGAGATGTTAAAGCGGAGTTCCGGCCTCAAAAACAACTTTGGGCCATCCACTTGCTGACAATTACCTGAAAAAGAAATAGATAGTCCCGATTTTTGTTTTTTGTTTACTTATCTTGTTATTGAAGAAAATATACTTACCTTTCTTCCACTTCCTCCCTCTGCGGCTGCGGCCTGCGCCATCTCTTCCTGCTTGCATTGACTCCTGGGAGCTGAACGTCATCTCTCCCAGGAATCAATGCGCCTGCACCGGCCCCGCTTGTCAGTTCCGGTGCAGGCGCGTCATTCTGGGCATGCCCAGAAGCTGTGCAGGAATGACACGCCTGCACCGGAACTGACAAGCGGGGCCGGTGCAGGGCATTCTGGGACCAAAGAGGACACAGAAGAGGACACAGAAGAGGACGCTCCGGCTTCAGCTGCCCACACCAGAGATGGCAGCGCTGGACAAGACATTTTCAAGGTAAGTATTTCTTCTAAAAGGTAAGTGCAATCTGGGACAGTTCAGAGGCTATCCATTATGAAATGCACTAGCCCTGACTGTCCTGGGGGTATTTTTATCTAAAAAAACGTTTCCGAGGCCAGACAGAGAGCTGTCAATTCTGTACAGAAAAAATATTTATTTATTTATTTTTTCTTTCAAATAATTTTTATTGAGCTTTTTCAAATGACATTGTCAATAACAACAGAAGGTTGCAGAAGGTTACAGAAAATCATAGAACATTTTTCCTTCTTGTACATGTGGGTCTGTAGACAAGATAAACCATAGATTTTTCTCTGTAAATCGAGTTGCTCTCTTACCGAATAACTCAAAACATATTTAGCACTTATCCTCAAAGTGTCTATGCACTGACCATGGGCTCAGATTTCCATATGTACATACCACCTCGTCACCCCCTTCGGGATCAAACTGTGGCGAGGGTATTATGACGGGTCAAGGTTGGCCATTCCCATTGGAGTCCATTGAATAGGATAGTGGAAATTTATCTATGGCTAAACAAACAAAAATAGATTTTAGACAAAAAAAGGGGGGACTTGGGGAATAGGGTGGAAAGGTGGGGGGGAGGGACCCAGACCCTACTTTGCTATAGCATACACATGAGCAGTTATATTAGCTAAGGCGTGTTTCCCAAGATTTCCATATTTATTTATTTATTTAAAATGCTGGCATTGGTACATGTTCCCGTGACAGTGCCCAGTTTCCCATGCCTTTAATTTGACAATAACTTGCTTATTAGCCCTACAAATTGCAAGAATTAAATATTAGTATAATAAGATATCCCTTTTGGCTTAATTGAGATTCGCCGCACAGTTCTAAAACTTAGAACTGTAAATGGAAGTCATAAAACTGTTCACAAACTGAGCGCAGGTAAATTAGCTCATCCTTACTGGCCATACCTTATGTGAGCAGAAAACTCTCTGCCTGAACATAACATTTTGTTTGCTAATGCTTTTAAGCAATAAATGTTCTCTTTGACAGAACCTAATAGAAGAATGCTTTCAATTGTTGTTTGTAAAATATCTGCATTTGCATTTAAATGAAGGTTTTAAGCAAGCGAAAGAGAGGTAAAATTGTTAGAAGCTTTTTTTCCTCAACCAACAAATTCATCCATTGCAGGCAAAATGATAAACTCAATGTTGTTGGAAAAGGACATGCGACATAAAAAAGCAAAAATGGCACATAAAGTATAATAGTGTATATATTGAATTTACAGCTTTTTATTAACAAATGACATCCAATGAAATAATTTGAATTCTTAATATTTATTTTATTCTGAATGAATAAAAAAACACTTACTGTGAAAATTTTATGTCGAGTAGTTGCTTTATGTCCTAATGAATAGACTGAAGTTCTCCTTTTGTTGTAGAGATGCATATTTATATATGCTGTATTGAGATTTTGCTTTGAAGCAATAGAAGGAACGTTAAATGGTACAAATTTTGTTTGGGGACAGCGTCGCATGACCGCTGACCACGCAATTGCCAGTTAAAGTAGCGCAGTGCCAAATAGCAAAAAAAAATAGCCTTGTCATGAAGAGGGTAAAATCTTCTGGAAGTGGTTAAAGTGAATGTTTGTCACCAGTTCAGATACAATATAGGCTAGATTACCACTTTTTCATACAAGTACATGGTACAGAGGGCACATATTAGGAAAATGAAATGTTGGGTTTATATACTCTTTAATATGCATTTGGTTCTAATTGTAAGCTCTAACAAGCAGAGCCCTCTGATTCCCTTTGTATTAAAGTGTATTGTATTTGTACTGTCTATCCTCAAGTTGTAAATTGCTGCGTAAACTGTTGGCGCTATATAAATCATATATAATAATAATAATAATAATAATAATAATAATATACTCTTTAATGTGCATTTGGTTCTAATGCATCAAAAAACGTCAGAAATGCGCATGTGCTATTTTTGGAAATGCATTACACCTTACTACTTGGTAGTGCATTACCGTATGTTGCATTGCAATGCAAGTGCATTTTAAGGTTCTTTGAAATTACATTAAGAATAATCAGCACACATAGGATCCTTTAACACTCACAGCAGGGGTGTAACTACAGGGGTTGCAATTGCAACCGGGCCCCATGCTCCAGGGGGCCTGTGTGGCTCCCCTGTACACCTGGATAGGAGGGGTGGCGGGGGCAGCATGTAGAGAAATCACTGTCCTCCTTTTTTCCTTCTGTAGCTGCAGGAGGAAAATGGAGGAGATTGGTTCCTCTGTGTGCTGCCCCCGCCACTCCTCCTATCCAGTTCACTTGTGTTCTGCTGTCGCTCTGGACCCCTGTGTGCTCCCCTGGTCCCCCTCCCCCCACTGTGCTCCCTCCCCTCTCCTGCTGGCTGCTGCAGGGGATGTGTCACAATAGAGGACCAGGAAGGGGTCAGTAAATATGTAATTTAGCAGCTCCTTCCTTTTCTGAATGGACAGAGTCATAGTCAGTGAAATTGTAAAAAAAATAAAATAAAATGATAAAAAATAATAAAATTAAAATACCAAAAAATAAAAACTATTGACAAC
This sequence comes from Pelophylax lessonae, assembly GCF_965119305.1. Taxonomy (NCBI): domain Eukaryota; kingdom Metazoa; phylum Chordata; class Amphibia; order Anura; family Ranidae; genus Pelophylax; species Pelophylax lessonae. The sequence goes on along the minus strand of NC_138772.1, from coordinate 501,447,113 downwards.
AGTGGGTGAACTTCCAAGATTGCAAAGGTCACACTTTCAACCTGGCCCTGGCATTCCACCCAAGATGGCAGGCAGGGGGCCTACTGCAGAACTTGTGAAAGGGTCCCGCTGTGGGACCGTAATAAAGGGCCCCAGTATCAGTGGGAAGAGCCCCAGGCTTGAAGGGAAGGGCCCCGCCCAGGGGTGGGGGGGACCCTTCATGGTTTCTTGCACCGGGGCCCTGAAGGTTACGCCACTGACTCACAGAAATCGTTACCAGCCCCCTGAAAAGTAATGCAAGGAGGTTTGCAAGTTGCTTACAAGGTGATAATGCCTGTTTTTTTTTTTTTTTTGTTTTTGCATTTACATTGCAGGACAACATTGCAATTGACAACATAGGCAATTGAGCAATTGAGCCAAGTGTTTGGCTCACTCAGGAGAGTCCGACAAGCAGTGCAACCTGTCAAAATTCTGCATGATGCGCTAAAATGACTAAATCACCAGTTTCCCATGCCTTTTAAATCACTAAAAAATATTGCAGCCACAGCAATGTGTACTCCCCTGAGCGGCACCATGTTCACTTGTAGGTTGGCAGCTGGGGGTGGGGGTGTAAAAACGTGGATTATCCACCTGTTTTTACTGTCCCCTGGCTTTTCTTGTACACTCCCGCAGCACAACAGTATGAATCTGGCCTACATGTAGAAATGTTTAAAATATTCAATATTTGTATATAATATAATTTAATTTGTATATAATATATTTTTAAAAATGATGGTAGACTAGCAAACATCACCTAAATGACATGCATGTAAAACATTTTTCTCTGACATGAATGAGATTTATTGCTCTATAATATCTCTAAGGCATCACTGATCACTTTCCCAGGTGAATGCCATTAAAGAGAATAACATTTTCAAAGAAACAACAAGAGTTAAAAATACATGCTTTTTTTATTAATAATTAAGGTGACCCTACAGCCCTGCACCTGTTTGCAACAGTGAAATGCTAAAACTAAGTAAGACTTAATTATTTTCTCCTGCCGAGTGAAAATGCACATGCAAATCTATGCAAATCTCTCACTTTTTACCTTAGCAAATGACTTGAGAATGGCAGTGTCACTTAACAAGTGCTATTTAGCAGATGGTTGATCATTTCCTTTATGTCTTTGAGAGCAACCAAAGCTGCTACTGGGTCTTTTTCAGAGTGCATAAAAAGATTATGGGAAGTTTAACATCAATTGGTTACTAAAGGAATGCATATTCACTGTTTAATTTCATGTTATATATGGCAAAAGAAGACTTAAAAGGAATGACAAAATTAAAGGGTTTTAAGTCAATGTGAAAAGTAGGAGACAATATATCTAAGATTTTATAACTAAATAATTAAGATGAGTAGAGTTAAAATGTGGCTTAGACTGAATTAAATAAATGCAACCTCAGGTTAGAAAACCGAAAATACAAAAAAACAAAAACACTTCAGCCAAATCAGTAGACTTAAAGAATATCGGGTTATACATGCTTTTATTTAGTGTTTTTTTTTATGTATTGTGAACTGCTAAACTATATACTCTAGAACGTCCACAAATACTCATCTCCGCCCAAGCAAAGCAATGTCCTCTAGCTCCCTGATCAGTGCCAACATCAGAGAAGAGCTACTAAACTAGTACATGGATTGCAGGAAAAAAACTTACCAGGAAAGTTTAAAGGACCTTAACATGTATAGCTTGGAAGAAAGAAGAGACAGAGGGGATATGATAGAAACTTTTAAATACATAAAGGGAATCAACTCGGTAAAGGAGGAGAGCATATTTAAAAGAAGAAAAACTACCACAAGAGGACACAGTTTTAAATTAGAGGGGCAAAGGTTTAAAAGTAATATGAGGAAATATTACTTTACTGAGAGAGTATTGGATGCATGGAATAACCTTCCTGCAGAAGTGGTAGCTGCAAATACAGTGAAGGAGTTTAAGCATGCATGGGATAGGCATAAGGCTATCCTTCATATAAGATAGGGCCAGGGACTATTCATAGGATTCAGATATATTGGGCAGACTAGATGGGCCAAATGGTTCTTATCTGCCGACACATTCTATGTTTCTGTGTTTCTCCTGGTCTTCTGTGTTTGATATCTTCAGCCATCTTGATTGACTGGGCCAGGATGACGTAACTCCTTAGCATGTGCGGAGGAGTACATTCATCCAGCATTAGGAAAATATACACTGAGCTGCACATGCACTGTTTAGTGTAAAGTATAGAGAACCTTGCAAACAAGAAGCCTTTGTTGCAAAAGAGGCATAGGGGTTGATTTTAGACATGTGCATGACGAAAAAATGTGTTTTCATTAATTTAGATACATTAATTTAGTTATTTAGTTTTGTTAAATTTGGTTGATTCATTCAATTTGTATTCGGGATTCGTATTCAGAATTCGTATTCGGATATTTTTTTTAATTTACTGTTTTTTTTTAATAGAAGCGTTCAAATCGATACATTTTAAATTTTGTTTTTCAATTCAAACGTGGCATCCAAGTATCCAAACATCTGATTGTTATTTATAATCATTGATCTTGTTTGTATTAATAATATGTTAATTTAAAATGTGCAAAGAGCATCCACTTCGTTGACCTTTTATACCAAAATGACCAATTAAAACGGTTTCCTTTGCTACAATCAGAGTTCTAACTCCCTAAAACTGCTATCTACTCTTATATGAGATTAAGAAGTTTCTTAACTAAACACCCTCCCCCACGGATTGCAATCCTGGCTCCCCTTTGGACCTACTTTCACACACCAAGCGACAAAAAGAAAACAGGCCTCTCTCCACTTTATAATTATCTCTAAAACAAATCAATATTCTCCAAACCACCCCCCATCCTCCAATTGGAATCCGACCTGCAATCACAATTCTCAGATTTCCAATGGCTGACATCTATCTGAGCCACATACCTGGCATCTCAATGTGTAGCGCAATGGGAACAAATGCAAAAATTGCTTACATGCTGGTATCTCACCCCATACCGCCTGTCGAAATTCTCAAAGTCGCATTCCCCTGTTTGTTGGAGGGATTGCGGACAAATAGGTAACCTGCTACATATCTTTTGGACATATATTTACAATTATTGCAGACACTACAGGGATTATAACCAAACCCACTCCGGCCCTGACAATACTTCACCTAGGCATTGACATCTTCCCTCACGACCTTAGGACACTCGTACTACACATTTTAATAGTGGCGAAAACCGTGATAGCCCAACATTGGACTAAAAACCAAGCTTTTAAACCCTTCTGAGACCCTAATCTCATAAACACACACTTCTCTTATGAAATAATGCATGCTTCTACTAATAACCTGCAGAGATACATTCTCTCAACATTGGACACCTTGGGTAGAAAGTAAATACTGTCGCAGTCTTTTGATATTCTTCTTCTAAACTGACCTTACAAACCTACTGTGTATGTTGATATTTTGCCTTCCATTCTGTATGGCTTATTTTTGACTTTTGTACACACTCCACTATTTACATGCTCCTTGCATTGTTCTATATAATGTTATCGGTGACCTGTATCCCTTCCTTGTTATACCTAAAAAAAAAATATTGAAATAAAATATGCAAAGAGTTCTAATTAAAGCGGTGTTCCGGCTTCCCCCTCCAAAAATTAAAAGTCAGCAATTACACATACTAGGGCTATATTTAGATGAACCTATCCTTAGATGAACCGTGAGGTCATTCCATACTGTAAGCACTGTCTTTCTGCAGATTTTTGCAAGAGTTCTGTAATTTTCTGAATAAATATGTTTTAAATGGTTTTACACTATGTGCGACTACTTGGCTTGTTTTCACATACTGGTTTAACCACTTGCCGACCGCCGCAAGTAAATATACTGCAGCGGTCATCCCCTCACAGGCAAAGTGACGTATATATACGTCACTAGCCTGGGAGGGTCTGGGGAGCTAGCACGCGCCGGCAGCGGCGCGCTCCCGCTCCCGCGAGGTCACGGACCCCCCCGCGAGTGTGACCGGCGGACCGATGTCCGCCGGTCACTCTGCGATCGGCAGGGGAGAGGGAGAAAGGCAGGCAGCTTGTGTAAACAAGCTGCCTGTCAGTTCTCCCTGTGTAGAGACACTGATCATACGGTTCTAGTATGTAGGACCGTTGATCAGTGTCCCTACACCTCAAGCCACAGCCAATCACAGTTAGAATCACGCCCCTAGGGACACACACAGCCCCTCCCTCTCAAATAAAGTTAACCCCTTCACTGCCAGTGTAATTTTACAGTAACAGTGCATATATATAGCACTGATTACTGTAGAAATGTCACTGGTAACCCCAAAAGTGTCAAAAATGTCAGTCAGGGGTCCGATCTGTCCGCCGCAATGTCGCAGTAAAAAAAAAACAACAAAAATGACAAAAATCTTTCCCTTTGTTAGTAAACGCGATAACTTTTGCGCAAACCAATCAAAATACGCTTTTTGCGATTTTTTTTACCAAACATATGTAGCATAAAACAAATTGGCCGAAAATGTTAAAAAATTTTGATTTTTACTTTTTTTTTTTTTGGGAATTTCATATAAAAAAATGTGAAAAATATTGTTATTTTTGCAAAATTGACGCTCTTTTTTTTGTTTATAGCGCGTGATCAAAAAATCGCACAGGTGATCAAATACCACCAAAAGAAAGCTCTGTTTGTGGGAAAAAAAGGACGTCAAATTCGTTTAGGTACAGCATCGCACGACCGCGCAATTGTCCGTTTAAATCATGCAGTGCCGAATCGCAAAATACCCCCTGGTCTTTTAGCAGCCAAATCCTCCAGGGCTTAAGTGGTTAAAACTGGAGACATGGTTCATCTAGGGCGAAGACCAAAAACGGTGGTGATACACTGGGATATCCATATTGAAGATTCCTGACCAATTGGGGCTTCCAAATTGTTGATAACTATCCCTGCATGTGTGACTCATTTACCATATGGTACCTGGGTCCAGAGCTTCTGGTAAGCGCAATACCCTTATCTGTGGTGGTGGAATTGTCACGGTGCTGACCTTTGGTATCTGGATATCTCTGCCTTCATTCATCTTTTAAGCATTGTATTTCAAGCACTTTTCTTGAATGTGGATTCTATATGGACACTTTTTTGTTGTGATTAACCACTTCTGGACCAGAAGGATTTGCCCCCTTATTGAACAGGCCATTTTTTTTGCGATTCGGCGTGCGAGGCTGTACCCAAATACAATTGATGTCCCTTTTTCCCCATAAATAGAGCTTTCTTTTGGTGGTTTTTGAGCACCTCTGCGGTTTTTAGATTTTGCGCGATAAACAAAAAAAGAGCATCAATTTTGAAAAAAAAAAGCCATATTTTTTTACTTTCTGCTATAAAACATTCCCAATAAAAATGTTTTAAACATTTAATTTTTTATCACTTTTGGCCAATTTGTATTCTGCTACATATTTTTGGTAAAAAATATCCCAAAAAGCGTATTTTAATTGGTTTGCGCAAATCTACGGGATAGATTTTTAGACTTTTATTTATTTTTTATTAGTAACGGCAGTGATCTGCATTTTTTTAGCAGGACTGCGACATTGCGACAGACAGATCGGACCCCTAACTGACATTTTTGACACTTTTTGGGAACCAGTGACACTAATACAGTAATCAGTGCTAAATAATATGCACTGTTACTATATAAATGACACTGGCAGGGAGGGGTTAATACTGGGGGTGATCAAAGGGGTTAAATGTATGCATAATATGGTCCAGTCACATACTCAGGTGGTCCCAGCACCAGCTTCAGAGTAGAGGAGCAACAGCCGACAACAGATGCCCTTTAGTAAGCCTATGGGGCCTAAGCCTAAGTCACCTGACAAGTTGCCCCAGTGTGAACCAAGCCTTACAGTTTGTCTTCTTTAGCAGCCACAGTCTGAGTAGAAAAGCCTGCCCCCTGCCAGAATGCTGTAGAGAAATTCCCTTGCTCTCTGTATGCCAGCAGTGCTCTTTTTTGCAGAGGCTAGTTATAAAGTGGGCGGGGGGGTTAGGAATTGCCCTTTTCTACAACCAGGCTTTTCTACTCCGTGGCTGCTTTTTTAAAAAACAAAAGACATTGCACACCATTTGATTTAGTGCAGATAAAATATATTTTTTATGGGAATTTTGTTATTTTTTTTTACTTTAAGTTAGCCAAATTATATCATTAAAGTTGGCCATAGACAGATCGAAATTCAGCTAGTTCAGCAGGGATTGGCTGAATTTTGATCAGTGTGAGTCCATCCTTGCTTGACCAAAGTCAATTATTTGATTGAGTTCTCATTTGATTGAGTTCTCTAATGTTGAAACTTTTTTTCTAGATAAGCAGCTGCAGCCAATTAGCTCCAGCCGTTGATTCGTGTATTCTGACAGCAGCAGCAGAAACCGCTGTCAGAATGCAATGTCCCGATGAAGACAGATAAGATAGACAGACAGACAGACAGACAGACAGATAGACAGATAGACAGACAGACAGACAGACAGACAGACAGACATACAGACAGACAGACAGACAGACAGACAGACAGACAGACAGACAGACAGACAGACAGACAGACAGACAGACAGACAGACAGACAGACAGACAGACAGATAGACAGATAGACAGATAGACAGATAGACAGATAGACAGATAGATAGATAGATAGATAGATAGATAGATAGATAGATAGATAGATAGATAGATAGATAGATAGATAGATAGATAGATAGATAGATAGATAGATAGATAGATAGATAGATAGATAGATAGATAGATAGATAGATAGATAGATAGATAGATAGATAGATAGATAGATAGATAGATAGATAGATAGATAGATAGATAGATAGATAGATAGATAGATAGATAGATAGATAGATAGGTGTAGAGGTGCATTACAATCCTTATTCTGGTAGCTAAGTGAAGCCTGTAAGAATTTAAAGCAACATGACAGGGTTGTGTCACATCTTATCCCTCTTATCTATGCAATCCTTGTTTTTATTGGACTCGGTACTGGCAAAGTTTGTATAATCAGATCATAACTCACAGCTGGGGAGCATTTTATTCAATAGTTCAAAGCTTGACACGGATGCCAGGCGAACAGATGCCTGTGAAGAAGTTAGCATAGGGTAATCCCTTAGAGAATTTAAATAATTCAGTAGGCTTCTTCAAGTTGAACTTTGAAGAACTAGGTTATTGTTTTTTTGAATTTTTCATGTGCACTGTACAAGGACATCTCAAGAAATGATCAAGTAATTTCATTAATGTAACATATGACTGCAATCCTTCCTTTTATTTACCTGTTCTGTTGGTATAGAAACATGACCTATGATAGCATTTATAATCAGTACCAAAAAGCCTTTGTTGGACAGTAAATGGAAATGATCAGCATTATCAGAGTATAATCTATAAGGTTAGGCTTTTTGGAGAAATGAATGCAATACTTGCAGATAAACCCCTTGGAGCCTAGACCTTTTTCTGACATATGTTGCTTACAAGTTAAAATCAGTATTTATTGCTAGACAATAGGAGACCCTAGAGAATAAAATGGCAATTTTTGGAATATTTTATGTCACACAGTATTTCAAATGCAATGTTTTGTGAAGAAATACACCTCATGAATTAAAAAAAAAAATAAAGTTAGCCCAATTTTATATATTATAGTTTGTGAAAGATAATGTTATACTGAGTAAATAGATATCTAACATGTCATGCTTTAAAATTATGCACACTCTTGGAATGGCGACAAACTTCGGTGCTTAGGCGACGCTTTAAAAAAATTAACAGTTACCTGTTTGGAGTTATAGAGAAGGTCTTGTGCTAGTATTATTGCTCTCACTCTAGCGATCGTGGCGATACCTCTAATGTGGGGTTTGAACACTGTTTACATATGCAGGTGTGACTTGCGTATGCCTTCACTTCTGCGCGCGAGCACGGAGGGACGGTTTTTTTCTTAATTATTTTATTTTATTTTATTTTTACACTTTCCATTTAAAAAACCTTTTTTGATTACTTTTATTGCATTCACAAGGAATGTAAACATCCCTTGTGACAGTAATAGGCAGTAACAGGTACTTTTTATGGAGGGATCTGGGGGTCTAAAAGACCCCAAATCCCTCCTCTGCACTTAAAAGCATTCAAAACCTCAGGTTTGACTGTTTTGAATGCTTTCATTTTTTAAAAATCTGGCTCCAGTACCCAGAAGTGATGTCATGACATCACTTCTGGGTTTTTACATCAGAGACACGCAATTGGGCTTTGTTCGGGTCATTGGCCACCCGGCGAATGTTTGATCAAGAAGAAAATGACCGCACTCTGAAATGGAAATCAAACAGGAGTGTATTTATTCCACATCAAAAATAGGCATCAAAACTTCAAACTGTGAGACATAGGACAATAGGTAATACCTATTGTCCTATGTCTCACAGTTTGAAGTTTTGATGCCTATTTTTGATGTGGAATAAATACACTCCTGTTTGATTTCCATTTTGGAGTGCGGTCATTTTCTTCTTGATCAAACAGTTACCGGATTGCGGATCCGACCAGCACCGATACCATCTCACCTGGAGTGGTCTCATTTCAGTTTGGACTCCAAACACCCGGCGAATGTGTCGGCTGGTCGCTTGGGTCTCCTGGTGGGACGGGAGACCCGGCCGAGACGCAGAAGGTGGCAGGAGGGGGACATCTCCTCCAGCTCCTTGTAATGACTACCAAGCGCCTGCTCAGCCTCATCGGTTGTCAATACAAGCAAGCCAACTGCTGGCTCTAAACAACAGTACTAGGGTGATACCTCTAGCTGCAGGCATCACCCCAGTACAACCCCCTGAAGCCAAGGCCGCATATTTGCGTTCCATCAGCGTAAAGGGATTAAATTAATGTGCATTTAATCGGAGCAGCGGTGTTACTGTCCATATTATAAAAACATTAGGGTTGAGCGGACACCTAGATGTCCGTGTTCGACGGGTTCGGCCGAACTTTAAAAAAAAGTCCGGGTCCGTGTCCCGGACTTTTACCGAACTTTTCCCGGACACCGAACCCCATTGAAGTCAATGGGGACCCGAACTTTAAGGCACTAAAATGGCTCTAAAACACCAAAGGAAAGGGCTAGAGTGCTGCAAATGGCAGCAAAACGTAATTAAGAGCATGGCAAGTGCTCTGCAAACAAATGTGGATAGGGAAATAACTTAAAACAACAAAAAAAAACAGAAAAATAAAACAATGTTCTTCTTCATCTCTGAAGGACGAGGCCCATATGGAGTAGGAGGGAGGTTGAGGTGGTGGTGGATGTGGCGGTGACATAGGCGTGCGCACAGGGTGTGCTGGGTGTGCCTGGGCACACCCTAATCACCTAGGGCACATAGCATTGCCAGTGAGGAGATGGGAAAGATCTCCCTGGGACCTGCTCTGCTCTATTTCTCCTTGCCTACAGGTACATGGCCCCGATACATTACTCTCCCTGCTGGCAAACACATGCATGTGTATTTCAACTTTGGGGTGCACACCTTAATGCAATAGGCTGCGCACACCTATGGGCGGTGTAGGTGGAAGCGGCGGTGGAGGAGGACCAGGGCCGGATTAACAGCATCATGGGCTTGGTGCTGAGGATTTTGAAGGGCCTTAGGGCCGTGCCTTGCCATGCACCCAGAGGAGGAAGGGTGCAGCCATGCATGCCTAATTCAACATGGGATGCTGTCTCTGAAGCCCATAAACACATCCATGCATCGCCAACTGTCCCTCCTTGTCCGGCCTTCACGCTGTGTGGGGAGGTTCTGAGGGTGCTGCCTGGGGAAGCGAGCATAGAAGCCAGACTTCTGTGTTTACAAGTGACAGAAGAGCGGTAACAGTGAATATGGCCAACCCGGGGCCTATATAAAAGGTAGGGGCCTGGAGCTGCAGCTCCAATAGACCCTACATTAATCTGGCCCTGAGGAGGAGGACGAGGTAGCCAACACTGCTTCTTTTCACAAATTTTAAATGAGGGTACACCCCAAAAGAGTGAGAAAGAGCAAAAATGGAACAATGGGTGGGTAAGGTCGGTATCCATTGCTATTCTGCATAAGGTACGGAAAAGTCCCGTGGGATCCATGCCTGGTTCATTTTAATGAACGTGAGCTTGTCCACATTGTCTCTGGACAGGCGGCTGCGCTTGTCTGTTATAACGCCCCCAGCCGTGCTAAATACCCGTTCAGATAATACACTGGCTGCAGGGCACGCCAGCACCTCCAAGGCGTAAAGGGCAAGCTCAGGCCATGTGCCCAATTTGGAGACCCAGAAGTTGAAGGGGGCAGACCCGTCATTCACTACATGTAGGCGTGTGCACACATACTGCTCCACCATGTTGGTAAAATGCTGCCTCCTGCTAAGACGTTCCATCTGAGCTGCTGGTGCTGCTGTTTGTTGTGGCGTGCTGACAAAGCTTTTCCACATTTCGGCCATGCTAACCCTGCCTTCTGAGGTGCTGGCGGTGCCCTGGTTGCGTTGGCGACCTCCTCCTCCTCCTCCTCTGCCTTGTGCTTCCACTGTGGCCCCGCTGTCAGATGGGAATGCCAGCAGCATGGCGTCTACCAGCGTGCGCTTGTACTCGCGCATCTTGCGATCGCGCTCCAGTGAGTGAATTAAGGACGGTACGTTGTCCTTGTAACGGGGATCCAGCAGCGTGGCCACCCAGTAATCAGCACAAGTTAGAATGTGGGCAACTCGGCGGTCGTTGTGGAGACACTGCAGCATGTAATCGCTCATGTGTGCCAGGCTGCCCAGAGGCGACGAAAGGCTGTCCTCTGTGGGAGGTGTATGGTCCGTGTCCTCTGTATCCCCCCAGCCACGCACCAGTGATGGCCATGAGCTGGCCTGGGTGCCACCCTGCTGTGAACATGGTTCCATCTCCTCCTCCAGCTCCTCCTCCTCCTCATCCTCCTCATCCTCCAGAACTGTGCCCCTGCTGGACAATTGCGTCCCTGGCGTTTGCGTGTGCAGGAACCCACCCTCGGAGCCCCTTGCGAATGACTGCCCTGAAAGCCTTGGAAATGTTACCTCTTCATCCTCCTCCTCCTCCTCATCCTGTGCCACATCCTCTTCCATCATCGCCCGAATTGTTTTTTCAAGGAGGCATAGAAGTGGGATAGTTAAGCTGAGAACGGCGTCATTGCCACTGGCCATGTTGGTGGAGTACTCAAAACAGCGCAACAAGGCACACAGGTCTCGCATGGAGGCCCAGTTATTGGTGGTGAAGTGGTGCTGTTCCGCAGAGCGACTCACGCGTGCGTGCTGCAGCTGAAACTCCACTATGGCCTGCTGCTGCTCGCACAGTCTTTCCAGCATGTGCAAGGTGGAGTTCCACCTTGTGGGCACGTCACATATGAGGCGGTGAGCGGGAAGGCCGAAGTTACGCTGCAGCGCTGCCAGGCGAGCAGCAGCAGGGTGAGAACGCCGAAAGTGCGCACAAACGGCCCGCACTTTCTGCAGCAGCTCTGACATATCGGGGTAGTTTTTAAGGAACCTCTGCACCACCAAATTCAGCACATGCGCCAGGCAAGGGATGTGCGTCAAACCGGCTAGGCCCAGAGCTGCTATGAGATTTCGCCCGTTATCGCACACCACCAGGCCGGGCTTGAGGCTCGCTGGCAGCAACCACTCATTTGTCTGCTGTTCCATGCTCCTCCACAACTCCTGCGCGGTGTGTGGTTTGTCCCCCAAACAGGCAAGTTGTAAAACTGCCTGCTGTCGTTTACCCCTGGCCGTACTGAAGTTGGTGGTGAAGGTGTTACGCTGTCCGGATGAGGAGGCGGTAGAGGATGAGGAAGCGGAGTAGGAGGAGTTAGGAACAGGAGGCAAACTGAAGCGCCCTGCAATCCTCGGTGGTGGAAGGACATGCGCCAAATTGCTATCCGCCTCAGGCCCATACGCCACTGCATTTACCCAGTGTGCCGTTAGGGAGATATAACGCCCCTGACCGTGCTTACTGGTCCACGTATCCGTAGTTAGGTGGACCTTGGCACAGATGGCGTTGCGCAGTGCACACCTGATTTTTTCCCCCACTTGGTTGTGCAGGGAAGGGATGGCTTGCCTGGAAAAGTAGTGGCGGCTGGGCACGACGTACTGTGGGACAGCCACCGACATAAGGTTTTTAAAACTGTGCGTCTCCACCAGACGGAATGACAGCATTTCAAAGGCCAATAATTTTGAAATGCTGGCATTCAGGGCCAGGGATCGCGGGTGGGTAGGGGGGTACTTCCTCTTCCTCTCAAGTGTTTGGGAGATGGAAAGCTGAACGCTTCCACGGGACATTGTGGAGATGGTTGTTGGTGACCCAGGTGGTGGTGTTGCTGACAGATCGTCTGTTTGCGGGGTGGCAGGTGCCGGTATCACTACAGATGTGGCTGGAGCGGCCGAGACTGCAGCAGAAGAGGAAGCAGGATGAGCCAGAGACGTTTCTTGGTTTTGAAGGTGTGTACTCCACTGCAGCTCGTGCTTTGCACTTAGATGCCTGATCATGCAGGTTGTGCTCAGGTTGAGAAGGTTCATGCCTCGCTTCAAGCTCTGATTGCACAGGGTGCAAACCACTCGTGTCCTGTCATCAGCACATTTTCTAAAGAACTTCCACGCTAGAGAACTCCTTTGAGCTGACTTTGGTGCGCTCGTTCCCTTGCTGCGTTGGGCAGTAGCGGGCGTAGTGTCTAGGGCACGGCCGCTCCGCTTCTGCACCCTGCTCCCTCTTCTGCTGTGCTGGTGGCTCTGTGCGACCACCGCCTCTTCCTCCAAACTACTCAGTTCACCTGCATGACGTTCATTCCATGTGGGGTCGAGGACCTCATCGTCCTCCACATCATCTTCCACCCAGTCTTCACCCCTGCCCTCCTTGTCGGTCTCCACAATGCTGAACGCCGCAGCAGTTGGCACCTGCGTTTCGTCATCATCGGAGACGTGCTGCGATGATCCTTGCATGTACTCATCTTGAGGAATAAGTGGTTGGGCATCGCTGCACTCAATCTCTTCCACTTCTGGGGCAGGGCTAGGTGGATGGCCCTGGGAAACCCTGCTGACAGAGTCCTCAAAAAGAATAAGAGACTGCTGTATGGCTTGGGGCTCAGACTGCTGGCCTGATTTGCAAGGGGGTGAGGTGAAAGACGGTTGGACATTGGCTGCAGGTGCCAACTCTGACCTTTCTGCAGTAGACTGGGTGGGAGACAATGTGAAGGAACTGGAGGCACTGTCAGCAGCAAACCAATCTACTATCGCCTCAACTTGTTCTGGCCTCATCACTTCTAGGGGCGTTTGATGCCCTACCAAATACTGATGCAGGTTCTGTCTCCTACTCACACTTGAGGAAGGTGTTTCACTTGTGCGTGTAGCTGGCACAGATCGACCATGTCCTCTCCTTGCAACAGGAGCTCTACCAGCAGCACCACGACCCAGGCCACGGCCCTTATTTGACGGTCTCCTCATATTTCTGTAATTTAAGATCTTGCCCTAGAAAGGTTTTTATTGAATAGCGGAATAGAAAATATGATCCAAAAAAAGTGTATGTATATCACACGTACACAACCACACTAGGCCCCAATTACTATTGTTTGTACCCCTAAAAGGCTAGATGAGGAGTAGGGGGAGTATGGAACAGGCAGCACCCTCAAACCTTCAGAAGTATGAGATGAACCCCAACAACTTGGAAAGGTGGATCTCTCTCACACGTACCGACACAGACTATCCCGCAATTCAATTGATCCTCAAAGGTTTTTATTGAATAGCGGAATAGGAAATATGATCAAAAAAAGTGTATGTATCTCGCACGTACACAACCACACTAGGCCCCAATTACTATTGTTTGTACCCCTAAAAGGCTAGATGAGGAGTAGGGGGGGGTATGGAACAGGCAGCACCCTCAAACCTTCAGAAGTATGAGATGAACCCCAACAACTTGGAAAGGTGGATCTCTCTCACACGTACCGACACAGACTATCCCGCAATTCAATTGATCCCCAAAGGTTTTTATTGAATAGCGGAATAGGAAATATGATCAAAAAAAGTGTATGTATCTCACACGTACAGAAACACACTAGGCCCCAATTACTATTGTTTGTACACCTAAAAGGATGGATGAGGAGGAGGAGGAGTATGGAACAGGCAGCACCCTCAAAGCTTCAGAAGTATGAGATGAACCCCAAAAACTTGGAAAGGTGGATCTCACACGTACCGACACAGACTATTCCGCAATTTAATTGATCCCCAAAGGTTTTTATTGAATAGCGGAATAGGAAATATGATCAAAAAATGTGTATGTATCTCACACGTACAGAAGCACACTAGGCCCCAATTACTATTGTTTGTACACCTAAAAGGATGGATGAGGAGGAGGAGGAGTATGGAACAGGCAGCACCCTCAAAGCTTCAGAAGTATGAGATGAACCCCAAAAACTTGGAAAGGTGGATCTCACACGTACCGACACAGACTATCCCGCAATTTAATTGATCCCCAAAGGTTTTTATTGAATAGCGGAATAGGAAATATGATCAAAAAATGTGTATGTATCTCACACGTACAGAAGCACACTAGGCCCCAATTACTATTGTTTGTACACCTAAAAGGATGGATGAGGAGGAGGAGGAGTATGGAACAGGCAGCACCCTCAAACCTTCAGAAGTATGAGATGAACCCCAACAACTTGGAAAGGTGGATCTCTCTCACACGTACCAACACAGACTATCCCCCAATTTAACTGATCCCCATAGGTTTTTGATTAAATAGCGGAATAGAAAATATGATCCCAAAAAAGTGTATGTATATCACACGTACACAACCACACTAGGCCCCAATTACTATTGTTTGTACCCCTAAAAGGCTAGGAGTAGGGGGAGTATGGAACAGGCAGCACCCTCAAACCTTCAGAAGTATGAGATGAATCCCAACAACTTGGAAAGGTGGATCTCTCTCACACGTACCAACACAGACTATCCCCCAATTTAACTGATCCCCAGAGGTTTTTGATTAAATAGCGGAATAGAAAATATGATCCCAAAAAAGTGTATGTATATCACACGTACACAACCACACTAGGCCACAATTACTATTGTTTGTACCCCTAAAAGGCTAGGAGTAGGGGGAGTATGGAACAGGCAGCACCCTCAAACCTTCAGAAGTATGAGATGAACCCCAACAACTTGGAAAGGTGGATCTCTCTCACACGTACCAACACAGACTATCCCCCAATTTAACTGATCCCCAGAGGTTTTTGATTAAATAGCGGAATAGAAAATATGATCCCAAAAAAGTGTATGTATATCACACGTACACAACCACACTAGGCCCCAATTACTATTGTTTGTACCCCTAAAAGGCTAGGAGTAGGGGGGAGTATGGAACAGGCAGCACCCTCAAACCTTCAGAAGTATGAGATGAACCCCAACAACTTGGAAAGGTGGATCTCTCTCACACGTACCAACACAGACTATCCCCCAATTTAACTGATCCCCAGAGGTTTTTGATTAAATAGCGGAATAGAAAATATGATCCCAAAAAAGTGTATGTATATCACACGTACACAACCACACTAGGCCCCAATTACTATTGTTTGTACCCCTAAAAGGCTAGGAGTAGGGGGGAGTATGGAACAGGCAGCACCCTCAAACCTTCAGAAGTATGAGATGAACCCCAACAACTTGGAAAGGTGGATCTCTCTCACACGTACCAACACAGACTATCCCCCAATTTAACTGATCCCCAGAGGTTTTTGATTAAATAGCGGAATAGAAAATATGATCCCAAAAAAGTGTATGTATATCACACGTACACAACCACACTAGGCCCCAATTACTATTGTTTGTACCCCTAAAAGGCTAGGAGTAGGGGGAGTATGGAACAGGCAGCACCCTCAAACCTTCAGAAGTATGAGATGAACCCCAACAACTTGGAAAGGTGGATCTCTCTCACACGTACCAACACAGACTATCCCCCAATTTAACTGATCCCCAGAGGTTTTTGATTAAATAGCGGAATAGAAAATATGATCCCAAAAAAGTGTATGTATATCACACGTACACAACCACACTAGGCCCCAATTACTATTGTTTGTACCCCTAAAAGGCTAGGAGTAGGGGGAGTATGGAACAGGCAGCACCCTCAAACCTTCAGAAGTATGAGATGAACCCCAACAACTTGGAAAGGTGGATCTCTCTCACACGTACCAACACAGACTATCCCCCAATTTAACTGATCCCCAGAGGTTTTTGATTAAATAGCGGAATAGAAAATATGATCCCAAAAAAGTGTATGTATATCACACGTACACAACCACACTAGGCCCCAATTACTATTGTTTGTACCCCTAAAAGGCTAGGAGTAGGGGGGAGTATGGAACAGGCAGCACCCTCAAACCTTCAGAAGTATGAGATGAACCCCAACAACTTGGAAAGGTGGATCTCTCTCACACGTACCAACACAGACTATCCCCCAATTTAACTGATCCCCAGAGGTTTTTGATTAAATAGCGGAATAGAAAATATGATCCCAAAAAAGTGTATGTATATCACACGTACACAACCACACTAGGCCCCAATTACTATTGTTTGTACCCCTAAAAGGCTAGGAGTAGGGGGGAGTATGGAACAGGCAGCACCCTCAAACCTTCAGAAGTATGAGATGAACCCCAACAACTTGGAAAGGTGGATCTCTCTCACACGTACCAACACAGACTATCCCCCAATTTAACTGATCCCCAGAGGTTTTTGATTAAATAGCGGAATAGAAAATATGATCCCAAAAAAGTGTATGTATATCACACGTACACAACCACACTAGGCCCCAATTACTATTGTTTGTACCCCTAAAAGGCTAGGAGTAGGGGGAGTATGGAACAGGCAGCACCCTCAAACCTTCAGAAGTATGAGATGAACCCCAACAACTTGGAAAGGTGGATCTCTCTCACACGTACCAACACAGACTATCCCCCAATTTAACTGATCCCCAAAGGTTTTTGATTAAATAGCGGAATAGAAAATATGATCCCAAAAAAGTGTATGTATATCACACGTACACAACCACACTAGGCCCCAATTACTATTGTTTGTACCCCTAAAAGGCTAGGAGTAGGGGGAGTATGGAACAAGCAGCACCCTCAAACCTTCAGAAGTATGAGATGAACCCCAACAACTTGGAAAGGTGGATCTCTCTCACACGTACCAACACAGACTATCCCCCAATTTAACTGATCCCCAGAGGTTTTTGATTAAATAGCGGAATAGAAAATATGATCCCAAAAAAGTGTATGTATATCACACGTACACAACCACACTAGGCCCCAATTACTATTGTTTGTACCCCTAAAAGGCTAGGAGTAGGGGGAGTATGGAACAGGCAGCACCCTCAAACCTTCAGAAGTATGAGATGAACCCCAACAACTTGGAAAGGTGGATCTCTCTCACACGTACCAACACAGACTATCCCCCAATTTAACTGATCCCCAGAGGTTTTTGATTAAATAGCGGAATAGAAAATATGATCCCAAAAAAGTGTATGTATATCACACGTACACAACCACACTAGGCCCCAATTACTATTGTTTGTACCCCTAAAAGGCTAGGAGTAGGGGGAGTATGGAACAGGCAGCACCCTCAAACCTTCAGAAGTATGAGATGAACCCCAACAACTTGGAAAGGTGGATCTCTCTCACACGTACCAACACAGACTATCCCCCAATTTAACTGATCCCCAGAGGTTTTTGATTAAATAGCGGAATAGAAAATATGATCCCAAAAAAGTGTATGTATATCACACGTACACAACCACACTAGGCCCCAATTACTATTGTTTGTACCCCTAAAAGGCTAGGAGTAGGGGGGAGTATGGAACAGGCAGCACCCTCAAACCTTCAGAAGTATGAGATGAACCCCAACAACTTGGAAAGGTGGATCTCTCTCACACGTACCAACACAGACTATCCCCCAATTTAACTGATCCCCAAAGGTTTTTGATTAAATAGCGGAATAGAAAATATGATCCCAAAAAAGTGTATGTATATCACACGTACACAACCACACTAGGCCCCAATTACTATTGTTTGTACCCCTAAAAGGCTAGATGAGGAGTAGGGGGAGTATGGAACAGGCAGCACCCTCAAACCTTCAGTATGAGATTGTGTTCACTGTACCCCACAAAGATTGAGTTCACTGCACCCCACAATGATTGTGTTCACTGCACCCCACAAAGATTGTGTTCACTGCACCTCACAAAGATTGTGTTCACTGTACCCCCCAAAGATTGTGTTCACTGCACCCCACAAAGATTCTGTTCACTGTACCCCACAAAGATTGTGTTCACTGCACCCCAAAAAGATTGTGTTCACTGCACCCCAAAAAGGATGTTGTTCACTGCACCCCAAAAAGGATGTTGTTCACTCCACCCCAAAAAGATTGTGTTCACTGCACCCCACAAAGATTGTGTTCACTGCACCCCAAAAAGATTGTGTTCACTGCACCCCAAAAATGATTTTGTTCACTGCACCCCAAAAAGGATTTTGTTCACTGCACCCCAAAAAGGATGTTGTTCACTCCACCCCAAAAAGATTGTGTTCACTGCACCCCAAAAAGATTGTGTTCACTGCACCCCACAAAGGATTTTGTTCACTGCACCCCAAAAAGATTGTGTTCACTGCACCCCAAAAAGGATGTTGTTCACTGCACCCCAAAAAGGATTTTGTTCACTGCACCCCAAAAAGATTGTGTTCACTGCACCCCACAAAGGATTTTGTTCACTGCACCCCACAAAGATTGTGTTCACTGCACACCAAAAAGGATTGTGTTCACTGCACCCCAAAAAGATTTTGTTCACTGCACCCCAAAAAGATTGTGTTCACTGCAGCCCAAAAAGATTGTGTTCACTGCAGCCCAAAAAGATTGTGTTCACTGCAGCCCAAAAAGATTGTGTTCACTGCAGCCCAAAAAGATTGTGTTCACTGCAGCCCAAAAAGATTGTGTTCACTGCAGCTCACACACAGAAAAATGGATGTGGATCACTGACACCTGCCTATCTCCAATCCCACACCACACAGCAATATCGATTGTAGTTTGTAGAACACAGTTTCCCTAAAATTCAGCAGACTCTGTCCCTAACAGGATTGAGAAGAGATCGTAGATCAGGATTGAGTGCAGATTCACCCCACCCCCCACACAGCAATATCGATTGTAGTTTGTAGAACACAGTTTCCCTAAAATTCAGCAGACTCTGTCCCTAACAGGATTGAGAAGAGATCGTAGATCAGGATTGAGTGCAGATTCACCCCACCCCCCACACAGCAATATCGATTGTAGTTTGTAGAACACAGTTTCCCTAAAATTCAGCAGACTCTGTCCCTAACAGGATTGAGAAGAGATCGTAGATCAGGATTGAGTGCAGATTCACCCCACCCCCCACACAGCAATATCGATTGTAGTTTGTAGAAGACACTGACCCTATATAATTCAGCAGACTCTATCCCTAAAATGCCTACAACTCGCCCTGCCTAAACACTCCGACCTGTCCCTCAATTCTATCCGGACACAAATGGTTTTTTCCTGCCTATCTTTCCCTAATCAGCAGCCAGCACGTTGATGTGTGCTCTGTCCCTGAATCTAAGCAGCATAATGACGCCGCTGCGGCTGCCTCGAACTTATAAAGACTTGGTCACATGCTTCAGACGGCCAATCACAGCTACTGAGACATTTGCAGGCATGGCTGGGATGGCTTAAGGCACACCAGTTAAACGATTGTTGATTGGCTGTTGAAAGCCCGCCATGAAAAGAGCGCCAAAGCATGCAAAACCCGGAAATAAAACGACCGAACACGGATTTTTACCCGAACATACAGTAAAGTGTCCGTGTCCGTGTTCGGGTACAAAAAATCCAATTATTCGGTACGAACACGAATAATACAGTCCGTGTTCGCTCAACACTAAAAAACATACATTTTTACTCATTAGGAAGAACAAATCAGAAGAAACTAACTAACTAAACTAATATTTCATTGAAATAGATGGTTTAACCACCTGCTGCCTGGGGACATTTTTTTTTTTTTTTTTTCATTTTTTACACACATGTTAAAGTTAGCATTTTCCCTAGTAAATTGTTTAGAACTCACAAAATTACATATTTTCTGGAAGCAGAAGCCCTAGAGAATAAAATAATAATAGATGCAAATTGTATGTCACACAATATTTGCACAGCTGTTCGTCAAATGCACATTTTTAAGGAGAAAATACACTAAATTAATTTTAGTGCACACAAACGCAATCATTTTTTTTTTTTTTTTTGGGGGGGGGGGTAAATATAAAAGATAATGTTGGGTTGAGTAACCAAAAATCAATCTACAAGCAGTGCTAACAGGTGTAAAAGATAATAGTGAATATTGTTAAATGAATCTGTGCATAATAGAATCAATAAATACAAAAGGTGCTCAAAATAATCCACATAGGTGCCAAAGTGCTTCCAAGAAAGAAACCCCTATGGGGATGCACTCACCAGATCTGGAATAAAAACAAGCCTTAAGCTGAGACAATATCCCCTGGATGGATGGATCCTGCACAGTCTTCAAAGTATCTCTGTATCAGCTCCTCTCCACTTTCTCCTCAACCATGTATTTAAAAGAAGGGGAAGGAGCCAAACATAGTGAAGCCCGTAGTTATTTTTATTTAATAAAATATGAAGAAACTACTCACAAAAGTATAAAGGTAATCAGCATTGGAATAAGCGATCACAGCGAGTCATCCCACTTCCGCGTACGCTGCCGGCGTGCGTTCCACGGTGGTTTCAGGAAGTGACGTCGTGTGATGTTCCTCTGCCCGGAAGTGTGTCAAAATTGAGTAACTAGATTGTAAACATTGCAATACCTAAAATTGTGCGTGTCAATGCAACAGTGATACCTAAAAGTTTTCATAAGACAGGTTGCTCTCAGCGAGGACTCTGATATAGGTGCCACATTCCTTAATTATTGAGAAAGAAAGATTTTTCCCCTTGTGGTGGGACTTTAGAGGCCTCTAAAGTTCCACCACAAGGGGAAAAATCTTTCTTTCTTAAAAGTTTTCATAGGTAATGGCCCCAGAATTATTGCTTTCACTCTGTTATTCACAGCGATACCTAACATATAGGGTGAAAATTCCATTTACATACATTTATGGGACCTATACTCATGATTGCATTTGCATGTATGTGCGGAGAAAATTGGGGATGCATTTATATTTTTTTTAATTATTTAGAATCACTTAAAATATTTTTTTTTACACTTTTTCATTTCACTGTATTGCTATTACAAGGGGGCTAATAGGTAATGGAATGTTATGTGATTGCTTTGGGCATGTGATAGGTATTTTTTATGAAGACATCTGAGTTTATACCTCCAATGTTTCCCCTGCCCGGCAAAGTAGCTTATCAAGCACTGACTGTGCTTGATAAGCTGCTTCCCTGGCTGTAGCAGCCAGGGAATGACAGCTCTGAAACTGGAAGTAATGAATAATTTCTTCTAGCTTCATTATTCACAGAGGAGATTAGGGAATAAATATTCCTCTATCTCCTCTGTATTTAACTATTGCCATACATGATACATATTGCTGCATGTGTCAGAGTTAGAACAATTCGTATATGACCTTTATTCATGGTTAACTTTAAACAAATGATCTGTAGGGGCTTTTAAAGTCACACCTATGAAAAATAAAGGGTACTAAAGTTTGATTTCATTTTATCGATACGCGCAATTTTAAAGCTTAACGTGTTGGGTATCTATTTACTCAGCAGAACCTAATCTTTTATCATTTTAAAATGTGTAATATATTGTGTTTGTGTGCAATAAAGTTAACTGTAGTTTATTCTTTACTGAGAATTTGTGCTTGATAATCCGCTGCGTATATATATCATGTGACATAGAAAAATTGAACTACCACCTTTTTATTCTCCCATGTCTGCTTTCGTAGAATATATAATGTTCTGTCCAGCCATGTTTGATACATACATACTTTGTCAGGGAGTGACACCACTTTCTCTGTTGGTGTTAAAGTGGTAGTAAACAGCAAAACAAAATTAAAAAAAAATTGAACCCTGCAAGATTATAGTATGATGTGCTAGTGAAAGACTTGTCCTAAAAGGAAGCCCTCCAGCAAAGTGCTGTCAAGGCTCCCAGGCGCGTCCATCCTTTCCCGGGTTTGCAGGCTTTGGCTTCTTGACTGGCCGGGCAGCAGTGACATCATTCCCACACATGCTCGTGGCAGTCACGGCGGTGGCACAGCTCTCTCAATGAACAGTGCGCCAGTGACATAACTAACTGCTACTAAAGTTAATATCTCCTAAATGGTGCAGGTTTAGGAGATATTTATTGCACCTATAGGTAAGCCTTATTTTAGACTTACCTGTAGGTACAAGTGATCCACAGGGGATTTACTACCACTTTAAAAAATACAGTGGTTTCACCTCCCATCCCCTCTCATAGCATAGAATGGAAAATGAAGAAGCAATAGCACATTAATAATTCATTACCCCTGCTCTCTCCTCCTGTCAGCATTTTCCCTGTTGGCACATGTATAACCAGCAGAGCCTGATTTGCTACTAGTGCTATTCTTCCTTCCCCCAGTCTTAGTGCAGTGCTGTAGGGGCAGCCAGGAGGCTGATATCATGACAGACTCAAGTATTTACTTTAATTTGTGAAAATAATTCAATTAATTTATTAATCTATAAAATATTATAAAACTTCATAACATTGTGTTTGCATATCTGCCTAATGTTCCTCTTTAACTAAACTGTATCGATCACGTGGTCCTCACTAAATTGGCAACTCTATAGCTAAAAGACGGGTACAGCGCAGTTTTAAAATGCCAGGAGGGTGCACATAGATGTCCTCCCATTCTCGTGCTGCCTGTGAGCCCCAGGGTGGTGCACGAGTGGCGTGCTCAGTGATTGCTGAGTCCTTGGGAGTGGGACCCGGCTGATCACAGAGCAGGGTAAAGGGCCAATCACAGCAGGCCCTTTACCATGTGATCATCTCTCAGCCAGTGACAGCTGATCAAGAAAGTAAACAGAAATGAGTTTCCAGCTTTTTTTTTTCTTCACGCTGTCAGTGTGAAGAAAATAAGCATGCTGTTAACCGACTTCTTTTAGAGGGACATTGGTCCCCTTAGCGGTCCCCAGTGTGGCAAATCGGTGCCTTCCATGGCTGTTAATCAGTGCCCACCATTGCCATCTATCAGTGGCAACCAGTGCCATCTATCAGTGTCCATCAGTACTGATAATCAGTGCCTACTAGTGCAACCAATCAGTGCCCACCAGTGCCAACTATTATTGCCCATCAGCACTGCCAATTAAGACCTCCTCACCAGTGCCTCCTGATCAGTGCCCACCAGTGCAACCTATCAGTGCTCATCAGTGCTGACTCTCCATGCCGCCTATCAATGCACCACTTATCAGTGCCATCAGTGCCTCCTGATCAGTGCCCACCAGTGCCCATCAGTTCCCCAATAAGTGCCCATCAGTGCTGCTTCATCAGTGCCACCTCACCAGTGCCCATCAGTGCCACCTCATCAGTGGCTATTAGTAAAGGAGAAAAATTGTCATGTTTGCAAAATTTTATAATAAAATATGGCATTGGTCCCTTAATGATCACCAGTTCTGCAAATAAGTGCCCTCCTGTGCTTCTAATCAGTGACATCCAGTGCCACCTATCAGTGCCCATCAATACTGCTGATCAGTGCCCACCACTGCTACCTATTATTGCCCACAGATGCTGCCAAGCAGTGTCTATCAGTGCCTTATTATCAATGCCTACTGACGAGTGCCCACCAGTGCCACCTACCATTGCCCATGAGTGCCACCTATCAGTGCCCATAAGTACCACATATCAGTGCCAGTCAGTGCCACCATCAGTGCAGCCTCATTAGTTCCTCCCGATCAGTGCCCACCAGTGCTGCCTCATCAGTGCCCATCAGTACCCATCAGTTCGCCTCACCAGTGCCCATCAGTGCCACCTCATCAGTACCCATTAGTGAAGGAGAAAAATTATGTTTGCAAAATTTTATAACCAAATACGAAAAACTTTTTGTTTTTTTCAAAATTTTCAGTCTTTTTTTAATTTTGTTTAGCAAAAATTAAAAAAAAAAAAACAGTGTTGTTTAAATACCACCAATATAAAGCTCTATGTGTGTGAAAAAATGATCAAAATGTAATTTGGGCAGTGTTTCATGACCACGCAATTGTCATTCGTGTGAGAACCCTAAAAGCTGAAAATTTGCCTGGGCAGGAAGGGGGTATAAGTGCCCAGTAAGCAAGTGGACAAGGAGAGTGTGTAAAAAAATGTAGATGACTGAGGCTGCAATAAAACCTGTGAAAAAAAATCTGTAAAAAAGTATAGCTTTTCTTTTGACATAAGCAGCCCCAACGTTTTATTCAAATGTAAATCTGATGCATTCTTTAATAATTGAGTGGCGTCTCATACACTGGAGATACATTTCTGTATGTTGTCCAGCAATATACAATCTGATGCCAAGTGCTTACACTGCTGGATGCAGTGATTAAACAATGGAATTATGAGATTGCTTGGCTGCGTTTATTAGTCCCGGACTGATGCTGTTTTTTGGCAGATTATATGTAAAATTAGTTTGCTTGTTTTTGATAATTTCTCCATACTTGACAAACTTAAAATATCTTTTCAAGCACTCAACAAGACTTATAACACTTCGTCTTTTTGATATGTAAATATTGATTTGGGAATCAATGTTCCAGGCTGAGTTGCATCTTCTTGCCACCTGCACATGACTTTTGGTAATGAGTCCATTCATTTATTTGATAACCATTACTAAAGCATCAACATGGGAGGGGGCTGGGTAATCTTCCACTTTGTTACGCAAAGTCAATATTTGACTTTTGGAGGATCCTAGGCTTTGGGCACAAATTATTGCATCAAATCTGGCCGGTTCCTGCTGAATTTCTTTCTGTTTGTGGCCAGCCTTACTTTCAGTTACGAGTGAGTTGGTTACTGATAGATTCATCCGTATCCAGCGATGTCCACGAGAAGGAGCTTCTGCCTCATAGTCAGCCAAAACTATCCTGGCAGGTTAGATGTACAGAAAAGTAGTCTGTGCTTTTCAACTCCTCCTGAAATAAAGTGGTCTTTCATTTCAAGGGGTGGGGGCATCAACGTATAAAAAAGTAGACAGATTTATTTTTTTAAATCTTTCCAAATGAACAAGGCCTCTTCTATCCCAAGAGCCCATATCAGTTGCATGAGATATTAAAGGAGATGTACAGCCAAAGCTTGTTTGGCTGTACATCTCCTATTGATCACAGGAGTGCTGTTCGTTCTGCACTCCTGTGACCCATTTTCAGTAGGGAGCGGGCTGAAGTCCGCTCTCTGCTGACGTCACAGATGTTGGTCCAGGCACTGAGTCATCACGACCATGGAGTCGGGATCTGCCAGGTGTCTGGACTGATACCCTGCTCAGCCTCTCAGCGAGCCTGAGCTGGCTGCCCCATCCCCTCCACAGCTTAGTGCTCCAATGAGCGAGAAGAGGGCAGAGCACAGGGCTGCTGACTGACAGGGAGCTGTCAGAGCCAAGCGATCAGTTCTCTTTGTAAAAAGAAATAGGGTGCGCTAACCATACAAATGTGCAGCAGCACTGAAAATGGGGAAAATAAATGTGATAAAAGATATAGTGCGTTCAACACAATCATAAATTGTAAACATGTAACATCTGGGTTGTCCCAAATACTATAGTGATTATTATACAGTATTAAAAACCATATGTGAAAGTTCTTTATGAAAAAAAACATATAATCTTTAACAGTTGTGAAAGAATATAAAGTCCTCCAATTGATCCAGATAATCGCGAATAGCCAAAGACCAAGCTTCCATTAATAGTGGATCTTCAATCTTGCTAATCTTAGACCGATATGTGATGGTGAAATAGAAGAAATAGCCTCTTACCAGAACGTGACCACCTGAAGTGCGGAACACGTGGCGTGGCGTGATGGCGTGATGCTCCCCCTCCGACGCATTTCTCCTTATCAGGCTTCAGCTGGGGCCGGAGCACTGGACCGGTGTGCTCC
The DNA here is from genome assembly GCF_965119305.1 of Pelophylax lessonae. NCBI lineage: Eukaryota > Metazoa > Chordata > Amphibia > Anura > Ranidae > Pelophylax > Pelophylax lessonae. Next base: position 501,421,091 of record NC_138772.1, on the reverse strand, counting down.
GATCCCAGCTGAAGCCTGATAAGGAGAAACACGTCGGGGGGAGCAGCCACGCCGTCACGCCACGTGTTCTGCACTGCAGGCGGTCACGTTCGGTACACTGGGAACCATTGTTTATGCTTAGTTCCTTCCACTTGCCATGTAAGTGTGTTTCTTTTTTAATAAAGTTTTTTTAAAAGGGTAATGCACTATTGGCACTTTATATCTTTTGTTATGGGGGAGCTACATTAGAGTACAGTATCGCCAGCCACATTGGTGAGTTGGATATGGTGGAGTGGAGAAACATTCAGCCAACACATTGAAGCCGTCATTGGATACCTATACCTGTGCATCCGTATAAACAACAGTGGTTCATGCCTACCCTCTACATACTTCTGGTACAAAGTTTGCACCACCAGCGAGGTGTCACCTCACTTGATTTTATTAGTTCATGTGTGGAAAGTGCCTATTCACCAATAAGGCTTACTTTTTAGTGTTATCTGGTAAGAGGCTATTTCTTCTATTTCACCCTCACATATCGGTCTAAGATTAGCAAGATTGAAGATCCACTATTGATGGAAGCTTGGTCTTTGGCTATTTGAGATTATCTGGATCAATTGGAGGACTTTATATTCTTTCACAACTGTAAAATATTATATGTTTTTTTTCATAAAGAACTTTCACTTATGGTTTTTGACACTGTATGATGATCACTATAGTATTTGGGACAACCCAGATGTTACATGTTTACAATTTATGATTGTGTTGAGCGCACTATATCTTTGATCAGTTCTCTTTACTTTGGCTATGGAGAAATGGACTCTAGAAGTGATAAGAAGTGGTTACTCAATCAAGATCTGTGATGACTGTTGTGATTGACTATCGGTAATAAAGAAGGAGGAACATAAGGAGGGTTGAATTAGGTGGATTATAGGACTTCTCATATTCTCACGTTCCTCTGGCCCCTGATGACTTCCTAAGATCTTATCATTTCATTAGTAGTGTTTTCATTCAGTAGTGTCACAGCTTTATGGGTAGGGTTTACCTTGCCATTGGTTAAGTGGGCTTAGTTTGATGCCATTAATGGGCTTTGGATAGTCTGTCTGTACTTTAAACTATGTTATCTGAGTTTATATTCACAGTTCACCTGTGACTGGCACAGGTTTTGTTATCAGCTGTGAGTTCTTTGCAGTTGACCATTATGTTTCATATTATTATGATGTTGCCTTCTTCACTATTATGCTCTTCTTCTTTCCACCAAAACAGTTTCAGTGTAATTATTTGGGAGGTGAGGAGGCAAAGTATGTATTTATTGGTTATAGCTTAGTACATCTTGTTATGCAGATGCTCCTTAATATTCAAGTATTCTCATACAAAGATGTGATCATTATTTGCCAAAAATGAAATGACTTCTTTTCCATTCAATATCTCCAGTGATGGAGAAAAGAGGAGAAGAGAAATTCTGAAAGAGAAATACTTTCCTTTTGTCCAAGTGAATAAAAATATGCATCAAAATACTGATAAAATGTGATAATAGTATCAAGTAATGCTAGTAACATGCTGAACATCTGTAAGGCAGCCCATCATTTTTTTTTTTTTTTTCGTTCAACCAGAAGGTTGCCCAAAAAAAATAAATAAAAAAAAAAATTCCCCCATCAACACACTCTATGTGAATGGGGGAATCCTCCCCACTGAGCTATTGTATTCTGACAGCGGGGGGGATTTCCCTGCCATAAGAATACACTGATCAAAGCTGCAGGCTATAGCCAATTGAAAGGGAAAAATCCAACAGGGGCGGTTGTACAGAAGTTGATCAGTAGATCGACTTCTATGCAACCTCCCTGCCCACATATGCATCGAAAGTCGGCTGGTCCCTGCTAAACCAGGAGAATTTCAATCCATGTACGGCCGGCTTTAAACTGAGAAAAAAATAAAAGGATATTCAGTATAGGATAAACATTTGCTGAAAGGTGAATTTGTTCTTATGACTTTGCATAGTGGATTTCATAAAACAATAATGTCATTCCTGTTAAAGGTTACTTATCATGGGCAGGCGTAGAGCCCAGGTCGATTAATTAGTCATTTTAAATATCTATTGTTTTTGTAAGATATATTTTCTGTGTCTTTTTTTTAGGTACTGAAAAATGCACATTCTTTTTTGTTTCACATTGGTGGTCTTGCTTTCTCAATATTCATAGTTTTTTACATTTACTAGCATTCTTTTTGTGGCTTAAATCTCAAATGTTTAAAAAAAAAAACAATATTTTTAAACCACTTTGTAGTCTGATGCAGAACAGTGTGAAATAATGAGTCCACATTGACATAACCTTGACTATTCAGAGCCAGGCACAACCTTGACAGTATTTGTGCTGCCTACTTACTGCATCAAGTCCCTTTGTTTAAATTTTAAGCTCTAAATAGGGATGTCTAAATAGCTAATGCTTCCCATTTTAAGCTTCTTAATGGCTATGCATAACATAAAAGTAAATAGAGAGCTCATAAAACAGTCACACAATATCAAATTCATTTCAATGGCTTTAGAAAGCAGAGGTTGTGTTTATGGAAAATAATAGCTGTCCTTTACAAAGCTTTCTATTCTACTGATGCTGGCCCAGCAGAAACTGATTGTATTTAGGCCAGAGATGAGAAGCGTGACATGTCTGGAATACAAAATGTGTTCATTATCTTATACCCATGGTGCATTTTTTTACTGAGCTATGTAAGCTGTTCTAGGCATCCCTGAGCCAGTACCTAAGTCAATAGGCTAACAGGAAGCAAATCCAAAGTACCCCATTTATAATTGGTATTGACCCACCTATACTCAACTCCCCAGTGTGAATCATCTGCTTAGTAGTCACTTCAAAATATCCAGTGTTTCATTGTATAGGGGAACATGTGATCTCTTCCTATGATGAAGGGCTTGGACATAACAGCCAATCTTCTGGCCCAAGCACTGTCACAAAAGGACAAATATCTCATCATCCCTGTAATCTCCAACTTTATCTGACATGAAGCTTCATAAGGTTGACACTCAGAGCAAAAAAGCAGTGATGCAGTGCAGAGAAGGGGAGTATAAATTGGTGCAATAAAAGAGGGTCCATCGGTGGGCAAAAGTGGTAAAGTGATGTAGTTCCTGTAAAAGAAGCCTTTGTAAACCAGAGAGTTTGAATTTGTAGGCAAATCTCAGCTTGTAAGAGTCAAGCTTGGGTTCACCTATAACATTATTTGGCCAGTTGGGAGCTTAAAAGGTAGCAGGTTCAAGATCTGCATGCAACTTCTGTTGCCTATATCTTAGAATCTACAAATCTTACTGCTGAAGGGAGAGGGGCCAGCAGGGCTACTGACTGACAAACTTTGGCTGTTCAAGGACATTTTCACAGTATATGGCCAGCTTTAATCTGAATAACATCTAATCAAATGCTGCCAGAAAGCACACACATTATCACATGTTCATTGGAAAGCTCCTAAAGACTGTACTGTGTAACTTAGGGCTTGTACACACTTGACTAAATCTCTAACGCTTAACAAATGCTCTTAAGGTGTTAGTATGGTGTTAGTATGAGCGTCAGACAGGCGTTGATTAGCTTTAGTATGGGGAGTTTTACAAGCATTAAAAACACTCCATAAACACACTATGCTGATGAGCGTTAAAAGTGCGTTAAAACTGCTCCACAATGGAAAGTGACAGAGATAAACTAACTTTAACATGCTACCACCGTCCTGAAACCATGCTGCAAATGCCTGCCAGAGCATTTGCAAAGCATTACCATAGACTTAAATGGGAGGCGTTGAAAGGCTTCAAAAAACCTCCCAACTTGACATGAGGCTTCAATTTTGAAGTGAAGCGATGCTTACGCTTAATGTTTCAATAGTGTGAACAGCACAATGTGCTGTCTATTGTATCTTGTACATGGGCATTTGAAGGGCATTTTTAACGGCATTTAAACACCTGCTTTTAATGCGAACTCAGCGTGAACTCCTGAAAGGATTAACAGAAATTAGGATTTAAGTGTAATTTAAACCCCCAATGCCTTATGACTAAGCAAATTTTGTTTTCGTGAAACTCGTCAACTGTATTCATCCTCTGTCTCTGTTGTTTGTCACTATGGATCATTTGGATTATTTGGATCTTCAATAAATGGATTTTATCTTTCATACTTTCAATCAGGAGTGCGGTTGCTTATTTTCCATTGTTACTCAGCTGCCGGGTTTTCGGACCTAACCTGCACCCTGTCTGACTGTTTGGACATTTGCACACCGGAGAGGTTTTCCTCTTTCTTCTATGTTTGGCTATTGTATCTTGTACATAGGCGTTTAAAGGGCATTTTAACGCCATTGAAACACCTGCTTTTAATGCGAACTCAGCGTGAACTCCTGAAAGGATTAACAGAAATTAGGATTTAAAGTGTAATTTAAACCCCCAATGCCTGAGATCCCCACAACACAAAAATAAGGGGTGCAAATCATTCAGAAAAAGTGATTTATTGTTTTAATATGCCATTTATTTCTATTTTATTTTTTAACCAAAGTGTTGGGTTAACATTTTGCCCCCAGTGATTAAAGAAATGAGAATATTTTCCCTTTTTTTCAAAGAAACATGAAATGATAAAATTGCATCTAATATTGCACTATGTATTCTTGAGAGGAAATGCAGTCCAAGTTAATTAGCACTATATCTTGAAAGGGAAGGCAAGCCTCTTTCAAGTAAAGGATCTCTAAAATATCCAAGGCACCATCAGGTTAAAATAAAGTAAGATACCTTCCAGATTTGTACAGTAAGGCAACCTAAAGGTTGTGCTGAAATGCCATAACCTACAAAGTTCAATCAGAATGTTGTTTAGTGTTGCTGATAGGTGGAAGATAATTTATGATTGCTCTGTATATTTTTCGAGACTCCAAAGATAGCTTGTTATGTAAATATTACTTAGCCTGTCACCCTGAAACCTTGCTACCAGACAAACAATTTTAACAAACATCTTCCCTTACATTCTATGTGCATTTTAACATTTTTATTGCTTGATATGTACCTGTAAATGCATCCCTTGTGTAGACATCTAAACTTGAGACTGTTGCTTGGCGCCCTCATCTTGTAGGTGATGTCAGTACCCCCAACAGACTGAGTGCTGACACTCAACAGATTCCCTTTCACTTTTCCTCCAGCAGCTACATGGAAGGCTATGTAGAGTGCTAACAGGAGAAGCAGATAAGTTGGGACAGACTGAAAGTAACTAGACACTCCTAGAAGAGGAAAAGGCTATGAAGTGCAAGGAAGTAATGGCTGTACTATAAAATTAACTTTAGGTTTTCGAGGAAGTTCAAAGGAACAATTGAAGTAAAAAATAAATAAAAAATGAAGTGAAAGAAAAACACTGAGAATGAGCATAAAATTACTTAGTTTTCTGTGCTTTTGTCCAAATTTTAAAGTTGGTTATAGATTCTCCTTAACCACTTGCCAACTGCCCCATGCAGAATTACTGCAGCAGGGCGGATCAGCTGTGCATAATCACGTAGATCTACGTGATTATGTGCACACAGTTTCGTCAGGGTTTCGCCGAAGCCACGCTCCCGCAGTGATTAGACACAGTGGGAGGCAGACTGTGGGAGGAGCTGGCTCGATTGCCGCCTGCCTCCCGCGATCTTCCGCAATACTGACAGGAGGGCTGTCTTGTATGTAAACAATGCAAGACGACTCTCCTGTCAGAGAGGCAGGGAAAGATTGTGTGATTCAGCTAAGCTGAATCGCCGATCTCTCTCTGCCTCTGTTAAATCCTTCACCAAAACAGTTAGTAAGCTCAAATAGGGAACACGTTTAACCCCTTGATCACCGCCAGTGTTAACCCCTTAGCTGCCAGTGTCATTTATACAGTAACCGTGCATAATATTTAGCACTGAATACTGTATTAATTTCACTGGTCCCCAAAAAATGTCACTTAATGTCAGATTTGCCTGCCAAAATGTCGCAGTCCTGATGAAAATCACTGATTGCCGCAATTACTAATAAAAAATAAAACAAAAAGTCCATAAATCTATCCCGTATTTTGTAAACGCTATAACTTTTGCGCAAACCAATTATCATACGCTTTTTGTTTTTTTGTTTTTTACCAAAAATATGTAGCAGAATACAAATTGGCCTAAACTGATAAAAAAATTACACTTTTACATTTTTTTTATTGGGAATGTTTTATAGCAGAACGTAGAAAATATTGACATTTTTTCAAACTTGACGCTCTTTATTTGTTTATAGCGCAAAAACAAAAAATTGCAGAAGTGATCAAATACTACCAAAATAAATCTCTATTTGTGGGGAAAAAAAGGCCCTAAATTGTATTTGGCGTTGGACAACCGCGCAATTGTCAGTTAAAGCAACGTAGTGCCGAATCGCAAAAAAATGGCCTGGTTATTAAGGGGGTAAAACCTTCCGGGGCAGCTGAAGTGGTTAATGTGTCTCTATCATACAACTGAAAACTTTGAACAAGCCCCTTACCTGTAAATAATAAACAGTATACAACAAGCTGTGCACACAGTTTTAAATAAAAAATCACCATGTTATGGAGAGATAGATAGATAGATAGATAGATAGATAGACCTAGGATAGACATCCATTTGCATAGCAGATAAGTGAGAGTAATAAATATTTATTTAAAAGCTAAACTCTTTTTTGTATGTAGTGTTTTTTTACTACACCTTTTATAAGTTCCCTCTCTTGGCATATAACTCTTGCAATTTCATTGGTGCTTACATTTTCTTTTTCACTATACTACATAATAAATTGAAGGAACTTTTTCCTTTTCAACACCAAGTTCAGATTTTATAGTCTCTTACCCTTCCAGGGAAGTCGTATTCAAAGACATAAAGAGTCTACTGTAGTCTGCACTTTCTGGCCATATATCTTTAAGCAAGGTCTTGCAATATCTCCAAAACATAAACGAGGTGCTCATCTCACAGTTGACCCTTAAATTTCTGCCCATGAGTCATTGACATCAACATCAGGATTGAGTGATATTCTCCAGAGGGAGAGATTGCGGAAATGGAGGTGAGAAGACAGCTATTCTTCAAATCATTGTTTAGAATGGTGGCCAATCAATACCCTTCAAAGTATTCTACTAAGGGCTTTAATAAAGTGGCACAAGCTTAGGAATTCAGTAAGTGTTACAGCAATCTTGAAAAAATGTCAATGCTTTTCAAGAGCTAACATATAGGGTATTTTTCCCCACCCTATTTGCCTATTGTTCTTCTCATATTTTGAAAGTGGTAGAGACAAACATTAACTTCTTTAGACTGCCTACTGTTGTGGTACACCAGTTCATGTTTATTATAGTGACTTAGTCATTGGACAATTATGTTTGCAAGTCTAAACTTTCAATTTGGATTCAAAGAATCTTTAAATAGACTGTCAACATTCAGGGGAAAATAATAAAGTCCATCCAAAGCATCTCTCTAACCTACTGGTACTCACCTTGCCAGCCAACAGTGACCTCCTCCCACTTGACAGCGGTCTGTTATAACAGCCAATTGCCCACTTCACACTTACTCCCACATCCTTATTCTATCATTGGGAATATTAAACAGTAAAATATAACCAGAAGGAGTAACTTCATTAATTGACAAATAATGATTAGGTCTTTGGAGGAAGTTACTTGAGTATTGAGAAATATAGGTGTAATTGGCAATGACGTGAATGAAGTGAGAGGATGACTAGCAGGGGGTGAGGTGTGCATAAATAATCTAGGGCCAAAACAGCAGGGTCTTTGTTTTGGTGGAGAAGGACCCAGCCTGGAGGGGCTTTCTTCCCTCCCATGCTACCTAGCTGAGGACTGCAGGAGGTTAATCTGGTTCCCAGCTCATGAAGTGCTGGTACCTTTTGCAACAGTTGTGAGAGCAAGTCTGCTAAGGATCTGGCCTGGACGCTTGTGGTAAATGGTCTGGCTTGTACTGGAAAGGGGCATCTTTGTACATGAGGACACAGTGAATAGAGGAGAAGGATAGAGATCCTAGAAATACTAATTGACCCTTTTGCTATAAGAGAAACTGTTCCATATTTACTGGCTTAGGGCTGTTTCCAGTATGGGATCCCCCTCAGCTGTATGTGCACATCCTCCTTCACTAGAGGCCTACCACGAAGAGGTTAAGTACCCTTAGATAATGTCCTCTGTTAAAGTTTGCACTAGTTCTGGAGTATCCCAAGACTCACCATATACCCTATCCAAGTTCTTCAAGCAATAAATCCTAAAAAAGACATTTTCTGCCTGGTTATTGCGAGTTGAGACTGAGAAACTTTTGTGTGCCTGGCTGCTGTGCACCCAATAGGGAAAGCAACTTGGCACAAACTACAAGACCATCTTGGGGTCTGAGCTACATCACTATATCTTATGTTTTCTAGACATGTATAATAGTCTTAAGATAAAACCAGTTCTGTACATGCATAACTGTAGCAAGCAACAGAGTTTAATAATAGTCATTGTTTGCTATGTGTCTTTCCAGATAGGTCAACATACGAAGCTTAGTGTAGGTGTATACTGCATTGATATAATTATACAGCAAGAATACAATTATCATAATATTGAGGGTATCTACATGTTACAATTTCAAAGCTTTTCCTTTAGTAACAGATAATACTTGTTTTTTTTTTAATAAAATACGATAAAGATAATGCAACATCATTAAATGCATTTTTACATGCAAGAAGTGTAAGTACCTGATTTTGACTTGGTATCAGCCTATTACAGGCTACTGTACAGCAGAGTTTGGGGGGTGTCAAAAAGTAGAAGGAGCCAATTGGGTTTGATGAAGTACAAGAAGCTTGCTAATAGCATGAGAGAGCAGAATGACAGAAAGATGAGGTCATTGGTGTTCTAATTCTCTTTCACTGTCCACTTATAGGTTGGGAGGAAACCTATAAGTGAAATTACAGCAGAGAAAGACCAGATCTCCTCCCCTGCTAGACAGGGTTGTGCTGTATGGCAGAGCTGTGTAAACCGCAGAACTGTATGAACAGAAATGCAAATCCTTAGGCAATAAAAAAAAAAAAGCTCTCATACCTGTATATGTATTTCATCTATGTATTTAGCTGTTTGCCTGGAGTACAGCTTTAACTATGTGTATGTCTACTGCATGAGAATAAATACCATATATAAAAAAAAAAGGATGAAAATCCATGACGTATTCTCCTCCAAAACATCTAAGCAGTAAGAAATATTTTGTTTCAAAACATGTTTAGATATGCCGTGTGAATGGCAATACACAGCAAATACAAAGTGGGATTTTCTCAAATGGACATCTGCTTTAAAATAGAAAGATTGACATATAAAAAGACTTGGAATAACCGTATTAAACAATGATGTTTCTATCAAATAAAAATCTCCAAAAAAGGATTATTTAAATATCCATCGATAGAGAAATAGTATTTACTCCTTAATCTCATCTGCATTTTTAGTTTAAATCGTTTATATCAGCAGGTAGCAAGAGTGCTGATTGGGGAGCTCTAGATCTGACTCCAAAAGGGAGGAGATGTCGGACTTCTGCAGGGAGACCACTACATTCACCCAGGGAGTGAGAGACCTTGTCTTTAGGATGTTGGCAGAATACAGGCTTTTCTACTCAGGCTGTGGCTGCTTTTAAATAGAAACAAACAAACTCTAATGCTAAATTCACATGTAGGCGTTTTTGGGGCGTTTTTCTGCTCTAGGATCAGCTCAAAAAACGCCCAACAAGACAAATCCTATTAATTTTAATGGCCCCTGTTCACATCTGAGCATTTTGACGTTTTAAGCAAAACGCCCAACGCTCGAAAAAGTACATGAGCTTCTTTTTGGGCAGATTACAGGCATTTTTTTTTTCTATTGGTCACTTGTCAACCTAAAAACGCCTGCACAAAAACGCCTGTAAAAACGCCTGTAAAAAGCCTGTAAAACGCCTGAAAAAACGCTCATAAAAACGCCTAAAAATGTTCTGTAAATGGCAACGCCAAGATATGAACGTAGCCTAAGAAAACAAAGATGCTGCACACCTTCTGTTTTCACACCTTGGTGTTTAGCTGAATTCAACTGAGCTTTAATAACATAAGATGCAATACAAAAAGCTAAGAATATTAGGGATTTCTGTCCAGTCTGGAGATCCTCTTTAAATGTGATAACTTATTAATGAAGCACTACTGTTTCTGTCATTCTAAATTTATCATTTTCATTTTACTTTCTACAGTGTGTGTTTTTTTCTTTCTTTTTATATTCTTGATGTCTGTTTACTTTCCTTCTAAGACGTTGTCTTCTTGGAGCCATGGTCAATGGGAACACGGACTGAGAATGACAGAGGAACGTCTCTTTTTAGCTTTTATGTACAATGAAGTGAATAAAACAAGACAGCTGCCTGTCCATTTCTGTCTCTTCTAATATTTTGGAGGCTGTTTCAAGAGTCTATATACCTGGCAATCCAATTGTTAAATTTGATCTACACTCTTATATTTGATTATGTGTTCTCTTTAGTATCCTCAAATTACTCTTGGCAAGATTGCATGTTGTAATTGGGACCTGGAACTTGGCCATACCCAACTCAGGATCAGTCAAGGCTGCATTGTTACCGTGGAAGGGGGGCAGAAATTAGGATCAGTAGCAATTTAGCAATTAAGTTGGCCATACACACATAGAGGGCTGAACAAAAGTAATCTAACTGATTCCTTCATCCATGCTAACATGCATGGTTGGATAAAACATCCGCTGCAGCTATAGTATTCTGACAGTCAGGGCTGCCAGCTGTCAGAATACCCCAACAATTTCTACATTTTTGGGACAGGTGCTGATTGTTCAACAATTTTCTGCTCAGCTCCTTCAATTTTTTTTATCAAAGTGTGTTTGGTGTAATGGTACAGTTACTGGTGCAGATCACTGATCTAATTCTTAATGAGCATCTGAAATTTGCTTATGGCTTGTTTACACTTGCAGTATAGGGATGGTAAAAGACGCAATTGATTTGATTGTTATGGACCCCCCGAACCGCTCTTCCTGTTTTAATCATGTTTATTGGATTTTAGCAAACATAAACAAGTTATATAACAACTTGACAATGCAGATGTGGAGCAATCAAATGAAATAATTCTCGTACAAGCTAAATATAACATAAGGTGTATTATACTGGTGTAAAGAGACAAACTGAATTAGATTCTATTTATAAAATCACAGAGTTGCTCTAGCATATATTCGGAAAACACAAAGTTTTAAGATAGAGGGAAGTTAGGGGTAGGGTCAGGTAGGGGGAACAAGAGCTGCACCGAGCGGTGATGGGCTGATATACAAACGTTAGTGGGGGAGATGATTATGCAAGTACCAGATCCTCCATTAGGTCCAAGCATCTAAGGAGCAGATGTAAGCGGTTCTAGTGGGAGCCAGCAATGCCTCATAGCTGCAGTGGGTCATATTCTCCACTGATGGTAGAGTAATACTTTTCCATAATCTGGTGAGTGATAGTCTGGCGGCCAATAGGATGTGGGTAATAACTGTACGTAAGTGCGGGGGAAAGTTTTCAATACAAAGATTGAGTAAAGCTAGACCGGGAGATGGAGGGGCAATGGATTGAGCTACTTCTGATATGAGACTGAAAGTCTTATTCCAGACATTGTATAGGATGGGCAGCACCAAAGTATATGGTAGATGGAGGCTACTTCCCCACATCCCCACATCCCCAGCAGAGAGGAGAAGGGTGTGAATTGTATGCGGATACTTTTAGTTGGGTTTCTCCATTGGGAAATTTGTGGGTCAATTCTCATAGCGACGTGCTGTAAGAAGTGCTGTAAATCAATTTTAAGGCACATTACCACTGAGATGGAGTGAACTGGTTGCCAATGTCCTTTTCCCATTTGGTAAATGGGGGGAATTTCTCAAACAACTGTTTTTCATGGAGGAGATTGTAAAATAGAGAGATCCCTTTTTTGTTAGAGGAGGGGGATTTAAGATATGGCCAGAGTGGGATCTCATTGATGAGATGTGGTTGCTTGGCTAAACAGTGGCTAATTTGAAGGTATTGCTGAGGAGGCCATTAGCTGTTCTTGCTGTAATCTGGGGAAAGATTTCAGTTTTCCTTTGATATAAAAGTCAGTTAATGAACTGGTGGGATCCATTAGGGGGGCTGGAAGGGGAATGTCTGGGATTAGTAGCCAGATGAGGTAGGTGGGAATGGGTAATGGAGTTGTCGGGTTCTATTGCCAGCATTCAGCTAGGAATTTCCACCAAGTTAGAGTGGTAGCTCTGATCATTGGTGGAAGATGCTGGAGAATATTGCCTTTCGGACCTGTACTATGTAGCCTAATTTCCAGGTTGAGGTCCAGTACCATGGATTGTTTAAGGACACACCAGTGGGTGTTGAGTGATGGAGAGAACCAGCTTCTCAGCTGTGCCAAAATCATGGAGTAGTAGTAATCACTGATATCCACCATCCCTTAACCACCTGCCGATCTGTGTTTAGTAAGGATTTTGTGTGCACTTCGGGGCTTCTTCCCCTGCCAAACATATGAACTAGGATGCCTTTGGAGGGAGGAGAGGTAGGGGCTTGGAATGTGGATTGGAAGAGTATGAAAGAGATATAGGATCTGGGGAATTAAATTCATTTTAAATGCCACTAGGCAACCTGCCCAGGAAAATTTGAAGTGTGCTAGTTTATCTAGGTAAATATTAACCTAAAGGGTATAAAGTTTTCCTTGAACAATCCTTTGGTAGTCTTAGTCAAGGTGATGCCTAAGTATCCTATACCTATGTCATTCCATATATAAGGATAATTCAGTTGCAACCAGTTTGTGTCTTGGTATCTATGTTAAGATCAAGAATAGGACATTTCGTTGTATTCACCTTATAGTATGAGACGATTCCAAACGGTTTAACATATTTTGTACCGCAGCTAGGGAAGTAGTGGGGTTTGTAAGCATTAGTATAACATAGTTCGCAAAAAGACTGAGTTTATATTCAAGTGGGCCTATTTGGAAACCAGAAATATGTGGATGGGATCTAATACTCTCGACTAAGGATTCCATAAACAGATTGAAAATCAGGGGGGACAATGGGCAACCTTGCCTGGTGTCATTAGAAATGTGAAAGAGGGTAGAGAGCATCTCAAAGATATAGACTTGAGCTGAGGAATTAGAGTACAGAGCCTTCTATCTATAAAACCAAATTTATGGAGAACAACTCTCAGGTATTACCAATGTACCCTATTGAACACCTTCTCTTCATCCAAAGATAGGAGCAGAGAAGGCGTTCGTGTGTGGTTTGCAAAATGTATGATATTAATCATGCGTCTTGTTGCGTCAGATGTTTGTTGCCCTGCAATAAAGCCGGTTTAGTCTTTGTGAATTAAATTGGGTAGGCCTGAGCCTGAGCAATAATTTTAGCATACACTTTAAGGTCAGTGTTAAGGAGGGAGATGGGAATGAAAGTTATGAGAGGTAGAAGGATCTTTCCCTGGCTTTGGTAGAGTTATAATCAGTGCTCTCAACATGTCTGCAGGTAATACAGAGGAGGAGGCAGCGTTGTTCACTAGATTACAAAGATTGCTTGCATTATTCTCCTGGTAAACCATCTGAGCCAGGGGCATTGTTAATTGGTAGGGAATCTATTGAACAGCAGATTTCAGACAAAGTAAATGGTTTGTTCAGGTCTAGCAGTTGCACGGGTGATAAGGAGGGAAGGATAATGTTGTTTTAGAAGACATAAATTAGATCTGGGCTGGGTTGAGTGATATTATTGTCATCCTTGATGTTATAAATGAGTTGGAGTATGTGCTTAAGGCATCTGCAATTTTCTGGGGTTTGACTAATTTGGATTTGGTATAATGTGAATTAAGAAGGGTATTTTAGTTTTAAAACTTGCGCCCCGTACATGAGCAGCCATGAGTTTGCCTGCTTTGTTGCTAGTATTATAGTATGTGGCACACAGTTTCCACTCTGATTTTTCACAGGATTTTAATAGTAGGGTTCACTGCCTGTCAAATGCCCTCTGAAGAGAAATCCACAGTGGATTGCACTTCAGAGGTTCAAAAAGGTTCTAGCCTGGTGGCAGGAGTATTGTTCTAAAAAGAAAGAGAAACAGAGGGTGCACCAGCCTAGCGCATTATCCTTTGCAACAATATTTTATTCAACAATTATGTGTATGATACTTACAAACCAAGAAGAAATACAAGGTAAAAAGTCCAAGTCCACCAAGTTCTCCATTCAGCATGATCTTAATGGTGAAGAAGACCTGGAATGACGACCTCAAAAAATAACTGACGCGTTTTGAGGTTGTCCCCTCTTCTTCAGAGCTGAATCAGGAATATTGTACTGGAACATTTGAGATCATGTTGAATTACATGCGTTTATTCTATTCAATAAATGTGAGTGCTTTTATGAAGCTGGGCTTGTGCAGTTTGGTTTATTCATTAACCCAGGTATGCACTATTGGAGGCTGTTTTTCTCTTTATATGCTGCCTATGACCTGCCTTTGAATTGCGTGAAGCCATCCTGGAAGGGGAACCTGACTCTCTTAAAGGAACCTGGGTAGCATTATCTCGCTTCATGGGATTGACCTCTTTCTATGCATGATTGAATGTTTAAGGGTCTAATATGAAGGTGAGCTTGGTGAATGGAGCCCAGACTGTGAAATAGCAGACACACCATGTGTGTATTTGTGAAGCACTTTATTGAATACAGACTTTCATTTTTGCAATTCATTCAAGAAGATTCACACCTTTAACCACTTAAGCCCCGGAGGATTTGGCTGCTAAAAGACCAGGGGGTTTTTTGCGATTTTTTACTGCGTGACTTTGACGGACAATTGCGCGGTCGTGCGACGCTGTACCTAAACGAATTTCACGTCCTTTTTTTCCCACAAACAGAGCTTTCTTTTGGTGGTATTTGATCACCTGTGCGATTTTTTGATCATGCGCTATAAACAAAAAAAGAGCGTAATTTTTGCAAAAATAACAATATTTTTCACTTTTTTTTTATATGAAATTCCCCCCCAAAAAAATGTAAAAATCAAAATTTTTTAACATTTTCGGCCAAATTGTTTTACGCTACATATGTTTGGTAAAAAAAATCGCAAAAAGCGTATTTTGATTTGTTTGCGCAAAAGTTATCGTGTTTACTAACAAAGGGAAAGATTTTTGTAATTTTTGGTGGTTTTTTTTTAACGAGTAATGGCGGCGATCTGCGATTTTTTTTGCAGTACTGCGACATTGCGGCGGACAGATCGAATCCTTGACTGACATTTTTGACACTTTTGGGGGTACCAGTGACATTACTGCAGTAATCAGTGCTATATATATGCACTGTTACTGCAAAAATGACACTGGCAGGGAAGGGGTTAACTTTATTGGACAGGGAGGGGTTAAGTGTGTCCTAGGGGCGTGTTTCTAACTGTGCTAACATGGCTATTGGTGTAAAAGCAAAGATCAACGGTCCTACATAGTAGAGCTGTCAGATCTTCATTTTTACACCAGGGAGAATGACGGGCAGCTTGTTTACATAAGCCGCTCCGCCTTTCTCCCTTCACAGAAGCGATTGTAGTGTGACCGGCGGACATCGAGTCCGCCGGACACACGCACTGACTTGTCTGTGAACGAGCCGCCCGCAATAGGCTCGCAAGTCAGTGACAGGCGAGTGACGTATCGATACGTCACTCTGCCTGGCCGGGGCTGACCGCCGCAGTATATTGTCGTGCGGCGGTCGGCAACCGGTTAAGCACAATTTGTAAGTGGACTCTTTCTCTCTTTTCTTTTAATAGCAATTGTCTCTTAATTTTATAATAATTTTTTATTTGTACTTCATACATTATATATTATTATATTCAGTTGCACTTCATACATTATAAAATGTGTCTATTTTAGATATGTATCATTATGTTTATAAGTACCTTTACTTATTGAGACAGCACTATCACATATTTTTCATTGTTTATCTGTTTTGGATGTGGGAACACATTTGGTAGTAGCAGCAGCCATACACTTGTATTATAACTAGGTGGCAGCATGCAACTCTTTAATTTTTATTTGTTAAATGTGCATAAAAGCACATAAATGTGGTGTTTAGGAGCATTCAACATTTTCAAGTGTACGTTGAGAAATGAGCAAAGGGGAATGTATTGTAAAAAAAACACCTATAAAAGCAAATTCCCATAAACTCTTCAAATTTTTTGTGCAATGCCAGCTGCCACAAGCATTTTTTAAGGCCCTTTATAAGGTTATGGCATTATTTTCTGTTCCTAGTGTGCATGGATCCTTACTTGGATCTTGTGTCATTTGTGTTTCGGCTTCAGAATTGTAATTTAGTGCCTTGGCATGAATAAACTCTTAAACACAAAAAACAGTCCAAGAGCTGATCCTGCAGACAAGTCCCTAGGTAATCATGGACCCAAATATTGTGGTAACATGGCAATAACCAATTAAAACTTGCTATACCAAGGCTGCCGAACCCTTAACATGGGATTATGTCACAAACTTAAATACTAAAAAAGAAGAGTGGCGCTCACTGGTATCTGTGTGTAACTTAGCTCTATGGATGATAGACTGGAGAGTGTCTCTGGATGATAGTAGCAATATTTATTGAAATCAAAAAAATGAAGATAAGCAAATAAAATCTGCCAAACCAGTCCCGAAGCTCCCGGACCACCTTAGAGTGCTGTGGGATTCCCTGATGAAACCGAGGGGAATACTAGAAGCATCAGATGGTGCCAAGTGGAGGACAAAGATCCCCGAGCGTCACTGTAGTGATCCCCGGCTAAAGCGGGCACTGCGCACGGCCACCACACAGACCCAGAGCTGGGTTACTGTCCATTCGCCAGGTTGCCGGATCCTCCGCGGTGACCGGAAGTGACGCAAGGATCGCGTCACCGGAAGTGACGATCAGCAGATCAATAGGAAGCCAGGCTGGCTGCAGGCATCAACTCAAACGCTTTTTGGTTGCCGCAACAACATGTTTCGCGCGCATGCGCGTTTGAGTTGATGCGGAAGCGCCACCAAATATAGCTGACCACTGAAGATACCGCCACCATAGAAGTAATGCAAATACCTGCTTACCAGCAGTACTGAACCTCTTATCACAGGAGGCCAGCAGCGCTTTTTGGCTGATTACCCTGCCAGGGCCTTGTAGTGGTATTCCTGTGGATTTTTTCAGCTATATAGTGAAGTCAGGCATCCAATAGCTGCATCCTTATATATAGGCTCAAAAACAAAAGGAGGCTCCACATCCAAATAGCAATTATTAAAAGTATTAAAAAAACACGCAAACATTGGATAAAATCATAAATGCGTTGAATCTCCTGCTAGCTGCCACAAAAACAAATCACCCGCACTTCTGGGACTTGTAAACGGTGAGGACGTCTTCCTGGGGCACGGGCGACACACCCATTTTAGAAACAGAAAAACAAATGAATTTAGATCTACAAATACTTCTTTTATTACTTGCTCTACCACCAGAATTGTATATTTAATAAAATGTCTGTGAGGATTACAATATGTGGGCAGGACCAAACAGGCCCTACAGGTTAGACTCAATGAACAAATAAATAATATAGGAAAGGGTTTTGCGAACCACTCAGTGTCTAAGTATTATGCTTTTGCTCCTAATAGGGACCCTACGAACACTATATTTTTAGGTATTGACAGATATAAACCACACTGGGGGGGTCTCTAGTGAGAGGGATCTTCCAATTGGAAATTAGGTAGATTTTTAAAATTAAATGTTTTCTCCCCTTTAGGCCTTAACGTAGATGTAGACGTTAATGCGTTTGTTGATAACTCTTGAAGAGTTTGGATAGCCTTTTTAGGTTATCATTTGTTACTTGGGCTCTAAAAGATATAAGTTGTTTTTGCTTATAATTTTATATGTTTTGCTTGATGTTTTTTATCATAAGATGTAAGAGTATGGTCTGGACTTCGGGTGCTCTCTAGGCTTTTATTGAGAGTTACATATATATTTTTTACCTTTATTTGGAATAAGAATGTCAATGTCATACCTTGCCTTCCTGTTGGCAGCCATCTTGGACATGTGCAGACAGCTGTCTCTTATAAACTATGTTTGCATCATCACTTGCCTGTTGCCTGAGCATCGCTCAGTGTTGATATTGCACACCTGACTAAATATATATATATATATCATCTGATGGCTTGCAGTCCTTGCCCTTGTGTTCGTGCTCCAAGATGCATCACTGCTAGCAGTCTTCTGTTCTCTGTGTTCCTCCGTGCATGACCCAGCTTGGCTGATGACTTTCCTGGCTCTCAATTCCACATCGGCAGATGACCCGGCATCAGCAGATGATTATTGAGTCATTATTGTGATGATGCCTCCTGTCCAATCAGCAGGCTGTAGATGTGTTTTTGGCCAAGCTGTGCTGCTGCTACAGAGAAAGTCTAGGACCTGCCTATGCTTTCTAGAAAGAGTATCTGGATGCAAAACATATTTTCAAATCTATCAGCAGTTAAACAGTTCCCATATGTATTTCAAGCATGTGGTCAGCCACTTACACAGAATTAAGCTTTAACACAGACACACAAATATATTAGTACTATCTAAATAGGCACTATTTTCTTTAAATTATTGGATCAATTGCATTCTTTACATTTTACTCTCTGAAAGTTTATTTTTTTCTTTTATTTCCACTGTGGTTTCTGAGACAGGAAATTGGAAGAAATCTTCCTAAAGTTGGCTTAGCCAAATGGAAAAAAAATAAATAAACAATTTTCTGGAGTGTAATGGCAATGCAGCATGTGTACTACTTTGGGATTGTAAATGTTTCGTAAAGTTTTTTTTTTTTTTTTTTTCATTTTGTTTTTTTATTAGATTGTGCCTTAGGCAAAATAAGTGACTTGTTCAATGCTAAAATGCAATTTATTCCTAGTAGATAACAAATCCCGACTTAACAACTCACCTCGGAAGGAGTGTTTTAAAAGTTGTTGTTGATGTTAAGAAAAATTGTTCTTTGGTAGTACACGGGAGCTCTCTAGGTTCATGACCTTAATAAATCAGTGAAGCTGCTGCAGTTTGCTATTTAGATCTTTACCTATTCCTTTGCAATGGATGACTTCAGAGTGGCTGTGATGAAGTGTCACTCTAGAGAGTAATATGATTCAGCCTCAAACTGGCAAAAGCCGTATGAGCACTCTACCATTCTCATGACCTTGTCTAGCGGTATTCTCTCACCATAACTAATGTCACAAAGAAACTCGACTTAAAGGTCATTGCAGTTGAAAGCCATTGCCGTCAAATCATGTTTCTGAGACAAGTATGATGAGAAAAGGACAAGTCCAGAACATCAGCTGCTTTAGTTCTGACATCTACTATTATCGGTGAGCCAACCGAAATATAAAGACACTTTGGAGGGTATGTTTCAACTTTTACCATTTACACGGAACTTACCATTCATGATTCTGTAGTTTGATGACCTTTGGTATTATCATGAAGTAACACAAGTTTCCTATCTTCTATATTTGCTAATTGTTGCTGATTGTATTTGTTTTCTGTTCTAAATTATATATATATATATATACATACATACACACACTGTATATAAATATACAATATTACAATATCTCACAAAAATGAATACACCCCTCACATTTTTGTAAATATTTTATTATATCTTTTCATGTGACAACACTGAAGAAATGACACTTTGCTACAATGTAAAGTAGTGAGTGTACAGCTTGTATAACAGTGTAAATTTGCTGTCCCCCTCAAAATAACTCAACACACAGCCATTAATGTCTAAACCACTGGCAACAAAAGTGAGTACACCCCTAAGTGATAATGTCCAAATTGGGCCCAAAGTGTCAATATTTTGTGTGGTCACCATTATTTAACCCTTTTGGGCATGGAGTTCACCAGAGCTTCACAGGTTGCCACTGGAGTCCTCTTCCACTCCTCCATGATGTCATCACTGAGCTGGTGGATGTTAGACACCTTGCGCTCCTCCACCTTCCGTTTGAGGATGCCCCACAGATGCTCAATAGGGTTTAGGTCTAAAGACATGCTTGGCCAGTCCATCACCTTTACCCTCAGCTTCTATAGCAAGACAGTGGTCGTCTTGGAGGTGTGTTTGGGGTTGTTATAATGTTGGAATACTGCCCTACGGCCCAGTCTCTGAAGGGAGGGGATCATGCTCTGCTTCAGTATGTCATAGTCCATGTTGGCATTCATGGTTCCCTCAATGAACTGTAGCTCCCCAGTGGCGGCAGCACTCATGCAGCCCCAGACCATAACACTCCCACCACCATGCTTGACTGTAAGCAAGACACACTTGTCTTTGTACTCCTCACTACAGATGTCCCGAACTATTCGCCGGCGAACAGTTCTCGGCGAACATCCCTTGTTCACATTCGCCGCAGCAGGCGAACACATGCGATGTTCGGTCAGCCCCTTATACTTCATCATTGAGCAAACTTTGACCCTGGACCTCACAGTCAGCAGACACATTCCAGCCAATCAGCATACCCTCCCTCCCAGACCCTCCCACCTCCTATAAAAAAGCAAGGACAGCATCCATCTTAGATTCATTCTGAAGCTGCAGTGTTAGTTAGAGCAGGGAGAGTGCTGCTGCTGCTGAATTAATAGCTAGGCCAGTGTTCTGTGTCCACTCCAGTCCTCAAAGACCCATCTGCTGTAAGGACAGCGTCCTGACAGCACCTCAAAAAGCCCTTTTTAGGGCTGGTACATCAGTCTGCTTTATATATATATATATATATATATATATATATATATATATATATATATATTGCAGTTGCCTGCCCGTGTGTGAGAGGCCACAGGCCCACAGACTGTACTGTGTGCACACCACTCATATAGGGTGGCACAGTACCTTACACGCATAGTATCACTAATATTCTGAAGCTGCAGTGTTAGTTAGAGCAGGGAGAGTGCTGCTGCTGAATTAATAGCTTGGCCAGTGTTCTGTGTCCACCCCAGTCCTCAAAGACTCATCTGCTGTGAGGACAGCGTCCTGACAGCACCCCAAAAAGCCCTTTTTAGGGCTGGTACATCAGTCTGCTTTTTTTTTCTTATTATATTTATATATATATACATATATATATATATATATTGCAGTTGCCTGCCTGTGTGTGAGAGGCCACAGGCCCACAGACTGTACTGTGTGCGCACCACTCATATAGGGTGGCACAGTACCTTGCACGGCGCACGCGAAGTGCCCCAAATTGGAAGTAAGAGGACCGACCAACCTTCATTTTCCATCTCCCGGTTCCTATAATCTATTCCATACACCTGCCCCTGATAGGGGACGTAACAGGGATTAAACTGATAAGAATAGTACTACTTAACACACCACTCATGTAGGGTGCACAGTGCATTGCACGGCGCACGCGCAGTGCCCTAAATTGGAAGTAAGAGGACCGACCAACCATCTTTTTCCATCTCCCGGTTCCTAAAATCTATTCCATACACTGGCCCCTGATAGGGGACAAAACAGAGATTAAACTGGTAAGAACAGATTTTTATAATTTAAAAAAAGAGGACAGCCTCTGCGGAGCTGGGTATTTTTTGGCCACGTTACTGAACGCTCATGCACAATGGCTGTAGGCTCATGCGTCCTTTTGGGGAGGTAACAAACCTGGTCAGTCAAACCCAAGGCAACATCATCGACCTCATCCCATATGCGTTTTTTCTGGAGCATGCCCTGCGAAGAGTGCTGGATCAGGCCGTAGATGAGCATGAAGAGGAAGAGTTGTGGTCACCATCATCACCGGAAGCAGCCTTGTTGTTGTCGATTGCTGGACCTGCGGCAGCGCAGAGAGAGGAGTCTGAAGAAAAGTCAGAGGAGGAAGGTGGCTTTGAGGAGGTGGAAGACCAACCACAGCAGGCGTCCCAGGGGGCTTGTTGTCACCTTTCGGGGACCCTTGGTGTTGTACGTGGCTGGGTGGAGGAAGAGACCTTCAATGACATCAGTGAGGACAAGGAACAGGACATGGCTAGCTTGGTATCCAACCTTGTGCAAATGGGGAGTTTGCGGTTGACCAAATGGACTGTGTGCGGTTGTTTGCGGTGCGTTAAACGTGGAATTTGGTCTGTCAGAGTTTGGTCTGTCACTGTGAAGCGGGCGTAACCCTTACACTACCTGATCGATACAACATCATACCTGATCGTATACACACACTGGATGTTTTAAAGCGTTTTTCCAAACAATTTAGGAATGTAAGGTGATTTATGCCCTTTATGGATTAAAACCCGACTCTGCGTCAACTACGTAATTTTCCATGGGAGTTTTGCCATGGATCCCCCTCCGGCATGCCACAGTCCAGGTGTGAGTCCCCTTGAAACAACTTTTCCATCACTATTGTGGCCAGAAAGAGTCCCTGTAAAAAACAACAACAATGTAGGAGCGCTAACAAAACCTCCAGCACATGAAGAGTAAATGGGTTAGAACGGGTGGGGGAGGGGAAGGGAAGAGAACATGAGGAATAGAAACTGCAAAAAAAAAAAACGCAGATGAAAAAACGGAGATGAAAAAAATACCATAAATTGATGAATGACAGAGTCCTGATGGAAAATGTCCAAGGCACCGAGCTGCTCTCCACAGACAAGAGGAGTTCTGAACTAAACAAAAGAAAAAGAGAGAGAGCGCTCTAAGTGCAGACAGTCTTTATTAATAACAAGGCATAGGTGATATAAACTCACTAGAAACCAAAGTCATCGAGCTGTGTCAAGTCATGGACATCAGGAATTCCTCTGGGAGGTGCCAGGTGCCAGAAAGAGTCCCTGTGGGTTTTAAAATTCGCCTGCCTATTGAAGTCTATGGCGGTTCGTCCGGTTCGCCCGTTCGCGAACATTTGTGGAAATTCGCGTTCCCCATTCGCGAACGGAAAATTTTCTGTTCGCGACATCTCTACTCCTCACCTGGTTGCCATCACACACGCTTAACACCTTCTGAACCAAATAAGTTTATCTTGGTCTCATCAGACCACAGGACATGGTTCCAGTAATCCATGTCCTTAGACTGCTTGTCTTCAGCAAACTGTTTGCGGGCTTTCTTGTGCATCATCTTTAGAACAGGCTTCTTTCTGGGAATGGTAGCAATGCAGACCAATTTGATGCAGTGTGCAGCATGTGCTCTGACAGGCTGACCCCCCACCCCTTTAACCTCTGCAG
Organism: Pelophylax lessonae; assembly: GCF_965119305.1. Lineage (NCBI taxonomy): Eukaryota > Metazoa > Chordata > Amphibia > Anura > Ranidae > Pelophylax > Pelophylax lessonae. The sequence continues at coordinate 501,398,008 of NC_138772.1, read as the reverse complement.
CAATGCTGGCAGCACTCAAATGTCTATTTCCCAAAAGACAACCTCTGGATATGACGCTGAGCACATGCACTCAACTTCTTTGGTCGACCATAGAGAGGCCTGTTCTGAGTGGATCCTGTCCTGTTAAACTGCTGTATGATCTTGGCCACCATGCTGCAGCTCAGTTTTAGGGTCTTGGCAAACTTCTTATAGCATAGACCATCTTTATGTAGAGCAACAATTCTTTTTTTTCACATCCTCAGAGAGTTCTTTGCCATGAGGTGCCATGTTGAACTTCCAGTGACCAGTATGAGAGAGTGAGAGTGATAACACCAAATTTAACATATCTGCTCCCCATTCACACCTGAGACCTTCTAACACTAACGAGTCACATGACACCGGGGAGGGAAAATGGATAAGTGGACCCAATTTGGGCATTTTCACTTAGGGGTGTACTCACTTTTGTTGCCAGTGGTTTAGACATTAATGGTCGTGTGTTGAGTTATTTTGAGGGGACAGCAAATTTACACTGTTATACAAGCTGTACACTCTCTTTACATTGTAGCAAAGTGTCATTGAGGGAACCATGAATGCCAACATGTACTGTGACTTACTGAAGCAGAGCATGATCCCCTCTCTTCGGGGACTGGGCCGCAGGGCAGTATTCCGACATGATAACGACCCCAAACACACCTCCAAGATTACCACTGCCTTTCTAAAGAAGCTGAGGATAAAGATGATGTACTGGCCAAGCATGTCTTCAGACCTGAACTATTGAGCATCTATGGGGCATCCTCAAATGGAAGGTGGAGGAGCGCAAGCTCTCTAACATCCACCAGCTATGTGATGTCGTTATGGAGGAGTGGAAGAGGACTCCAGTGGCAACCTATGAAGCTCTGGTGAACATCATGCCCAGGGGGGTTAAGGCAGTGCTGCAAAATATTGGTGGCCACACAAAATATTGACACTTTAGGCCCAGTTTGGACAACTTGACTTAGGGGTGTACTCTCTTTTGTTGCCAGTGGTTTAGACATTAATGGCTGTGTGTTGATGAGTTATTTTGAAGGGACAGCAAATTTACACTGTTGTACAAGCTATACACTCACTACTTTATATTGTAGCAAAGTGTAATTTCTCCAGTGTTGTCACATGAAAAGGTATAATAAAATATTTACAAAAATGTGAGGGGTGTACTCACTTTTGTGAGATACTGTATATATATATATATATATATATATATATATATATATATATATACATACAGTATATACTCATTTCCTAGATTCGACCTTGTGCTTTGTAGTGCTACAAAAACCTTTTACTTTACCTTATTCTTATTTAAAGTGTATCTAAACTCAAAACCGGAAACAAAATCAATTTAAGATTGCTAGTCCATAGTGTGGTGACTGTATTAATTTTCTTTTCAGTTTAGGCCCAATTCCAATGTTTGCTTACACATGGTGCATAGGTGTTCTGTGCATTTGCATGCAGGCATCACTATTCATTTTACTGTCAGAGGTTTGGGGACATGTGTGTGTCCGTTTGAGGACATGGACCAACACAGCTGTTGAATTGGGACCAGCAGCTGTGTCCATACAGCCGCTGTGTTCCAGTAGACATAAATGGGACTGCTTGCATGCTGATGCACAGAACACTTGTGCATCCCTTGCAGGCAAAGACAGCTCTTCACACAGGTGTATGGATAGGTATGCCCATAAAAGCAATACCTTGTTTTCATCTGCTAATCCTGCAAATAACTAGGGATGATCGAACGGTTCGGGTCGACCATCGGTTCGACCCGAACATTGGATGTTCGATATTCGGCCGAATACCGAACTTTTTGCGGCAAAAGTTCGGTATTCGGCCACCAGAACCGCCCAAAATGCACTGGGACAGGAACTGGGCTTTAAAAGCCCGTGATTGGCCCAGAAACGTCTGCAAAAGCCAATGAGGGGGCAGGAGTCTCCTAGGAACGTGATTGGAGTGACTACGGGGACCAGAGGCCAATCAGGAGTGAATACGCCCCACACTATATAAGATGGCCCCGCCTAACCCCTAGCACAGTTATCCAGAGCCTGTTGAAGAGAGTTGAAGCAGTTCTGTCTGACTCCTGCTTGCTACACTACATTTCCTACATATCGAGTGGTTCTAAAGCTCCATATAGCAGAATTGTATTTAGCTTACAGCCAGTGTAGTTAGATACAGTGATTGTGCTGGTTCTTAGAGTTAAAAAAAAAAAAAAAAAAACTTAAGGGACAGTGTCAGTCTTCTGCTGTATGGAGCTTTCTATTTAGTGGAAAGGGATATCTAGTGTAGTTAGGGAACTTTGTACTACATTAGTTAGATTTGAAAATTTAGTTTCTGTAGGGAAAGTGTGAGGGTTCTGTTTAGTGAGCACGTGGCACAGTGCTGCTGTATCACAGCAGGTATACGTGCTTGCTAGGCAGCAAAATACAGTGACAACTTAACGCCTGTTGTTCAAAGCGTTAGGTGCACTGTACAAAAGCCTTTGCAACTGTGCGTGACACGCAACTGCTGTGCTGTATCCAGCGACAACTGTGGGTCGCATAGCAGTGTGCGTTTTTCACCGCACACAGTTGCCAACGCATCAGTGACAACCTAACGCCTGTTGTTCAAAGCGTTAGGTCCACTGTGCAAAAGGCTTTGCTACTGTGCGTGAACCGCAACTGCTGTGCTGTATCCAGCGACAACTGTGGGTCGCATAGCAGTGTGCGTTTTTCACCGCACACAGTTGCCAACGCATCAGTGACAACCTAACGCCTGTTGTTCAAAGCGTTAGGTCCACTGTGCAAAAGGCTTTGCTACTGTGCGTGAACCGCAACTGCTGTGCTGTATCCAGCGACAACTGTGGGTCGCATAGCAGTGTGCGTTTTTCACCGCACACAGTTGCCAACGCATCAGTGACAACTTAACGCCTGTTGTTCAAAGCGTTAGGTGCACTGTACAAAAGCCTTTGCAACTGTGCGTGACACGCAACTGCTGTGCTGTATCCAGCGACAACTGTGGGTCGCATAGCAGTGTGCGTTTTTCACCGCACACAGTTGCCAACGCATCAGTGACAACCTAACGCCTGTTGTTCAAAGCGTTAGGTCCACTGTGCAAAAGGCTTTGCTACTGTGCGTGAACCGCAACTGCTGTGCTGTATCCAGCGACAACTGTGGGTCGCATAGCAGTGTGCGTTTTTCACCGCACACAGTTGCCAACGCATCAGTGACAAATATGCCTGGTAGACCAAGAAAAGGCATACGTGGCCCTGCTGCGGAAAGGGGCACAGCTTCTAGGGTGTCTAGAGGCAGGGGTGGACGTGGTGGTCAGTCCTCAGCCAGGCCACCATTTGGATTGTTCTCCGGCAGTGGCCAAGCTATACGTCCACAGTATGTACAGGAGGTGGTGGACTATATGAACAAACCCTCATCATCGGCATCATCTGCAACTACAGTGACCCAGGCAGAGAAAAGTGGTCAGTCTTCTGCAGTTGTCAGAACAAATACAGATGAGTCCATGTCCACCTCATGTCCTCCCTTAGACCCAATTTCAGACATGGCAGAGGAGTCAGCTGAGCTGTTTGACCACAGTGTCGGCCATCTACTCCAGCCTGATGCTCAGTCCTTTATGGAGTCTGATGTTGGGTCTGAGTTTGAGGAGGAGGCAGAGCAAACAAGAGGGGAGAGCAGACGGCCCGCTCCATCTAAGGCCGCACCTGTTGTCTCCCAGGCCAGGCCTGATGCTCAGTCTTTGATGGAGTCAGATGTTGGGTCTGAGGTTGAGGAGGAGGCAGAGCAAGCAAGAGGGGAGAGCAGACGGCCTACTCCATCTAAGGCCGCACCTGTTGTCTCCCGGGCCACTATACACACCTCATCTTGCTGGGCCTTTTTTGAGACATCCCATGCAGATAAAACAGTTGCGATCTGCAAGATTTGTAAGAAGGGTATAAAACGTGGCAAAAATGTCAACCACCTGGGTACAAGCTGCCTAAACAGGCATTTGACAACCCACCACTCGGCCCGTTGGCAGGAGCATTTAAAGAACCCACAAAAGGGCCAAAGATTGGTCAGTCGGCCTCCTAGTTCTCCTCGCGCTCCTCCTCATGCTCCATCTGCTCCACCTGCTCCACCTGCACATCAGTCTGTTCCTGGCCCTGCTATAGTCACTCGTCACCTGTTGGCAGCCTCCACTGGCAGGGATGATGATATAGCAGGCAGTGTCGCATCTACCTCCAGCACACCACCAGCTGTATCATCTAGACGCCAAATTTCGATTCCACACATGCTGGAACGAAAAAAAATGTATACTCCCCGCCACCCACATGCCCAGCGTCTAAACAGTAGTTTGGCTAAACTACTGGCTCTGCAACTATTACCATTTAACCTGGTAGAGTCTGCTCCCTTCCGTGACTTCGCAAAATGTGCAGTTCCACAGTGGCAGGTGCCAAGTCGGCATTACTTTTCCCGTAAGGCCCTGCCATCCCTATACCAACATGTGGAAGGCAATGTAGTGTCATCCCTGGCCAAGTCAGTCAGCCGTAAGATACACTTGACGGCTGACACTTGGTCAAGCAAACATGGGCAGGGACGGTACATTTCTGTCACTGCTCACTGGGTGACACTGCTTGCCAGTGGAAGGGATTGTAGCCAGGGCTCGGTGCTGCAGCCAGTGTTGCCCCCACGTCTGCAAACAGCTGGTGGTGTCGCTGATCCGGGTAGATCGATCACTTCTACCCCCTCCTGCTCCTCCTCCTCTACCTCCTCCATGCCCTCCTCTGCAGAATGGTCCTTTGAATATGATGAGATACCACGTAAACGTTCAAAGGGCTATTCTATGTCTCAGGCCAAAAGGTGTCACGCAGTGCTGCAGCTTGTGTGTCTAGGGGACAGGCAGCACACTGCCCCTCAGATTCTTGGGGCTCTGCAGGCACAGGCCCAGAGGTGGTTGACACCACGCCAGCTGCAGCCAGGGATGGTGGTTACTGATAATGGGTCAAACCTCCTGGCCGCCCTTCGTCAGGGAAAGTTAACCCATGTGCCATGCCTGGCGCATGTCCTGAATCTCGTGGTACAGCGGTTTTTGAACTCGTACCCGGGAATGCAGGATGTGCTAAGGATGGCAAGAAGGGTGTGCAGTCACTTCAGGCGGTCGTACAGTGCCACTGCACGTTTGGCCGAAGTGCAGCGCGAGTTTCACCTGCCGGTACACCGCCTCATCTGTGACATGCCCACCCGCTGGAACTCCACCTTGGCTATGCTGCAGCGCCTGTACACGCAGCAGAGGGCCCTCAATGAATACCTATGCGAGTACGGCACCAGCACTGGCTCTGCGCGCCTGGGCTTCTTTTCACCACGGCAGTGGCTTTTGATTAAGGATGCATGCGCTGTCCTCTCGCCATTTGAGGAGGCCACAAGGATGGTCAGCCGGGACAGCGCATGCATCAGTGACACCCTACCGGTACTGTTTTTGTTGGAGCACACTCTGCGTGGCATTATGGACAGGGCACTGGAGGCAGAGCAGCAGGAGGAAGAGGAGGACTTCCTTGCCTCTCAAGGCCCCCTTTATCCTGAGAATCCTGACCCCATTATGCCTAGCTCCCAGAGGCCCGAGCAGGATCCAGGGGTGGAAGAGGAGGAGGAGGACGATTCTGCGGGAACTTTTGCAGGGTTTGAGGAGGAGGAGGAGGAAGACATGCGGCAATCTGCAAGGCCTAGTTTGACTCCCTCGGGACACTTTGGAGTAGTACGTGGCTGGGAGGAGGAGGAGCCCGTTGAAGATAATGTCGTTATGAGTGACCCCGAGGAGTCAGCTTCTCAGGCCTTCGCTAATTTGCGACGCATGGGAAACATCATGCTCCAGAGCCTGCGAAAGGACCCCAGAATCAAGGCCATTAAAGAGACTAACCACTATTGGTTGGCCACCCTACTTGACCCCCGGTACAAGTGTAAAGTCTCGGAGCTTTTCCCATCCACCCATAGAGTCCACAGGATCAAATCCCTTGAGGACAGTCTCAAGAGGAATCTGGTGAACATGTTCCCCGACTCCCGTAGGGTGCAGGGGCGGGGACAACCTACCATGGATTCTACTGGTGGTCACGAGAGGAGCGTTGGAGAAGGCGTGCGGTTGACGGATGCCTTTCGGTCTTTTTTTAGTCCTCACCGCCCAGGCCTCTCAGCTGCCACATCGCATCGACAGCGTCTGCATCACATGGTGGACGATTACGTGAGGGCACAAAGTGACACAGAGGGCTTTTCATGTGACGAATCCGATCCACTGGCATACTGGGTCTTAAGATTAGACCACTGGCCAGAACTGGCCCAGTATGCCATGGAGTTGTTGGCCTGCCCTGCTTCCAGTGTCCTATCGGAACGGGCATTCAGCGCAGCAGGAGGATTCGTCACAGACCATCGAACTAGACTCTCCACCGACTCAGTCGACCGTTTGACATTCATTAAGATGAATCAGTCGTGGATATCAAGCTTTGATGCACCTGATGCAGACCTTGTAGACTAGGCTATCGTTGTGATGTGGCAGTTGAGCCTCAGTTTAAGCCTGGACCATGGTGCCACCCTCAAACCCTCCTCTCATTCTCTTTACGTTCACAGAACCTCATTTTGGTTATGACAAAAACGACAATGTTTGCGCACCTGTTCCACAGGTGCACACCTTTACAATTTTTGGGCCTCCTTCAACACCAGCTCTTTGGGGTTAAGGTGGGGAGGCTATGCTAAAACAAAAACGACAATGTTTGCGCACCTGTTCCACAGGTGCACACCTTTACAATTTTTGGGCCTCCTTCAACACCAGCTCTTTGGGGTTAAGGTGGGGAGGCTATGCTAAAACAAAAACGACAATGTTTGCGCACCTGTTCCACAGGTGCACACCTTTACAATTTTTGGGCCTCCTTCAACACCAGCTCTTTGGGGTTAAGGTGGGGAGGCTATGCTAAAACAAAAACGACAATGTTTGCGCACCTGTTCCACAGGTGCACACCTTTACAATTTTTGGGCCTCCTTCAACGCCAGCTCTTTGGGGTTAAGGTGGGGAGGCTATGCTAAAACAAAAACGACAATGTTTGCGCACCTGTTCCACAGGTGCACACCTTTACAATTTTTGGGCCTCCTTCAACACCAGCTCTTTGGGGTTAAGGTGGGGAGGCTATGCTAAACAAAAACGACAATGTTTGCGCACCTGTTCCACAGGTGCACACCTTTACAATTTTTGGGCCTCCTTCAACACCAGCTCTTTGGGGTTAAGGTGGGGAGGCTATGCTAAACAAAAACTACCATGTTTGCGAACCTGTTCCACAGGTGCACACCTTTACAATTTTTGGGCCTCCTTCAACACCAGCTCTTTGGGGTTAAGGTGGGGAGGCTATGCTAAAACAAAAACTACCATGTTTGCGAACCTGTTCCACAGGTGCACACCTTTACAATTTTTGGGCCTCCTTCAACACCAGCTCTTTGGGGTTAAGGTGGGGAGGCTATGCTAAAACAAAAACGACAATGTTTGCGCACCTGTTCCACAGGTGCACACCTTTACAATTTTTGGGCCTCCTTCAACACCAGCTCTTTGGGGTTAAGGTGGGGAGGCTATGCTAAACAAAAACGACAATGTTTGCGCACCTGTTCCACAGGTGCACACCTTTACAATTTTTGGGCCTCCTTCAACACCAGCTCTTTGGGGTTAAGGTGGGGAGGCTATGCTAAACAAAAACTACCATGTTTGCGAACCTGTTCCACAGGTGCACACCTTTACAATTTTTGGGCCTCCTTCAACACCAGCTCTTTGGGGTTAAGGTAGGGAGGCTATGCTAAACAAAAACTACCATGTTTGCGAACCTGTTCCACAGGTGCACACCTTTACAATTTTTGGGCCTCCTTCAACACCAGCTCTTTGGGGTTAAGGTGGGGAGGCTATGCTAAACAAAAACTACCATGTTTGCGAACCTGTTCCACAGGTGCACACCTTTACAATTTTTGGGCCTCCTTCAACACCAGCTCTTTGGGGTTAAGGTGGGGAGGCTATGCTAAACAAAAACTACCATGTTTGCGAACCTGTTCCACAGGTGCACACCTTTACAATTTTTGGGCCTCCTTCAACACCAGCTCTTTGGGGTTAAGGTGGGGAGGCTATGCTAAACAAAAACTACCATGTTTGCGAACCTGTTCCACAGGTGCACACCTTTACAATTTTTGGGCCTCCTTCAACACCAGCTCTTTGGGGTTAAGGTGGGGAGGCTATGCTAAACAAAAACTACCATGTTTGCGAACCTGTTCCACAGGTGCACACCTTTACAATTTTTGGGCCTCCTTCAAAGCCAGCTCTTTGGGGTTATGGTGGGGAGGCTCCGCCAACACCAAAACTACCATGTTTGCGCACCTGTTCCACAGGTGCACACCTTCATAATTTTTACGCCTTCTTCAACACCAGCTCTTTGGGCTTACAGTGGTATGGCTCCGCCAACACCCAAACAACAATTTTTGCGCACCTGTCACACAGATGCATATCATTGTAATTTTTTTCCTTACAAAGGCAATTATTGCTTTCATTACCAGCACTTTCATAGGGATATGGTGTCAAGGCATCGTCCGCACCACCAAATGCCCAATTTTTAAGCATCCTTTACTTCTATTCAAAGTCAAGAGACAACAGTATTCATCCAAAACATCTCTAATCTTGTTCACTCTGCACTACATTGTGGCCCCTACCCCTAACCCTCAATGTATCCGTGCATATATGTCTGTTTCTTGTGAGATTTCAAGTTAAAGTGCACCAAACACCATTTTACATGAAATAAAGTGCAATTACATACATCTTTGGACTTCTTGAAACATTTGGTAATAAAAGCCCCATTGTGGAAATACACCCGTTAATTATATGCACATTTAAAGAGACAGCACCTTTTTCCAAAAAAACCTCTAATCTTGTTCCCAGTGCACTGCATTATGTCCCCATCATACACATTGGCTGAGCCGTTGATTAGGAGCAAAAGAAAGGTGCGGTTAAGCAAAAAAGTCATTTTTGAAGGTTTGGTATGCTGTAATTATGGTTCTGGACATGCTACAGAGCTGAAACTTCACAGGTACAACTTTTAGACCCCCCAGACACTAAATCCAAAGAAATCTCTTTTTTTTTTTTTTTTTTTATTTTTTCAATAATTGGCTATCTATCAAAAACGACAATTTTTAAGAACTTTTTTTTGTGTGATTAATAGTCCCTGGGGCATGACCCAGAACCCTAGGCACTTTTTAGGGGCATTTATTGGGTTTTAGGGCTTAAAAATGGTGTTTTTTGATTACAGAAGTTCGGGTCCCATTGATTTCAATGGGGTTCTGAAATCCGAACCGAACTTTCGTGAAGTTCGGGTGTTCTGGTCGAACCGAACTTTTCAAAAGTTCGATCATCCCTACAAATAACACATTTTGCTGTATCTATGGAGTGAGCCATGGTTGTCATCTTAGGCTGGTCACTTTACACATTTGTCCATATGTCCATATTTCTTCTTCTCCATTACCTGTGGGGGAAGGGCCATTGGCTGATTACAGAAAATAGCAGCTCACAGAAAGTAATAAAGACATGGCATTTCTGGCAAGATCAATGGGCATTTTCTGTATTTATTCAAAATGTTCCTAGCTTGGAAAAAAGATAACAACATCTAAAAACTATAAGCCGAAATATACTTCAATATACCACGTTTTTGTTCTATAAGCCGAAATATACTTCAATATACCACATTTTTGTTCTTTGCTTTAGTTATCCTTTTTAATTCAAACCTTTGGGTCTTGTCAGACCTACTGAAAACTGAGCTATTTTTTATAGCTCTGGTAAACCTATTGGAAACCTGGGGAATTTAGACTATACATATGATGAAGGTTCATTAAACATAGGTTAAAAATGCAGCTATAGGTTTCCTGTAAAACTGAACTTTGTCCTACTTTTTTCCAAGTCTCTGTGAGACCTTCCAAAATTAGGATAGGCAATAGCAGGTTTAAAGCATCTAATACAAAAACAAAAATGTAATCTATTACAAAGTAAAACTTCACCACACTCACTAATATCTGGGGCAAATTACCTTGCAAAGTCCAACTTCCTTTGCAAAGTTAACAGTCTATTTGCCTTTAGTAAAATTAACCATTGTCTCTTACTTTTAGCTGAAAAGAAAGCAGGTATTCTCATCTTTCTTGTGTAAACTACTAATCCCTTTAATCCACCATGTTTATGGAAAAAAGTAGGGCTGCGTTGCATTTTGCACAGCACATTCCTATACACTATAACATCATAAAGTGCTCCAGCACCTAAGTATCACATACAATTTGAAATACATAAAAAATAAAAGAAATAAACTCTGAAATGCTTTTTTACAATGCATCGCAATGCGTGTTCACAACCCATACCAGCATAAAAGTTATGCACATAAAAATGCATGCTGTGTTGTTAAACTAGGCCCTTACAGTAATGCTAAACAAGGGAGTAAAGTAAACATACTATGGTTGATTTATCAAAGGCCAATAGGCTGTTCACTTTGCAAGGGTATTTGCAATTTTGCAAGGTCATTTGCCCCAGAGCTTAGTAAATGTTGTGAAACTCTGCTGATTTCCATCATCCAATTATGTGCAGGCAAAAATGTAATAAATATAATTAAAAAATGCTATAAATGCAATGTTTACTTTTGAGTGGATCTTTGATATGGCCACCCTTATCATTAAGGTCAACACAACAGTATATCTCTAAAGGGCTCCTCTGCCCCAGTTATATTCATATTATCAGTAACCCAGCACTGCTCTTGCCTTTTCTTCTGTTGGATAGAACCTGGTGAATCTATGCATGTTGAGTACTTGATTAAATGGACAAATACAGGTATTTATTACAATGAACCAGACTCCAATCATTATATTGATGGATGAGTAGAATGGACTAGTTCAGTGGCTGTCAACTTATGGGTTAAATAGGGCCTCAAATGCAGCCCCTGGCATCACCAAAGGGACCCACATAATGTTCAATATATGTAATGCTTGGGAGGGCTGTCAAACACTGTAGATCTCATAGAGAAAATGAGGGTCAAAAAGTGTGGAAATGCTACATTTTTGGCTCGGGATATGCTGCAGAAGACAATATAACAAACTGAGAACATATTACATGAGGCTAATAGTGATCAATGCTATTGCCCTAATCAATGTTCCCACTACAGACTGCTGAAGTCTGAATGCCATACATCATATACCAAAGGGCCGCATGCAGCCCTTGGACCACAGGTTGAGCACCAGGAGTCTAATTGGTTGAAATAAGTCACACTTGCAGTTTTTTAGTTTCCTCCAGGTTAGCAGAAACCACTTTATTATATTGAACAGATATGAACAAAACTGCATTGATGCATTTAAAAACAGGATATGTTTTAAAGCCTGTGGAAGTGTTATAAATTTTCATTCCTGAAATATATTTATTTTTAAATCAAATGTATGCAGGAGGTGAATATTTTAAGTCAATTTCACTGCAAGTCAGATTGTGTTTACAATACCATGTCTTCATCTTAAAGATGAATAACTCATGACTTATTGTCCCAGAAGGCTAAGTCATTTCCTCGACTGACATTTCCAAAAAGCCCATCTGCTCATGAGATCTAATATTGTAAGTCTCCATCTGAAATAAGTCTAGACCTAAATGGTAAGAAGTAGTGAGAATTTACAGATTATTTCTTGTGTCAAAATGTATTATGATATCTGAAAAAAAGATAACTACATTCCTATTATATTCATAGCATAAGTCCTAGAGGCTTAGGTAGTCAGGGTCTTAGAATTTCAGAACCGGATAAGAAATGATAGAAGCAAACCAAGCTATATATCTCAATGAAGATCAGACTTATGGAATGACTCAGTCTTTATTTGGTGGGGTTTGGTTACAAAATAAATGTACATTGATGGATTGATTTCATGTTTGCAGTTTAATGGTCCATATTTTATGTAAAAATACAGAATGTTACCATGTGCGTCAAATGACGTTTACATTTTTTTGTGAAGGTTCTATTTTTTCATCCCCACTATGAGTCTCAGTAGATTACTGGCAATGTGGTATCCCATAGAGACACAGGGACTTTAAAATAAATCCAAATAATGGATTGAGGCAAGGGGCCTGACCCTGTGAGTGTCTTGTGGTATGAACCCCCTCCCTCCCCATTGAGTATTTTATGCTTTGTATACCCAGTATCACCCTAACTATCCTGCTGGTATATGTCTCCCCCTCCCCTAAGGTTTCCCTCTTCTGCTTAGGTCTCAGTTCTGCTAATATATATGTTTGGATCTCCACTTGTGGCTGTACTTTTGCTGACTTAAGGTCATATCTGCTTTATGATACACTTGGATTGTGCTTGGTGAAATTATTTTTTTGTACATGTTTCTCAACTTGGAGATGATGTTCCACTGCTTTGTCTAATGTTGTTTGTTAAACTTAATAAAGTTTTTGTGAAAAAAAAAAATCAAAATAGTACTACTTTGTAAAAGTTGAATCAAGATGGCGCCAGTCCACTCTTCACTTTCTTATAAGCCATGAGCACTGCTGCTATCTGACACTTCTGGGTGTGTCAGATAGCATATACACCCTTGCTGGGCACTTTGTTTTCTCCAACTGGCTGCTATATCACTATGGGACATGATAGGGACACAGTGGCTGATGGTAGGAGCCATATGCTATGTGGCACACCCGGATGTGTTGAATATCAGTGGTCCAGTTTCCAAAAACAACTGTGACTGAGGTCCCAAGGTGCCTACTTTGAAGTGGACATCATTGCCCTATGTACAATGTTTCATTTATCTTGTATCTTCTTCAATAAATGTCTATTTTTTCATATTAAATGGCTGGATACTTTCAGGACAGACATTGTATAGTTGGTGAAAGTCACATTTACTGCTTTATACATATGGTCCAAAGTGTATCATAACCCTAACCTTTTTTTTTTTTTTTTTGGACAGAGTAGGTAAGAGCTTGACCACTTGCCGAGTGACTGCCACAGATATAATGTGGCAGGCTGGTTCAGCTGCATGAATAACCGTACCCATATGTCGCTCCTCAGGATTCGCAAGAGGGGAAAGTGATCTGTGGGGCCGGCAGCCACGATTGCCGCCAGACACCCACGTTCACGCCCCGGGAAGACAGAACGACGGTCTTCCGTTGTAAACAGAGCTCCTTTATATAGGAACACAGGTCCCTGTGTTGATTCCATAAGCCCATCCCCCTCACAGTTATAAATCCCCCTCTAGGCATGCATTTAACCATTTGATCGCCCCTGGTGTTAACCCCTTCCCTTCCAGTGTCATTAGTACAGTAACAGTGCATATTTTTAGCACTGATTACTGTAATAATGTCACTGGTCCCCCCCAAAACTGTCGAAAAATGTCAGTTAGGTGTCTGATCTGTCTGCCACAATGTCGCAGTCATGCTAAAAAATCACCAATCGCCGCCATTATTAGTAAAATTTATAAATTTAATAAAAATGCCCTAAATCTTTCCCCTAGTTTGTAGACATGATAACTTATGCGAAAACCAATCAATATACGCTTATTGGGATTTTTTTTACCAAAAATATGTGGCAGAATACATATTGGCCTAAAATGATGAAAACATTTGATTTTTAAAAAACATTTTATTGGGAATATTATATAGCAGAAAGTAAAGTTTTTCAAACCAAATCAAAGGTGATCAAATACCACCGAAAAAAAGAGCTATTTGTGGGGAAAAAAGGACATTAATTTTATTTGGGGTACAGCGTTGCACGACAACGCAATTGTCAGTTAAACTAATGCAGTGCTGAGTCACAAAAATTGGCCTGGTCATTAAGGGGGTAAAACATTCCGGTCCTTAAGTGGTTAAATTGCTATAAGGTTTTCATTGCTATAATATATAAGTTAAATTGAAGTAAAGATTATGTATACATCTGCTTAAAAACACTGCTTCCCCCTCCTCCTTCCTATGCTGTATATTGCTGGTTTAAAAAATTCCATCTGCCCCATTTTAGTCATGTAATGCAGATGCTCTGGCTTCTCTGTGTCATGGAGCAGTTGAGTAGAGGAAGGATTGGCTGACACAGATGAGCAATGGAAGCTGATGGGTGATGTCTTGGCTCCCAGAATTCCACCATGTTCTCAAGTACTCCATGACACAGTGAAGCTGAAACTTCTGCATCATGTGACCGGACTGGAGCAGATTGAATAAGGTGTTGAGACAGATTTTCTTTTTTACTAGCAATATACAGTATAGGTAGGAAGAGGGGAGAAGCAGAGTTTTTAAGCAGATGTATGTGTAGTCTTTACTTTCATTTTAAGTTTTTTTTTCCCTCAGAGGATGCCTCTTCAAGAAAGTTCACCGGTGTATAAATAATAAGAAGACCCACTTCATGGTAAAATGTAAAATGGATATTTAAACATAAGCATTGGGTGTCTCTAAACAGTCAAATGAAAAAAAAAAATTGACAACTAGTATATCCATGAAAAGACAAGAACTCACTGCTCAAGGTGGTGTGATTGCCTGATGACTCACACCGGTGCATGCCCCGGCTCGCCTCCGTGAAAACTTGATAAAGGAAAAGGAATTAGCAGCACTCCAGGTTGAGTCAAAATCCAGATTTATTGACTGGACATCCAAATATGAAAATCGTGACAAGGTAGACGCGTTTCAAACACTGACTGTGTGCTTAATCATAATGATTAAGCACACAGTCAGTGTGTGAAACACGTCTACCTTGTCATGATTGTCATATTTGGATGTCCAGTCAATAAATCTGGATTTTGACTCAACCTGGAGTGCTGCCAATTCCTTTTCCTTTATCTAGTATATCCATGAGAACCCTTTTAAAATTAAAAGCATTTAAAAAAATAAATAAACCATCCAGCAATTTCCAATATCTTCCGTTATCAACAAAGAGAGTGAATCGACCGAAAGAAAAGGTCTCATTATATAAAGGAACATATAGGGCGCCTCTCGACAGCAAAGAAAAAAAAGATGTCAGGCTTATCCTTTCCTATTGGCCTTTACTTTTCTAAGTGTTTTGGACAAGATTTATAAAAACAGCAGAGGGGTGACAACAGCAAACCTATTGAATTGGGAAAGTATTTGGCTTTACAGATTAAATAACACATTCCATATTAAAACATTATGATTCTATGAATTGTTAAATAAATTCTATAAATAATTATTTTCTTCTCAGACTTTTCCTGAACTCCCCCTATTTTTAATTCTTTATTTTTTTGTATTTATTGATCTATGAGTAAAGTTTTTTTATACTGGAAATTTTTATATCTGTACTTTTGATAAATACCAGACACAGCTGATGACTGATCAATGTACCTGCTCGCTGGCGGTACCATGTGACTGCTGTTGTAAACAAGACAGTTGTAAACAATGGTTGGCTTCCTTTTGCTGGTACCATGCGACCGCTGTGACTAATCACAGCAGATCATATGACAGTTGCAAACAATGGATGGCTTCCTTTCATGCCATCCATTGTGTACAATTGTGTTGCTAGCTGTGTTTGGTCAATGTGATCACATGGTACAGACAGGGCCAATCACAACCCTTCTGTACCATGTGATTAGCTCTGGCCAATCACATCTAATCACAACAAAACAAACTGAATTAATCAGTTTCATTTAGTAAAATGCTTGCTTATAGCAATTAAATTCACTGCACTGTGAAAAAAAAATCCTGTTTACTTCCCGAGAGTAGTACAATTTTACTGTGATAACATTATATTGCTTGTAAAAAAAAGAATAAAAAATTATTTTTTTTTGTACTGTTACCAGTCAGTGTCCCTAATCACTGCCACACCAGTTATATGATGATGCTGTACTGGTGACAGTATGTAAAAAAAAAAAAATTGTGAAAAAAGTCCAAAAAATGATGACAAGAAAATTACAACTTCAAAAAAAACTTGCTGTTCTTCTTAATAAATACCTTGGACTGTCTACTTTCCAAAGAGGTTTTTTGGGGGAAATTTGTACTGTCTGACATTTTTTGGCCTCAAGAAATGAGATAGGGTGTCAGTACATCAGCATGTAGTCTAAATAATAAACGCTGATTTGGATTATTTTCATCAAATAAATGTAGCAGAATACATGTTGGCCTAGATTTATAAAGAAAAATTATTTATTTGAAAAATTTGATAACAGAAAAGAAGAAAGAACCTTTTTTTTTTTTTCAAAGCGTTCAGTCTAGGTCTTTTCCATTTATTTGTTAATTTAATTGTTATTTAAATTATTAGTTATTTAATTTAAAATGAGTTATTTAGAAAGCTCTAATGGTGTAAATAAAATGATTACAATTCAGTTTGGGTACAGTGCTGCATGACTGCGCAGTTGTCATTGGCCTGGGCAGGAATGGGGTAAAAGTGCCAGGTATTGAAGTGGTAAGGGCAACTGAGTGCATCATTACACCTATCACCTACCTCTTAGAGAAAGATGCCAGGTTATAGTGACAGCTGACAAAATGTGTTGCAATTTAGATGCGACCACATACCACTTCTTCTGGAGCCTCTTGGGAATATCTTGGCCATGGCTTATATGTGATAACTGTCACAGCCTCTTTCAGATAAGTCTTCCCAAGCTCTTGCCCTTCAGCTGGCAGCCCACACTACATGCAAGGTTTAACTCTTCCCATCAGGCCCAGGTGATGTACACCAAATATCACATTCTAGTTCCACAATAGATTTGGATGTTTGCTGTGAATTCGATTTGGCTAAAGCATTCTAGGTTTGCCTACACAAATGGGTTAATTTACTAAAGGCAAATTGGCTGTGCACTTTGCAAAGTGCAGTTGCACCCTGCAAATGCAGTTACTTCAGATCTTAGTAAATGAGCGAAAGCTTCACTTTGCAAAAAATAGCCAATCACATGCAAGGAAAATTAAAAATACAGCATTTTTGCTTGCACATGATTGGATGATGGAAGTCAGCAGAGCTCTCCCTCATTTACTAAGCTCTGGAGAAATTTCACTTGAAGAATGCAACTGTATTTTACAAAGTGCACAGTCGATTTGCCTTTAGTAAATCAACCCCAAAGACTCGATGATCTGAATTATTACTTAATGAGTTGTGGCTTAAAAGTGCACATGGCTCTATGCAATATTAGGCATCAGCTGAGGTTACTTATGTGTGTGTGTACTTGTGAATACCACGCTTTACTAGATGAGTGGGGTACAAATTATGTAATTTTTTTTAGGTGACAGCTACATACCATCGATGGATTTTGTTTTGCTACTTTTAGAGATGCAGAAACCTCATGTGTCCTCAGTTTATCACTTGACCTTCATGAAATTTGGACAACCCCAATTCTTATGGGAAAAGTGCTTAGCTGCACATACCTCAGATAATAGAAATGTATTTATTAATTAACATGTTTTACACTGAACTGTATGTACTTTCAAGAACAGGATTGCAAAATTATTTTTCTCTGGTGGGATATTTATTCTATTCCGTTTCTACACAGAAATTATAAATGCACATACAGACTTTGTAGTGTATATTTCTACAATGGTAGCCTTCTGACAACATTGCACAGTAAGAGTAAAGATCTTCTTGAATAATCCAAATACAGAATTTAGCATACAGTATACATTATGTTTTAATGCATATTCTCTATTTATTAATAAGCTTCTGCATGCTTAAAAGTCTGCAACCTATGGTGGGCATATTCAACCACAAGTTTTAAAGAACTTTCAATCAATAAAGGAAATAGCCTAACACCAATGAGCAACAGATAACCTATATATACAAGTGAAAGGGCTAATGTTTCTGTTAAACAAAATGTTGGAGGTGGGTTTTAGGAAGAATAAGACCAGCTGATTGCTAGCAGGGAGTGTGGTGGTTTTTACTTTCCCCTGCATTCGTTTTTTTCTTTCTACTGGATATGGAATATAAAATTATAGGTGATGTTTAGCAGCTAGTGGCTTTTTTTGGCTCTGTGTTATCTGCACTCATTGTTTCATGGCATTTATCCCCGTCTGGGGGTCTGTAAGATCTCCTCCTCGGCTTATGCAAATTGGGTACACTCTAGTATACTATTATATGTATTATAAGTTTCGTGGCTTGGCTGATGAGATTTGTTGTGATGTTTTTATTCATGGTGTATATATACTCTCTGGAAAAGTTTGCTGCATATCTGGATCCTGAGGAAGCCCAAAGTGTGGGCAAAACGCGTTGATCCATCGCAATATGGGATGCGTTACTTTAAATGATACACCTTTTAGAAACTGTATTGTCATGTGATGCTTTTTATCATTATGCCTTTAATTAAATATATATATATATATATATATATATATATATATTTTATAATTTGTTTTTCATGCGACGTTCTAATGGCACATTAAAGTCTTCACTTTCCTCGCCCACAGGGTTTTCCCTGTTAGACTTGGATTGCATTTAATTTTTAGGGGATTGTGTTGCTATTTTACTGATAGATAATTACTCTCCACCCAATTTTCATTCAGGTTTGGATTTCCTCTAGAGAGGCATTAAAGACCCTTTAATCTAATATTATATTATTTGAATCTTGACATTAATAATACAAATGAGATCTGGATAGCTCTCGACAACTGTTGTGTTAAAAATAATAGCACTGTGTTTAAAAGAGTGAGTAAAGCTTAAAATCCTAATAGCTTCTATTAAAAAATGTTTAAAATTTGTTGTTACTTTACAGAAAGTGAAAAAACGGGAATATTAGGCTTCTTTAAAAACTTACATTACGGCTACATGAAAATGGGACGTTTTAAAAAGTCCTTTGAACGCTGGAATTTAACAGCTATGTAAAGGACGTTTAAAACGTCAGTTGTGTCGCGTTTGCAGCCGCGTTTAGCGGCATTTAGCGGGCGTTTGCGCTCAGATCCATTTTTAGAGGTCAAAAAATCCCGCTAAACACGGGTGATCGCGTTCGGTCGCGTTTTGCGCTTGAAACGCCGGTAAACACACGTTCTGAACATCCTTAACGCAAATAATTGCTTTCCAAAAAACGACACTGAACTCAACTGCCTCTAAATGACTGTACACGACTCATTGTACATGGACAGATAAGATAACATAGAGGAGGGTTCAGGGGCTTCTGAAAAAAACACCCAACTTCTCCTAAACGTCTGTTTACAAGTAGCAGTGTACATGAGGCCTTAGTGTACAAACTGAAAAATGCATGAAGATTGAGCTTTCCTGTGAATTACTGAACTAATATTTAGTTTTTTTAACCACTGTTTCTGAGAACTGCCTCACATCTGTGTTGCATTGAATCGACCAACTTCTGCCACCAGTGAACAGGTATTCCAGCCCAGGACGATAGCTCTACATTCTACAATTCCTCTGCATTTCTTAGTTTTACCTCAGAAACAGCATTTTTTAACAACACTCCACAAGTTTTCTATTGGATTAAGGTCCTGGGATTGGCCGTGCGTTAACGTTATTCTTGTTGGTCTGGAACCAAGATGCTGCTCGCTTACTGGTGTGTTTGGGGTAGTTGTCTAAAAACACCCATTTCAAGTACATTTTGTCTTTGGCATAAGGCAGCATGACCTCTTCAAGTGTTATACATTCAAACTGATCCATAATCCCTGGTATGCGATAAATAGGCCCAACACCATGGTATGGGAAACATCCATGATGCTTACGCCACCATACTTCACTGTCTTCACAGTGTACTGTGGCTTGAATTCAGCATTTGGGGGTCATCTGACAAACCGTCTATCTTGGTTTTTATCAGTCCACAAAACTTTGTGCTATTTTTCTTTAAGCCGGTCAATGTGTTCTTTGGCAAATTGTAACCTCTTCAACACATGTCGTTTGGGACTTTGTGGGGGCTTCTTACAGTCTGCAGATAGCTTGACTTCACATAGGCATCTTTTAACCTTCCTAGCGGTATTCCCGAGTGTGATTCGGGGTAAGATTTTAGAGCCAAAAGCGGTAACCCCGAGTCACACTCGAGGTAGCGTTAGGAAGATCGCTGGATGCTGGAAGAGGTTTTACTTACCTTTTCTCCAGGATCCAGTGAAGACTGCGAGCGGTATGCGGCTGCGGAGCTCTCTCCCGATCGTCTGCGTGCCCCGGCTTCCGTCTCCGGCGACGTGACGTCCGCCGGGGGGTGGAACCGGTGGCAAATTCGAATGTAAAACACACCAAACACACTGATACCGTTCAAAATAAAAAAAAATCACATTACATTGCCCCCCAGTGCCCTTTCCTGCAGTTTTACTGTACTTTTTATGTAAATATATATATATATA
This sequence comes from Pelophylax lessonae, assembly GCF_965119305.1. Classification (NCBI taxonomy): domain Eukaryota; kingdom Metazoa; phylum Chordata; class Amphibia; order Anura; family Ranidae; genus Pelophylax; species Pelophylax lessonae. The sequence continues at coordinate 501,377,776 of NC_138772.1, read as the reverse complement.
TACAGTACACGTATATATATATATATATATATACATAATTCTTGTGAATGAGCAGCCCAAACCAACTGTATACATAATATATATATATATATATATATATATATATATATATACATATATATATATATATATATATATATATATATATATACATATAATATATGTATACATACATATATATATATATATATATATATATATATATATATATATATATATATATATATATATAATAAATGTATACAGTTGGTTTGGGCTGCTCATTCACAAGAATTACATGCAAAATAATGGTACCGCTTTCAGCACCTAAAATCCAAAAGAATCATACCGCCAGGGAGGTTAATTGCTGCAGTACTCCCAGGTAACTTTAGACCTTCTTAGATCACCCTGGAGCTGATCATTGGCTGAGTCTTTGACATTTTGGCTATTTGTCGATCTATTTGAATGGTAGTTTTCTGGTTTCTTAAACATCTTTCTGGTTTTGGTTACCATTTTAAAGCATTTGAGATCATTTTAGCTGAGCAGCCTATCAGTTTCTGCACTTATATTTTTTTTTTCTCTCCAATACATTTTTTATTCAAAATATGCTGTTCTTCTAAACAATGTCTGGAATGACCCATTTTACTTATTATTTAAAAAATGCACAATGCCAAACATGTACAACATTGCTGCCTTAACCATTCTTAACCATTCTTAACCACTTCTGGACATCCCACCACATATATACTGTACATGATTTTGTGCAGGGGTTTTCAGGGGTGCATGCGCACTGCTGGAGCGCCACTCCCACTGTGATTGGACACAGCAGGAGCCAATAAGTGGTCCCGTAAAAGAAGAAAGAAAAAATCCGGTGGCTGCAATGGCTGGCGGGACCTTCGGAAGAATGACAGACCAGCAGTCTGCCTATGTAAACAAGGCAGACCACTGTTCTGTCACAGAGGAAGAGAGAGATCTTGTGTTTCAGATAAGATGAAACACAGATCTCTCTTTTCCTCTAGTAAAATCCCTCCCTGGGAGCACATTTAACCCCTTGATCACCCCTAGTGTTAACCCCTTCCCTGCCAGTGTCATTTATTCAGTGACAGTGCATTTTTTTTAGCACAGATCTCTGTATTGGTGTCACTGGCCCCCAAAAAGTGTCACTTAGTGTTAGATTTGACTGCCACAATGTCACAGTCCCGCTAAAAATTGCTGATGGCCTCCTTTACTAGGAAAAACAATAAAAAAATAAAAAGTCCACAAATGTATCCTATAGTTTGTAGATGCTATAACTTTTGCACAAACCAATCAATATAAGCGTATTAGAATTTTTAAAATAAAAATATGTAGCAGAATACATATTAGCCTAAATTGATGAAAAAATTAGATTTTTTTATTGGGAATGTTTTATAGCAGAAAGTAAAAAACATTGTTTTTCTTTCAAAATTGTGTTGTTGTTTTTTTTTGTTTATAGCACAGAAAATAAAAACCGCAGAGGTGATCAAATACCACCAAAAGAAAGCTCTATTTCTAGCTAAAAATACATCAATTTTATTTTGGCACAGCATTGCTTAACTGCACAATTATCAGTTAAAACAACACAGTGCCCTATTGCAAGAAATGGCCTGGTCATGAAGGGGTAAAATCTTCTGGAGCTGAAGGGGTTAAATAAGGACCACCTATTTTTTCACAGACTGAATGACTTCACTAATCGAACTCCACACTGCTATTATTTTGAAGATGCCCCTTGCAATTAATGACTTAATTACAAAGAATCAGCAGCATGCAAGTCATGACAATTGGGTCTGTTGGTTTTCTACTACTCTGCTACACCAACTAGAAATTATTTGCCATGTAGAAATATAATTTATACCAAAAGCAGTGATTAATCTGGTTAGGCTGGCCGTACATGTTCAATTTTGTTGTGCAACTTTCTGTTAGATTTACCAAAAAATATATAATTTACAGTCAAAACTAAATAACACTTTCAATTGTATCCAATTAGGCAGGCTTTGTACGACATAGTTGAAGGTAAATCTAAATAAAATTGTACAGAAAATTGTAAGAAAATTGTGTAATGTATGACCAGCCTTAAGCCTAGTACACACGCAACGAATTTCCGCCGACCGGTCGTCCATCTTTTGTCCAGAGTGGTGTTTTGTTGGTTGGAATGTGCTCTAGACTGCACACAAATTTTGTTGACCGACAGAATTCTACTTCAGAAGTGATGTCATGTGTTGGTTTGCTTTCTTTGTGTTCTTTCTTCTCTGAGCATGCCCAGTCTTGCTCATAGGATTTTTCCCTGTCGAAATCTGTACTGACTGCATGAAAATTGGACGTGTTTTGACGGAGGACAAAAATTTTATAGCCTGCACACCATGATTTTTTCGGCCGAAAAGTCGGAGTCGGTTGTCGGAAGCATCATACTAACAATCCGAAAATCGGCAGATCGGTCGTCGGACAAAAATTCCCGGCCGAATTTCGACTCGTGTGTACGGGGCTTTAGTGATGTTGGACTGCTGTTATTTTAAACACCTCAAACCTTGCTATTTGTCAAATGAGGCTGTCTATCACAGTTAACATTTCAGTTAGAATTTTCCTAAAATAAACATTTTCATAATAGGTCTCCCTTGTTTTTGGCATGCCCAGTGTGGTTAAAAAAAAAAAGTAATCCTATGACCAATACTAGAGGTATATTAGGAACTTGATTACAGGTAGACTATAACGTAAATGATAATGAAAAAAGGTGCGCGAACCAATATGAAAGTGTAAAAGCAGCACTGTGATGAAGTGAATGTGTGAAAAAAATATTTTTTTTTTCAGACTATAACGTAAACCCATGCTTTGCCTATGCAGAGCAAGTCAACAGGTTCACTTTAACTCAGCTCTCCCCAGCAGCCTATATTGCATTTACCTTTATTTCACTCCCCTGCTTCTTTATTCACCTGTGGCAGCAAAATAAAAGTTCTGTGCATATTATAATTCTCTGCAGTTGTAGCCTACACACAGTTGTGTGAAAATGAATTGGCACAGCGTTACCACATGGGGCAAGTCACTTGATCCTTCAGCTTCCAGAGCTGAATGGAGCAACAGACGCATGAAGAAATGTGAGTATATGCTAGGGAGTTGATTTAAACCTATACAATGCTGCCAATAAAAACTACAAAAAAGTTATTTAGTCTAGATTGGAGTTAGTTAATTACAGTTTATACCTCCAGGAATGTCACTTACGTGTGATAAAGCATTAAAGAAATTCCAGGTTACTCCTTTGTGTGCATGAAACTGCTAAAGAGAATAAAGCAAGAGTGACTTCCTCATTTATTTCTCAATGTAGCTTGCTTTTACATGTAATGAAAGTAGCAATAATCACATAAAGCAGTCTTAATTAAGATCAGCATCTTGACTGTAATTTCAGCATGAAGAGATGTGTGATTATTAGGTTAATATTCTTCACATGTGCCATCGGGAATCAAGGTAAAGTGAGACATTCTCTATTGCAAATGATTTATTCTTATGCAATGCAGCTGTATTATCTTTGTCAAGTCCAGTGGAGAAAATCAAATAGCTTTGGGCTGTATTGTATTACATTAACGTGGAGAGGTGTAAATTGGTTTCAGTTGAACGATCAAATGAATAATTTGATATAAACAAAAAAAAAATCATCCATAGTTGGTAGGATGATAAGATGTGAGGGTTTCACAAACAAAGCTGCACCACTTTTTAATTAGTGGTTTCAAATTAGAAGGTGACAATGAAATAAGCAACTTGGAGACATTTCTTTGAAATTCTAATCAGGCAGACTAGTCAAAGTAATCAATTAAGTATGTAAGCTCGTCTTCGCTTTGATAATTGTTTAATTTGAAGCTCTTTACGGGGAATGTAAAACGGGTGCATGCCACATTACAAGCACAAAAAAAAGGCATTTGAGGCATTTAAACTGCAGGGGAACTGACACCTGATTAGTCTTGCAAAATATCCAGTATTTTGTTGTTTTTTTTTTTTAAGAATTGTAGTGTTCAGTTTGTTTCAAAGAATGGGTTTAAGTGCATTGTCAACTAACTGCAGTCTTCTGAAGCAATCAACTGCCAATTCGAGGACAGTTTAAATGGCATGGAAGCAGGAAGTAAACAATCTAATAGGTCATGTGATCTATCACCAATAGTGTTGAGCGAACACGGACTGTATTATTCGTGTTCGTACCGAATAATTGGATTTTTTGTACCCGAACACGGACACGGACACTTTACTGTATGTTCGGGTAAAAATCCGTGTTCGGTCGTTTTATTTCCGGGTTTTGCATGCTTTGGCGCTCTTTTCATGGCGGGCTTTCAACAGCCAATCAACAATCGTTTAACTGGTGTGCCTTAAGCCATCCCAGCCATGCCTGCAAATGTCTCAGTAGCTGTGATTGGCCGTCTGAAGCATGTGACCAAGTCTTTATAAGTTCGAGGCAGCCGCAGCGGCGTCATTATGCTGCTTAGATTCAGGGACAGAGAGCACACATCAACGTGCTGGCTGCTGATTAGGGAAAGATAGGCAGGAAAAAACCATTTGTGTCCGGATAGAATTGAGGGACAGGTCGGAGTGTTTAGGCAGGGCGAGTTGTAGGCATTTTAGGGATAGAGTCTGCTGAATTATATAGGGTCAGTGTCTTCTACAAACTACAATCGATATTGCTGTGTGGGGGGTGGGGTGAATCTGCACTCAATCCTGATCTACGATCTCTTCTCAATCCTGTTAGGGACAGAGTCTGCTGAATTTTAGGGAAACTGTGTTCTACAAACTACAATCGATATTGCTGTGTGGGGGGTGGGGTGAATCTGCACTCAATCCTGATCTACGATCTCTTCTCAATCCTGTTAGGGACAGAGTCTGCTGAATTTTAGGGAAACTGTGTTCTACAAACTACAATCGATATTGCTGTGTGGGGGGTGGGGTGAATCTGCACTCAATCCTGATCTACGATCTCTTCTCAATCCTGTTAGGGACAGAGTCTGCTGAATTTTAGGGAAACTGTGTTCTACAAACTACAATCGATATTGCTGTGTGGTGTGGGATTGGAGATAGGCAGGTGTCAGTGATCCACATCCATTTTTCTGTGTGTGAGCTGCAGTGAACACAATCTTTTTGGGCTGCAGTGAACACAATCTTTTTGGGCTGCAGTGAACACAATCTTTTTGGGCTGCAGTGAACACAATCTTTTTGGGCTGCAGTGAACACAATCTTTTTGGGCTGCAGTGAACACAATCTTTTTGGGGTGCAGTGAACAAAATCTTTTTGGGGTGCAGTGAACACAATCCTTTTTGGTGTGCAGTGAACACAATCTTTGTGGGGTGCAGTGAACAAAATCCTTTGTGGGGTGCAGTGAACACAATCTTTTTGGGGTGCAGTGAACAAAATCCTTTTTGGGGTGCAGTGAACAACATCCTTTTTGGGGTGCAGTGAACACAATCTTTTTGGGGTGCAGTGAACAAAATCCTTTGTGGGGTGCAGTGAACACAATCTTTTTGGGGTGCAGTGAACACAATCTTTTTGGGGTGGAGTGAACAACATCCTTTTTGGGGTGCAGTGAACAAAATCCTTTTTGGGGTGCAGTGAACAAAATCATTTTTGGGGTGCAGTGAACACAATCTTTTTGGGGTGCAGTGAACACAATCTTTGTGGGGTGCAGTGAACACAATCTTTTTGGGGTGGAGTGAACAACATCCTTTTTGGGGTGCAGTGAACAACATCCTTTTTGGGGTGCAGTGAACACAATCTTTTTGGGGTGCAGTGAACACAATCTTTGTGGGGTACAGTGAACAGAATCTTTGTGGGGTGCAGTGAACAAAATCTTTGGGGGGTACAGTGAACACAATCTTTGTGAGGTGCAGTGAACACAATCTTTGTGGGGTGCAGTGAACACAATCATTGTGGGGTGCAGTGAACTCAATCTTTGTGGGGTACAGTGAACACAATCTCATACTGAAGGTTTGAGGGTGCTGCCTGTTCCATACTCCCCCTACTCCTCATCTAGCCTTTTAGGGGTACAAACAATAGTAATTGGGGCCTAGTGTGGTTGTGTACGTGTGATATACATACACTTTTTTGGGATCATATTTTCTATTCCGCTATTTAATCAAAAACCTCTGGGGATCAGTTAAATTGGGGGATAGTCTGTGTTGGTACGTGTGAGAGAGATCCACCTTTCCAAGTTGTTGGGGTTCATCTCATACTTCTGAAGGTTTGAGGGTGCTGCCTGTTCCATACTCCCCCCTACTCCTAGCCTTTTAGGGGTACAAACAATAGTAATTGGGGCCTAGTGTGGTTGTGTACGTGTGATATACATACACTTTTTTGGGATCATATTTTCTATTCCGCTATTTAATCAAAAACCTCTGGGGATCAGTTAAATTGGGGGATAGTCTGTGTTGGTACGTGTGAGAGAGATCCACCTTTCCAAGTTGTTGGGGTTCATCTCATACTTCTGAAGGTTTGAGGGTGCTGCCTGTTCCATACTCCCCCTACTCCTAGCCTTTTAGGGGTACAAACAATGGTAATTGGGGCCTAGTGTGGTTGTGTACGTGTGATATACATACACTTTTTTGGGATCATATTTTCTATTCCGCTATTTAATCAAAAACCTCTGGGGATCAGTTAAATTGGGGGATAGTCTGTGTTGGTACGTGTGAGAGAGATCCACCTTTCCAAGTTGTTGGGGTTCATCTCATACTTCTGAAGGTTTGAGGGTGCTGCCTGTTCCATACTCCCCCTACTCCTAGCCTTTTAGGGGTACAAACAATAGTAATTGGGGCCTAGTGTGGTTGTGTACGTGTGATATACATACACTTTTTTGGGATCATATTTTCTATTCCGCTATTTAATCAAAAACCTCTGGGGATCAGTTAAATTGGGGGATAGTCTGTGTTGGTACGTGTGAGAGAGATCCACCTTTCCAAGTTGTTGGGGTTCATCTCATACTTCTGAAGGTTTGAGGGTGCTGCCTGTTCCATACTCCCCCTACTCCTAGCCTTTTAGGGGTACAAACAATAGTAATTGGGGCCTAGTGTGGTTGTGTACGTGTGATATACATACACTTTTTTGGGATCATATTTTCTATTCCGCTATTTAATCAAAAACCTTTGGGGATCAGTTAAATTGGGGGATAGTCTGTGTTGGTACGTGTGAGAGAGATCCACCTTTCCAAGTTGTTGGGGTTCATCTCATACTTCTGAAGGTTTGAGGGTGCTGCCTGTTCCATACTCCCCCTACTCCTAGCCTTTTAGGGGTACAAACAATAGTAATTGGGGCCTAGTGTGGTTGTGTACGTGTGATATACATACACTTTTTTGGGATCATATTTTCTATTCCGCTATTTAATCAAAAACCTCTGGGGATCAGTTAAATTGGGGGATAGTCTGTGTTGGTACGTGTGAGAGAGATCCACCTTTCCAAGTTGTTGGGGTTCATCTCATACTTCTGAAGGTTTGAGGGTGCTGCCTGTTCCATACTCCCCCCTACTCCTAGCCTTTTAGGGGTACAAACAATAGTAATTGGGGCCTAGTGTGGTTGTGTACGTGTGATATACATACACTTTTTTGGGATCATATTTTCTATTCCGCTATTTAATCAAAAACCTTTGGGGATCAGTTAAATTGGGGGATAGTCTGTGTTGGTACGTGTGAGAGAGATCCACCTTTCCAAGTTGTTGGGGTTCATCTCATACTTCTGAAGGTTTGAGGGTGCTGCCTGTTCCATACTCCCCCTACTCCTAGCCTTTTAGGGGTACAAACAATAGTAATTGGGGCCTAGTGTGGTTGTGTACGTGTGATATACATACACTTTTTTGGGATCATATTTTCTATTCCGCTATTTAATCAAAAACCTTTGGGGATCAGTTAAATTGGGGGATAGTCTGTGTTGGTACGTGTGAGAGAGATCCACCTTTCCAAGTTGTTGGGGTTCATCTCATACTTCTGAAGGTTTGAGGGTGCTGCCTGTTCCATACTCCCCCTACTCCTAGCCTTTTAGGGGTACAAACAATAGTAATTGGGGCCTAGTGTGGTTGTGTACGTGTGATATACATACACTTTTTTGGGATCATATTTTCTATTCCGCTATTTAATCAAAAACCTCTGGGGATCAGTTAAATTGGGGGATAGTCTGTGTTGGTACGTGTGAGAGAGATCCACCTTTCCAAGTTGTTGGGGTTCATCTCATACTTCTGAAGGTTTGAGGGTGCTGCCTGTTCCATACTCCCCCTACTCCTAGCCTTTTAGGGGTACAAACAATAGTAATTGGGGCCTAGTGTGGTTGTGTACGTGTGATATACATACACTTTTTTGGGATCATATTTTCTATTCCGCTATTTAATCAAAAACCTTTGGGGATCAGTTAAATTGGGGGATAGTCTGTGTTGGTACGTGTGAGAGAGATCCACCTTTCCAAGTTGTTGGGGTTCATCTCATACTTCTGAAGGTTTGAGGGTGCTGCCTGTTCCATACTCCCCCTACTCCTAGCCTTTTAGGGGTACAAACAATAGTAATTGGGGCCTAGTGTGGTTGTGTACGTGTGATATACATACACTTTTTTGGGATCATATTTTCTATTCCGCTATTTAATCAAAAACCTCTGGGGATCAGTTAAATTGGGGGATAGTCTGTGTTGGTACGTGTGAGAGAGATCCACCTTTCCAAGTTGTTGGGGTTCATCTCATACTTCTGAAGGTTTGAGGGTGCTGCCTGTTCCATACTCCCCCCTACTCCTAGCCTTTTAGGGGTACAAACAATAGTAATTGGGGCCTAGTGTGGTTGTGTACGTGTGATATACATACACTTTTTTGGGATCATATTTTCTATTCCGCTATTTAATCAAAAACCTTTGGGGATCAGTTAAATTGGGGGATAGTCTGTGTTGGTACGTGTGAGAGAGATCCACCTTTCCAAGTTGTTGGGGTTCATCTCATACTTCTGAAGGTTTGAGGGTGCTGCCTGTTCCATACTCCCCCTACTCCTAGCCTTTTAGGGGTACAAACAATAGTAATTGGGGCCTAGTGTGGTTGTGTACGTGTGATATACATACACTTTTTTGGGATCATATTTTCTATTCCGCTATTTAATCAAAAACCTTTGGGGATCAGTTAAATTGGGGGATAGTCTGTGTTGGTACGTGTGAGAGAGATCCACCTTTCCAAGTTGTTGGGGTTCATCTCATACTTCTGAAGGTTTGAGGGTGCTGCCTGTTCCATACTCCCCCTACTCCTAGCCTTTTAGGGGTACAAACAATAGTAATTGGGGCCTAGTGTGGTTGTGTACGTGTGATATACATACACTTTTTTGGGATCATATTTTCTATTCCGCTATTTAATCAAAAACCTCTGGGGATCAGTTAAATTGGGGGATAGTCTGTGTTGGTACGTGTGAGAGAGATCCACCTTTCCAAGTTGTTGGGGTTCATCTCATACTTCTGAAGGTTTGAGGGTGCTGCCTGTTCCATACTCCCCCCTACTCCTAGCCTTTTAGGGGTACAAACAATAGTAATTGGGGCCTAGTGTGGTTGTGTACGTGTGATATACATACACTTTTTTGGGATCATATTTTCTATTCCGCTATTTAATCAAAAACCTTTGGGGATCAGTTAAATTGGGGGATAGTCTGTGTTGGTACGTGTGAGAGAGATCCACCTTTCCAAGTTGTTGGGGTTCATCTCATACTTCTGAAGGTTTGAGGGTGCTGCCTGTTCCATACTCCCCCTACTCCTAGCCTTTTAGGGGTACAAACAATAGTAATTGGGGCCTAGTGTGGTTGTGTACGTGTGATATACATACACTTTTTTGGGATCATATTTTCTATTCCGCTATTTAATCAAAAACCTTTGGGGATCAGTTAAATTGGGGGATAGTCTGTGTTGGTACGTGTGAGAGAGATCCACCTTTCCAAGTTGTTGGGGTTCATCTCATACTTCTGAAGGTTTGAGGGTGCTGCCTGTTCCATACTCCCCCTACTCCTAGCCTTTTAGGGGTACAAACAATAGTAATTGGGGCCTAGTGTGGTTGTGTACGTGTGATATACATACACTTTTTTGGGATCATATTTTCTATTCCGCTATTTAATCAAAAACCTTTGGGGATCAGTTAAATTGGGGGATAGTCTGTGTTGGTACGTGTGAGAGAGATCCACCTTTCCAAGTTGTTGGGGTTCATCTCATACTTCTGAAGGTTTGAGGGTGCTGCCTGTTCCATACTCCCCCTACTCCTAGCCTTTTAGGGGTACAAACAATAGTAATTGGGGCCTAGTGTGGTTGTGTACGTGTGATATACATACACTTTTTTGGGATCATATTTTCTATTCCGCTATTTAATCAAAAACCTCTGGGGATCAGTTAAATTGGGGGATAGTCTGTGTTGGTACGTGTGAGAGAGATCCACCTTTCCAAGTTGTTGGGGTTCATCTCATACTTCTGAAGGTTTGAGGGTGCTGCCTGTTCCATACTCCCCCCTACTCCTAGCCTTTTAGGGGTACAAACAATAGTAATTGGGGCCTAGTGTGGTTGTGTACGTGTGATATACATACACTTTTTTGGGATCATATTTTCTATTCCGCTATTTAATCAAAAACCTTTGGGGATCAGTTAAATTGGGGGATAGTCTGTGTTGGTACGTGTGAGAGAGATCCACCTTTCCAAGTTGTTGGGGTTCATCTCATACTTCTGAAGGTTTGAGGGTGCTGCCTGTTCCATACTCCCCCTACTCCTAGCCTTTTAGGGGTACAAACAATAGTAATTGGGGCCTAGTGTGGTTGTGTACGTGTGATATACATACACTTTTTTGGGATCATATTTTCTATTCCGCTATTTAATCAAAACCTTTGAGGATCAATTGAATTGCGGGATAGTCTGTGTCGGTACGTGTGAGAGAGATCCACCTTTCCAAGTTGTTGGGGTTCATCTCATACTTCTGAAGGTTTGAGGGTGCTGCCTGTTCCATACCCCCCCTACTCCTCATCTAGCCTTTTAGGGGTACAAACAATAGTAATTGGGGCCTAGTGTGGTTGTGTACGTGCGAGATACATACACTTTTTTTGATCATATTTCCTATTCCGCTATTCAATAAAAACCTTTGGGGATCAATTAAATTGCGGGATAGTCTGTGTCGGTACGTGTGAGATCCACCTTTCCAAGTTTTTGGGGTTCATCTCATACTTCTGAAGCTTTGAGGGTGCTGCCTGTTCCATACTCCTCCTCCTCCTCATCCATCCTTTTAGGTGTACAAACAATAGTAATTGGGGCCTAGTGTGCTTCTGTACGTGTGAGATACATACACATTTTTTGATCATATTTCCTATTCCGCTATTCAATAAAAACCTTTGGGGATCAATTAAATTGCGGAATAGTCTGTGTCGGTACGTGTGAGATCCACCTTTCCAAGTTTTTGGGGTTCATCTCATACTTCTGAAGCTTTGAGGGTGCTGCCTGTTCCATACTCCTCCTCCTCCTCATCCATCCTTTTAGGTGTACAAACAATAGTAATTGGGGCCTAGTGTGCTTCTGTACGTGTGAGATACATACACATTTTTTGATCATATTTCCTATTCCGCTATTCAATAAAAACCTTTGGGGATCAATTAAATTGCGGAATAGTCTGTGTCGGTACGTGTGAGATCCACCTTTCCAAGTTTTTGGGGTTCATCTCATACTTCTGAAGCTTTGAGGGTGCTGCCTGTTCCATACTCCTCCTCCTCCTCATCCATCCTTTTAGGTGTACAAACAATAGTAATTGGGGCCTAGTGTGTTTCTGTACGTGCGAGATACATACACTTTTTTTGATCATATTTCCTATTCCGCTATTCAATAAAAACCTTTGGGGATCAATTAAATTGCGGGATAGTCTGTGTCGGTACGTGTGAGATCCACCTTTCCAAGTTTTTGGGGTTCATCTCATACTTCTGAAGCTTTGAGGGTGCTGCCTGTTCCATACTCCTCCTCCTCCTCATCCATCCTTTTAGGTGTACAAACAATAGTAATTGGGGCCTAGTGTGCTTCTGTACGTGTGAGATACATACACATTTTTTGATCATATTTCCTATTCCGCTATTCAATAAAAACCTTTGGGGATCAATTAAATTGCGGAATAGTCTGTGTCGGTACGTGTGAGATCCACCTTTCCAAGTTTTTGGGGTTCATCTCATACTTCTGAAGCTTTGAGGGTGCTGCCTGTTCCATACTCCTCCTCCTCCTCATCCATCCTTTTAGGTGTACAAACAATAGTAATTGGGGCCTAGTGTGTTTCTGTACGTGTGAGATACATACACTTTTTTTGATCATATTTCCTATTCCGCTATTCAATAAAAACCTTTGGGGATCAATTGAATTGCGGGATAGTCTGTGTCGGTACGTGTGAGAGAGATCCACCTTTCCAAGTTGTTGGGGTTCATCTCATACTTCTGAAGGTTTGAGGGTGCTGCCTGTTCCATACCCCCCCTACTCCTCATCTAGCCTTTTAGGGGTACAAACAATAGTAATTGGGGCCTAGTGTGGTTGTGTACGTGCGAGATACATACACTTTTTTTGATCATATTTCCTATTCCGCTATTCAATAAAAACCTTTGAGGATCAATTCAATTGCGGGATAGTCTGTGTCGGTACGTGTGAGAGAGATCCACCTTTCCAAGTTGTTGGGGTTCATCTCATACTTCTGAAGGTTTGAGGGTGCTGCCTGTTCCATACTCCCCCTACTCCTCATCTAGCCTTTTAGGGGTACAAACAATAGTAATTGGGGCCTAGTGTGGTTGTGTACGTGTGATATACATACACTTTTTTTGGATCATATTTTCTATTCCGCTATTCAATAAAAACCTTTCTAGGGCAAGATCTTAAATTACAGAAATATGAGGAGACCGTCAAATAAGGGCCGTGGCCTGGGTCGTGGTGCTGCTGGTAGAGCTCCTGTTGCAAGGAGAGGACATGGTCGATCTGTGCCAGCTACACGCACAAGTGAAACACCTTCCTCAAGTGTGAGTAGGCGACAGAACCTGCATCAGTATTTGGTAGGGCATCAAACGCCCCTAGAAGTGATGAGGCCAGAACAAGTTGAGGCGATAGTAGATTGGTTTGCTGCTGACAGTGCCTCCAGTTCCTTCACATTGTCTCCCACCCAGTCTACTGCAGAAAGGTCAGAGTTGGCACCTGCAGCCAATGTCCAACCGTCTTTCACCTCACCCCCTTGCAAATCAGGCCAGCAGTCTGAGCCCCAAGCCATACAGCAGTCTCTTATTCTTTTTGAGGACTCTGTCAGCAGGGTTTCCCAGGGCCATCCACCTAGCCCTGCCCCAGAAGTGGAAGAGATTGAGTGCAGCGATGCCCAACCACTTATTCCTCAAGATGAGTACATGCAAGGATCATCGCAGCACGTCTCCGATGATGACGAAACGCAGGTGCCAACTGCTGCGGCGTTCAGCATTGTGGAGACCGACAAGGAGGGCAGGGGTGAAGACTGGGTGGAAGATGATGTGGAGGACGATGAGGTCCTCGACCCCACATGGAATGAACGTCATGCAGGTGAACTGAGTAGTTTGGAGGAAGAGGCGGTGGTCGCACAGAGCCACCAGCACAGCAGAAGAGGGAGCAGGGTGCAGAAGCGGAGCGGCCGTGCCCTAGACACTACGCCCGCTACTGCCCAACGCAGCAAGGGAACGAGCACACCAAAGTCAGCTCAAAGGAGTTCTCTAGCGTGGAAGTTCTTTAGAAAATGTGCTGATGACAGGACACGAGTGGTTTGCACCCTGTGCAATCAGAGCTTGAAGCGAGGCATGAACCTTCTCAACCTGAGCACAACCTGCATGATCAGGCATCTAAGTGCAAAGCACGAGCTGCAGTGGAGTACACACCTTCAAAACCAAGAAACGTCTCTGGCTCATCCTGCTTCCTCTTCTGCTGCAGTCTCGGCCGCTCCAGCCACATCTGTAGTGATACCGGCACCTGCCACCCCGCAAACAGACGATCTGTCAGCAACACCACCACCTGGGTCACCAACAACCATCTCCACAATGTCCCGTGGAAGCGTTCAGCTTTCCATCTCCCAAACACTTGAGAGGAAGAGGAAGTACCCCCCTACCCACCCGCGATCCCTGGCCCTGAATGCCAGCATTTCAAAATTATTGGCCTTTGAAATGCTGTCATTCCGTCTGGTGGAGACGCACAGTTTTAAAAACCTTATGTCGGTGGCTGTCCCACAGTACGTCGTGCCCAGCCGCCACTACTTTTCCAGGCAAGCCATCCCTTCCCTGCACAACCAAGTGGGGGAAAAAATCAGGTGTGCACTGCGCAACGCCATCTGTGCCAAGGTCCACCTAACTACGGATACGTGGACCAGTAAGCACGGTCAGGGGCGTTATATCTCCCTAACGGCACACTGGGTAAATGCAGTGGCGGATGGGCCTGAGGCGGATAGCAATTTGGCGCATGTCCTTCCACCACCGAGGATTGCAGGGCGCTTCAGTTTGCCTCCTGTTCCTAACTCCTCCTACTCCGCTTCCTCATCCTCTACCGCCTCCTCATCCGGACAGCGTAACACCTTCACCACCAACTTCAGCACGGCCAGGGGTAAACGACAGCAGGCAGTTTTACAACTTGCCTGTTTGGGGGACAAACCACACACCGCGCAGGAGTTGTGGAGGAGCATGGAACAGCAGACAAATGAGTGGTTGCTGCCAGCGAGCCTCAAGCCCGGCCTGGTGGTGTGCGATAACGGGCGAAATCTCATAGCAGCTCTGGGCCTAGCCGGTTTGACGCACATCCCTTGCCTGGCGCATGTGCTGAATTTGGTGGTGCAGAGGTTCCTTAAAAACTACCCCGATATGTCAGAGCTGCTGCAGAAAGTGCGGGCCGTTTGTGCGCACTTTCGGCGTTCTCACCCTGCTGCTGCTCGCCTGGCAGCGCTGCAGCGTAACTTCGGCCTTCCCGCTCACCGCCTCATATGTGACGTGCCCACAAGGTGGAACTCCACCTTGCACATGCTGGAAAGACTGTGCGAGCAGCAGCAGGCCATAGTGGAGTTTCAGCTGCAGCACGCACGCGTGAGTCGCTCTGCGGAACAGCACCACTTCACCACCAATAACTGGGCCTCCATGCGAGACCTGTGTGCCTTGTTGCGCTGTTTTGAGTACTCCACCAACATGGCCAGTGGCAATGACGCCGTTCTCAGCTTAACTATCCCACTTCTATGCCTCCTTGAAAAAACAATTCGGGCGATGATGGAAGAGGATGTGGCACAGGATGAGGAGGAGGAGGAGGATGAAGAGGTAACATTTCCAAGGCTTTCAGGGCAGTCATTCGCAAGGGGCTCCGAGGGTGGGTTCCTGCACACGCAAACGCCAGGGACGCAATTGTCCAGCAGGGGCACAGTTCTGGAGGATGAGGAGGATGAGGAGGAGGAGGAGCTGGAGGAGGAGATGGAACCATGTTCACAGCAGGGTGGCACCCAGGCCAGCTCATGGCCATCACTGGTGCGTGGCTGGGGGGATACAGAGGACACGGACCATACACCTCCCACAGAGGACAGCCTTTCGTTGCCTCTGGGCAGCCTGGCACACATGAGCGATTACATGCTGCAGTGTCTCCACAACGACCGCCGAGTTGCCCACATTCTAACTTGTGCTGATTACTGGGTGGCCACGCTGCTGGATCCCCGTTACAAGGACAACGTACCGTCCTTAATTCACTCACTGGAGCGCGATCGCAAGATGCGCGAGTACAAGCGCACGCTGGTAGACGCCATGCTGCTGGCATTCCCATCTGACAGCGGGGCCACAGTGGAAGCACAAGGCAGAGGAGGAGGAGGAGGAGGTCGCCAACGCAACCAGGGCACCGCCAGCACCTCAGAAGGCAGGGTTAGCATGGCCGAAATGTGGAAAAGCTTTGTCAGCACGCCACAACAAACAGCAGCACCAGCAGCTCAGATGGAACGTCTTAGCAGGAGGCAGCATTTTACCAACATGGTGGAGCAGTATGTGTGCACACGCCTACATGTAGTGAATGACGGGTCTGCCCCCTTCAACTTCTGGGTCTCCAAATTGGGCACATGGCCTGAGCTTGCCCTTTACGCCTTGGAGGTGCTGGCGTGCCCTGCAGCCAGTGTATTATCTGAACGGGTATTTAGCACGGCTGGGGGCGTTATAACAGACAAGCGCAGCCGCCTGTCCAGAGACAATGTGGACAAGCTCACGTTCATTAAAATGAACCAGGCATGGATCCCACGGGACTTTTCCGTACTTTATGCAGAATAGCAATGGATACCGACCTTACCCACCCATTGTTCCATTTTTGCTCTTTCTCACTCTTTTGGGGTGTACCCTCATTTAAAATTTGTGAAAAGAAGCAGTGTTGGCTACCTCGTCCTCCTCCTCAGGGCCAGATTAATGTAGGGTCTATTGGAGCTGCAGCTCCAGGCCCCTACCTTTTATATAGGCCCCGGGTTGGCCATATTCACTGTTACCGCTCTTCTGTCACTTGTAAACACAGAAGTCTGGCTTCTATGCTCGCTTCCCCAGGCAGCACCCTCAGAACCTCCCCACACAGCGTGAAGGCCGGACAAGGAGGGACAGTTGGCGATGCATGGATGTGTTTATGGGCTTCAGAGACAGCATCCCATGTTGAATTAGGCATGCATGGCTGCACCCTTCCTCCTCTGGGTGCATGGCAAGGCACGGCCCTAAGGCCCTTCAAAATCCTCAGCACCAAGCCCATGATGCTGTTAATCCGGCCCTGGTCCTCCTCCACCGCCGCTTCCACCTACACCGCCCATAGGTGTGCGCAGCCTATTGCATTAAGGTGTGCACCCCAAAGTTGAAATACACATGCATGTGTTTGCCAGCAGGGAGAGTAATGTATCGGGGCCATGTACCTGTAGGCAAGGAGAAATAGAGCAGAGCAGGTCCCAGGGAGATCTTTCCCATCTCCTCACTGGCAATGCTATGTGCCCTAGGTGATTAGGGTGTGCCCAGGCACACCCAGCACACCCTGTGCGCACGCCTATGTCACCGCCACATCCACCACCACCTCAACCTCCCTCCTACTCCATATGGGCCTCGTCCTTCAGAGATGAAGAAGAACATTGTTTTATTTTTCTGTTTTTTTTTGTTGTTTTAAGTTATTTCCCTATCCACATTTGTTTGCAGAGCACTTGCCATGCTCTTAATTACGTTTTGCTGCCATTTGCAGCACTCTAGCCCTTTCCTTTGGTGTTTTAGAGCCATTTTAGTGCCTTAAAGTTCGGGTCCCCATTGACTTCAATGGGGTTCGGTGTCCGGGAAAAGTTCGGTAAAAGTCCGGGACACGGACCCGGACTTTTTTTTAAAGTTCGGCCGAACCCGTCGAACACGGACATCTAGGTGTCCGCTCAACCCTAATCACCAACTGCCACTTGTAATGGGTCACATAATCTGTCATCACTTTAATGATTCATGTGAATTGCCATCAACTGCCACATGTAATGGGTCACATGATTTGTCATCAGGTGACACTTATAATGGTTATTATGATCTATCATTAGCTGAAATGAGTAATAGGTCAAGTCTTTTGTCATCAAATGCCACTTTTAATGGGTCATGTAATATTTCATCAACTGACACTTAGCCGCTCCTGCATTTAGGTTATTTATTTAAAACTATCTGGGAAGTATAAAAAAAAAACTTTATGCTTCCCAGATCAAGCTCTCATTATTTAGATATACTTGCCTTTATCTAAGTTTACTCACTTTTATGTGCATTGACATATTTTTTACATGTGCTTTGACATATTCAGCGTATATAACCTACAGAATTGTATTTTCTCTAAACTGAGCTAAACTCAATGCACCTCTATACATATAAACACACAGTGTGATTTATACCGTTTAACATAATTAGATATGCATTTTTGAAATGTCCTATAGATGCACATAAAAAGGTTAGTCAATGGCAGTGTAAATGAGGCCTTAGCTTAGTTATTATTTGTTTATCGATGTAGCACTTGTGTTCCACAGCTACTGGGAACAAATAAATGCTCAAATCAAAATGTAACAACCTTCTAAATTTACCTCCTTGGTGGTATTCCCGCGTGTGGCTCAGGGTTCAATTTGCGGTAACCCCCGAGCCACACTCGGTACAGCCAGGAAGCATCGCTGGATCCTGGAAGAGAGGTTACTTACCTTGTCCCTGGGATCCCACGATGTATTCCGGCAGCATACGGCAACCGGATCTTCCGCCTGATGCTGTGTGCCCTGGCTTGCGTTCCCTGCGAGCGTCACATCGCAGGGGGGTGGAATCGACAGCAAATTCAAAAAGTAAAACACACAAACACACTGATATATTGTAATCCTATTGGATTACATTACTAAATAAAATAAATTGACATTAGTCTGCCCCCCACTGCCCTTTCCTGCAGTTTTACTGTACTTTACATATATATATATATATATACGTGTATGTGTGTGTATATATATATATACGTGTATGTGTGTGTGTGTGTATATATGTGTATATATATATATATATATATATATATATAGATATATATAGATATGTGTGTGTGTGTATGTATATATATATATATATATATATATATATA
The DNA here is from genome assembly GCF_965119305.1 of Pelophylax lessonae. Lineage (NCBI taxonomy): Eukaryota > Metazoa > Chordata > Amphibia > Anura > Ranidae > Pelophylax > Pelophylax lessonae. The sequence goes on along the minus strand of NC_138772.1, from coordinate 501,359,218 downwards.
TATATATATATATATATACTTTAACTTATTTATACTTATTTATTATATTATAATTAATGTTTTTGTGTTTCAAACTTTATTATACCCGAGATGTTATAAAGAAGAACGCACAGTTAAAAAAAATCATATGTAAATAGTTGGTTTGGGATGCTCGTTCTTAAGAATTACATGCAAAATAATTGTACCGCTTACAGCACCTAAAATCGGAAACAATCCTACCACCAGGGAGGTTAAACTAAATCGTGTGAGTATTTTTACAATTTCCTTTCATGCCTAAACTTAATTAATTTCAAACCAAAATACCATACTTACTATTTTTTTTTTTAATCAGTCAAACCCCGTTATTTATGCTAGTGTGGTATGCTGTGGGACTGTAGGTTTGGCATATTCCCAACTGGATTATGAATTCTATCCAAATTCTTTGGCCATTACTATTAAATCCATGGGGGCCCACTGAAATTATAAATTCCACTTTTGATGCAGCCTATAACTCTAAATAAAATTGTGTTTATGGCAGGTGGGCTTATGGTGTTTATTGGAAATGGAACATAATAGGACTAATTTCTTCTACCAGTCCCAGTAAATCACATAAGAGGAAGAAGACCTTTCATGCCAAGGGCAGGAGGCAGGGCCTCCTTTGGGGGAGGGGGGTTGCAAGGGAATGGGGGAGGAATGGAACTGGACTTTAATATTGGAAGACAACAATGACAAGGAACATTAGTCTATTCCTTTCATCATTAAGAGATGATTATAAAGATGTGTAATTCATAAAGATTACTTGTGTTCCATAATATTATTACAATTTTAATAAAGGGTTTTTAAAAGACTATAAAAGTTGGTTAGTAAAAGGAAGACGGGGTTCTTCAGAACTTTTAAAGGTTAGCACCTTCTTGGATCTTGGATAATCTCTCGATGAGGGACCTAACAACACTCACATCTGAACAACTTGCAGCTTAAAGAAGAACCATGAATGATCACAAAAAGAGTGGCCTGTGTTTTATTGAGGAACGCTGTTATAATGAGTAAGCTATGTCCAAGTAATCTATGAGTTAGGTTCATGTTAAAGACAAACTTCAGTCCATTTTCTTTGTTTTTTCAGTTTTGGAAAGAGTGGGAGAAACTTTAAATGTATATCTGGCTTCTATTCTTGTCTGAGCCCACATTGGGGAGATTTTCTCTCACTGCCTCCCCATGTGATGTCTAAGAGAGTGCTAAAGAGATGGAACAGGCATTGACAGCAATCCAAACATCTAACTCTTCCCTGCACTAATATTGACAGTGACACTAACTGCACACTCTATTTGCCTTCAATGCTGTTTTTTTAAAAACCTTACCTGAAATATGCTGACTCTGACCTGTTTCCTTGGCCTTGACCTTTGACTCTTGCTTTGACCCTGACACTAACCCTGACCCTGACCTAGATCAAACCTTGATCTAGCTATTTTTTTCTTCATTTTTTTTTAAATTGTTTTTTAAATGTTTTTTTATACACACTTTTTTGTTTACATCTTTCCCTCCTGCTTGAAGAGAAAGATACAAAGTATTGTTCCCCCTATTCAGAAAAGAAAGTTAACACATGGTCAGGTTGCACAGTGACTGATCACTGTGATAGCAAATCAGAGGCTATCACAGCTATCAGGTGATCTGAAACCTGGAATCCCGGGGTCTGACCTTTAGTATGAGATCTGGGGCTCTCAGTGAGAACCTAGTCTCTGTGCTTGGAGCGAACGGTGCGGTGCACCCCCAGCACAAACACAGGAACACAAATATGCAGCACCCAGGTTTAAAGCCCACCTTCTGGATGCCACATTTATGCATTGCTGTGTCATTATAGGGTTAAAAGGGTTATTTTGCCAATCCAAATGAACCTGTATTACTGGGGGTTGATAGAAAACTTGAGGACTTGAGGGCCAGGGACAAGGATTCTGTGTGTGAATTATCTAAGCCAGGACTACTGAGAGATAGTGATACTATTCTGGCTACGGTCAAGGAAGGCCTTGTTTGATAGACTCCTGCAGCAGTGAATTAATTTTACCATAGCTCTGCAGCTGTTTTCAGTTTATACCCCCCCCACACACACACACACACCTTCCCCAACAACACCTTTATGGAGATGCTGCAGGATTGAGAATGCAGTGTTTGAATTTGGATATAACCCATGTGGTGGTAAACTCTGTGCACATGGTACTTAATATAAAATAATAATAATAATAAAAATAACATAGAAACCATGTGGTGGATATACTGAATGCAAATAGAGTGTGCACTTAACAAGTGCAGTTGCACTACTTTTCCCCAGAGCTCAGTAAATGTAGCTCCCTCATCACCTCCTCCCATGCTCGCCTCCAGGACTTTACCAGAGCCTCTCCAATCCTATGGAACTCCTTACCCTTATCTGTCCGATTATCTCCTACTCTATTAGCTTTTAGGCGATCTCTGAAAATCCTCCTCTTCACAGAAGCCTATCCTAACCACACCTAACAACTATACCTCCATGTTCTCCATCAGCCCATCCACCACATTTATTGCCTTTTGCTTCACTTGACCCTCCCTTCTAGATTGTAAGCTCTAACAAGCAAGGCCCTCTAATTCCTCCTGTATTGAATTGTATTGTAACTGTATTGTCTTCCCTCACATTGTAAAGCGCTGTGCAAACTGCTATATAAATCCCGAATAATAATAATAATAATAATAATAATAATAATAATAATATGGCAAAACTCTGCTGATTTCCATCATTTAATCATGTCCAAGTAAAAATTTTTTTTTTTTTTTTTCTCGCATCTAATTGGGTATTCTTGAGAAGAGTTACTACATCAAATTTACTAAGAATAATGAGTGCAACTGCACTTGCAACGTGAACAGTCTATTTGCCTTTAGTAAAACAATCCCAATGCTTCTAGAGACTGCAAGTTTAAATATGTATTGTGTGATGAGTGCAATGCAAATTTGGCCATTGATAATCACCTAAAAACTTTCAAAGTTAAAATGACTTTACTGTGAAGAGTAGTAAAGTACAGTACTTGTTTTAGTATCTCTATGAGCCTCCTTGGAGTTTTTTGGACCCCCTGTTTTTTAGCCAAATAATTAATCCACAAATGGGCTTCTAGGGTGATCAACAGCTGGACTCCTAGGTCAATGGTATTCTGCGTCAAGTGCACATAGTTTCCAGAATGATGATATATACATTATGTCAGGCTTGATGATCAGGATAACATAGAAAGAACTGTTTGTGCGTAGACTATATTACATTCATAGGACAAATAATCACTCAGAGGCCTTTTTCCTGAACTGGTAGTAAAGCAGTTAAAATATAGTGTCTATTAATTTGTGTTCCAACCATTTGAGAACATTTGATGTACCAACTATTCAGCCTTGCCATTATTACTATTATTTTAGGAAAATGATTATGATTTGTTTTGCTGCAATGTTTTATAAATAATCCTGCTGCTAATAGCTGCTAATGAAGCCGGAATGCTTCTTCTAAACAGGAGGGAAAGAAGCCGTATTGTGGTTAATGTAGCAAAGGCCAAATTCCCATCTGCCATCCTTATTATTTTGCTGGTTTTTAATTTTTTTGGATAGGAACCAAATTGATTTTATTATTGATTTTGCCAACTAACAGATGTTATCAAAAGCATATATATGGCTATTGCTTGCTGGCTGCATTATATGCTTTTGTACTATAGATGGGTTATATTGCATTGACATTTATTTACATGGACCCTCAAGGCATCCTGCAAATTTTGGTGATCCACTGCATTATTTTACAGGAATGTGTACAAGGCAGATTGAACTAAATTGGGGGGGGGGGGGGGCACTATTACTGCAAGGGGCTTACAATGTTATATTTTTGGGAATTACTAAGATGTGAATGTAGCATGGACATTCAGGGTTTTCAGACCACTTTTTAAAGCTTATGTAAACCCTAAATCTTTTATTAGCATGTTTGTCAATGTGTCACACTTTATATAACCAAATACAGTTTTTGTGAATCTGTTGCAAAGTTTCTACCTGTGGATCCTGCCAATAAAAATAAAAGTTATTTATTTAAATTTTTCCCAAACAACAACAGAAAATACAAGAACAGACAATGTCAATAAAACACGTATGGAACAAGCATATAAAATATACCAGGGTACCAGAAGACATTGTAGCATAGACAATTCAGGGGGGGCTAACAGGCCCAAGGAAAAAAAGGGGAAAGGGGGGGAGGGGGGGGGGAGAAGGGGATGCATACCAAAAAGTCCAGGAGAGCCAAGCAGCGGTAAGGCTGCACACCTAACAGGTCACCATAAGTGAAACCCCCTCTAGGATGAACATGGGGGGGGAACCAAAAACACCTTGACAAGACGAACAGCACAACCAAGAAAACACAATCACACAAAAAACCCACCATGCACACCAACACAACCACACTCACACACCTTCCCCTACCCCCAAGTACCCACCCCCGCAGGGGGGGGAGCATACTATACACAACTTATTCAACAGGATAAGCCGCATGACACGTGGGGCCACACAGATTCAGTCAACAGACAAGCTGGAGGGCAGAGGGACATCAGCCCAGTACGAATCCTCCACATCAAGCCAAGGTTGCCAGACGTTAGTGGACTTATTAGGACACCCTCTACTCTTATAAATTTGTTTATAGAGCGGTACATCACTGCGCACCAAAACATAGAACTGCTGCATGGTAGGTGGTTCTGCCAATAAAAATAAGATGCATCCTGTGGCAGGCTGACCACACTAAGCCACTGCCTTGAAATTCACAGCAGTCAGCCTCCCATGTGCACTTCTTCAATTAGCTTTCTTCAAACTTTCTTTCAGCTCTGTTCTTCCCTCCTCCATACCTGATACACAGCCAGCTAAAGTAGTACTTGCAACAGGCTAAAAACCTTGCTACTAATCGTGATCCAGTGGCTTAGCATTGTCTGGTATTCATGTTATCTGACTATGGTAATTTCGAATTTTAAATATAATTATCAGAGTGTGTTTGGTCCTACCCAGCTTTTGAAGTCAACAACCTCTCCGATATTGAAGGGCTATAATGGAGGATGCAGTTGTATAAGTATGGTATCTTGTAAGAAGTGTTATGTGCAGGTGTTTAATCAATGCCTGTATTGGGCATATTATAACTATGAATAACTACATTTGTCACAGAGTGAGTGGTCCAGAATATCCTAGGCATTTAAGTTACTAGTGTAGAGCCACTTAAAGGCTTGCCGAAATGGAAGGTTTGGTTTTCAACAAAATGATCACCAGCATGATTTAATGGATGGATGCTAACTGGTAAATCTGCATAGTGTACTTTGCCTAGCTTGGAAATGAGCTTATAAGGACAGCCAGTCAACTAAGATTTGCAGAAACAGAATTCAGCAATAGTAGTTTTCATATGTCTCTTTTTACAGGTGTGTGTGTGTGTGTGTGTTTCTTTTTACTTAAAGCTTAAAAAGAGGCTTTAGGACACCAGTGGAAATCCACAAGAGCTTCTGCTCTGAATTTTGGATACTATACATATGAAAGAATTATATATATATATATATATATATATATATATATATATATATATATATATATATTTTTTTTTTTTTTTAAGTAGATCAATTTTTTTGTATAACAGTGGTTATTCTGAACAATATTTGATGCTTGCCTTTAAAAAACAGTTTAAGATTGAACAAGACAAGTGACAAGGCAGTATGGTACACCACATGTATTTTTAAATATCTCAGCCAGACTTATTTAAAGAGTGTCAAACTCACTACGGCTATTCAACAATTTATACAGTGTAAAGATAACCCTCAGAACCTCAACTGTTATATAAGCTTGGTAAGCATATACTTCATAAAATATTAACTTTTATCTTTACAAAAAATGTCTTAGAGGAATGAAGTTGAAAGACACTGGACACTATTCAATCCAGAATACTGACAAATAATAACCTAATATAATTTTTTTCAAAGAATGTCAGCACCAGTCTAATAAGCTTTTTAGGTGACAGCATCCCAATTTTAGGTCTACTATCCAGTAGGTTGGTAACAGGTCTTCAATTTGTTCTTTTAACGTTAATAAAGGATGGTCAAGATGCAAATATATCTAAAGCCAATTTTTTTTAACCTTTACAGTTCATATTCTCTAAATATTGTATTTTGTATTGGAGCTGTCAGATCCCCGCTGTCCTCTATGGGGAGATCGAATGAGAATGGACCGCCTAACAGAGAGGGTGAATCCCTCCAGTGATTACACAAAAAGCACTAACACACCTGATAGGTCTTTTTATAGTTTCACACAGCTTCAAAAGAAACTCTTAAAAATTAGAAAAGCTTTGCACCCTGTTAAAAGATGATAAGATAAAATAGTACAAAAAATGTTAAGGATGTTCAGTTTAAACCCATTTTAGAAATGTCACATTCTTGGATCATTGCTGTACACTGTGGTTTGATCCCCCAAACCCTATGGGGTCTCCTTGCAGCTGTTTTTTTTTTTTTATAAATTAATTATTTAACAGAATTGATTTACTAAGGGCAATGAAGGCTGTTTACTTTTGAAAGGAAGTTGCACTTTGCAGGGGAATTATTCTCTGCGGTTAGTGATAAGGTGAATCTCTGTTGACTTCCACCATCAGATCATTTTTATTATCCTTACACAAGTTTGGGCATTCGTTCTTGAAATTGTGCTACATTTACAAACCTGTATGGGGAAATTAACTTCCACAGTGCAACTACCTTTGCAAAGTAAACAGCCTATGTGGCTTTAGTAAATGAACCCCTATATAACTATTTTGTCTTGCAATGAAGTAGGATCCAGTGAACAGAACCAGGCAGTCAGCCATCCCTTACTGCCATCATCACCAGCACTGCTTTTACTACCGCAGTGATATACATCTCCTTTATATATATATAAACATTATTGTGCTTACCCAACTCTGCTTAAAAAAAAAAACACGCACACACAAAATAATGCCCATCAACTCCTAATGTCCCAAGTCCCTAGTATATAATTATCAAAAACATAAAGATAAAAACATCTAATTTGCTATGTGTCCTATGCAATTATGTGCTTTTTTCAGAGTTGATAAGAGTTTATTTTCTTTAAATGTGGTTTATACAGAATACTGTTGCTGTCACCTATATATATATATATATATATATATATATATATATATATATATATATATATATATATATATATATATATTGTATATGACACCGCTCAGCAGCAGATGCTTTCTACAATGTTCAGGAGGAACATCTATTGTTTGATCAATAAGTTGTTTGTGGATGGCAGAAAATCCTAGGTTTCTGGATAACTGTATTATCTCTGTCTTATCTCTTTCATCAGATCACCTAACATTACTGAAGATGCTTGATAGGTCAAAGAAATACATGTCTTTGCTTTTCTGTAAACAATCTCTTGTTTCTCCCTAGTTAACATTAAACTTTAGACTGGTAAAAATACACAACTTAATGCAGTTCTGTATTCATTAATGTATCATGAAATATACAGTATTTTTTTAAATGCAAGCAGTTTAAGTATGTAAATTTTACTTGGTGGGAGGAGGGAAGAGTGTGGGAGGAAGAAGCAACACAAGGAGTGCTAACAAACATGATGCTGATAGGAGAAATCAGGATATTATTTTCTTTGAGTTTGCTTTTTATTAGAATCATGTATTATATGCAATTGGGTATATACCTTTATATTTATGACCTTTGTGCTTGTACTTATTTTGGAGCCCTGATGAAAAGGGGGGGGGGGGGTAGATTTTTTTACTGTTATAAATCAATTTTAGCATTAAAAATTGTGACTCTTAGAGGTTAGTGTGGCACTATAATTGGATCGTACATAGGAGGAAATATCAGAATAACAGAGACATGAGCTCATCACTGTGCTGGATTCTTTTCCTTTTATGCCTAGTCACATTGTAGTTGATGGCGCCATGACAGCCTGAGCTTAAGGGAAGTGGGTCGATTGATGCTTGCTAATATTCCATCAAGTGCTGAAAAAGAAGTACTGTAGGGGGAAAATCTGTTTAAAGATAAAAAAAATAAAATATATATATATATTGCAGCAAAATAAGTTTTGTTTTATCTTTTATTGACCTATTCATTTTTTTTTTTGTATTTTTTTTCTGCTGTAAACAACTTAGTTAAAGCCCCACTCTAGGATAAAAGTAACTTTAATCCTCCCTTCCACACTGTTTAGCCTATTTTGACATTCTTTTTTTTTTCAATTACCTGGTGAAGCCCAAAGTACTTACCTAAGTCCTCATCAAGGTCCCTTACCACTGCGCGTGCCAGTGTTGGGGACTGCCAATCCAGCACAGCAATGACACCCTGAGACCACCAGTCCTCTACATCCCCAATGAGGATTTCAGTCCTCTTCACTCTATATTAAGAATGGCCCATGTCAAGCAGATAGTGATGTGGGCATCTAAAAAAATAACGCAAAGCAGTAGGTTTACAGAAGAGGAGAAGATTCGAGCTGCAACATCATTAAGCCATGGGTTAACCACTTGACGACCACTCTATAGCCGAATGACAGCTACATCATGGTTGGCTAGTTCTGGGAGGCCATCAAATTACGGCCTCCCATGCTTGCGCTTCTCGAGCACCCCCTGGGGCGTGCACCCAGAAGTGTCCGTGATCGCTGGGTCTGCGGGACCTAGCGCATCTCAGTTGGGGTAAAGGGCCAACCTCAGTGGCCCTTTACTACGTCATTGGATGGAGTGATCACTTGTCAACAAACCAGGATTATGCCTTGTTCAGCTTGCACTGCTGTTGTGTTTCTCTCTCCTCACATGCTGTATCAGTGTGAGGAGAGAAGAGAGAAACACTGCAGCAGTGTAAGTTGGCATAATCCAGAGTACCACTACAGTGGTAATCAGTGGCCCTACAGTGCCACTACAGTGCCCATACAAAGCCATCAGTGCCACTACAGTGCCATCATTGCCACTACAGTGCTTATCAGTGCCACTACACTGCTCATCGAAGCCACTACAGTGCTTATCAGTGCCCTACAGTGTTCATTATTGCCCTACGGTGCCACTAAAGTGCTCATCAGTGCCCTATGGTTCTACTACAGTGCTCATCAGTTCCACTACAGTGCCCATCAGTCTCCTACAGCACACATCAGTGAGTGCTTATCAGTGCACATCAGTGCCCTACAGTGCACATCAGTGCCCTACAGTTCCATCAGTGAGTGCTCATCAGTGCTACTAAAGAGATCATCAATGCCACTACAGTGCTCATCAATGCCACTATAGTGCCCTATCAGTGCTCGTCAGTGCCCAATAGTGCATATCAGTGCCATCCTTATCAGCGCCCATCAGTGCCATAAAAATGTGTAAAAAATGCATTTTCATTTTCTTTCCTTATTTTCCCAAAAACTTGTGGAAAAAAATGACATGTTCAAAAGACTCATTATGCCTTGTAGAATATACGTGGGGTGTTTTATTTTTAAAAATGGGGTCATTTTGTGGGCATTTCCATTGTCCTGGTGCTCCAGGGCCTTCAAAAGTGTAATAGGTAGTCAAGAAATTAGAAATGTATCTTATGCCCCTAAAACACCTGAAGGTGCTTCCTGCATGTTGGACCTCTGTATGTGGCTAGGCTGTGAAAAAGTTTCACATATGTGGTATTGTCATACTTAGGAGTGGGTGTAAAGACAGACATCCCAATAAAGGAGTAGCAGAATGTATTTTAGGGTGTTACTTTTGGTATGTACATGCTATGTGTTAGAAATATTCTATAAATAGACAACTTTGTGTAAAAAAAAAAATGTGTTTTCATTTCCTTTCCCCATTTTCCAAGGACTTGAAATGATGTTCAAAAGACTCATAATGCCTCATAGAATATATGCTAGGGTGTTTTCTTTCCAAAATGGGGTCATTTTGTGGGCATTTCCATTGTCTTGGTGCTCCAGGGCCTTCAAAAGTGTAATAGATAGTCAAGAAATTAGATGTGTAATTTATATCCCTAGAAAAGTGCTCCCTGCATGTTGGGCCTCACATATGTGGTATTGCCATGCGGTATTGCCATACTCAGGAGGAGTAACAGAATGTGTTTTGGGGTGTAGTTGCAAGTATGCATATGCCACGTGAGAGAAATAACCTGTTAATATAACAATTTTGTAAAATAAAATTTCTTTTGCAAAAAATTGTGGGAAAAAAATTACAACTTCAAAAAACTTTCAAAAAATGGGTAATTTGGGAGGTAATTGTACTGTCCTGAATTGTTAGTGTCTCAAGAAATGAGATGCGACCATCAGTACATCAGGTGTGATCAGTTTTCAATGATTGGCACCATAGCTTGTAGACTCCTAACCTTCACAAAGACCAAATATTATGCACTGATGTGGGTTATTTTTTTTACCAAAGAAATGTAGCAGTATAAATGTTTTTATAACATTTTTTCTCTTTTTTTGTATAGTGCAAACAAATTAACAACCCAGTGGTGATTAAATACCACCAAAAGAAAGCTCTATTTGTGTAAAAAAAAAAGAACAAAATGTGGTATAGGTACAGTGTTGCATGACTGAGTAATTGTCATTCAAAGTGTGAGAGTGCTACAAGTGGAAAATTGGTCTGGTTAGGAAGGGGGTATAAGTGCCCAGTAGACATGTGGTTAAGGTAAGTAAAAATTAGCATTAAAATTGAGGATTATTTTTTGTTTCAGCAATTATATAAATGGGGTTGGGTGGGGAATGACATTGATCCCAGAGTAATGGATTTTATTTTTTAATTCATGGGTCAAAATAAACACCCATGTTCTCTTCTGCAATTACATTTAAACATTGGCTAAAATAAATTGCTGCTGTTTACCTCTGTATTGCATTAAGGCATTCAATAAAAGGCACTTTAAAATATACATAAATTGCATTATGAATGTGTCAGGCTACCTTGATTCTGTTGCTTTTGATGTGCAATAATAGCCTGATGTTACATCTGCAGCATAAACTACAGCGTTCAATTTACTTTAAATGTGACTTATTTTTTTTCTTGTTGTCACGGTAAATTTACATTATTTGTTATCTCTCCCTTTCCTCTACTATTGATTTACCAGTAGTGATATACTTATTTTCTGATTTCAGCTCAGTTTGTTGCAGAACTAATTGAGCTATTAGGCACTACACTGGATAAGCTGTAAAATCCTATACAGCTTTATTATATTATTTATTACAGCTATAAAAGAGCCCAAGTGGATACTTTATGTTGACTTACTACATGCTGAAGAGTGACTTCCCTTTCTAAACAAAGAGATTTTTTCCAATTGTCTAATGGCACTTTTTTTTTTTTTTTACTATTATCTTTTCACCATTTCTTAGAGGTTCTATTAAAGAGATGAGCATAATGTAGATAATTTAATCAATGGCTGTTAATGTTTTATAAAACCTGTTCCTCTGTCTAACTTGTTATAATATACATACATGGGGCATCTATATTTTCACGTTATATATGCTGGTTCTGCTTCCTACTTAGTTATTTTACACAATGAATGTGCTTCCCTTTCCTCTGTTTCAGTGCTATGAGTCTACAGCAGTGATGGCGAACGTTGGCACCCCAGATGTTTTGGAACTACATTTCCCATGATGCTCATGTACTCTGCTGTGTAGCTGAGCTTAATGGGAAGAGTAGTTCCAAAACATCTGGGGTGCCAAGGTTTGCCGTCTACAGTATAGCCTAGATCAGTGATGGTGAACCTTGGCACCCCAGATGTTTTGGAACTACATGTCCCATGATGCTCATGCACTCTGCAGTGTATTTAAGCATCGTTAGAAATGTAGTTCCAAAACATCTGGGGCACCAAGGTTCGCCATCACTGGCCTAGATGTACTAAAAGTATAGAGCATGTTCACTTGGTAAAAGTAATAAAAACTTTCAAAAGCACCCTCATTCTCCCCACACATACCTGCCTATGTAAACATGAGCATAGGTTGTACATGTGTATGTAAACAGCAATTGTACCACATGCGTGAGACATCGGCACAAACATCAGCATGAAAGCAATACTTATAGGGCCTTTTTACGATTAATGCTACACTAATAACCCGTAATGGTTTTTAAAGCATGACCTATGAAACATCCAGGGTGCCATAGTGTGTCGCCATTTTACAGGTCCCCCTAAATTTTAATTCTTGACATGTTTGGTATTTATTTACTCTATGCAACATCATCTTTTATATTTGACCGAAAATTGAGCATTATGTCGTGTTTGTGTGCACTACAATTCCTTTTAGTGTATGTTTTTCATAAAATGTGTGTTTGATAAAGGGCTGAACAAATATCTTGTGACATAAAAAAATTGTAACAGCCATCATTTTATCATAATCAGGGCTTTTTTTCTCAGAGAATAGGTGCAGGAACTCCCCCTTCTAAGTTACTTTGTGTTTCCGCCCCCTACCCACCTCCGAGCACTAACCCTTGGTTCCACCCCTTCCAACCTCCGAGCACTGACCCTTGGTTCCACCCCCTACGCAGCTTCCAGTACAGCCCCTTTTAGAGAATATAGAGCCAAGTATAATTTTGTATTGGAATGTATAGGATTAGGTTATAATAACAAGAAAAGCAATAAAATAGAACCCCCCCCACAGCCAGCAGCAATGGACTCCCCCTCCCCCAGCAGCAATAGACCCCCAGCAGCAGAAAAAGATCTCCCAGCAGTCAACTTTAATAGACTCTCTAGCAGCCAGCAACAGTGGACCCCTCCCTAAACAGTAGATCCCTTCTAGCAACAAGTAACCCTCAGTATCAAAAGATCCTCCACCAGCAACAATAGATTGCCATGCAAAAATATATCCCTCCAGCAACAATAGATCTCCCAGCAGCCAGCATCAGTAGACCCTCCAGCACCCATTGGAGGTGCCGGAACTGTGTTCCCCAGCGTTCCCGCTGAAAAAAAGCCCTGATCATAATATACAGGGCCTTTGCTTTGGGAAAATATATAATGTTTGGGGGTTCCAAGTAGTTTACTAGTGAAAAATGCTGTATTTTCCAAGGGAAAAATTACAGCATTTTGCCATACAGGAAGTGGTTAAAGCAACCATGTCATTTTAAAAACATCTCAGAAAATGTCTACCTGAGTTTACTTACTAACTTTTCCTTCTGTCCAAACTGCTGGACCCCACTGTGATTCAGAGAAATTGTTGCCCAATGTCTGCGGGGATTGCTGATCTCTTGGGCCTTCTAACTGGTTCCTTCTTCTGACCTCCACCCATTATAGGAAAGAGCAGTGACATGGAGCTCAGCAGGATAAACCATATTTAAAATGTGAAAGGGCACAGCTCTTACAATTACATTTCTGAAACTTCAAAAATAGCATCTTGTTATTACACAGGAGAACAATTTTCATAAACATTCGAAAATTGTCATTCTTTAAAAGCACTTAACATTAGTCTGAAACTGAAAAATAAAACTGAAAAACAAAATAATCTGTACCGATGTCTTGCTAATGTTTTTTTACTGAGAATGAACAAGGCATTATGAGTGGATAGCTAGAGTAAGGTTTTAACATAAACAAGCTAGACAATATTTTAACCACTTAAGGAGACATCTTTTCATATTAATGATGATTTGAATGCCCCAGGTTAGTGTTTTGGGTACGTTTTCTAACTTAGTTCTTAGTGTGCTAAGTCTGCCAATGGGAGCCAAGTGTTAAAAATAGTTGTGACTATTTTCTTGGCTAATAGGCAAAGGATTATCAAACAAATGGTATAAGGGGCTGGGTGCTGTCGTAGGGAACCAAAGCCAAACATTAAAAAAAAATAATTGCATTTGGTATTGATTCAAAAAAGTCTTAAAGAGCAACATTAAAAAGGCAAAATTCCTTGATTATTTTAAATGCAAACAGAGTAGCCAGCAGGCACAGGGTCTGGAATTTCCTGAACTTTTTTCTTTAAAGAACATATACACTGTATTACCAAAAGTATTGGGACGCCTGTCTTTACACCCACATAAACTTTAATGGCATCCCAGTCTTAGTCATTAGAGTTCAATATTGATTTGGCCCACCCTTTGCCGATATAGCAACTTTAACACTTCTGGGAAGGCTGTTCACAGGGTTTAGTAATGTGTCTTTGGGAGTGTTTGACCATTCTTCCAGAAGCACATGAGGTTAGGCACTGATGTTGGGGAGAAGGCCTTGCTTGCAGTGTGCACTCTAATTTATCCCAAAGTTGTTCTATCTGGTTGATGTCAGGACAGGCAGTCAAGTTCCTCCACCCCCATCTCGCTCATCCATATTTTTATGGACCTTGTTTTGTGCACTGGTGCACATTTATGTTGGAACAAAAAGCCCCCCCCCCACCCCCAAATTGTTCCCACCAAGTTGGATCATGCAATTGTCCAAAATGTCTTGGTGTTCTCACACCCTAAGAGTTCTCTTCACTAGAACTAAGGAGCCAAACCCAACCCCTGAAAAACAACCCCACACCATAATCCCCTTCGCCACCAAAAGTTTTGGACCAAATATGAGCTCTTACCTCAACCCTATAGAACACTTTTGGGGTCATTTAGAGAGCAAACTGCGAGCCAGGCTTTCTCTCCAACATCAGTACCTAAACTCACAAATGCGCTTCTGGAAGAATGGTCAAATATTCCAATTGACACACTCCTTAACCTTGTGGATAGCCTTCCCGGAAGGGTTGAAGCTTTTATAGCTGTAAAGAGTGGACCAACTCAATTTTGAACCTTACGGACTAAGACTGGACTAAAGTTTGTGTGGGTGTAATGGCAGGCATCTCAATACTTTTGGTAATATAATGTATTTCAATGTTGGTTATACATATAATATTTCAATAATTTATTTTTTTCCCTTGGCCTTATCTGCTAAAACGTAAATATTTGGAATGTGTAGCCAATGTATAGCCAGAGAAAAATAATTATCCTGCATTTACCCTGTTAAAGTGGAAATAAACTCAGTGATACTCACCTCTGCTTCAATGAGGTCCCTCCTCAGCAGTAACATCTTCTCCATGGCTTTTTCTGGGTGCTGGTCTTCAGCCAACTTGATAGGCAGGGGTGACATGACGTCACTCCACTGCATTCACAGGAGTGCACTCATTCCGGCACACAAGCACTGTGCTGGAATGTAAACTGAGTTGCCATGCGCAGATCAATGTGCATTCTACAGAGAACTGCGAGTAGGCAGGTAGGTTTATTTTTTTTGCAGAAGAGACCTTGCATGTCTCTTCTGCAATATAGAGATTGTCTGCTTTTAACTTGTATTATTAGATTTGAGTTCCACTTTAAGATCTTCTTCTGTGCAATACAGTCCTTCTAAGATTCTCTTCATTGATATTAGATCCTATATTGTAAGATTGATGTATTGTTGTTTGATTATACTAGCTGACTTTAGACATCATCACTAAACAAAGTGAACAGGGGCCAGCTGGATAGAGATATGTTATCCATTCTATAAAAAATGTTATCAACAAAGGGATTTATTGACTTTATTTTTGTATCCATAGTTTAAGTGGACAGTCTAAGATTTTTATTACTTTTAGCTCAGAGGTTCATCATCATTAGTCAGCTGTAAGTGACATGAGTGCTTCCAACTCTGGAAACAAACTGAAAGTTTGATGTAACTAGATGCATATCTTAATTGGATCTCCAATGACAAGGTCACCTGCTGATTGGTCTGAATAAATCTTTATATGTTAAGCACTTTCTGGCAGTAAGTGAGCCCTTTGGATCTTGGCAAGTTTTAAAGATAGGAAGTTTACCTTGCCCTCTCAAAACTTCAAAATAAATTCCATAACTCTTACTGTATAGTAGAAAAAATAAGTAGTAATAATACAGTCACTCTTAAAGGCTAAGTTCCCCTTTTAGGAAAAAAATATAAATGCACATATTTCTGCACATTTATTATTTTTCCCCTACAAGAGCCTGAAAAGTTTTAACAGATAAAGGGTGCAATGTCATGCTTCTGCATACTCTCCCTGCAGCTTTCTCCCCATTTCTCTGTATGTACTTTCTCTTTGAAAGATGGAGGAGTAAATGGACTATGAGTGTGCTCATCGGTGTGCTTGTGGTCCATTGAGAACTACAAACCACCTGCTACAGTGGTAGACTGGACTTGCCCACATGGAAGAAAAATATATTTAAAATATATTTTTTAAAAAAATCATTTTTTTCCCCCAAAGATATTGGAAATATATTTGAAATGCTACAATTTTGGCCATATTCAATATATTTCTAAAAATTGTTCCCTAAATATACTGGAAATATATTTGAAATGCTAAAATTTTGGCCATATTCAATATATTTCTAAAAATTGTTCCCTAAATATATTGGAAATATATTTGAAATGCTAAAATTTTGGCCATATTCAATATATTTCTAACATTTTTTTCCCTAAATATATTGGAAATATATTTTTCTTCCATATGGGTTGTAGCTTATTTATTTACAGAACCTTGCACAGCCATACTGATTTCAAATGTGATAGCAGTACAATGGAGAAGAACACCGACCCGCTGCCAAGGGAAAGAAGGGGGTGAGGGGGTTATAGGGAGCTAGTGGAACATGTTACATGTTACACCCTAATTACAGGTGTGACCAGTAACATGTTCAAAAGGTGAACTTATCCTTTAAAGCACTATGATGCCATAAACAAATTACTATGTGGAAAGATAGCATGAAGAAAGTAGTGACAGTAGTACACCATGCATCAGGCTGGGACACCCAGGATTACTCCAGGAAGTTTAGTCCTTCACTTTTATTCAGCAAGGCAACAAACACAGTTTCCAGGTTGGAGGAGGAGGGCATTGTACAGCAAATCCATAGCGTATACCAAACAAGACACCTACTCATCCAAACCTTTAACTTAATGTATGTCTGTTCCTGATTAACAGGGTGTTCCTTAATGACTTCTCAAAAAAAAAAAAACAGGCAGCATTTGTACCTTTTTAAGGTTCTTTTAGCAGTTGGTAAAATGTGGGCCTAGGACTGGAGGATTTATCCCACATAAACCTCTACAGAGTCTCTGGATTTCAGGACCCAGAAGAGAACTTACTAGGCTTGGAGAAAACATAGTGTGCTCTCTATAGCGGACACAAACTTTGAAGTCCCTCGTTATTTTATGAGAAACCTAGGTGGTATGTTGGTAATATCTACAAGCCGGCCAGAGTCTCACATTTACTATACCATATATATAAATATATATATATATATACTTTTTTTTTAATGGCAGATTTTGAACCATTGTGGCTTCTATGGAGGACACAGTACATATGGTATATTTTGCAGTAAAATTATACATTTTAATGTAATACTTTCATATTTTCCTACATTTTATTAATGTATAAGGCATTATACACTCTCATGACTCCTTCAACGTAGGTGAAATTGTCCCTAAAGGAGAAGTGTGAGTCTAAAAAAAAATTAAATAAAAAAACATCTCTGATGCAGCATCAGTCTGATGTTTCAGCTGTCTCCCACTGGATCTAGGGCCGAGAACTGACACATGACCACTAATTGCTCAGATCTCCATCAGCTTTGGAGCACCTGGCACGGGGGGGGGGGGGGTTCTGGCTCAGGCTATCAGCACCACATTGAGAGGATGGGCCAGGTGTCGATCAGGTATCTGGGTGGATGCAGAAATTATTTTCGTTATCTTTTAAAAATCCTGGAGTGGCTCTGTGATGTCGGGTGACAGCAGGCTTTAACCTTCTGTCAGCTGATTCTGGGTCACAGGAGAGCACAAGTAAGTGCATTCCTGTGACCCACAAGAGGCACATGGCCAAAAAATAGCTTTGGCCATACTTCTTCTTTAACGTCTTCCTGCTGCCTCCTTGTGGTCCTTTAGATTGGTCTTATGTCTGGGAGGCAGGACAGACTTCCTGATCATGTAATAACTATGACTTGTTGTCACAGTGGTCATATAAATGGGAGCCTATCTTAACAGATCCCAATCAAAAACAGCGGCTGGAAACTAATCATTGACACATATGTGTTATGTGTTCAGCTAGATGTTAAAATAAAGCCTCCCATTATTATGAATGCAGGCAGCAAGTTGATCTTTAGCCTTGATCCAGCAGTCTTACAGCTTTATTACTTCATTCTGTGAATATATAAAGCAAGGCTGAGGAGAAAATAGGCAGCTCAACTTCAGAGATTATTCATAAATGATAGCAATAATATAAAGCTAACAATATGGTATGACAGTAACCTGCAGGCTAGACACAAGTAAGCAAAAACATTTTGAGCTCATACTCTATTTAAAATGTATTTGTATTGATGATATCCAACCTTTGGCCCTATTTAAAATGTATTTATATTGGAAATATCCAACCTATGGCCCTAAAAAAAAAAAAAAAGAAAATACCCACAAGCCAGAGATTCAAGGGAAACCTTTTGCTAGCTTTTTCATTAAAATAGAGGTCCCTGTAGCACTGGAGAAGAAGCCTTCATAGTGTTTTTTTCTCGACCCCCCTCATCTGCTATAATTATATTATTATATTAATATAGTTGAAATGTACTCATCTCTTACAGAGGTCTGAATTGGTAATAGCATTGAGAGGCTCAGTTCTGTGGTAATTGCATCTCCTCATTCATTTGGTCAGTCTGCTAGATGAAAAAGTAAATACAGTTATACTACTTCTTTTTGGAATATCACAAACATTTCCAAGCAATTTTGCAGCTGCGCAAAGTGTGTAACACTGAGTATCTTGAACGACAGGACCTTACTGGTCTGATTTACTAAAAGAGTTAAGAATATTCATGCAATAAATTGAGTGACTATTCTCTTCAATTGTTTGGTCATGCGAAAAGCAAAGTACTGTTCATTTTGAATAGCCAGTCATGTACAAGAGAAATAGGTACATTGCAATCTGCTTTTCACATGATTGCATACAAAAAAATATGCTAAGAAAAGGTAGACTTTTAGGTACCCAAATGAAACATTTTATCATAATATAAAATCAATATTTTATTAATACCAAGTTAAAACATACTAAAAGCTCATGTAGCATGTATTATGCAATAATAACATTCAACATACTAGTGTGTTCCCATCCACCACTTAACCACTTGCCGACTGCCTAACGCCGATCTACGTCGGCAGTCAGCCCCTCACAGGCAAAGTGACGTAGGGCTACGTCACTAGCTTGTGAGGGTCTAGGGAGCGAGCGCGCGCCCCCGGAGGCGCGCTCCCGCTCCCGCGTGGTCACGGACCCCCCCGCGCGTGTGACTGGCGGACCCGATGTCCGCCGGTCACTCGGCGATCGGCGGGGGAGAGGGAGAATGTCAGGCAGCTTGTGTAAACAAGCTGCCTGTCATTCTCCTTGCTGTTAGGATACTGATCACTCGGATCTAGTATGTAGATCCGTTGATCAGTGTCCATACAGCTCAAGCCCCAGCCAATCACAGTAGAAAGCACGCCCCTAGGGATACACACAGCCCCTCCCTCCCAAATAAAGTTAACCCCTTCACTACCAGTGTATTTTTACAGTAACAGTGCATATATATAGCACTGATTACTGTAGAAATGTCACTGGTAACCCCAAAAGTGTCAAAAATGTCAGTCAAGGGTCCGATCTGTCCGCCCCAATGTCGCAGTACCGCAAAAAAAATTGCAGATCGCCGCCATTACACGTTAAAAAAAAACAACAAAAATGACAGAAATCTTTCCCTTTGTTAGTAAACGCGATAACTTTTGCGCAAACCAATCAAAATACGCTTTTTGCGATTTTTTTTACCAAACATAGGTAGCATAAAACAAATTGGCCGAAAAAGTAAAAAAATTTTGATTTTTAAATTTTTTTTTGGGGGAATTTCATATAAAAAAATGTGAAAAATATTGCTATTTTTACAAAATTGACGCTCTTTTTTTGTTTATAGCGCGTGATCAAAAAATCGCACAGGTGATCAAATACCACCAAAAGAAAGCTCTGTTTGTGGGAAAAAAAGGACGCCAAATTCGTTTAGGTACAGCGTCGCACGACCGCGCAATTGTCCATTAAAGTCACGCAGTGCCGAATCGCAAAATACCCCCTGGTCGGAATGGGGGTAAAATCTTCCGGGGCTTAAGTGGTTAATAACTATTCATACATAAATTTCTAATATACTCACAATGATATCAAAAAGGTATAATTTTGATAATGAAGGAAATAGGATTGAGATTTCTCTCTAAACATTTCCCGGATAGAAATTCTGCATCATCAGAAGCGTGTTTGAAGCTATTCTAAAATAGGAATACAACAAAATCTATGAGTACATTTCAGAGATAAGCATTTCCCTGATGTATATACAGAACGATTTACTTAAACTAGAGAGTGAAAAACCTGGTGCAGCTCTGCAGAGAAACCAATCAGCGTCAAGTTTTTTTTTTTTTGTCGAAGCTTAATTGAACAAATTGTGGTTAGATGCTGATTACCTATCATGCACATCTGCACAAGATTTTGCGCTCTCCAGTCTTAGTAAGTCAATTCCATAGTAAATCTATACATTTGAATACATACAACTGTGAATATCAACCTTGTTGGAGCAGACACTGCTCGGACTATCCTGTCCTAGTCCGTACCATTATACAAATAATACCAGTCATGGAGGGAAGGAGACAGCTTGGAATTAGGGTCAAATGTTTAGGGCAGTTTTACCTCCTCAAAACCTGTCATGTACCTTGGTTGGAGGCCAAAGTGATGGGAGGGCTTTCCCTTGCGGCTTTGGTCCGAGTATCCCTGAGTAGGGAGCGAGGGGCACAGGCCACAAAGTGGCATGGGTGCTGATAATCTGGTAGCAGTTTGCAGTAGTCTCTGGATTGTGGCCAGCAGTGCTAAAGGCATACCAGAAGAGTACCAATGATGGCAGTCCACAGAATGGCACCCAGAAACTGGACCGTGGAAGCTTTATGTGGAGACTACTCAGGGTGTTTCATCAGAGGCAGGCGAATGTACCTTTCAAGATCAAGGAGTTGGTCAGATGGCGAGCCAAGGTCAGCACTGATGGACAGCAAGTATGTAATTAGTAGCCAACTTGCGGTAATACACGAAGAGTAAACATAGTCAAGCAGCAGGTCGAGGTTGATACTAGAAGGACAGCAAAGTGTAGTCAGAGGCAAGCTGGGGTCAGAGTTGAGAGTCCACAGAGCAAGGTCAGGAGCAGGCTGGGTCAGCAAGAGGAGGTCAGACAACAAAAGTAGGAATGCAGAAACACAAGTCATGGGAAGCTGAAGAACATCCAATAATTACCAGAAAGGACCTTCCTAAATATGCAGCTTGGCACCATCCCCAGGATTGGGCATGCACCAATGTGAGCTGGTGCAAGCAAGTGCACATGGATATGCCTACGAATGCTGGCTACTGGCCAGAGTCTGTCTGTGTGCTGGAGTATGTGCATTAGCTGCAGAAGTATAGTTTCCTGACAAGACTCCTGCCAGTTCGATCCCCAGCCTCTCTATATTATAAACCCCTTTCCACTGCCTCCTTTTGGACCTTTAAGTGGGTCCTAACTCTGAGAGGCAGGACAGATTTTACAATTATGTGATCATTGTGATTAGCTGTCACAGCAGTCGTTTGAAAAGGAGCTCATCTTGATGGCTCCTGGTCACAAACAGGGACCAGTAGCTGTTTGTGACAGGTGGTCATTGTGCCAACAGAGCAAAGTGAGTGTGCTCACCGCACATAATCTTGGACCCTATTGGCGCTATGTGCTGCATGTAGGCGTTAGGGCTCACCTGTCCTGCTGCCACACATATGTGTTACATAGTCAGAAATAGGTTAAACGGCAAACCCCAATTTATTCAGGGAACTCTGGCCCTAATCTAGTTGTTGAAAGTTTGGTACCTAAGATAAAACCATATCTATTTACATGTCACAGAATTATCTCTTCAGACAAGTGGTTTGGAAGTGCACTAAATATTAAAAAATATATGATTCTAGAATTGTGGCCCACAGTGTGGGACCTGGACATGCCATACCCTGGTATCCCTGCAATCAACCCCAAGGCAGTCCTAATAGTGTGTGCTCCATAGAGGTTAATACGAACTATTGTATGTATTCTAATGTATTTTGAAATGTTGTCATTTTTCTGACCAAAATAAGTCTAACTGTATTTACCAATGACATTCACACCTTGTGAGATCTACTCAGTCTGTAAGACTTTGCACAGCTGCAAAGCATACTTGGGAATTCTCCTGAAATATTCTCATCTTTCCAAAAAGAAGAAGTATAGCTGTATTTACTTCTTCACCTTGTGGGGATCTTGTGATGGATTAGAAAATAGAATAACAGACGAAATAAATGGATAAAGAATCCCTTTGGGAACTCTTTTGTACTTGTTTAAAAATGTTCTCAATAAAAATACAATTAAAACGAAAATAAACGGATAAAGAGAAGGTATTATCACAGAACTAAGCCTGTCAACACTATTATCAATTCAGACCTCTGTAAGAGAGAGGAACATTTCAACTATAGTAATAGAATGGATGATGCAATTATATAAGATGGGGGGTGTAGTAAACGTTTAAGAACTTTATTTGTTGTGGTTGTGAAAGTGATTCCATAGTTGAATGAAGTCCTTCAACTCAAAAGACTAAGGACATCTAGCAGAGAAAAGAAATTACTATGGGGAGACAGTTCTGCATTAAAGGTAAGTATTGCAGCAAGTGCTTTTTTCCACAGGTACTAGAGAACATAAGAAAATTGTTGAGCTTAAATACTTTAAGAGAAAATCCACCAGATATTTAGAGAAATGCAGTCTACATGTCATCTATAGGTTTAGTGATTATTTGCATAAAGTCATTATTGTATAATGTCTTTTTTCTCAATGTTCTATAAGTAGATGAATATAATCTATGTAGTTTTAATTTAATGAAGTGTTGCTTAGAATTAATGCAAGCCTACACCTATATCACAATAAATGTTATTTCACTGTACATGAGATAAGCACCTAGAACTGTTTTTATTCCCAAATTTTTTATTGCACATCAGCTCTGATAACAGTGACATTTTGTTATAATTATACATTATTTAGATTCATTTAGATTTATTTAGATACATGTTATACATTTTCTCTCAATAAATGAATAAAGTTTAAGCTTCTGAGGATTTTTCAACATTTTTCCAGGCATTGTGACCCTTGCCCTTTATTTTATGTAAAATAATACAAAATCTAAAGGTCATTCATGTGTTTCATTTTTCTTGACAGAAATCCTGGCAAGTTCTTATTTTGTATCTAAGAAAAATGAACACTCAAATAAACTGGGGGATTTTCTATATTTATTCATTAATTTGCTTATTTATTTTACTAATACATATATATATATGAGTTAAAACACAGCACATCATTTTTTATTTGTATTTTTTGTTTTAAACTGATATAATCTACATTATGCTAAATACATAAAATATAATAACGAAGATCATCATTGTTTTATGTTAAAGTACTTACAGTAGAGGAGTGGCCACATATGTCTTTCGAATTTCTGAATACTGGAAAGTTTATAATATTTTAATATAATAATGGAAGGTTTTATACATCGTCACCAATCTTTGATTTATCTCAGTAGAATTGAAATACCTTTGTTTAAAGTAAAAAGTCTATTTATTTGAAAAAAAAATATTGATATTTTATCACCATGCCATATTTTATCACAAATTCCAATGATCTGCATTAAAACAGTGACACATTATTGATCTTCAATACATAATTATTAAAAAGGTGTAACAATATCCTGTACTATCACAAAGGAAAACTGTAATGAAATAAAATAGTTGCATAGTAACAGAATGAAAAAACACAAGATTATTTTGTTCATTTTCATACCAAAGAAAATATATATGTATTGTAAGCAATGTGGCAATTTACAGTTCAGTGTCATAGGGATGATTTACTATAGGATTAAAGCATGTTCACCTTTAAGTGAGTTTTCACTTAGTTTAGGGAATAAGGAGAGGCTAAGTGAAAATTAACTTTGCAAAGAATACCCAATCGATTGCAAAGAACATTTATATAACTGAAGTGTGTTTGGAGGATTGAATTCAGAACATGTTTTCCTCATTCACTATGGTAAGTAAAAATTCACCTTACAATGTGAACATGCTCTACTCTAAGAAAATACCTCAACATGTCAAACCAGAGTAGGTGCAGATGATTCCTCTGTCCACCTCTGCAGCTGTATAATATTATTGCAGAGTATCTGAAAACTGTGACTACTACAGTGGGTAATATATAGTGAAATATAAGCAATGAAGAGAACAAGATCCCTGTTAGTCATCTAAACAAGGAAGCTTCGGAATTCAATGGCAAGTGGTCTCAAACTGAAAGAGGAAAAAAGGTATAAACTGGCAAGAAAAAAAAAGAAAAATAATATAAACTATATGATCAATAATCAATAATCATGTAAAAATAAAATGCCAAGAAATGCTAAGCTCTATTTATTTAACATAAACTTAGATTTACAGTACGTAATGACAACTATATAGCATATTTTAATATTTATTTTAAGCTATTTTAAGCTATTTATTTTAAGCTATTTTTTTCTAATATTAATCTTAAAGTTGCTTTACAAATAATACAAACAAATACAAATAATACAAATAATTTTGAATGCAAAAACAAAAAATGCAAAAAATGCAAAATGCACCCATTACTTTTTTTACTAGTAAAGCATTATATTGTTTATATGATTTATTAAATGTATCCAGTTCATTTTCTCTATTTATATATTTATTATTTTTTTGAGATACACAGGGATCACATTATTTTTGTGTACATTTGGGGAAAAAAACTAGTCAAGCTGCAGGGGTTCTTGCTTCTGTTTGGCATCTTGGGTTCACTACTATGCAAATGCTATAGGAACAGAAGTTGTACATTCTTCCAGTACTAGTCTTGCTTTTCACCCAGATTGCTTGAAATTTTTTCTCCAATATTTTATCCAGTCATGCTAGGTTCATTTATATCTGAAAATGTTGTATGTGGTAGGAAAAATATGGATTTTGTTACTACAGCTTACCTGTAAAATCCATTTCTTGGAGTACATCACGGGACACAGAGCCATATTCATTACCATATGGGTTTTACGCCACCTTCAGGTGAATGGACATTGGCAACCAATCAGACAGGGAGTCCCCCTATATAACCCCTCCTACACAGGAAGTACCTTTGTTTTGCAGCAAGCAATAAAAATGCCCATACAAGAGGGGAGGGACCTCTGTTTCCCGTGGTGTACTTTTTACAGGTAAGCTGTAGTAAAAAAATCCATATTTCTCTTTCGTACATTACGGGACACAGAGCCATATTCATTACCATATAGATGTCCCATAGCAATGCATCTGAGGGGAGGGGGACACCTTAAATACCGCCATCAGACCACAAAAGGTCTACACAGCTTCCTGCAGAACACTGCAGCCAAATGCAGACTCCTTCTGGGTCCTAACATCCACTCAATATAAATGAGTGAACGTATGCACTGACGACCAAGTGGCGGCTTTTCAAATCGGAGCCATAGAAGCTTGATAGCGAACTGCCCAAGATGCACCTACTCTTCTGGTAGAGTGTGCCTTCACAGGAAAAGGTGAAACTTTCCCTTTCAAACCATACGCCTGGATAATAACCTGATGAATCCAATGAAAATTTGTAGACTTAGATGCTGCCTGCCCTTTCCTGGACCCTTCTGGCAGCACGAACAAAAGATTGGTCTTACGAACTTGAGCCGACCTTTCCAAATAGATCTTAAGTGCCTGTACTACATCAAGAGAATGTAATAACTTTTCCTCCTCTGTTTGATGATCTGGAAAAAAGGAAGGCAGTATAATGTCCTGATTCAAATGAAAAGCGGCCACCACCTTGGGCAAAAAACTTGGGTGTGGACGTAAAATCACCCTATCTGGAGGTAAAATCAAGAATGGCTCTTTACAAGAAAGAGCTGATAGTACCGATACTCTTCTGGCTGAAGTTATCGCAATCAAAAAGACCAGTTTTCTGGTCAGAAGAACTAGGGGAAGATGCCCCATGGGCTCAAAAGGCTGTTTCTGTAAAGCTGCCAGAACCAAATTTAGATCCCAAAGACACAATGGTGGTTTCACTGGTGGAAGCATAGGTAACATCCCTTGGATGAAGATTTGAACCAAGGAATGCGAAGCGATCGGTTTCTGGAAAAAAATGTACATGGCTGAAATTTGACCCTTAAGTATAATTTCATAGCTACCCCTACTTGCAAGAAGGCTAGAATTCTCCTGATAATATACTTTAGGGGGTGCCATTTCCTGGCTTTACACCAGGTAATGTAAGATTTCAAGACACTGTAATAAAGGCTTCTAGAGAATGGTTTTCTAGCACTTATCAGGGTAGAAACTGCAGGGCCAGATATACCCCACTCCTTCAAAATCAAGGTTTCAATAGCCAAGCTGTCAAGTTTAGATACTGTAAAGCAGGGTGAAATATCGGACCTTGAGAGAGGAGGTCCAGGCTCAGTGGAAGAACCCAAGGCCTTGTCACTGCCAACTTTTGAATTTGTGCACACCAAACCCTCCTCAGCCATGCTGGAGCTACCAGGATTACTGGTTTTTGTTATTGCTGTATTCTGTGTAACAGATGCGGCAGAAGCTGAACTGGAGGAAAGGCATAGATCAGGGAAAACTCCTTCCATGGAGTCACCAAGGCATCCAACCCGACTGCGAGTGGATCCCTGGTCCTGGACACAAATCTCTTCAACTTGTTGTTGAACCTGAATGCCAACAGATCTACCCATGGGACTTCCCAGTGTTGGCAGATTAATGCAAAGATCTTGAGGTGTAAGGACCATTCCACCGGAAACATCTGTTGATGACTGAGAAAGCCTGCCTGACAGTTTTATATGCCTGGAATGAAAACTGCTGACAGGCATGGAACAATCTTCTCTGCCCAGGATAGGATGATATCCACCTCTTTCTGGGCTGACTGACTTTTGGTGCCTCCCTGATGGTTGATATAAGCCACAGCTGTGGCATTGTCAGATGTCCTCTGACAGGGTGACCCCAAAGTCTGGGTGTCCAGTAGTTTATAGCCTGACAGACTGCTTGGATTTCCAATATATCGATGGGGAGAGACCACTTCCCTTGGACAGTGGCTTCCTACAGAACCGCTCCCCAACTAGAGAGACTGGCATCTGTAGTCACTACTTTCCAGACTACTGGAAAAAAAGGATTTCCCTTCTTCCAAATTTCTGGTTAACAACCACCAACTTAGACTCTGACGTACTCTTGGTACCAGAGA
This sequence comes from Pelophylax lessonae, assembly GCF_965119305.1. NCBI lineage: Eukaryota > Metazoa > Chordata > Amphibia > Anura > Ranidae > Pelophylax > Pelophylax lessonae. The sequence continues at coordinate 501,332,031 of NC_138772.1, read as the reverse complement.
CATGCACAGTCTAGGGACTGAACCTTTCTGGTCCATGCTGACAGAAAGTTGTTCTGTAAGGGTCAGGTATGGAATTGAGCATAGGGAATTGCTCTAAATGTGGACACCATCTTCCCTAATAACTTCATGCAAAGATGTACAGAAGGATACTTTTGCCTTCTTACAGATTTAACCAGATCCTTCAGGTCTGTGACTTTTGTTGATGGCAAGAATATCTTTGCCTGTATTGTGTCCACAAAAAAAAACAGATATTTCAGACACTGGACCGGCTGTAATGCTGACTTTGCCAAGTTCAGGATCAAACCCAGATGTTCTAAGAACTGTACTGTTTGGAAAACATGTTGGCTTGGAGCCGAAGCCGATCAATCTATTATTAATAGATTGTCTAAATATCCTATCACTGATATCCCTTGAGACCTTAGAGTGGCCAATACTGGAGCTAGGATCTTTGTGAACACTTTAGGAGCCATGGCAAACCCGAAGGGCAGGGCCACAAGCTGAAAATTACAGTTTTCTACTGCAAAGCGTAAAAACCTTTGATGGGCCTGAAATATAGGCACATGAAGATATGCATCCTTGATGTCTATGGATGCTAGAAATTCTTCTCCCTGTAGGGAGGCCATGGCTGAATGAATTTACTCCATACGGAAAGCACGAACGTTCAGAAACTGGTTTAGAGCTTTGAGATCCAGAAAAGGTCTCACATCTTCATTCGACTTGGGGACTACAAAAAGGTTTGAGTAAAAACACCTGAATCTTTCATCCTCCAGAAACCTCTGTAATCACTCTTTAGGACCTTATCTGGTCCAGAGCCAGAAAGACAGATCTTTTTAGAGGATCTGCAGGCATGTTCAACTTTACAAACCAAGGATGCTGGTAAAACCCAAAATTCCAGTTTGCATCCCTGCGAGATGGGGGAAATAACCTAGTTGTCCTGAATTATTTCTACCCAGATTTTAGAGAACTATAGAAGCCTTCCCCCCACCCAACTGAGTGTAGGCTTGGAGGTAGACTTGGTAGATCTCTGGGCCCCGGATTTCTTTTGTCCTTGCCCTGAAGGCTTGGTTCTACCAGACGGCTGGGGCCGTCGCAACTGCCTGGGATCAGAAGCACTAGAAGTGTGAGTGCTGGGAATCTTAAAAGAAAGACCTTTGCTTTTCCTCTTAACAGGTAGCAACGCACTCTTCCCCCCCTCACCTGAAATTCTTTGGATATACTTAACCAGATCATCATTAAATTGCATTGTCCATCAAAGGTAAAGCTAGCCAGCAGCTTTTTACATGATAATTCCGCAGACCAGCTTTTTAGCCAAAGGATTCTGCGCATATGCACTGTTAAAAGAGCAAACCGTGACATCTGCTGTATGGAGTCTTTAAGAGCATCCTCTGCAAAACATAAATTGCGAGGTAGATCTGTCAAATCTCCCACAGACTCTCCTTAAGAAGGAACCATCTTGGACACTCGCTTAATACAGCCTTTTGAAGACTGAAAAACTCCTATAGCTGCCACTGCTTGTTGTATCACAGACCCTGCAACAGCAAAGGAGGATTTTGGTAAAGATTCCAATTTCTTACCAGCTGGATATTTAAAAACCTGGGCATTATCCACAGAACAAGGCAAACTTTTGTTAAGTGAAGAAATGGCAGCATCCACAGTAGGTATACTCCATTTTTAGTGAATTTTTCCTCGATTGGACACAATAGTGAAAACTTTTTTGGAGGAACAAAAATCTTATCAGGATGATCCCAATCAGCATACATTACCTGCTCCAATGGATCAGGTGTAAGATGTAAGGGAAAAGCCTGATGACTATGCGGAGGGCGCAATGAGCCTAGAGAGGAAAAAGAGACTTCAGACATCTCTAAGGGAGATAATTTGTATACAAACCAGACCATTTCAGTGACAGACTGAATTAACAATCTCTGGGTTTGAGAGGCTGAGTATGACTCCTCAGATCCTGACTCCCCAGAAGTGTATTCAGCTTGACCTTCTATAGGGTCATCCACAGCTGCTTCTTCCACATCCTCTTCCCAATCCTGAACTGATTCAGGTGATGGGTCAGGTGAGGGGGATATATCACATTTCCTCCCTCCTTGCGATGCTGCAATCATGCCAGCAATCTTACCCTTAAAGCTGGCTAAAGCCGATGTCAAATTGTCCTTAGTGACGTAGGTTGCGCTAAGAGTAGCTTCTATGGCTGACAACCGTAATGGCTCAGATTGGCTAATCACCTCTTCAGGTGGAGTAGACAGAGGAAGCACGGCTAGGACCTTCAAGGCCTGATGGTGGCATTACAGTGCCCCTTCCAGCTTTGCCCCCCCCCAGCCCTTTTTCTGGTGGACATTGCTCTTAGGCAAGACAAACTTGAGGTACTAACTTTAGTGTACTCAAGGCTTGTGCCAAGCTATACAGCTTATCACACACAGCACTGATTATCCCAAGGATACAGAACCTGTCTTGTGCCAGTAAACATACACCACAGTGACTCACGCAACCCAACTGCTGCTGCTCTGCGATCCCTCCGGCCTCTGACAGACGTTTCCATGCTGAAACTCCTGTTTAAGAATTGCACCGCTTGTGGTTTTACTGCGCATGCACAGTTTGCTACGTGGCATTCAGGTGCACCCCAATTGTGTCCAGACATGCCCCTCTTGCTCCAAGCATATGCTTGTGTATAAATGATGAAGATTCGTGAATGATCCCTCGCTACAAACACGCCACTGAAGGCATTGCTTGACCAGAGCTTTCCGAGGAGATGAATGCGTGGGCGCTTTCATGCCAAGGTGAAACAACATGCCAACAACATGGGGTGAGAGCACCTTAGGCAGACAGGTGCTTTGTCACAGCTGACACCTTTTAGGTGATCAGCAAAGGGTGAAAACAGAGTGTTTAAACAAAGAATGTATGCTTTAACATAGCTGATACCCCTACTGTTTTGCACATGGAGAAAAAACATATGTTTAAACAAACAAGGTGTAGTATGACACTGCTGATACACTCACTTCTTTGAATATACAAATCAAAATATGTTTAAACAAACAAGGTGTGCTTTAACATAGCTAATACACCCATTGTCTCTTGCAGAGACTACATGGCATCTGGTATCTGTTATCTTTTAATGCAACAGTGAATAAATATATTTTTACAAATATTTTTTAAAGTGGACTTCCGCAGGATTCTGTCTTGTAACAAGAATCCAATCTTCACTCTTCCCGGTGATCTTTGTCACTTACCGACCTTCAAGGACTGGATCTCCTTGTTTTTGAGGGGCCACTCTCTTGGACCAGTAGAGCACCCTGCCAGGTGCGCCTTTGGGATTGGTTTTACCAAAGGTCTGGATCCTAGGGTCCAGTGCCTAAGAAGGACGAAGCTACAGGTAAAACCTTGTATCTGCTTTCCCGAGGCTCAGGTACCATCCTTTTAGTCTTAGACTTTTTTGGATGTATCTGATTGCTAACCCCTTGGATTCAGAGATCTTTGATCGGGGTATTTAACATAATCTTCTTTCTTCTTCTTTGAGAAAACATAAAAAAGTATGGAGATTCTCTCCACCGTGACCATCACCTTTTAGACACTGGTGAAAAAATGGAGGTACTTCCTGTGTAGGAGGGGTTATATAGGGGGACTTCCTGTCTGATTGGCTGCCAGTATCCATTCACCTGAAGGTGGCGTATACCCATTTGGTAATGAATATGGCTCTGTGTCCCATGATGTACGAAAAAGAAATGTACTGTATATTTCTGTGAAGTAAACATACATAGGCCTGTGTTGCTCTTTACGGTTTCAATGTAAAAAAAGACCACTAACCATTACAATAGAGTATTACAATATCATATTTTTTTCAAAGAGATCTTTATAGCTGTGAATGTAATATAGACAAAACATTCACAGCTTATCAAAAATGTCCTGTAATTTAAAACACCTGCACCAGGAAGATTCACCTACAGTGAATATCTGTTTTTAAATACACCTTAAAAAAACACTCAGACCTACTAATTAGAGACATACAAAATTTAGCAAATAGAAAAATGGTAGCATAATGTTAAATGTAATGATAATGTAATAATGTAAATGTGTAATTGTAGTTTCTTTCTTTGTGTAGTTTATTTTTTAGGCCGTGTGTAATAAAACAATAACTGTGGCGCTAAACCCTAATAAAATGCCCCAAATGAATGAGCCAAAGGCAGTCCTTAAGGTATAACTTCACACTGAAGATACATGAAATAGCCTCAGAATCGAAGAACCGCCACCAAAAGCACTCCAATCTCACCACTGCTTACCAGATTTAGTTGATCCCCATGACAGAGATCACATGAACCCAAAAAACATGTATTGGAACAGGAACTCCCACTCACTGGTCCCGGACTGGCAAGCTCAACAAATGGTGTGATATGTAACAGAAAATCAGGGACACTCACATAGCGTAGACTGCTAGAAGTTTTATTCCCACATAGTTAAAATTGCACTTACAGTGTTAAAAAGGTGATCTTCGCATCTCAAATATGTATACTGGACCTCCCCTCGCTGTTCCTCGGCGTTCCTCGTTTGGACAACCAAAAAGATGGCCGCCACGTCTCCTCCACGCTGCAGCAGGGATACAGCACCTGTTGATCTTGTCAGAAATTCAGAACTGTGCTGTGTCCTGTGCACACTTATTTTGCTAACTCAAATGGTTAAACTGTTAGGTTCCCCCTTATACAATGTGCAGTCATATTGTATAAGTCAGCTAAAAATTAAGTTCAACGTGGAGTAATCTATTGGCAACCAATTCACATTATGTGTTTTAGACCAGGGCAAGATGGATTCTGATTAATTGGTAATGCACAATGAAAAAAAAGACTCAATTTTTTTTTCTAAGATTTGTATGGCATATTTTTATATTAGCCAATGAAAAACGTCATGAGATCATAAAAAAAATGACCCATGGAATCTTTGATTTATTTTATATATTTGGTGTAAATAATAAACAAAGATCAATTGTTACCTGACTTCTTTTAAAATTGAGTTAAGTAGGGAAAATTAATATATCTATATTTATTTGTGTAAGGCTGCATGAACCATATAATAATCACAATCAGAGAAGAGAAACTGGGACAAAATGTATAAGCATTTTTAAATATCTAAGGATGGGGAAAAAAATTGTGTCTGGGTTCATATGATTAAGAAGTGTTTCATGATCAGAAAACAAAGCTTTATGTCCAGTAAAAATAACACATGGGGCTAATGTCTGAAATATAGAACAGAACTTTTAGTAAAACAACACAGTGTGTGTGTAGAGCCCCTTTTCACAGAAACAGTTTTATCAATAATTGATTTAAGACATTGGAATACAATCATGAACCATAATACTTAAATAAGCCACATAAGAGACACAAATTTTTACTATTTGACATTTCCTGTCCAGTAAACAGCATTCAGCAAACTTGCATTGATGTTGCTTTACTTTTCATGTTTGCTGTAAAAAAATATTAATATTACTACTACTGTCATTATTGATTTTGTAATCTATTATGGGCATTTATCTGCCTTTTTTTTATAAACTGTCACTTTTATATTTTTACAATTTAAAAATCTTAATGATCATGAACTTGGAACATGATTTTTTCTTTTTTTCTCTCCCTTTTCTTTCTCTGCTACTGGTTATTGCTCTTTAGTGGTTTTTGGCCAGTTTGTGTTTTTCCAGACGTCTCTCCACGACGTAGTTGAGGTATATGATGGAGCAACTCAACAGTCGCCTCTCTTATCCTCTCTCTCAGGATCACATTCAGGTACTTTTTCTAAGAGATGCCATTGGGTCATTTAGCATATGTTTTTATATTTTTGCCTCTTTCAAAATGATTCATTGTTAAATGGGACTTACCAATATTTTTTTTTTTTTTTTAAATGCTGTCATCTCTTAGTCAAGCAGAATGGGGAAAGTGTCTTTGAAAGCTTACAGATAAAGTTAGAATTTGAAGGCTGCAAAAGCTGTAGGATTTATATAATAAGCAAAAGCAGTTATAATATTATAATATTAATAACAGTAGTAGTAGTAGGTGTTAAGACATATTCATTTTAATCAAGGGGCAACAGTTATGCTGACCATACAAAACAACCATTTTATGAAGCTTCATTGATAATAGAGCACCACCAGGTTTATCCTTCAGATATCTGTGATCTGTAGATAATTGTTCCTGGGTGTGGGTCCATTTGCTAAAGCAATAGGTATCATTGCAGTTGTGAACAATTTGTTTGGATTAGCTAAGGTCTCACTAAACAACTTAAAACAGGTATCTTAATTAGTGAGGTTCTCATTTATGTTATCCCATTGCAGCCAATTCTAAATGATCATATGTAGGCTAAAGATCTGTCTACAAACAAACCTCCCCAGCCCTAAATAACACCATGCCTCTCACTCTGTCTACTGATACAGAGAAAAAAAGTAAAATGTTAAACACAATAATAGTATTAAAAAAGTAATTCAAATTAATTCACTTATTAAAAAATTATCAAGGTGTTTACTAAAATATTGTACCAAATAAAAATCTTCTATGCCCTTAAAAAATGTAGAAATAACTTAGGTGGGCAAAATAATCATGGTGTTATTGATGCTGCTAAATTTAGTTTGGACAGCTACATAGCAAAAACCTCTGGCCAGGAAAGGATTATTAAATAAGCAAGTTAAAGTGTTCCTGAGGGATTCAAATCTTCTACACCAGATTCAAACTATTTTCAGCAACCAGTAACTGTTTCTTTAACTGAAGATAATTTTATATTTTCTATAAAACAAGTAAAGCAAAAACTAAAAAAATAAATAAAAGTAGATAGATAGCTAGATCTTCTTCAATTCCTTATTGTTTTGTCACCCCCAACTGTTAATTCAAACTCAATCTTTTCACCTATTTGCCTTTATGGCAAAGCCTTAAGAAAGGAATTCCACTCTATATCTAACTAAGTCTAAAACTGCTCTCCCACCCCCCCACCTTCTAACTGCTATTCCAACTATCCTGTAGAAAAAAAATATGCTTACCTATTCTCAGACCTCTCCAGTCAAGTCACAGGATCTCTCCAGTGCCTGGTGAGAGTAAGATCACCAGCAATGGCCAAAATGCTTGTGTGGTGATTTCACCTATGGTGGGGCATCAATTGTCAGCTATCTCTCCTCTCAGCTGAAGCCACCACTGGGAAATGATCATATCATCAAGCCGGAGCATCCTGAGAATAAGTAAGTATAAGCATCTTTCTTCTACAGGGTAATTAGAATAGCAGTTAGAAGGGGGTGGAGCAGTTTTAGGATTAGTTAGTTATAGTCTGGAATTCCACTTTTAGGCAGGTCATACACAGTTTAAATCTTGGCCGGATTAACTTGGTTACAACCAACATGCCAGGTTTTATCTGTGATTATCATTAGAGGCTGCTATAGCCACTAGCAATAAGCACTGTCTTCTCCCCCACCCCTCAGCCGGGAGAAGACAATGGCCCGGCTGAAGGGATTCACGCATCAACACAGTCTGTGTTGATGGGGGAATCCAATTCATTTCTTTCCTGCAATCCATAGTTGCAGGAAAGAAATTTGCTCGGGGTGTGGTCTGCCAAAGATTATGGAAGTGTCTGAAAAGAACTTGTATGATGAGTTTATATACCACATTTTTCAGCTGATGGATCATTTGGCTATGGCAGCATATAGGATGCTAACCAAAATGTCAGGTCCAGAAAATTTGTCATCTTTAGTTTTCTTTCTTTCCCCTATAAATTGAGCCCCACCCCCTACTAAGGACAATAACAATATTGTAGAATTTTTTTTCACAACTATCACATTCTGCTCTTCAAAGAGAAGCCACCATTTGTTAACAAAATAACAAGATTTTTTATGAAAAGTAAAATCCCTTTCCTGTGAGTCTGAAATCACAATGAGTGGGGATTATTGACAAGATCATATGAAGAGTGCTTTTTTATATTTTATTTTTATCTGCATATAACATTCTTATTCACTACACAATCAGACTTCAACAACTGTTGGCTTGTTAATAAATTTTGTTTTATTTATTCTGTTGAGTAGGAGAGTCGCTTCCCCTAAGTTCTGGTAACCAGATTATTGTTAGATTTACATCTGTTGGACCATTGACATCGAAAGGATTTCACTTTGTCTATCAAGGTAATTTCATATGTAGCTTTAACAATACATGGAATATGTATTGTATTTGAAGCTTTTTCTCTAATACATATTCGTCATAACTTTTCTTAACTACATATAGATCGCTAACATAATAAAATAGATTGAATCTAGTTCTTTAGTTGTATTGCAATCAGTCTTTCAATGTGCCTTTTTTATTATATTTTTTAACAAAAATTACATTGTGTGAAATAATAGCAGGGTTTGCAAAAGTCCGAATAGAAATATGAATTCCACAATGTATTTGATTAGTTCTCTATTCCTATTTGGTGACATATGTCCTTAGTTGTTCAAAGTGTAGGATGAACATACATTTGGTATAAATCTATATTATATTATGTTTTTCTATGCTAATAAAAAGCTAATGATTTGGTGGAATTTGGGATTTAAAGGTAATTAAATCAAAAATTAAAACATCTCTAAATTGTATTCTATTAACATTTAAACTTAAGAGCAAAAGTGTAATATATAAAAGAAGCTTTCCAGTCCTTGATGTGGTGGCTGCTCTAAGTCAATTTTCTGCAGGTTCAGTAAAATGCTTTATGCTCTTTTTTATGAATTAAAGTGACCTTGTAAATTCCTGAGCACTGGATTGATATCCTAAAGTGACACTTAGCTCACCTTTTACATCAATTGTTCTAAAATATCAAGCATACCATGGCTCTTTTTTTTTTCTTTTTTTAAGTCCCTTACTATTGTTTTCAGTAGTGGAATATCCTCCACTGATGCACCTAACAGCTACTAGTGTGGAGCAAGCAGTGCCATTATTTCTAGCGCCATGCTCCTCTCTATGTGTGCTACAGTTCTTATTGAGCTGAATTTGTCTGCAGGTAGATGTGTAGTCTCTCTTGGGGGCGAAAGGGTGGGAACATGTATTCTACTTTAATTTAAACATGTTAGATTAATTTTATTTCATAAACAATTTGAGTTTAGTGTCACGTTAAATAATGTAATCAGGTTTCACAGCTATCTTCTGTGAACTACACAACCACACCTCCCTATGCAATAGAGATGGGGAAAAAAGAAGGGGTTCAAAGTTCAAATCAAGAGTGCAGGGTGACAACACTGCTCCTCTATAGATGAAGTGTAATAAATGAACATTGTCACGTTAGGGCAAGACGTGTGTTACTGGCAGGATCATCAGGTGAAAATAAAGGAAAAGACAAATGCATTTTTTAGGTGCTTATATAAGCACGGTCAATTTACACAGCACTTTACACATATTTTTTATACATTCCAATCCTCCCCTGCACTCAAGGAGCTTAGATTCTAAGGTTTCTAACTCACATTCATACATACATATACTAGGGACAATTAAGCAACCAGCATGTCCTTGAAGTGTAGGAGGAAACCAGAGCACCCGCAGGAAACCCACGCAGACTATGCAAACTGTAGGTTGTGCTGTGGTTGGGATTCAAACTGATGATCCTATTGCTGCTAGGCGGAAGTGCTAACCACTTTGCCACTGTGTTGCCTACATAGAAAATGACTTCAGGAACAACATCTAAGGACTGGTAAACTACAATATATTACATATTTCACATTTTTCAGATGTACTGTATGTGAAAGAATGTGCAGGTTACGAACAAATATAAACATTTTGCAACCTTGAAGTGGAATTAACTGTTGCAGCTAAATATGTACATCATACTGTCAATACCAAGGGGTATAAATACTTCTATGTTGAGCACCATGTAAATCTTTGGCCACTAGGGCCACTGGTGTGTCTCCATAGGAAGCTGCTTCCTATGGTTGCACACCAGGAAGAGGAGGAGCCCAGAGCACCAGCACAGGACCTGAGTGTTGGCGTTATATCACTCCCAGTGAAGTATAGACTTGACTGCCTGTCCCGGTTGCACCACAAGTCTCAGTGGACCCGGAGATTACTCTGAACAAAGAGACATCCGAAGCGTATAATTGCTCAAAGTCATCTGACGCTTTATTCATTCCATACAGTTTATATGATAAAATATCTCCAACAGGAGAACAATGGGAACACAGTTACGCCTCCTTGACATGTTCCCAAAAAATATACAATGTTTCATTATAACTTTATGTAGAGAGACAAAAACCAGCTGTGTCTGGGAACTGTGCAGCTATTGCTTGAGAAGAACAAGATAAGAACCAAATGAAGGACATATAACTAAGATGGTTGAAGTCTTGCTCAAATAAACTAATAAAGAAGAACTCTTGCTAAAATTCTTCTTTCACTGAGGACCAGAGGTTCAGGGCCACTCTGTGCAATACCGTTGCACAGAGCAGGTAAGTAGGACATGCTTGTTATTTTAATAATAAAAAAATATAAAGCTATAAGCTTTACAATTCATTTAATGGATATCTCCTGTTTTTATTTTTTAATTAATGGAAGACTGCCCAAACATATCTAACAAAATATAAAAATTTTAAACTTTAGCTATAGATGGTTATGCAACTGCCATGAAAGTGGAAAAAGTGCCATGACCCACCCAAATTGTCCTACTTAAACACACTCACTGACACTAACACTCACACAGACAATAAATATAAGACAATAAATATAATTTTTTGTCCTGCTAAAATGCACTGACCCTAACACTGTCGCTAACGGGCACTAACACCGACACTAAATGGCACTTATAATGACACTCATTAAACTAGATCAACCCTAAACTAATTATAGTTAATAATGTTTTTTTTTCAACAGACCTTTTTTTACAGACTCTGTTTTGCTCAGTGGGGATCGATCCGCCTATCCCTGCTGAGCAAGCGGATGACAGGTCCGTCTCTGCTCTGTGTGCAGAGATGGACCTGTCAGATCCCCGCTCTCCTCTATGGGAGATCAGATTAAAATGAACCACCTGTCCGTTTTCATCCGATCCTACCCGATCCGATCCTCCAGACGGATGGAAAATAGGGTTTTTATCTGTCCGGATTTCACAAACAGGATCAGATAGGATAACAGTGGGTGTCAGTGGAGATGTCCCCGCTAACATCCGCTGCTCTATAGGGATGCATGGAGCATCCGATTCGGTCCACCTGAAAAATTGACAGGCGGACCTGATCGGAAAGTCCATGTGAAAGGAGCCTTACTCTAACAAGGAGGAGAAGATACAATGTATCTTTTCTGCTTCACAGAGGAGAAAGAGGAGAGTGTGTCTTCACAGTAGAGATCACTGTGATTCATTAATGGCAGTGATTACAATAATCACATGACCATTAGGATGAGACCTGGAGCTGTCAGTAACAACTCAATTCTTTTGCTGGGAGGGTGGTTGAGTGTGCTTCCTGCACAAACACATAAGCGCATATATGTAGCACCCAGGAATAACTCCTACTTCTTGGACAATGCATATACTGTACATGTTATGCAGTGTTAAAACACACATTATAATTGTCACATTAAATAGACATTATCTGTTGCACAAATATGGGTTGTCATGCAAGCTTGTTAAATCTTTGTCGAATAGAATGAAAAATCCTCAGGTCTTTGGCCAGCCATACTGGTAGATACCATAGTGGTGAACACCAAAGGCAGATCAATGGATCTTTTGTTTAAATGCAACTAGTGTAAGCACATGAATTTAAAGGTTATGTTCACCTTTTTTTTCTAAATTCCAGCTCCCCATGTACCAATATAGTAATACCTATTTTGCAAAAATAAAAGAGCTTTCTATTTATTCTACAAACGCTTACCTCACTCTCTTCATAGCTGTCTTAAAACACTGCTTGATTACTTCTGCCTCACTTCCTGGACAGACTTTAGATCATGACACAGGAAGAAGTTGACCAGCTGAGGGTGGATTATGCAGGGTGTGTGCTAATGAGGTCAGCTGGTCAACTCCTTCCTGTGTCATGATCTAAAGCCTGTCCAGGAAGTAAGGCAGACGTAATCGAGCAGTGTTTTTTCACAGCTATGAAGAGAGTGAGGTAAGCGTGTGAAAAATAAATGGAAAGCTCTTTTATTTTTGCAAAAGAAGTACATTAATGCTATATTGGTACATAGTGTGGCTGGAATTTAGAAAAAAAAAAGGAAGGTAAACTTAGCCTTTAATATTCTATCAGGCTCTTGCATTCTTCTGTACAGCAGACTGGAAGAGAAATAGGCAGGTTTGGTATAAGAATAGGGCTTGATTTACTAAAATTTAAGAGTTCAAAATCTGGTGCAGCTGTGCATGATAGCAAATCGGCTTCTAACTTCAGCAAAACAACTTGGAAGCTGATTGGTTTCTGTGCAGAGCTTCGCCAGATTTTGCACTCTCCAGTTTTAGTAAATCAACCCCATAGATGTGCTGCCTGTCGACAAGGAATAAGGAATAAGATGATGTGGGATAACAGCAGGATGCACAGAGGGATGACCTTATCTCTGGCTGTTCTTTCACTTCCTGGTCAGTGGATTAGGCACAGGGAGAGGGTGGTATATAACTGTAACAGAAATAAATGGCGTCATCCACTACAAAGCCATTAAAGGTATGCAAAAATTCAAAAATCACAATGGAAGCATAAGTTTTATTTGTTTTTTCTAAGTAATTACTGCTCACAGATATGGTCTACTAAAGATCTTTTATAGTTCATGCTCAAAAGCTGTAAAACCATTTTCTGCCATTAACAGTTTGAGTGAAAACTATACTAATTCTTACAATGGGGTCATTTTTCTTACTTTCAAAATGTGTCTATCACATGAACCACCACCATCATTATAAAAATATGATCATTAGCCACTGCTAGGTACAGAATGAGTCTTCTCAGGAAATAATGGAGGTCAAAACTGAAAAATAACAAGAGTAACAAGAGAAATATTTTGAAAGCATAATGTTGCTGTGTTAGTGTATTTAAATAAAGTTGATTTTTAAACATCTTATTTATTTTACACTTCTTATATTTATGATACGGAAGATCACATATATATATATATATATATATATATATATATATATATATATATATATATATACATATATATATATATAGTATATAATATATACTATACTAACATGTTTTTCCTGCTGACTTGAAAGGTCTTATATCTAAAATTCTAAAGAGGATGCAGATAATAAGATACACTTTACTATGATAACAAGATCATAAAATGCATCTTACTTTCTATAAAATAAATTATATGGCTATGTCTTTGTATTATATACAATCAACATAATTTAAAATGTGCTTTATTAATTGTCTTACTCAATATTTTTGTTGTGTATGTGATATAGACTAAGGGTAAATGATCTCTATATTTTATCTTTCAAGTTTATAACTTCACTTTCATTTTATTTCATAAAAATTATATTTTTCTCAAGTTTTCATAAATGTGGATGTTTTTAAATCAATTTTGCTAAGTTCTCCTTTTGAGTTTTATGTGATAACAGGAGGAAACTCAATACAGCTTTCAGTGCTCAAATAAATGTGCAAAACATTGTACTGAACTTTTAAAAGGTCTTTGAGTGGTACAAATCCTTTCTTATGAATTACTAAAGTGCCTGTAAATTGTCCTTTTTGGATAAAAAATGGTTTTGTGTGGTAAACTGAAGAAGTATAGAACTAATTTGAATCATATACCATAATACTGTAATGATTTAGAAACTAGGGTAGATGTGAATTACTATGAGTTTAAAAAAATATAGGTGGTTTAAATTGGTACCTTAAGTAGTAACTCAAGGCAAAAAATATATAGGGAGGGTTAGATCCCCTGTCAGATTTTTACTGCTTTAGATTTAGAAGTTCTGACATTGCTCCTAAATCATGCTTGTGGAGTAAAGTCTCTTTGCTGTAGGAGTACAATGGCTTCTTTTTAGGCTCTACTACAACACAGCCAGCTTGGACACCTGGGAAGGAGTCCAGGAAAAAAAGATGAATAAGAATAAAACACCAAAAGATTTTGGAGTCTGAATGTATTTTTTCCATCAAATGTATACAAAATAACAGGTCAATGTGTTTCAAGGTTCATACTTAACCCACTTCATCAGGAAACAAATCTATTAGTTACTTCTAATATAATAGCCCTCTAGTCTAAACCATTAGCTGCTGAAGATTTGTTGACATTGATTTGTGACATTGGCTTGTTTTCTGGATACATATGATGGAAAAGATAGTTTTGGACTCTAGATTGTTTGCTGTGGTGCTCTTAGTGATTTATTTTTCAATGCTTTTTCAATTGCTGTCTATAGTCTAGTTAGGGGACACATGATAATGGAACGTAGGGAAAAATCTCTGACAAGGACACTGTGAAAATATAGCTTTTATTGTTGTGTTCCTATGGTAATGTTTAGGCCTAATTCCTGGTTCCAAAGCCACCACCATATAATAAACACAGAAAGTGTAAGGAAATCTCACCAACAAGCACTGTGGCAGTAATAAAAAATAAAAACTAACAGAAGTTCTATCGCTTCCCCAACCTATCCAAAATCAATTCATTTTTGGCTGCAGTTCTTTTTTACATTTTGACAGAAAACAAACTGTAAGTGACTGACAGAACTTTTCTTTATTTTGTAGCAGGTGCTTGCAATTTGAAATGTGTGTTTGTAAACTCACAAATTAAAATATTTTTGGTACTTACATGTTTAAGTGGCTAATACCTATGGCTAACTCAAATTCAAAAACACTGCCAGAATCTTTGGACACTATTTCTTCTTTCATTATCATATTTGTAAACCAATATGAAATTTAATAACACTTTCTTGGCATATACAGCCTAAGAGCTGGTTCCCACTGGGGCGACTCAAAATCGTCCCGACTTTGAGTCGCCCGTGCAGCGCGACTTCATCGTGGCTTGCAAGCAACTTCTCTAATAGAATTTAATGCAAGCAGCTCCGAAGTCACCCCCAAGTAGTGCAGTAACCTTTTTCTAAGTCGGAGCAACTTGAGTCGCTCTGATTAGAATGGTTCCATTGCAAAGAATGGAGCACGACTTGTCAGGCGACAAAGTCTTCTGACAAGTCGTGGCAGTGTGAACAGGGTCTAACAGTCAACAACAAAATCAGAGTCACATATTTTTAAAACAATATTATATCTGAAGCTATCATTACAGTTTTGAGAAGCTGCTTGTATTAAAATGATATGCCTTCAGTAATAAAGCACCTGGTTAATTCCAAGTGTTGATGTTAGCATTGCTTTGGCAATATTTAAAGTTGTGAAATAAAAACATTCTAAAACTTTTGTGAAAAAAAAGAAAGATATGTGCTTGTCCTTTAAATGTAAAGGTGTTTGAAACATGAAAAAAATTTTCAACCCACTAAAAGCTTAGTCGCTGATATCATTTCTGGGTCCATCTCTGACATCACTTCCAGTTCCATGGAATGCATGCCGGCTCTGTGGCTTCAAGTGGCAGTGTGAGGAATAGGTCCTTACAAGGGAGCTATTTGTCCTGGTGCCTTTCCTTGGCATCTGCTCATTTGAGTGCATATATTTTATCTTGAATACCCACTTGTTTAATAAAACTTACTACACTATAAGCATTTTCTCTGGGCTTTCGGCTGGTTGTTTCTGCTGAATAAGAACTGACAGTGGCCTCCATAGACATACTGGTTCCATTTATCCCATATCCTGGATTTGATATCTAGCGCTTGCAGGCTGTTCTGTCAGCTGTAGGGATCTGGTGAGTGAGGGATTTATCTACACATGGTGGAGCACATTGTTGTTAAGAAGATTTTAGCACCTAGTTATTTTCAAGAACATGGTAATTGGGGGCTTCATATATATTTTAGACATTACATTGATTATAATGTATAGATTTGCTTTAATTGTGGGTAAAAATGTATTTCATTTTTTTTTTTCTTGGTGAAGATTTATTTACATGTTTTAAACACTTTTATATTTAAAGGGCCAGTGGATATCTTTATTATTTTTCACATATGTTAAAGTGTTGGTTACACTTGGAGGGGCTGTGATATTGTCTACCCACTTGTGGGTAGGCACCCTCTCATCTTAATTAGATTTTAAACTTTTGCTTTTCAGTGAATTATGATTATTTGACATGTAAACTGACTCCTCAGGGATACAATCATCTAGTTAAATCCCAGCAGATTGCAATACATCATTGATTCTCTCTACCTGCTGTACAATTCTCATTGTATCAAGATAAGAAGAAATGGCTGAGCATCACTGGAGTTCCAAATGCCTTTATTGTGATTTCCAAAGTGGCACAACAAAACACCAACCAGTCTAGGTAGATGTGTTTCAGACAGTACAACAGTACAACACAGTACAACTGTGCTTAATCATTGATTAAGCACAGTTGTTCTGTGTGAAACGCGTCAACCTGGACTGATTGATGTTTTGTTGTGCCACATTGGAAATCACAATAAAGGCATTTGGAACTCCAGTGATGTGTGGCTGTTTTTCTTATCTTGATATTGTTCACTGAGGCGATCCGGGGCTAGCACTCATGTGGAGGTTCCATCCGACTTACTCATCTCATCTGGCGCATCAGATCTTTCTTACCAATTCTTATTGTTACTACCTTGCTTTCTAGAGTTCTCGGCTTTGGAACTTGTGATATGCAGACCAGGGAGACCTAAAGTGCAACTATGGAAAAACAGCTAAAAAACACCTTACATACTACTGCTTTGCCAAGGAATTAGTAGTTCTATTCAGCCAGTCTTGAGATTTACACACCTCTGTAACACTGCACAGCTGGAAAGAGCCAATTACTTCTTTCCAGTCTATCTTTACTGATTTCTAGATTAGATCCCTGTAAATTGGATAGGGTTGATGATGCTTCCTCTTCGCTAAATGGAAACAGACAGTAGATAGGTAAGATAGGAAGCTGCATCGGTAATAAATACGTCACCTCAATGGCTGTGCAGTTGGGGAAACTGTGTAAAAAGTACAAGAATGTAAAAGTAAAATATTTTGAAACATATATATATGTATATTATCCATCTATGATGTTTTCCAAGAGTTCTGTATTCATTTTTCAAATATACCTTTTTTTTAGAGACATATTATAAACATATTTCTTATTATGTACTCTATTTATTATGCATTCCCAAAGCTTGTTGGGATTGTAGAGTTATCTCACAATAACAAACAAAATTACTAAAAGCCAGATAATGTGAATAATAGCGGGCATTTTTATAGATTGGTATTTCCGGTACTGAAAAAAATTGTGTGGCAGTCTGAGACACTCATTGGGGTTTACTGTCTTTGTCTATCTCAAAGCATTTCTGTTCCAGTCCACCTTGACACCTTTGGTATTCCCACTCGCATTGGATTCTTAAATGTTCCAATCCACCCTGGAGCCTTAAGTGTTCTCACTTATGCTATGTCATTCTCTGTAACATGAACTGAAATAAAAATTCAACAGCATTCAAAGCAGATTGCAGATCCTGGATCTCAAGTGAAGAGACCTTGACTTTCAAGATTTTGTCTTTCAGAAAAAAATAAATTGTTGAGTGAATTAACATTATGTACCAAAGCTGAAATATTGATGTTTGGTGAACTGACCCTTAAATAATAGTTACTTTTTGAAGCAGAGGAGAGCTCACCTAGAAAGTGCTAAAACCAGCTTTGGGCCACTTGTGTGTTTTAGAAGATCAGGCCTTTCCTAAAAAAGTGGCTCCGGTTATGCAACATTAATTATAGACACTTGCCTTTAATTGCACAAAATTACTGGATAATGTTGTTTAAGATCTTAAAGATGAATTTCAGATCCTTCTTTAACCCTTCTGGCTTACTTACTGCATTGTAGATGATAATACAAAAGGAAATGTTTTAAATAACTGATTTACCCTTGCAAAGGTGGTTGTACCACATTATCCAGCAAGAGGCTGCAGCACAAACCAGTGGCCCTCTGAAAGTTCTATAAATCAATATTACAAGGTTCCATAGAAACATTGAAATAGTTTGAATTGAAGATAGTGTTAAAAGGAGCAATGAAGGAATGACTTACTTGCTGCCTGGATTTGTTCCTAAAATGCTGTCATATTTTTTTTACAGCGGTTCCTAGAACAAGTGCAACTCAGTGTAGCTCGGTGCCAGAGCCACGTTTTGGAAAAAGGATTGGAAATGAGTTTGCCGTTGGATCTGTTGTTTTCTTTGAGTGTAACCCAGGATATATCCTCCATGGATCCGTGTCCATCAGATGTGATGCAGTGCCTAATGCCTTGGCTCAGTGGAATGACACTTTACCAACATGCATTGGTGAGTGACCCAAAGCTATACTTTTGTGTCATCTTTCAAAAGATGATGTATTGACCTTACAATACTTCCTTGTTGAGTACAGACTATTCAATTACTAATTAAAAAGTAAACTTTTAATGCAGAAAAACTAAATTTTACTTTTTCCCAGTAGGCATTTGTACCAAACTGTTCAGCTCATTGTGTATGTTATGATGGCCATACATGAATTGAAATTTGGCTGGCTGAGCAGGGAGCGGCTGAATTTTGATTCATTCATGAACAAGATGGTTGTATAGAAGTCAATCTATTGATCAACTTCTGTACAACTTCCCTGTTGGAACATGTTCACTCAATCAGCACTGTCAGCTATAGACAGCAGCACTGATCAGTGTATTATGACAGCGGGGAATTCTCCCCACTATCAGAGTACAATAGCTCAGTGGGGAGGATTACTACCCATTGGTTGAATGAAAAAAAATGAATCATCTATGGGCTGCCTTACTTTCATTTCCATGGCAAGTCAACATACAAATTAATTAAACCCCTCTTCTTTTTTATCTTACAGCAATCTTTTATTTACGTAATAGTATTTGACATATGGTTGATTGTGGAAAAGAAATAAAAAATAGATGTTAGTCAAGACTAATACATTGTGTTCTGCTCAAATATCAATATTAGTTCATTCCAGGACTTCAAGTGATATAAATAGTTATTCTAGAAAACTTTCATTAAAAAATAATCAAAAGTAATCAGCTGAGATGTTCTCTAAGATTTGTTATGTGCCTTTGATGGCAAATAAGGACATATTTATTGTTTTTCAATGACATATTCAAAGAAATAACTTTCAATTCCTAAGGAAAAGGTCTATAGATTTACTTTTCTTTTAATAA
This sequence comes from Pelophylax lessonae, assembly GCF_965119305.1. Lineage (NCBI taxonomy): Eukaryota > Metazoa > Chordata > Amphibia > Anura > Ranidae > Pelophylax > Pelophylax lessonae. The sequence continues at coordinate 501,312,894 of NC_138772.1, read as the reverse complement.
AATATATAAGAATGTAATCAGTGTCTATATAAGAAGTAGATAGAATGATTTAACTTTCCAATATCTGCTAAAACTGAAATATCAGTTTTTGTTCTTATGACCCATTAAAGTGTATGTAAAAACCCCACAATGAACACCCCTTTTGGCTTCTTTTGGTCGGTTAAACATAGTATTGAAATCATTTTGTTTTATCTGTTTGATAAGTGCAAAAAAAAAAAAACCTAAGGTAGGTGTTTGTAATCCTATTAAACATCCTTATCTAGGTTGACAATGCTGCCCATCAATAGATACAGTAATTTGAGCAGACGTTGTCACCATAGAACAGGAGGCATGCTAGTGGCAGGATCATCAGGTGAAAATAAAGGAAAAACACAGCCACCACATCTAAGGACCGGTAAACCGTAGTATATAAAATGATCACTCTTGGACTTACACTTTAATGAACACTGGTTAATTCCAAAACATTTCACTTTTCTGCCTAATTACAGGCTGCTGTAGGTACTGATGTGATTTACTAAAGCTTAGCCAAGTGAACTTTTGCTACATTCAAACACCCAATCATGTTCAGAATAATTTAAGAAACAATAATTTCTTATGCACAATTGGAAGTAAATACAGCTTCACTAAGTGAAAAATGTTCTACTAAACTAATAAACTCCACTATGGTAAAGGAGATGATTGGGGTTATTAAAAACAAAAAACAAAACAACAAATATACATGCTTACCGCCATGTTGCAGCATTACTGCCTGCAACTGAGAGCCAATTCAGCATAAAGCAGCCACTCCGGCCATACGCATACATGTGATAACAAAGCAGAGGGCCCCCTGCCAAGCTGCCACATTTACAAAATGTGAACTGCTGGCAAAAACAAGTTATAGTGTGTGTAAAGGAAAAAAAAAAGTGATTAAACATACACAGGAGAAAAAGTTGACTAAACATACACTTTAGGGTCAATTTATAAAACATTTGTTGGGTGAATGTCAAATGTGTGTTTATACTGCATGAATTAGGGCTGTAATCTCTCTAATAGAGTAATCCTTATGATTGTTAGCTCCATATAATGACCAAAATGCAGTATATTTTATCATTGAGGCATTTCAGGAAACGTAGTCACTAGACGGAGCTGCCGATCAGGGATTAATCTATTGGAGAAATTATAGCCAAAATGTGTGGAGTATAAACAAAAAGTGTGTGACATTCATTCAATCAATGTTATAGAAATAGACCACTTTACAGTTTTCACCTCTGTGCAAAAATGCCCAATTTAAAATGTATAAATATTCATTATGTATTGAAATAAATACAGCTTTTTTTATGTAGTAGGAATTTTGAAAGTTATACCGTGTGTGCTAATAATTGACTATTTTTTAATTAGATAATAAACTTATTAAACATTAGCACAACTGTCATGGGAAGTACAAAAATGATTAATGTCTCATTTTAACTTTAATAAAAAAAATAGAAAAATAACAAAAATGATCTTGCCTGCCAACATGAGAAAAGGGATGCATGGCCTGGCAGCAAACAGGTTAATTGGTGTAATTTTGGAGACAGGCAGAAAAATACATTTAAAATAACAACAAAGTAGGGAAGGGGTGACTTTGTAGTGACACTTTATCTTTGTTGGTATTCTGTGATGGACCAATGTTCCTTCTCAGGTGAGTAATCTCAAAAAAGGAAAGTGTTTACAGAACATCTTCTTTGACCTCTAATAAATCTGGCGAGCAACTAATGCTCGTCCATTCGGATATCAGTATTATATTTTGCTAGAAGCAATAGCATTTTGGTTTTATTTTCCAAACTGTTCTTTAAAGGGACTTCCTAAGCATCTTATGCAAAAATATATTAAAACAATCAATTGCATTTAATTAAAAATGCTTAATCACATTGTCCTCCACTGAACCACTTCTGCTTCTAATGAAATTCTTAAAATCAAAAATTAGCCATTAAGTAAGTCCAGTCAATGAATAATATTACAGAAGGTCAAAAATGTGTTTAAAATGCATAATTTGAGGATTATAAGGTCAAGTAACAGTAGTAAAAAAAGGATGAATGAAAGGTCAACTTTTTCAGTTCATGGAGTGCTTTTCACTGCTGGAAGCTACAGTGCAGCTTTTATGAATAGAGGAGGGCACAGAAAGGGTGGGCATAGTCGGCACTTTTGATTAGTACATTTGACAGGTCCAGATGACTCGTATTATAAAGATACAAAACACATACTGTTTGATTTACATTGTCCCTTCTCTTTATTTATGTGGATGATGACACTGTCATTATTTTAATTTAAAAAAAATCTAACCAATCATTTCCCAGCCTGCCTGTAGGGAAACATAAGAACAGGGGCGGACTGAGAACCCTTAGGGCCCCCGGGCAAAAATAAATTAAGGGCCCCTTTCCAGGCCCCACCCATGTTCCGCCTTCAGTCAACCCTTGCCCCACCTCCAGCCACATCCACACCCTGCCTCCAGAAGAAGGGTGGCACCTGCTATGCCAGGCCCAGACGCAGAAGATGGGAAAGCAGCGTTCAGGATACATAGTTGAGGGAGGGGACACTATAATGGGTGCAGTGTTGCCAACCCCCCTGAGTGAAATTTACTGAGAGGGTGTCCAAAATTTACAAGACAGAGCCACAACAAATTTACTAACAGAGCCATATTTTTTACAGACAATTCAAAAAATTACATAAAATGGCTAATTTCAGTGCAAAACAGTGCAAATATCAATATTTAAGCTATATATTGTTCACACATATTACTAGTGTGATTAGCAATGTGTTTTAGGTATAACAAAAGGCCAAAAACATATTTCTCCATTTATATGCAGGTCAGGTTAATAAAACCTAACACAGGGTTTTCCTTTACAGTGTAAGTGGGAACTCTGAGGACCCTGACATTAAAGCAGAGTTCCACCCTAAAATTAAACTTACCTCCATCTTCATGCCCGGGGTCACCTGAAAAACAAATGGATAATCGCAATTTTTTTTACTTACCTGGTTTAGAAGAAAATATACTTACCTTACTTCCTCTTCCTCCCCTCGGCGGGCATGGCGATTCGTCACTTCCTGGGAGCTGAATGTCATCACTCCCAGGAATCAATGCGCCTGCACCGTCAATTCCAGTGCAGGCGCCGGCATGCCCAGAAGCTGTGCAGGGATGACGCTGCGGCACCGGAAGTGACGGCGGGCCGGTGCAGTGCATCGTGGGACCGAAGAAGACGGAAGAGGACGCAGAAGAGGATCGCGCTGGCTTCAGGCTGCCCACACCTGAGATAGCAGCGCTGGAGAAGACATTTTCAAGGTAAGTATTTCTTCTTACAGGTAAGTGCAACCCGGGACAGATCAGAGGCTAGCCATTGTGGAATGCACTAACCCTGACTGTCCCGGGGGTATTTTTATTAAAAAAAGCTTTCCCAGGGTGGAACATTGTGGACCCTGATGTAAAGGAGAACTCTAAGGACTCTGATGTAAGAGGCTTTGCTATGGACTAAAGGGAAACTCTGATGTAAAAGAGTCTCTGGTCACCACAGCCCCCTTTACACAAGAGTCCATAGAGCTCCCCCTTACATTACTGTCCACAGAGACTGCATACAATGCACAAGAGATGGTCAGAGACTGCGGACATGGCACAAGGGGCAGACCGAGACTGCGGGCATGGCACAAGGGATGGTTTGAGACTGTGGGCATGGCACAAGGGGTGGTCAGAGACTGCAAGCATGGCACAAGGGGCAGTCAGAGACTGCGGGCATGGCACAAGGGGCAGTCAGAGACAGCGGGCATGGCACAAGGGGCAGTCAGAGACTGTGGCCATGGCACAATGGGTGGTCAGAGACTGTGGACATGGCACAATGGGTGGTCAGAGACTGTGGGCATGGCACAATGGGTGATCAGAGACTGCAGGCATGGCACAATGGGTGGTCAGAGACTGCGGGCATGGCACAATGGGTGGTCAGAGACTGCGGGCATGGCACAATGGGTGGTCAGAGACTGCGGGCATGGCACAAGGGGCGGCTGGTACAATAATATTCACAGCCAGATTCTGACAGCATAAAGATAAAAACAGTTCGTATGCCCTACCTTCCAGAGATGGTATGGAGAAATCTTCATCTGTGGGTATCAGTGCCACTGTGCCCCACCCCCCTGGACTCACTCATCTCCAGGCTCATCTCCCTCATTTTCAGGCTCCTCCCCCTTGTCTCACATGGCTCCTCCCCCTCGCTTTTAGGCCCCCCCGTCTAGATCGGCTTCTCTTCCCCGGACTCCCCCTCATCTCACATGCCCTCCAGTTCAGCGCCGATTGTCTGTGTGTGCTGCTGAACTGGAGGCGTTCCTGTCCCTCTCTCTGCCACCGCCCATATGGAAGGTCCAGTGATCGATGCCTTGATGGCTGAAAAGAGGGGGCGGAGTCTTTTAGCTGAGGCTACCTCTCTGCCCTGCATCTGGCGCAGGAGTCAAATAGGCAGCGCCGGGCCCCTCCTCCCACTAAAGTAGCGCCAGCTGCCGGGCCCCTCCCCTCTTCCCACTTACATAGCCCCGATAGCCCGATGTTGTCTCTCAGACAACATCGGGTGAATTAATTCTGTACTTTGCGGCGGGCCCCTAACCGGCCGGGCCCTCGGACCACATCCGATATGCCCGACCGCTCAGTCCGCCCCTGCATAAGAAGGAGGAGCTGATGGTCCTCTGCTGCTGGTCTCATATTTTTTTTAACAAAAACAGCCTTTGAAATACAGAGTAAAACTAAATAGTTAATATCAATAAACGGTTGTAATATCATACAAATATATATTTGAAACCTGAAATCTTTAATTCAGTGCCAAAGGTACCTTTTGTATGTTGTATGCTCTTAGCCCCTGAGGCTAGAAAAAAAGTGCATTGCACACGTTTTTTTTTGGAACATAAGCAACAAAATGTGAGGCAAAATCGGTGAGACCAAACTTTTGACATTTTTCATGTTGCCATGTTGGCAGTCTCTGATGCTGAAATTATTATTTACCAGTTTTTGCTGTCAGTAAATATACAACGGAAGCATATCCTGTCAGCAAATTTGTAATGTCAGTCCCCAATGTTAAAGAGGAACTTCAGTCACTCCACACCTGCCCAATGGATTCCACTTTGTTTTACTGCGATCCACTGATCAGGGGCAGCAGCCCAGGTCCCAAACTGTCAATGTGGTCCTCCATCATCAGAAGCCAACTCCCTCTTCCTGGTTGGGCCATGCAGCGGCACGATCTGTCACTGACTGTGTCCACAGGACACAGCGAATGACTGATCACCGTACCAGCCCACTGCCATTGTCATGTGATCACTGTGACCAATAACAGCAGATCACATAACAGTTGTAAATAATGGATGGCTTCCTTTGATGCCATCCATTTTATACAATTGTATTGCTAGCCGTGATTGGTCACAGTGAGCACATGGTACAGACAAGCCAATCACATGTAACATGTGATTAGCTTTTACCAATCACAGCTAGTTACAACAAAATAACTAGTTTCATTCAGTAAAAATGGTTATACCAATGAAATTCATTAGTGTATGCAATCATAATGTGTAAAAAAAAAATCTTGATAATTTCCCCAGAGTAGTACAGTGTTAATATAGTAACAATGTATTGCTCTTGTCACAGTGTGTCACCAGTTATATGATAACGCTGCACTGCACTCTGGTGTGTAAACAACAAAAAATTTTTTTTTTTTTTTGCTTTCTCCATTTTCCAAATAATTGTGACAAAGAATTACAACTTCAAAAAACTTGCCATGCCTCTTAGTAAATACATTGGACTGTCTACTTTTCAAAAAGGATTCATTTGGGTATATTTGTATAGTTCTGCATTTTTGGGCCTCAAGAAATGAGATATGATGTCAGTACATTGAAATTGATCAATTTTCAGATATACTGTACAGTATATACCATAGTTTGTGGACCCTATATCTTTCCTACAGACTGTATAATATGCACTGATTTGTTTTTTTTTTTCATCAAAGGTAGGTGATGTTGTCATCACACAAAGTGACCTACAATAACATATTGGATGAAATGATAAAGAACATTGAATTGTGATGAGTTGTAGGCTACTTGTGCTGATTCTACTTAGAAAGACTTTATACTGTACATAGGATGCAGCTGAGGTGACCTTATCTGGGATTTTTCATTGGCATCTCAGCATTGCTTGAGTACATAAGGCCATTCTGTTATGTAACTGCATCTGCTTACAGGTAATCTGGTGTTTTGAGTACACCTAATCCAAAGCCTGTGGGTCTGCAGCCCAGGTATTCTAAACTCAACAATATTATTAGAAATTAGCTCAGATGTGTTCCGATCCTAGTTCAAAACCCCCTGAGTGAGATTGCCAGGAAGCTGTCACTGTACTGAGGTAATCACAAGGTGCCAAGCATTCCCGAGCCTGCATTACACATCCCTAGTATATATGCAGCTGTGTGGCGGAGCATGCTTGTGGTCCAGATTATTCGCCCAGTACAGGTGACAGCTTCATGGCAGGCTTGCTCAGGTGGATTCAGTCTAGGATCAGAACACATCTGAACTTGTCTCTAAATATAATGTGTAGCATGGGGGTTGCTGGATATAGTCTTCCCTCTGATTATCCTTCAGCCAGACACTTGGGTATTTTCACATGACCACCCACACACTCTTCCACTTGTTATCCAATGACCAGTCTAGGGTGTTTTTTTTTTATTTATTTATTGGCAGAACTTGAGTAGGAGAAGGAATTATTGGGATTCTCCAACTTTATCTATACACAGAAGAGGACAACTCTCACTTGGCCTCACTTGGTTGAAATAAATAGCAGACTCTCTGCTGAGCCATACTGCATTTGTATGGAAGGAAAAGTCCTTTGCTCGCTCTGGCAGCAGACTCAATGAACACTGACTCTTCAGGACACTAACCAGTATAATCTTTAGCCGGCACCCATCCACTGACTTCACTAGCTTGAAGGAATGGCCCTCAATGAACAGGCCCCTAGACGTGGATCTGTACTCACAGAAACCAGGAACAGATCCTTCCAGGTATATCCCCCTCTCAGTATATCCCTCTCACAACAGCCCCCTCCCTCAGGGACCCTGCTCTCCAGCCAAAGACCCCTGCACATGTTCACTCTTGGTATTTATACAGTCAGGTATTTATACAGTCACCCAGCATGCCTTGAGGCACTTTCCTCTGCCAATGGCCAGGGCTGTATCTACGCCCATGCTCCCATTTGTCAGGAATCCTCCCACTATACAATATGCCCCATCCCATTGGACCAGTGTGAAACAAGCAGACAACATGAGCAGCATCTGATCACACTGAGCAGACCCTATCAATGGATCACTGCTTCCTGTTAGGCAGTTCCCTTGGTAAGCAGGAAAACCCAAAAACTATACACTCTCTAGCACCTACTTAGGAGGGTGCTACAAATGCATATTATGATAAACATTTCTAGTCATTCAACAATATATTAACTTCCTGCCCTTAGACAATTTATTGCTAGCTTTACTCTAGAGCTGCACAGCAACACTGAATTGGCTTGCAATAGACTACAATCTCTATGCTATCCTGAATATAAAAGTTATTTAATCAAAGTAAGTTTGGAAAGTGCTTTTCATTTAGGAAGAAAGGCAATGTTTACTAGACTGCATTAGCAGTGCCAAGAATGATTTTCAATGCTGCCTGGAGTTGGAGAATATACAACATGATTCCTTGAGCGTAGTGCATGGCGCTTTTTGTTGACAAACCTTGTGCGTCGAACGACTCTCTCCGCTTCTCCAGCTCCATGAAAGCAGCAAATGTAATCATTCATTATATGATGTACTGTTTTGTATAATGAAATGAAACAAGAGATTCAAATCCAATTATTTATCAATCCAGCGGTAATATATGCCGTTAGGATCAGATAGAGCTTGATCTGTGTTTTAAATGAAGTATAGAAGAGCATACATTAAATTGCTCTGTGTCTCAGACGTCCCCTGGATTGTTTCACTTACAGATATCACTCATCAATCATCCAACACAGCTTTTGCTGGTAATTATTTAAACATTTTAATGCCACCGATTTTATATCCATTCTACCTCCCACTGATACGATCAATTATGCATGGCACAAGACATTGCTGCCGTAATCTTTACAGGGTTAAGTTGTATTGCTCTACAAATTCCTGGAGTCTCCCTGCATTTAAAAAAGGCTTTTGAAAGAGTTGATAATGCTGGTCTGAGGCAGTGATACATTGCCTTGTGATGCTAATGACAAAGCAACACATCAATCTTGTTTTTTTTTAGACTAATGAAAGCAGGCAGAATAGCTGGGCATGGGTAGAAGGTTATATCTTGCCTCCTTTGCTCTATTCCTCTCGTTTATGACCTTAAATAATTTTTTTCTTGGCAGTTATTTGTTTGACTTTATTTAAAAGGCTGGTTTCTAATAGTTCTAAATTGCTAGAAGATAAGGGCTTTATTGCATTTCAACAACAATGCTTGCTTTTTCCATTTATTACTATAAATGGATTTCTAGCTGAATGAAAATCTTTTAAGGGGACAATTGTATAACAACAACCTTTTGGTTCATTTTATGTGTTCCTTGAAAAAATAAAATAAAAAAATAAAACACACAATACAAATCCATGCATAATGGATTTTTATCTTCATACTGAGTTGCCATACGCCAGCTAAAATCTATTTGAATTGGATGGGGCTGATTATGGAGAACAAGAGGGGGTACACACATAGGGCCTGATAAACGACTGATGGTTCACCCAGAGTTGATGCATGGAAAACTGATTTATGGACGAAAAAAATTGGTGAAGTTGAAGTGTTTGAAAAGTAAAATGCAAGTAGTGCCCCAAAGGTTACAAAATCCCAAAGTGTGACATGTCATATGAAAGTGGCATGATCTGCACCAAATAAATAATGGTTTAGAAAATAAGTTTGTCAAATTTTAATCCAGATGTTTTTCCTCCACAACCACCGATCATAGTTTATCAGGTCCATAGAATTACAGGTGAGGGAGGGCACAGGGAGATTGTCACCAGTGCAGATATGTTTAGCAAGTTGTGTACTTATACTGAACTATAACAGTATAAATTGATAGAATAATGTTGATGCGGGTGCTTAGAGGGGCCTGTGCAGAGAATAGCTTATACTGTATGTAAAGCCAAAACTTTTTTGGATGGAATAAAGCTAGCTATACTCACAAATAAGGCGAATGGAAGGTAGGGCCTTCACCAGGACATTGTAGTATACACTGACGAGCAGTTGCAGCTGATTAGAAAATGCACCCCTTACCTTTGAAAGAATTTAATTACACCATTGACTTCTGTCAAGATGGACCATCACACACACTGACTGAAATTTGGCCAGTTCAGTCATTTTTTTAAATGGTGTATGGCCAACTTAAGAAATGGTTAGGACCCCTATCAGTTTTTTTATTGAATACAGTGTTGAGGTTTCCCATAATGCTCAGACATTGCGCATCCAATGTGGGATAAGGCCCTGTTCACACTTGTGAATGGGGCTGTTTGCAATTACCCACAGGAAACTTAGTGGGGATCCATACAAGTAGGTACAGACAGGTAACTCCCTTGAAAGCAACAGAAGTCAGACAGCACCTGCAGCTAGTCGCGGGCATTTGCATTTCTGGCTCATGCAGCAATTACATTTGGATGATCAGCCCTGGATGCAGACAGTCTGTGTCCAGGGTCAATTATATGCAGGTAATTGTTGCATTAGCAAGAACATGTGATAAGTGGCAGGCGTAATCAATGGGAGCTTTAAATGGGGCTTCCTATCTGCACCCATGTATATGGTTCCCCACTAAGTCTCCTGCGGGTAATTGCAAACAGCCCCATTCACAAGTGTGAATGGGACCTGAGTCCTGCCTTCTAATAGGTTTTAAAAACCTCTCTTAAGGAAATTTTTCTGAGCATTTAAATTTTGTCTGTTATCTTAACCACTTAAGCCCCGGAGGATTTGGCTGCTCAAAGACCAGGCCCTATTTTGCGATTCGGCACTGTGTGACTTTAACGGACAATTGCGCAGTCATGCAACACTGTACCAAAATGAAATTGACGTCCTTTTTTGCCACAAACAGAGCTTTCTTTTGGTGGTATTTGATCACCTGTGTGATTTTTTTTTTTTGCGCTTTATTCAAAAAAACAGTGACATTCTGAAAAAATAACTATATTTTTCACATTTTTTTATATGAAATTCTCAAACAGAAATGTAAAAATCAAATTTTTTTAACAAATTAGGCCGATTTTGTTTTCTGCTACATATTTTTGGTAAAAAAAAAATTGCAATAAGCGTATTTTGATTGGTTTGCGCAAAAGTTATTGCATTTACTAACTACGGGAAAGATTTATTTCATTTTTATTGTTTTTTTTAAACTAGTAATGGCGGCAATCTGTGATTTTTTTTGCGGGTCTGCGACTTTGCGGTGGACAGATCGGACCCCTGACTGACATTTTTGACACTTTTGGGGGTACCAGTGACATTATTACAGTAATCAGTGCTATAAATATGCACTGTTACTATAAAAATTACACTGGCAGGGAAGGGGTTAACTTTACCAGTGATCAGTGGGTTAAGTATGTCTCTAGGGGCGTGATTCTAACTTTGGGGGGGCGTGGTTTGTGATGTAATCACAGAGACATATGATCCTACATAGCAGGATCGCATAGCCTCTGTGATTACTTCAGTGAGAATGACAGACGGATGTGTTTACATCATCGGAGCCACTGGTCACACGCGCTGGCTCCCCAGGGAACGAGTGGGGGCTCCCCAGGCTCGTGGGCGAGCGATGTACCCCTACATCACTTTGCCTGTAAGGGGCTGACTGCCACAGTAAATAGTAGTGCGGCGATTGGCAAGTGGTTAATAAGAATTGAGGGGAAATCTCCTTTGTGAACACAAACAGTGATGAAATCTTGACAGAGGTTCTAAACTTACCTTACTTTAAAGCCCCACACGGGGCATCAGAAAACATTTACCCTTTGCTGCAGGGCTCCTAGTTAATAAGCATTTGTCCAGAGGTTGACAGGAGGCCAATTTATGTTATATATTTATAAAAGTTATATGTAGAAAGTCAAATAATACATTCTAAATTCATATAAAACCCCATTAAATTATGTTTTTGCCTGGAATTCAGCTTAAAATGTAAGAACAATATTTTAAGATTTGCTTTATATTTAGAGAATATCAAAATAGTTGAAATTAGACATTTTTGTCACTATTATTGCATGCAAATATTGACCTGACTTTATAGGGTATGTATATCCAAGAGTAGATTAGGTAATGGGTATAAACTCTGTCATTGTATTTTTGCTGCCTGTGTCCCATTAGGGAGATTTCCCTTCACTTCCTGTCCGTAAAACAAGTAAGTGTGCTAGGCATAGATAGCACATTTTTGTGGGTTTATATTCTCAAAGGTGACTGTTTTGTTATAACCAAAATAGTATAATATTAGGTATTTAAATAAGGACATTTGCAGCTTTGTATCTTTTTTTTTATCATTTGAAACTTCTTTTAGTGGAGAAAGTCAACTTCTACAAAGTTGCTAAGCAGTCCAAACATGAAAAAGGTAGAGACCCAGTGATATATATTAATGATAACATAAATGTATATATTATTTTAAGAATGTTGAGCTTATCCTTAGTAGATATAAAGAAATGTCAGGGCAGGTGATAGACTTTGAAGCCAAAGGGAAGCAAACCTCAAGAGATATCAGATTCATTTACATTGGATGCAGGAAGTCGTTTTCAGGCAAGTACAGATCTATAATACACTAGAATAATGAAAATTAATATAGAAATGTAATGCTTGCCAAAAAGGGAAGATCTTTGAAAAAATCTACACATATACACCTCCTGTTATGTTTGATCCTCCAAAAATATTTGATTTTTAGAAATCTATATTTACTTTTTTGGTCTGGTTTAAAAATGGACCTAAAACACCAAATTGATCATCTCATTATTGAAATAATTACATTGAGTTGAGCTCTCATTTATTTTTGTATTCCATATTGGCATGGGCAAATCTTAGCCAGTCTGATGGCTGCTCCAATTTCATTTATAAAAATCTGAACATGTACTGTATACGCAGCAAACTTAAAAACAAATGTTTGGAATATACATTCTGTAACATCGAAAGTAGTTTTAGCACGATTAACCTCTTCTGGACTGGAAGATTTTCCCCCTTAATGAGCAGGCCATATTTTGTGATTCAGCACTGCGTTACTTTAACAGACAATTGTGCGGTCATGCAACGCTGTACTTATTTCCCACAAATAGAGTTTTCTTTTTGATCACCTCTGCGATTTTTATTTTTTGTGCTATAAACAAAAAAAGAGCGACAATTCTAAAAAAAAAAAAAAAATGTTTTTCACTTTCTACTATATAACATTCCCAAAGAAAAATTTAAAAATCAAAATGTTTTAAGATTTTAGGCCAATTTGTTTTCTGCTACATATTTTTGGTAAAAAAAATCTCAATAAGCGTATAAAAGTTATTGCGTCTACTAACTACGGGAAAGATTTATGTAATATTTTAATTTTTTTTAATAATAATAATGGCGGCAATCTGCAATTTTTAGTGGGACTGTGACATTGCAGAGGACAGGTCAGACCCCTAACTGACATTTTTGACACTTTTGGGGGGACCAGTGACATTACTACAGTAATCAGTGCTAAAAATATGCACTGTTACTGTAATAATGACACTGGCAGGGAAAGGGTAAACACTGTGAGTGATCAAGGGGTTAAATGTGTACCTAGGGGCGTGTTTCTAACTGTATGGGTATTGGGCTTGTGAAATTATCACAGAGACCTGTGTTCCTATATATAGAAGGATCACAGGAGCTCTGTGATCATTTCAGAGAGAAGAACGGTCAGCTGTGTTTACAACAGCCGACTGTTCTCTCTCAGCGGGGAAAGAATGCGGGTGTCAGGAGGCAATCAGAGCCACCTGCTCTGTGCATCAGGGTCCCTGCTGCCAAGTGGGGGCAGGAGCGCGCCGGCGCACGCTCACCCTCTAGCTGATGGCGCACGACCGACGTAGACCTACGTCGTTTCGTGCAGGAGGGCCGCCCTGCCACAGTAAATCGGGGGCGGGCGGTCCGGAAGTGGATAAATAGTTATTCAGAAGTCTTTGAAGGTCATTCAATTGGTCACTGGTAAGAAATTTCTTCCTGTACAGGTTGACAGAATATGAGACCTGAAAACCACATGGCCAAAAACAAAATAACATTCAGATTAGTATAAAGGTGTGTCCATGCCATGCTACCAGCTATACTTTGGACAAAAAAATATTCCAAAATCTTTAACACCCATGTGGGATATTTTAGGCATAAACATTTAAAATACAAATATATAAATAAATAAATATATACATATATATATAGTCTTTATTACAAACTTGTCATAAAACGCCAGCATACAAAAATTGTTGGGCTGACACATTTGTACAATTAATATAAACCACCAAACATCAAATATATTCTATGGTAATCACTATTATAATCACATTTTGATAGTGAGTCATATGTGGAACCCAACGCGTTTGTAATTCTGCTTCTTCATCAGGGGACCAATGGTGGTGTTTCTATTATTGCAGCAACAAGTACTCAAAAGTAGTCAGCCATAGGAAATGATCCAAAGTTTGTCAGAAGTGCTACCAGAACACAAACTAATTACACCATGCAGGGCAAAAGATAGCCAATGTGTTTTGGGGGCCACACAATCAAACTTTCATCAGGACTGGGTGACAGAATGTTAAATGGATTCAAATGCACTTGTCTTGCCACTTCTACTGTGAACGTCGGCACTGATTGTTGTTTATAACATTCTCTGCCTGCAGATCAGGCTGCTTAGGACCACTTTTGAGTCCATTTAACGTTCTTTCATTTTACCTAGCCCTGATGAAGGGGATTGTGTGGCCCTTGAAATATACCAACTGTCTTTTTCTCTGCTTGTTGTAACCAGTTGAACAATAAAGACTTTGGATTTGGTGCTCTCTTTGAATGTTTACACTTGGATAACCTAGTTAGGGGTTCAAAGTCTTCCTTACTCTATCCAAAACCTCAAAACCAAAAACAAAGTTGGCATTTAATATGCTTTGAAGATGAACCCTTAGCACAATAAACTTTAATTTAAATGTATTCCTTAAAAGCCACAAAGGATAAATATCCAGTTGCCTTTTCAAACCACAGCTCTGCTCACTACACAGTCTAGATGCAGGACAGTGATGATGTCACTGCTACATTTACAAAGTAATATCTGGTCTTGAAAAGGCATTTGGTGCTCACAAATCCACACAGTGAACGTATATTCTTTTTGGCTACTGAGGAATATATTTAAATAAAAGTGGTTGTAAAGTCAGAAGGTTTTTTTTTTTCTTAATGCACTCTATGCATTAAGATAAAAGGCCTTCTGTGTGCAGGAGCCCCCCTCAGCCTCCCCTAATACTTATTTGAGCCCATCTCTTTCCAGTGATGTTGTAGGAGTGTCTCGGCTGCCTGAGACTCTCCCTCCTCATTGACTGAGATGGCAGCGTGGTGCCATTGGCTCCCACCGTTGTCAACTAAATTCAGTGAGCCAATGAGGAGAGAGAGGGAGTGGGGCCGGGTCATGGCTCTGTGTCTGAATGGACACTGGGAGCTATGATTATGCTCAGGTGCCCCCATAAGAAGCTGCTTGCTTTGGGGGCACTCAACAGGAGGGAGGGGCCTGGAGCACCGAAGAGGAACCCGAAAAGAGGAGGATCCGGTCTGCTCTGTGCAAACTCAATGGCACAGAGGGTAAGTATAACATGCTTGTTATATTTTACAAAAGAAAACAGACTTTACAATCACTTTAATGTTTTTATGCCTGGAGTTAAAGCAGTATTTAACCCAAAAGAAAACATTTATTATATTGCAGCTTACCATTTTTTTATTCAAGCTCAAGCTCTCCAGCAAAATGTATCAGTTTACATGGATGAGACAAGCTACTTAACACTGGCAGGGGTGATTTGAATGATCCGTTTTAATTTAATTATGCAAAACCTGGAGTCTGGCTTCAATGAACAAGCAGACAGAAGGGCTGGTAGTTCCTACAGGCAGTAGAGCTGGGAGCAGTTCTACAGAGGAGAGGAGATACTCCTGTATGCAGTTTACCACTTACTGTACTACTTTCTAAAGGGGACTGAGAGCTCTTAGTCCTCAAGAGACTTTTGCTTTTAATCACTGAAGGCTGACGGTGTTCAGGAAGGAGGACAGTCCAGGACTTTGTACATAAAAAGGAAGGTGTCCCCAATCATTGTTTCGGTCAAGTTGGGTATCCCATAACCGTTTCTCCCCATTCAAGTTATTACCCCCAATAAAACAACAAAACCAAGCTCAGAGACAAATTTTTTGTGTCTGGATGCGAGTGAGAAATGGTTGTTGCCCAGCTGTGCAGGGATAGGGGAACCAGTTATCAGCAGTCCTTGTGAGGGTAGTGCTACACTTTTAACATTCCCCCTCCCCCCACAGACTGACAATGGTGCTGTCTGCTGAGCCTCCTGTGCTCATTCTGCCAGACTTATGCCTCAGTACTACAGGAGGTGTGTTACTGGCCAGATCACCAGGTGAATATAGAGGGAAAAAAAAAGCCAAACAAAAGAAAATTGATGCAGCCACTACATCTAATGATTGGTAAGCTGGAATATAATACATTTTTGGTTTTGGGTTTAAAACCTCATTAAGCTGCAATACATTAAAGTTTTGTTCTTGGGTTAAGAGATCCTTTAATGGTTAGAATATTTGTATGCACAACACACACTACCCGAACAAGTCCAGAATTCATAAACTGACCAGTCAAGGCAAAAAAGTAACTTAACTATTCCGTTTTAGGAACACATAATACCCACAGTTCTGCAATTAAAGCCCATAAAATGTTACCTCCGGAATCCACTGCAGACCTGAGGTAGTAATGCTCCTGAGATACACGGGAAATAAACTAATTAAAATATGCTAAATATATTCAAGTGATTAAAATGCTCAGATATCTCAGGAGTACAGCTTAGAAGTCTTTACCGTTATTTGTAGATAATGAAATGTTATCAGGAAAAAAACATGACATTAACCAAACTCTAATGCTTTCCATTACAGCTGTTATTTTTGCATACAGTATCATTATCTTGGTGAAAGTGGCACTAACGTCAAGCAAAGATTACCTGTTGCCGATTAGGAAGAGTTGGTTTAGTGACTCTGCACAGATGGCTAAGGGCTCAGAATAACGGCCCAGGGAAACATCTTGTTTTACAGGGAGCCAAGCGGACAAATTGAGGAAAAGTTTCACAATATGGTTTCAGATTTAAATATTTAACAGTAACAAGTTTCTCATGTCAGAGAACAGTTGAAGACATTGCAGAAATAGTTTTTACATTTCAAATTAATTCTAGCATTGTGAGTAATCTGATAACACTTTTGCCGACTGCTGCATTGATGCTGTGTAGACATGGGGCTCTCCTAACTTAGTGCCTGAACATTATAGATATTCCAACATGAATGAACCCAAATGGAATTCAAACTTAATAACTAGGGTTGTATGTATGTAGGGCAGGTGCTTGTAGACACAAAAACTTATGGGCCTTAAAGAGGATCTGTAATGTTGAAATGGACCCTCAAAAAAGTATACACCAGCGCTTTAAAAAATCTGTCCAGATATAAAAACAAAGTCCTTAAAATGATGTTTACACTTTAAACTTTCACCATATTTTTAGACCTTTCATACAAATGGGTCAAATAAAGTGTTATGAAATAGACATTGATGTGCTTCTTATCTTCACTTCATCTCCTTTTCCTCTTCCTAAAATCATCATTGCGTTCAGTAGGAAATCCATAAATAAACAAAAAAGGTATAGAGTGAAGTAAATTCTAATACTCAGAACCACACCAAAATATAATGTTCTCACATTTAAATTAAAAATACGTGCCTGAAACCCCAAAGAAGCAAGCAGAGGGCAATGGTTTGCCCACCAGTATTGCCAGCAGTAGAGTTGAGCGAACACTTGGGTTCGGCAGGTACGGCCGAACTTGAAAAAAAAGTCCGGGTTCGTGACCCGAACTTAACCCGAACTTTACCCCGATCCCGAACCCCATTGAAGTCAATGGTAACCGAACTTTTGAGCACTAAAATGGCTCTAAAAAAACATGGAAAGGGCTAGAGAGCTGCAAATAGCGGCAAAATCTTCTTAAGAGCATGGCAAGTGCTCTGCAAACAAATGTGGATAGGATATTATTTTCCCCTTAAATTGGTGCTTTTTGAATAGCAGATTAGAACAGCAGTGTCTTAACACTGTATGTCACAGTAAAATATGAAGGAAAAAACATTTTTTTTTTTTTTATTTAATCCAGATTAAGCAGACACATATGCACTGAGCTTGCATTACATGGCCGCTGCACGCCGCACGCCGCCAACCTAACAGACTGATAAAAGTTTTTTTTTCCCTCCCCCTCACTGGGCTCAGGTCAGGGCAAAAAGATTGTGCACTGCACCCCCACACAATAAAATCGATGTAGATCGCTGTCTGATTAAAGAAGATTCTTCCTATTCTTTCCCTGAAAGCAATCTCCAGCCTGCCCCTACAATAATCTCCTATCTCTCCCTCAGCAGCAGCAGGAACCTCTCCCTTTAGTAGTTAGAGCAGAGTGACGTGCGGCGCTACATGACCCCAGCTTATATAGAGGCTGGGTCACATATGCTGCACTGGCCAATCACAGCCATGCCATTAGTAGGCATGGCTGTGGTGGCTTCTAAGGGCACACTAGTTAAACGCTTGTTGATTGGCTGTCCTGCAGCTGTTGAAACCGCGCCATTAAAACCGCACCAAAACATGAAATAAATTACCGAACAACGGACTGTATCCCGAACATACAGTAAAATGTTCGGGTCCGTGTCAGGGTACTGAACACCCAAAAGTCCGGTACGATCCCGAACAATACAGTCCGTGTTCATTCAACCCTAGCCAGCACTCTCCCTGCAGCTGAACTTTTCCCCATTATTGACTTACCATGCCTTGTTCTACATAGTGTCCTTGTGTGGAGGCAGCCATCTCAGTAGAGAAAGAGCTTTGCTTCCTCATATATACCCTTCTGATGACTGGTGATCTGATGACTAATGGCAGACTAATCGAGCAGCAACAGGATCCACAAAATGAATGAATCAGTTAGAGCTTTCCACTGGGAGTTCCAGAGGGTGGGAGAGGCACTGGAGAAGTCTTGGAGACAGGGTTGGGAGGAGGTGACAAGGGAGACAGAGAAAAAGAGGTCTTGAGAGGATTGAAGAGAATGGTTTGGTTGGCACTTAGAGATGAGGTTGGACATGTAGCTGGGAATGGCTTTGTGGATGGCTTTGTAGGTTGTTTGGTAGTAATTTGAATTTTATTATTTGGATCACCAGAAGCCAATGGAGGGGTTGGCAGAGAGCGGTAGCAGACACCAAATGATTGGAAAGGTGAAGGGGTTGGGCAGAAGCATTCATGGTGAACTTAAGGTAGAACACCCTTTGTAAAAGAAGGCGAACGATGAGGGAGTTGAAATAGACAAGGCGAGAGATAACCAGGGAGTAAATTAGTAGCTTTGTGATGTCATTGGTTAGGAAGGGGCATATTTTGGAAATGTTACAGAGGTAGAGGTGGCAACATTGGGACAGTAGCTGAAATGAGAGTTCAGAGTCCAGAATTAAACCTACAATCCTGGAATGTGATTAGGGACTGATAGTTGTGCCATTGATCTCCACAGAGAAGTCAGGGGAAGGAGCACAGGGGGAGGAAACATTATGAGCTCAGATTTGGATAGATTGAGTTTGAGAAAGTGTTGTGACATCCAGACAGATTGGGCCAGATAAACTAAGATCAGCGGCTTTTGAAAGTAAATTGTCACTTATCAAAGAAACTGAAATGTTGCAGCACATATAGTTTATTTGGTGAATAGTAGAGTGCATATCTGGCTTGCACCATCATCCTCTTAGCACACTACTGCATACCTTTATTTGGCTATATATTGGGAAACCATTTTGTGTAACATGTGCAGATTGCAAGACTTTTTGTGCAAAAACGTACTTTTGAGATTGTTTTTTTTTAATTGCCACACTAGTTGCATGCTTTATTTCAAATCCTTCATATTGAACTATTATTTGGTGGATCCGATGAGCCAACTATTTGACATACCAACAATAGTTACTCTGGCCCATTGGGTTATCCACTCCACAAAGCAAAAATCTCTGTCTGTTGTACTGAAATGACAGAAAAGTGGATTTTATGACATTTGCTCATCACTAGCTGTGCCAGTTGGACGATACTGGGACATCTCTTGGTTACGTCTCGCCACTGGAGTCCTTGCGGGATAAAAGAAAAAGAGTTTGTCATTGAACTTAAAACTTCAACTAAAATATGAGTTTTTGATGGAGTTGGCCTTTAATGTTCTTCAGTTTTATAAAAGAGTTTCATTGTGCTTACCTGGAATTCTTTGCTGTTAAATAACCCTCCATGCTTCTCTATAGATCACATCACAACACTTTAAAAGTACCCAGCTGTATTGTATTCTTTAAATTTAAAGCCTTGCTGTTCAGCCATTGTCAGATCCTATTATATTCTTTGCAGATTACGGGACCAAGCAATAACTGTCAAATACGACTATATATACATTTTATTTTGTTTTCTATGTTTTTCTATTTTAGTGCCCTGTGGAGGAATTTTAACAAAGCGCAAGGGAACTATTTTATCTCCCGGCTACCCTGAGCCATATGACAACAATTTGAACTGTATATGGAAAATCACTGTGCCGGAGGGAGCAGGCATTCAAGTAAGATCACAAAATATTATGTAACGTATGTCACATTCGCTCTTTTGTGATGACAGGAAAACAATTTATTAACACCAGTAAAGTGATATCTGTCACTACCTACTTGGTATTTATTTTTTATTTTTTTTAATGTGCCACCAAGTGGGCAGTGACTACACACTAATAGTCATGAATGCAAATTAGGAATATGCTTTAAAACCAACGTATACCAAACCTGTAACTAAAGTGTACGTAAGTGTAAGTATGCTTCCATACATGTAATGATTGAAATCAATTTAGGTAAGAGCAATCATATATAAATGATTAGATATCAATAAAAATATTGAGTAAGGCAATGCATCTGATATTGTTCTGCACATTCCCATGATCTAAACATATCTTTAAAAATAAAATCTATTAGCTATAAGTGGAAACGATCTATTGATTTCTATATTTTAAATACATTTGAATTACGATTGATTCTCCAACACATTTTCTTTTTTTTTTTTTTCAACTTTTGTTGCACAAATGTCAGAAACAGTTGTGCAAACTGAAATGTTTCTGGTTTCAAATGCATTAACCCCTGTATCATCCGCTCCATCTAGTGGCCAAAATGTGGTATATTTTCTCACTAAGGCATTTCAGAAAACTATACCTCATGTTGGCCACTAGATGGAGCTAATAATACAGAAGTTAATCTTTTCGAGAACATACAGTGAAATTTGGTTCAGCTTGCGTAAATGTTTCTGACAGTTGTGAAACAAATGTTTTATAAATAGGCCTGATTAAGATATGTGTTCATTCCATCAGAAACAATCATCACAATTTTGCTGTGGCCAATCAGTTTGGCAGAGGTAACATTGTTTGAGAGCTCAATTTAAATGATTTGATGGATGATTCTCTGATTTGCATTTTTTTTTCAATTTGATCCATTTGGTTGCATTAAGTAATTGATTTATTATAATTTTGATAAATGTGTGGCCTATATTGTTTACTCCCATTTGGTTTGCTAAATATGCCCTTGGAAGTGTTTTGATATGTGCAAAATGCCTGTTGATCCTGCTAGAAATCCAGTACTACTAGTACTAGTTCAAACAGTGTGTTAGGACTATAAAGCATCCCTATAACTTTATTATAAAGATTAGAGGGGAGGTGGGCTATAGTCCTAATACACTTGCTGTCTTATGCTGAAAATATTGCTTGTCCATATATACAGTAGGGTGAGTGAGCGGTGCCACCCAAGAAAGGAAGTGTGTTTCTAGAAGGATCAGCAGCTAAGAATAAAGGAAAGTAAAGCCTGAATTAAAAAAAACAAATGCAGCCACTACATCTAAGGACTGATAAGCTAAAATATGTTAATTTTGGGTCTTGGATTTATAACCCCAATTCCAAAAAAGTTGGGATGCTGTGTAAAATCTGTATAAAATTAGAATGCAACGATTTGCAAATCCTTAACCGGTTGCCGACCGCCGCACGACTATATACTGCGGCGGTCAGCCCCGGCCAGGCAGAGTGACGTATGGATACGTCACTCGCCTGTCACTGACTTGAGAGCCAATTGCGGGCGGGCGCGCGCCCGCCGAGGCACGCGCCCGCCGCGGCTCGTTCACTGACAAGTCAGTGCGTGTGACCGGCGGACCCGATGTCCGCCGGTCACACTACGATCGCTCCGGTGAAGGGAGAAAGGCGGAGCGGCTTATGTAAACAAGCCGCCCGTCATTCTCCCTGGTGTAAAAATGAAGATCAGACGGTTCTACTATGTAGGACCGTTGATCTTTGTTTTTACACCAATAGCCATGTCCCTATACAGTTAGAATCACGCCCCTAGGACACACTTAACCCCTCCCTCTCCAATAAAGTTAACCCCTTCCCTGCCAGTGTCATTTTTGCAGTAACAGTGCATATGTATAGCACTGATTACTGCAGTAATGTCACTGGTAACCCCAAAAGTGTCAAAAATGTCAGTCAAGGGTCCGATCTGTCCGCCGCAATGTCGCAGTACCGAAAAAAAATCGCAGATCGCCGCCATTACGCGTTAAAAAAAAAACACCAAAAATGACAAAAATCTTTCCCTTTGTTAGTAAACGCGATAACTTTTGCGCAAAACAATCAAAATACGCTTTTTGCGATTTTTTTTACCAAACATATGTAGCATAAAACAAATTGGCTGAAAATGTTAAAAAATTTTGATTTTACATTTTTTTTGGGGGGAATTTCATATAAAAAAATGTGAAAAATATTGTTATTTTTGCAAAATTGACGCTCTTTTTTTGTTTATAGCGCATGATCAAAAAATCGCACAGGTGATCAAATACCACCAAAAGAAAGCTTTGTTTGTGGGAAAAAAAGGACGTCAAATTCGTTTAGGTACAACGTCGCATGACCGCGCAATTGTCCGTCACGCAGTAAAAAATCGCAAAAAACCCCCTGGTCTTTTAGCAGCCAAATCCTCCGGGGCTTAAGTGGTTAAACCCATATTTTATTCACAATAGAAAATAGAAAGCATATCAAATATTTAAACTGAGAAAATGTACCATTTTAAGGAAAGGTGGTGCCAAATATTTTCAAATGGTGAAAGGTCTGGACAGCAGGCAGACCAGTTAAGCAGCCAGGACTCTTCTCCTACAAAATCAGGCTGTTGTCATAGATGCAGTATGCAGTTTAGCATTGCCCTGACGAAATATGCAAGGCCTTCCCTGAAAAATATGTCATCTAGGTGGGAGCATATGCTGCAATAAAACCTTTCAGCATTGATGGTGCATTCTGTCCCAACTTTTTTGGAATTTGGTTTGTAGATACATTTTAAGTAGAATATTAAAACCTTGCCCTCTAAGGTAAAAGCAGGCACAGGTAGATGCATACACACATCTTCACTCATCTTTGCCCCAGGGGCCTCAAAATACAGGGTCCTAAATACATTCAGGCCACTCCCAGCTTTTAGGCTGGGGTTCTGATCATCCATTCTGCTTCCACCCCCACATCCCTTAGCAGAATATTTAAGTCCCGGTTCACATTAGTGCGATCGCGGAGATCGCATGTAATTCGGAGCGCACTGCTCCTAAATTACATGCGATCTCATGTGCGGTGCGAATTTCAGCCATACACTTTGTATGGCTGAATTCGCACCGCATCTGCACTAAACTCGCACATGAGGCTTTTTTTATCCGCAGCAGAATCGGAATCGTATAGTGGTTCACACTAGTGTGATCCGATTCTGTGCGAACTTGCAGATCGCACTGCGATCGCAACTGGGGGTGTCGTTAACTTTTAATTGACACCCCCTGCATATCGCATATGGCAGTGTGAACTGCCAGAGGTGCGAATGCGATGCGGGATCACGCTGCATATTCGCAGCGTTCCCGCATCGCACAAATGTGAACCGGCACTAAAACGTTTTAAACCTATTGAAAGTTGTATACGCTTTAGAAGGAGAGGCATGCTGGAGTTAACATTTTCATATTGGGGTCCTAGGTTGCATCTCTTGGTGTATGCATTCATCAGCTTAACAGTTGTTAATGTTAAATCCTAAATTAACTCTCATTTTGAATTTGCAAAGCACACCCCAGGTGCATAAACACAAAAGGTCTGAAAAGTCTTAAATTTTTTTTTTCTTTAGAAAGCAGCCTGAGTAGTTGTCTCTTACCAGTATGTAGTAGAGAAAGACCCTTGCTCTTTGTAGAAGCGGTGGTAGAAGCAGACATCCAATATGTCCC
The DNA here is from genome assembly GCF_965119305.1 of Pelophylax lessonae. NCBI lineage: Eukaryota > Metazoa > Chordata > Amphibia > Anura > Ranidae > Pelophylax > Pelophylax lessonae. The sequence goes on along the minus strand of NC_138772.1, from coordinate 501,289,390 downwards.
CTAATGAGTCAGAGCTTGAAATCTTGAAGCAGAGCTCCACCCGAAATGGGAAGCTCTGCTTGCTTGCTTCCTCCCCACCCTCTGCTGCCACATTTGGCACCTTTGGGGGGAGCAGATACCTGTGTTTGACAGGTACTCGTCCCCACTTCTGGATGACCTCATCGCAACAAAGTCCCCCGGACCTTCGCCCCCCCCCCCTCCTTCTTCCCCCATTGCCAGGCCATTCTCAAAGCGAAGCACATTTTGTGAATGCGCAGTAGTGAACCGGTTGCGAAGCTGCAAGGCTTCACTGCCAGTTTTCCTTACAAGGAATGGTGGTGGCAGCACCCAAGAGTCAATTCTAAAATTGGCTGGGTGCCAACATCGCAGGACCCCTGGACAGGTGAGTGTCCTAATATTAAAAATCAGCAGCTAAAGTATTTGCAGCTGCTGACTTTTAATTTTTTGGTTAGAGGGGCTGGAGCTCTGCTTTAAATCAGCAGGGAGTATGAGCTTTGATGATTGCAGAGATATACATCTCCCTCAGCAGGTGACATGCTGGACTTCTGCAGACAGACCACTGCTTCCCCACTAAAAGCAATGGATCTTTTCTGCAGTATATGGACAGGAGACAGGCTTTTCTACTCAGGCAGTAACTAATTTCTAAAGAAAATGAACTGTGAGTCATCTTTTTCTCTGGATGCAGCTGGAGTGTATTTAACTGACATAGGGTCCTTTCACACGGCCGCTCCGTGTGTCCGCAAATCATCCAATCCGTTTGCAGATGATTTGCGGACATAATGTAAGTGAATGGCACTGTGGGTGTCAGCGGAATACCATCCGCTGACACCCGATTTTCCTCCTGTCAGTTATGTTCCGTTTTTACGAATGGAACAGAACCCCATTTTTCCTTCCGTGCAAAAAACGGAAAGGAAGGAAAATCGGATGTCAGCGGTGTCATCCGCTGACATCCGCAGTGCCATATACTTACATTATGTCCGCATATCATCCGCAAACGGATGGGATGATATGCGGGCACACGGAGCGGATGACAGAAATGTCATCCGCTCCGTGGGAAAAAAAAAAAAAGTCCCGCAGCGGACCTTTCACACGGAGCGGCCGTGTGAAAGGAGCCATAAAGGAAAAGCTTAATTGGGGTTAAAAAACATTTCTGTTTTATTTATAGTTTTATCAAACTCTTGAAAAATCTTAATTTCGCGGGACTCATCTTGTCAGGGATTTATGTTTGTAAAAATATTCAGGTTAATCAAACATTAGCCCATATAATATTAAAGAATAAGTTCACTTTTTTGAAAAAAATAATAAATGCATATTTTTTGCTGGTAAAAAGAAGGTGCATTTATTTATTTATTTATTTATTTATTTTATTTTTGAGCCTGTAAAGCATTGCACCAGCAATTAGCAAATTGCTGGTGCCATGCAGGTCTCCACCAGATCTGCCAGTGCTTATGTGTGCCCGTACATCCTGTACGGACAAGCAGATACAATCAAGAAGAGAGAATGAACCACCACGGTGCACCACAGCGCACCGCAGTGCACCACAGCGCTGCGGTAGTTCATTGAAAAATACAAGACGACAGCTGCAAAGGCTGCCAGACCTTGTTGTTTTCCATTCACATGTGAATGAGTGGTGTGGCCAGGCAAGTTGAGCCACATTCGGGCACGGTGTGTTTAAATTGTGACAGCTGGGGGGGGGGGGGGGATCCCTGCTGTCAGACTGGGGATCAGGGAGGTGCAGTGACCGGTTCATTCATAACATGTTACACCCTGAGAATGGATGTAACATGTTATGAAAGGTGAACTTATCCTTTAATGAATGCACCTAGCCCCAACCACAAGTTTATTTAGGAACTAAAAACAGGTATTAACTTCCCGTTCTCAACATTCCACCCTGCTATCATATATCATGCACATGCTGGTTGTGAGAATATGAATACTGGTCTGTATGCCAGTCAGCATAGGGTAGATGTTTATTAAAAAAGAATAGCGCACACATGCAAAAGAAATGACTATCAAATATGGAGACAATCCATAAATAAAAATGGGGATTTAGTCCCACCATATGGCCATATCGTGCTCAAGCCCACCACTGCGTCAAAGTACCCCATGTATGACTGTATGCCAGTCAAAGTACCCCTGACTGTATGCCAGTCAGCATAGGGTAGATGTTACAGGTGGAAAAGCCTACCAAAACACTATTCTTGTGCTGAAGAGATGAAGGCTTTTCCATACTGTCTGTGCCTTGTGAGAAGCTGGTTCACTTCCCTTTAATCTTGTACAGTTGGAGAGGCTCATCCCCTGTTGAAAAAAAATGGCTTACTCTGTTTTCAATGCATACTATTAGCTTTTCACAGTGTGCATAGGAAGCTGCAGGAAGGCAGATAGAGCCAGCGTATTTATATGGCTGGAGGATGTCCAGCTCCATCTAGCCATTTCCTCACTGGCCTTACCCTCCATGGCCAGCCCCTTTCATTTATTATATTTCAACTCTTTCAATTATGGAGGTTCAGCATCACATGTTGACATTACCTGGGGTAGTCTGCATGCAAATGCAGCCTGCCTTAAAATATCCAATCTTCCAGACTTACATCCACACAGTGGTGTAGTGTGGGTGGGGACACAAGGGTAATTAAGGGTGGCAATAGAGGCTGAGGTCAAGGTTAAGTTCAGACCAAACTTTGGCTGTTCGGGTGTTAGGACGATCACCTAAATATTTACCCCTTCAGCGAGTGCCAAATGTCAGGTACTGCTATTATATATGAAAGTTTCCTGCTGTTACGCCCCTTTCACACTTGGAGTCCGTCGGTGGACTCCGTTTTTCTCAGCGGGGGATCGATCTGCCGATCCCCCGCTCAACAGGCGGATGACAGCTGTGTCTCTGCTCTTCTATATGGGGGAATTGGATGAGAACGGACCATCTTTCCGTTCCCATCTGATCCGATCCGCCAGATGGATGGAAAATAGGGTTTCCATCCGTCTGGATTTGACGGACAGGATCGGATCGGATGTCAGCGGACATGTCTCCGCTGACATCCGATGCCCCATGGAGATGCATGGGGCATCCGTTCGGATACGCCTGAAAAACTGACATGTGGATCTGAAGTTTTTAACAACTAGTGACATCACCTGCCTCATTCACTTACATGGCCGGGAATCCTTGGCCATGTAAGTGAATAGGGCCAGTGACCCTGAGAAAACAGTGAATTCCCAGCCTTGTAAGCAAAAGTGCAGGACCCTAATGATGTCATTGACTATATACTGTATAGTCATGTCCATATGTGGTCAATTACATCACTGAGGGACCCCCATCCCTGACCTTTGGTGCTGGAAACCAATGGTACATCCCTGCATGCACCCACCAAGGCATTTTGATATTTGTATAGCTCCCTCCAAGATTCAGCCTACTGCTTATATGAGGGCTGAGGGCCCTTGAAAGAAGTACAAATGCAAAATGCTGAGAAATTTTCAGGAAGATCTTACAGTACCTTGCTAGCTCCTCCCACCAGCCATAATCTGTCTTCCTTGCATAGAGAAACACACAGGCCTAGTGATGGCAATACTAGGACTAAAAAAAAAAGGGAATATATAACGAAAACAGGTTTTATTCAAAAACATCCAGCGATTAATATTAGCATGTTTATGAAATAGAAGGACCAGGGAAGGCAAAATGTATGCAGATCAAAGCTTTATCCTTTGTATATGATTGCAGTCATCATATAAAAGTCATCATATAAAAATAGGTATATGTATGTTACAACATAAAGAGGAATATTTCCAATATCTCAATGTTGTTTGTTTGTGAGTATATGTGCATGTTTTAAGTCTTTTTTCTAGCCCTCTTCTTCAGGAAGGTTCTGTCTCTCGCTCTATTCCCACAGGTGCAGGTTGTCAGTTTCGCTACAGAACATAACTGGGACTCGTTGGATTTTTATGATGGCAGTGACAACAATGCTCCAAGACTTGGCAGCTATTCAGGTGAGCAGCAACTGTGGCTTCCTGATTTTTGACCTATTTTAATAACACTGATAAAAATAGTTACGGTAAGTAAAATGAAAAATGGATCAGAATTTGTTTTTGTGATTCTTTTTATTATTATTTTGTGTTTGATTTACACTTTTTTCCATTATCTATATGAGCGATGGCAAAAAAAATCATAAAGGTTATTATTATTATTGGTATATAAAAGTGTTTGTTCAGAAAGTAGTGAGGTTCATAGAGGGTGACTAAGTAAAAATGGCCTAGGGGGCGCAGGACTGGGATCAGACCCTGCCTATACAAATAAGAGTTTGGACATATGAAAATAAGGATGCGGTTTCTTGATGCACGCAACAGCATAGTTCAGCCTATTTACTTTAATGAGCTGCCCTACATGCAACAAACATGCCAAAGTAGCTCCTACTACTTGGACAGTAAGGCCCCTTTCACACTTATGAAACCTAAAAGTCGTGTAATTTTACAGCGGAATTGCCGCAATTTTTTGCCGCAATTTTTTATCGATTTTGACTAGATTTGAACCAATACCTATGTCCAAGGCTGACCCAAGACATTGTGCTGCCTGGGTCCAAGAATAAAAAATGCTGCACCCCCCGCCCCCCCCAAAGAAAAATAATCACACCAACAAAAGGCCCCCACATCCATTATTTTATATAAATATATAACATTTAGAAAATATTATGTACAGTATACTGTTATCTTCCTCCATAACGCCCCACCGGACCGGTCCACCGAACACCCACTGTCTGTCCGCAGGCCTTCTGTCACTCCTGTGTCTGTTGTGCCCACCTCCCTAGAAGATCAGCCTGCCCTGGGTGAGATGGAGTGCGATGATGTCTGAGGCCATTGCGAAAACCACAATCACGTGATGGACGTTCCCCGGAGGAGACGCTCCGCCTCCTCATACTCATCATTTTGCACTACGGGCGACAGTATGAGATAGGGAATGCCACCCGTAACACACCACAAACTGATTACACACAAAACTGCTGTAAAAAAAAATCTAAATTTTCTGCTCCTCTCCAAGTTCTGCCTGGATCCAATGGACCCAGTGGGTCCCATGGTAGGGCCGGCCCTACCTATGTCTATGGACCTCAAAACGCATTAAAATCGTCCCAAAGTAGTGCAGGAACTACTTTGAAGTCATTGCAACTTGTCGACGTACAGATATGAACGGTACTCATTGGAAACCATGGAGTAGGACTTCTCATGCGACTTTGCAGTCCCAAGTCGCAGAACAAGTGTGAAAGGGGCCTTAGCCTCACTTTTTTTTTTACTGTGTGTTTTAGTGCATTTGGTGTTTGTTTTATTTTGCAACGAAACAGTTTGCTAGCTGCAGTTTGTGTGCCATTTTCATTCATAGAAGCTGTACTATAGCTTCCATGAATGAAAACCAATCTACGAATGGAAGAGATGGAACTTTGATTCATCTGCCCACCTTTCATTCACAGAGTGCTTTTTATTCATGCAAGCTGTTATAAATGAAGGAAGAGGATGGAATCTATCTATGAATGGAGGACTGGAAGAAGGAAAGGATTGCCTCCTCCATTCATAGATTATTTTTCATTCATGAAATCGATAGTACAGCTTCTATAAATAGAGGAAGGAGAAGAAAAGCGTGAGCACATTTATTTAGTGCATTTGACTGGTCCCTCAGCTCTATTAGCCTTCACAGCACCAGAAGATTATGGCTGCGGGGAATGAGAAGGGAGCAGAGGACAGAGGATTTCAACTATGACAGCTGGCACCAACACAATGGACACTACAGACACTATAGATGAAATCTAAATACTGCTTTGTTGATTTTTTTTTTTTTTTTAAAGCTTTACAGAAACTTTTACTTTGATGGAACTATTGTATTTTATGGTTCAGTCCAACCTGCAAATCCAAAAAAGAAATAGGAGGAAGATGGATGTCTCATTGGGGTTTATTTACTAAAGCTATAGAGGGCAAAATTAGTCACAATTCTGCAGAGAAACCAATCAGCTTCCAGGTTTTATTGCTAAAGCTTAATTAAACAAGCTGATATTAGAAGCTGATTGGTTTCTCTGCAGAATTGTGACTATAGCCCCGTACACACGTACCGATCGTCGGCCGAACGATCGGCCGTCTTTTGTCCAGGGCTGTCTTGTCTGTTGAAAACTGCAAAAGACTGCACACGAATTTTGTCGGCCAACAACAGCCGACTGCAGAAGTGATGTCATGTGATGGTTAACTTTCCTTGTCTTTTTTCTTTTCTGAGCATGCCCAGTCTTGCAAATCTGCTGTCTGTCGGCCGAAATCTGTACTGACTGGCGAACAATCGGCCGTTCTAGTGTTGGCCAACAAAAATTTTAATGCCTGCACGACAGATTCTCTTCGGCCAAAAATGCGCTGTCAGCTGTCGGAAGCATCATACTAACAAGCCTACAATCGGCCGATCGGTCATCGGCCGAATATTTACGGCCGACAATCGGTACGTGTGTACGGGCCTTTATTTTGCCCTCTCTTGCTTAAGTAAATAAACCCCATCGTGTCTTAAGGCATGAACTGTTCAAATTGCAGCTGGTTTCTGATGAACTGGCCAAAATTTGGTGGGGTGGCCCTGTTGACCGCTTGTGGCTGTCAGAATACAATAACACAGCAGGGGGATTTGATCATCTGCGCTGTTTAGCATTGTTCTGGAAATTTTATAGATAGGCAACTCCTATCCCCATATTGATTAGTGGTTCTAAATTATTACCTATTGCAGTAGGGACACAAAAGATACACTCAGCATCCAAATAACTCTTCTGTTTATTCGGTGCAAATGAAGATTTTTATACACATGATTACGTAGGTATCAAGTGAACCACTTCTGGACCGGGAGGTTTTACCCCCTTAATGACCAGGCCATTTTTTGTGATACGGCACTGTGTTACTTTAACTGACTTGCGCAGTCATGTGACGCTGCACCCAAATAAAGTTTATGTCCTTTTTTTCCCACAAACAGAGCTTTCTTTTGGTGGTATTTAATCGCCTCCGAGTTTTTTTTTTTTTTTTTTGCGCTATAAACAAAAAAAGAGTGACAATTTGTTGCTAAATTTAGGCCAATATGTATTCTGACACATATTTTTGGTAAAAAAAAATCCCAATAAGTGAAAATTGATTGGTTTGCTGAAAATGTTATCATGTCTACAAACTAGGGGATAGATTTATGGCATTTTTATTTATTTTTATGTTTTTTTACTAGTAATGGAGGCGGTCTGCGATTTTTAGTGGGACTGCGACATTGCAGGGGAAAGATAGGACCCCTAACTGACATTTTTTACACTTTTGGGGGGACCAGTAACATTACTACAGTAATCAGTGCTAAAAATATACACTGTTACTGCAGTAATGACACTTGCAGGGAAGGGGTTAAAACCAGGGGCAATCAAAGGGTTAATTGTGTGCCTTGGGGATGCGTTCTAACTGTGTGGGGGATGGACTCACTAGATGCACATAGAGATCTGTGTTCCTGAATAGCAGGAACACAGGATCCCTTTTTTCATCTGTGACAGAACAGTGGTCTGCCTTGTTTACATAGGCAGATCCCCATTCTGTCTCTATGGGGAGCAATCTCGGGTGGACAGTGGACATCGTGTCTGCAGGACCCGCTGATTGGCTCCCCCTCTGGCCATTTACAGGTAAGTCGTTTCACGTAATAGAGCCGATGTCCCACAGTATATGTGCGGCGGCTGGTCAGCAAGTGGTTAATAATACAAATTTTCCTTTTTGGTAACAAGGGGCAATACATAGACTGGCTCATTTATAATCAAGACTCGAAAGAATGCAACATGTAAAAAAAAAAACATTATTAGTGCCGTGTGCAATACATATAAAAACATACAAAATAAAATGCAATTTTATACAGAATTCACACATTTTCTTTACAGCACGGATGGGGAAATCTGTTTTTGTTCAGGGATTAAGGGGTATGAGGACCCCAAAAAAGGGCACCCAGACAATTATGGGTCTTCTGTTGTGGAAATTAGCTTGAACACTTTTTTGTTTGGGGGGGGGGGGTTTAAACCACTAATAAGTTATTTGGTGGTACATGAATGTCACAATTTGATATCCCTCTATTAAAGCCTGCATCTCTTTCTGTGTGTTGAAAACAAATGACATACTTCCTTTTTCCTCTTCTTTCCAGGCACTACCATTCCTCATCTTCTAAACAGCACATCAAACAACCTATACTTAAATTTTCAATCAGACATCAGTGTTTCTGCAGCTGGTTTCCATCTGGAATACACAGGTAATTGGCAGAACCTTCATGCAGTCTATGTTGCAGAGTGTAGTTCAGATATATATTTCAACGTATTTTATGTAATTTTTTATCACATATGTTGGAAAAAATGCAGTTATTCTGTACTGGTTTCATATATTTATGTACAAGGAAACACAGGAGCATATAATATGCGGAAGCAAGCAGAACAATATCTTGCAGATAGTTGCAACCAGTAATTTGAAATAATAAACAAGCATGTACCATAAAAATTAATGTTATTATTTTTGCATTTAATTTACAAGGATATTATACTTTGTACCCAATCCTCTCATGTCATATAAAGCAGGACTGGATACATACTGTATCTTAGACATGCACGAGGGCCTTAAGGTGGAACTACATTAAAACAGGATCCCTAATCTATCTCTGCCTGTGTTTAAAGCCCAACTCCACAAAAAATATATGAAGCCCAGTGGTCACAGTCTGGCTGCAATACTTACATTCTATCCGGCGCTGTCTCTTACAAACTCCCCTCTCCCTAATTCATTGCTTTGTCTTCTTTCAGGTTGAGTGATGCTCAGTGTTATCAAACTTACTTCTTTGGGCTCAGTATGTCAAAAAAAGTACCCCCTTGTCATCACACAGACATGAGCTCATAATACCCCTATCTTACCCCTATATCACCCAAAAGGGGAAGTTCCACTTGTTTATTAGGGATGATCGAACGGTTCGGGTCGACCATCGGTTCGATCCAAACATTGACTGTTCGAAATTCAGCCCAATTCAGAACTTTTTGCAGAAAAAGTTTGGAATTCGGCAACCAGAACCGACCAAAATGCAATGGGACAGGAACTGGGCTTTAAAAGCCTGTGATTGGACCAGAACCATCAGTAAAAGCCAATTGAGGGGGCAGGAGGATGCTAGGAATGTGATTGGAGTGACTAGGGGGTCCAGAGGCCAATCAGTAGTGAATACGCCCTCCAGTATATAACATAGCCCCACTAAATATCTAGCACTGTAATACAGGGGCTGTGGAAGAGAGTGGAAGCAGTTCTGTTACTCCTGCTTCAAAAGTGTAATTTAGCAATTATTAGTGTGAGGAAAGGGATATCTAGTGTAGTTAGGGTACTATTTTCCACTATAGTTAGATTTAATAATCTAGTTTCTGTAGGGAAAGTGTTAAGTGTCAGGGTGACTGTAGTGTAGTGTAGGGTGAACTGACTCTGACTGCTATGGCAGGGTGACCAAACTCTTCCATTTCAGGGTGACCGCTATAGAAAAAAGATAATTTTTCTTAGAATTTTTAGTAGAGCAGGCATAGGGCTCCGCTCCTGTCACACCTGGCTGTTTTTGTTGCAGGCGTTTATTGGGCTTTTTTGTGGACGTCTTTGGAGGCAGGCATGACATCTGAACTTCTGTGTAGGGGTATATATACACACACACATATATGTATATATATACACATACACACATATAGGTGTGAAAGTAGCAGAACCCTATGCCTGCGCTAATGAAATTATTTGCAGGCATAGGGCTCCGCTCCTATTACACCTATATGTGTGTATGTGTACATAGGCGGCTCTCTAATTAGGCAAATTAGGCGGTCGCCTAAGGCCTCGCACCTACAGGGGCCTCGCGGCCAGTGGCGGAGCGACAACATTTGGAAGGGCGCAGTCAGGGAAATCTCCCAAGTAAAAGATTGTTTTAAATCTTCGGATATAAAAGTTGCAGCAGTGTGCTGCAGTCCCTTCACTGCGGCTGCCAGGTGTCTGTTGTCCGCTGGGTGGCTAGTGGAAAAAGAGAGGGCCTCTAAGTGGCTAGGGGAAAAGGAGAGGGCCCCTGGGTAGCTAAGGGAAGAAGAGAGGAACCCTGGGTGGCTAAAGGAGAAGGAGAGGGCACCTGGGTGGCTAAGGGAGGAGAGGGCCCCTGGGTGGCTGAAGGAGAAGTTGAGGGCCCCTGGGTGGCTGAGGGAGGAGGAGAGGGCCCCTGGGTGGCTGAGGGAGGAGGAGAGGGTCCCTGGTTGGCTGGGGGAGAAAATTCTAGACACTGTGAATTCATAGTACAAAGGTTAAGGCTCTTAATATATGCAATTTATACAGTTAATTTTTATTGCTTGAATTATTTTTCCCATTATGGGCGTGAGTGGGGCCTCATGTCCAAGTTTTGCCTTAGGCCTCATAAAGCCTAGAGCCGCCTCTGTATGTGTATATATACATATATGTGTGTGTGTATATATACCCCTATACAGAAGTTCAGATGTTATGCCTGCCTCCAAAGACGCCCAAAAAATGCCCAAAAAAACGCCTGCAACAAAAACGGCCAGGTGTGAAAATAGCGGAGCCATATCCCTGCTCGACTGCAATTCTAAGACAAACAATCTTTTTTTTTCTGGTTCTGGACATGCTATAGAGCTGAAACTTCACAGGTACACTTTTTAGACCCCCCCCCCCAGACACTAAATCCAAAGAAATCTCTTTTTTTTTCAATAATTTTTTCAATAATTGTCTCTCTCAAAAACGAAAAATTTTAAGAACTTTTAAGAAGTTCGGGTCCCATTGATTTCAATGGGGTTCTGGAATCCGGACCCGAACTTTCGGGAAGTTTGGGTGTTCTGGTCGAACCGAACTTTTCAAAAGTTCGATCATCCCTATTGTTTATCCCCTACTAAACCACCCCCCCTCCCCTTAATGTTTTGTCACTTGTTTTTTTTTTTGGGAGGGAACACATATCTGGTTTTGACAGCTACCCACTCCCAATTGCCGTCGGATCGCTGCAGAAATTTGGTCCTCCTTCCTTCTCCCATTTACAATATGCAGCCCAGCTCACACATAGGCAGTGGGGATCCATCTGTGAAGCCGCAAGCAGTCACATCCAGCTTCCCAAAGTAAACATGGTGGCACCTGAACCTGAAGAAGAACTGGCTCAGGTGAGGACAACGCTGGATCCCAAGGTAGATAAGTGACTTATTTTTAAAGGCGGCAGCCATAGTATTTGAAAAAATTCGAAGGAGCAGGATGAACCAAGGAGAGAGGGAAATAAAATTGCTTGATTGCCCTGTCATAGAGTTAGTGTTGATGGGAGAATCCTTCCCACAGAGCTTTTGTGTTCTGCTGGCGGGAAGCCTTCCCTGCCTGAAAGAACACAATGATTAGTGTTGCTGACTTTAGCAAGTGGAACTAATCATTCAGGGACAACATGACAGGCTGGTGTGTACAACCAGGGTGCCCATGCATGGATCGAAATTTGGCCAGTCCCTGCTGAACTGACCGAATTTCAATCCATGTGTAGCACTGCCTCCTAGAGGACTGCTGAGAATTGCACTTTCTGGATTCCTCTGGGTTACCCTTAGCAACTGATAGCAGACAAATAGCATTTAAAGTCCTTGGCTCAGTCAGTAATCAATCCAGGGGATGTTGGTTTTGTTGTATTTTATTTAGAACTGGAGTAGGACAAGGGATGAGTGGGATACTCCAACTATAAACTATGCACAATTTTGAGGACAACTAGATGCAATGTGTTTGGCAAGGCCGCTGCTTCACCTTGCCACTGAAGTGAAGATAGAAAGTATGATCCTGTTTAAGTTACTCTTCAGGGTATAACTTGGCACCCCCTTTCTCACTTGCTGTGTGTGCTGAACTCTTGTCCACTGACACTCCACTGGAGTGGTCCCCCTTCCTGGGCAGACCCCTGATAAGCTTCCCGATACTCACGGACACTGTTTTTCCCAAGGTTGCTTCTGCCGCAAACTCCACTTGTCAGCCTCCTGGACCTTTTGGGACCTCCTGGCTCAGCACCACACTCCTGGATCACTAGGCCAACCACCTGTGACCACCTTCCACATCAGACAGGAGGAGAGACAGCCATCACCCTCCTCCTGGGACCTGGCTTCCTGCCCAAAGACCCCTGTCACATGTGCCCTTGGCTTTTATGACATATTCCTGGATGCACCACTGTTTGTGCCAACCCACTGGGATAGCTTTAAAAGCCTGTGTGTCACTGGCTGCGATTCCTCCACTGTCCAACAGGCTCCCCATTGTATATAATGGGGACACTCCCTCAGCCCAGATGAATCACACCCAGGACACATGTAACAGGCCTAACTACTGATCAGACTCCCCTGATAAGCAGATTGAGCATTCTATGCTTTACCTGCTACTCCCCTGCCTAGCACCTATCTAGGAGGGTGCTACACATGTATAGCTAGCTTTACGTTTATTGCAAAAATAAATGGTAAAAGAAAACACAATTTTGAAAAATTTTGAATGGCATTTATTCATTCATTGAATATGCCTAAGAATGTTGGTATTAATATTCATATGATCTACCAGTGTATGCCCAACTTAAGCTAAGTAAAACACAATTTATTCCCTAATCTTACCCTTTGTGCTGCTTTTTATTGTTGTATTGTAAAAAGAAGACATGATGGACAGATAAGTTGCTAGCTTTTGATATGGGTGAAAGATAACAATGCTGTTTGAAATGTAAAGTGTTGTGTGCAGCTGGATTTATTTGCTCTGTTATAATGTAGTAATGCAAACCTATTCCCTTCCCGCTTGCCCAGGGCTTCACGGTTGTGCAGTCCTTTTGCTTTTCAATATAGAGAAAGACACATCAGTGGCTGATCTGCATCTGGTTTGTATTCTGAGCGCTCTGCACAATCTGAGACACTACAGCCCTCTCACTATCCACATGTCACCATTGACCCTAGAAAGGAAGAATCTTGACATATTAAGCTTGATGTTAGCATGCACAACAAAATTAGACATTTCACTTGTAATCCTCTAAGTCACATATTTTAAGGATTATCAAGTCTGCTGAGCCGGATGGTTGTTATTATTTTATTTTATTTTTTTGTGTGTGTATGAAAGCATACAGCAGGCTGATGCATTCTATATTCATGCAGAAAAAAGGAAGAAAAATGTTATTGTTTCATTTTTCTATCACTTTGATAATGTGCCAAGGATGAAATAGAACAAATACAGCCTGGGTCACTTCTGTCCTTCACCCTGCTGGCTCACAGCATCCCTGTCTCTCCTCTCTGGATTGCGTTAATAGGATAAGTGCGTAATATTTTTTAAAACCGCGGTGCTCTCCTCATGCTTAGAAAATTCCGTCTTTCAGTTTTGGAGAGCAGCGAAATTGTCTCTTTACTTTGACATGTTTTCTTTGTCCCTATTAAGCTGCCATATCGCTCCGCTGTGTTGTCACAGGAACATAAGCCACAAATGGCAAGCTGGTTTATGAACGTTATTCCCAAAATTGTTGTTTGAGCTCTACATCTCTTTCTGCGTTTTTCTAAGCACGGTGCTTGAAAAAGAAACTGTATATTTAATTTCAGTTTGCAATTTTTGCATTTTCTGCACACATAAAAAAGAGGAAATCTAAGGGTGGGCAAACATTAGTAGAATTTGTTCAAATTTTTCATTTTAGGAACACTTGTTAAATTACCCAATTATTCATTGGAAGGAGCAGGATCCAAATTTTTTCTTAAACAAATAATTTCTAACAGTGTATGTAGTTTTCATTCTGGAAAGTCATTTGGTCCAAAACCATATGTTGAAAGCAAACAAAAATTTGATTTACTTTCGAATGACATTCGTCAAGTCATTAAATTTACTAAGAACTTTTGTACATGTTTGTAAGAATTATAAAACGAAGGATTGTTAAAAAAAAAAACTACTAGTGTATTGCCAGCTTTAGTCTGCATTTAAATTGACCGCATAGGACTCAAATTATTGCTCTCGCTCTAATGATCATGGCGATACCTCACATGTGTGATTTGAATACCGTTTACATATGTGGATGTGACTTACGTATGCGTTCGCTTCTGCGCGTGAGCTAACAGGGACAGGGCACTTTATTTTTTTTTATTTTTTTTATTTATTTTATGTTTCATTTTTTATTTTTACACTGTTTTCTTTCACATTTTTTTATCACTGATATTCCTATTACAAGGAATTTAAACATTCCTTGTAATAGAAATAAGCATGATAGGACCTCTTTAATGTGAGATCTGGGGTCAAAAAGACCTCAGAACTCTCATCTATATTAAAAAAGAAAAAAAAAGTAATTTTTTTTCATGATGAAAAAAATGGGCTCTTTAAATCCGTTGCTAGGGAGCATTGTATGATGTCGCTCCAGTCCTCCAAGGCCATAGAGTCGAGTGAGAGCCATCTTGCCCTCACTCTACTTCCTGCCTGAGAGAAGAATGAACTGGATCATTTTCCCTGCTGTTGGCGGGTCCTGTAAGCTGAGAAAAGGGCCAGGAAGTGGCGAGAGGGGGGGACACATCTTCCGACGCCCATAAGGGTGATCCCACAGGAATCCGCTGCTGGCACTACCCTTATGTTAAAGCTGACTGCCCACCGTTTAAAAAAATACCGGGGTTATGACAGCTATCTGCTATTGTAAGTGGTTAAAGCCTAATTTAATTTTCAGTTGAAAGTTCAGGTGTACATTCTAGGAACACCAAAACAAAAGGCCCCTTTCACACTTGTGGACCATTCAGATCCGCCTGTCAGTTTTTCAGGAGGATCTGAACGGATGCCCCATGCATCTCTATGGGGTATCGGATGTCAGCGGAGACATGTCTGCTGACATCCAATCCGATCCGTCAAATCTGGACGGATGGAAACCCTATCTTCCATCCATCCAGCGGATCAAATTGGATGAGAACGCACAGGCGGATCGTTCTCATCCGATTCCCCCATAGAGAACAGCGGGGACCTGACAGCTCTGTCTCCGCACACAGTGTGGAGACAGAGCTGCCATCCGCCTGCTTGGTGGGGGATCGACAGGTTGTTCCCGCCCGCTGAGAAAAACGGAGTCCGCCGATGGACTCCAAGTGTGAAAGGGGCCTTACAGATCGTTTTCTGTAGAAAGCAGCCACAGCATGAGTAGAAAAGCTTTCCCCCTGCCAGCATGATATAGTGAAGGACCCCTGCTCCCTGTGTGAAAACTGTTTCTAAGGTTCAAAACACACCCTCTGCAGAACCATATCTATGGCTCCTGAATCAGCAAAGTCCATGCTCCCTGCTGATTGGACAGCTCTTGCTCTGGCTTAGCGGGAGGCATGTTAGACCGCTAAAAATAAACTACTGCTTCCGCGTAGAGAGCACAGATCTTTCTCTATAGCATACTGGCAGAGGACAGGCTTTTCTTTCCAGACAGAGGATGTTTACTTAAGAAAACAAACAGTAAACTAAAAGTTTAGTTGGGCTTTAAATACGCAGTCACTTTATGTAAAACATGTTAAAAATATAACCATAAGTTGTTAATGTAGAGATGTGATGAATTGCATTGTGAGTGCAATAATGCAACATGTCATGTGGCCTAATCTGTTCCCAGATGTATGTACAACTGCTAGTAATGAGGGACAATGTGAAATGCTTCTGTGGATATCAGGAGTCTTTATTTCAAATTTACACACTTTTTCACAACTGGAAAGCCATCACATCTCTCAATTTGACAGACGCGAAACTGATAGTTCAACAAAATCCCATGTTTGAACTCTTATTAGCCATCAACACCCTCTCCTGTACAGTGTCCACTAAATAATGGAAAATCTGGACAAACAAATATACTACTGTGCCTTAATTTGATTGCTACAGCTATTTCTGACCTGTGTTTAGCGTTCTGTTTTAGTTCTCTAACAGAATTTTGTTTGGTTGCTACAGGTTAACTCTGCTCTAAATTTTCTCCCTGCACATGAAAAAAAAACGAAACCCTATAATATGAAAAAGTATATTATTCACAGTAGACTACATGCAGAGAAGATCTTACTTTGAAGTTCTCTGACCTTATAATAACCTATTGTAAAAATAACATGAGATTAAATAAGCGTACGGTACAGGAGGAACTAAGTATTTCCTGTTTTCTCTGCTTTGTGGAATATTGGAAGTAATATACATAAGACCCAGCTGTGTATTTTATACATGCACTTTGTTTAGTACATCAAATTGTAGTTTCTATATGCATGCCCTTATAAAAATAAACACTACATGATTTTACTTTGTTTTTGTTCTAAAAAATTGCAGCTTAGAAAATTGATTTCAGTTTTGATTACTGCACCACTTCCATAAACATCAACAGCTCTGTCTGGAGCTTTGTTCAGTTTGGCAGTGATCGGGTATTTTAGGATATCAAAGATGCAGCCTTCCAGCACTTGTGCAGAACTCCGTTATTGTACAAGCCATGGCTAAAGTCATAGCAGAATGGCTGATGACATACGCTGGGCAGACACTCGATCATCCAAAACTCTTAGCTTACCTTGCCAACTATAAATGGATCAGGATTAAGAGATATTTTCACATGAATATCAAAGGAAATTGTAGAATTCTGTTGGTCTTTACTGAAGAGAGAAAAGGGATTAAGGTGCTTCAAGGTCGCTAACTGAAGAGATTGGATATTTATACTAATATGTATATACTGT
The DNA here is from genome assembly GCF_965119305.1 of Pelophylax lessonae. NCBI lineage: Eukaryota > Metazoa > Chordata > Amphibia > Anura > Ranidae > Pelophylax > Pelophylax lessonae. The sequence goes on along the minus strand of NC_138772.1, from coordinate 501,272,735 downwards.
ATACTATGTTACCAAAATTTTGAGGATACCTTTGCCATAACACTGACATATATGTCACCATCAAGGGTCAGGCTCAGAGACCAGTAGCTAAAGCAGAAGAGAGGTTCCCATCCACCAGTTGGATAAGTGCAGCAGCAGGTCACCCAGGAGAATAATACAAGCTCACCCAAGGTGCGGTGTCTAAGCACTAACTGGTGTTCACCAGAGCTCCTGATGGTGGAGACGGCATTTGGTACATGTTAGTACCAAGTCATGGTCCTCAGGATCGCCACACCAAGAGGTGAGCAAGCCAGGGTCCAGTAGCATGTATAGCAGGTAGGGATCAAGCAGAAGTCTAGTTAGTAAACAAGCCAAAGATCAAGAACAAGTGGTCACAAGTTGGGATCCAGCAGAATTATAGTCAAGGAACAAGGCAAAAGTTGGTAACGAGTGGTATCAGAAATACGGGAGTGACAAAAGAGAGATATTGGCTGGAGAGAGTACAAAATTGTGGCAAACAGGAAGTGAAAAAGCATTGCTGAAATAGGACGTTCCTGAGAGGAGCAAGACGTTCAAGGTTCTGCAGAAACAAGTAACAAGGCAGCATTGTCTAATGGATCAGAAAGGGTGCCGTCCAGCATCTCAGGTGGCTCAGCAAGAAGAGACATCACTACAGACAGCACAGATTGCTGGTTTATACCCAGGTTCTGATAATAAGCTTGTTGGACACTCCATTCCAAAATTATGAACATTAATATTAAGTCCCCCTACCACCAATCGTGTGGCTTTAACAGCCTTCATCCTTCTGGAAAAGCTTTCCACAACATTTTGGAATGTGTCTTTGGAAATTTGTGCCCATTCAGCCAAAAGAGCATTTGTGAGGTTAGCTACTGACAATGAATGAAAAGATTTGGCATTCCAGTTCATCCCAAAGGTGTTCAATAGGATTGATGCCAGGCTCTGTGAAGACCATTCATTAAACTATGTCTTCATAGAGCTGCCTTTGTTCACAGGGGCACAGTCATGCTAGGACAGCAAAGAGCTTTCCACAAACGAATTGTTTATATGAAATGCCATCAAGACAATGTTATCTCCTGATGACCATGTTGATCATTTTTCTACAGAATAGTCTGTCTACTGTTTGGTTCTTAACTGTTCACAACAACATAATCACATTTATTGTGACTGTATCAATCCACTTTATTGCTGATTGTCATCTTCTTCTCTTTCCTTCAACTTTTTTTGTGTGTGTTTTTGTCTTTTTCAGTGAGTTGGTTCTTGTCATAATATTTCCAAAGTTTGATAGTTTCACCTTAGTCACCTGGGCTTGTAGTTAAAGGTTAGGCTGGATTGGAGTAGGATCAATTTTTTTGTTATCTTTGCTCTCCTTGGTATTCATAGATGTCTTTATTAGGGATGATCGAACTTTTGAAAAGTTCGGTTCGACCAGAATGCCCAAAAAAACGCTAGCGCCAAAAAGAAAACGCCCAGGTGTGTTGTTGCAGGCATTTTTTGGGGGTTTTTGGAGGCAGGTAAAACATCTGAACTTGTGTATAGTGGTATATATACACACATACTTATATGTATTTTACACTTAGACATATATAGGTATGATAGGAGCGTAACTATATTGGTGTTAATTATTTCATTAGCGCAATCATATATTTCTGCTACTATCACACCTATATATGTCTAGGTGTATATATACATATAAGTATGTGTGTATATATACCACTATACATAAGTTCAGATGTTTTGCCTGCCTCCAAAAACCCCCAAAAAATGCCTGCAACAACACACCTGGGCGTTTTTTTTTTTTCGCGCTAGCGTTTTTTTGGCATTTTTTTGGGTTCTTTTGAGGCAGGCAAAACATCTGAACTTGTGTATAGTGGTATATATACACACATACTTATATGTATTTTACACTTAGACATATATAGGTGTGATAGGAGCGTAACTATATTGGTGTTAATTATTTCATTAGCGCAAGTAGTGTTTTCTGCTCCTTTCACACCTATATATGTGCAGGTGTATATATACATACATGGGTGTGTATATATACCCCCTATACACATGTTCAGATGTCATGCCTGACTCCAAACATGTGCTCAAAAAATCCCTATAGACGCCTGCAGCCAAAAAGCAAGCTGACAGGGGCGAAGCCATATTACTGCAGCGAAAGTGACTTCAGAGAAACTAGCTTTTCTCTATAGCGGTCACCCTGATATGGAAGGGTTTGGTCACCCTGCCATAGCAGTCACTGTCAGTTCACCCTACACTACACTTCGGTCACCCTGGCACTTAACACTTTCCCTACAGAAACTGAATAATTAAAGCTAACTAAAGTGTAAAAGAGCACCCTAACTACACTAGATATCCCTTTCCTCACACTAATAAATGCTAAATGACACTTTGTAGCAGAAGTCCATGAACTGCTTCCACTCTCTTCCATGTCCCTGTATAACAATGCTAGGAATTTGGCAGGGGCTATCTTATATACTGGGGGGCGTATTCACTAATGATTGGCCTATGGACCCCCTAGTCACTCCAATCACATTCCTAGCATTCTCCTGCCCCATCAATTGGCTTTTGCTAATGGTTCTGGTCCAATCATGGGCTTGTAAAGCCCATTTCCTGTCCCATTGCATTTTGGTCGGTTCTGGTTGCCGAATTCCAAACTTTTTGGGCAAAAAGTTCGGAATTCGGCGGAACATCGAACAGCCAATGTTCGGGTCAAACCGATGGTCGACCCGAACCGTTCGATCATCCCTAGTCTTTACCAACACCCATAAACTGTTGTCACAGGTAAACATATAGGGGTTGCTTTACTTAAGGAAAACAGACTTCACTTTCCAAGGGAAGTTACACTTTGCCAGGAAATTTGCCCCAGAGCTTAGTGAATTAGGTGAAACTCTGCTGATATCCATCATCCAGTCAAGTGCATGCAAAAAAATTTTAAAAGTGGATGTTCACTGCATTGGTAGCACCACAAACCTAAAACACTATTTCATTCATTTTAAAAATTCAAACCAAGCTCCTTCATCCTGCCATGTCTGCCTGCTTTATTTTGTTGAGAAATAACTTTGAACCCCCCACCCCCTCCCCCCTAGCATTTGTAGCTTTAGCCATCTTGAGTAATGGTAAATGATTAATGTAGCATTTACTTTCTGGAATCCATCTGCCCTTAGTTCAGTCATGTATGTGGGAGAGTGGGCTTAGCTAAAAAAAAATCCCTCCTCCTCCTCTCCTCCCCTTCTGAAGTATCCTGGGATGTATGACATCATTTGCCTAGGCAAGAAACCAGGAAGTACCTGAAGAAATGTAAAAAAAAAGTGAAAGCAAGTAAATATCATATATTTACATATGCGAGCAGCATGAGGATTAAAAAAAATAATATTGACAGGCAAAGTAAAGTTCCACTTTAACTTCCGTGAATGTGATTGTGTTTTCTCTTCAAAGTGAACACACCCCATTTACTAAGTTATGGAGCAAGTCCCTTTTCAAAGTGCAACTTCCATTGCAAAGTGAACAGCCCATTAGCTTTTAGAAAAATCAACTTTGTACACAATTACATAAGTAGTGGTCAATTACATGCAACCATGTTACTAGAGACTAATGAGATTAAATCAACAATGCCTCCAAAATAACTTTTTGCCAGTCCTAATGAATTAGGCTGCATGTGCACCTTTCATATTTAATATCTGGAAGCAGATGTATTAGTAATGAATGTCTAAACAATTTACATTTTTTCAGCCTTCTTTCCTTTTTTTTTAATAAACAGCCAATATGAGTAAGATTAGTCAAAATGCGATACCTCTGCAAACCTTTAAATCCAAGCTTGAAATATAGCCTGGTCTTGCAAGTTTTCCTAATTTCTTTTATCTGACATAAACTTTATTAGAGAGAAAGAGAAAAAAATGTTCAGATGTCCTAATGACTTTAATGCAGCTGATAGTTTTGGCTTGAATTCACCTCGAAAAAATCTTGATTATTTAATTACAGTAATTAGTTTGCAGATTTTCAAGCAGCGTCAAAAAGAAGTTAATTAGAAAACATGAATAGATAATGTTCAGTGAACTCAAAACACCTGCTGTTTAGCAAATGAAATGTTGATCTATTAATGCTTCCTAGGCTTTAGAATTTGCTATTAACAATAATGACAGGTGCTTATATTATAAACCATTCAATGTATACTTCAAATAATCTTCAGAGGCCTATGCATTAATATAAATAGTCATGTGATATATTGTTTTTTCACTGCATATACATCAAACGCAACCTCTCATTTTTCTTTCTTATGGTATACTAAATTTATTTTGGTTATACTGTACTTTGTTTAAACGACACCTTTTTAAAGATGCAGAACAGCCCACATAGTTTCTACCATTGACATAGAGTTTGAAATAGTGCCATTCCTTGCATTATTGACAGAATTGGCTTAGAGGGTTTTGTATAAAGAGGGAAAAGACACATGCATAAAATTTCCATAGTAGTCATCAGTATCCAAGCTTTCTATGGAATCCAGCTTAAGTGGGCCTATTGTCAGAAATATTTTTCATTGCATGCAGGATATTGTGTTCTGGTAATCCTTGCAGGCGTAGTGCTCTTTTGGGGGGTTATGACAAATCACCTTTCCCATATAGGTTATAGTGTTAAACCTCATTAACAAATCTTGACCACTCAACTTGTTGGGGAGCTGGAATAGCTGGTGTCTTCACACTTGCATATACAGTCAGGTCCATAATTATTGGGACATCGACACAATTCTAATCTTTTTGGGTCTATACACCACCACAATATATTTGAAATAAAACAAACAAGATGTGCTTTAACTACAGACTTTCAGCTTTAATTTAAGGGTATTTACATCCAAATCAGGTGAACGGTGTAGGAATTACAACCGTTTGTATATGTGCCTCCCACTTTTTAAGGGACCAAAAGTAATGGGACAGATTAACAATCATAAATCAAACTTTCACTTTTTAATACTTGGTTGCAAATCCTTTACAGTCAATTGCAGCCTGAAGTCTGGAATGCATAGACGTCACCAGACGCTGGGTTTCATCCCTAGTGATGCTCTGCCAGGCCTCTACTGCAACTGTCTTCAGTTCCTGCTTGTTCTTGGGGCATTTTCCCTTCAGTTTTGTCTTCAGCAAGTGAAATGCATGCGCAATCTGATTCAGGTCAGGTGATTGACTTGGCCATTGCATAACATTTCACTTCTTTACCTTAAAAAACTCTTTGGTTGCTTTTGCAGTATGCTTCGGGTCATTGTCCATCTGCACTGTGAAGCGCCGTCCAATGAGTTCTGAAGCCTTTAGCTGAATATGAGCAGATAATATTGCCCGAAACACTTCAGAATTCATCCTGCTGATTTTGTCAGCAGTCACATCATCAATAAATACAAGAGAACCAGTTCCACTGGCAGCCATACATGCCCACGCCATGACACTACCACCACCATGCTTCACTGATGAGGTGGTATGCTTTGGATCATGAGCAGTTCCTTTCTTTCTCCATACTCTTCTCTTCCTATCACTCTGGTACAAGTTGATCTTGGTCTCATCTGTCCATAGGATGTTGTTCCAGAACTGTGAAGGCTTTTTTAGATGTTGTTTGGCAAACTCTAATCTGGCCTTCCTGTTTTTGAGGCTCACCAATGGTTTACATCTTGTGGTGAACCCTCACTCTGGTGAACTCTTCTCTTGATTGTTGACTTTGACACACATACACCTACCTCCTGGAGAGTGTTCTTGATCTGACCAACTTTTGTGAAGGGTGTTTTCTTCACCAGGGAAAGAATTCTTCGGTCATCCACCACAGTTGTTTTCCGTGGTCTTCCGGGTCTTTTGGTGTTGCTGAGCTCACCGGTGCATTCTTTCTTTTTAAGGATGTTCCAAACAGTTGATTTGGCCACACCTAATGTTTTTGCTATCTCTCTGATGGGTTTGTCTTGTTTTTTCAGCCTAATGATGGCTTGCTTCACTGATAGCTCTTTGGATCTCATATTGAGAGTTGACAGCAACAGATTCCAAATGCATTTTCACCACTCAACTTGTTGGGGAGCTGAAATAGCTGGTGTCTTCACACTTGCATATACTGTATTCAGTCTGATGGCTAAAATTTAGCTGGCAACTTGGTGTCATCCAAATAGGGTAACTTTTATAGGCTACATCCTTAATGTAGAATTATTTGAGGATGTAGGCAAAAATGTACTCTATTTGGATGACACCACGTTGTCAGCTACATTTTAGCCTCCATGGTGCTAAACCTATAGGTAAACAAAAGAACGAGAATCTTCGCTAATTGGAAGAGGGGATGTGATAATAAAATTGACAGTACCTCTACCCAGGACAGGGCCTCTAGGAACAGATTCCTGGGATATTAACTAGTAATCTAATCAAAGTAATTAGGAGCAGAGGACCTACTGCAACCAGCAAATGATATTAACCATAAGTATATACAATAGATACACACCAGTATGAAAACAATACAAGCGTCATAAAAAAAGATTGATAATAGTATATACATCCAATGTGCAAACAGGTATTATCAGAAAAGGGCCCAACAAGAGCCTTGGAGGAATTGTGCACATTCACCCTGGTATATACATTATACAGTAGTTATTATTAAAGATACCTCCAGATGAACATTGCAGCAAAGTCAAGCTGCAGGTGCCGCTAAGGATGATTGTGATGCAGCGTTCATCTTGGTGTTGAATGCCTAAAGACAAAATCAGCCTTGAAAGGGAGACCCTCTAGCCACCGTCCAACCAGCCTGGCATGCAGATTTGCACCAGCAGAAATCAAGGTGTGGCACTAGAACTCAGAGTCAGCCTATCTGTTCTGCACTTTAATACATCCCTGCTAGTTTTGAATTCATTATGCAACTGGACCTCTAACTATCAGGAGTGGCCATTGGATGCTTAACCTACTTCTAACCTATTCTGATTTTTGAGCCCTAAACTAAAACTAGCTATAGAATCCCAGCCCAGAGGGGACAGGGTTAATTCAAATAAAAAAGTTGCATATAAACTATATTGTAATCAACATGTTCACCTACTAATATACTGGAAGGTGACCATTGCATACATACAGTAGCAAATCCCTAGCTACCTGGCACAAGAAGTTAAAGAAGCTATGGGCAGCTGCAATTAAGAACAGACCAATACTTACCTAAAAGTCTCTGCTTCTGGTCTGGGTGAAAATACAGCAACAGCAGTCCCTGTGTGCATAAGGCCATGTGGTTCAGTTCTGTGTGTCTCTCTGTCCACCTCCATGTTCTGGGGTTTCTGATCTAGACACACAGAGACAGGAAGTGATGTACATAAACAATTTGTGAACATTAAGAAGCAGAGCTACTTACAGACAGTGGAGGACAGCAGATCCTAAGTGCACTCTTATTGACAATGCCTTCATTATTAACATCTCTGCTTATTGATGTTTCAGATAAACTCAATTCAAGTTGTAGGGAGTCTGTTTTATAGTTTGTCACAACAGACCTGATCCACTTTTTCTTGAACTGGTTCGTTCAGTAACTTTACAAGTTTTAATTAATGAATTCCTGACATTGCCCAATGCAGAATAATAGTATAATTTTCCAAAAAAAAAGGCTTTATTAATTATTGTTAAAAAATGTATGTTCAGTTTCTAAACCTAGGATGATATCATGCCATCAGTTTGCTGCAGGTAGGAGTAAGTTTTTCCTCAGTCTCCTCTCCCCTAGTAATCAGACTGCAACATTTTAACTTTGTGGCAAATAACAAGGTAAGAACCTGCAGCAGAGGTTGATCTTTGTTAGACATTTATGAACACATCTAAGAACTGCACAGGCACCAGGACTTACGTAATTATATCTGGGCCAGCATCTCAATGCAGGAATCTACTTTTTAAACTTAGATAACACCCTCCATCTGCAAAGAAAAGCAGCTAAAGGCAATGTCAGGGGGAGTAATGTGATCTCTGTGAGAGGCATCACTGTCACTGTTTGACAGCTATCTGTTCTGGCTGCAGTAAACCTGCAGTAGGGGGCAGTGCGGTGAGAAATTCAGCACATCACACAGCTCTCTTTTCTTTCTTTTTTTTTCAAACTTTATTTGAAGTGCTCAAAAATGATACTCATTTTACTGTACAGCAGCGCAATCTTCACTATATTAATCTTCTGGATTTGGTATCTTCAGCCATCTTGATTGGGGCATGCTCACTGGATATCCCACCACCGGGGCATGCCAAGAATGTACATTGGGCTGTGCATATGCAACTCAATGTACATTAACCACTTTAAGACCGGAAGGATTTGCCCCCTTCCTGACCAGGCCCTATTTTGCGATTCAGCACTGTGTTACTTTAATGGACAATTGCGCGGCCGTGCAACGCTGTACCCAAATAAAATTGATGTCCTTTTTTCCCACAAATAGAGCTTTCTTTTGGTGGTATTTGATCACCTGTGCAATTTTTTTTATTTATTTTTTTTTTTTTTTGCGCTATAAACAAAAAAGTGCAACAATTTTGAAAAATAAAACAATGTTTTCTGCTATATGACATTTAAAAAAAAAAAAAAAATGTAAAAATCTAATCTTTTTAACATTTTAGGCCAATTTGTTTTCTGCCACATATGTTTGGTAAAAAAAATCGCAATAAGCGTATTTTGATCGGTTTGCGCAAAAATTATTGCTTCTACTAACTACGGGAAAGATTTATGTCATTTCTATCATTTTTTTCCTTTTTACTAGTAATGGCGGCGATCTGCGATTTTTTGTGGGACTGCAACATTGCAGCGGACAGATCGGACCCCTAACTGACATTTTTGTTTATGGCACAAAAAATAAAAATCACACAGGTGATCAAATACCACCAAAAGAAAGCTCTATTTGTGGGAAAAAAAGGACGTCAATTTTATTTGGGTACAGCGTCGCATGACCGCGCAATTGTCCGTTAAAGTAACGCAGTGCCAAATCGCAAAATAGGGCCTGGTCATTAAGAAGGAATGTTAAAGTGGTTAATGCATGGAATGCATTGAATGTTTAGGCTTTACAACCACTTTAACCCTTCCATAAGACACAAGTTGAATCCAACATAATTTTACTTCAGCTAATCAAATATACCAAAATCACATTGTAAACAAGTTTCAGTGGCCCAAACAGCCTCTAGATACGAGCATGCTGCAGTTCAATACAAGGCATAAAAAATACTGAAAGTTGGGTAGAACATTAAAGTGATTGTAGACGTTCACATTTTAATTAATATCAAACATGTTATACTTACCTGCTCTGTGCAATTGTTTTGCACAGATCAGCCCTGATCCTCCTCTTCTGGAGTCCCCCGCCGATGCTCCTAGCTCTTCCACCCTGCAGAGTGCCCTCCATAGTTAGGTGTTTGCTACGGGGGTACTCTTATGGGCTAGCTCCTGAGTCAGCTCTGTGTTTCTATTGACACACACACAAAGACTTGGCCCAGCCCTCTGTTCCCTCCCTCTGCTGTGTTTTCTGCTGCTATGCCTGAGACAAGGAGGAGGGAGAGAGCAGAGATAGCCATTGCTCTTGCGCACATCACTGGATCGAGATCAGGCTCAGGTAAGTATAAGGGGGGCTGGGGGGGAGTTGCATATTGAAGGTTTTTTATCTTAAAGCAGACAATGCATTAAGCTAAAACAATATTCAGCCTTTAGAACCATTTAAAATTTGCATTAACATATTGCAAATAGTAGTAGTTACGCTGAACTTGTTGGTAACAAACCAGGGTCGCAACTGGGAGACAGCTGTCACCCAATAGCCCCAACTGTCTGAACAGGGATCTTTATGGCAGGGTCACCTGTTATTATTTTAATAAAAGCTGCAGATTCTAAAAGAACTTTCACATAGACATGCTATTGCTTTTATATGATTTTAATGGAACTAGGATTTTAAACTAGGAGACCGGGGGGAGGGCTCAGAAGTCAGTCAGGAGGGAGCAAAGGGCAGATGGCAGTAGTAGAGACAGCAGCGACAGTAGTTCCATAACGTCAATTGGAGGGTCTGTGCGGGAAAACCTCAGACCAAACAGTAATAAACATAATCACCATTCACGATTAACTTCCACAAAACTAAGAGGGGTATATGCAAACGCCAGGAGCCTAGCTAATAAAATGGATGAGTTGGAAATGTTAGTACATGAGGATGACATAGACCTTGTGGGAATAACGGAGACTTGGTTCGACCCCTCACATGACTGGCTGGCCAATATCCAAGGGTATTCGGTGTATCGGAAGAACAGGATAGGAAAAAGAGGGGGAGGGGTATGTCTCTATGTCAAGAACAATGTAAGGGTGATAGAGAGGAGTAATATTATGGAAGGGATGAGTATGGAGTTAGAATCCGTGTGGGTAGAACTCCATAGGGAAGGAGAAAAGTAAAAGTAATTGTGGGGGTTTGCTATAGGCCACCCAACCAAAGGGAGGAGGTAGAGCTGGAATTTTTATCACTATTGGGTAAAGTGTCAAAACTGGGATCAGTCATCATATTGGGGGACTTCAATTATCCCGACATTGACTGGGAAGAGGGAACTGCACACTCACAGAAGGCCCGTCTATTCACGGAAACCTTACAGGATAATTACATGTCACAGTTGCTGGACTCTCCGACTAGAGAAAATGCAGTCCTGGATCTATTGATCACTAATGACCCAGACCTAATCTCTGAGGTAGGAGTCCAGGACAACCTGGGCTCTAGCGATCACAGGATGATCACATTTAGCGTAAATAACAATATAACAAGGCAAGTGGGGAACATAAGAACCCTAAACTTCAGAAGGGCAAACTTTCCAAAATTGTGCTCATTGAGGGAAAGGGTAAACTGGGACCAATCCCTGGGATCACTGACCACGGAGGAAAAATGGGAATGCTTTAGGAACATATTAAACAAATGCATCTTGCAGTGCATTCCTATGGGAAATAAATTTAGACAAAGCCAAACCTTGGCTGGCTAAACTGTAACGTTAAAAAACTTATTAGGGGAAAAAAAAATGGCCTTCAAGAAATATAAATCAGAGGGCACAGTATCGGCTTTCGAGCAATACAAGGAGGCAAATAAGAAAAGTAAATACGAAATCAAAATGGCTAAAATCAACTTTGAGAGACAAATAGCGGAGGATAGTAAAAAAAAACCCAAAGAAATTTTTTAAACATATCAACAGCAAAAAAACTAGGGCAGAGCATATTGCACACATAATTAACGATGATGGGAGGATGGTTACAGAGGACACTGAAAAAGCAACCGTGCTGAATGCTTTTTTCTCGTCAGTCTTTACACAGGAAAAGGAGGGGTACACTGACCATGACTGTATGGTTAGTAGTAATACACAGGTCTTGCCGCTATGGCTAACAGAGGGTGAAATCAGGGAAAGGCTGGATAAAATTAACACAAACAAATCACCAGGCCCGGATGGCGTACATCCGAGAGTACTCAAGGAACTCAGTAAGGTTATATCTAGACCACTGTTCCTGATCTTTGCTGACAGTATTAGGACAGGAGATGTGCCAGGGGATTGGAGGAAAGCTAACGTGATTCCGATATTCAAAAAGGGTCAGAGGCATATACCGGGAAAATTATAGGAAATTATAGGCCTGTCAGTTTGACATCAATAGTATGTAAACTTCTGGAGGGGATGATAAGGGACTATATCGTAGAGTTTGCTAAAGAAAAAAACATCATCAGCAGTAATCAGCACGGGTTTACATATGGGCGTTCTTGTCAAACCAATCTCTTAACATTCTACGAGGAGGTGAGCTGTGAGCTAGATAGGGGCAGACCAGTGTATGTGGTGTACCTGGATTTCGCTAAGGCGTTTGATACAGTTCCCCACAAGCGCTTAATTTATAAAATAAGGTCTGCAAGTATCGACAGCAGGGTTTGCTCTTGGATACAATAGTAATATAAGGTATACATGATTTCAATTTTTTTTTTTAAATAATTTAATATTCCATAGTCCTGAACATACATGATGACAAATTTCCAAATATGATATACTGTATAGACAGAAAAAAAAAGAGCTGATGTATATACATGATGACAGTATAATTTCATAAAATCCTGGTAGTTATGTACATAATATTGTTCACAAATAGAGATACATGATTACACAAGTTGTAAAAAACTGAATTTCTTGATATCCTAAGACTCTACGCATTTCGTGGATCCCTGACTACTTCATCAGGAGTTGATGCAAGAAAGGTATCTATAGGGATAGGTAAGTGCAAAAACGAAAAAGACTATATCACGTAAATGTGTAGTACATAAATCTCCAAAAGTAGAGAGGGAGGGGAAAAGGTATTTATAGGCTAATAGACTTGTTACTCCCCCTCTCTCCTATAGATACCTTTCTTGCATCAACTGCTGATGAAGTGGGCAGGGATCCATGAAACGCGTAGAGTCTTAGGATGTCAAGAAATTCAGTTTTTTTACAACTTGTGTAATCATGTATCTCCATGTGTAAACATTACTATGTACATAACTACCAGGATTTTATGAATTTATACTGTCATCATGTATATGCCTCAGCTCGTTTTATTTTTACTTTTATTTTTTTATGTCTATATATCATCTTTGGAAATTTGTCATCATGTATTTCCAGGACAATGTACTATTTATTCCTTTTTAATAAAATTTTAAATCATGTACATCTTATATTACTAATGCACAAGTGATTGCCCTCATATAAAGTCCCACGACCAATAGTTCTCTTTTTTTTACCTGTACAAAATAAGTATTTCATCGACTTTGTTTATTTGGTGCAGTTTAAAGAATACAATACTGTATAATTCTGCTATTGTAAGTGAATACCAGCAATGGATTTTGAAAAAAGCAACAAATATAAATAAACATATTTAGTGGAAAAATCAGGACAACCTTCAGCAAACTGTGACATTTCTGGATTATGTTTAAACCAGGTAGAAATGATAAAATGCTGCCATATGGAAATGTTTCCTAAATAAATCTGAGTGAATCCTATATTTTTTATTGTTGGGAGATAAGGAGGTTGCAGTGTCTTGCAGGGACAATAGCCCCTCAGTGCCTTCCAGAATTATGCAGCTGGTCCTGGTACCTAAGCTGATAACAGGGACATAAATGCTGATAGGTGGACTGGAGTAATTTGTATGAATTCAATTAGTATTACCTGAAAACACAGAAAGGAATTTGTCAATGTCAGCGTACTATACAAAATTCCATTACTTTCAAATGTAAATCCTTTTCCATAGTAAATAGGATTGTGCTTCAGTTTAACCATCTCCAAGTCAACCTCTTTCAAATAAATCTTGCTGATCATGATTTGTGACTACAGGGAAGCATTGTCTGCTATGACTGCAGTTCTAAATTGTAAATTCCTTGTGCCATATTATAACCAATATAAATCATTTAACATTATACAACATATGTAGTCTTTTAAAGGCATACAGCTAACTCCCTGCAATCTGATTTTTCAGTTTTATGTAGCTACTAGCAACCTAAGCCACATTATGGCTATTTTTATTCTTGGGTAAAGCAGGCCATACATTTTGCAATTTTCTTTCCTTCCATCATGGGTGGAAGGAACGAATATTTCTTAATTCCCGCATTAATACAGTCAGTGTTGATTAGAGAATCCCTCCAGTAGTACTTTTGTGTTCTGCCAACAGGGAGCACGGGGAGTCTTCCCTGTCGGCAGAACACAATGATTAGTGTTTAAGGCTTAAAGCATGCAACACTAATCATACAGGAAAAACCTGACAGGCTGGTTGTACACTAGTTGAACAATGGATCGACTTGTGTACAAACAGGGTACCCATACATGGATTGAAATGCATCTGGTCTCTTCTGAACCAGCGGAATTTCAGTCCATGTATGGCCAGCTTACTGTAATTTAGAGCCCAAACATTCCACTAGGAATCCTCAGCTCTACTGCAGGCTTTGCAAAACACAATGATGGTGTCACAAGACTCCTGCAGTGTATTCTTTACTGTGATATTCAACATTATAAAACAAGTTGAGTTGACTTTGACCAAATACAACTATGTATACCACAGTGGTGGCCCATCCATTGGGGGCGCAGGGGCATTGCCCCCCCCCCCATCCATGCATCTGGCCCCCTAATCTACATGCAGGGCGCCGGATGCATGGATTCCAATGTTTTTTTATTTTGATGCACATGATAAGAGCCAGAGGCTCTCATATGCTTCAAAAAGGGTGGGCTCGGGGCACAGAGCACTGCGCCCTGAGCCCACCCGGTTGTGTGACAATAGCAAATGAATATTCACTATTATCACACTGATTCTTCTCCCAGCAAATCAGGAAGCGGGTTCTGAGACCCGTTTCCCGATTGGCCAAAAGGAGAGGCCATGCTATTGGCCGAGGAGGAGGGAGGAGATGCAAGGGAAGCCGCCGTCGGTGCTGGGGGAAGCCACCGTTGCCTGCCCTTCATGTCAGTTCAGGGGGAGTAAGCCGGGTACGGGGGGGGGTGGTATGGTGTGTGGGATGGTGTGGTCCTGGGGGGGCATGGTGTGGTCCATCTGCCGCCCCCCCCCCAGCCCATGGAGCACGTATACTGTACCATTACCTGGATAAATAAGAACATTCACTGGTATTTTGCTATATATGTTCAATGAGAAAAATGAAAAACATACCTATTTATCCTACTAGGAAGCTGTCCTCCTGTGCACCCTTTAGTGTTAGCTCAAGACGTCCTATCAGAAAGAGTGTTAAGACCAGAGAAGACCTCCCCTCATGGTATAAAGAAGAGGAGAGTGGGAGGTGTTTAGTAATCCTGACCCACTTCCTGCCCTGGAGCAACAACATTACAGAAGTATATTACTGATAGGACCACCAGGTATACATGAAGTAAAATAAACCTGAGAAAAAAAGCCAAATGCAGTTACCTCATCTAAGGACTGATAAGCAGCAATGTATTACATTTTTGTTCTTGAGTTTAGATACGTTTTAACCACTTCTGGATCGGAAGGTTTTTTTTTCCCCCTTAATAACCAGGCCATTTTTTGCAATGCTACACTGCGTTACTTTAACTGACAATTGAGTGGTTGTGTGTTCATTACTGACAGAACAGCAGTCTGCCATGTTTACAACAGCAGACCACTATTCTATCTCCACGGGGAGCGATCGTGGGTGCCCAGTGACAATCGCGGCCACCAGATTGGCTGATTGGCTCCCCCTGTGGCAAATGGGTGTGTGCGTGCGCCCCCACTCGTGGTTACTGCAAAACAATGTACAGTTACATAATTTCCGGGGACAGAGCTGACCTGCCACAGTATATGCACTGCTGGCGGTCGGCAAATGTTAATGTTTATGAGCCACCAATCATCTACACAGGACAATGTACTGTATTTAGTGACAATTGGGAAGAACTAGGGGAACCATAGTTTTTAAACTTCAGAATGACCAGTGGTGGTAATTCTTCTTGATTGGTTCTAGTGTACTGTAGAGAGAGCCCAGGGCAGTCCTCAACAAAGAATAGAATGTGCCTTGAGATATATGGAGATGATCTCTGCTGCCACCTCAGAGATCAAAGTGACGTCAGCTAAGTCCTTATGGGTGAGACATTTAGTTTTAATCAACTAAAGCAGCCTTTCTCAGCCTTTTCAACACAGAGGAACCCTTTCCTCAAGGAACACCTTCTAAAAATGACTATATCTACAACTCATGATACATTAGTTTCATTCAATACTTAAGCCTACAGGAACATCAAGAGAAGTACAGATGGCACATTAGCAATGCAAAGCTATGATGATTTTTTAAACCATTGGCTTACAGTGTGACTGATTTATTTCTCAAATATCGAAAAATGATGGTTTATTGCAAACAACTAAAATTCCAGCAACCTCAAAGAACCAGAGAAGTTCAGCCATGTATCTGTATTGGGTATTTGACTTCAAGTAATAAATAAATATATAAATAAAATACATATATAAAATTCGTTTTATTATTCATATTTCAGGAATAGGCCTTGATTCATGTCCGGAGCCACAAATGCCCAGCAATGGAATAAAAGTTGGTGACAGATACATGGTTGGAGATGTTGTATCATTCCACTGCGATCAAGGCTATTCTCTTCAGGTAATGACATCTTTCATCCACTTATAGCACTTTTATCTACAGCTAATAGAGATGGCATTGTAATGAATATCTATATAATGGCTCTGTCGTTTAGCAGTAACAACAGTAGAGTTCCCAACAGCTCAAGTTAAAATCGTGAAAGCATTTTAAATCTATCTTTTCTTATTTTAGGGTCATTCTCACATCACATGTATGCCTGGCCCTGTACGAAGATGGAATTATCCTATTCCTATTTGCATTGGTAAGGACATACTTGCTGACATGCTCGTTACTTTATAACATGTATATATATATATCACCAATATAATGCTGCATTGGCATATTATTTTGAACCTAACTTTATGCAGGAGTTTAGATGTTACAAGCTATTCTCCACTAGTTCAAATAGCAGAATGAGGTCTTAATGAATAAAAAGCCTAGATCCTGTACAAAAGGATGTCATCATTTGTGTGTGCCTAAGGGTTCGTTAAAATGAGCAGTGAGCTTCTTCTTTTAGACACAACTCACTTTTTTGGTTTCCGTCAGGTGCTATATCAGCAGTAAAGGAAAACTCTGAAGGTTGTGGGTCACTATTATTTTATTTTTATTTTATATTTTATAAACCGTGTTTAAACACAACTAAAATTAATTTATTACATTTTATTATTTATGTTTTATTACTTATTTTACAAATAAACATATAATAGAGGACAAATGATTCCTAAAGAACAATGGGTTAGGCAAAGAAACAATACAGCAGAGGCATTAGGCCTAACTTTTTCGGATGAAAACCTCATACCAACCACCTGATAGGTGATGAGTTACTGCTATGATGGCTTACTGATTTCTATAAACAGCATGCTTTTCTTAATCCTAATCATAGTAAATAATGAAAATCCTTACAGCATATACATACTGTATATGGTAAAGATCTTTGTGGATGAATGGAGTTCTCATTTAAATATGGTCTGGGTGAGCTCAAGAGTAAACAACGGCTGCCAAAAAATTGAATGCCTACTAGTGCATGCACTCCAATGCTTATTCTGTTCCCATCACTGCTTTGTCTAAAAACCAGCACCATTCATCTATTGAGATTTTTATCTGTTTCTGGAGAATATTTCCAGAGGCTGAGAAAGTCCCGCATGGCCCACTGCTCATCTACCAACTAAATAAACCCAAAGGTAACACAATCTCTACAAACTGCTATATTGTTTTGAGAATGTTGACTATATATTGATCTCTTCCAGCCCAATGTGGTGGCGCTATGTCCGATTTCAGTGGAGTGATACTCAGTCCTGGATTTCCTGGAAACTACCCAAGTAGCTTAGATTGCACATGGACAATTAAACTCCCCATTGGCTTTGGTGAGTATGTGTTACTATGAATAATTGTAATAT
This sequence comes from Pelophylax lessonae, assembly GCF_965119305.1. Classification (NCBI taxonomy): domain Eukaryota; kingdom Metazoa; phylum Chordata; class Amphibia; order Anura; family Ranidae; genus Pelophylax; species Pelophylax lessonae. Next base: position 501,255,305 of record NC_138772.1, on the reverse strand, counting down.
GTGTAGAGTCAGCTTTGCCTTGTTTAAAGTCTAGTTAATTATTTATTTATTTTTTATATCACAAGGGACAGTACTTACTTTCAATGCAAAGTATCTCTTCCACCACTAGCTGGTCTCTTAGTTAAAATCCAAAGTCCCCAGACATAATCTTCTGGTGCTTCAGGGGTTAATACAAAAGCTGGACTTGTCACAGACACTTGTGAAGAGTGCCAACCATACCTGCTCTTTTCGTTCCCCTTCCCCCATCTACATTCATAGATGATCTATTATTGCTTTCATAAAGCAAATCACCCTTTGGTTGGAGAAAGGGTAAATCAATGAAAGGTCCAGTACAGGTTTTGCTACTTTAAATAAGGAACAGCCCATATTGCAATGTATAGCCTTCTCCCTGATCAGTCGAATAATCTGAAGGAAATGATAACTCAGCTTTCTCACTATAAATGTGGGAGCTCACAGCCCATAAGGCAGTGCATAGCCTTCTCCCTGATCAGTCATATAATCTGAAAGAAAAGATAACTCAGTCTCCTCACTATAAATGGGGTAGCTCACAGCAACCATATTGTCAGTGGGTGCTAGAGTTGTTTGGTAGAGCTAAAAATAGTTTACAGGTAGGGATACTTTGTTATAATGTATTTTATTTTAATTTGGCATTGATAATTGTCCCCATAGCAGTACCTAGCTTTCCACATCTTTTTTGGTAGCTTGTTTATTAGCCCTACAAATGACCAAAAGTAAATAACACAATTCATGCCATAGACTTTAATGGGGGTTTGCCAAAAAAAATCAAAAACTTTGAACTGTAAACAACACTCACAAAACTATTTGCAAACCGACCCCGGGCAGATTTGCTCATTCTGACTTGCTAGTAGCCCTGAAAAGCTTAAGGATCAGTTTTCAAAGATATAGACCCTTCAGAATTATTTTTCAGAAATGATTTTCTACCCCAGACTTGAGCTGTTCTTCAACCCTTTCACTGCCAACTACATGTAACACAAGTCAAGGCATTAAAAAAATGAGCTTGTATTAAATTTTATCTCTAGGCTCCGAGCTGTAAAGTAGAAGTGATTGTGAGACCTTAGACTTGCAGTTGAAGTGGTAGATAGACAGCAATATAAATGATTTTTTAAAGATTATATCTTTATTTTTTTGGAGTTTTTATTTTTATATACCGTATATACTCGAGTATAAGCCGAGTTTTTCAGCATGTTTTTTTATGCTGAAAAAGCCCCCCTCGGCTTATACTTGAGTCACTGGCTCACTTACCTTTTAAAAATGGCACCGCCCGGTGCCAACACGTCTGCCCGGGAATAGCCGAACGTGTACAGGCTTTCCCGAGCATCGAGGACACGTGCGTGGTGACTTGTTGGCGCCGAGCGGCGCCATTTTTTAATGTAAGGCACCTCACCGTCAGGTAAGTGAGATTCCTCCGCAGCCCCTGCAATTCCTCATGCAGTGCTGCGGGCATGGTACAGGGCATTCTCCTGTACCATGCCCACAGCACTGCATCTCCTGTACCATCTGTGTCATGCCTGTACCATCTCCTGTGCCATGCCTGTACCATCACCTGTGCCATGCCTGTACCATCTCCTGTACCATCTCCTCTACCATGCCTGAACCATCTCCTGTACCATCTCCTGTACCATGCCTGAACCATCTCCTGTACCATCTCATGTATTTTTGTGTCTCGTGGTGGTCCAGTTGGGTCCAGTAGCTGCTGCATTTCTCACCCTAGGCTTATAATCGAGTCAATACGTTTTCCCACTTTGCTACATTTCCACGTGCTAAATTTAGGCGCCTCGCCTTATATTCAGGTCGGCTTATACTCAAGTATATACGGTAGTACAGTATAGAACATGACATTTTTGGTATTGACACATAGAATATAAGTGCTTTTTCATAATGTAGTAAATAAGAAAAAATACAACGGGACCCAAAAGAATGTAACTTAGTATTTGCTAATAATAGGATGCATACAGATGCTGTCTGAATAGATCCCTTAGATATTTAGTTAACCCTTACCTAGTCTTCTGTTTACTGTACAGGTGCTATGGCACAATATATCCGGTTGGTCATTGTCCTTATATTAGTTTTAATCTCTTAAAGCAGACTCATTGCTGATGAAGGGAGTGCTGATGCCTGAAAAGTGTTGTGCTTTACTACACATATGTGAATAAAACACGAACTGTGATCAAGATTAGCATGTTTATCTAATTTGGACTTTGTTCTGCCCCCCCTCATGCAGAGTGCCATGTTTGCCACCCCAATTACTTTTTCAATTCAAACCTGATGCACTTTAGCAAAAACTAATCTTGAAGTGAATAATCCAGATGGTCCCATCTGTGCTAGCAAAGAGAGAGGGAGCAAGTCTCTCCTCTGCTCTTTTTCGGCAATCTGTTTAATCAGATTTCCAGACCTATAAAGATTTTCATCATAACAGTAGCGTGTTTTGCCATTTGCTAAGTGCAAATGGTAATCACATAATTCCACATACAATATTTCATACCTATCTGAAGGAAATATTTATTTTTTTTATATGTTTTTTTTTTAATTTTGTAGTAAAATATAACAAATGTATTCTGTTTAATGATGAATCCACATGAAATAAATCAAAATGCCCGCCATGTTACAAAACAGCAGAAGCCCAATAAACAGTTTGAAGCGTACTTTGCAGCTGTTGTTTTAATTAAATGTATCGTTAAGTAATGCAGCGTACGTGATTTATCTTTTCAGGTGTGCATCTGCAGTTTGTCAATTTCTCTACGGAAACAATACACGATTACCTGGAAGTACGGAGCGGCTCTGCAGACATTGGCTCAGTAATTGGCAGGTTAAGCGGCCCTCAGGTCCCTGCTTCCCTGTTCAGCACAACCCATGAGACCAGCCTGTATTTCCATAGTGATTATTCACAGAACAAGCAGGGATTTCACATCATTTATCAAGGTGAGCAACACACTTTGCTATTCTAATGCAATCAATAAAAAGTTTTTAAAATGTGCATTTTCAAACTTTTGAGCACAGCAGTGTGTCTATTTATAAATGACTGTGAAGCTAGCAAACAAGGTACTTGGGTGAGCATTTGTGTAAAGAAGCAGGAATATGGGAGAATGTAATATTTCCGCAATAAAACATTATATTCCAGCACCTCAATGGGTGGTCTTACTGTTTTGTGCTCCCCTTTACGTGGTCATAATTTTACTTTGAAGAGATGTATGAAAAAAGTTTTGACATAAAAAAATAAATTCGAGAAATAGCTGATACAAAAGTAGAATAACTGTAATTCTATTTCACATTTCTATCTCTAAGAATCGGTTCACACTGGGGCGACACGACTCTGTACTACTTCGGGGGCAACTTGTGCATTCCCATGCACCACGACTTTGGAGCGACTTGCATGGACTTCACATAATAGAAGTCTATGCAAGTTGCTCCGAGGTCGCCCTGAAGTAGTGCAGGACCCTTTTTCTAAGTCGGAGTGACTTGTGTCGCTCCTATTAGAACGGGTCCTGTAGCGGTCAATGGACCGCGAGGGAGCGCGACTTGTCAGGCTGACAAGTCGCGCTAGTGGGAATCGAGACTAAGGATCCTGCTTAATTTATGTATATATTTGTTATCTTTTTGTTTATATAAGTTTTTATACATTATTTTGTTTTACAAATAAAAAACATTTCTAGACCACTATGAGATCTCAAAAAGGAGAACAAAGCTCCTTGCTTTAGGGTTTGCTTTTTTTAATGAAACCTCCAGTGTTATGAGAGGTTCTTTAAATTGTGTATGTAAATTTAAGTCTTGTAAATAACAGATTGTTTACAACAAAGTAGCTATAGAAACAGAAAAAAAGCATGTAAAAAACCTAGATCTCCATCTGCTGACTGGATAAAGGACCACATTCCAATTATATGTATTTTTTCATATTTATCTTACTAAAAATATTGACCATGAAAATCATAAATAAATAATGCCCAAACCACTTCACATTCCCATTAATAATCATAGACAGATTGATCTTTTGTTTAGGACAGAACTATGGTATAAGAAGGCTACAACACCAGTATGTATTGTAAGCGCTTTTACCAATTATTTGGCAGTGAGAGGGCAATCTAAACAATCCATCCAGCTGAACTGAAACATGCTGTAAAAAATGCATACCTGATCACTCAAAATTTGCATGTGATATTAATTATTCCAGCCTTAAAGTGGACTTATACAAACTAAATTTGCCAGCATTGTGCTTTTAAATTGTTTTTCCTGTCACTCCTGCACTCAAGTCATTTTACTTTCATTGTATTTCTTTTTTATTTTGCCCACCTGCATAGCACACATGAGGGATAATTCAATTCAAGCAATGCACATCCAATTTCAGGAAGGCTGAGTGTTTTATCAGCTCTTCAGTTTGCCCCCATGAGTCTCTAAAACTGGCCATACATTGATAAAAGATCAACAAGGGTTGGCCAAATTTGTAACAGTGTTTGGCCTTCCCTGGTTTGGCTTCTGTTGAAGGACATGCCTGAATGGAAAAAATCTAACCATGTGTGGCCAGCCTAAGTGACAGAGGAATGACTTTCTATGTTAGCTTAGCACTCAGAATTGTTCTTTGAAGCATCTTAAAGACATTGACAATTATCTCAGCAGAAAGCATAAAGTAAGGGCACCAAATAATCACTCAAATGCAAAATGTTGGTGTGTGTTTTTCAAGAAATCAGATTTAAGTCTGATCCAACAAACCATTTAACATAATTGTGACTTTGGACTAACAGTTCACTTTAAAATGATTACCAGTCATATAGGCACATTTTGCTGATCCAGCTAATCAGATCTATGAAAATTGAACTGGTTTGTTTCCATTTTTGTATGACAACGATTTAGACTGTGTTCAAAACATATAGGTTATGGTGAGAACTGGCCAGTTTAATCACTTTACTTAGGGGGGCTATTGTTTAGATACTGAAGATACTGAGATTGGAATAGTGAGAAAAATCCATGTAATATAAGGTCAATCTCAGGGTATTATTTTAATTGCTAAGCATTCAGCATTGCAAAATTTTCCAGGTTTTATACTTTTTCAGATGATGTTGATAGGCCAAGGTCATCTGTTGCAATTGCTGATGCATCATTAACATACAGATGCTTAAATAATTGTATATAAATCCCATATATTTCACAACAAACATTTTATGTCTGACTATCTATTTATCTCTTTTTGACAAGGGAGGCTAAAATGACAGTATGGAATGACACATGGGAGGCGGGTGATCAAATTGAAATTTTACCTTCCTTTTCACTAATGAAATTCTGGGCTCATTATCTATCTATCTATCTATCTATCTATCTATCTATCTATCTATCTATCTATCTATCTATCTATCTATCTATCTATCTATCTATCTATCTATCTATCTATCTATCTATCTATCTATCTATCTATCTATCTATCTATCTATCTATCTATCTATCTATCTATCCATCTATCTATCTATCTATCCATCTATCTATCTATCTATCTATCTATCTATCTATCTATCTATCTATCTATCTATCTATCTATCTATCTATCTATCTATCTATCTATCTATCTATCTATCTATCTATCTATCTATCTATCTATCTATCTATCTATCTATCTATCTATCTATCTATCTATCTATCTATCTATCTGTCTATCTGTCTATCTGTCTATCTGTCTATCTGTCTATCTGTCTATCTGTCTATCTGTCTGTCTGTCTGTCTGTCTGTCTGTCTGTCTGTCTGTCTGTCTGTCTGTCTGTCTATCCATCTATCTACTTTAAGCAACTTTCCTACTGTAAATGCACTTCAGTGTTTAGAAAAAAGGGCACATACTGTGTAATTTTCTGTTATGGTTGGAAGGAACTAAAGGAATTAAAAAGCTCTCTGACCAAGTCCGTGCCTAGCACAGTAAAGCCTTATTAGAACAGAAGGTATTCAAATCTCCCATTTCAACACATATTCCAAAAATAAAATGATTATTCTTAATTTCAGGACAGTTTGTAGAGCCACCCAAATGATTCCCTAATGCCCCAACAGCTAGATGCATTAGAAAAAAATATTCCAAACTGCAAAAAGGCTTTACTGTGCGACACACTGGTTCTGTTTAAGGGCTTTTTAATTCAATAAGTCCCTTCTCATCATACCCCAGTATGGTTACACTGTATTGCTGGGTCTAAAGTCCTTTTACATATATAGAAGCCATGTTTTCCATACATTGCACAGATGATGCCCCAAAAAAGCCTGAGACATGTGTATGCACTATGCACTATGCAGAATGAAGAATGGAAAGGATGGCTCTATAATATTAGGCTATTTTTGCACTATACACCAGTAATTCTGGATGTGCATTTGGCCATTGAGATGCAAATGAATGATTTGCATGGCATTGTCTACTCTGAAATGAAAAATATTCCTTTTATTTTAGGGATATAGGATGAAATAAGAAATGTGATTACCTTCTGTTTTAATACAGAAGTACATTTTGCTATTTTGTAATTTTGTCAAAAAGAAACATTAGGATAGCATTAGTGAGATAGTGCATAATGCATACTAGAAAAGCAGAGGTCCTATAACTACTTTACATGAATTGTTGACTGATGACATATCTGCAAGTCAAGTGATACCTTATTTAAAAAAAAGGAACTTTTTCATTGAAATAGTCTAAGTAAGAAAAAACATAAAATCTTAGGGATGGTCATAATTTCAGATTCTCTTCCTTAAATGATGGTCCGTTTATAAGCACATTTAAATGTAGATTTGTTGTCTTTCTTACTACATGTGGTATCTGCAATTAGTAAGATTCATCAATGTGGGGATGGATTCAAAGAAGTAGTCTAACTGCCATTAACAGAGTCATTTTACCTACTGTGAGAATAAATGAACTTTATCTTCAAAAGGCTTTTTCCAACTCTTTCAGAGCAACAAAATTACATCAGTATAACAATTAGACTAATTGGATTAGGTGGAACAAGAAAAAAGTTGTTAGTGTGTTTCAATAACCTTTCTTGCTAATGAAATATCTACTTATCTTTTATATATATATATATATATATATATATATATATATATATATATATATATATATATATATATATATATATAAATATTTATATATATATATATATACTGCATATATACGTACATATAAATTACTGTGGAAATGTTTTCGTCAGATGTGAAAAAATGCTGTATGAATGTTTTCAGCAAAATATTTTTGCACATAACCCTCGCTGTTAAAGTCCCACCCTTGAGGGTTCCTTTTCATTGCTTGTACATATTTGGGATCTTGGCAACCAGATATTGCTGCTAAAAAATCCTCTTCAGAAATAGAAGTGGCAATAGTTCATTTTTATAAATTAACAAAATGTCAAATAAATGAAAAGAAGAGAAATCCAAATCAAATCACTGTTTGATGTGACCACCCTTTGCCTTTAAAATATCATCAATTCTTAAATTCTTCTAGGTACACTTGCGCAAAGTTTTTGAAGGAACTTGCCAGGAAGGCTTTTTAAAACATCTTGGAGAACTAACCACAGATCTTCCATTGGCTGCCTTCTGTTCATGTAATCCCAGACAGACTTGATGATGTTGAGATCAGAGCTCTTTGAGGGCCAAACTATCGCTTCCAGGACTCCTTGTTTCTCTTTACACTAAAGATAGTTCTTGAAGGGGAAGTATAGCCAACGGTTTATTGACTATACATCTCCTGTGATTTACAGGAGTGCAGTGAAAGCATCTGAGAGCATGAGCAAGCCACTCCCACCCCTTCTACAGCCCGGCGCTCCAGTGAGCACTGGAGGGGCAGAACAGAGAATCAGTGACTGATAGTCATCGGTTCTCCAAAGGCTGAGAACTGAGTGATTAGTGGTGTTCTTGATCTTAGAGGCGGGGGAGGACATTTGCTGCTGGGATCTGTGCTGCAGCCATCTAAGTGAGTATTATTTTTTTTTTTCAGATTCCCATATTTCTCTTTTAATGACATTGGCTGTATTTCTGGGGTTTTTGTCCTTTTGCACAATACATTTGGGGCCAATCACATGCCTCCCTGATAGTATGGGGTGATGAATAAATGCCCATCATGCCATATGCCTGTATTTTTACACTGGGGATGTTTACCCCTTCTTTTTTATTCTGGTACCAATTGCAAAAAGTGATTAGCAATCCAAAATATGTTTGTGGTTGTCACAGGATTAAGAGGAAAGGGAAACTCTTCTAATTAGGAAACCTGTTGGGATTAACAGATCCTAAGTTGTTTAACAGAGGACATTTAATTTTACGCCCCTCTGTGTCTTTGGGAAAGTCTCCCATTTGGGACCTACATAGTGGTGCATCGCATACTAGCTCATTATGAATTGATTACCTTAGAACGAAGCCCCGACATGGACCCCCGGACACCGCTGTGGGAGCTGACATGATCCATCGGAGTCTCTTCCAGGTTTGGCGGCTCCAACGCTGTGATTGGCCGGAGCCACGATGACGTCACTCCCGCGAATGTGTGCGGGAGTCATTTTCCGGCAAGCTCCCGGCAAGGAAAGCTGAAGGTCCGCTGGACCTTCAGAGCGCATGCGCCGCTCATGTGAGTGGCTGCATGCAGTGCAAATATCTCCTAAACCTTGCCGGTTTAGGAGATATTAATTGTACCTACAGGTAAGCCTTATTATAGGCTTACCTGTAGTTAAAAGTGGAGAAAAGTGGTATACTACTGCTTTAAGGCTGAATGGGGTCCTAGGCAAAGTAGAAACTTAGACCATCTTATTCCTTCAATTGACATTAATAATGATTGCAAAAGGCTCAAAGAAGCTACCCCATTTGGAACATTTGAACTGGTATCACCATTTCAAACATTTGATGGGGCTATCATGCAGCCTACAAGTGCATCATCATTTGTGAAATGTCAGGCAGGTGCACAACTGTTGTGCAATCCCCCTGGTTTACTGCAAAATCATGAAGGATGTAGCTGGGCCCCCCTTAGCATTCACCAGGTCTTGGACTCCTGTCTATGTTGCTTTGTAGATTATCTTTCTCTGTTCAGGAATTGCATCCAACAAATTCAGTGACCATGTGTTAGAACAGCACTGAATAAGCCTTATATCTTTGGTTACACAGACTAAAATATTTTAGTTGCATAAAATGTTGACATTATCATGTGCAGCTATCTACAGCTAAAACATAAATGTCACATTTTGTGCGCCATATGCCAGGTCATCTTGATCTATATAGGACACTAGGCATACTATCTTCCAGTATCTGTGGTGACAAGTATTTTACTGTATCTGTAAAAACAGCACTGAGCTGTGAAAAGCGTTAAGTCATAAATATGTTCTGTCGTACGAAACCTACTCTTGAGCATTTGCACATATATTACGGGCATGCTAGTGAAGATGTTTTGCTGCAACATGAAGATGTACATTGTTTTCGACAGCTTGACACTTCTCCAAACATACTACAGAGAGTTGGAGAATGCTGCTTAGGCTTGCAGTCACTCTGTTTGAATAAAATACGGAAGAAAAGACCTTCTCAAATCGACAGTTAGCCAAATGCTTGTAATGGTAAACAACACTGACTCATGGGAAAAAAAATTGCATATACATTTTTTTCTTTATTTGTGAATGTTATTTTATTTTAGGTAAAAATAATAGTAAAAACTACAACATACAAAACATTTAAGATGCCTAAAACATGAGTTAATTGGATAGAATACAATAATACTCCAAGATATCATGACACTTTTTGTGGTACTTCCAATTAGAAAAGAAAACTTTGCAACTCTCTTGAAATTCTCAATAAATACCAATGGTTCTAGGCAGTCTGGATTATAGAAGGTTTCCCCCTACCCTTCCCCCTTCATTTTCTTTTTCCTCTTTTATTTATGTACCGTATTTTCGCGACTATAAGGCGCACCGGATTATAAGGTGCAGTATCAGTTAACAGTAAATTTTCAAACTATTTTCATATATAAGGCGCACCGGATTATAAGGCGCACTTTTTTTTGGAACCTTGATCCGCGCAAGGTTTACTGGCAGGTGCTCATAGTGAACCCTCGGATGACAGTTCTGGCGGATACTTTATGCCAGGCATCCACTATCCACTGGCACACAGTGGCATAACTGGCCCAGCGTTGCCTCCCCGTCTTCATGAAGGAGTGCTCTCCTTCAATCATCCATTTTCCCCACGTGATTAGCAGTTTCGCCTTGAAGGAACGATTGACACTTATGTCGGCGCCTTCTCCCATTCCTCATCTCAAATGAAGGAAAAAATAAAAGTGCGCAATGGTTTCCAATACATCCTAAAATCTATTCATTAATAGAGCTTGCAAATCTGAAACAGGTATAAAGGCACTCATAGATCATGCAGCAGAAATAAATCAAAGCAACAGAATTTTTATGTCAATTTTCAAAAATCAGCATGTCTTTCTCAAGATTATCATATCCTGAATAGGGCATGCCTATGTTAAGGGCTACATTCATATTTTGCCTTTGGCAAAATCATATTGCAGTGATTTCATTGTCTACATACATTTTAATGAAATATAAACTCTCAGTTACTCTCATTCAGCTATGTAGGTGCAAGTTGCTTAAAAATAGAACCCTTTTTTTAATACTTTTTACCCCACCATCTCTTGCTATTATGGCAGTGTCAGAACTGACATATAAATTTGAAGCCATGTTTCTCCTGGCTGCTTCTTTCTTGTAGAAGGCATTAATTCTACACTAGCAGGTGCCAGGATGGAGAGCAGCTGGACACCACACCAGCAACCTTTTATTCGTGTTATGAACCTGGAAGCACTCAGGTGAGGCCCTATAGCTCTGGGATCAGCAAAGCAAAGGCTCTCTGCTCAATGAAGTAATTCACCCTTTGAAATATTTAAATACCCTAGGGCAGTGATGGTGAACCTTTGCACCCCAGATGTTTTGGAACTACATTTACCATAATGCTCAACTACACTGCATAGGGCATGAGCATCATAGGAAGTGTAGTTTCAAAACCTCTGGGGTGCCAAGGTTCACCATCACTGCCCTAGGGGCTTGTTCAATCACTGGTGAGCCTAAAAATGCTGTACACATTTTTAAAAAAATGAATATCACATTTTGACCACAATTTGAATGTGCTTTCAATGTATTTTTTGGTGCGCTTCCTTGCTTTCTGACTCCCAGCATGCACCTGTGAAACATGGACACGTAACTCAAAAAACACACCAAAAATCCACACACAATGCAATGATGTTAACAGATACAAAGGATTTTAATGGGGAATACTTTTTATGCACTTTTGTCATGCTGGAAAAGTGCATTTTAGCATGGCAAAAGTGCAACAAAGTGAACAGGGCCTAAGGGTTTTAATAAAGTTCAGGAGGGCAGTTTTTTTTTCAATATAAAACAGACATCAAGAACACAAGGACCACTTGGCCCTTTTTCTACTGGGACTCTTTTATGTCACTCTTTAACAACTCAGAAGAGAGCAAGTGTTCTCCTCTACAAAATGCTGGCAGGATGCAGACTTTTCTCACAGGTGATCCAATCAGGTCAACCTGTCAGTTTTTCAGGTTTTTTACCTGATCGGTAAAAGACTTGATAAAGCTATACATAGCAAAACATGTAGTTGTGGCAACCAGAAGCTCTTTAGAAGCACTTGCGATACTTAATCAGCCCCGCCTGGCCTCTGTGCATCTCCGCGGCATCATTTCCGGCTACTTCCGGTGACGTTATCCATGTGCCACTGCCGGTCCGCACTTAGGACTCTGCTTCCAACTATGCATTGGCCCCGGTTGAGTGTAGCGGCCACACACAGAACCGTGTGAGCCACTACCATCAGAAGTTCCAGCCTTCTATCAGGGAGCACCTTTTTTTCCTCTGAGTCATCTGATGTCATTGCGAGTCCCACGATTATCACCAGTGATTCTCACAGCTCCCTATGGAAGTCCAGAGGCTCCAGGGTGCGGTTTGAAAGTACTTTTATTGATTTATTATTTTTTATTGTATGTGTTCATTAAACTTTTGAAGCCCATTACAAAGACCATTCCCTGAGGTCAACATTTGTACTTTTCCCATCACAAGTGTACACCTGAGCGCCATCCTTCTCTTCTGTTTAACTGTCTGCATACACCATCCTGTGTTAAGGATCAGGCGGCCGTGGCGCACTTAGAGTATAATCTTCACCAGTTTACATATTTTTTGCGGGTCATGATACAACATGGAAATTGCATGTAGGACTGGCGCTTGAACTTTGTTTGTGGTCCTTTACAACCGTCTACCTTCAATTCAATCCAGCCTGCAAAAGAAAACGTAAGGGGATCCACAACTTTTTGTCTAGGCAGATCAGATTGGTCGGGTGTTCATTTACACCTGGCTCCCATAGAGCAGAGCGGGCTCTGCATAAACTGAGTGGACACGAACTTGTCATCTGCCTGCTCTGCTCTGCTCTGCTTGACATGGGATCAGCAAATCAGATTCTTTCCTGAGCAAATACGATTCTACCCTGTGTGAAAGGGGCTTTAGACTTTAAATATCTTTTGTTTGGATCCATCTGAAATGTATTAAACAGTTTGGATGGGCTTTGAATAAAATAGAGAAAAGAGCAATGTACACAGATGATAGAATGTAATTGACAACACTTGCTAAGTTTTAAATATGATATGTCTACTGTAAAAATGATAAGTCATTTTAAGCAATGGCATATCTAATGTTCTCCAAGAGATGGTCTGGGATTAGGGGACAGTGAATAAGCTAACATGAAAGAAACATGCTTCAGTATTTGCACAAAGTAATTTATTTGGCAGGATGAAATCATTAATTCTTGACAAAACAATTTAATACTATAATTGGAAGAAATTGCTAACTTTCGGCCTTTCTCAGAGAGCTCTTTTTGCGAGGACATCCTGCTAATATATCAAGAAATCAACATAAAAAGTTTAATTGTGCTGAAAAAAAGAAGTTAATTTTATGTCATTCAAAAAATATTCACTATAATAATATGAAACATTTACACAGGTTATTTTACCCAATCTGCTTGCACTGTTGAAAAGAAGGCTATTAATATAAAGCATCAAGCTGATTTGTATTAATAGCTTTTCCAATGACACTTACTATTATTATTTATATAGTGCCACAGTGCTTTACCATATAAAAGGGAGACGATACAGTTAAAATACAATAACATACAAGAGGGTTAAGAGGGCCCTGCTCATAGGAGCTTACAATCTAATAGGGTGGGACAAGGGGTACAAAAGGTTAGCACTGTGGGAGATGAGCTGATGGAAGTGATAAAAGATTAGTAGGCATGATAGGCTTCCCTGAAGAGGTGAGTTTTCACTCTGGCAGCCAGAGTGGCTAAAGGCAGCCAGAGTAGGAGATAGCCTGAAGTAGAGAGTTCCAGAGGACGGGAGAGGCTCTGGAGAAGTCCTGAAGATGGGCATGGGAGGAGGAGGTAAGGGAGTTTGAGAGCAGGAGGACTTGAGAGGCGCGGAGAGGACACGTTAGGTGATATTTGGGGACAAGATTGGGGATGTAGTTTGGGCAGAGGATGGCTTTGTAAGTTTGTATGTTTTTGGTAATATTTTCAATTTAAGTCACTGGGCAAACAGAAGTCAATGTAGAGATTGGCAGAGAGGGGTAGCAGACACTAACCAGTTGGTAAGGTAGATAAGTCTGGCAGCAGCATTCATGATAGACTGAAGAGGGGATATCCTATGGAGAGGTAAGCCTATGAGAAGGGAGTTGCAATAGTCAAGGCAAGAGATAACAAGGGAGTGAATGAGTACCTTGGTAGTTTAATTTGTTAAAAAGGGCCAAATATTAGAGATGGTATGGAGGCGAAGTCTATGCGTTTTTGATAACAATTGGATTTGGGGCTAAAGGACAGGTCAGAGTTTAGGATTATACCTAATACCTTGGTGTGAGGGTAGAGATTGATGGTTGCATTACTGATCTTGATGGAAAAGTCATGAGGGGGGCACAAGCGGGGGGGGGATTTTATCAGCTTAGTTTTAGAGATATTTCGTTTAATGAAGTGGTGCAATAGCCATGCTAATATGTCAGTTAGTAAATTTGTAATGCGAGAGGAGACTGAAGGACTGAGGTGAGGAGGAGAGAGAGAGATTATGGGAGTGATCTGTGCATAATTTAGAGGGGGGGGGGGTGCCCTTAGAGAGGGAGAGATTAAATATATTAGTGAGAGAGCATAGGAAGAAAAAAAAAGTAGACCGTAGTAGTTGCGAGGGAACAGGATACAGGGGACAATTGGTTAGGTGGGTATCTGAGAAAAGTTTTGTAACCTCTCCAGTAGTAGCCATTTCAAAACAGGAAAGTTTTGACTGTGCTGCTAGACACAGTATGTTAAGTAGGGAAGATGTCTGTACAGTGGAGGTGTCCTTGTGTATTGCATCAATCTTGTCTTTGAAGTGATTGGCAATCTCATGGGCAGTGTGTGAGTTAGTCAGTAGAGAGGGCGAGGGACAAACAGAGAGATAAAGGTAGAGAAGAGTCGACAAGAACTGAATGACAAGGTGTTAATACGAGAGACAAAGTAGGTTTGTTTGGCAGCATGGAGGCAGGAATTGTATTTTAGGAGGGCAGATTTGTATAGTGTAAAGTTCTGCATGGATTTGTTTTTTTTGCCACAGTTGTTCAAGAGCACAGCAATATCTCTTGAGATTTCTGGTGTTGTCAGTTTGCCAGGTTTGTAATGATCAGGGCCTGATTCTGAGTGTAGTTAGAGGAGCAAGTGTGTCCATTGAGGATGAGAGTGAACTGTTGTAGACAGAGGTGGCTCAGTCAGTCAGTACAGGACAGGGAAGAGATTTTGCCATATAGGTGGTCAGTAGCAGAATAGAGAAGAGAAGAGTTAAAGTGGCAAAGGTTTCTACAAGTTTTCGTTTGCTGCTTGGAGGGATAGGTGGTTGGAGACACGGATTTTCTGAAACTTATGAGGTTGTGATCAGATAGAGCAAAGGGGGTGTTGGTGAGGTTTCCATTGAACCCTGGGGTTCCTCCAGAGTTTGCTAGGGGTTCCTTGAGCAATGAGCAATTTCTACTTCTCAGAGTTCCCACTGACACCATTGATCTTTTTAGCTATCTGTAAGGGGGTTATTCTTCCCAATGTTCACAAGTGTAAGAAGCATTCTTTCCACTGACCATCACACTAATGTATCATGAGTTGTAGATATAATAATGTTTAGCAGGGGTTCCCTGCTACTGGAAAGTTATTTCAAGGGTTCCTCTATGTTGAAAATGTTGAGAAAGGCTGATATAGACAAAAGGATATGGCAGCATGATATGGCAGTTTAAAAGGATATGGCAGCCGACAACATTTACCATAAGCATAGCAGTGTAAATTATCAGTCATAAATAGCGGGGGGGGGGGGGAATATAAGTGTGGATATGGCAGCAGATGACATTTTCCTTTGAAAGAGCAGAGAAGACATGATCAGAAGCAGTGCTGACACAGTGACAACATTCATAAAAGAAATACTCAGAAAAGAAACATGGTGTCTGTGACTGACCCCTGTTTGCTGTTAATATACTGTATATGAGTGTGAACATTATATTCTACACCTTTAGATTTACTAACCACTATTTAGTATGAATGCTTAGTTGATTGGATATAAATTAAATGGATTGCCTGGGCCCTTGCTCTATATTTTTGTTGGCAAATATATATAAAAGATTATACAGGAATTGTACTATCAGATTGCAATAGCTATAGCCAGCATTAGCGAAACCATGAAGAATGTAAAATCTTCCATTCTTGTGTTTTGCTCATTTCTATTATTAAAAAATATATATTTTTTTCACGACCTGTTGGCCTATACCCAAACTATTATACAAGATTTGACATAGACCTGAACCATGGAGGCTAGAATATAAGCTTGGTGGGTTAGGGGAATGCTTAGTCAATGCTTAGTCAAATTGTCTATTAATCTTCACTGGGTCTCCCCCCTACGCCGATGACTACCCCTCCCCGCCCCCTGGACCTTTTTTGCCCGGGGGACGGGAGTGCATCTCAACACCTCCCTGCTCCCTTTAGGCCCGTGTTTCCAAATTAGGGATGCCCGGATTTTTGCAAGCCTCTACACCCCCCCCCCCTCCTGCTGCTGGGACTACGTCTCTCCCTCACTCTTTAGACTTGGGGGTTTTGTCTTCCCATGGGCTCCCTTTTTGTCTCCATTATACTCATTTGAGCACTGGCCTTCCTAAAATAGTTGCTTAATGTGCTGTTTTCACTACTCTGGGTCTGGTTGCTTCTGATCCAATGCAAGCTGGGATAGTTGTCAAATGTTATGTTGATGTTACGCCATTGTTCTCCGTTTATGTCTGTATTCCCATCTGCATTCCATGCTTTCTGTAATTGCTCATTTTATTACCAATAAAATGTTTAAAAAAAAAAAACAATTGTCTATTAATTGTGAAAATTTATATATATATATATGTTTTTCATCATATGCTTATGTCTATTACCTCTAGCATACCAGTTACAGAGCTGTCCTGACCCACGTCCATTCCGCAATGGGTTTGTAATTGGAAGTGATTTTACAGTGGGGCACACCATTTCTTTTGAATGTTATCCTGGCTACTCATTAATTGGAGAATCTGCACTCACCTGTCTACATGGAATCAGCCGAAACTGGAACCATCCAATACCTCGCTGTGATGGTAGGTTCTTCCATCACTCATTTTTTCTTTCCATTTATTTTGAGAAAGAGAAAAAAGTAAAACTGTTGTGACTAGGAGGTCAGAAGGAGGAACCAGTGAGAGTTGAGAGGGGCCGAGGAGATTGACGCTCCTGAAAGTGTCAGTTTCTCAGTAGACTGTGGGAGAAGATTTATCAGGAAAAGAGTGGTGTTCATTGGTGTGGGAGGCAGGCAGGGTCCTTTTACAGATATTTAGGTTTACATTTTGATCCAATTGAGTTTAGTGAAGTTCCACCTCTGCCTGCTCTAAGTTCAATTTGCTCACAATTTTGTTGGAGGTTAGTACCTTGCCAGTGTTTATATTGTTGTTTTTGGTCTATCTCCTTATGTTGATTGTTTCATTAGTCAAATGCCATGGCACCCATGGTAAGGACAGGCATTCAGGCTATTGAGAAATTATTTAGGTGCTTGTAGTATAACTACGACTTTTCATTGTAACAAATCACTTGACTTAGGCTGATCATAGACAGATCAAAATGTGACCGGCTCAGCATGAACCAGTTGAATTTCAATCTATCTATGGGCAGGCTGGTTGTACTAAAGTAGATCAATACATGATTTTAGTACAACCAGCCTATCATGTTTTTCTTGCGTGATCACTACTGGCATCTATAGCAGCCAGCAGTGATCATTGTTTTCTGAGGGTGGGTAAACCTCCTGTTGTCAGAATACAATAGCGCAGAGGGAGGGATTCAGTCAGTTTTGATGGGGGAAATCAAACAATTTTCTTTCCTTTGACACCTGGTTGAAGGAAAGATAATTAAATAATCTACGTCTTGCTTTAGATTTATAGCCATTTGTAAGCCATATCTAAGGTCAAAGCATTTTTATTTAGCTTTGAGGCTCGGTTCACACTTATGCAATGCGGGAAGGCTGCCTGTTCCCGCATCGCATCCGCACATCTGGCAGTTCACACTGCCATATGCGATACGCAGGGGGTGATGATTAAATGTTAACGACACCCCCAGTTTGATCGCATATCGCAGTGCGATATGACAGTGCGCACAGGATCGGATCGCACAAGTGTGAACCACTGTGCGATCCGATCCTGATGCGGCTGAAAAAAAGGGTCCTGTGCGTCTTTGGTGCGGATACAGTGCAAATTCAGCCATACAAAGTGTATGGCTGAATTTGCATCCACATAGGAGATCGCATGTAATGAAGGAGCAGTGCGCTCCAAATTACATGCGATCTCGCAAGCTGCACATATGTGAAACGGCACTCAGTGGAGTGGTGAGGGTTTAGTGTTATTTTGTTTTTACTGTCTGTCTATGTCCCTGCTGGAGAGATTTACTCCTCAGTTTGTTCTCATATCACTGGTTTCAGTCAATTGGACTTAGATTAAGAAATTATTAAATTTTGAGTTAGACCATGATTAGAGGGGTATTCTTCTAACAAGAAAGCATGTTCTGGTGACAGCTGTATAAATAGGGATTTACCATACTTTGGAGAGGAAATGAAGGGAAATCCCTCTAAGGAACACAGACACTAAAAGACCCAGACAGATGTTTAACCATCCCATGCAACAAAAAAAGTCTTTAAATATACTTTAACCACTTGCCGACTGCTGCACGACTATTTACGTCGGCAGTCAGCCCCTCACAGGCAGAGTGACGTAGATCTACGTCGCTAACCTGTGAGCGTCTAGGGAGCGAGCGCGCACCCCCGGAGGCGCGCTCCCGCTCCCGCGCGATCGCGGACCCCCCCCACGTGTGTGACCGGCGGACCCGATGTCCGCCGGTCACTCGGCAATCGTCGGTGCAGAGAGAGAAAGGCAGGCGGCTGATGTAAACAAGCCGCCTGTCATTCTCCCCTGTGTAGAAACAGTGATCATACGGTTCTACTATGTAGGACCGTTGATCACTGTTCTTACACCTCAAGCCACAGCCAATCACAGTCAGAATCACGCCCCTAGGGACACACACAACCCCCCTCCCTCTCAAAAAAAAGTTAACCCCTTCACTGCCAGTGTAATTTTTATAGTAACAGTGCATATGTATAGCACTGATTACTGTAGAAATGTCACTGGTAACCCCAAAAGTGTCAAAAATGTCAGTCAAGGGTCCGATCTGTCCGCCGCAATGTCGCAGTACCGCAAAAAAATCGCACATCGCCGCCATTACGCGTTTAAAAAAAACAACAAAAATGATAAAAATCTTTCCCTTTGTTAGTAAACGCGATAACTTTTGCGCAAACCAATCAAAATACGCTTTTTGCGATTTTTTTTACCAAACATATGTAGCATAAAACAAATTGGCCAAAAATGTTAAAAAATTTAGATTTTTACATTTTTTTGGGGAATTTCATATAAAAAAATGTGAAAAATATTGCTATTTTTGCAAAATTTACGCTATTTTTTTGTTTATAGCACATGATCAAAAAATCGCACAGGTGATCAAATACCACCAAAAGAAAGCTCTGTTTGTGGGAAAAAATTATGTCAAATTCGTTTAGGTACAGCGTCGCACGACCGCGCAATTGTCCGTTAAAGTCACGCAGTGCCGAATCGCAAAATAGGCCCTGGTCAGGAAGGGGGTAAAATCTTCCGGGGCTTAAGTGGTTAATAAAGTCTGGCCTCACCCTTTCCGGTTGGAATATGTTTCCTTACCATTGTTAGCCATGGCTACAGATATTATTGTATGCCTTATGCATATGCTTCCCAGCAGGAAAGCTATTGCTTATCAGTGAGAACATGTTCTTGGCATTGAGTAACAAAGCCACAAATCCCGACTGGCAATATTAACAATGCTTTTTGCTTATGTCAAGCAGCCCAATCTATCAATGTGGGTGAGGAAGGGGGGAGGGGGGTGGGGGGTAATCAATTATTAATCAAATGTCATTCTTTAGAATATACTTTTGAAAAATGAGAGTACAATGAGATTTGCAATATTGCACAGTTTACCTTCTCACCTCCTTGTTTAGCTTTTCCATACTTAAGAGCGCTAGAAAAAATAAGTATTTTAGTTTTGTCCAGGCCTTCTGTTATTTAGCCTGCAAAATGACAGCCACAAACAATGAGCTGATTTAGTAGAGGGAGAGGTCTATTTTATAGGATGGTACAGAGTCGTGTGTACTTACAATGCCCAATCAGATATCAGATTTCATATTACTGTAGCTAGACTAGTAAGACATTAATTCTTAATTGGATGCTGTTGGCTATGCCACTGGTGTATTTCACTTTGGCTTTACTGAAACAACTAAAAAAAAAATACCTTGTGAAGGAAAATACTTTTTTTGCTGCAAAATGACATATTTTTGTGATATAAGCTACTTTTTATCATACTTCTTATGTAGTTTTTAAGCATAACTAAAATAAAATCTAGTTTACATGTGTTTAGAGTCCTCTGCATATCATATTATTTTTACCCTGCAAATGCCACAGCGTTTAGGTTCCACAATTTTTTTTCCAAGTGTAAAACACACAGAGAAACAAAAATCCATAGTTCTAGTGCTTGTTTTTGCCTGCAGCTTAGCAGCCTTGAAGTTTCGAGTATCTACACTTGACAGGCTCTTTAGCTTGTCTTTTATGCAATCCCACAGACTTAAGTATTTACAGCAGGTCCTCTTACCATCCTTGTTTGTTGAACTATGTTGCAGCTCTCTGCGGAGGAAATATAACAGCGATGAATGGAACTATTTACTCCCCTGGATATCCTGATGAGTACCCAAACTTCCAAGACTGCCTCTGGCTGGTCAGAGTCCCTCCCGGAAATGGAATATACATCAATTTCACAGTCCTTCAAACAGAACCGATTTACGACTTTATAACTGTATGGTAAGATCATTTATTCACTGATGATTTATTGCACCACTGGCTTAATGATCCAGGTATTTTATTTTCCCTTTGTTCGCTATTAGCCTGCATGCATTTTGCAGGTACATTAATCAATGACAGTTGAAGAGTTTGAAAATTCATTGTTCAAAAGTAGAATGTATTTACTAATGTTTTATATAAAATTTAAAGAATTTAGAAAATAAATTAAAAAAATAATTAGAGTTTTGATTTTAGGATGTGGTTTTAAAAGTGATCAGGCTTATTTTTTAGCTATTTGCTTATAGTTATTTATGTTTTTATTTTATATAAGTATTTATAAATCATAGAGTTAAATGTTTTAGTCATGTATTGCGCTAAGAACAGGACATCTTCATACCAGGCCAAGTTTTACAATGTCATTTCTCTAACTCCCTCACAAGGAAATATAGGGGAATGCAAGAGCATATTTAGGTAGAGATGGTTTGTTCCATTTTAGTATAATATAAATGAAGTGTGGCTCTCTTCATTATAGGAAACCAAAGAATCCCCAGGATGAAATTGATCCTACCAACTAGAATTTTATTAGAGGGCAATTACAATGTAGGCTAACATAACTGGAGCATGGCAGGTCCTACCACCTGAAATTTTTGTAGAAGGCAGTTTTATTGGTGGCAAGCATGACTGAAGTGTGGCACTCTTCATTAGAGCAAAAAAAAGCACCCCTTGGGTGAAACAAGCAGGTCCTACCACCTGGACTTTTAATGTTATGCAGCTGTGTTGGAAGAAAACATAAATGAAGTGTGACACTCTTTATTAAAGCAAACCAAAGCACCCCCTGGATGAAACAGGCAAATCATATCACCTAGACCTTTGGCAGAGGACCATTATATTAATATATATTATAATAATAATAATAAAAAAAAATATATATATATATATATATATATATATATATATATATATATATATTTACACAGTATCTCACAAAAGTGAGCACACCCCTCACATTTTTGTAAATATTTTATTATACCTTTTCATGTGACAACACTGAAGAAATGACACTTTGCTACAATGTAAAGTAGTGAGTGTACAGCTTGTATAACAGTGTAAATTTGCTGTCCCCTCAAAATAACTCAACACACAGTCATTAATGTCTAAACTGCTGGCAACAAAAGTGAGTACACTCCTAAATTAAAATGTCCAAATTGGGCCAAATTAGCCATTTTCCCTCCCCGGTGTCATGCGACTCATTAGTGTTACAAGGTCTCAGGTGTGAATGGGGAGCAGGTGTGCTAAATTTGATGTTCTCGCTCTCACTCTCTTATACTGGTCACTGGAAGTTCAACATGGCACCTCATGGCAAAGAACTCTCTGAGGATCTGAAAAAAATAATTGTTGCTCTACATAAAGATGGCCTAGGATATAAGAAGATTACAAAAACCCTGAAACTGAGCTGCAGCACGGTGGCCAAGACCATACAGCGATTTAACAGGACGGGTTCCACTCAGAACAGGCCTCGCCATAGTCAACCAAAGAATTTGAGTGCAAATGCTTAGCATCATATCTAGGTTGTCTTTTGAAAATAGACATATGAGTGCTGCCAGCATTGCTTCAAAGATTGAAGGGGTGGGGGGTCAGCCTGTCAGTGCTCAGACCATATGCCGCACACTGCATCAAATTGGTCTGCATGGCTGTCGTCCCAGAAGGAAGCCTCTTCTAAAGATGATGCACAAGAAAGCCCGCAAACAGTTTGCTGAAGACAAGCTGACTAAGGACATGGATTACTGGAACCACGTCCTGTGGCCTGATGAGACCAAGATAAACTTATTTGGTTTAGATGGTGTCAAGCGTGTGTGAAGGAACCATGAATGCCAACATGTACTGTGACATACTGAAGCAGGGCATGATCCCCCCCCCCTTCGGAGGCTGGGCCGCAGGGCAGTATTCCAACATAATAACGACCCCGAACACACCTTCAAGATTACCACTGCCTTGCTAAAGAAGCTGAGGGTAAAGGTGATGGACTGGCAAAGCATGTCTCCAGACCTAAACCCCATTGAGCATCTGTGGGGCATCATCAAATGGAAGGTGGAGGAGCGAAAGGTCTCTAACATCCACCAGCTCTGTGATGTCATCATGGAGGAGTGGAAGAGGACTCCAGTGGCAACCTGTGAAGCTCTGGTGAACTCCATGCTCAAGAGGGATCAGGCAGTGTTGGAAAATAATGGTGGCCACACAAAATACTGACACTTTGAGCCCAATTTGGACATTTAAACTTAGGGGTGTACTCACTTTTGTTGCCAGCGGTTTAGACATTAATAGTATGTTGAGTTATTTTGAGGAGACAGCAAATTTACACTGTTATACAAGCCGTACACTCACTACTTTACATTGCAGTAAAGTGTCATTTCTTTAGTGTTCACATAAAAAGATATAATAAAATATTTACAAAAAAAGTGAGGGGTGTAGATACTGTATATACATATATATATATATATATATATATATATATATATATATATATATATTTTCACAGCAGAACAGCTAGCAGAGGAATTTTTCACAGAAAAAAAATTATGTATTGTCAATTAGTGTGTATGCATAGTGTTTATGCAACATCTTCATGCTAGTATGTACAGTATCTTTCATATTATACCTATCACTTTCGGTCTTTAACTGAAAAAATTCTCCTACAGCTATTCTTTCTTTATGCAGTTCCCTTGCTCATACAATTTTCCACTTACGGACTCTTCAAATCTTTAAAAGCCCTCTTAAAACTTAACTGTTCAGATAAGTATATAATCTGAAGCAAACATACTTTATTCAGAAGAGGGGAAATTTAATTGCACAATGCTCAAAAGTGGCCTTCTAATGCCATCTGCATGTATTTAGAACAGGCAAGCTGGAATTTTATCACCAATGCAAAGTGTCATAGTCTCTTGTGAGACCTTTAAACAAAGCAGAGAAGAATGAATATTCACTATTGTCACACAGATCCGCCTCCTGACCAATCAGGAACGGATCCTGAGACCTGTTTCCTGATTGGCCAAAAGTAGAAGCCGTGCCATTGGGCATGGGGGAGGAAAGGCTTCTACTGAGGGGGAAGAAGCTGAAGCTGAAGCTGAAGCACCCGCCGATGCCGCTGAGGGTGAGTGAGCCGTGGGGGGGGGGGGTCCGGGGTCCTGGTGTGGTCCTGGTGTGTGGCCTGGTGGGGGCTGGGGGGGTTTATGGTGCAGTCCGTCTGCCGCCCCCCCCCCCCCCTGGCCCATGGAGCACCAGCCACCACTGTATTAATAGCTAAAGAGAAAGTGGAGGAATGAACCAGCCAAGTTACAATGAAGCAATAATAACATTGCTACAGTAACTCTTTTTGATGCTGCAGAGGATGTTCTGATGGTTGCTTTAAACAGGAGCAGAAAGATTTGCTTTTGTATAAATAAACAAGTCCCGAAATTGCCATCTGAACAACTGGGAGTGGCTGTGTGGACTACATTCTCCCAGCATATTTGGATGAAGTTTTTTGAACATGTGTAGCACATCCAATGTCCATAACTGGTAAAAGATGTTTCTTAGTAACTGCAAATGATACAATAACAATTTCATTCAATGTATTGAATGAAAAATGTCCTGATAAAAACAGGCACTGTTATGTGTGTGTGATGGTACACAGTGTGCATTCTATATGAAATATGGAGGGGTTACGAAGATCTGGTTCCTATAAACTGTTTCAATGCATTGTATAGTACATGAAGGCTTCATCTGAGAATCATTGGACAGTCTGGACACACTGCAGCTCCCCTTCCACTAAAAAAAAACTTGGGTGTAACATACTGTATTTACCTGTGTTATGTATATTATTATCTTTTTGTAAGGCATTTTTATCACTTGTTTTAGGGATGGGCCAGACCAGAGTTCTCCTCAGATTGGACAGTTTAGCGGCAACACTGCTCTGGAATCTGTTTACAGCACATCATATCAGGTCCTTATTAAGTTTCATAGTGACTTCACAACCAGTGGATTCTTTGTACTCAGCTATCACGGTGAGTGTGTTTGTGAGCTATTTAAGTAATTTTACATACTGTATTTTCTGGCATATAAGACTACTTTTGAACCTCAAAAAAATCCCCCAAAAATGGGAGGTCGTCTTATACGCTGATAATAATATCTTCAAGGTAACCTAAGTATAAGTATTACTGGTAGATCATGTAATAGGGGGGTCGTCTTATACGCCCAGTCGTCTTATACGCCGGAAAATACGGTATTTCAAGATAAGTCTAGCAAAACAGTGTTCTGCCTTCTCCAGTGCCTGTCCTCAAATGCACATGGATTAACACCCTGTGATCTAATTGCACCAATTTCTAAACATTTTATTTGCCTGCTAAAATATATAAAGATTTTTTTTTTTTCTAAAAAAGTGTTATCAGACACCCTCGTGTACAGAGGTACAGCCATACTGGAACAGAAAAGGGTCTTCCCCAAACTGTGTGGGAGTGCTGCAAGGTCAAAATAATGGCTGTATATAATAAAGACATTAACAGTACCCATCACTGCAAACACCTGAACATAATAATTTGTAGGGGTAGCCATACTTTTTCCGGTATTGTGTTTAGAAGTCCACAAGTTTGGCCATATAGTCTATTGTTATTTTATGATCATATACATAGAGAATTATCAAGCCAGCTCAGAATGATTAATTAATTAATGAATCCTGGCAGTTAGAATCTATACATTTATCGATGCTTAGTATATAGGATGAAATAACATCAGCATATTTAGGAGAATTTGGCATATTTTGGGTCACCAGAAAGGATGTATTGTCCAATCCTCAAAATATGCCAATTTATAGATCAGCCCACTTATTTCTATGCTAACATACCTTAACATCATTGTACATAATAGAAATTCTGTTTTATCCTACCAGTCCTTATAAACCATTCTTTAATAAAGACACAAGTTCAGTTATATATGCGCATTTAATTTGAAGCTGTATACCATTCTTTCAGTAGTGTTAGAGTCTTTTATTTAACCTTGGCTATCTTCATGTCCATTATTGAAGTTCTATTCCCCATGCTGCTCAAAGCCTCAGGTTCACTGAAACATCTTCATGACGATAACCCGTCTTGACCTTGGTAGAATTGTAATTTTTAGTGATGTCTGCTTCCTATTTCTTGCAGGTTTACAGATAAGTTGCTAATAGCTCCCACTAATTCCCAAAGCACAAACACTACATCTTCTGTATACAGATGGGGGGGAGGTGAAAAGGAGGTTGACATGGTACTCGCCAAAGCTGAGGTTATGTTATAGTCCACTATAAATGAGAAATGGAAAGTGCTTTAAGAAAAATGAAAATCAGATGTTATAGCATATTAGGACTATTCAATGTCAAAATATCTAGTTGATTTACAGAAAGATTATGATAATATACGACCCCTCCAACCACAATCCACCCTCTCAGTACTTATTTATTTATTCCACTGGTAGAAGTTTGACAAAATAAATGACCCAACCAAAGAAGGGTCAATTTCCTTAAAGCAAAACGCAGACATTACTCACTGACACTCACTACTTTCTATATTTTTGTTGTGTTAAATTTTCAGTAGATATATTTCAAGGATACTTAAGGATACTTAATGCTCTTGTGTAAATATATATATATATATATATATATATATATATATATATATATATATATATATATATAAAACAGCTGATCATGAGCGCCTCAGGCCACAAAGGTCATGAAATGCTCGGTTATTGCCACTGCACATTGGGCTTGATTTAATAAAAGCAAATAGACTATGTACTTTGCAAGTCCAGTTGCCTCAGAGCTTGATAAATGAGGGGAAGCCCCGTTGACTTCCATCATCCAATCATGTGCAAGCAAAAATGATTTTTTTTATTTATGAGTTAGGTATTCTTTGTAAAGTGCAGCTTTACTTTATATACTAAGCTGTGGAGCAACTGCACTTCCAAAGTGCACAGTCTAATTGTCTTTAGTAAATTAACCCCAGAGTTGGAGGGCAACCACAAGACTTAAGCAGTCCATACCTTAGTCAAAAATTACCCAATTCCCCCATCCACACATTCAAGGTGGTTTGGGGAAATCACTCCCACTGAGTTATTGTGTTCTAACAGTGGGGAGACTTCCCCCACCATCAGAATACACTGATCAGTGCTGCTGGCTATACCCAGTGATTTCATGTGGAAATTTCCCAGCAGAATAATCGGTGCTGAACCAGCCCAATTTCAATAAATGTATGGCTGGCTTCAATTCAGTATTTGAGATTTGTCCCTATTATTTTAGAAATGTCAGTAGTAGATGCCTTATTTTGCCTTTTGTTGTCCTTTTTACATTAATGAAAACACCCCATCTTATTTTGCTTTCTGAGACCATACTTTAGGCAGAGGAATGTTGGTGTAGTGGCAGGGTGGAATGTCCACCTAGACACTCATAGTTTAATAAATTAGAGCATTTACTAAGACTTTTAGGCACTTCTTCATGCTTTATACCTAGGCAACATAAAACAAAAAATCATTGTACAATTAACTTGTATAGCAGTTTAATTGTTGCTACAGACTCATGAAATAGTTGATGTGCTTGTTGTTTAAGGTTGTTTTTCAAGGTAGTAAATACAAAAGCTAATATACTGGAACACCAAGCTGCTACACTTAATATCATAGCTAATTATCTCTGACTGTTTTAAAATCTCAATAGGCAGTGTCAAATTTAATATGGGTCTGTTTCTGGATACTCCTGGCTTAAAAGTCTGGAGCCATCTAGGCCCAAATTCTACTGTCACTTTAGGTGCCTCTCCCAGCTTACTTGTGTTTAATTCTGTCGCATGGCATACTCATGAAGGGGTCTATGTTTAAAAAGTTTGCTGAACAAATGTGACAAACCTGTGATATTCTATGCTATATATCCATCCTGTATGATCAAAGCACCATCTAGTGACAAAATTCCTATTTTTTCCTGGATTGAGGTATTCAAAACACATTTTGTATTATGGCCACTTAATGACACTTCATTAATACAAGATAGCTACACTAGATTAGCAAAAGTATTGGGATGCCTGCCTTTACACGCATATGAACTTTAATGGCATCTCAGTCTTAGTTCGTAGGGTTCAATATTGAGTTGACCCACTCTTTGCAGCTATAACACCTTCAACTCTTCTAGGAAGGCTGTCCACAAAGTTTAGGAGTGTGTCTATGGGAATGTTTGATCATTTTTCCAGAAGCGCATTTGTGAGGTCAGGCAGTGATGTAGAGAGAAGGCCATGGCTCGCAGTCTCTGCCCTAATTCATCCCAAAGGTGTTCTATCGGGTTGAGGTCAGGGCTCTGTGCAGGCCAGTCAAGTTTCTCTACCCAAAACTCACTTATCCATGTCTTTATGGCCCTTGCTTTGTGCACTGGTCCAAATCATTTGGTGAAGGGAGGATAATGGTGTGGGGTTGTTTTTCAGGGGTTGGGCTTGACACCTACCAGTGAAGGTAACTCTTAAGAGGTCAGCATACCAATACATTTTGGAAAAATTCATGCTCCCAACTTTGGTGGAACAATTTGGGGATGTCCCCTTCTTGTTTCAACATGACTACACACAAGTGCACAAACAAGGTTCATAAAGACAGGGATGAGCAAGTTTGGGGTGGAAGAACTTGACTGGACAGCACTGAGTCCTGACCTAAACCCGATAGAACACTTTTGGGATGAATTAGATTGCAGACTGTGAGCCAGGTCTTCTCATCTACATCTGTGCCTGACCTCAGAAATGCGCTTCTGGAAGAATTGTCAAACATTCCCATAGACACACTCCTAAACCTTTGTTGACAGCCTTCCTAGAAGAGCTGAAGCTGTTAGCTGCAAAGGGTGGGATTACTCAGTATTGAACCCTACGGACTAAGACTGGAATGCCATTACATTTCATGGGCGTGCAATGGCAGGTGTCTCAATACTTTTGGTAATATATTGTATATAACACAGAATATGGCAAGTTTTTCTGGAGCTGTGCAAATGTGTTTCACATTCATTCAGCAAACTTTTTAAATACAGCCCCTCTTGTATGCTGTTGAATTGATGACAGTGGCAATTTGCCTAAAAAGAAGCAGTGAGAAGCTGTGGTCCAGGAGGTGGCTTGAAACTTATCTTGACCCACAAAGTGCAAAATGAGGTACGATTCTCATGGTTCAGGTAGCTCTGCACTGGATATCCTAAAACTTAAAGTGTATCTCTGGCTAATAATTATTTTATTGATTATTTATTATTTGGTGGAGGTTTGAAACCTGTCTAGTGTTCTTTTTGATGTCTGTGTTCTATTGGGGAGATTTTCCTCTACTTTCTGTCCTGAAGCCATATCAGGAAGAATGTGGAAATCAAAATTAGGAGAAATAAGAAATAACCTTGCAGACAGTTGTCACTGACACGCATGCCTCATTGGATTATTCCTCCTCACTTTCTCTTCTGGTGTTAACTGTAAACGTTTAGATTTTTCACAATTTTTGGTCCCAGTGGGCAAATAAAAGGGAGGGGGGGGGGAAGCATTAAAAAACTAAACAGCTTTCCAACTGCTATGCACACCATCCAAAACTACAAAAAAAAAGTCTACACTAAGTTTTTTTTTTTTTCAATAGAACTTTCGGGTCTATTATTCATAATAAGTAGGCCTAGAGGTAAAAAAAAAACAATAAGATAGTGCTCAGGCCGTGTCAATTTACATTTTCTCTTTTTTTCATCATGAACCATGGCAATACATGATCTGAAGGTTTCATAATCATAGTATTTAAAATGCACCTGTAACCAGACAATGGACAGTAAAACATTTGAATTTTACTAACAAGCAGAAAAAAAGAGCAAAACTCTCTAGTTGCTTGCAATATGAAGTACTTCATTCTAAGAGACCCTCAAAGATCACAACAAAGTCTCTAAAGTTGAGTCGATTTCTAATAGCTTGGAAGCACCTGTTGTGGATTTACAATAGAAGGCTGGTAGGCTGTCAAGATCTGCTGAAGATTGCATAAAGATACCAAAATATAGTGATAGTAATCAGTGTACAAAATATATGTTTAAACAATGCCAAAGTATAGTGGAAAACTCAAGTGTGAAAAATTAGTAAATATTAAAATCAACATAATTAGTCATATTTGTGGTCAAAATAATATATCAAAATAAATAACAAAACAGTCCAACCAAAGTCTGGTATTAATGTGAATATAAGTACATATAAATAAATAGTTCATCTTAAAGACTCCCATAAAGAGTTCATGGAACAACCCATTACCTGTGAGGAGATACAAAAGACTTTTAGGGTCACCAGACCCTGATGGTCTCCCTAATAATAATTACAAAAAAAAAAAAAACAATTCTGAACAGCTTGGCCCACATATGGCTCTGTATTTTATTTCATAATGGGATGGGGGAAGTGGTCCCTTTGGATAAGAATAAGGTGTATATCAGTGGCATTCCCAAACCTAATAAAGACACTACTGATGTCCTTAACTATTGTCCTATCTCGTTAATTAACTGTGATTTAAAAAATCCTTACAAAACGTTTTGCTCTGCGTCCTAATACTTTTTTTTTTGGAACATTAAATTCTAAAAGATCAGCTGGGATTTATAAATGGATGCCACACATTGGACCAGATTTGTCGGTCTATAGCATTGATCTCAGCAGTATATGCTAATTCGGATGCTCCCTCATTTAGGGAGCTTTTACTTCTCTCGCTAGACCTCCACAAGGCCTTCAATAATTTAACTTGGGAAAACCTATTTATCCCTTTGAAAGCCTTTGGGTTTGGTTCCACGTTCATCTCTTTATTAAAAACTTTATATAGCACTCCCTTAGCTCAAGTTTCTATATTAAGTTGCAGATCATGTGACGAGGAACGACACAGGGCTGCCCACTTTTCCCTTTACTTTTTCGTTAGCAATTGAACTCCTAGCTGTAGCGATTTGCTCCCACCCTGACATTAATGGCATCAGTTGTGGACAACAGGAGACTAAATGCACTCCGTTTTCTGCTGATGTTCTCATATCACTAATCCTCAAGTCACTATACCCAAATTACCATCTGTATTGCACCAATTCTCTGGGCATTCCCTGAACTCCAAAAAAACTATTTATGCTTTGTCCAAAGTATCTATTAATGCAACATTGCTAGAAGCTCATTCATAAAACACTTTTACAATGGTACTTAGTTCCTACCTGGGTTGCAAAAATGCACCCATCCGTATTGCCCACTTGTTTTCGGTGATGCAGCCAGGTGAAAACTATGCATCACGTCTTGTGGCATTGCCCTGTAGTGACTAGTTTTTGGATTCAGATGTTAATTTTATTTTTTCAGTCACAAGATTAAAAATTTGTAGATCCACAGGGTCAGCCCTCTTTCACAAACTACCTGATAAGGTCCCCAGAAAATCTGTGAAATTAATCACATATATGTTTCTGGTGGCTAGAATTACCATTGCTAAACATTGGCGGCAGTTGGCGGTTCCTCTTGGCTATGTAAAGACAATGCTTAACTGGATCATGGTTAATGACAGACTCACCTGTATTATTCATAATAATACTAGGAAGGTTGATAATATATGGGATCCATGGACATCTATCTGTTCCTTAGTGGGGCCCTGGTTGACCCTCTATTTCTCCCTCTTCTCTTCTTTAATATCCACTTTTTTTTACTATTTCAAGATGCGTCAAGGGCCTCATGTGGCTCTGAATTTGATTAGACTCACAGGCTAGTGGACAGTGGATTTCCTCTTGCCTCCTACCCATCGGCTTCCTTTCACCCTTCCTTCCCTACCTTCTCCCACTGTGCAACTGATACTCTACTATATTGCTAAAACTACACCTGCCGACTGGGATTGTTAAGCATTCCAGTCCCTTGTGGATCAGGTTTATGTCTTCTAGCTATTCTGATAATGATTACCATTTTTTTCCCTATGTCAGAGTCCTTATCTGGGAGCATTCAATTATAATGTTGGTCCATCTGGTGATTGTTTGTATTGTCATTGTTAACTTTTTGTAAGATTCATGTTTTTGTCACAATGATCATCTGAGTAATTACTACTGTTTAACCTCCCTGGCGGTAATCCCGAGTGTGGCTCAGAGTTTTCAGTACCAAAAGCGGGAACCCCGAGCCCCACTTGGGGTTACCCTGTAATTAAACGTACCTTGTCCCTACGATCCCCTGATGTCCTCCCACTGTGTCCTCCGGCTGATGCCGGCATCCATCTTCCGGGTTCCCTTCCCTGCAAGCACTGCGATGCAGGGGGTGGAACCGGATGGGAAATTAAAAAAAAAAGTATTCAAAACATGACATGATACATTGTAATCTGTTAAGATAACATTACTGTATCAAACCATTTCACCTCAGTTTTGTCCTTATTGCTTTGTCCAGTGCCCTGCCTGCACTTTTACTGTTTTATTCCTTTAATTTTTTATTAATATTTTTTTATGAATAATGTATTAATTTATTAATCTAATTTATTAATTAATGTAATAATAATTTATTTAAAAAAAACACTATTACTGTTTTTTTTTTCCTAAGAATTACAGGCCTACAATATAAAACAACAGATTTCCATGCAAAACAATGTACTGCTTTGACATTCAAAAATACTGACATAATCAGACTGCCAGGGAGGTTAATGGATATATTTTCTACTATTGTACTTTCTAATTTCAATACAAATATTGAAATATAAAAAATAGTTAGGAAGTATTCAGCTAAGTAGTAATCCCTTCAACAAACTTTGTAAATGCACTCACCGGAAGTGCATGCCAATCCTTTAAAAGAAACAAACAGTTTGAATAGCCTCATGGCAGATGAGAATATTACTTGGACAGCCTCAGGAGGAGTAATCCTCCAGTATCCAGCTGTTTTCTTAATACTGCTTATCCATCCTTTCCGGAATTTTGGAGACATGGTGTGTGTGGATGGTGGATGATTACCCTTCCTGAGACTGTCCAAGTAGTATTCTCATCTGCCTTATTAACTGATGTATATTGATGCTAAACTTTGTCTAGTCATTTAGGTACTTGTGGTCTTTGGTAATGAAGAGTTAACTGTGTGTAAATGCAAAACATTAAAGGAGATTTGATGATAAAATCATCACTCCACTGGATATAGTCAAGAATAATTTTATTTGAATCCAACAAGGTGAGTCAACACATTTCGATGGCTGCACGGGTCTCCCCAAAACACATTATCTTGACTCACTGAAAGCAAATAAAACTCATTCTAGACTTTTACCAGTGGAGTGGTGCTTTTTATTTACAATCCCCTTTCTTGATTCCACAAGCACTGACCAAAAGGGTTCCTGGGACTAGAGGGGTAACTACCAATCTCCATATACCTACCATCTCAATTTACGTTGCACCAAATAGTCCAGCGCACCTTATCTGCACCATTAGAAAATACAAAACAGACTTTCTTAGTCTGCTCTACATGTACAAAGGTTGTACTAATGCTTATAGAGTTTTGCTGGTAAGCAAGCAGTAATTTTTTATAGAAATGCATCATTAGTGGAGAGTCTTAATTAAGTCATAACTAATTCGTTACAAGCAATGCTGATCTCTAAACTGCAATATATAGCAAATTGTACTGTTTCGCTGTTTCAATTAAACAGCCGATAACCTTTTTCTTACACAGTCCAACTTTTCATTTGCTACATAATTGTCAAGGACCTTTGTTCTGTCACAGTGAGATCCTAAGTGATTAGCAAGACAAATGGACAGCCGAGCTGTCATTGCTCAGTGACTGGTCAGCATTCTTGAGCCAGCACTAAACTCTTTCTTAGTCCCAGAGCTTAATGGAAAAGAGCAATGGCTGCTGCACCTAAATAGTTCTCCAAGTAAATGGTAGTATAAAAGTAATGCAGGATAAAATGTATGAAATGCAGCCATCCTGAAAGATTAAGATATTTCAAAGCTGGTGATAGGACACTCGTATCTGTGAGAAGAGAATAATAGGAAGCACTGTATCCCTTAGAGAAAAACTTCTCTAAGCTCAGATTGGTGGTAATGAATATACAATATTACCCTTGCAATTCAGGTCAGTAAAAATATACCATGTATGTAAAATATACTGTATACAAGGCAATTGATTAGGAATTGCTTGATTACACCATCCTACTTTAAAAGGGAACTCAAAGACCTATTAAGGCAGATGAACATATGTGCTCAACCCAACAATCCCGAGGCAAGCTGATTGGCTGGCTGGACAATGAATAGGACCATTTTACCTAATATAGAGCAGGAGGGAAGGGGTAAGTGCAGATTTTCTTAGAGAGAACATTGATGATTGGGGCAGGTTTTTGTAATCTGCTGGAATATTGTTCTTGTGACAATGGCCAGCTTGGAGGGGCTTATCGATAAACTTTAGACGGGAGACTGGGCAACTGTAATCTCATGTTTGAAATTTCTGTTGTCAAATATATGACGATGATTCTTCAGACTCTCTGCCATTAAAAGTCTCTTAACAATTATGTTCATCCCTGGTCACATAGAAATTATATACAACTTGATCTACCCTGTGAAACTGCAAAAGAACAGGGGGTTGATTTACTAAAACTGAAGAGCACAAAATCTGCTTGTTTAATTAGGCTTTGCCAAAATATACCCATAAGCCAGATTTTGCACTCTACAATTTTAGTAAATCAACGTCAGTGTATGCAAAGATGTGGAATTGTGAGGGAAGAGCAAATCACAAAGTGAAATAATTGAACAGATGAACAACACCCCCTTAAGGACCCCCTAAAATATATTTACTTATTCATTAATGAGTCTATAAGCTGTTATATAATGTGATCAAATTGTGAAATTCCAATATAGCAAATGTATCTAAAAAAAGAGTCATATTTATTAATTCCTTTGGATAGTGTAGAATAGTTCAGAGAATTAAAGTGATGCTTAGATGTCGAATCCTATTTTATCATCAATTCCAGAGGTGTGAACTTTCTGGAGCCCCCGATGGCTCTTGATGGACATTTTTCTCTTGAAATTTCTACTGTACCTGCAAGGGCTAACATTTATATTGAACTTTTATTTTTTATTTTTTTTTCTGTATTAATATGATACAATACATGGCTTCATGCAACTCTAACATTATTTATCCCCAGTATGCATTACTATGTGAGCTTAAACATTTATCATTTTGGTTGTGAAACATTTATCAGAGACTAGATTTATTAACTTAGTTAAAAAAACATGGGTGCAACGGAAAATCATTTACTAAGTATTGTTTTTTGCAAATGCAGTGTGCTAACCTTTGTTCTACGCACCATCTGTTGCTTTGAACCACAAGTTATTACTCATGTATGTGTGGGCTCGTTTAATGAGAATGTTTTTCAAATTATGTGCAGAAAATAAAATGTTTGGAAATTGTAGTGACATTAAAACCACATGATACAGTACATTCCATCATATGGAATGATATTATTATTGGTCAGAGGAAAATTCATAATTTATATTTTTGTATTTCATTTTTTGTCTATCTATGTCTGTCTATTTCTGTCTATCTATTTATCTTGTACATTTGTTGCCTCAGAGAGTACAAATTTTCTAGCCTCACATTTTTCTTACAATTATACTGTCAAATATTTACAATCTGAACTTTTACTGAGGAGCATTCAGGTAGATGTAGGTACACATCTCCCAGCATCCACCCATGCAATGCAATGCTGAGTGGTTTTACACCATGAGATGTGGGCAGGGAGGAAAGAGGCATCATGCTGCAGCTACAAGAACATTGGTACATATAGACACTTAAACTGTAAATTTAAAGCCTAAATACTGCCAAAATGTTTATTGTGGTCTGTGTCACCATGGGGTGGTGCTTTTTTCAGGAAAAAATTGAATTTACAAAATAATTTTAGTACACACAAACGCAATATACCAATTTTTGGGCAAAATATAAGTAATGGGGTTGTGTCGAGTAAATAGATACCACATATGCCAAATCTTAAAATTGCATGAGTTTGTAATATCTCAAAAAAAATGGTACCCACAAATCGCCATAGGTGGCACTTTAAAAAGCCTTTACAGCTCATCAGTTTATGGTTAACTGTGAGCTCTTGGTGTTAGAATTATTGCTTTCACTCCAATTTTTGTGGCAATACCTTGTAATACCATGTGTGGTATGATTGTGGTTTACTTACATGTGCGCACCATGGACTGCACTTGCATGTGTGCAAGGCAATAAGGGTTACTTTTATTATTATTATTTTATTTATTTTATTTTATTTTATTTTATTTTATATTTATTTTTTTATTGAGATGTTGATGGGAAGAAGGGGCTCTTCTCCGCAACCCTTTCCTTGTGATTGAGTCCTCAGATGTCGGGTTCACCCGTATGAATAAGTAAGGGGTACATAATATCATTTCTCAATCTGTAAAATAAAGACACTTTCCTAATAGTCCTTTATTAAAAAAAAAAAAAAAAAAAAAAGTTCCACAATGTGCATCTATCCAGCTATGCAGATCCACATAAATCCCAATAAAAGATGCCCACCCAATGCTCAACAAAAGAAAATAATTTTGCAAATCCTATCCTGTCACTCAATTGCTTTGAATGACATCTCCCAGGGCCCTCCTGCTATAGGTAAACCAAGTGATGGGGTCTCCTGGGTGACATCATCAACCAAACATGGCCGTTTTTGGTCAACATTATTTGGTCAGTGTCATTCAGAAACGGTCATAATTTT
Source organism: Pelophylax lessonae (assembly GCF_965119305.1). Taxonomy (NCBI): domain Eukaryota; kingdom Metazoa; phylum Chordata; class Amphibia; order Anura; family Ranidae; genus Pelophylax; species Pelophylax lessonae. The sequence continues at coordinate 501,219,162 of NC_138772.1, read as the reverse complement.
TTAGTGATGTCATGCTATTCCTTCCCCTCTGTTTACATGGCCCAGGATTCCTGACTAGTAAATGGAGGGGACCAGGTGACATCACTGCCAGCACCCGCTGTTTCCTTAGCAACCCCTGACAGATGGGAAGCTGGTATATATAGTAGTATTGGAAATACTGCTACTGTATATGATGCTCCACTCTTGTCGGACAGACTAAAAGTCTTGTGTTTGGATGAACACTTGCACAACCAGAGTTCCCAAGTTTTCAAGTTACAACTGAACCTTGAGCTAATTCCTATACAAGAGCTGAAGTGGTTAATAAACACACTTTTTGGAAGTTTTCCACTGAGCCTATATATTTAAATTACTAAATAAACTAAATAATTTCATTATGGAGTAAAGTTCTTTACATTCAGCTTATTGTGGCAATCTTATTTTGTAGAACAATGTCATACTATGAGGCCCACCTGGTGTGCATAGGTAAATGGTACTTGCATGAACAAAAGTTCCAGTCTCCAAAACGATAAGAAGAAAGTGACCATGACATTTCTATCTAACATTGATTCCAACCTCTGCCCTATAACTCAAACAGAGTTTAACTAACAGGAACGGAATAGATTTAGAGTGACAGTTAGTCAAAAACAATCAATCAGTTCCACTGACATTTATTGGCACGTTCTTCAAATACTGTTAAGACATGAGTTCATATAATACAGTAAAGAACAAAACCGCAGGGAAATCATACTTTGATTACTATAAAACCTAAAGGGCAAAACATCAGCAAACTGATATTTATTTGCTGTGTGAGGGTTGGTGGGTTGAATCACCTGGTGGTTACCTATAACTCATGAAGACTATGAGATTTCCATGTTGCAGTTTTCTCTTTCTCAATAGGGTTGACAAGTGCTTCTACTCTTGGATGGATTTTTTTGATGATTATTCAAGGTTAACCACTTCAGTCCCGAATTGTTTTGCCCCCTTAATAACTGACATTTGCACGGTCATGCAACGCTGTACCCTAATAAAATTGATATCCTTTTTTTCCCACAAATAGAGCTTTCTTTTGGGAGTATTTGTTCACCTGTGTGATTTTTATTTATTGCGCTATAAACAAAAAAAGAGCGATAATTCTGGAAACAAAATATATTTTTCACTTTCTGCTATATAACATTCTCAAAAAAAAAAAAAAAGTGTTAAAAATCAAATTTTTTCATCCTTTTAGGCCAATTTGTATTCTGCTACATATTTTTGGTAAAAAAAATCCCAAAAAGAGTATTTTGATTGGTTTGCGCAAAACTTATCGCGTCTACAAACTAGGGGAAAGATTTATGTCATTTTTATTTTGTTTAATAGTAATGGTGACGATCAGCGATTTTTAGTGGGACTGCGACATTACAGCAGACAGACTGGATCCCTAACTGACATTTTTGACACTTTTTGGGGACCAGTGACATTAATACAGTAATCAGTGCTAAATAATATGCACTGTTACTGTAAAAAGGACACTGGCAGGGAAGGGGTTAACACTGGGGGTGATCAAAGGGGTTCATGTATGCCTAATTGTGCTTACTCACTGTGGGGGGCTCTGTGACAGGCACAGAGAGATCAGGGTTTGAGTTTAGCTGAAACGCCTGATCTCTCTCTACCTGTGTGACAGAAGACTCGCCTGTTTTGTTTCCATAAGCAGGAGGGTCTTCTGTCAGTTCCTCTGACGATTGCGGGAGGCCGGCGGTGATCACCGCCGCTCCTCCCGTGGGTAGCCTTCTGCTGTGTCTAATCACAGTGGGAGCTCAGTTACGACGGCGTGTGCACACCACCGAGACCGCATGCACAAAACACATAGATCTACGTGATTTTGCACAGCCAAGCCGCCCTGCCGCAGTAAATCTGCATAGGATGGTCGGCAAGTGGTTAAAAAAAACAAAGACATTTTTGTTTGCGCATGATTTGATGATGAAAACCAGTAGAGTTCTACCACATTTACTAAGCTCTGGGGAAAAAGAGTAACTGCACTTGCAGTGAGCACATTCTATTTACCTTTAGTAAATCAACTCCTGAGTGTGTAGCCCATAATTTTTATGGATTTTTGGATAGTGTAGGGAAGGTTTTTAAAACCCAGACAGTTTATTTTTTTTGCTGCTTGTGTCCCATTTTGGAGATTTACCTTTTCCTGCTTTCTTTCCCAAAGACACTATAGAAAGTAGGTGGCAATCTACAAAGCTAGGGAAATTACTTGGACAGCAGTCACAGGAACAGGTGTCCTCATTGGAAGATCTACCCTGTTGTGTTGGCAACTGTAACATTTTGGATTTCATGTTACTTTCTGCCTGACAATGGTCCCTAGGACAAATAGGAAGGCCAATTTATGTAGCGGGGACTAAATCTCATACTTTCCTTGTCTACTTTATGTAAAATGTGGTTAAGCATGCCATTTAAGTTACTGGAGGACAGGCTAAAGATTTCCATACATATTTCATTTATGTTCGAACGTTCGTACGAAAATTCAGAAAAATTGTTTGTCAAAACATTTTTCTCTTGTCATCACTGAACAGGTACATTTTATACTAAAGCCTTTAAAACTTCATCGAGACCTGCTAATTGAATGGATTTCCAGATGTATTAAACAGGATTTGTTACAATACAGTATATACAATTTTTACTAAAAAACTAATTTCAAGTTAGAATTTAAATATTTACTTGACTTTCCCCATCAGTATAAATTTACTACTACCTTTAAAAAACGGAAAGCTCCAAAAAATACATTTTTTGAATGTAATTGACCTGATGCACGGCCAGCTTTACTCATGCAATACACAGGGCAGATAAGCATGTGTGGTTTTCTGGTTGTCTTTGGGGAGAAAATGAGGACTGTGACAAGAGGAGGATTGTCAATGCACTAACTGGTTGTGGTTAATTTATATTCTTACACATCCAAATATCATGCAGATACCAGATGCAGCACCTACTAACGGGTTGGTTTACTAAAGGAAAACAGACTGTGAGCTTTGTAAAGTTCAGTTGCATTCTGCAAGTGCAGTTGCTCAAAAGCTTAGTAAATGAGGTAAAGCTTCACGTTGCAAAGAATACCAAATGAAATGCAAGGAAAATTTAAAGAAAAAAACAGCATGATTGGATGATAGAAGTCAGCAGAGGTTCTGCTCATTTACTAAGCTCTGGAGCAAATGCCCTTGCAGAGTGCAATTGCACTTTGCAAAGTGCACAGTCTGTTTGCCTTTAGTAAATCAACCCCTGTGTGTGCTTAGATCTACTGTAATCTAATATTAGTGTTTTTAGAATGGGTGTACCTTTAAAACACTATCTCCTCTAATATATGAGGCACAAATAATCTTTCACTTTTACTTTTGCGGCGTTGTGACACCTGTCTTGGGATCATTGGGATGAGTAAATGGATTTGTGTCAACTAGAACATGCAGCAAATGCATCCAGTTTACCCCCTATGATGTTGCTCCTGCTTCTTCATAAGAATAGTACCTAATTAGTATCTAATTAGGAAGTATACTGCATTCTTATTTTGCAAGTTCATCACAAGGGCTGGGGATTCTTGCCCCCTAAGTTGTTGCAGTGTTAAAAACAGATTTTAATGTGCATCTACCAAAGACTTGCTCATTATTATCTGGCAGAATTAATGGAAAAACACTTTTTCACGTAACATCAAATAAGTGAAGGCTTCTTTTTGTAGTTCCCCCATTCCTTATTGGCCCTTTTTGTATTTGCATACACTTTATCAAAGATGTGTTTTAAGTACATTTAGTTGACATTTAGTACATTTTAGTGGTTAGTTGATTAACCACTTTAAGACCGGAAAAAAATTGCCCCCTTAATGACCAGGCCATTTTAACTGACAATTGCGCGGTCGTGCGATGCTGTACCCAAACAAAATGTACGTCTTTTTTTTTTCCCACAAATAGAACTTTCTTTTGGTGGTATTTGTTTACCTGTGCGATTTTTATTTTTTGTGCTATACCCAAAAAAATGCCACAATTCTGAAAATAAAATCAATATTTTTCACATTCTGCTATATAACATCCCCCCCCCCAACAAAAAAAAAATTAAAAATCAAAATTTTTTACCATTTTAGGCCAATTGGTTTTCTTCTACATATTTTTGGTAAAAAAAAATGCAATAAGCGTATTTTGATTGGTTTGCGCAAAAGTTATTGCGTCTACTAACTACGGGAAAGATTTGTTGTCATTTTTATTGTTTTTTCGATCTGCGATTTTTTGTGGGACTGTGACATTGCGGCAGACAGATCAGACTCCTGACTTACATTTTTGATGGAAGCAGTGACATTACTACAGTAATCAGTGCTAAAAATATGCACTGTTACTGTAATAATGACACTGGCAGGAAAGGGGTTAACATTGTGGGTGATCAAGGGGTTAAATGTGAGCCTAGGGGTGTGTTTCTAACTGGAGGGGGGGCGTGGCTTGTGGAATGACCATAGAGACCTGTAACCCTATATAGAAGGATCACAGGGGCTCTATGATCATTCTAGGGAGAAGAATGGTCAGCTGTGTTTACAACAGCTGACCGTTCTTCTCTTTCAGCGGGGAATGCTCACAGGTGTCAGGCGGCAATCGGAGCCGCCTGCCCACTGCATCGGCATCCCCGCTGACAATCGCGCTCGGCCCCTAGCCTCCTGCTCGCTACCGCCGTACAGTTATGGCAATTCGCACAGGAGCGGCTGCCTGCCGCAGTACATCTGTGGCAGGCAGTCGTAAAGAGGTTAAATAGAAGGAATAATATGGCAGTTTTTAATATTATTATCATTATTATTTTTAGATATACCATACTCAAAATATTTATTACAAAAGTCAAATTGCATGTAAAAATAAAATCTCTATTAAATTAGATCCATTATCTATATCAGAAAAAAAACAAATCAACATCTTAGAGCCCTGGTGTCCAACCTGAGGCACGAAGGCCACGTGCAGACCTTGAGTACCTGGTTTATGGCCCTTGGACACCAGCAGCCTGTAGTAAAGTGTTTTTGTGAAATAGTAATAGCAGTGATCTCTGGTGTCTGACCATGATTTCCGCTAGTATGCCTGCAGTCTCTTACAGTTCTCTCTGGCATTTTATATGCTGAACATTATGGGCTGCCCTTTGGTAATGTCAGGCTGATAACTGAATGCATTGAAATGTTATGCAGCTATCTTTGCCTTCACCAGAAATATGGACAACTCTAAAAAGATAATTTGAAAAAAAAAAATAATTTGGGTCATACAGTATGTATAATGCAGTAGACTTGATGTTCACTGCAGTAGAATCTCTCCGGTGCATATGTTTCAAATGAAAGTGATGTAAACACTTCTGGACCGAAAGTTTTTCCCCCCTTAAACACTTAAGCCCCGGAAGATTTTACCCCCTTCCTGACCAGGCCCTATTTTGTGATTCGGCACTGCGTGACTTTAACGGACAATTGCGTGGTCGTGCGATGCTGTACCCAAATGAAATTGACGTCCTTTTTTTCCCACAAGCAGAGCTTTCTTTTGGTGGTATTTGATCACCTGTGCGATTTTTTGATCATGCGCTATAAACAAAAAAAGAGCGACAATTTTGCAAAAATAACAATATTTTTCACATTTTTTTTTATATGAAATCCCCCCCCCCAAAAAAAATGTAAAAATCAAAATGTTTTAACATTTTAGGCCAATTTGTTTTCTGCTACATATGTTTGGTAAAAAAAAAATCGCAATACGCGTATTTTGATTGGTTTGTGAAAAAGTTATTGCGTTTACTAACTAAGGGAAAGATTTTTGTCATTTTTATTGTTTTTTTTTTTAACGAGTAATGGTGGTGATCTGCAATTTTTTTTGTGGGACTGCGACATTGCGGCGGACAGATTGGACCCTTGACTGACATTTTTGACACTTTTGGGGGTACCAGTGACATTACTCCAGTAATCAGTGCTATACATATTCACTGTTACTGTAAAAATAACACTGGCAGGGAAGGGGTTAACTTTATTGGAGAAGGAGGGGTTAAGTGTGTCCTAGGGGCGTGCTTCTAACTGTTATGGGATGTGGCTGTTTGTGTAACTACAGAGATATACGATCCTACATAGCAGGACCGCATGATCTCTGCACTTACACAGGGGAGAATGACAGGCGGCTGTGTTTACATTAGCCACCTGCCTTTCTCCCTCTGTACCGGACGATCACAAGTGACCGGAGGACATCAGGTCCGCCAGTCACATGCGCGGAGATCACAGTGAACGAGGAGGTGCAAGAGTGCGCCTCCGGTGGCGCACGCTCGCCCCCTATTGGCTCGCAGGCGAGTGATGTACCCATACATCACTTTGCCTGCACGGGGCTGACCGCCGCAGTATATGTACTTGCGGCGGTCGGCAAGTGGTTAATGACCAGGCCATTTTTTGCCTTACTTTAACTGATAATTGCACAGTCGTGCGATGCTGTACCAAAAAAAATGTATGTCCTTTTTTTCCCACAAATAGAGCTTTCTTTTGGTGTTATTTGATCACCTGTGCGTTTTTAATTTTTTGTGCTATAAACAAAAAAATAGTGGCAATTCTGAAAAAAAAAAAAAAAAACAATATTTTTCACTTTCTGCTATCTAACATTCCCAATAAAAAAAATCAAAAATCAAATGTTTTATCATTTTAGGCCAATTTGTATTCTGCTACATATTTTTGGCAAAAAAAAAAAAAAAAAATAAGAGTATATTGATTGGTTTGTGCAAAACTTATCGTGTCCACAAACTGGGGGAAAGATTTATGTCATTTTTATTTATTTATTTTTACTAGTAATGGCGGCGATCAGCGATTTTTAGTGGGACTGCGACATTGCGGCAGACAGATTGTACGCCTAACTGACATTTTTGACACTTTTGAGGGGGCCAGTGACATTACTAACATAATCAATGCTAAAAATATGCACTGTTACTGTACAAATGACACTGGCAGGGAAGGGGTTAACACCAGACTTGTATAAAGTACTCGAAATTTCTACTTGAGTAAAAGTACAAGTGCTCGATCAAAAAGTGACTTGAGTAGAAGTGGAAGTGCTCGCAGAAAAAGTTACTTAAGTAGAAGTACTAAAGTATTCAACATTTTTTTTACTTAAGTATTGCAAGTAGTTTTTTCAAAAAATTTGCTACTTAAGTACTAAAAGTAAAAAGTACCAGTAGTTTTGAAAAAAAATTTCTACTCAAGTACTGAAAGTAGAAGTACAAGTACTGTGTTATGTAGTTATTAAAGAAAGAAGTCAAAAGTTTGAACATAATATTGTTTTTTATTATTTCAAATGATTTATTCAAATGATTAACCTGTGTTTGTTAGTAGTTTCTTGATGCACTTTAAGCGCTGTAGCACCATTTATTTGTTTGTTTCATATTTTCTTTTTATTGGAAAGATTTGGTATAGCAGCTTTTATTATACACAGCCTTTATTTTCGTATGCGCTGATTTACAAATGACATTATACACATTTTTTTGAGCTTTATGCAACCTGCCATCTACTGTTCTGGCAGTGGTAATTTTTTTAAAAGTAACGAGTAACTATGCAGCACAAAAAAAAATACTTGAGTAGAAGTATTGAAATCATCGAAAAAATGTAGTGAAGTAAAAGTAGAAGTAGGAGAAAAAAATTCTACTCTAGGAAAGTACAGATACCGCATTTCGGTACTTAAGTACAGTACTTAAGTAGTTCTACTTCGTTACTATACATCTCTGGTTAACACCAGGGGCAATTAAAGAGTTACATGTGTCCCTAGGGGGTGCTTTCTAACTGTGTGGGGGTGGACTCTTGGAATGAACACATGAGCCTGTGTTCCTAAATAGGACAGAACAGCCATCCATTGTTCTCTCTCCACGGGGAGTGATCGCTGGTGCCCGGAGCAATCGCGGCCGCTGGCCCCACAGATCAGCTTCCCCTCTGGCAAATACGTCGTTTTGCGGCAACCAGCCACTGTATATGTACGGCGGCTGTTCTGCAAGTGGTTAATTCACCACTAGTGAATGTTTGGTGAAAGTTAATGTCACAGCTTTATAAATGTATCTCTTAGTGTATTAATGGAATTCATAAATAAGCTGTACATTTTTCTTCTTATGGTATGGCTTCTTAGTTTGATTTTATTGACACTTTTAAGAAACACTTGCTGGCTCGGCATGGTGTTTCATACATTTTAATGAGTGTGTAGACAATTTCCAGCAACCTCTCATCTCTTGGATGTGAAATGTGTGTCTGCACAAAACATATGTTCTATTTAAAAGGGTCACGGTGTCCAAAAAATTATAGGAATTGGATTCTTTTCAAATGGAGAAAATGCTTTGTGAAATTAATGTGAACAGTGTCCAAATTTCAAATTAGATATTCAAAGTTTATTAAAGCCAAAACATTTCTCAGCTCACCAAGAATATAATCAATATGAAGATTTCACATTAAGCAAAAAGTTTACAGTCAGGCTACTGGTGGGAGGTTTCTTCTGAGTTTTTGGTGTATCTGACACAGGTTCTCCAAGACTCAATAACAACATTCAAAGTGTTAAAGTATAACCACTTTAGTTGAGATAAAAGCAATTTTCTCTGGGTAGCATACACAAGTCTAGTGTTTCATTGGCTTCCTTTATTTTATACCCTCTAGGCCACATGTGTTAAACACAAGGCCCGTGGGCCAAATCCGGCCCTCCAGGCTATCTCATGTGGCCCTCGCACCTCTCCTGCACCTGCGGGAGAGCTCCAGCATTGCCTTTGCCCCACCACCAGACCCTGCACTTTTTTCTTCCCAGCAATGCCCCCAGCTTCTTCTCAGCAGACGATGTGAGATCCCGGCCACCACACACAGCCTCTTACCAATAAGCAGAGAGACAAGCGCCTCGGGTAGTTCAGGACTACTCCAGCCTATTTCCAAGCAAAGCAGCTCCCAGAGTGTTCAAGTTCACACTTCACTTCAAGATCTCACTCAGAAAACTCCTCAGGTTATCTCATAAAGGTGGGAAACAGCAAGCAAAAACAGGACGAGCCCATAGTGCATTACCTCATGGAAACTTTATTGAAAGATATAAGGAAATACACTCACCCAGAGCGTAGAAATTCAGGCATATAATACATAGATATAATGCTGCAGTGTAGAGGAGGCTCTCGGTGTTCGGTTCCCACCAAGGAAATGGCCGACCTCGAACCTCCGGGTGTGACGTGATGAAGCAGGTTTAGCTCCTCACACCCGGAGCTTCGAGGTCGACCATTTCCTTGGTGGGAACCGAACACCGAGAGCCTCCTCTACACCGCAGCATTATATCTATGTATTATATGTATTATATGCCTGAATTTCTACGTTCTGGGTGAGTGTATTTCCTTATATCTTTCAATAAAGTTTCCATGAGGTAATGCACTATGGGCTCGTCCTGTTTTTGCTTGCTGTTTCCCACCTTTATGAGATAACCTGAGGAGTTTTCTGAGTGAGATCTTGAAGTGAAGTGTGAACTTGAACACTCTGGGAGCTGCTTTGCTTGGAAATAGGCTGGAGTAGTCCTGAACTACCCTAGGCGCTTGTCTCTCTGCTTATTGGTAAGAGGCTGTGTGTGGTGGCTGGGATCTCACATCGTCTGTTATCTCCATTTCTCACCTGGGTGGATGAAATTTGCTACAGATTTGTTTTGAACTGTTTTTTACACCTTTGTTTCACAATAATATGAAGACATCTCTTTATAACATTTGCTTTTGGACTGCCACTTCCAGTTTTTGACCAAATTGGATTGGGATACTAACTCATACACTGTGCGACAGTTTTTCTATTGTTGTGTGTTTTTACCATTGGTGTGTGCTCTCAACTTTTTTCTCCGTCAGTGGGGATTATGTATGAATTTTTGCTTTAGCGCAACTCCCTTTTGTATATATGTTTTTCTAACCCACCAGTGTTAGGAGTGTGCAGCTCTAGCCTTAGAGGGGCGCGGGTGATATTTTCTTTGCATTTCTTCTCAGAAGCATCACAAGATAAGGAGGAGCACTGTGATTTAATGGAGGGTGGAAAACTCTTTACTGCCGATGGTGGGGGTGCTGTTGACATCTGGTGTAAGGAGGGGAGGGGTACTCTGATCTTACAGATACATCCGGTCCTTTCAGGCTCGGGTCACACTATTGCGATGCGGGAAGGCTGCGAATTCGCAGCCTGTTCCCGCATCGCACACGCACCCCCGGCAGTTCACACTGCCATATGCGATCCGCTGGGGGTGTCAATGTAATCTTAACGACACCCCCAGTTTGATCGCATATCGCAGTGCGATCGTGCAGTTCGCACAGGATGGGATCTTACAAGTGTGAACCGCTGTGCGATCCGATCCTGATGCGGCTGCAAAAATGCCTCCTGTGCGTGTTTGCACCGGGTGCGATGCGAATTTAGCCATACAAACTGTATGGCTAAACTCGCACCGCACAGCTGATCGCATGTAATGTCGGAGCAGTGCGCTCCGACATTACATGCGAACCCGGCACTCGCATGAGTGTGAACCGGGTCTCAGGGTAATCATAATGCTGATGCGGCCCATGATGAAATTGAGTTTGACACCCCTGCTCTAGGTGATCAATGTACATTGCAGGGATTTTGCCACACTTTGTAGCAGTTTCCTACCTGTTTCTGCTCTAAAGGAGTAGCTCTTTATTAGACAATGTCCTGTGCACAGTGGTTCTGAATAGATGTGACTAATGCTTGGTAATCATCTGATGCAGTTTTAGGGTTTTGATGAGAAAGGTTGCAGTTTCTGCTGCATCCCTTTAGAAGTGATAAACCCTAAGTAGTAGCTCACCAAAATGATTTTTTTTTTTTATTGCATAGGATGCCTCAAACCTAACTTGTATCCATTTGGCCTGGTTGCCTTTTTTTATTTTTATTTTTTTTACAAGCTTGCATATGCAGTACACCACAGTCTCCACAACAGGGTTCTATGTATTATTTTTATTTTATTTGTGTATAAGCCATAGTGTTCTCTGTAGTCAGACTGTACCCATAATACATTGATCAATGGCCCCACTACATCATTTCTTTACACAGAGCTTTCTGTCTTATGAGTGACTTAAAAAACACTCAATGCATACTTTAGTACATATTAAAAATAATTATTTTAATTTTTTTACAGCTTACCAGTTGAGAATATGCCAACCACCTGCTCGTGTGCCAAATGCTGAAATACTGGCTGAAGATGATGAATTTGAAATAGGTAAAACTTCGGCTGTGTGAAGTGGTTTATAGTGTGGAGTACAGATGTAAAATAATAGTGGGTTTAGCGGCACATGGACACTCAATGCAGACATGCATCTAATGCTTATGTTGTTCAGTTGATATTCCACCTCGGAAAGAAATGGCAAGCCGTTCATATCCACATGTCTACTGAGACATTCTGTTTTTGTGCTCTCTATCAGAACAGCCACTTGGAAGTGCTTTGCAAGAGCCTTGAGTATCTGTCAAGATTTATTTAAATTTCCATATTAATGAAGCTGACTGCATTTAGTAGAAGTTGTGTAATAGTGATTTTTGGAACAGTAAGTAAGGATTTATGAACAAGCCACTTATGGGAGCAATGCATCTAAAATTAACAAAAATCTGGTTCAGATGAGTACAATCTACCGGGTTCACAAATGTGCAAATTGGATGCAGGGTTTTCCCACGTACAATTTGCATGACATGCGAATGTGACCGGTTCTCAATGGAGCTGGTTTACACAGGTCCAGGGCGGCCGTGATCCGCATTCCAAAAGGGTCCTGTGCGTGTTTGGGTCCGGTTCAGGTGCAAATTCAGGCAAAAATTTGGACCGGATTCACACCTGAAATGGTGAACAGGAACACCCCGGACCCCATGCTGGGAACCTGCGGCCGCACATAAGCGAATTCAGCATTATACTATTACAATGTTCAGTGTGTTTAGTTTTTGATGCTAAAGAGTGTCTGCTTAACCTTCCTAGCGTTATTCCTGAGTGTGGCTCGGGGTTAAATTTCAGTGCCAAAAGCGGTAACCCCAAGCCACACTCAGGGTACCGCTAGGAAGATTGCTGGATCCTGGTAGAGGGGTTACTTACCTTGTCACCTGGATCCAGCGATGTATCCTGGCGGTATGCGTAGGCGGATCTTCCTCCCGATGCTCTGTGTTTCCCCCTGCTTCCATCTCCTGCGACATGACGTTCGCAGGGGGGGGGGGGTGGAACCGGCAGCAAATTCAAAAGTAAAACACACCAAATACACTGATACAATGCAAAATTAAATAAATTCACATTAGTTTGCCCCCAGTGCCCTTTCCTGCAATTTTACTGTACTTTTTATGCAAGAATTACATGCAAAATAATTGCACCACTTTCAGCACCTAAAATCGGAAAGAATCATACCACCAGGGAGGTTAAAAAAAGGTGTGGTCTTAGTATATAAAGTCAGTTTAAATAGTCTTTTTATAGGCTTCCTGTAGGCTTATGTACAAAAGATCATGGCCGCTAACACTGCAGTTTAAAGTTGTTGAAAGTTTTTGTTTTTTTTGTTTACTGTTAGGTCTACAGTAATTGTGGTCAGTTAAGAACTGCTATTGATGTAACAAAGGATAACAGTATTGTATTCTAAAGGCTGCTGGAGATGATAACCATTATCAGTTAAAGAGGTTGTACACTCGTTCAAAAAAATTTTTTTTTTCTTACAACCTGCAAGAGAAAGACATAATGAGCTAGTATGCATCGCATACTAGCTCATTATGAAATACTTACCTTAGAACGAGCCCCCGCCGTGCCGCTCTCTTACCTGTATGACGAGCGACATGTTCAGTCGCCCGTCTTCCGGGATCGCGGCATCCGGCCATCTGATTGGCCGGAGCCGCGGTGACGTCACTCCCGCGCACGCGCGCGGGAGCCGACGGTAATGGCACGGGGCTCTGAAGGAACGGCACGATCAGCCGTTCCTTCAGAGCGCATGCGCCAGTGACGTCACTGGCTGCATTAAAGGTAAATATCTCCTAAACCGTACATGTTTAGGAGATATTTACAGTACCTATTGGTAAGCCTTATCATAGGCTTACCTATAGGTACAACTTCCTGAGGAGGGTTTACTTCCTCTTTAAACCCAAATGATATTTCAAGTGATCAAACCTAAATCAAAACTCATCTATGCATTGCAGATCAATTTGCTTGATCCTTGCAGCTGCTTTTGCACTACTCCACTCTCTATAATGAAAGGGCTTTGGAAACAAAACTTTGTAAATTTACCACAATTATGGCAGCTAAGCTGTGGCCAAAACTGTTATCTCTGCACCCTATTACTATTGTTGCTATGTTTACAATAAATTGTATGAGAGCATTCTGTTCAAAATATGTTTTTTTTTTTTTTTTATAGGGGATATAATACGCTATCAGTGTGTTCCAGGCTTCACCTTAGTTGGCAATGAAATTTTAACTTGCAGATTGGGTGAGCGCCTTCAAATGGATGGATCTCCGCCTTCATGCCAAGGTTATTATTACTTTATATGTACCAAGTTACCCTAACATGTAAACATTACACGTACATGAAAATTAAAGCTGGATATGATTTATATTTCACAGTTACATTGGTAAAGTTTGGACTAATAGGTACTAGCTATTTACAAGTCATTTCTGGGGAAGCTGCAAATCCCTATACTATTCGCCACTACTACAGTGACCGCTGCTATCTTTTTCTTTTGACAAATAATTGTATTGAAATAATGTAGGTACATGTGAAAAGGAGGAGACCCAGAGGGCCAAAACTAATAACATACAGATTATACAACGAACACAAATGAAATACACTTTAAAAAAAAGTCTTATAAATAAGTCAACAATTACAGAAACAGCCTATAAACAGGAGTAGGTACTTAGGGTAACCAGACATACAGCTAATAAGGACCATAGAAAATGGAGTGGCAAGGCCCCTAAACTGAGATAGAAACCCAATGCAATGGAGGCTTAGATGTCTGAAAGACAAAGGCTTATGGGCAGGAATGAATTACACCGGGAAATATTCTGGTATAGTTTGTGTGAGAGGGAGAGTATCAAGTGATTTAGCTGTCAAATTCCAGAGGTGGATTGTGGTGTCCAATTAGCCAGGAGAGTGAATGTCAGCAACAGGAAGTGAGGAGAAAATTAAAAAGGGGGTGGGGTTTAGGGGAATGAGAAAAGGAAAAGAAAAAATAAATAAATAAAAAGGGGAGAAGGAGGGAGATAAAGAAAGAGAGGGAGAGATAAAAGGAAGGGGGATATAGGATGAGGGTGAGGTGGTTAAGTCAAGAGGGTGGAGAGAAACAGAGGAGCCAAGTAGGGCTGAGTTATGGGATCTAGAAGAGGAGCAGGGGTGAGGGAAAGGAGGGGAGTGACAGGTGGATTTTGCATCACACACTTGGGGCGCCCTGCCTCTCCCATCACTCCCTAGCCTCTTGCAAAAGAGTTATTAATGTTCAGAGAGACAATTTAGCGGTAAACCATATTGCCTGAATCAGATCAAACATGTTCTGTAAAGAACATTCCATCAAGGTAAGTTTGCCATAAGCTTGTTAAATGCTGTCGTGGTTTGAAAATAGATTCAACAGGACCATGTATTTGTGAACTTGGAAGGGTTGTCATGTGCAGTTGCAATAAGGTTTTCCATCTCCATCTCCATCTCCATCCATCTATTATGAGAAGACATGTGAGCCAGTCACACACAGTTGGCGCATGAGTTGAAGACTGCTGCTATCTTATGGGTCTTGTGCAAGGCAGCTTCCCTTCTGCAGAAAAGTACAGGGGGTCCCTTGCTCAGCACTGCCTCCATTCACAGAATGCATTTTTCAAAGAATATAAAGCATTGGATTGGATTGGATTGGTTTAGATCTGATTGGACAAGGTGGTGATTATGACATCACCACCCAACCTCTCCACCAAGTCCACTCAGAGAATGTCTTGTATTCATCAATAGAAATACAAGGGGTTTTGTGAAGGGCAGAAGTGCCGAGCGAGCAGCCCCTTGTGGTTACTATGTAGAAGGGGATACACTCAACAGGGGGCCCCAAAGATTGCTGCTATCACTGTAAGAGAAGGTGAGTGGTGACTACTACAGTGATTTGCAGCTTCTACGGCCATCACTCCGATATGGCATATCCATCCAAGCTAGACAAATGTAACTAGGCAAAAAAATCACACCTAGACTTGAGCTTTAAAAGAGCTCTTCAGAGAAAACACAAGATTATTCAACTATATTATTAGCAAGACCTACTGTCACAGTATTATTAACCTAGAACAACGCTTATAGGTACCTACGTTTGCTTTCATTGTGTTTTTGACTGATCTGCCTAGTGGTAATGTTTTCCGAATTAGCCTTTGGCCAATGATTATCCTGAAGGCATAAACCTTATGAAAGACATTTTTCAATTCCCTCACACAATGGTAAACAGGAGCAGTGAGATGGATTTTGAGACAGATTTACTATTGCTTGATTCGTAGATTTCTCCCTGTGCTGCTCTAAAGTAGCACTACAACAATATAAAACCTGCCTCAGACTAGTTTTTTATTTTGAAAGTGTTATGAATGCAGATCTGTGCTAAATCTTTTGCAGACTTAGTAAAACTGTCTCACTTTGCTGCCCAGGTCTGTAAAGATTGCAAATACATAGAAAATGGTTGCATATATTTTACTAAATGAGAAGTATCCTGATTTATTATAGATGTGCATATAATTAGGTTGCTAATTTGTTTGATAGCTACGCATTTCTGAGTTTATATGGCTGGTTGATATCAACTACAGATTTTTTTTTTTTTGTAACTCAACGGTGGGCACACCTAAATATTGTATAAAGTTAAAATGTAAAATAATATGTTAATTAACACATTATATTTCAGTTATTTCTATCCTACTCCTACTAATCTGAACACATATCACTGTGCCCCGTGAGTAGGCATTGCTGTGTCACACATTTCACAAAGCCTGCCTTAAACTACAGAGGTGCTGAGAGGAGGAGTTTCAGGAAGCGCAGTTAGTATAGGAGTCAAACATACATATAATACAGATTACATGCAGCACGGACCATGGGATGTATAGCCCTCAGAAAGTAATTAGCAGGAGAAGCTGCAAAGCATGCAGGAAATTCAGAAAGATGTGGAAAGAGATGGTCAGCAGACAGGCAGATCTTACAACACCAAAGATTTTCAAGTAAGCTTTTATTAGATTGTCAAAAAATGGTTGAATTATTATAATGCAGATATTATGGAAAAAAAATATATGAAAGTGTATGCTGTGACCTTATAGCTCTCTTAACCCCATAAAACTGTATGCAAACTCACTGCAAAATGTATTTCCATGGGCAATAATTTTAAAAGGCTAAAAATAAAACCTGTAAAAAAATGTGGCTCACAGCCAAAGTAAAAAAAAAGGTATAAATAAGAAGAAAGGAGCTTTTAAAAAAATATAAAAATGAAGGAATACTATCATCGTTTAGATGTTACAAAGAATTTAACAGAATATGTAAAAAGGAAATTAAGGATGCAGAAATTAAAAATAATCAACAGATTGAAAAAGATAGTAGGACAATCCTCAAAAAATTCTTAAAATATATTAATAGTAAAAAGGTCAGGTCTGAGCATTTAGGCCCTTTACAAAATAATCAGGAGTGGGTGACTGGGGACAAAGAGAAGGCTAATTTATGAAATAATTTCTTCAGCTCTGTGTATACAAAGGAGCATGGAGGAGCTCAAAACCATCACAGGGATGGTATTGACACAGCCCCAAATGATCCACAATGGCTTAAAAGTGATATGGTCCAGAAATATTTACACAGAATAAAGGTGGATAAAGCATCTGGATCAGATGGCATCCACCCACAGGTCCTAAAAGAATTGAGCTCTGTCATTTCAAAGCCTTTGTTTCTAATTTTTAGGGACTCGTTAAGGACTGGAATAGTACCACTGGATTGGCGTAGGGCAAATGTGGGGCCTATATTTAAAAAGGGATCAAAGTCTTTGCCAAGTAACTATAGACCTGTTAGTATAACTTCTATAGTCAGGAAGATACTGGAGAGTTTAATAAAAGTCCACATAGATGAGTTTTTGCTGGAAAAAAATATTTTAAGCAACAGACAGCATGGATTCATGAAAGACAGAAGTTGTCAAACAAACCTGATTTCTTTTTATGAGGAGGTAAGTAAAACCTTGGACAGAGGGGTGGCTGTGGACATGGTATACCTGGATTTTGCAAAAGCGTTTGACACAGTTCCCCACACACGGCTAATGTGTAAGATAAAGTCTACAGGTTTGGAAAGATCCATTTGTAAATGGATAAAAAAAACTGGCTAAAAGATAGAATTCAGAGAGTAGTGGTTAATGATTTTTACTCTGAATGGTCTAAGGTTATCAGTGGTGTACCCCGAGGTTCAGTGTTGGGACCCTTACTTTTTAATATCTTTATAAATGATATAGGGTCTGGGATTAAAAGTACCATTTCAGTCTTTGCAGATGACACCAAGCTATACAGTCGAATAACTTCCTTACAGGATGTCCCCAACTTACAAACCAACCTCAATGCACTGTTTTATTGGGCAACTATGTGGCAAATGAGGTTTAATGTTGATAAAAGTAAAGTTATGCACTTGGGGCTAAGAATATGCATGCATCATACATACTAGGGGGAGTACAACTGGGGGAATTAATGCTGGAGAAGGATCTAGCTGTTCTATTAGATCATACGCTTAATAATAGCATGCAATACCAAGCTTCAGTTTCCAAAGCAAGCAAAGGCCTTTCTTGCATTAGGAGGGGTATGAACTTCAGAGAAAGAGAGAGAGATCATTTTGCCCCTGTACAAATCTTTAGTCCTGAGTAAGACCTCATCTGGAATATGCAGTTTAGTGTTGGGCACCAGTTCTCAAAAAGGATATTGGAGAACTGGAGAAAGTGCAGAGAAGGGCAACCAAACTGATAAGAGGCTCAGCTCAGCTATGAGGAAAGATTAGAGGAACTGAATTTATTCTCTCTTGAGAGTAGGAGATTAAGGGGGATATGATCAACATGTATAAATACATAAGGGGTCCATATAGTAATCTTGGTGTTGAATTATTCACTTTAAGGTCATCACAGAGGACATGGGGGCACTCTTTACTTCTAGAGGAAAAGAGATTTTGTCTCCAAATATGGAAAGGTTTCTTCACAGTAGGAGCTGTAAAAAGGTGAAATAGACTCCCTCCAGAGGTGGTTCTGGCCAGCTCAGTAGATTGCTTTAAAAAATGCCTGGATTCTTTCTTAGGTATACATAATATAATTGGGTACTAATATTTATAGGTAAAGGTGATCCAGGGAATATCCGATTGCCTCTCGTTGGATCAGGAAGGGATTTTTTTCCCCTGCAGTAGTAAATTGGATCATGCTTTGCTGGGGTTTTTCACCTTCCTCTGGATCAACTGCGGGTATAGGATTGTGTATATGGGATTGTATGGTTGTGTTTTCTTTTTTGTATTTTGTTTTTTATTGGTTGAGCTAGATAGACTTGTGTCTTTTTTCACCCTGACTAACTATGTAACTATGTAAGTTAACCTAACCCTTAACCCCCTAAATCCTAATGCTAACCTTAAAGTGTTACTAAACCCACAACAGCAAAATCAGTCTGTATATGCAGTAAAGCATGCTTGCTATACTCACTATGAAACCAAAGAGGTTAATCCTCCACATTGTGTAAAAAGGCTGTTTGACCTTGTCTTCTCTGATCCTCCCTTTCTTCCACAGTCCCCAATCCATCTGCTGATAGTACAGAGCCTGGGGGGCATTTTTCACATGCTCAGTTTGGTGTGTATTGTTAGAGATTTTTTTTATTTTTGTTTGGGAGGGTGTATGTGATGAGCACAGGGCCAATCAGCACTCTTCAGACAGAGGGTCAGAGGCCGTGCAGCCTCACAGGACAGTCAGAGAAGAATGAAAACTCCTTCTACAAGCTTTAACCAGTGCTCAGCCGGACACTGATAGAAGTCACATGACTTCTGGTGGGAAAAGGTATTTAGCAATTTATATTTACTAAAATAATTGCATTTCTATATTCTGTGTATTGTGGGAGATCAGATATAGTGAATTCAGGGTCCTGGTTTTAGTAACAATTTAAGTCCTAACCTCAAAACCATCTTTATTCCCTGACTGTAATCATTACCTTAACTATACCTAACTCTCACACTAACTGAACCCACCCCAATCCATATTTGCCCTGAAGATGCTGAAAAATAGTCCCATGCCAAAATTTGCACTGAAACATTCCACCAGTGGACCAAGATCAGGGTGTGTCATAATATTGGAACCAAGACTGACGTATCCATGAGTTTTCATTTGAATATATATGATGCTTCTTTAAGTCTCTGTCAGATACACAACATGGGCACAATTCTAAATCCATTATAATCTTGGATGAGGACCTTGGCCATCAAAGATAACTGTATCTCCCACAGTTGTTTATAGAGAAATTCAGACATTCTAATTTACTGTAATTCAATTATAAACCGTGAATGTCAGACCTTTTCTATTTCATCAATTAGATTTCATAAACTTAGTGGATTTTGTTTTGGAATCTGGTGCCTAACATAGAGGAAAGCAGATGTCTCTTTAAATAAACATATGGCTGAATTACTGTTATGCAAACACCACCTTGAATTTCTAATAATTATTCTGACATGTCCAAAAAATTTTACAATGAACAGTAATGTTTATGCGTAATTAAACCATAACATTTCAGTATATTACTTATTAAACTTAGCTTAATAAAAATGCCTTAAGTAGTTTGTACTCTCACATTACATAGGCCTGTCAAATGCAATTAAAGCAGTTTAAACCATAAGAATGATAATGAACTGGCATTGTGACCCTGTGCGGAAGCTTTCTCTGCCTGTGCTTACAGCTTGGTGTTCCTGTAAAGGTAGATTGGAAGTGCTGTAAATTCTAAAATCATACTGTACACTGACAATGTCCTTACTGTTGACCTGTTTCTATAGAAGGACCCAAAATCAGTAAAAGGTGAAGCTGATCAGATCAACATACAGGAGGTCTAAGCCTATACTGGCTCCCATCTGTCTCCTAGATGGAGCCCTCCCAAATTCTGGGAAGAGCCCTTCACTGTCTGTCAGGGTAGAGCCCAGAACACTAGTCACCTCTCTAATGTCACTTTTCCACTGCAAGTACCGGCTCGGCTCCACTCGGCCCTGCTTGGCTCGGTTTGGTTTTCCACTGCATGGTACCGCATGGAACGGTGTTGGAACGGTTCGGTATGGTTTGGTACCGTTTTTTCCACTAAAGTAGTAAGTGGGTGAGATAACAACGATTCTCTGACCAATCAGTGGCTAGTAGTGACAAACAGTCAAGGCTGCATGCAAAGGATTGTGGGATATGGTATCGGTACGGCCCTCTTGGAACCACAACCGAGGTGGTACAGTTTAAGCGAGCCGTACCGTTCGGTTCAATGCAGTGGAAAAGCGCCGCCGTACCGTACCGTACCTAACTGTTCCAACACCGTACCATGCGGTACCATGCAGTGGAAAAGCGCAAAAGCGAGCCTAACCGTTCGGTTCCATGCAGTGGAAAAGCGCCTTAACAAAAACCCTGCACACACCTGTACAACAGTGTTGCCAATTTACTGACACATCACTCAAAATTTACTGGCACAACCAAGTTTTTACTGCTATTTCCAAAAGTTACAAAATGACAGTTTCAAGTGCAACTTAAAATATTTAGGCTATAAACAAGTACAATCTGCAATTCACAATGTTATTTAGGATAGATATTAAGGCAACATATTTCTTATTTTACTTTCAATATAGTAAGTAAGTAGCTCAGGGACAGGACTCAGGAGGACAAGAAATTAGAATGGGCAGGCACACACACATGAAATGGTCTTACTATGACACTTACAGCAGTGTAGAGCAGAACAGATGATGAAGAAACCTCACTGATACAACATGTCCCCTCCTGAGTCACAGTGACAGTCTCTCTTCAAGCCACATGGTCCCTTCAGTCCACTCAGCCCAAACGCACTGATGGTCTCACTCCTGGCTTGCCTTGCTGCTGTCCTGCAGGCCCACACACCAGGCTCTGGCCACTGCACTTTGCTCCCTTGCACTATGACATCACACGACACACTCAGGCACCACCCTCCGCCAGACTCCCGACACCACCCGAACACACTGCAGGCACTCAGATGGTCTCATATGGCTCCAATCCAGAACTGCGCATGTGCAGTTCGGAGTCGAGTGTCACAGCCATATTTTGTGCTGGCGACCTTTTCCTGTCACTGGCATTTACAGGCAGGATAAAAGTGCCCATTTTGTACTGGCTGTCAGTAAAAATACTGATGGTTGGAAACACTGCTGCACAATCAGAGTGCTGTATCTCGCAAAACCTGGGCCCAAGATTGGAGACTTTCTCTCTCCCATGTCTCTATGAAGCTTCTGGGCTCCAGAACCTCAGATGGGTTTTACCGACCTCTGTGGAAACTGAAAATGAATTTTACTCTGTATGATACAAGTACCTTGAAGCCCCTGAACCCTGCCTGCCTGAGAACCAAGGGTGACACAAAACCCTTTTTGTGACAGGGCAGAGCACTGTCACAACAGATATATATATATACACTATATTGTCAAAAGTATTGGGACAAAACAACAACCAACTATCTGCTTAGAGCACTTGGAACCAGGCTGTGAATGTCATAGGTATATGTTATCTCCATTTGAGCAACAGTCTTAAATATGAGACTACATCAAAGCCAATAGATATATAAAAGCATGTTTATTGTGCCTATGAGTCCCATAGGAAAGCCATAAAACAAATGGAATGATTCAGTTAAAAGAAATTGTTAAAAAGGACCTGACAGGAACCAGACCCACCACAATAGATGTAATAGCAACCAGTGGCTGAATCAGCCTACTTGCCCACAAAGGAGAAGCCAGGGATAAGTCATCAGCTGTGGCAGGAACACTGTAGAGATGAAACTGTGCTGGGCCCACTAGGACTGACATGTGGGAAGACCATAGGCTTGTAGTGATGACCACAACTCATGGCACTAGTGCTGAAGGAGAATGGAAGAAACGGCAGTATTCACTCCGTGGAGACACTGCGTCTGATGTGGGGCACTAGACAAGGTTGTCTTCCGCTGCTTCAAACAACAGTGCTGTCATTAGACTTCCTCCTAATAATCTATTTCCAAGTGGTGCCTGATCATCTTGTGGCAGAAGTATTGGGATGCCTGCCTTTACACACACATGAAATTTAATGGCATCCTAGTCTTATTCCATATCTTTCAATGTTGAGTTTACCCACCCTTTGCAGCTATAACAGCTTCAACTCTTCTTGCTTTGTGCAATGATCCAAATCAATTGGTGGAGGGGGAATATTGGTGTGGGGTTGTTTTTCAGGGGTCGGTCCTGACCTAAACCCAATAAAACATCTTTGGGATGAATTAGAGTGGAGACTGTGCCAGGCCTTCTCATTCAACATCAGTGCCTGACCTCACAAATGCGCTTCTGGAAGAATGGTCAAACATTTCCATAGATACACTCCTAACTCCTTGTGGACAGCCTTCCCAGAAGAGTTGAAGCTGTTATAGCTGCAAAGGGTGGACCAACCCAATATTGAACCCTATGGACTAAGACTGGGATGGCATTAAATTTCATGTGCGTGAAAAGGCCATTGAGAATATAATGTAGATATATATATATACAGTGCCTTAAAAAAGTATTCATACCCCTTGAAATTTTCCACATTTTGTCATATTACAACCAAAAACGTAAATGTATTTTATTGGGATTATATGTGATAGACCAACACAAAGTGGCACATAATTGTGAAGTGGAAGGAAATTGATCAATGTTTTTTAAAATTGTTTAGAAATAAATATGTGAAAAGTGTAGCATGCATTTGAATTCAGCCCCCCTTACTCTGATACCCATGACTAAAATCTAGTGAAACCAATTGCCTTCAGAAGTCACCTAATTAGTAAATATTCCACCTGAGTGTTACTTAATTTAAATACAGCTGTTCTGGAAAGCTCTCCGAGGTTTGTTAGAGAACCTTAGTGAACAAACATCATCATGAGCCAAGGAGCACACCAGACAGGTCAGGGATAATGTTGTGGAGACGTTAAAGCAGGGTTAGGTTATAAAAAAATATCCTAAGCCTTGAACATCTAACAGAGCATAATATAACATAATATGAGATGGTGCACTTATTGTAACACAATTCCCCTGAAATTAAATGTTACCACTGGTGGACCAGTGCCCCCCCCCCTTCCCAATAGTAATAGTCTTTGATGGACTAAAAATATGTTAAGAATATCTTTTTTTCACCATAGTGGCAGTGTGTCCAGTGCAGCACAGCACTCATGCAGATGTATAGGGGCTGTCTAATGATAATCACATACTGTACATTGCTGCTTCCCTTTTGCTGCCAATGCAGAGACATTTCACTGACTCTTCTGAACCTATGGCATAGAAAAAAAAGCACATCACTTTCAAGGGACACCAGGAAAACAGGTCAGCTGGAACTTGCTGCGTTGGTGTCAGAACAGGAACAGCACTTCATGTGGATGTAATCAGACCCCTCTTACAGCCATTCTCAGGGCACAGGACTCTGCTGGGAAGTGCTGGTGCTGAACACTGGCATGTTCCAGAAAAAAAAACATTTTATATATATATATATATATATATATATATATATATATATATATATATATATATATATATATATACTGTACGTACGGTGCCTTGCAAAAGTATTCGGTCCCCTTGAACTTTTTTGTGAAGAATCAACAACAAGTGGGACACAATCATGAAGTGGAACGAAATTTATTGGATACTTCAAACTTTTTTAACAAATAAAAAACTGAAAAATTGGGCGTGCAAAATTATTCAGCCCCCTTAAGTTAATACTTTGTAGCGCCACCTTTTGCTGCGATTACAGCTGTAAGTCGCTTGGGGTATGTCTCCATCAGTTTTGCACATCAAGAGACTGAAATTTTTGCCCATTCCTCCTTGCAAAACAGCTTGAGCTCAGTGAGGTTGGATGGAGAGCGTTTGTGAACAGCAGTTTTCAGTTCTTTCCACAGATTCACGATTGGATTCAGGTCTGGACTTTGACTTGGCCTTTTTAACACCTGGATATGTTTATTTGTGAACCATTCCATTGTAGATTTTGCTTTATGTTTTGGATCATTGTCTTGTTGAAAGACAAATCTCTGTCCCAGTCTCAGGTCTTTTGCAGACTCCATCAGGTTTTCTTCCAGAATGGTCCTGTATTTGGCTCCATCCATCTTCCCATCAATTTTAACCATCTTCCCTGCTGAAGAAAAGCAGGCCCAAAACATGATGCTGCCACCACCATGTTTGACAGTGGGGATGGTGATGAGCTGTGTTGCTTTTACGCCAAACATAACGTTTTGCATTGTTGCCAAAACAGTTCGATTTTGGTTTCATATGACCAGAGCACCTTCTTCCACATGTTTGGTGTGTCTCCCAGGTGGCTTGTGGCAAACTTTAAATGACACTTTTTATGGATATCTTTAAGAAATGGCTTTCTTCTTGCCACTCTTCCATAAAGGCCAGATTTGTGCAGTATACGACTGATTGTTGTCCTATGGACAGAGCCTCCCACCTCAGCTGTAGATCTCTGCAGTTCATCCAGAGTGATCATGGGCCTCTGGGCTGCATCTCTGATCAGTCTTCTCCTTGTACGAGCTGAAAGTTTAGAGGGACGGCCAGGTCTTCGTAGATTTGCAGTGGTCTGATACTCCTTCCATTTCAATATTATCGCTTGTACAGTGCTCCTTGGGATGTGTAAACCTTGGGAAATCTTTTTGTATCCAAATCCAGCTTTAAAATTCTCCACAACAGTATCTTGGACCTGCCTGGTGTGTTCCTTGTTCTTCATGATGCTCTCTGCGCTTTAAACGGACCTCAGAGACTATCACAGTGCAGGTGCATTTATACGGAGACTTGATTACACACAGGTGGATTCTATTTATCATCATTAGTCATTTAGGTCAACATTGGATAATTCAGAGATCCTCACTGAACTTCTGGAGAGAGTTTGCTGCACTGAAAGTAAAGGGGCTGAATAATTTTGCACGCCCAATTTTTATTTGTTAACAAAGTTCGAAATATCCAATAAATTTCGTTCCACTTCATGATTGTGTCCCACTTGTTGATTCTTCACAAAAAAATTACAGTTTTATATCTTTATGTTTGAAGCCTAAATTGTGGCAAAAGGTCGCAAAGTTCAAGGGGGCCGAATACTTTAGCAAGGCACTGTATATATAAAATATGTGTTAGTACAGTATGTTTCTTTTATACATGCCTAGAGTTCATAATTCCAGAGCTGCTACATTACTAATTGAAAATAGAGACGTGTTAACTGCATTACCCATTGCTGAGACATGTATAAATAAAACAGCAGAGAAAAACACACTGTGATCATATTATATAATTGCAGTATAACTTCTCAGGACAAGATGCAGCTATTATTATGTCTGAGGCTACATTTGTTTTGTTTGAGTGTCTCACATGAAAGTATAATTACATATTGTTCTTGAAAGAGACCTCATACTAAGACCAATTATTTTCTGCAGGCAATTAGCCCTAAATTAATAAATAAAACTGGCAGCGCAAACCAATTACAGCATTCTGTTTATCCCGTAATCTTTGGGGGTTGTTTTTCTTTTTTTTTTTTTTAGTCAAATGGTTCAACATAAAATTTTGAACAAAGGCCGATAGCTAATTTTCTCAGTAATGGGGGGGGGGGGGGGGGGGAAGAAACATTCTATATAGTTAGCTGTTTTTCTGAATCGTGTTTTATTGATAAGATCGTAAATACAGAGTGCTCTACCCCATTTAGAATTATTAATTTGGCCCTTCAGAAATTTCAAAGTGATACTCTAGAAAAGCAGTCATGAAAACAGTCATACGCTCTGCATAGCCATTATGGATGCCCTCAGTTTGTGGATAAACAGTAGAGCTTGGTCATCAGCCCACCCTAGCCCTGATTATGCATCATTAACTAAAGGCAAAATGATATCATCCCTGTGCTTTCTTCTACTCTAAGGGCTATTTTACACTTGTTTCAACTTTAGGATACATTAAAGTGCCTACAGCTTCAACATTCTTTTTTGATGTGTTTTTGATGCTTCAGTTATGCTTTAGTGAGGCTTCAGTGATGTTTTTTTGAAGCTTTAATGAACTTTGGCAGATGGCCTATGTGTGTTTTGATTTTTATTTGTTTTAAAAAGGCCCAGTAGAACCCAAGCTAAGTAGTACCCAATAAGCAGATTCCCAGCTCATTGGTACCCTCATTAAGCATATTCCCAGCTTATTAGTACACTCAACTGTGTTGATGCCCCACTCAGTAGTACCCCCAGCTTTGCTTATCCTTGGCTTATCCTTGGCTTGGCTGTAGTAACCCCCTGCTCTGCTGATCTCCTGCTCAGTAGTAACCCCAGATCTGCTGATGCTCTGATTTGCTGTTCCTTCTCTGGTCTCCACTCACCTGCCACTGTATTGCTTCCATGCTGTGCACAACATGTGACATTGCTAGTTTCTCCTGTTCTGGTCTGTAAGGTCTGCTGATCCTCTTTGTTCCCAGCTCACCTTCTGTTATAGCATTCCTATGTTTCACACCATGTGTGCCATCTGCTAGTGTCTCTGCTACAGCCCAGACCCTGCTCACCTTCCTGCTGCTCCATTGTACATACCAGATGTGACCTCTGCTCCAGACACTTCCAGAATATATACACATGAACAGGAAGTGACTGCTGACATCTTTCTGGTTCATTTGTTGGTCTCCCGATGCATCCTGGGATATCTCATAGATGCAATACCTTCAAAACAAAGTGAAGCTAAAGTTGAAAAAAAGCCTCTCAAAAGCTAAAGCTGCTGAAAGCGAGCTTTGTCATAGAATTCTATGGAGGCTTTGAAGATGCTTTGAAGCACTTACGAAAGGGACATGGAGTATACTTTTTGAAGCAAAGAAAACACCACGTGTGAACAGGACTGTAACATACGTGTTACGTCCCCCACTGACGAAGTCCTGTAGTACGTAACGCATACGGGAGGTGGAGTTGCCTGTAGGTGACGTCACCTGCTGCTGTTCCAAGCGTCCGTGCGGTATGCTATCCCTGAGTGGAGACCGCGGCGCTACCATCTGCTATTGATCTGCACAGTTTTCTCTTATTTGTGTAAGTGTGATTCTTCATTAAAGATTGTTCTTTTAATACGGTATACACTTTGAGGCTTTTTTTCTTTCATCTTACTTACTGGTTGGAGTGCACGCACAAGCGACATTAGCAGTTGGATTCGGGAGTACTGCTATCCCCAGGCCCGTTTACATTGCAGTGATTGATCCATTTGGCTTGTCTGACCTGCTGGTAACACAAGGGTCAGACTGTGAGGTGAGCGCATAAGTGTGTCCCTTGGTGGAGGAGATCAGCACTGGATGTCTAGCTTGTTTCTCAGCACTGCCTGTGGATTTCTGATGGTGTATGGGACTTTTCTTTACCCAATTTTTATTGCATTTTCTATTGCTTTTATTTTAGTATTATGTGATTTGCGCTGCCCCATTTTATTGTATTTATTTAGGACTGTAAGATGACCATTTTATTTTGTGACAGAGGCTTTGATTAGCATTCAGAGTACTTTCAAAAGGTGTGTCCAATGCCACATTTTGAAGGCGGTGTAAACAACATACATTGTCATTTTGTCATTTTTGCTGTTTTCTATTTTAAAACTAGGTGAAATTCCCCATTACATGCCATTTATGATAGGGCCTGTACAGAACTTTCTACCTCTGGCACTCCTGCATCATAACAGAGGGCAGGCAGAATGCTCCATAATCCCCTGGAGTATGTAACTGTTCTGTGTTATAAGGGGGATAGATAGATAGACAGATAGATAGATAGACAGATAGACAGATAGATAGATAGACAGATAGATAGATAGACAGACAGACAGACAGACAGACAGACAGACAGACAGATAGACAGATAGACAGATAGACAGATAGACAGATAGACAGATAGACAGATAGACAGATAGACAGATAGATAGATAGATAGATAGATAGATAGATAGATAGATAGATAGATAGATAGATAGATAGATAGATAGATAGATAGATAGATAGATAGATAGATAGATAGATAGATAGATAGATAGATAGATAGATAGATAGATAGATAGATAGATAGATAGATAGATAGATAGATAGATAGATAGATAGATAGATAGATAGATAGATAGATAGATATTTGTATTTGTCTATTTTTTGCATTTTTTTCACACTTTATTTTTTCATGTGGGATCCAAATATGATCCGTGAAGCTCAGATCCAGACCCCTGCCCAGGCAGCAGCAGATCACTTCTGGCAGACCCAGAAGGCTCCCCCCTACTCATCTAGAGCTACCGGTCAATCTAATGTCAAAGCCAGACCCGCTTGTATCGTACAGAGAGGGAGAAGAGGATTCAAAGAACCACTCTTGTGTCTGAAAAAAAACCTTGTGTTTGGCTATCAAAATATAAGAAAATGAGAGGGAAAAAAACAAAAAATTTCCCCTTTGAAAACAAGTGTTCAACCTTCTGAGCACTTCATATGGTAGCACGATGATCAGAAAAGGGATTTCACAATTGGAGGAAAAAGAATAGATGAAGAGTGAAGAGAGAAATAAAAGGGGTTAGAAGCCAAGTGGCTTTTAGAGAAAGAAAATTTAAAGAGCAAGGGGAGAGGAAGTAGGTCTGTCGGTAGGATTCTTTTGGGGGAATGCCATACCCGGGTACAAGGGTACTCCAACATAAAGTGCCCAAGGTTCCCAGACTGCTTCAAACCTTTGCACTCTATCCTGAAGTTTCGCAACAAGTTGTTTCTGGGACATGATCCAGGAGACTTTCTGCTTTGTTGCTGATATTAAGACTGAGGGCTTTTCCAAGCTCCGGCTATAGTAATTTCAGCTCCTAAAAGCATAAAGAAGATCAAGGTTTGAGTATGTTTAAGGTTTTATCTACTGTGTGTTTCAAGAGGGCTATAGTGGGATCCTAAGGAACAACAACCCAGTAACGTTCCGTATTAGGTAGAGATATTTGTTCCATTGGCCTATAATACGGGGGCAAGACCACCATGGGTGAAACATGGAGCCAACTAGATTACACCCTCTGAAGCACAAGGGAGAAGCATTTGGGTAGATCCTGGCTAATCTGACGGGGACATAATACCATCTAGTGAGTATTTTAACATTCGCTTCTATTAGAGATATGTTCATGATACCTTTGTAGGAGCAGTAGGGTGATATGGGGAATGTGGGCCCCCTTCTCACATGCATCTGGGGTGGCCAGAAAGTGACTCATGGGTGTCAGGATAAGGTCTTCACATGTCCTCCCAATATATACTGTATATATATTAGTTCAACCAGTGGGGTTGGATAAAAAAAAACAGTTACCTTATTTCCCCATCTCCACATTCATCTTCTGTACAAGCAGCCTGCCCTGATCCATCTTTAGGTGTGAGGAGGGAGAAGGGGACATCTTTAAGATTAGTTAGATTTACCCTTGAATTCTACCATTCTACCTTAAGTGTATTGCTTACAAGATATATTGATTGTGTGTTATGGGGCTGGATTTTTTAGTAACAGTGCAGTTATTCTAAAAAGTTATGAGTTCTTTCTATGTTTTTTAAAGTGGTTGTAACCCTAAAAAAAAAAAAATCCTGTTACTTTAGGCATGATCGATAGTACAGTGCATGTGCCATGTCATTTCTCCCTTCCTGTGTTATAATATACCTGGTTGATCCTGCCTGTTCCCGTGCAAGGTCGGGTCGCGCCTATGTGAACCGGCTCTAAAGCTCATAAAAAAAACAAAACAAAATTAATGGTATAAACCAGTGGCTGTCAACTTATGAGCTAAAAAGGCCTCAAATACGGCCCCTGACATTACCAAAGGGCTGCATATAATGTTCAATATATGTAATGCTTGAGAGGACTGGGAGAAACTGCAGACCTAATAGAAGAAGGTCAGAGAGTTTAGACTTGCTACATTGTTGGTTGGGGATACGCTGCAGAAAACAACATGAAACTGGGAACGTATTACATGAGTTTAAAGATTACCCTAATCAATGTTCCCACTACAGACTGCTGAGGTTCACACATCATATACCAAAGGGCTGCATGATGCCCTCAGGGAGCAGGTTGGCCACCAGGTTGGGCACCAGGGATCTGAACAATCTGTAAAATGTAGGCTAGAAGAAACTACAAAATTAGCATTCCCACAGAGTGTACAAGCCAGCAGCTCATTTCAACCAAAGTATATTAATGCAATAATAAAAAGAGGTAGAAATGTATTCCTATGGTACCACTGCCAATGCATTTATGTATTGTCTTCAGGATTCATCTTTTTTACATTTTGCTTTCTTGGTGGATGTATGCGGTGCTGTGTTTTTGGCAAACGTATGCTTTGTTAGCCTTTAAATGCTTTGTTCCAATTGTTTTACAGCTACAGCCTTCCATGTCCTTTTTTTTCTCCTCACTAAACCAGCTGGGTTATTTGAGGATAATATTATAAAACATGTCACATTAATGGCATTTTGTGAAAGTTAAGAAGCTGCGTGCACTACTAATTTTTTTGCAGTTAAAAATCGGTTTACATTGTTAGCTGGTAACACAATTGGTAAATAGTGAAGAGAGTTTCGATTGTGTAGCTTGTCAGGCTAATTGTGAAATGTTAATGTTATTAAGGGCTCATTTACAGTTGGGTTGGGGGGTAAAAACACACAGTTGAGAAACATTTTTACAACCCCCCTTCCCCCCCCCCCAACTGCTCCCAACTAAGATGCAAAGGACATGGGTGTACACATAATTT
This sequence comes from Pelophylax lessonae, assembly GCF_965119305.1. Lineage (NCBI taxonomy): Eukaryota > Metazoa > Chordata > Amphibia > Anura > Ranidae > Pelophylax > Pelophylax lessonae. Next base: position 501,188,349 of record NC_138772.1, on the reverse strand, counting down.
CTTTTGCGGCCACAGTGGAAGTAAACCCCCATCACACGGGCATGTCTGCTGAATATCGCCTATTCAAATAAATGGGGCTGCATTGCAACTGTCCCACAACCACCATCACTGAATGTTGTGGCACAGTGGTGCAGCATTAATGGGGTTCAAACAGGCAGTGAGTGGGGGCAACATAATGCCTATTAATTGGCTGTTAAATGCCTCTGAATGAGCAATCTAACCTTAGATTTCTTTTTAGATGCAGGCATTTCTTTCCATATGTGTACACCAGCCCTAAAAATGACTACCCCCACTATGCATTTGTAAAAAAAAAAAAAAAAAAAATCATCAAAGTGTAAGTTTACCTTTTTAGAAAAAAAAAATGAAAAAGTGCACAAACACCCCACACACTCCCGACCCTTCAGTCTCTACTGTACTTACCTCTATGGTTGATGAGTTGTCTGCCAATGCAGCTACTGCTGCAGTCCAGGGATTTAAAATCCCAGCTCTGCTCCCTCTTCTTTCAGAGCTGCCTAGGATCTGTCCCAAAAGCCCTGCAGAAAGAAGAGGGAGAAGCGCTGTGCTGTATAACTTCAGTAGAGAAATATCAGGTCTCTGACTGTACATAAAATACAGGAATAGTGTCAGAATCCAGAAGTTAGCTGTCATTGCTGGGCCAATAAGCTGAGGGTGGGAGGATCACCACAAAAGGGTGGGGATGCTCATGTCATCATTGGCCTAAAAATGGGCAGACATTGACATTGTTGACCTAATATGGACACATATTCAAATTAGGTCAATGTCATGAGAATCCTCATTATTCTGTGTACATCAGCTGTGGGGTGGGGAATCTCCCACCTGTGGCTCACTCGCCTAGCAATGACAGCTAACATTTATACATGTTTGAAGTCCAGCATGAATGACAACCTAGGGTCCTCTATAGATACAACAGAGTACTTAGTGTAGACAGCCAGGGGCAGGAAATGTGTTATCTGCAGGAAAATAAACTAAACAAGTGTGAAAAGGAAAAAAAAATGGAGGCACCACATCTGAGGATTTGTAAGCTGCAATATTTTCCTTTTTTCCTTTTTTTTTTTTTGGGGGGGGGGGGGGGGGTTATCCACCTTACCAACTGTTCCATATCTGCTACCCTGCTACCCCTCTCTGCCAATACCCCCACTGGCTTCCTCTAACCCAGGAAATACAATTTACAATACTAACAATAACTTGCAAAGCCCTCCACAAATCGGCCCCCAGCAACATCATTTACCTTGTCACAAAATACCAACCAAATTGTTCTCTTCATTCCTTCCAAAGCCTCTTGCTCTCTAGCTCTTTTGTAATGTCATCCCTTGCTCCCCTCCAATACTTTTCCAGAGCATCTCCCATCCTCAGGAATTCCTTACCCCATCTGTCTCACTATCTCCTCCTACTCTGTCTACGTTTAGGTGATCCCTGAAAACCCTTCATTTTAGAGAAGTCTATCCTGTCTCCACCTAGCAACTGTACTTTTATTTTCTCCATTAGCTCATCCCTCCTCAGTTATTACCTTTTGAATCATTTGACCCTCCTGTTTAGATTGTAAGCTCTAATGAACAGGACCCTCTGATTCCTCTTGTATTTAATTGTATTGTAACTGTAGTGCCTGCCCTCATCTTGTAAAGAGCTGTGCAAATTGCTAGTGCTATATTAATCCTGTATAATAATAATCATCATCATAATATTAATAATAATAATTAGATATGATTTAGCATTTCTGTGTATCATTAATGCTTTAAAGTGGTTGTAAAGGCATTTGTTTTTTTTACCTTCATGTATTCTATGCATAAAAGTAAAAAACCTTTTGTATGCACCAGCCCCTCCCTAGTCCCCCAATACTCACCTGATCCAGTGATATCCACGAGAGCCTTGCCTCTCTGGGGACTCACACTCCTGATTGGCTATTGGCACCCGTAGGAGGCATTAGTTCCCGCTGCTGTCAATCACAGCCAGTGAGCTAATCAGGGGGCATAGGGGGCGGGGCCAAGCCATGATACCATGTGTGAATGGACACACAGAGCAGCGTCTCAGCTCGGGTGCCCCCATAGCAAGCTGCTTGCTGTGGGGGCACCCAACAGAAAAGAGGAGCCAGAACCCGAGAAGAGGGTGGATCCAGGCCACTCAGTGCAAAACCAACTGCATAGAGCAGGTAAGTATACCATGTTTATTATTTTAATTTAAAAAAAAATAAAGCTTTACAATCACTTTAACTTAATAAAGGGGATAGACCACCAAAAGCTAGTCCTGAAAAAAATGAACTCTTAGTGCAATCCCATAGGTGGCTCAACCACCTGTGATAGGCAATGAGAGGTCTATCCTCTGCTTGAATCCAGGACCACTGAAAGATACCATATTTTCCCTTGTTAGCTGTATGGATGCACAGACTGGTTCCAATGACTGTGGAGGAAAAAAGGTAAGAATTGCTAACTGATCTCAAAGAAACATGGGAAAATCTTTTCTTCCGACAATAAACAATTGCAGCTCTTGTTCCTTCTCTATAGGTAACCTTACACAATCCAAATATCTAAAATAATGCCTCAAGCATTTTCATTGCTTGTACATTTCCTGCGGAGTTTTTCACGCTCATTCTTATTTTTAGCCCAGGGATACTGAGAATCGCAATGATCAAACACAATCTAAAAGATCAAATCTCACTTGCAATTTAATTTGATTTAAATGGGACAGCTTCTTTTCAAAGGCGATTTGTAAACAAATGTTTAATGTACATTTCCATGTAAGCTGTCAGTACATGTATAACTAACACCGCTTATAGCATTTTGTAGATATATGCATCTCAGTAGCTTCGAGGAATTATGCCAACCTTGATGATTTATTACTCATTTCTTATATTAGTCTGTTACCAGAAAATTACACCACCTCAGGCAAGAAGCAGAAAATTTTGATCTGTCACATAAGAGAAATGACAAAAATTATTATTCACTGACATTTGATATTATATATTATATTTGGCTTAAATATAGTAATGATGTTTCATTACATTTACTGTGTGCTATTAGACTTTACACAGATGTCTAAGGTAATTTACACAGGTGTAGGAGGCTATATTTGCTTTATACTTGGCTTGATAATGTTGTATACATATGGACGCTGGATGTAGAAGGGCATTAAAGCAGAAGTCACATGCTTGCAAATTATGGCCCACTACTATGGCTCTTTTCCACTGCATGGAACCGAAAGGTTCGGCTCGCTTTTGTGCTTTTCCACTGCTGGTACCGCATGGTACGGTGTAGGAACGGTTCGGTGCGGTACGGTACGGCTGCGCTTTTCCACTACATGGAACCGAACAGTACGGCTCGCTTAAACAGTACCACCTCAGTTGTGGTTCCAACAGGGCCGTACCAGTACCATATCCCACAATCCTTTGCATGCAGCCTTGACTGTTTGTCACTACTAACCACTGATTGGTCAGAGAATCATTGTTATCCCACCCACTTACTTTAGTACTACTTTAGTGGAAAAGCAAACCATATCAAACCGCCCAAACCGTTCCAACACCGTACCATGCGGTACCATGCATTGGAAAACCAAACCGGGCCAAGCAGGGCCGAGTAGAGCCGAGCCGGTACTTGCAGTGGAAAAGTGCCATTAGTGTGCTGTTTTCCAGTAATAGCAGGTCCATGCTCACAGTCGCTGCTCTGCCCCCCACAACCACCATTTTTCTTGTTGCTTTTTTTGGGGTCACACATTGCTCCTTTTTGCCATTGGGTGGCCATAGATGGCGTAACTCCTGCACACGCACAGAGGAATTGCATCACTCCTAGGAACCCAGCTCTGGTTACCAAGAATGAGCGTGGATGTACACTGCATGGCACATGCACCATGCATTGTACATAGAAAATAAAAAAAATTGCTAGGTGCGTTGTAAAAACCTTTTTTTTTTTTGGCAAAATCTCCTCTGCTAAAAATGGAAAATAGTTAATAGAAAAAAATTGTAAAAAAACATTAGAAAAAATTAAGGGCTAGTTTACATGGGTTCTCTGGCCCATACAGTGTGAATGAGAAATTTTTATGTGTGATGGGAGCCGCCTGTTATTTGATAAATGTGCAGGTGCAGTTTCGTGGCCCCTGAAAGAACACTGTCTGTGTTTGGGGCCATACACCCGCATCCACACACCTGTCAAATTAGGACCTGTGGCTGTGTCCATACATTTGCTGTGTCCCTATAGTATTAAGTTGGGTACACAGGGCGAATGTAGGGAGGCATTGGCTGGCTAAAATAAAGGCCGACATTCGGCCCGTGTGTAATGTCTGTCCGTCTGGCAGAAGCCGGCCGGCTCTGTCGGATGTGCATGCTGGAAAACCCACAGCCGATTGACCCCCAATCGGCGCTCCCAGCCAATGACAGAGAGTGCTGATCAGAGTGTTCTGGTGGGGGGGGGGGGGGCTGCCCCCTGTCAGAACACAACAGCTCAGCAGGGGAGATTACTGTACTTATTTCGCATAGTGGGTACAGTGGCTCCAACTGGAGCTAACAGTGTTTTCTCGTCCAACCCCAAAAAAAACCCATAGTGTGTACCAGGCTTAACACAGGCTACCTGAACACAGCAATAGCCCCAAAAACAAACTGTACAGGCCACAACCCCCATGTGAATGAGCCCCAAAGACCTGATTTACAAACAGAACATTATTACCCTAATGCAGTTTTATCTTTAGATTTAGCAGGAATGTTGTAAAATTTGTTATGTTTGTGTCCACTAATAATGATTTTTGTTTATTTTTAATAAAAATATTGTTTTGATATTTTCGAGGGGGGGCTGCCAGGTAGGCTGTATGGGGCCACGCCATTTCTAACAACAACCCTGGCTAAGGTGCTATGTAAAGCGTTCTACAGACAGAAATGTTGTATGTTATACTCGTGTTTAGGATCCTGAGTATACTCTGTGCTAAGGACCTAGGCTTTCCACCAAGGGTGAAAATCACTGAAATTTACATTGAATGAGCTAAGACTCCCATATGAAAAATGCCTTAGTGTTTACATCTACTTTAAGCCAATATGACTACAAATCTTTAGGTGGTTCTTATGTTTTTTTTTTTTTTTTTTCAATAAAAAACATGTCATACTTACCTGCTATGTGCAATGGTTTTGCACAGTGCAGCCTTAAATCCTCCTTTTCTTGGGTCCCCCACTGATGCCCCTGGTTCCTTCCACCCTCCAAGTGACCCCATAGCAAGCCGTTTGCTATAGGGGCACTCGTGCGGGCTTACTCTCAAGCCTCGCTCTGTGTGTCCAGTGACACACCTGTTGCTCTCTCCTCACTGACTGTGATTGACCAAAGCAGCACTAGATCAAGATCGGGCTCAGGTAAGTATATAGGGTGACTGGGGGGGGGAAGGGGGAGACTGTACACAGAAGGATTTTCTTACCCTAATGCAGAAAATGCATTAAGGTAAAAAAGAAAAAAACAATTTCTACCTTTAGAACCACTTTACCATTACCTAAGAAGCAATAAACAAATACAGATGGGTATACATATGTACCAAGATTTAAGTTCCTAGCTATATTTTAAACATTTTTAAGAGCTTATTTGAACTTCAGATACCGAAGGCTAGTTTGTGAAAGAAGGGCGAAATTGGATAGAGAAAGATATTTTCCTATGCACAGCTCATACCATTGAAGGACATCTAGCCAGCCTCCCTTCAGACTCCCATTACTGACAATGCTGACGAGCTTAACAGATAACATCAATTTCAAGTAAAATATCTGAAGCAATAAAAAGGTAACTGTCACATTAATATCAATTATTACACCTGAGCTTAGTGACATTAAAAAACCAAGACAAACTCAGACAAATCAGTAGACTGTGGCATTAATACCTTTGGTTACAGAAAAAGTTGGTCTTTTGTGTAGAGATCCCAGGAAGGAAAAGGTGAGTAAGATGTACATTTTTGGACTAGATTCTAAGTTGATGGTAAAAAAAAAATACTTTTATCATTATAATCCTAAAATTCCACTAGTAGCATCTGCTTGGAGTAACTATGCAAGCTTTTTGGACATCCCATTCTAAAACCATGGTAAATCATGTGACACACACACCTTGTAAATGTTTTTCTTTTTCTGGGAAGGTTTCCCGCAAGATTTTGTATAGTGGCGGTAGAAATGTTTCCCCTTCAGCCAAAAGAGCTATTGTGTGGTTAGGTACTGATGTTTGACAAGAAGATCTAGCTTGACACTGGTGTTCCATTTCAACCCAAAGATGTTCAATAGGTGTTAGGTTGACACTGTTTGCAGACCAGTCAAGTTCCTCCACACCAAACTGGTCAAACTGTGTTTTAATTGAGCTAGCTTTGTGCACAGGGCACAGTCACATGGTTACCACAAGGTTGGTGAAGCACTGTTGATTACAATTTCCTTGCATGCTGCAGCATTAACAGTTACTCACTAGGGGGAGAGCCCCAGTTATTCACTAGGGGGAGAGCCTCAGTTACTCACTAGGGGGAGAGCCCCAGTTACTCACTAGGGGGAGAGCCCCAGTTACTCACTAGGGGGAGAGCCCCAGTTACTCACTAGGGGGAGAGCCCCAGTTACTCACTAGGGGGAGAGCCTTTGGGGAAATCAAAGATGGAAAAGGACCTGGGGGTCCTAGTAGACGACAATCTCAGCAATGACATGCAATGCCAAGCTGCTGCAAGCAAAGCCAACAGAATATTGGCATGTATTAAAAAGGGGATTCATTCCAGAGATAAAACAATAATTCTCCTACTCTACAAGACTCCGGTCCTCAGGAAGGATGTGCTGGAACTGGAGAAAGTCCAGAGAAAGGCAACAAAGCAAATAAATGGACTGGAGGTACTCAGGTATGAGGAAAGACTACAAGCACTGAACTTATTCTCTCTGGAGAGGAGACACTTGAGAGGGGATATGATATTACTGTACAAATACCGTACTGGTGACCCTAGCACAGGGAACAAACTATTCAGTGAAAGGGAATACAAAAGGAATCGCGGCCATTCACTAAAATTAGAAGAGAAGCAGTTTAACCTTAAACTGCTTAAAGGGTTCTTTACCGTCAGAGCGGTAAGGATGTGGAACTCTCTTCAATAAGCATTGGTATCAGTGAGGAGCATCAATAGTTTCAAAAAACTATTAGATGGGCACCTTAACCACCACAACATACAGGGATATTCGAGGTACTATTGACATAAACAATTATCACACACACTCATCATAGGTTGAACTGGATAGGCTGGTGTCTTTTTTCAGCCTCACTAACTATGTAAATAGTGCCCTTCACTGGAAACTCCTAAAATCAAATATTTGAAGGGGTGTCCATGCTTACATATATACTGCAGGTAACAATGTTAAAAACCACTATGGTTAAAATGAATAAGCTACAAAAAGCTACGGTGCAGTTTATACAATTCCTAATGTGGGTTAATTCTTACTTTATAAATGTGGCAGAATACATTATCAGCTAGTTCTACTCATTATTATCAATAAATCCTTGAAATGAATAACCTGTTGTTTTAGTTACCAAAAGTTGCATTAGATGACATTTATGTCATTATTACATGATAGCTGCTTTATTCTGCAAAAGAATGGAGCGACAATTAATCACCCCTTTGAATGAAGAAGTTTTTGTTTTTACACTCCACATTGAAATGGTTACGAATTTAAATATGTTTAAAGTGGAAGAAAGGCCTAACTACAATAGATATAGTTATAGTTTTAATCAACGTTATGTTCTTAAAATATTATTATTTAAATGTTGATAAACTCTGTTTATTAAAACCAGTTTATACAAATATAGGGGTTGATTTACTAAAGACAAAAAGACTGTGCAAGAACAGTTGCGCCAGAGCTTAGTAAATGAGGTATCGGTAAATATTTCCTTTGCAAAGAATACCCAATCACATGCAAGGAAACTAAAAAAAAAAACACAGCTTTTTTTGCTTGCTCATGATCGGATGATGGAAATAAGCACAGCTTCTGCTCATGTACTACGCTCTAGAGCAACTGCAACTTGCAGAGTGAAACCACACTTTGCCAAGTGCACAGTATATTTTCCTTTAGTAAATCAACCCCGCAGTGTTCATTTTTTGTAGTCCTGGAACTTGCAAACACTTGGATTGATTGTAGAGCATGTGAGTGTGAATGTATGACTTTAGCACAGATATTAAATTATAAGTTTTGCTGGAGCAAGGACCAGTATGATTGTTAAAGAGACCCTGTGACCAAATAAAAAAAAAATAAATTCTGACAAAATCACAGAAAAAATTAGGAATTTAAAATGCTTACTTGCAGTGTTTTTTTCCATAAAAATGTTTTATTCACTTGATATGTACCTTTAAACTTGTTAGAATATTTAACCACTCCAAGATTGTTAGAATAGTGTCTAATTACTCTGTGCTTACCAAGCTTCTCCACCCCTCCCCTCACCTTTACCGCGAAAAGGTGGCCATAGATTGAACAAATTCAGCCTATTTAGCAGGGACCAACGGATTTTTTTTTTTTTTCAAATAGATTTTATTGAAAATTTTCACGGTACAATAAACACAATCAAAACCATAGGTAACTAAGGAATGAAAGCATGGTCGTAGACAGACATTCATGTTAGTGCACCAACAATAACATGAGAAAAGGTAAATAGCAGCATTACTGCAAGAGGGTGAGGGGGGGGGGGGGGGAGGTGGGGACAAGTGGGGGGGGGAATATGGAAGGCGGCCAGTAGCAGTTTGAAGACATCTAGAGTAGGGATAAAATAGGCTAATCTTCAAATAGATAAAAGGAACCAACAATAGTGCCAAAGGTAACATGGGCAGATGGATGGACTGACAAAACAATCTAAGCATTTCAAGAGTGATGTTACAATGAGCCCGTCCTTTGCAGCTGAGCAAGATGGCCAGTATGGTATGCTGCCAACAGAATTTTGATTCAAGTGTGGTCACTGCAGTAGGACAGAAGTCAAGCTGTTAACTGTCTACTGTTCAACTGCCCTGTCAGCTAAAAGCCACTCGATCAGCAACTACAGCACTGATCTGTGTATTCTGATAGTGGGGGTGTCCCTGCCCTGTCAGAATACAATATTGCAGCAGGTAGCATTCGCCCATCCACCTGTGTAGATGGGGTATCTGATCATTTTTTTATTCATTACATTGGCTGAATGATAAAAATGGAACATTCCCATTGCAGAAGCTCTTCTGTCAGCTACTCCCCCGGGGGGACACACACCCCCCTTCCCTATCTTACTCTGTTCCTGTTCCCCCCACTTTCTCATCTGGTCCCTCTCTTTACTCCCCTTCCCCCCCCCTTTTTTTTTTCCTTCCCCCTCCCCTTCCAACCGACCCTGATGTGCCATCTTATCCCCCATGACTCACTGTCTCCCAGACTTCACATGCTTTTTGGTATTGTCCCCCCGTTGGGGTGCCAAACAGCTGCCACTTTTGTTTCTTATGTCGTGAGTGGGGGATGCCAACAATGCCCCCCCTCTCCTGCATGTTATACCCCGATCCCTGTTTAAAAACTTATCACCCCAGTTACATTTCGTTGTTTGTAATATCCTCATACTTCTCCTATCCTCCATATTTTGTTCATACTGTAATGTATTGAATGTTTTACTCCTATAATATCTGTTGCTTCAACACACATTTTGTACCACACTCTGTATTACTGTTTTGTATCCTTTTTTAACTTTTAAAATAATAAAAACTTTTTGAACACAAAAAAAATCGAACCATGTATGACCAGCTTAAGAATACTATAGTGTCACTTGAGTGACATCCCTGAGTCTGCTGGGGTTGCTTACATCATATCCAAGATGGTGGCAACCAGCAGTAGTCCCAGGGATTTTGCATGTCTACACAAGGGAGGATTTTAAAGGCAAATGACATGCATAATATACTGTAACATGGTGGATCATAAACTCTAGTCGTAGATGCGTTTTCAAGTGATTCACATCAGTCAGGAACTTTTACAGCCCATTCAGACTGGCGCGTCAGGATTTTGTGGGGCGACCTGTGAAGTGTGCACCGCGACCTCGGCGCGACTTGCACGGACTTCATATAATTGAAGTCAATGCAAGTCACCTCCAGGTCGCCCCAAAGTAGTACAGGACCTTTGTGTCGCTCCTTTTAGAACGGGTCCTGTACTATTCAATGGCGAGCGACCGACCGCAAACTTGTCAGGCGACCAAGTCGCCTGACAAGTCGCGCTAGTGTGAATGGACCCTTAAGGGCCTGGCAGCCCGTGTTTATTAAATACGGCAAAACACAAAGCAAAAGTCCAACATATAATGTTTCCCACACAGGGGGTCTTCTCCAGTAAAAATGCACATGAAAATACTAGCCCACCTGCCATTCTCTTTAGCAGTACCTCTGCTCTTTAGGTTCTTAGGTGTGGATGACTTCACACTAATGCACGCAGCTCTTCTAGTGTGGACAGCTTCACACTAATGCACACAGCTCTTCTAGTGTGGACGGCTTCACACTAATGCACACAGCTCCTCTAGTGTGGATGGCTTCACACTAATGCACACAGCTCCTCTAGTGTTGACTGCTTAACACTAATGCACACAGCTCCTTTAATGTAGACTGCTTCACACTAATGCACACAGCTCCTCTAGTGTGGATGGCTTCACACTAATGCACACAGCTCCTCTAGTGTGGACGGCCTCACTAATGCACACAGCTCCTCTAGTGTGGACAGCCTCACTAATGCACACAGCTCCTCTAGTGTTGATGGCCTCACTAATGCACACAGCTCCTCTAGTGTTGACGGCCTCACTAATGCACACAGCTCCTCTAGTGTGGACAGCCTCACTAATGCACACAGCTCCTCTAGTGTTGACGGCCTCACTAATGCACACAGCTCCTTTAGTGTAGATGGCCTCACTAATGCACACAGCTCCTCTAGTGTGGATGGCCTCACTAATGCACACAGCTTCTCTAGTGTGGACGGCCTCACTAATGCACACAGCTTCTCTAGTGTGGACGGCCTCACTAATGCACACAGCTCCTCTAGTGTGGACAGCCTCACTAATGCACACAGCTCCTCTAGTGTGGATGGCCTCACTAATGCACACAGCTCCTCTAGTGTGGACGGCTTCACACTAATGCACACAGCTCTTCTAGTGTGGACGGCTTCACACTAATGCACACAGCTCCTCTAGTGTTGACAGCCTCACTAATGCACACAGCTCCTCTAGTGTTGACAGCCTCACTAATGCACACAGCTCTTCTTGTGTGGACGGCTTCACACTAATGTACACAACTTCTTTGGCCTCAGTTCTCAGGCTGTTTACTGCCTCTTGTAGATATACAGGCTTTGGCTGCCACATGCAGCCTCTCTGACTCCTGGAGATCTCCTGTCTCCCTTGGGTGAGAGCAGTATCCAACAGGGAGCCCCCAGGTATTCCTATACCTTCTTAATAAGGGCTGTGTGCACCTGAGCACACATCCTCTTGATCCTCCACAAAACCTAGACACAGGGTTGGAGATTCTGTCCCACCCAAGACACTATGGAATCTACAAACTACAGAGCAACACCTAGGCGAACCAAAACCCGGAGAAAACTGCAAAAGCAGTTTTCTCCATTCCACATCTACCCTATTAAGTCCTGCACTGAGCCAATGTGCACACCTTTAAATTACCTTTTTTTTAGTGACAGAGTTTCGTTTTGACACAATACATTAAATGCTCATATTATTGTGTGAAAAGATTATTGTTAAAACAAATAGTTTGGCAACAGGGTCTCTTTAACTTTTTTTTTTATTTATTTCACTTGGCTGTATAAATAAAGGGCATGTCTTATAAATGTAATGTTATATGCTAATTCAGGTTATTTTTTATGAGTAAAATAATAAAACTCTTTTTTCAATTTTCCTACTTGCCTATGCAATGATCATTTTAAATGGTGCTTCCTCTACAAACGGATCACATATACAGAATTTTGCATTAATTTAATTTTTATTAGAACAGCTGCAGTGTGAGATAAACCTTTTTCTTTATGAAGCTTGCATCTTCTTTGTCTTTTCCAGTGCTATGCCCGGCCAATGAAATACGCGTCGACTCGACAGGTATCATCCTAAGTCCTGGCTATCCTGACAGTTACCCCAATCTTCAGATGTGTGCGTGGAGCATTAGCGTGGAGAAGGGTTACAATGTAACCTTAATCTTTGAATTTTTCCATACTGAAAAGGAGTTTGACGTGCTGGAAGCTTTCGACGGTAATGGAACATTATGTGGTTGAGTCTAATTTGAAGCCTTTGTTCTGTTAATGACATTTCATACAATGCATTTGTCTTGGGTTTGAAAGTTTTTCTTGCACTAATCTGTAAAATTTCATTTGGAACAGGACCAAACAGCCACTATCCACTGCTGATTTCCTTAAGTGGGGATTATTCATCTGCTTTTAACATAACCAGCAGCGGGCATGAAGTTTTCTTAAGGTGGTCAGCAGATCACGGCACCAACAAGAAAGGATTCAGAATACGATACATAGGTATGCTCCTTTTATGAACTCTAATGGGATAATTCAGAAAGGCTTTAACAATTTAAAAAATCCATGGCAATCAATGTAGTTATTTTTACTTGCTACAGTAATTTCGATTTTAATTGGCTGCTTTTCGATATCCCACATTGCACATTATCGTTCTTATTTCTTGTTCTTCTTTGGTAGTATGTGTTTAGCTATAATAATTTCTATGGTATGTTTAGGTAAAACTAAAATCTATATTTTTTCTTTCTATTCTGTATCTTAAGTCTAGAGAAATAAAAGACATTTGGGGGCAACTTGTAGATGACAAGAAAATTATGAGCTGCAAATAAAGCGCATAGGAATTTTTCTTTTTAATCACGGAGGTTGTTGAAGTCATGGAGTTGTAGGGCATATAACAATTTATAGGTAAAGGGCTTGCCGTATAATAGACATCGCAAGATATCTGCTATAACTTTTTATAGCCAAAAAAACACTTTAAGCCCTTTCATTTTGTTAATGGGTCTTGGCTTACCAGGACTTCATAGCTAAGCTTTGCTTACCCTCTGGTCCATCGAGAGGGCCATTACTGCCCACTGAAGCAGTCTTACTGCACATTGAAATAACAGTTGGCAAGGCTTAGTTATGAGGTCAGAAAAAGTCGATAAATAATAAAAATGATTAAACTAAAACAGAGAGGAGCATAGAAGAGGTTTTATGACCAAATAAATTAGTTTTAGAGTAGAAAGGGATTAGAACAACTGTCACCGCAAAACTTATCAGGTGGCAAGCGCCTGTCGGCCCTGCGCTGCTGTCAGGCCACTTGGGCCGTGGAGGGAGAGCCCACAACTGCAGGAATGCCTGTCCGCCTCCATAGGAACAGGCACAGGTACACACAGAGCAGTCAGGTCTGACTCCCGTCCTTGTGTGTGTTCACCGGACCCCAAATTTGTAAGCTGTCATTAGCCTGGCACTGCTGTAATATCGCCTTATCAATAATTTGCATTTTTAGTCTCGTGGGTCATTGTGTAGGCAGGGCCCCAGTGCACTGCATTGCCCAGGCCCTTTATGCTCTTAAGATGGCACTGAGGAGAGAAATAGAGCAAATAGAGCCTCTTCCCTCAAGCAGATCACTGCATCAAGATCAGGCTCAGGTAAGTATTTAGAGGGACTGGGGGCACAGAGAAGGGTCTTTTTCCCCTAATGCCTTGTACATTTAGAACCCCTTTAAACTCTCCCTGTATTTCTGGCAGGATCAACAGCTATTTTTGCACTTATCAAACAGATATAACAAAACACTTTCTATGATATAGTTAGCACCTCAAAACAAAGCAGATGTTCATTAGCGTTTGCCCACACTTTAAGAAAAACAATTACACCTTTTTATACAGTTTCAGAATGTGCCAATTTTGTTTATGTTCTGTTTAGGAGTATGCTTATATCTAGCTAATTAAACCAGCTGAGGCTATGCTCAATGGACAATGCTCACACTAAAAACTGTTGCACAGTGCAAATTCAGGAAACATATGTTGATACTGCTTACTTTAATTGACTTAATGAATTTTGCAAACAGTGAACTCCAGCTTAAACTGTAAAATTGTATGAATTTCTTTGGTCTATATTTATTTTCCATCCACTAAATACAGGGACGCTTTTCTGGAGGAACCACCAATATCTAGTCTCGCTCTTGTAATATAATGTTGTGCCAAAAGATAAAAAGGATGGAAATTGAAGCCAAATGGCTGTAAATAAACATCTGAAGACTAGAATTACCTAAAATGTATGCTAATGGATTCAATCAGTATAGCCGTACAGTACGTATGTACACTATTCAGAGATAACATACCCAAATCATGCAGCATGTAAAGTTAGCAATTATCTATAATTACCACTTGTGAAATGCCTACAGAATTTCCACCCGGAATTGTTTGGGCAGACTGCCAACACAAATCTGGCGATATAAACATGACCCGTTACTATACCTAAAGGAAAAGCCCACTTTTGTTCAAGAAACAAATAAAACAAAGGTCAGTGCAACACAAGATATGTAAAGTGTATGAAGACCGAAAATCTATATTTTTTTAAGTTTGGCATTCTGTCTCTCTGTATAAAGTTAAGCAAATATGTTTTTATGAATCTCCTGCAACATTTCTTACCTGCAGATCCTGCACTTTCTGTTGTAGGCAGAAAATACTAAGGCATAGTTTAGACCTGCATCAAAACTACCACTCCTCTGAACGTCAATTCACATTTGGATCACTTTTCAGAGCTATTTGGCAGACAGTTAGGAGCTGATGTGACCCCCATCTCACCATCTGTTTTAACCCAATATTTGTTACACAAATGTGCCACAACCAGATGCATTGCAAATGATTGTAGGGCATGTGCGCCACAACCTTGTTTGTTTGAATGAGTCGTGTTTGGTGGGAATGCTGTTTGACGTATGCAACATGTTGAATCGTTTTTGCAGCTGGCATGATGCTTCGCAAAAGTGAACACCCCTGTCCACTACTATTGCAGCTTTGGGGGGGGGGGGGGTTGGGTTAGGGATACTAAAAGTGCTGCTTAACTGTGCATTTTTAACTCCCCAAACACAAGTCTAAGCAAGCCCTATGTTCAGCCTTGTAATTACTGCTGCATATTTAACCTGCCATGCATGCTGTATTACTTTGCTATTGGGATGTCTATGAGGTCTGCTGGAGGCTTGCTCTGATCGGCAGCCCAACATCTGCGGCAGACTGACAACAGTGCTGATAATTGCAAGACAGTGGATTAGGGCTGTTAGTGTGCATCAGGGTGTGCTGTTATTGGCAGAATTTCCAGGTAAGAAACTTTGCCACAAGAAAAAAAATGTTTTTGTTCCTAAAAAATACATTTTTATTTTAATCCACATCCAGTTAATTCTCTAAAAGAGTCAAAAATGCAAATGTTTTGGAAAATATGCATTAGAAAAGCTGGATTCCAAATGGATTGAATTTTGCTTTAAAGAGTTCATAAAGTGTATATTTTAGAGCCTAGTAACTCTAATGTGGCTCTCAAGCACAAAAGAGCCATGAGATAGCTATCACAGTAAGGGGTCAGGCTCAGAGATTAGTAGCTTTATCAGTAGGGAGGCTCCCACCGAACAGCTGGATAAGTACACAAGAAGGTCACTTTGGAGGATGACACAGGCTCATCCAAGGTGTGGGGTCTAATCATTAACCGGTATTCACCAGAGCTCCAGATGGTAGAGATGGTTTTTGATGCGTGTTAGTACCAGGTCATGGTTCTCAAGATTGCCCCACCAGGAGGTAAGCAAGTAGCAGTTATAGAAGGTAGGGATCAAGCAGAAGTGTGGTCAGTACACAAGTGAAAGGTCAGTAACAAGTGATTGCAGGTTGAAATCAAGAGGAGGCATAGTCGAGGAACAGGACAAAAGTCAATACCGAATGGTTGCAGGCTGAGATCATGCAAAAGCGTAGTCGAGGAAAAGTCAAAGGTCAGTAAAGAGTGGCAGTGAAGATAAAGACAGCTTCAGGTATGCAAAGGAGCAAGATATCGGTTGGAGAAAGCACAATAATCTGGCAAACAAAAAGTGTAGAGACATGGCTTATATAGGAATTTCATGGGAGGAGCAAGGAGTTCAAGGTTCACCAGAAACAAGGCGTAATGCACGACTATCCAAGGAATCAGACAGGATGCTGTCCAGCATCTTAGGTGTCTTAGCAAGAAGAGCAACTGCCAAATGCAGTAGTGGGTGTGAGTTCAGATCTCTGTCCTGGCATTAGCATTTTAGGTTAAATGAAAAAAATCCAAATCTGTACTAAAGTTTTTCTTGGATTAAAGTGATATTTAAGGCACTTTTTTAAAATAACAAACATGTCATACTTACTTGTTCTGTGCAGCAGTTTTGCACAGAGCAGCCATGATACTCTAGGATCCTCTACTAGGTCCTCGCTGGTGCTCCTGGCCCCTCCCTCCTGCCGAATGCCCTGAGAGCAAACAGTTTCCAATGGGGGTACCCAGGCAGGTGTGCTCCTAATCCGCTGCTTTGTGTGTCCATTCAGACATGGAGTTGTAGCTCGGCCATGCCCCCCTCTACTCATTGGCTCACTGGAGGTGATTGACAGAAGCGGGAGCCCATGGCTCCCACTGCTTTCTCAGCCAATGAGGAAGGAGAGTCCCCAGAGATCCAATGCTCACGTGCACATCGCTAGATGGAGAGGGAGGTCAGCTAAGTATTAGAGGGTGCTGGGGGGGGGGCTGCTTCACACAGAAGGTTTTTTACCTTAATGCATATGCATTAAGGAAAATACATTCAGCCTTTAGAAACATTTTAGGTAGGAATTTGTTAGACCCCTGTTCTTTAATTTTGTTCTTTGATTTTCTTTAACTATCTGTATCCCACCATGAAGGTTTTCCTTCATTTCACAATAGGAAATGAGAGTAAATCTCTCTAAAGTGAGATAAATCCATTCTTAGACAGCTGTCACTGTTACAATGATCCCATTGGAAAATTTCCCCTCCATTACCATTCTGGTGACAACTCAGAATTTTGTATTGTCCCTCACATTTAGTGTCAGTGACAATGGTCATCAGGACACATACTAAAAGGTTTACTAAAGGAAAATAGGCTGTTCCCTTTGCATAGGAAGTTGCACAGAGAAATTTGTCCCAGAGCTTGGTGAAAGTGATACTTTGCATCTTGCAAAGATAACCCAATCATGTGCAAAGGAAAAAAAATGCATTTTTTTCTTGCACAATTGGACGATGAAGGCCAGCAGAGCTTCGCCTCATTCACTAAGCTCTGGAGCAAATTAATTTGCAAAGTGTAATGTCCCTTGTAAAGTGAACAGTTGATTTGCCTATAGTAAATCATCCCCTTAGAGGAAATGTCTCCCTCTAATGGGAGCACAGACTGCACTAAAAACCCAGCAGAGGTTCTATTCCCTCACCGTGCAAAACTAAAAAAGAAACATTTTGACATATAAGGATTTCTATAGGACCCCCTTTATTAGGGTTTTTTTACTGATAATGGGAGGGGTAGTCTGGGTGATAGCATTCAATTTTAATTATATCTTTACAGCTTTAGCCGTTGGTTTTTCAGCCAAAAAATGGCCTTTCCTTTCCTTTCCCTGTAATCATTGAAGCACTGCAAGCCTTCTGTAGTCTTGGTACAAAATGCCCATCCAATCAAGTTTCCTATGATTAGTTCAATGGTTCTTCCAGTTGTTCTTACAAATGTGATTTGATCATGCAATTAGAGCAGGCAGAACCTCCCACTTTATTCTGATTGCGCTAGGAAGTACAATTCTGGTGCAGTGAAAAAAACAAAGCCACCATTTTACTGATCCCCAATTGCCCAACTAAGGACTATAATGCCAGGGGAAGCTGTTCACATGCTCTGGCGACAATGCTTTCTGCAATGGGCATGGCATAACCCTGTGATTGAGCTCCTTTGAAGAGCAAAATGCTTTAAGGGCTGTTTCCTAGCACCAGACAGAATTGAGGTGCCTGGCTTTTCTTCAATAAACTAAATGTAGCTTCTATGTAGTGGTGGTCCCTTTCCTTATGTAACATCGGATTGTTACAAGTTATGCAGCTCAGAAGTGTGGAGAGCTTGCTCCCTGCAGCTAGGAGGATGGGGGCAGAGTTATATAGCCAGCAGTGGAGTATTACATTGCAAGCATATCAATGGGCACAGCAAATTTTCCATGGCATGTCAATGGGACCAACCCACAACTGTGAGGTTGAGTCACTTTAGTCCCATTGTAAATTTCTGTTTGGCAAGAAAAAAAAGCAATGGCTGACAAAAGCTGCTTAGCTGCACCCTGAAATGTGATGCACCTCAGATTGCATTCAGAGAATGGCTAAATGTGAACTTAGCCTAACAGAGTGGCCAAACCAATGGGAGATTCATCCTATATGGGAGCACTTAGCCTTCATTTGGTTGTATTGAGTGTTTTCAGAAGATGTGTCTTTCATAATGATCTTCCTATGCATTTTCCAAAAAAAAAAAAATCAACTCAACAGGCAGTGTAGGGCTATCTCATGACCACAACTAGGATAGAGACCTATGCAGTCAAGTGCAGATATCCCATCAACAGAATCCTGCAGAGATATTAGTAAACTATCAGGTGGTTTTCACCATCAATAAATTATTAAAATTCCAATTTTAGGTGAAATGAGCCTTTAAAAGTGAACTGCGTTCAGTGGGTTGTTCTTAAACTGTAACCTAAATTCAGTACATCGGATGATTTACATAATACATTTTACATTTAATTTTCAGAAACGTAACTATTTTTTTTCCTCCATGCGTTTCATGCCAAAATGGAATTTAGACTATCTGATGTGCAACTGGATTAAATCTGTTTGTTCTCTAATGTTATCTTTTAAGTTAACTCTGTCACAACATTTCAGAAAATTGTAGTCTCCAAGGAAACTAGAGTTTGTTATGCAAAATAAAAAACCACCCCAAATCTTATCTATTGCATTTCATGGTTGACTTGTACTGACAAACTTCCACATTAGGAAGAGGTTCTTTCCTCCTATAATTGGGTTAACCTCTTGTGAATTACAGCAGAGATACTGCACAGCTGTTGTATCATCATAATAGACAGACATCTGTAATAACAAGATGTGCAATTCCAGATATTCAATATACTATACCAGCCTGTGTGAAAAATCACACACATAATGACGGAACTGGATTTGACGTGTTAACCCTTTTCATGACGAAGGATATTTTGTGTTTCTTTGAAAGGAGGGATTGCCATTAGATAGCTTTAACTCTTTCACTACCATAGCTCATGGATACCTAGATTTTGCCCAGGCTAAATGTAGAATTGTCAGTATGCATTGGTTAACTTAACTATTACTTTTGGGCTATGGTGCATGCCCAAGTAATTTTTATACATTTTAGGCAAAAATACGTTTTTTTTGGTACCTTTTATTTAGTATAAAAAGTATTGTGGTTTTATTATAAACAAAACAATAATATAATAAATATATTATACTACGTGCTCATTGCAATAGAATGGCACAAAGCAGCCCCGATCATCCTCTTCTGGGGTCCCCTGTCAGAGTTCTTGGCTCCTCCTCTTTAGTGTCTGCCACCATAATAGGCCATTTGGTATGGATGCAGAAGTGCTCCTAAACCAGGCTGTGTGCATCCATAGACACACACAGCACTGCTTAGCACCACCACCAGCTCTCTGCTCACAGAATTTGATTGACAGCAGCAGGAAACAATGCCTCCTGCTGCTACATCTCTGTCTTGTGAATGCAGGGAGAGAGGAGAGAACTACTACAGGTGGGTACAGCACTGAATTAAATGAGAACTTAGGTAGGTATTTGGGGGGGGGGGCAAGTATGTTACTGGGACATTACTTAACTTAAAAAACTTACCTGTAAAGGTCTCGCAAGATCAGTGCAATTCAGATGGGGGTGGCTGCGGAATGCATGGCTCACACTAGTGTAAACTGGGTTTTATATAGTTCCTGCCATGCCATTACAGATAGCTTCTTTCACCCCCTTACTGATGGTATGCACAGAAAAGTTGTACATTTCAATAATTAATGGCTAAAATAGCTAAGCCTAATCAAAATTTCCCAAAATGTTTTAAAATAGTTGTTCATTACTTGAACAGTTAAACAGACAATAAAAGAGATCATTCAAAATATAACCACCCTGCCAAGCTGAGATCTATGTGAAAGGAAGCCTTGACCCACAAAGCGGATGTAATCACAATCCAAGAAACACATTTCCAAAAGGATAAGACCCCCCATTGCCAGCATCAGAACTTTCCGCATATCTTTCTCTCTAACGCCCCTGTCAAAAAAAGAGGGGTCCTAATGGTGATTAGAGACACTGTTTCCTTTACTCTACACAAATTTTTAGGGCAGATTTATTTTTATTTTTTTTATCTGTACTATTGATGCAAAGTTATTCACGCTTGTATCTATTTATGCTCAAAATTTGCATCAATTGAGGTTCCTTCGCAAACTCTTTAAGTGAATATCTAAGTTGCGAAGAGGGAATGTATTAGTCTGTGGTTACTTTAACATTGTACCAGACCCTTCTCTTCAATCTTCCTCATTGGGCATTCTCTGAACGGCTTACTTCACAATGAAGGTCTCCAAGATGTATGGTTTTGCATGCACGCCGATGAAAAAGATTTAACTTTTTTTCCTCCAGACATAAATCCTACTCCAGGACAGATCTATTTGTAGTGGATAAGTGGTTAATTCAACAGACATCTGCCTCTGCCATCCATAACATCACTTGGTCCGACCACTCAGCGATCACTATTACCTTGAAATTAGACAACCCCTTACCTAAAATTTCTAATTGGTGCTGCAATAACTATGTGGTGCAATCTCCGGCAAATATGAGTCTGACTCAACATCTACAGACCTTTTTCTGGAATAATGACACCACAGATGTCATTGCCACTACACTATGGAATGCCCAGAAGGCCTGCATGAGGGTTATATTAATCCAACTGGGAGCTAAAATTAAAAAACATCAGGCTTCCCTCAATAAAATCCTGCAAGAAATTAAATGTTTAAAAACCACAAACAAAGCCTGCCCTATGCCCCACATATCCAATGTACTCCTTATACTATGCACCGCGCTATGATCTCTTATAGTCCAAGAACATGACAAATATATGCGATCCCTTAAACTGAACTTTTATTCACAACATAATAAAGCAGGGAAATTCTTAGTGGCCAGACTAAACACCCACAGGAACAAAACTAAAATCCCATATATTATCCATCCCTTTACCAAAACTCAACTTCTTAATCCCCAAGACATTGCAGACACATTTGCAGACTAAAATGGGTCCTTGTACAATTTAAAAGATGACTTCACCACCCCACAACCCACTGACCAATACATTAGTCTATTTTTGGACAAGATAGCCCTACCCACCCTATCAGCTTTGCAACGATCATTCCTCAACTTTCCATTTACTTCAGCCAAAATGATTAAAACAATAGATTCTTTACCCAATGATAAATCTCTGGTCCTGTAAAAACCTTACAAGCTTCTGGAACCAAATATTTGTTTTGATCTCTTCTAGTACAGGCATTCTGACCCCACCTAATCCCACTCGGGCACTACAAAATCTAGAGATTTGTAACTTTCAACCCCCATTTCACTTGGTAGTAGCCCACATACTGCTAGCATCTAGAATGGTGATAACAGATACTGGAAATCAGATAAAGCTCCTAATCCTGCTGAAGTTGTTACGTCTGTAAACCTAACATATGAATATGAAAAAATGCTAGTAATATGTGGAGGTACAATGGGCAAATTTGAGAAAGCATGGCAACTGTGGTTACCCTGGGTTAAAACATATAAAATATTATTGTATCTATGTAACATGTAATGGTCTAAGATTGATCTGACTATATATACTGTGTTATCTCTGATACGTTACTCTTTCTTATGTGCTTTGTGCATTACGCATGTTTCTGAACTCTCGTCAGAATTAGCTATATTCAAATATAACCAATAAAAATCCATTGAAAGAAAAAAATATGCCCAACAACCTTTATATGAAAATGAAAAGAGTTCTGAGTACAGAAATAATTTCTGTACATAAATAATTTGCAAACACTGAATACCGCTAGAGCAAAATCTGCCTTTGAGAAATCTGTCTACTTGCTGGACCAAGAAACCCTGCTAAAGTTGGATACTTGACATTGTACATAACCTTCCTGCTGGGCTCACAACAAGTAATTACTTCAAGACCTCTCCATAAAGAACTTATTTCTACAGTGCATAATCATACCTTGAATATCTTAAAGGATAGCTAAACAGCCAAACCGAGTCACTGAGAAGCCACTAATATCATTCCTGGAGGAGGATTATTCTTCTGTTCGTATTTGATGAACTGTCAGCAAGTCCATTTAAGGTTGAAATACGCTTGTGCTAAAATCACCAGGAAGCATGGCAGGGTTTGTTTATAACTGATTGAATGTCAGCTTCACCCCACTTCTGCCAGCTAATCATTTGCCTATGGCCCTATGCTATATATTGACATTATCTGTGATTTCTGATCAACACCTTTGCTATAAAAAAAAAAAAGATAATCAAAATCTGTATTTAGTAAAATTTTCATTTGAAATATGGTGGATTTATTTTATTCCTGTGGAAAAATTATTTTCCTATGTTGAAAGTATTTTCCTATGGAGAATTACACTGCTGGTTTGTCAAAGTTCTTTAGTTAGCACCAGGGCAAAAGTGAGAATTCTTATTTCCCTGGAACTTTTATGAAAGTCAAGAGATTTGGGTGAAATGCATTGCATTGGAAGATGAGAAATCACCATTGCCACAGTAGGACAGGTGTGTTAGTATTGTGGCAATGCACAGGTGTGAATGGGCCCTCAATTAATTTAAAGGTAACTGCTATTGTAGATGTCAGTTCTTCCTATTGCCGTCCAAATCTAGTTAATATATTTGTGACGAGACCCTTGCTCGCCCTGTCCGCTCTCCCGACACTCCTCTGTTTCTAGTCAGTCAGCTTGCAGATCGCATCGTCTGATGGTTCGGTCAACCAAGGATCCGGGATCCGAACTACAGCTATGTGCCGTTCGGAATCCATTAGAACAAAACACCAAGCAGGCTGTATGTAAGTTCAAGCAGGAAGACAATTTATTGGAAGAACACAGCACACTTTATACAGAAAGTGGAATATCCATGTAAATGAGGGCTTGAAATGAGTCAACAGTGATTGGTCAGATAACTTTGACCAATGCAAGGAGACAGAAGCCCCAGGGGGCAGTCAATGTCCATAATAGTCAGACACAGAACAATGGTTCCCTAACGAGCCCTGAATACACATTACTCTGTGTCAATACCTCCCTTAGCCGACAACAGGTGAGGTCATTAGCACACCTGACAATAGCCACCTCAGACAGCAAGCAACATTTTCATAACTTCTAAAATATTCATCACATTCAAATAAAACTTACATTTTCAGAATCAGCATACTTCAAATGCAAACATAACCAAAAATCATAGAAATCCCTCCAGGGGTTAAAAGGTTAGACGGAAGTCCTTTTCTGACCGACCGTCTCTTCAGAACTTCCTGGGATGACCATATAAGGAGTGGACTTTCTGCTCAGAAACCTCATGACAAAGGGAACAATGGACCATGCTGACAAAAATGAAGCAATTCAACCCCTCACCCATCTGTCCTTAAATTCCAGTGATGGTGAACACCATCACATATCTTCCCCCTGGTAAACAGTCCAACAGCCACAGTGGGACCCCGAACGGGTCAACTCGAGGATGTTGGAAAAGTAGTCTTAAGGTTCTAGGTCTGTCTGTCGGGATAACCCCTCCGCATTCCCATGTATATTCCTGGTGTAAGGGTGTGGGGCCTTTGTGTAATTGAGAAATCTACACGTATGTGTCTTCCATCAAGTTCCATTCCATTTGCACGTTCTTTTGCCTCCTTTGCGTCTTCAACATTTTCAAAGCAGACAAACGCGAAACCCCTGGAACGTCGAGACTGCCGATCATACACAATGGATACATCAGCCATTGGACCATATGTTGAAAATACTTCTCTTAGATCTCGCTCCGTTGTGTAAAGACTTAGGCCAAACACGCCCAAACAGCAGTTAGGATCAGGATTTACCGGACGTACTCTACTTCCTATATGCCGCCTTCGATTTGACATGGGAGAGCGACTGTGGCTGTGACGTCTGGTGGTCCCGGCCATGGTGGCCTCTGGGGCATAAGAGGAAGTTAAATGGCCCAAATCGTTCCCCAAAAGTACTTCTGCGGGTAACTCGCGTAATAATCCCACTCGCACATATCGCTCTCCTGAGCCCCAATCCAAGAGGACTTGGGCGGTGGATAAACGTAGCACCTGGCCCCCTGCTACCCTGACTGCAACAGTCTGGCCGGTCCGGGCTGACTGGGGAATCATGTGAGGCTGGATGAGGGTAATCGTAGCCCCGGAATCGCGGAGTCCCTGGGCCGGCTGCCCATTAACCCATACTGCCTGGCGATGGTGCTGCCGATTATCTCCGGCAGCGGCTTGGACAGGATCCGCTTCGAAAAGTTCGCCGCACTCTTCCTGAACATCTCGATGGTTGGGCTCATTCTGGTAGCAATGAGCCGCTGGTCTGGATGGATGATTAGTCTCTCGATACCTCGTGGATTGGCTAGGGCAATGTCATTGCAGATGACCAGTTTGGCTACAGGTATAGCACTTAGGTCTGGTAGGAGGGTTGGGTCGGGCTGGGGGTCTCGAGGCAGACCACGGAGGTACTGAAGTCGGCTTAGAGGCTGGTAAACTGGGCCGAGATAGTGGATAACGCTCATTTTCGCCTGACCTTCGAGAGTCCAGATATTCATCGGCCAGAGTAGCCGCTTGCTGTACCGTCTGTGGTTGTTTATCTCGCACCCAATCCCGTACTGCCAGAGGGGTGTGGTTAAAAAACTGTTCTAATAGTACTAGCTGGGTGATGTCCTCTATGGTATGAGCGTGGCTTCCCTGGAACCAGCTCTTAAGGTTCCGCTGCATACGATGTGCCCACTCCACGTATGTTGTGTTGGTTTGTTTCCGGGATTCTCGAAACTTAATCCGGCTGGCTTCGGGTGTAATGGCAAATCGGGCTAGCAAAGCTTCTTTTACCCGGTCGTAGTCTTTAGCGTCTTCGTCCTCCAGGGCCCGATATGCATCCGCCGCTCTGCCAGTTAAATTACTCGCCAGTAAGGCGACCCAATCTTGGGACAGTACTTCATGTATCTGGCATAGTCTCTCAAAGTCCTGCAGGAATGCGTCAATTTCCTCCTCTCCTTCCTTAAATAGTTTGAACGCCCGAAAGGGCAACTTACGGACAGTCGCTGCATCTTTAGGCGTTTTCTCTGATTGACGTATTTCTGCCATTTTCTGCTCATGTTGCCGCTCTCGTTCCCTCTCTTGTTGCTCTCGTTCTTTCTCTTGTCGTTCTAGTTCTTTCTCTTGTCGCTCATCCTGCAGCTGGATGTCTCTAATGGCATTCTGTATGGCGGTCTCTGATGGGTTAGCACCATATAATGCCAACCGCTCCCGAACTCGTTGCTGAAACAAGTCTTCAACTGACCGGGGTCCTGCATCACCCTCCCTCTGATCCATCTCGGCCAGCTCACTGATGAGGGTGGCCTTGTTCTTTGTCCCACTGGTCCCTCCGCGGCTCTCAAGTAAGTCTCTCAGCGTGGCTATCCTGCATGCTGCATAGCTGGTCATTTACTGTGGTGGTTTGAAGTGTCCCGGTAACTGGAGAGCAAATCCCACCGCTGCCAACCAATGTGACGAGACCCTTGCTCGCCCTGTCCGCTCTCCCGACACTCCTCTGTTTCTAGTCAGTCAGCTTGCAGATCGCATCGTCTGATGGTTCGGTCAACCAAGGATCCGGGATCCGAACTACAGCTATGTGCCGTTCGGAATCCATTAGAACAAAACACCAAGCAGGCTGTATGTAAGTTCAAGCAGGAAGACAATTTATTGGAAGAACACAGCACACTTTATACAGAAAGTGGAATATCCATGTAAATGAGGGCTTGAAATGAGTCAACAGTGATTGGTCAGATAACTTTGACCAATGCAAGGAGACAGAAGCCCTAGGGGGCAGTCAATGTCCATAATAGTCAGACACAGAACAATGGTTCCCTAACGAGCCCTGAATACACATTACTCTGTGTCAATACCTCCCTTAGCCGACAACAGGTGAGGTCATTAGCACACCTGACAATAGCCACCTCAGTCAGTAAGCAACATTTTCATAACTTCTAAAATATTCATCACATTCAAATAAAACTTACATTTTCAGAATCAGCATACTTCAAATGCAAACATAACCAAAAATCATAGAAATCCCTCCAGGGGTTAAAAGGTTAGACGGAAGTCCTTTTCTGACCGACCGTCTCTTCAGAACTTCCTGGGATGACCATATAAGGAGTGGACTTCCTGCTCAGAAACCTCGTGGCAAAGGGAACAATGGACCATGCTGACAAAAATGAAGCAATTCAACCCCTCACCCATCTGTCCTTAAATTCCAGTGATGGTGAACACCATCACAATATTTACTTAATAAAGTTGATTTACTAAAAGCAAATAGACTGTTGACTTTGCAAGGGAATTATCCCCAGAGTTTCATGAATGAGGTATAGCTCAGGTTACTTCCAACATCCATTCATGTGCAAGCAAAATGCTGTTTTTTTATTTTACTTGCATGTGATTGAATATTCTTTACAAAGTGAAATTTCACCACATTGAATAAACTTTGGAGAAAATTTCCCTGCAAAGTGTAATTTTCTTTGCAGAGTGGACAGTCTGACTTATATTAGTAAATCAAATCTGATACCTTTATTGCATTCACTAGCATTCAATATTTACAACATATGCCAACCAGATTTATACAAATGTTGACTGGCACATGCTGACGGGATCTTAATACTTCTTTATTTAACACAGGATTAAAATACAAAGTGTCCTTCCTTTCTTACATGTTTCAGCCCCTGAGTACATCCTTACCCTTGCTATGATTAGGACCCACACAGGGCTGAAACATGTAAGTTAAGAAGGACAATTGATCTTTCAATCCTGTGTTAAATAAAGGAGTATTGGAATCCATTCAGTGTGTGCCGGTCACATTTTTATATTGCTATTGTGGCTGTCAGGAGCCTCCCGAGCCCTGCACACTTGCACCAGACCTACATGGACTTTCAGGTATTACATTGACCGGTTAGCTTTATACATGTTGTACCTGTCAACATAAGCCAACTAGACCCACCCCCCATCCTTACCAACAGTTGTCAGTTTAGCCTCACAAGGGGAAAATCCTTTCTGACACTGTAAATAAAATGAATTCCCTGGATACAAAATTACTGTACTAGTCTGTATCTATTACAGTGGCTACAATTAGCTCTAAGGAAAGCAGTCAGTCTATTTTTATACTGTAGCTCATGACTCATTTTGCAGCTATCATTTTTATTCTAAAAATTGTACAAGCGTTACTTAATGCATATGGGCATTTTGCAGTTTAACTTGTAATAAACGAAAAAAAAAAAAAAAAAAAAAAAAGCAGACTGTCTCCATATGCATTAATTAACCCTTGAAAATTTTTTTGAATAAAAATGATAATTTGCTTTCTAGGGCTTTGTGAATTCAGTTTTTCTCTTTTGAGTATGAACTTCATAATTATCAGTTCTGAAGAATAAGAGTTGTGTTAGACAGATTTTACTAGATCTTCAAAAAGGGTTTACACCATGTTTAAAGTACAAAGGTAAAATTGTTAAAACTTCTATCCAAGATTCACACATTTTCCCATCCGAATCCAATTAGCAATAAGGTGTTCATCTTGGTTATAAAAAAAAAAAAGCAAAAATCCATTCAATTTTTTTAAGCAGTTACAGCACCAGGCTTTTTTTGGTGTTGTTGGTTTGCTTTAAAAAAAAGAAAAAAAAAGTGTATGTGGTTAAAAAAACAAAGAAAGTAAAATAAAAAAAAAAATAATATTTATATACTGAATACTATACTTACAAATATCAGCCACATATTACTGAAATATTGAAAAAATACAATATTTTTCACTACAGTGCTCCTTTAATTCTATAAAAAAAATAACTGAAAATAGGTAATTCAAATAAAATGAACAGGAGTCACTTGCAAGTTTAAAATAATGTTAATGTAACAACTGTATAATCTACATGCCCACACCAACTCTTTGTCCGGGTAAACGTTAACATTCATATGTTGAAATGTATCCAGTATTTAATATGAGGACAAAACCTTATTTTAGCATCTATATCCGATTGACAGTTCATTTCTATATGAATAACTAATCTATGCATTGAAGTCTTATTAGTGTGTGACCAGATATCCCAGGGCAGGGAACTCACTGCAGTCATGCTGACCAAGGACCAATTATAAAATTGAGTTTTAATTGTAAACCAGGGACCTCCTTTCTGCCTGTTAACGCATAAGTGTGTCTGAGCAGAGCAAACTGAAAATTCTATTTAATTGATTTTTATTATTCAAAGCAAACTCACCCATCCATCCATGTCTCCATGCTTTTTCTGTTGAGAAATTGCTTTGAAAAACACCCCACTAGCATTTCTGGTTCTGGTCATCTTGTGTAAGGGCAGATGATGCATGTAGCATTTACGTCCTTGAATCAGTGCTTTAAGTACCGCCACTTCCAAATATGGCTCTTGAGCATACCGCCACCTCTCAGTGCGCCTTAGCGTACCAGCACGCTCATTTTGGACATCTGTACCCTCAATTGCCCCCCCCAAGAATATTTCCCACTCCAGAGCCAGGCCAGTCACCACCAGTGAGTCCCCCTGCTACGGAGTGCCAGCCCAGGCCAGGGGGGGGGGGTGCTCTGTGGGGACCCTGATGTGGGGTGGGCGAAAAAATTTATAGGCTATAATCGAGTACCGGCACCTCTTTTGGGCCACTTAAAGCACTGCCTGGAATCCGTCTACTCTTAATTCAGGCATGCAGACAGGAGGGTGTTCTTAGCTGAGAAAGCCCTTCCTTCTCTCCTCCAGTTGAAAGAAAAAATGTCCATGAAGACTCCTGGGATGTATGACATCATTTTGGCCTAGACCAGAAACCAGAATTTTTTTTTAAAAAGTTAACAAAATATACATTCATATCTACTTACTAAGGCTAGTTCCAATTTAAGGGACAGACACGTGGTTGGTTTGCCATTTTGTTTTACAAGCATTTCACTGACCTTATCCTGCCTATTAACCTTCTAATTCTGAGAACGTCAACAGTCAACTGGAAAGTCAAAATCTCCAGACTATTGCCTGTGGGATATAAACTTGATTAGAATACTTGCAACATATGCAGTACACATATTTTAAACACAGTTGGAGCTTTTTAGTTTTTATTCCTCATAGCCAGGTATTTTGGCAAAAAAATATTTTAAAGAGACCCTGTCAACAACCTAAAAATGGCAAGTAAAAGCACAGAAAAATCAAGCATTTTTAATGCACAATTGAGTGTTTTCCTTTCCATCATTTTTTTTTATTATCTGCAAAGTGCCTTTACATTTTCTAAAAAAAGTCACCACTCAAGCAAACGCACCGCTCCCTCCTTCCTTGTATGTCAGAACTTTCTCTTCTTCTGAGAGTGTCTATTACCCTCTGTACTTGCCCAGCTTATACATCCCTCCCTTCCCCTCCCTACATAACCTTTTACATAACTGCTTGGGGAGAATACTATAGAGTGTATAGATTGCCACTTGAGTAGCAGCTCTGAGTCTGCTGGGGCTGAAGACATCACAGCTAAGAGGGCAGTACCCAGCAGTCCTAGGGCTTTTGGCTGATTGTACAAGGAAGGCTTTTATAGGTAAATAACATACAGTATCTCACAAAAGTGATTACACCACTCCCATTTTTGGAAATATTTTATTATATCTTTTCATTTGACAACACTGAAGAAATTACACTTTGCTACAATGTAAAGTAGTGAGTGTACAGCTTGTATAACAGTGCAAATTTGCTGTCCCCTCAAAATAACTCAACACACAGCCATTCATGTCTAAACCACCGGCAACAAAAGTTAGTACACCCCTAAGTGAAAAAGTCCAAATTGGGTCAAAAGTTTCAATATTTTGCATGACCACCATTATTTTCCAGCACTGCCTTAACCTTCATGGGCATGAAGTTCACCAGAGCTTCACAGGTTGCCAATGGAGTCCTCTTCCACTCCTCCATGATGACATCACAGAGCTGGTGGATGTTAGAGACCTTGCGCTCCTCAACCTTTCCGTTCGAGGATGACCCCCAGATGCTCAATAGGGTTTAAGTGTGGAGACATGGTCGGTCAGTTCATCACCTTTACCCCCAGCTTCTTTTGCAAGGCAGTGGTTGCCTTGGAGGTGTGTTTGGGGTCGTTATCATGTTGGAATATTGCCCTGCGGCCCCATCTCCAAAGGGAGGGGATCATGCTCTGCTTCAGTATGTCACAGTACATGTTGGCATTCATGGTTCCCTCAATTAACTGTAGCTCCCCAGTGCTGGGAGCACTCATGCAGCCCCAGACCATGACTCTCCCACCACCATGCTTGACTGTAGGCAAGACACACTTATCTTTGTTCTTCTCACCTGGTTGTCGTCACACATGCTTGACACCATCTGAACCAAATAAGTTTATGTTGGTCTCATCAGACTTAGGAAATGGATCCAGTAATCCATGTCCTTAGTCTGCTTGTCTTCAGCAAACTGCAGGCTTCCTTGTTGTAACACTCCTGCGTTTTTGTTATAGGCTGGATTTACAGCTGCAAAATCTCCACTCAGTAGTCATGTAGAGATGTGTTGAATACCAGATCCAACTCTCCAGGACTCATCACCGTGGGCCTGTCAACTTCAACATACAGATATATACACACTCAATGAGATGTTCCTGGAGTGATAGGATGTATATGATAGTATGAAGGTGATGTGCTGAAGGGACAGGTGTGAACAGTGACAAGGATGGTAAGCACTTGATAGGTTTGTACAGGAGAGTTCAAGATGGTATTTAGGAATGCAGATAGGTTAGTATCGAGTATGCTAACAGGTGGTGAGGACAGCAGATGACAAATACAGGATAGACTAACCCAGTGCAAGGATAGATAGTAGTAGACAGGAGAGCTAGCAATCTATGCAGCAGTGCAGATGATAGATGGTAGTAGACAGGAGAGCTAGCAATCTATGCAGCAGTGCAGATGATAGATGGTAGTAGTCTCAAGAGCTAGCAATCTATGTAACAGTGCAGATGATAGGATAGTATGGATAGGTAATAACAGTTCTTAATGCAATAGTAGTAGTGTAAGTTATGGAGGTTTCCCCTGCGGGGTACTTATCACTATAGTATAGTAGTAGAAGGGTCTGGTGATGAGGAAGTGATCCAGTAGCGAGATACAGGGATCAGTAGCGAGGTTCGGGTCTGAGGAAGTGATCCTGGTAGTGAGATACAGGGATCTGTAGCGAGGTTCCACAGCGAGACACGCTTGTAAGCATAGATGCAAGGCAGGTTGAACGAACATGTGAGTGAGAACACCGGCGGTTGAAATAGCCGCTCTGCGGCGCTAAGTGATGACAGCATCGGTCTTAAAGGTGTATGCGCACCTACCAGAAGAGAATGGTGGGACGCATACACGGAATGGAAAGTGGAATAAGGGTACCAGAGGTACCAGAACATTACAGTACCCCCCCCCTCAAGGCCGGCTCCGGAAGGCCTCTAGAACTGTTTTTTCCGGGTATTTCGAGTGAAAATTGCGAATCAGTCTAGGGGCATGTATATCAGAGGTATCCAGCCAGGTGTCGTCTTGGGGCCCATAGTTCTTCCATCGTACTAGATATTGGAGTCTTCTTCTGTGGATACGAGAATCCAGAATCTCCTTTATCTCATATTCTTCTCCGCCTTTAACTTGTACAGGAGGTGGAGGTGGGATGGTAGGCCTTATTCCTTGGTTAGGAACATGTGGCTTCAATACCGACACATGGAAGATGGGATGGATCTTGAGATCTGCCGGTAAGGTGAGCTGTACTGCAGCTTTTCCAATTAGTTTCCTGATTGGGAAGGGTCCCAAGAATAAAGGCCCAAGCTTTTTGCTAGGGATCTTTAATCTTAAATTTTTTGTTGATAGCCAAACGAGGTCCCCAATAACATACTGAGGAGAAGGTCTTCTACGAAGGTCGTAGTACCTTTTTTGTTGACTATGAGCGTGTGATATGGTAGTATTGAGTAAACCCAAAGAGTCTTTTATTTGGGTAAGGTAATCCGAGGCTACTGGGTTACTCGATGGCAGGATGCGTGGTGGAAGAAGAGTGGGATGAAACCCATAGTTCAAGTAGAACGGACTTTGCTTCGTAGTACTGTGGGTTGCGTTGTTGTAAGCAAATTCAGCTAGAGGAAGGAGATCCACCCAATCATCCTGCAGGTATGATGTGTAGCAGCGTAGATATTGCTCAATGCACTGGTTGACTCTTTCAGTCTGTCCGTTGGTCTGAGGATGGTAGGGAGAAGTGAGCTTTCGCTCAATGCGTAAAATTTGACAAAGTGCTTGCCAAAATTTAGAGATAAATTGTGAACCACGGTCGGACAAAAGAGTCTTTGGAATTCCATGCAACTTGAACACATGTTTCATCAGTAGTTCCGCTGTTTGTTTGGATGAAGGTAGTCTACGGATAGCGATGAAATGTGCCATCTTTGTCAAGTGGTCCACTGACACTAGGATGGTATTAAATCCTTTGGAAGGTGGTAGTTCTACTATGAAATCTAAGGACACAACTTCCCATGGAACCTGGGGTATTGGTAGACTACAAAGTAGTCCAGATGGTTTTGTAGTGTCAATTTTGGACCTTGCACAGATGTCACATGAAGAAACAAATTTTTGTACAGACGTCTTCATATCAGGCCACCAAAACTGCCTGGTGAGCAAATTAAAGGTTTTCGTCATACCCATATGTCCTGCCATGGGTACATCATGTGATAACTCCAAGATCTTGGTGCGCATAGTAGGGGGTATGTAAAGTTTGTCATTGTAATAGAGGAAGCCTTCTGCATCAGTACTTAGTTGTGGTGGAGGTGAATCCATTCCTATACTGTGCAAAATCTCTTCCTTCAAGGATCGGACAACACCAATAATGCGTTCATAGGGTATTATGGGAATGGAAGGGATTTTGGCGCAGTTATCTTCGGTTAGTCGTGATAGCGCATCCGCTTTTTTATTTTTGTCTGCAGGCGTATAGGTCACTAAGAAATTAAATCTTAAAAAGAATAATAACCATCGTACCTGCCGGTGGGAAAGAGTCTTGTTAGTCTGGAGGTATTGAAGGTTTTTATGATCTGTATATATGAGTATTGGTAACTGGGTACCTTTGAGCAGATGTCGCCAATTCTCCAGTGCCAATTTTATGGCAAGCAACTCCTTTTCACCCACTGGGTAATTCATCTCTGGGCTGCTTAGTGATTTTGAAAAGAAAGCAACTGGGTGGAGTGATGAAGTGTTTGTTGGTCGTTGGGAGAGAACTGCTCCTACTGCCATATTTGACGCATCTACCTCTAGAATATATTGGAGGGATGGGTCTGAATGGCGTAGTATGGGAGCAGAAGTGAAGCTTGATTTTAACAAGCAAAAAGCTTGATTTGCTTCTTCTGACCATTTGAATGGTTTTTTTATACTTGTCAGTTGTGTGAGAGGTCTCACAATGACGGAAAAGTTCTTGATGAACTTCCTATAGAAGTTCGAGAATCCTAGGAATCGCTGTAGGGCCTTACGAGTTGTTGGTATAGGCCAGTCTAGAATACAGGATATCTTACTCATATCCATCTTAATTCCAGTTTTGGATATGAAGTATCCTAGAAATAATATTTCTTCTTTATGAAATAGGCATTTTTTTAATTTCACGTATAGACTGTGTGAGAGCAGTCTGGACAACACAAGTCTTACATGTTTTATGTGTTCAGGCATAGATCGAGAATAGATAAGTATATCGTCTAGGTATACTACAACACAGACATCAAGTAAGTCTCTAAAGATGTCGTTTATGAATCTTTGGAAAGCTGCGGGAGCATTACATAGCCAGAATGGCATCACAAGGTATTTGAATAGTCCGTATCTGGTTCTGAATGCTGTTTTCCACTCATCCCCGTCACGGATTCGGATTAGGTTGTATGCCCCTTTCAGGTCTAATTTGGTGAAATAAGTAGCCCCACGCACTTGTTCAATAAGTTCAGGGATGAGCGGCAAAGGATAGCGATCCTTTATCGTAATCGTGTTTAATTGCCTATAATCGATAATAGGCCTGAGACTGGAATCCTTATTGCGGACAAAGAAAAGTCCTGCAGCAGTGGAAGAAGTAGAGGTTCTAATGAACCCTTTTGTCAAATTCTCATCCAAGTATTCCTTGAGGTGAGAAAGTTCATCCTGTGAAAGGGGATAAACATGACCTAAAGGCAATTTGCTGTTAGGGAGTAGATCGATAGTGCAATCGTAATCCCTATGGGGAGGCAACACTTGAGCATTTTTCTCAAGGAACACTTCGGACAGATCCTGATAGCATAGTCGTGCAATTTCATCTGACACCACAGACAGAATCTTCCCATAAGATGGGAGGTTACACGTATTCTAACAATAGTGAGAAGGGAAAACCAAAGTCCGTTTTTTCCAATCTATGATTGGTTGGTGTGTGTGTAACCAGGGAAGTCCCAAAATAATAGGAAAATGGGGTGAGGATAGTATATCAAAAGTGATGGTCTCCACATGTGACTCGTTGGTAGTGGCAAGGAGTGCCTGTGTCTGGTTGGTGATTGGACCAGAAGACAGTGGAATACCATTAATGAAACTAACAGAAACAGGCTTAGATTTTGAAATAATAGGTATTTTATTTAAGGTAACAAAGCGTGTATCAATATAGTTTCCACAAGATCCAGTGTAGACCATAGCCTTGGTGGTGATCCTAGTTTGGTCCCACTGTAATATTAAATGAACAAAAAGATAGGGGTTAGAAAAGGAAGTCGTTAATCCTCCCAGCAAGACATGTGAACACTCACCCTCTTTTTTGTGAACAAGGGGACAGGTGCTTATCAAATGATCCGGGGATGCGCAATACATGCAGAGATTTCTGGATGTTCTTCTAGCTCGTTCAGTAGTCGTTAAAGGTGGGCGTATGGTTCCTACATCCATGGGAGTAGGGTCAACGGCCGAAATCCGAGAAGGACTAGACAATGGCATTCCCATCTTTTCAGCCCTTCTTTCTCGCAGTCGTCTGTCGATGTTGATACTAAGTTGTATCAAGGCCTCCAAGGTGCCAGGTAAATCCGCTCGGGCAAGCTCGTCTTTAACAGCTTCCGATAACCCGAGTCTGAATTGAGTTCGCAAAGATGTGTCATTCCACCCTGAATCAAGGGTCCATCTTTTGAACTCAGATACAAAGTCTTCTACAGGTCTCCTTCCTTGTTTCAAGGCCCTCAACTGCATATCAGCAGTACTCTGCCTTTTGGGGTCATCGTATAAGCTGGTGAGTTCCGCTAGGAATAAAGAATAGGTGTTGAGAATCTGATCATTATCAAAGAAAGAGTCTGCCCAGGCCCGTGGATCACCCGTCAAGTATGAAATAACGGTAGAGACTTTTATTTGATCAGTGGGGTATGTACGAGGCTTTAACAAAAAAAGCAATTGACATGCGTTTTTGAATTCCCGACATTTTTTCCGGTAGCCTGTAAACACTAGAGGGGGGTTTATTTTAGGTTCAGGAGGCTGAACAGCAGTAAGCCGTGAGCTGCTGTGTTAAAGTGTTAAAGTCTGATTCTTTTCTTGTACGTCAGTCAGAGCAAGTATTAACGCTTTTACTTGTTGTGTTAATTGTGTCACTTGAGTGGGTAATTCTGCTGAATCCATTTTTAAGGTTCGTTCAATCTGTAACGCTCCTGCGTTTTTGTTATAGGCTGGATTTACAGCTGCAAAATCTCCACTCAGTAGTCATGTAGAGATGTGTTGAATACCAGATCCAACTCTCCAGGACTCATCACCGTGGGCCTGTCAGCTTCAACATACAGATATATACACACTCAATGAGATGTTCCTGGAGTGATAGGATGTATATGATAGTATGAAGGTGATGTGCTGAAGGGACAGGTGTGAACAGTGACAAGGATGGTAAGCACTTGATAGGTTTGTACAGGAGAGTTCAAGATGGTATTTAGGAATGCAGATAGGTTAGTATCGAGTATGCTAACAGGTGGTGAGGACAGCAGATGACAAATACAGGATAGACTAACCCAGTGCAAGGATAGATAGTAGTAGACAGGAGAGCTAGCAATCTATGCAGCAGTGCAGATGATAGATGGTAGTAGACAGGAGAGCTAGCAATCTATGCAGCAGTGCAGATGATAGATGGTAGTAGTCTCAAGAGCTAGCAATCTATGTAACAGTGCAGATGATAGGATAGTATGGATAGGTAATAACAGTTCTTAATGCAATAGTAGTAGTGTAAGTTATGGAGGTTTCCCCTGCGGGGTACTTATCACTATAGTATAGTAGTAGAAGGGTCCGGTGATGAGGAAGTGATCCAGTAGCGAGATACAGGGATCAGTAGCGAGGTTCGGGTCTGAGGAAGTGATCCTGGTAGCGAGATACAGGGATCTGTAGCGAGGTTCCACAGCGAGACACGCTTGTAAGCATAGATGCAAGGCAGGTTGAACGAACATGTGAGTGAGAACACCGGCGGTTCAAATAGCCGCTCTGCGGCGCTCAGTGATGACAGCATCGGTCTTAAAGGTGTATGCGCACCTACCAGAAGAGAATGGTGGGACGCATACACAGAATGGAAAGTGGAATAAGGGTACCAGAGGTACCAGAACATTACACTTGTGCATCATCTTTAGAAGAGGCTTCCTTCTGGGACGACAGCCATGCAGACCAATTTGATGCAGTGTGCGGCGCATGGTCTGAGCACTGACAGGCTGACCCCCCCCCATCTTTTCAACCTCTGCAGCAATGCTGGCAGCACTCATACGTCTATTTCTCAAAGACTGCCTCTGGATACGAGGCTAAGCACGTGCACTCCACTTCTTTGGTCGACCATGGCGAGGCCTGTTCTGAGCGGAACCTGTCCTGTTAAACCACTGTGTGGTCTTGGCCACCATGCTGCAGCTCAGTTTTAGGGTTTTGGCAATCTTATTATAGCCTAGGCCATCTTTATGTAGAGCAACAATTCTTTTTTTCAGATCCTCAGCGAGTTCTTTGCCATGAGGTGCCATGTTGAACTTCCAGTGACCAGTATGAGAGAGTGAGAGCGATAAAATCAAATTTAACAGACCTGCTCCCCATGCACACCTGAGACCTTGTAATACTCACATGACACCGGGGTGGGAAAATGGCTAATTGGGCCAAATTTTGACATTTTCACCTTGTACTCACTTTTGTTGCCAACGGTTTAGACATTAATGGCTGTGTGTTGAGTTATTTTGAGGGGACAGAAGATTTACACTGTTATACAAGCTGTACACTCACTACTTTACATTATAGCAAAGTGTCATTTCTTTAGTGTTGTCACATGAAAATATATAATAAAATATTTACAGAAATGTGAGGGGTGTACTCACTTTTGTGAGGTACTGTACATAAAATTTGTAAAATGCACATAATCTATTAGGAAGATTGTTGTTGAAATGAATAATCTGATGTATCTTTAAAAATCTATTCAAATAGAAAAAACTGTTGTTATAAATACTCTTATTACCGAGGATGTATAGAACTCTATGTAACATTTAATGTAGTGTTTGATTTTTTAGCTCATTACTGCAGCACTCCCGAATCTCCTCCACATGGATTCATTGTCAGCCAGACAGGTGGACAGCTGAACAGCATGGTCCGCTGGGCTTGTGACCGAGGTTTTAGGCTCATTGGAAAAAGCACCGCTGTCTGTAAAAAATCTCCATATGGATATTTCACCTGGGATGTTCCTGTGCCCGCTTGTCAAGGTAAAGAGATACAAAAATGTTACTAATGGGTCATTATCATTTTGTCCATCACTTTATTAAATCGAGTTCCTCTAATATGAAATATGTATTGTTAAACCATGTGCTGTATACTATCTATTTTTGAATATACAGTGATGACCAGTATGCTAATATACCAGTGATGACCAGTATGCTATTGCTCTTTATTTGACCAATCAAAAGCTTAAGCAAATCCTAGATCAGGGATCTTCAAACTATGGGCCTCCAGTTGTTCAGGAACTACAATTCCCATCATACCTAGTCCTGTCTGTCAATGTCAGAGTTTTACAATGCCTCATGGGATGTGTAGTTCTGCAACAGCTGGAGGGCCGTAGTTTGAGGATCCCTGTCCTAGACCAAGTAGTTTTTGCACAACAGCAGAGCAGCCTGCAGACTTAACTGTGATGCTTGAGCAGATTAATATTGTGTCAATATGCCAAATTACAACTGTGGCATCCCATGGCAATATGAGGTGTATTAGGATCATCTTCTTCCATAAGCTCTGGTTGGAAGGTGTACTGTTATATTTTGTATAGTGGGTAATAAAACTAAATTGTTATCATATCAAGAAGTCTGCTTGCATTGGAGGGAACTATTCTTTTTTCTTTTTAAATCTGGTACACAGGATTTAGAGAGAATTGGGTTATGCTGCCATCTTTGGGAGGATTTGGACATTAGCAAACCGAAAAACAGTGACCAGCTTTATCTAACCCCTCACATTCCGAGCATGTCCTCGTTTTGTGCTAGACCTTGTCACCTCCGGCCATCTCTCATGCTTTCAACTGTCATTTTCTAAATATTCTGGGCCCATCCTTGTAGCTTGAGTTTCATGGTCCCTGCCTTGCATTGCAACAAGTCAGATCCTAAGCACACAGGTAACAGTCCCTCTCTAGTGGGTCCTAAAATGCACCTATTTTTAGGATCCCATTTAAAAATGCTTGACCTTTTTTTTTTCAAAACTTTGTTTACTTTTACTGGCCCCTGCATTTGAGCACTGCCCTGCAATTCCCTGTCAAACTTTAGTAAAATTGGACTAAGGTCATAACAAGAAATCTTGTTTCCCTGGAGGCTGATTACCTATTTGCTGAACATTTTGAGCTCATGCCAGCAGCTCTGAACTACTTCATAGATTGATTAGTAGATGTCTCTCGCGTTATTGCCTTTATGAGTCTCCTATCAATGAATATGCAGAGGATTCTTTGGTTCAAATGTTGAGCTGCAGATCAAATGTCAAAAAAGTGGTTGCTACACTTGCTGCAGGTCTGTCATAACCTCCGACCATTAGGGAGAATTTCTTGCTTCAGGAGACATCAAGGATGCATAGTTGCATATCCCCATTTATTCAGCCAAACAACATTTTCTTCAATTGCTGTGGGTCATCTGCAATGGCAGTTTATGGCCCTGCCGTGCAACCTAATCTGTGCACCTTGCTATGCTCCCAGCTTATCCCCATTGAGGGATATTTTGATGACCTCCTGTTGAGGGAGTAGTGTGCACAGTTTCTAGCTGACAAGGTAGCATGGACAATTCAGACCTTGGAAAGGTTCAGTTGAATCCTGACCTTTTAGAGTCAGCATTGGTGAGGACTCACCTTTTTTCTTTACCAAGAAAAACTTCTAACTCTCTATTTTCCCAGACTCAGAGCTTCAGACCAGGAAATTGCTTTACTTTTTAATTCTGCACGAGAGTCCTGAGGCTAATGGTAGCCTAGCGGGTCCAATTTGCCCAGTCCCACTCCAGAACACTGGCAATCCAGTCATCATACAAAAATTAGGTTCAGGATGATCCAATTTACCTGACATCATGGACCAGGTTATCTCTGCTCTGATGGCTCAGGAATCCAATTCTAAATTTGGCAAAAGCCCTTCATTCTGATCTCTTAGAAGATCCTCAAAATAGATGTCAGTGTGACAGGCTGGTGAGAAGTACTAGATATCCTATCCATGAAGGGGTCGCTGGAGAAATATTATCTACCAATCAGTATTCTGGAGTTCCATACAAGTGAGTTGTCACAACAACAACACTGAACACTTTGACTAAGAGGGTCATCTGATCAGGATCTAGTCAGACAACTCCATAGCAGTAGCATATATCATCCATCCAGGAAGAGCAAAAAGTCTTGCTACAGAAAAATGATTCTGTCCTGGGCAGAGCTTCTGGCCTTGTCCCCTGTTTACACCCAGATATATTCCAGAACATATGTTACAAGTGAAAGATGCCAAATGTGGACAACCTAGTGGCCAGGTTCAACAAAGGGAAAGGTTTGTCTCCGGGTATAGAGAACTTCTAGCGCAAGCACTGAATGTTCTGATGGCTCCATGGGATCAGTGCAACCTGAGATTTGCCTTTTTTTTTTACCTTAAATGTGTTCCTTATATTCTCCATGGTATTAAGATTGAAGGTATTCTGGTGATCCATATAGCTCAGGATTAAACTAAGCAGATGTGGTATTCCAACCTGGTAAGACTTCTGGCAGATGATCAGTGGGCTTTAAAGGATTGGCAGAACCTTCTGTCTGAAGTACTGGTTTATAATCCTGCTACACAGGCGCTGGCTTTAACTGCAAGGCTGTTGAAGTCTAATCTTGAAGAACAGTTGTATCTCCAGATCTGGAATTCCCACAATGGTAAAAGCCAGGAAGTCTTCTACCACCCTTCCTTTGCCCATGGAAGGCAAACTTTGCTTGGTGTGAGGAAAGAATCAATCATCCCAAGAAATACTCCATGGTATAAATCTTTTTGCAATCGTGTATGGATCAACAGTTGGTTCTGAGTACCATCAAATGCTAGATCTCAGCCTTTGCCATCTTATTTCCAGTGATCATTAGCCTCCTATTATTTTATTAAGAACTTTGTTTATCGTGTCTCTCATGTGGTTCCCCCTGTGTGTTCACTTGTGATTCTGGGATCTGAATTTGGTTTTCTTAGCACTTCAAAAACCCTCTTTTGCACCTATCAAGCATATTTCTCTATCCACTTTTACCCACAAGGTTGCTGTTTTTGTTGTCATCTCTTCTATGAGGTGAGTGTCTAAGATAAGGCCTTTGTCATGTAAAGCACCCTTTTTACCTAAGCATGTGATAGTGTTAAGGCCTAGAACCATCTTTCTTTCTCAATCAGGAAATTGTTCTTCCAGCCCTCTTTCTGAATCCAGAAGGAGATCTGCCTTCATTTTCTGAATGTAGTGCCTGTTATGTATGTCTTTTTTACAGCCACTGCTTCTACCACATCGTTTCTAGGATTAAGACAAATCTTAATCCTTGCTTATAGGGATCAGGTTTTACCCCAAGGCGCACTTTTTACTGGGTCTCTGAGTGTAACGTTTGCTTTTCAGCATAAGGTATCTGTTTCCCAGATTTGCAAGGCTGCCACTTCAATTCACACATTCTCTAACTTTTATCAGGCCTCATCAAATACCAGTTTCAGCATTAGGTCCTTCGGACAGCTCTTTAGTTGCAGGCAACATCAAGTCCCGTTATTGTTGTGTGGGCCTGTTAGTGTTCTGTTGACAAAACACATTTTAAAAAGGCAAAAAAAGTTTTTAATTACAAAGAAAAAAACATATACCCATTAGAGAAAAAAATTGTAGGCGATTTTGTAAAGTCTCCAATTAAGAGTCCATATAACAAGTCTGTTATGGAATACACAACAGTCTATATAGAGTCCATTCACTGAGGGCAGCCACCAAATTAGGAACAGAAGCAGGATTCAGCACAGCTGAAATAATAAAAGAAGGAGAGGCTCCTCTAATGGCATTCCACTGCATGGAACCGAACGGTTCGGCTCGCTTTTGTGCTTTTCCACTGCTGGTACCGCATGGAATGGTGTAGGAACGGTTCGGTATGGTACGGTACGGTGGCGCTTTTTCACTGCATGGAACCGAACGGTACGGCTCTCAAAAACAGTACCACCTCGATTGTGGTTCCAACAGGTACCATACCTGCTACCATATCCCACAATCCTTTGCATGCAGTCACTACTAGCCACTGATTGGTCAGAGAATACCACCCACCCCGTTGTTATCCCACCCACTTAACTTTAGTACTATTTTAGTGGAAAAGCAAACCATACCGTACCGTACTAAACCGTTCCAACCCCATACCATGCGGTATCAGCAGTGCAAAAGCAAACCGGGCCAAGCAGGGCCGAGTAGAGCCGAGCCGGTACTTGCAGTGGAAAAGTGCCATAAGTGTAGGAGTATGAATATAATTTAATAAAGACAATACAATGGCAACTCACAAAAGTATGGGGTAAGTAGGCACATAAGTAGAGGTGAATATCCCCAGGGGCTTTTCATCAGAAAGACGTGTCACTGTCCACCGGCTCCCGCCGTATGGTGGCATATATTACTGATGAAAGGCCCATGGAGGATATTCACCTCTACTTATGTGACCACTTACACCATACTTTTGTGAGTTACCATTGTATTGTTTTTTATTAAATGATATTCATACTCCTACACTTAGAGGTGCTTCTCCTTCTTGTATCCTCCTATAGGCTGCAGTATAACCTAATTGTCTTGAAACCCTGTGTCTCTCCACAAGCTTCAAGAAATGTTTTTTTACAGTGTTATTTTTTCTCTGTGTTAATTATTTACATTATAGAGAATTTTAACACTTGTATAGCACTGCAACTGAAGCAGTGCTATACAAGTATTAACATAAAATACAGCGCTAAAATGCTGTCCAAAGTCTATCTGGACATTATTAAAATAACAGAAATAACAAAAAAGTCCACTTTATTGACACCTCGATGTGCAACAGCAGGACAAAAACTTGGTGTGCAGACAGAAGACATGCACCTCCACCACATGGATCTTCGAGCCTCTTACCAGAAATTTAGATCACTGCTCTCACAGTGATCTAAAGAAGCCTTTAAAATCCAAAGGAATTTTACTAGCAGACATCCGGCTCCAGAATCTTCACATAAGATACATATGGGTGAAAGGTGTAGTAAGCAGTGTATTTTGCCCTTGCAGGAATCCCATGCGACAGATGGTACCAAAGAAAATAAAAGGACCAATGGTGCAATACGTCTTGAACATACAATTTATTACGATAGAAGTATAATGCACTCACCAAGAATGTATCTTTAAAAAATAATTTAATTCCCTAATCGTACGGCCAACATAATGAAGGCCACACGGGCAGGTAATCAGATAGACAACATTCTTCGTAGAGCAAGTGGCAAAACAATTGATATCGTATGAGATGTTGGTAACATTTTAGGAGAATTCAGTGTATTTTTTGTTCTTAAGTGTATTGATAGAACAGACTCCACACTTCCTACAAGGGAAATATCCATTTCTGTCGAAGAAGAAAGAAGGTTTCTTGGGAGGTTCAATCACGTTAGGGGCTATTTGTAATTTAATAGGGGGAGCACCTCTATAAATATGGATGGAACCTCTGGGATCAAAGGGCCCAGAATCCTGTCACTTCTCAAGATATTCCAGTGTCTGGACAAAATCTTTTTAATAAGTGACATTCAGTAAAGGCAGACAACACCCCCTGATGACGTAGGTTTCCACGAAACATGTAGGTGGAGTCCGTGTCTGCGTCTGACGTCACAAGCCGGAAGAGCTCCGATGCCGCTGCGGCAGCTGTATCACATCACTACACATTGTTTGAAAGTTTTTTAAGGCCTTTTTAAAGATACATTCTTGGTGAGTGCATTATACTTCTATCGTAATAAATTGTATGTTCAAGACGTATTGCACCATTGGTCCTTTTATTTTCTTTGGTACCATCTGTCGCATGGGATTCCTGCAAGGGCAAAATACACTGCTTACTACACCTTTCAGCCATATGTATCTTATGTGAAGATTCTGGAGCCAGATGTCTGCTAGTAAAATTCCTTTGGATTTTAAAGGCTTCTTTAGATCACTGTGAGAGCAGTGATCTAAATTTCTGGTAAGAGGCTCGCAGTCCCATGTGGTGGAGGTGCATGTCTTCTGTCTGCACACCAAGTTTTTGTCCTGCTGTTTCACATCGAGGTGTCAATAAAGTGTACTTTTTGTTGTTTCTTTTCTTTTAATAATTTCCAGATAGACTTTGGACTGCATTTTAGCGCTGCATTTTATTTCAATATTATTCTGTTTTATCTGGTAACTGCTGCTGGCTGCTATTTAATACTAGGACGCGCAGTTTTTCTTTTATTCCAGTGCTATACAAGTGTTAAACTAAACCTTGCACTGTTGTGCAGTCATGTTGGAACAGGAAGGGGTTATCCCCAAACTATTTGCACAAAGTTGGGAGCATGAAATTGTCCAAAATATCTTTGTATGCTGAAGACTTAAAAGTTCCCTTCACTAGGAATAATCCCCCCTCCACCAAATGATTTGGACCAGTGCAGAAAGCAAGGTCCATTAAGACATGGATGAGCGAGTTTAGGGTGGAGGAATATGACTGGAATATATATATATTTAATGACATTTAGCATTATAGTAATAAATACACACATGCATTATAGTAATAAATACAATTAGGCAAATTGATAAATCTGTACATTTTTAAAAAAGTTTAATCATTTTGTTTTCACAAAAATAATGAAATATGTTTTAACCTGCTCATTTGTTTCAGCAATATCATGTGGGGTTCCTAAGGCCCCTGCAAACGGA
The DNA here is from genome assembly GCF_965119305.1 of Pelophylax lessonae. Taxonomy (NCBI): domain Eukaryota; kingdom Metazoa; phylum Chordata; class Amphibia; order Anura; family Ranidae; genus Pelophylax; species Pelophylax lessonae. The sequence continues at coordinate 501,143,794 of NC_138772.1, read as the reverse complement.
GGCATACTGGCAACTGATTACTTAGTGGGTACAAGTGTCACTTATTTTTGCAGCGACGGATTTAAGTTATCATCTAAAGAGCTCACTACAGCTGTATGCCAGCCAGATGGCACATGGAGTAATCATAACAAAACACCTCGCTGTGTAGGTAAGCAAAAAACAGAACTTCATTCATTGGCTATATAAAGTTATAGTAAAGTTAATGTATGCAAGGTTCTTACTTAGGTCTCTCTAACTTAAATATTAATGGTGATGGAAAGAGGGAATAAAGGCAATTTATTTTTTTAATTCTTGCGTGGGTATAATATATATTTTTTTTTTTTATGTGGGAAAACTGTGGAAATAATGTCAACAGGTAACACACCAGATAGATACATCTAAATTGATTTAACAATTGTATTTCATAGAGTCATGGGTTCCACAGTTTGCACCCATGTGGAGCAAGAAGTCTAAAACAGCTGTTTACAAGATGGGATAAAAGACCCAGTATAATAAGGTTGTGTTTGTGCCATGCACAGAGCTGGATTTATTTTTAAGTGATAGTAAAGTCTCGTGTTTTTTTTTTTTTTCCAATAAAAAAAAAAAAAAACAAACATGTTATACTTATCTCCTCTGTGCAGTTGGTTTTGCACAGAGCAGTCAGGATCCTCCACTTCTCGGGTCCCTCTTTGGCCTCTCCCTCCCTCCCTCCCTTTGAGTGCCCCCACAGCGAGGAGCTTGCTATGGGGGAACCCGAGCCAAGTCACAGCTCCGTGTATCTATTCAGACACGGAACTACTGTTTGGACCTGCCTCCTCTCTCCTCATTGGCTAACTGACTTTGATTGACAACAGAAAGGGGGGGGGGGTTTCCTGAGTGTGCCAACATCCTATTTAGTCATGAAAAAGGGCGGCACTCCACACACTGGGAACAGATTTGCAGGATGCTACATCGCCTATACCTTCATCCCCTCCTCTGAAATACGTAATACCTCCATTCTTCTATTGTAGGGATTGGCTAACCTTTTAAAGGAATTCCACTCCTTTTTCCTATTCAAACTGGGGTACACAGTGGTGTAAATACGCACCATCTAATATTATTATATATAAAAAACAGAACGCTACTGTGATTTTCTATAGACAACATACCCCAACATACCACGTGGATTCTGCTTCCCTCTCTATTGAGATGTGCTATTCTTAGATTAATGGGCCGTGTACCTAGATTTACATTGCTGATTGGCCCTATTTTCTCCCTATGTCCGCCCCCCAGACTGTTTTGCTCGGGGATTGTAAGGACGCCACTCTCAAGAATATTGTACACCTACACCTTTACGGTCCTGAAGAAGCTTTGTGCAAAACTCATTGACCGTTGATCAGATGAGAACCTTATATCTATGCAATCATGATACGTATCAACTCAATCTTCTGATCTACATTGCATATGCAAGGTGTACACAACATATATTGTAAGGAGATCTTTATCTCCTGTGTGTTCCCTTTCTTTGTCAGCTGAGCCCCAATATAGGGCCTGTCCTCTCTTTTTATAAAACATGTTTTAAATAATTGTCTAATAAATTAGATTTTATGAAAAATTACTACTGATATGTGTCTCATGTTGTGCCCACTAAAGTCCACACAGATACATGGGCTTCATGTAAACATCTGTCCATTTTTTTTTTGTTTTTTGATTGACAGCAGCGGGAGCCAATGGCACCGCTGCTGTGTCTTAGCCAATGAGGAGGGGAGTCCCAGATGGCTGGATCGAGAGGGGTCTTAGGTAGGCATTAGTGGGGGCTGAGGGGGGCTTCTGCACACAGACATTTTTTTTATCTTAATGCATAGAATGTATTAAGATAAAAAAACCTTCTGACTTTACAACCATTTAAGGTGCAATAGGTGGGAGGGAACAAGGCAGAGGGACGGAGGAAGCCTTTCCCTTTGCACTTATTGGCCACACATTTAGTCCACATAGATACAGGGGTTTCATGTAAACATCTGTCCATTGTTTTTTGTTTTTTGATTGACAGCAGCGGGAGCCAATGGCACCGCTGCTGTGTCTTAGCCAATGAGGAGGGGAGTCCCGGATGGCTGAGACAGTCATGGAAAGCATTAGTGGGGGCTGAGGGGGGCTTCTGCACACATAGAATGCATTAAGATAAAATAACCTTCTGACTTTACAACTATTTAAGGTGCAATAGGTGGGAGCCTAAACAAGGCAGAGGGAAGGAGTCAGCCTTTCCCTTTCCACTTTTTGGCCACACATTTCCCATCATCACTAAAAAATAGGCATCTCATAAAAGCTTTTTTACACATTATTGCAATATTCAAAGTCAGGTTAGGACCAGGAAGTGTTTTATATAGTAAGGTTACCACTAATGAAAGGGTGTTACTTTTAGGGCACAACAATTTGTGTGCCTACAGGATCCAGTGATGAAAATCCTGTACACCTGCCCTTCGTGGTACACGGCCAGCCACCAGAGTATAAATGCATGGCTGCACCCACTATGCAAAAATGAAAAAAAAAATCCTGTTATTAGGTTCCTTGTGTCATCACCTACATTAACCTTACCTGTTTGAGTTTCCCCCTAGACCCACTTCATATAGTTTTGTTTGCAACGATAAACAATCTGAAGCAGCTGTGTGTAGGTGGAATAAATCATTTAAATATGGGCTGCATCTGTTCTATACCCTAGTGATTCTGGATGCACAGTAAGCCATGAAGCATACATTTTGCATGGCTCTACTCATTATCACAAAATAAGGAATGATGGCGTTTAAATTTGTGTTGGAAATAATGACATTTTTTTGTATTAAGAAGATATCCTGAACTTTTAAGAGAATCTTTCAAACCTTTACAGATATGGCATTGTGATTTATTTTTGGGTCACCTCACCAAACACTAAGGCCCCTTTCACACGGGCGATCCGATCCAATCTGCCTCTCAGTTTTTCAGGTGGACCTGATCAGACGCTCCATGCATCCCTATGGGGCAGTGGGTGTCAGCGGAGACATCTCTGCTGACACCCGCTACTCTCCGATCCGATCCTGTCCGTGAAATCGTATGGAAACCCTATTTTTCATCTGTCTTGAGGATCGGATAGGATAGGATCGGATGAGAACAAACAGGCAGTCCATTCTCATCCGATTCCCCCATAGAGGATAGCGGGGATCTGACAGCTCCATCTCTGCACACAGTGCAGAGACGGAGCTGTCATCCGTCTGCTCAGCGGGGATCGGCGGATCGATCCCCCGCTGAGCAGAACGGACTCCGTCGGGCGGTGCGCCCATGTGAAAGGGACCTAACCATCCAAAATGTCTAAAGAAAATTAATACAAATCTAATGGCAGAATTCTGTTTCTAAAGATATACAGTAATTTTATACTTTTGCCTTACTAATTTAAATTTTTAAATAACAGATTGAAATGTTATAGGCGTAGTTATCCTTTAAAGTTAAAGTGGAACTATAGGCAAAATTTATTTTCCACTTTGGATAGAGTAAGCGAGAGTTATAACCCCTGTATGTTTTTTTTTGCCATCTTTGCCCCATTGGGGAGATTTCCTTTCACTTCCTGTCCCATAACAAAACAGGAAATGAGAGGAAATCTCGGCTAATTAACCACTTTACCACCGGAGGATTTTGCTGTCTTACATCCAGGCCACTTTTTGCTATTCGGCACTGTGCGACTTTAACTGACAATTGCGTGGTCGTGCGACGCCGTACCCAAACGAAATTTACGTCCTTTTTTTCCCCACAAACAGAGCTTTCTTTTGGTGGTATTTGATCACCTGTGCGATTTTTACTTTTTGCGCTATAAGCAAAAAAAGAGCGTACATTTTAAAAAAATAACAATATTTTTCACATTTTTTTATATGAAATTCCCCCCCCCAAAAATGTAAAAATCAAACATTTTTTAAATTTTTGGCCAATTTGTTTTCTGCTACCTATGTTTGGTAAAAAAAAATCACAATGAGCGTATTTTGATTGGTTTGTGCAAAAGTTATTGCATTTACTAAGGGAAAGATTTCTGTCATTTTTCGTGTTTTTTTTTTAACGAGTAATGGCGGCGATCTGCGATTTTTTTTGCGGGACTGCGACATTGCGGCGGACAGATCGGACCCTTGACTGACATTTTTGACACTTTTGGGGGTACCAGTGACATTTTTATAGTAATCAGTGCTATAAATATGCACTGTTACTGTAAAAATGACACTGGCAGGGAAGGGGTTAATTTTAATGGAGAGGGAGGGGTTAATGTATGCCTGGTGCTTACTGACGTGTGTGGGGGGAGGTGACTGAGTGACACAGGGACAGATCGCATGTTCAGCTATGCTGAACCCTGCACTCTGTCACTGTTTGTCACTAAGGAGATCCGCCCGCTTTGTTTACACAAGCAGGCGGATCTCCAGACTCGATTCCCCGACGATGGGGGAAGAGCGGCGGTGATCATCGCACCCCCTTCCCTGGCCCGACTCCCGCTGTGACTGAAAACAGTGCGAGCGAGCGCTGCCCAGAAGGGGAGGAGTCCAGCGACGTAGGTCTACATTGCTGGACGGAATCGAGCCACTTTGCCGCAGTACAGTCAACGTGACTGGTCGGCAAGTGGTTAAGGGAATTTCTTGGGGATCCCCAAGTCACCAGAGCTAGTGTCCCCATTGGAAAATTTCCCCTCTATTACTTTCCTGGGGACAATGATAATGGTAAACAAGATACATAGAGAGGGTGAATTTCCCTATTGGGGACACAGACAGCCATACAAACTGACAGGTTTTCTAATCTCTCTCCATCCTATCCATAAATGTAAAAAAAGTTTTTCCTTTAGTTATACTTTAAACCCCGTCTCCTCAGCTTAGAAAAAACAAAATCATATTTGCATCCAATGACCTCACACTTTTCAATTAAAATTTGTATAAACCTACTGTTTTAATCCTACATGATTTTTATATAAATTGGCTCTGATTCAAAAGTATTATGTATGCACAGCTCAACATATTATAAGGTTTCCTTGCTTTCTTACATCACTTTTTTCCTACCCGAGGCTGCTTTGAACTGCACTGTGTATGCCTGACTGTCACAGTCTGATTAGGGTGATGCCAGCTTTCACTTGGCACTTTGTAAATTCTGTTCACCCACGGCAGTCAGTGGAAATTTTTTGGGCTATTGGAGGGATAGAGGACTCCTCAAAGTGAAGAGGTGGTGAAAGAAAGGCATTTTAAATTTTTATAATGAGGGTGCTTCAAATGTTTTAGAGGTAGGATTTAAGAATTTGATTCTTAAAAATAAAAAAATATTTAAGAGGTAGAATTTAAAGAATTGTATTCTTACATTATTAGACAACTGCATGAAATACAAAATAATTAGAGCTTAAGTGGGTCATTAATTGCACAAATTGGTTTGGTCACATTACATGATTTCATGGATGCTTGGGCTTCTAAACTGCTAACCTAATGAAAAGATGTAAGTTGTCTTAAAAGCACTAACATGCTCAAATGGGCCCTGCCTGATGAATCAGGTTCATAGTAATCCCTAACACTATTTCATTAAGCAGCCATTACTAAACTCTAGAAGGACCTACTTCCACAATGCACATCTTAGCTGTTAGTGAATCAAGTTGTTAATGTATCTTTCATCCCAGGTATTTTTCTTCGTATTAGCACCATTAGAAAAGGAGCTTTGCAATGTGAATAAGAGATGCAGAGCTGATAAAATGCAGCTCACGGTAAATGCATTAACCAGCATGTCAACTTTGCTTCCTAATTGGCTTCTCACACTTTAGATAAACCTTGAGTATTGAAAAAAAAACAAAAACTCAAAAATAGTTTTAAGCTTTTTTTTTTTTTTTTTTTTTTAGCTCTTAAAAAAACTTCTGAGAACCAAGTTTTATATGTTCTTTTGTTCATACGTAATTTTTTGTTTGATCTAACAAGTAAACATATTTTTTCACTGAAAGCATGAGTTTATTTAAAGTGGAACTAAACCCATCAATTTAACAGTTTAAAAAAAAGCAGTTACATTACTGGCATGCCGGGAATGCTAACTGTCACATTTGCTTGTGTTGTCATTTCTCAAACTGTCAAATCATCAAATGGCTGGTATCATAACTGATCACATGTGCAGTATCATGGCAGTTGCAGATCAAACAGAGGCTAAGATGGCAGCTTTCTTGGCTGAAAACAATAAGAGTGTTTAGTTCCGCTTTAACCGGTTGCCGACCGCCGCAAGTACATATACTGCGGCAGTAAGCCCCGGCCAGGCAAAGTGACATACCGGTACGTCACTAGCCTGTCACTTCCTTGTGAGCCAATAGAGGCCGAGCGCGCGCCCGCGGAGGCGTGCGCCCGCCCCGGCTCATTCCCTGGGAAGTCCGTGCGTGTGACCGGCAGACCCGATGTCCGCCGGTCACTCGCGATCGTCCGCCAAGAAGGGAGAAAGGCAGGCGGCTGATATAAACAAGCCGCCTGTTATTCTCCACTGTGTAGGAATGGTGATCATAAGGTTCTACTATGTAGGACCGTTGATCAGTGTTCCTACACCAGTAGCCATGTCCAATCACAGTAAGAAGCACGCCCCTAGGGACACACTTAACCCCTCCTTCCCCAATAAAGTTAATCCCTTCCCTGCCAGTGTCATTTTGCAGTAACAGTGCATATGTATAGCACTGATTACTGCATTAATCTTACTGGAAAACCCAAAATTGTCAAAAATGTCAGTCAAGGGTCCGATCTGTCCGCCGCAATGTCGCAGTCCCGCAAAATAAATCGCAGATCGCAGCCATTACGCGTTAAAAGAAAACACCAAAAATGTCAGAAGTCTTTCCCTTAGTTAGTAAACGCTATAACTTTTGCGCAAACCAATCAAAATACGCTTTTTGCGTTTTTTTTTACCAAATATATGTAGCAGAAAACAAATTGGCCAAAAATGTTAAAAAATTTAGATTTTTACATTTTTTGGGGGGAATTTCATATAAAAAAATGTGAAAAATATTGTTATTTTTGCAAAATTGACGCTCTTTTTTTGTTTATAGCGCAAAATGTAAAAATCGCACAGGTGATCAAATGCCACCAAAAGAAAGCTCTGTTTGTGGGAAAAAAATGACGTCAAATTCGTTTAGGTACAGCATAGCGCGACCGCGCAATTGTCCGTTAAAGTCACACAGTGCCGAATCGCAAAAAAAGCCCTGGTCAGGAAGGGAGTAAAATCTTCCGGGGCTTAAGTGGTTAAAGCGTAACTATACTCACCTTCAATTCAGCAATGTGCCATCCCGGCATTCCCTACTGACCAATGACCTCTTCAGGCAGCTGACTTCTGGGTCTCGATTTCCAGCTGCTGTCTCTTCCCGGGCCGAGGTGATGCCAGCTTTGGCATGGTGGAATTTGTGCACTTGCACACCTCACTGTACAGGGGCAGACAGGCAGGTAAGTAGCCTTAATGCAGATGAGACAAAACATGTCTCTTTTGCATTAAAAAGCCTTCCTGTTCACTCATATTTTATTTTTGACTAAATTTCAACTTTAAGGCGGAGTTCCACCCAAAAGTGAAAATTCTGCTTATATGCTTCCTCTCCACTCCTGTGCCACGTTTGGCACCTTTCAGGGGGGGGGACTGGTACCTGTTTTTGATATGTACCCTTCCCCAATGCTGGGAGACAATGCCCCAGCACCGTCCTTTGGAAATTCAGCCCCCCCTTCTCCTTCCTCCACCACCGGGCCAAATAGAAAGCACAGAGGGCTTTGCATATGCACAATAGGGAACTGCCTGTGAAGCTGAAATGCCAGTTTCCCTTACCTTGAATGGTGGCGGCAGCACCCGAGATCCGAACCGCAAATCGACTTTGGGTGCAAACATCGTGGGAACCCTGGAGAGGTACTGTAAGTCCTAGTATTAAAAGGCAGCAACTACAGTATTTGTAGCTGCTGACTTTTCGTTTTCTTTTGTGGGGGGGGGGCGGAACTCTTTTTTGTTGAGTGTCTACTTTGCCTACACAGGGGAAGGCAGCTCTCTTTATTGGGGGGATATAAAAGAGGCTGTTACAGTAACATAATGTCAAAAAATAAAACACACAAATACAGAATTTGAGTTTTGAATATCACTGCTGATTTTATTCAACCATTAAAAAAATTGAAATGTTAGACCAGTGTTCTAACATCACCAACCATACACTGATGCATGCAGCCATTACTGATGGTTTTAAATCCTTTATAGTTCAAATATTTCCAATAACCGGACATTTCAAATGCTCTACTCAGCTGAGGATGAACCTGGGTGGTGTGCCAGAAAATGAATGTATGCATGTGGAGTGGGCAGAGAGGGGTGGGGATAGACAGAATTCTGTAAACCAAGAGGCAGTTATGGCACTGTTGGTTGGGATTTCAGTGCCACAAAGGCACTGTGTTGTCAAAACAAATGAGAAGTGAAGAACTCACTTTTTTTGACAGATCAGCTTTTTATTTCTGCATGTGTTTTTTAAAGGGGTTAAACATGGAGCTATGTGCACGAATTCCAGGGTTGTACTGAATATGTTATTTTAACCTCTTAGCCCCCTTTAAGAGGTTTATGACACTGGGAGACGGGGAGGGGCTTAAGATCATGTGGCCACTGCGATTGGCTGTTACGACCGTCAAATGGTCCGAAAACCCATTTGCAAGGGCGCACGCTCTCGGCACAGTTGTATTGGGAGCAATTCTCGCAAATATTCGGCCCCTCAGCTTTAGGGACCAGGCGCAGAGAGACCGCATATTTGCGTACATCCAACGCCAAGGGGTTAATTCATTTTCTTCTGGCATTTACTTAAACAGCTACTACTATTGGCCACCAGTTTGGCCAATAAACCTGTTACATAAAACGTATGAGTGAACTGGTGAAAAATAAAATTCAATATCTGCAAAGTTGGTGAAAAAGGCAGCACACAGACCTGTCTGCAATGTAACCCTTTATTTGCTTTATTCTGGCCCTCTTTATTAGTCCCATATTACTACTCTGGTTCATCAAACCTTTATGTGACCATTTACCTACTCTAGGCTCTTGGTCTTGGGCTGAGACTCTTTGATGCCTTCAAGTAGATTGTTAAAGCAACAAGCCTGATTCTTCTCCTTGTAAAGACAGAAACAGTGTACAGCTAGTTGGCTGCCTCATGCAGTACAATGTGATCAATCCCAGTATTCACTTTCTAAAGACTTGGCCGTTTGATAATGAATTCACTTTCTGAAGGAGAGTGAGAAGGAACAAATTTACAGAATGACCCCCAGGAATCCTTTGTATAACTGGTAGAACTACTTCCATTTTTGATCATGATCCAGGCTATAAAGGGAATCTAATTGACTGCTGCCATTTGAACTATGTTCTGGTGTTCAATCCCTGGATTTTAAAAGTCCAGTCCACTTACAAAGTAATATTTCAACACTAGCTGGAGTTTAGGGGTAAAGTCAACCACCTTGGAGTCTCACACCTCATTTTCCATACTATACAATTAATTTAAAATGAATAAGAAGGGCCCCCTCATAATTTAGAATTGAAAGCCCACATGCAGAGATATTACTGCTGGAACCCCCATTAATATAAGAAACAAAAAAAGTGTAAATCTGTGTGAAGTCCCCCAAAAGAACTCTTCAGCATCTACCAAAAACGTGTTTTAGTCATATAGAGTCAGATAGAAGAGAACTGATAATAATCGCTAAACAGAAAGATACAGCATCAAAAGCACTTCCCCTAGTAGACTGTGGACAAATTACAACATTTTTTTACTGCCTTTGCCTTTATGTCCCAATGTGACTGTGCACATCACTTCTTATCTTGGTGTCACTGTAACAGGAGATAGGGGTAAATCTCCAAAATGGGGTCACACAAGTGAAAACCCAATAGAGAATGTAAATGTACTACACTCTATTAAACACTCTAAAAATACTGTATTTTCTGGCGTATAAGACTGCTTTTGAACCTCAAAAAAATCCCCCAAAAATGGGGGGGGGTCGTCTTATACGCCGAGTATAATATCTCCAAGGTAACCTAAGTATAAGTATTACCGGTAGATGTAATCTCTCAAGACGCTGGCTGTGTGGGAATCCTGTACCGGTATACTGTATGTACCGTAGCTTCGGCTACATACAGTGTACCCACTGAGCCAATCAGGGACAGCGATGTATTCTATTATTGAATGCAAAGCCTGCTCGGATTGGTGGGGTAACATCAGCCCGCCTCTCTGACTCTGCCATGTATTACAGTACTTGGGGTACCTTGGAGATCTATGAGAAATCTGATGTTTTTCAATGGTGTTGCCTTGCTTCGGAAGGGGGGTCTTATACTGCGAGTATAGCCCAAAACCTATGTTTTAACTTGAAAATTAGGGGGGGTCGTCTTATACGCCAGTCGTCTTATACGCCGGAAAATTTTGGTTTGAGTTTAGAAAACAAAATTCGTTTTAAGTTGATTTTTAAACAAATATGTTATTCTTTATTTTACTCTTTATATACAAATGTATTTTTACCATAATTTCAGATGTGCTCCTACACCATGCCCCACACTATGGGGTTGATTTACTAAAGGCAAATAGACTGTGCATTTTTGCAAGTGAAGTTGCTCCAAAGCTTAGTAAATGAGGTAAATGTAATCTAAATATTAAACAGCGCTAGCATAAAACCTAATACAAATATATACTAAAAATAATATAAAAGATGATGTGCAATGTGATAAAAAATATTAACCACATCAATTTAAAGTAAGTACAATAAATGTGATAAAGTGAGTCCAGTCATATGAATTAACCAATAAAGTGCAAAGTGCTCCATTTTCTTTTTCTGTAAAAGAAAAGATGCCTATACTTACCTATAATGAAGCAGCTCCGGTCTGGTCACATGATCAGGGTCCCAAACATGGGTTTCAGTGTAGAGAACAGGCAGCAATAACAGCTGCAGGCCCTGGGTGATACCATTGTCTACTGTTCCTCTACACTAACGTCGGCACTGGAAGCCAGTCATGGGACCAGACTGGAGTAGCTTCAGAATAGGTTAATATCAACATATTTCCTTTTTCAAGATAATTTTAGAATGGGGGTGACAGTAGATTTAGCCATAGTTAGGGTTTGACTGAAATATTACTTTAACTCTCATGCCTGGCATGACACTAAACATACCCATAAGCTAGAATCGGTCCTCAAAAGTCCGCTGGGAGACCCATACTTACACGAGTGTCAATCTGAACAGTCCCCCACAGTGCATGCATCATAAAGCAGTGCCATAACATCAGAGGGAGAAATCAATCAAAACTTCAATTTGTTTTTTACAGTTATGGGATTGGTTGTAGCTTAGCATGTTACAGGGACACGTTAATGAATATGAGTTTAACCACTTCAGCCCCAGAAGATTTTACCCCCTTCCTGACCAGGCCCTATTTTGCGATTCAGCAAAGTGTTATTTTAACAGACAATTGCGCGGTCGTGCGACACTGTACCCAAACAAAATTTACATCCTTTTTTCCCCACAAATAGAGCTTTCTTTTGGTGGTATTTGATCACCTGTGTGATTTTTAATTTTTGCGCTATAAACAAAAAAATAGCAACAATTTTGAAAAAAAAAATTTCCACATTCTGCTATATAACATTCCCAAAAAAAATTAAAAATGAAAATGTTTTAACATTTTAGGCGAATTTGTTTTCTGCTAAATATTTTTGGTAAAAAAAACGCAATAAGCGTATTTTGATTGGCTTGCGCAAAAGTTATCTCATTTACTAACTAGGGGAAAGATTTATGTCATTTTTTTTTTACTACTAATGGCGACGATCTGCAATTTTTGTAGGACTGCGACATTGCGGCGGACAGATTGGACTCCTAACTGACATTTTTGACACTTTTGGGGGGACCAGTGACATTACTATAGTAATCAGTGCTATAAATATGCACTGTTACTGTAATAAAAACACTGGCAGGGAAGGGGTTAACCCTATGGGTGATCAATGGGTTAAATGTATGCCTCATGCTTACTGACATGTAGGGGGTGGGGGTTCTGTGACAGGGAAAGAGATCGAAGGTTCAACTATGCTGAATCCTGTGATCTCCTCCTGTCTGTCACTGAGAAGATCCGCCTGCTATGTTTACATAAGCAGGCGGGTCTTCTCACAGTTTCCCCGACAATCAGGGAAGGGAGGCGGCAATTGCCGCCTCTCCTCCTCCAGCCTGACTCCCGATGTGCCTAAACAGAGTGGGAGCGTGCCTCTGGCGGCGTGCGTGCGCCACCAAAATCACTAGGAGTCCAGTAACGTAGGTCTACATCGCTGGACCCAGGGAAGCCGCACGGAAGCAGTAGGATTACTGTGAGCAGTCGGCAAGTGGTTAATGAGTTTCTAAGTATGAGAGATTGAGAACAATAACACCAAAGTTACCATACCTGCTCCCCATTCACACTTGAGATCTTGTAACACTAATGAGTCACATAACACCGGGGAGAGAAAATGGCTAATTGGGCCCAATTTGGACATTTTCACTTAGGGTTGTACTCACTTTTGTTGCCAGCAGTTTAGACATTGCTATACAAGCTATACACTCACTACTTTACATTGTAGCAAAGTGTAATTTCTTCAGTGTTGTCACATGAAAAGTTTGATGTTGATGCTATATTTTATTTCCAAAGTCTGTGTTTTATTAGGGAAAACAATAATACCTTTAACTATTTTTTTTTATTAAATATTTTAGGTTGCAATAAGGTTTTAGTATGGGGGGGTTGCTTTATTTTTTTAATTACCATCATTATTTCTAGTTGTATTTGGTAGCTCATGTTCTCTGCAATTGTTTAACTGTAATTTTCAGTAATTTGTTATTCCTGGATTAATTAGCTGAACCAGGAGCATTCTTGTTTTTTGTTACTGAAAAATGTTTTTTATTCTTTTGAAGTTGTAACTTGCCCCAGCATCAATTCTTTCACCTTGGAACACGGAAGGTGGCGGATTGTCAATGGATCTCACTATGAATACAAGACAAAAGTTGTCTTCAGCTGTGATCCTGGCTACTTCCGTTTGGGACCGGCTTCTATTCAGTGTCTTGCCAATGGGACTTGGAGTTGGAGAAATGAGCGACCTCACTGCCAGAGTATGTATAGAAGAATAATGAATTCACATACACAAACAAGGAACATCAAGCGCAGCCATGAGACAAATATCCACAGCTGTGCTGAGTCATTTAAAATACATTTATGTATTAAAGGCATTCAGAAGCAGCAATTGCAATAAACAACATTTTATTAGAATAATTAGAGATAAATGTATTGTGCTGACATTGTGCTGACTTTGAGTTTTCCAAATATTAAATGTAGTGTCTTCGCATTTTACAATGCTGTCTTTGAAGCAGTCAAGCTGATTTGGAATTCCATGGATAACCTTTATTGACCTTGGAAAGCACCTAGAAAGAGCTTCAGATCATTCAACTGTAACATCTAAAAAGCCAACACACAGCACATGTCTGCAGAACTGTAAAAATAGCACAGTACATCATTTATACAAACCATATTTATTTATGTATTTGTTTATTTGTTTTTAATTCATTTAAACTGTGCAACCTATCATTTCTTTTTTCTAATTCTAACTGCACAATTTTACATTGTAAAAAGCTGCTACCAGTGTGTGTTAAGAATTGATGGTTGTGTAATATGCCCTGTTATGCTAAAAGGGCAGGTTAAATGTACTGACCCCCACGATCCAGACTGGCAGTCAGGCAGTTGACATTAGTCAGAAAGGCTGGCCTCTTTGAAAGTACATGCTTGGCTTGGCTTCTGTGGGTTTTATTCTTCTTTTACATGGTTAGGTACTGAGTTGTCAGTTGTCATGGCTTTACCAAGCTTAGCAAACTATGAGCCCATGTCTACAATTGGGCCTTAGTGATCTGTGTGGAGGTGGCTTCTTTTCACTCCTATTGTGATTATATAAACCTAAGTGCCAATGGGCCCCCACACCGTAAAGCGCTGCACAAACTGTTGGCGCAATATAAATCCTGTATAATATTAAGAATAAGTCTAACTGGCCTCAATTGTAAGCTAAAGAGCAAGCTAATCAATAAATGGCCAACTATGCACGATAAGCATTGTTAACCACTTGCCGACCGCCGCACGACTATCTACGGCGGCGGTCAGCCCCTCACAGGCAAAGTGACGTAGGGCTACGTCACTAGCTTGTGAGGGTCTAGGGAGCGAGCGCGCGCCGCCGGAGGCGCGCTCCCGCTCCCGCGTGGTCACGGACCCCCCCGTGCGTGTGACCGGCGGACCCGATGTCCGCCGGCCACTCTGCGATCGGCGGGGGAGAGGGAGAAAGTCAGGCAGCTTGTGTAAACAAGCCGCCTGTCATTCTCCCCTCTGTATGAGAGATGATCATATGGATCTACTATGTAGATCCGTTGATCACTCTGCATACAGCTGAAGCCACAGCCAATCACAGTTAGAATCACGTCCCTAGGGACACATACAGCCCCTCCCTCTCAAATAAAGTTAACCCCTTCACTACCAGTGTATTTTTACAGTAACAGTGCATATATATAGCACTGATTACTGTAGAAATGTCACTGGTAACCCCAAAAGTGTCAAAAATGTCAGTCAAGGGTCCGATCTGTCCGCCGCAATGTCGCAGTACCGCAAAAAAAATCGCAGATCGCCGCCATTACCCGTTAAAAAAAAAAATGACAAAAATCTTTCCCTTAGTTAGTAAACGCAATAACTTTTGCGCAAACCAATCAAAATACGCTTTTTGTGATTTTTTTTACCAAACATAGGTAGCATAAAACAAATTGGCCAAAAATGTTAAAAAATTTTGATTTTTACATTTTTTTGGGGGGAATTTCATATAAAAAAAAGGGAAAAATATTGCTATTTTTGCAAAATTTACGCTCTTTTTTGTTTATAGCACGTGATCAAAAAATCGCACAGGTGATCAAATACCGCCAAAAGAAAGCTCTGTTTGTGGGAAAAAAAGGACGTCAAATTCGTTTAGGTACAGCGTCGCACGACCGCGCAATTGTCCGTTAAAGTCACGCAGTGCCGAATCGCAAAATACCCCCTGGTCAGGAAGGGGGTAAAATCTTCCGGGGCTTAAGTGGTTAAAGATGAAACTAATAAAAAAGAAGGAAGTGAATTTGTATATTTATCCCAACATGCCAATACTCCCAGATCCAAAGTTGGGCTGAGTTAGATCCCACTCACCACAAAATAGTCTCCTCCCCATCAATTAATACTTTACTTGAATAAGAGTAAATAGGGGTAGGGAATATGGCACTGCCAGAAAGGTATTGAATAGTGAAGCAAATGGACTCTATCCAGAGAATAGTATATAAATAAATAATCTGCTATATGCCCACAAATAAATTAGTCAAGAAAATATGCAAATAAATAATACAATGGAAAAGATATGTAAAAATACTACAACTGAAAATATATATGCATCCAATAAAACGCTAGCGTATATATAATATAAATAAATAAATATAGCAGTGATATGATCATGAAGTGCTTGGTAACATAGCCTGATAAATAAAGTGATCCAATGCCATAAAGTGCAAACAAATATAGTAGTAACTATAGTGGCTAAAGGAGGTGAAAATAAATATATAAAAAAAAAATATATATATATATATATATATATATATATATATATATATATATATATATAAAAGAAGGGGGGTAATGGTAATCAAATATATATATATATATATATATATATATGTATGTATATACCCCTGTATATACCCCTGCCTAGTGTGGGGTTAGGCACTCTGGTTAATGCAATCTATTTTATAACCACCCTGGGCACCCTCCTTTAATAAGAAGATTAATAAGAAGATTCTTGGCATTGCCACATGAAGATTGAACACGATCATCTATGGACAATAATTTAGGATATATGCACTGAGCATTGGATCACTTTCACTGTGCAACCCCTTACTTATATAGTCCACTTCACACTTTATTTCCACTATTCATCTCCACCATATCACTGCACTTATCACTCTATATCATTTACCACTGCATATATCTTATATAATATTTATATTATTTATAATTTATTTATTATTTATATTTGTGTCTCCAATTTTTGATTACCGTTGCCCCTCCTTCATATACACATATATATATATATATATATATATATATATATATATATAAGAAGGGGGGCGATGGTAATCAAAAATTGGAGACACAAATATATATATATTTATTTATTTATTTATTTTTATATATATTTATTTTCACCTCCGTTAGCCACTATAGTTGCTACTATATTTGTTTGCACTTTATGCCACTGGATCACTTTATTTATCAGGTTATGTTACCAAGCACTTTATGATCATATCACTGCTATATTTATCTATATTATATATACGCTAGCGTTTCATTGGATGCATATATATTTTCAGTTGTAGTATTTTTACATATCTTTTCTATTTTATTATTTTTTTTTTGCTTAGTCCATATTTTCTTAACTAATTTATTTGTGGGCATATAGCAAATTATTTATTTATATACTATTCTCTGGATACACTAGAGTCCATTTGCTTCACAATTCAATACCTATCTGGCAGCGCCATATTCCCTACCCCTATTTACTCTTATTCTTGATATAGCCTTTTGGCTATATTCCAGGGAGGCCGCAGCCTTTCTCCCCCTTCCCTCGATTTCCGTAGCGCGGGATCTTCTTACACAAATACTTAACTTGCCTTCACTGCCCTGCCACTCTGTGAAGCCACTGAGACTGAAGAAGTACATTCTCTAGTCAGGCCCCGATGTGACAGGACTGAGTGGATCATTTAGCAGCAGTGCTGTCACATGAGAAGAAAGGGAATATGTCACATACTCCAGATGGAGGAATACAGAGCAGCAAGAGTATGGATGAGAGGTACAGTATGTGTTGTTGGTGAATAAATACAACAAAGTAAACCTGGTGTTTTGCCATGGCAAAGAACAAGAATGAATTGGATTATGAGCTTAATGTCTATAATGGTATATTCCTCTAAAGCCATGAATGCAATGCAGTGGAACTGAAATATGAATGTGTTGAATGGATGGGTCAATGAATGAATGACTGAAAGTATTGTTCATATGTTTTGTTCTTTGTTTTAGTCCACACTAATCACTAAAAGGTTTTATTTTTCTATTTTAGTTACATCCTGTGGAGATCTCCCTATACCACCCAATGGGAAAAAAATTGGAACTCAGGCAACATTTAGCTCCACAGCAATATTTACATGTGACACCGGTTACATGTTAGTTGGGTCGGTTGTGCGAGAATGCTTATCTTCTGGACTTTGGAGTGGGACAGAGACTAGGTGCTTAGGTAATATATTATTTTCTTTTTCCACTTCTCTTTACCAGTTTTTCATGACTTATCACTTTCTTTTTATAGAGAAAGAAAATCTTTTGTTAAAAGCACAAATTTTGTAATGCTGAAATCAATGGGAATTTTAAACAGCTTGAAGAAAGTTAATGCAGCTTAGAAGGAAGTCAACTGCTGATCACATTCACCTGCCAATGAACTCTGGGTGATCTCAGAAGTCACTCAAAATGATCTCAAAGGCAGGATGAAAGCACTGGAAAACACACTTGCATTTGCCAGTCAACACAGCCCCTTAACCTCCCTGGCGATATGATTATGTCAGGAATTATATACCAAAAGCGGTACAATTTTTTTCATGGGAATTTGGCGTATGTATTATACGCCTACAATTCTTAGTAATTACTGACTTAAACCTGACCAAAACAAGAGTCTCGTAGACATCCCAGATGTGATAAATTTGAAACACAAACACATGAATTATCGAATCAATAATATAATTTTATTATATAATATATAATATATATAATAAAATGATATTATTGATTAGATTATAATTCATGCATTATATATTATATATATATATATATATATATATATATATATATATATATATATATATATATATATATGTGTGTGTGTGTATATACACGCATGAATTATAGTCGAATCAATAATATAATATTATATATATATATATATATGCACACACACACATATATATATATATATACATATGTATATACGTATATATATATATATATATATATATATATATATATATATATACATATATATATATATACATGTTAATATATATACATATATATATATATATATATATATATATATATATATATATATATATATATATATATATATATATATATATATATATATATATATATATATATATATATATATATATATATATATATATATATATATATATATATATATATATATATATATATATATATATATATATATATATATGTGTGTGAGTATATATATATATATATATATATACATACATACATATGTACACATATATACACATATATACATATATATATATATATATATATATATTAATATAAAATGTGTTATGTGTTTGTGTTTTGTGCAACGTTTTGAATTTCCCTCCCTAGTTCCTCTCCCATGCAGCATTGCTGCTGCAGGGAATGGAACTAGGAAGTCATCACACCGACGGAGGACAGACGAGCAGCGGGACTCTCGGCTGGCGGTCACAGCAATGAGAGATCATCGCTGGATCGCCAGGAGAAGGTAAGAGACACCGCTGCGCTCTCTGCACCTCCACCCCGAGCGTGACTCGGGGATACCGATCCTGGACTAAAAAATCCACCCCGAGTTACCGCCAGGGAGGTTAAGCTGACAACACATGTTATAATCTGATTATCCTTTCGATTTACCAACAATGGGTGCAGCACTAGATAGATACATATATATATATATATTTATATATATACATAGAACATCACACTACTATTTTGTCAGTAAAAATAAAAGAATGAGCAGGGGTATCTCTTATCCATTCATGTGGTGGGGGGAGGGTGCGATATCCGGGGGAGCCTCTCAATGCTAAAGGGGGCTTCCAGATTCTGATAAGCCCTCCACCTGCAGACCCTAACAACTACCTGGCCAGGGTTGTGAAGAAGAGGCCTTTGTCCTCATCAATATGGGTCACACCCCCCCCCCCCTCGGTAGGGTATTTTATCCATGTTGGCAGCATGTGGCTTTCTATTTGTCAGGAGGGGGGGCTCACATTTGTCCCACACCTTTTCTGCCAGCCAAACTGAGTGTTCATTTAGAGGTCTAGTATGAATTATGGGAGGGACCCTGTGCCATAATTTTTTATGGGGTCCCCCAATACCATTTATACCAGACTGTCATCAGGGATACTGGCCTTGTATAGATAAAGGGACTCTCTGGCTACTTTGCTTACAATTAGATTGAAGCAGATAGAAGCTGTCATTTACTGGCCATTTTAACAGGTAATATATTATTTTTTGTTTCCTTTTTCCACTTCTCTTTACCAGTTTTCCATGACTTACCAGCTCTCTCTAGAAGCTGTCATTTACTGGCCATTTAAACAGAGTTAGTTTTTTCCTTTTCAATGTCAGTTTTGCTGTAGTAGGTTGTATACATTGTACAGATGCACCACTTCCCAGACAAGTTAAGGGCTTCCTCAAGGCATGTGATTTAAAGGCATTTTGCATTTTTAATGTTGCCCTTTAAGCATTATAAAAATAGCTGCTCCCTGCCAAATTAGTTTTTTTTGTACATGTTTCCCAGGGCACTGCCCAGTCCCCCCATGCCATTTGTTTGCATATTAACCTAAAAAATAGCCACTACTGTTTTTTTGTTAACATTTGGCTCTTATTGACTTTAAGCTGGTTCAAATTTGACACCCAAACTTCAGTTAAGTTCAGCAAACCTGCCACAAATTGAAACCAGGTATCATCATCAATAATTGTAACATGTAGGCTACCTTTCCGAAATTGCATGGCAAAAGACA
Organism: Pelophylax lessonae; assembly: GCF_965119305.1. Lineage (NCBI taxonomy): Eukaryota > Metazoa > Chordata > Amphibia > Anura > Ranidae > Pelophylax > Pelophylax lessonae. Next base: position 501,123,983 of record NC_138772.1, on the reverse strand, counting down.
CATTGGGAATGATTAACTAAGACTGGAGGGTGCAAAATCTGGGTTAGCTTTGCATGGTGACCTATCAGTTTCTAACTTTAGGTTGTTCAATTAACCTTTGACCAGATTTTTCACTCTCCAGTTTTGGTAAAAACAACTCCATTGGGATTCCCTTGCTCATTTCTTTACTTTGTGTTATATTTCTTCCAAATTTCTAGTGTGGGAACACAATGTTCAAGCAAGTAAAATGTCTGAAAACCTGAAGTGTAGAAATGTGTGCATGCTGGCAAATTTTGTTCCCCATGGTATTGTGTTAGAGGATATAATACATAGTGTAGTAGTGAGTCCTACACTAGACCATTACACACAGACAATTTACTGGATAATTAAAGTAGCTGATGTGGGTGATAGAATTATACAGCTCCGGCTTGCAGATATTTGGCAAACTACAACTGGTTAAGCAGGACCTGGGTCCCCATCAATCATTAAATCCAAATAATAGACTATAGGCAAATATAACGTGAAACAACAACAATTAAACAAATGATGCTCAAATAAACAATTATGCGGCCTATTTATAAAGTAGTCATATCTTATGTTTATTTGGCATTTATCTATTTGTATTTTATGGAATTCATCATTCGTTTTCAGATGATTTGTCCTGTTTTCAAAATAAATTCACTCTATTTTCCCATCAGTTTCAAAGCAGAATCACCCATTTCATTTAACAAGATTCACCTATCAGCAGTCTTATAAAACATGATAGAGAGATTCCAATAACAAACAAAACATACCAATTTAGCTATCGTTTTCATGAGGATTTGCCCTGTTGCCCATAATTTTCAGAAGAAATATATAAAATAATACAAATATTCAAAATATTTTAAAAAATAAAATGTCCTTACAAAAATATAAAATCGAAGGGATATTAATGGAAGATGTTTTTTATCTTGCTTTTTATCAAACAGCATATATTGTATATGATATAACAGGCATTCCACGTAAATTTCACAATATAAAACAAGTATTCATTCATAAAATTTGAGCTGAATATAAATGACCCACTTCCCACTTTAGCTGCAGAATAGTAATAGGTGAATTGGGATGATATGCTTTTGCACTGTCCTCATTTTTTAGTTCACTTAAGTACGAGTTCACGGTAACGTTGCAGTGAGCATTGCTAAGATGGCCTGAAGGTGGATAAGAAGGTAGAAAATGTGCCAGGGCTTAAAAAATGAATCAGCTGCTCTCTCCTTTTTTCTGCAAAAAGCGGAGAATCAAAGCCAACCGTTTAGAGTTAGCAAGATATACTATATATATAACATAGTTTCAACCAATTTTCATTAGCTGAGACATAGACATTGCTACGAATAGGTAATCTATGTAAGCATGAGCTATTTTAAATCTCTCTTGCCAGTTTAAATCATCATACTGTAAAATCTTGAACTGTTTGATTTGACTTTTGGTAAGTAATTCTCCAACAGTAATCTGAAATGACCGTACTGTACTAAGATAACTTCTATATATGTACAAGAAACCTCTTGCCTTTTGTTGTAGCTGGTCACTGTGGTACACCAGAATTAATCGTGAATGGTCAAGTCATCGGAGAGAACTATGGATATCGAGACACTGTTGTTTATCAATGCAGCCCTGGTTTTCGCTTGATTGGGTCATCAGTGCGAATTTGCCAACAGGATCACAACTGGTCAGGGCAGTTGCCTTCTTGTGTGCGTAAGTAGACTTCTCACTCATTTATGTGTAGTATATTTAAACTTCAATATGCTAAATGTTGAATAAAAAAACTCCACCATGCACTATATATTTCTAAACTGGTTACTATGGGGGAAATTTACTAAAACTGGAGCGTGAAAAACCTTGTGAAGCTCTACATAGTAACCAAGCAGCTGCCAGGTTTTATTGTCAAAGCTTAATTGAACAAGCTGAGGTTAGAAGCGGATTGGCTACCATGCACAGCTGCACCAGATTCTGAGTGCTTCAGTTTTAGTAAATCTTCCCATAGTCCCAGTTAAGTTTCAATAAAACTACACAACTATCTTATAATAAGTTCTGTTCTGTCTTCCTTCATTCATTTCTGAACAGCTGATTATTAAACACTTTGCACTGAACATAACAACTAATGTCACCTTACTGGTTTTATTTTAGGTTTAAAGTGAATACATGGTGAAATGTGCTAATTAAAATATGTGTGGCGGAGATGACAGCTGTCACTACATACCTTTATATTCCTGATTTAAAAGTGTAGCATCACCCACAACCCATCCCAAAGCAACTATGGAAATGAAACATCAAAACAAGCTTATGGTTTCTTTTTACAGAACTACTTCTCCCTTGTGTCAATTACAAAGCCTGATGACTGGTTGCTGAGGAACAGGTCTATCGATGTGCGATGAGGGTGGGGAAGTGTCTACTTTCCACAACTGGAGAGTTGAGATTGTTATATACAGTGCTGTATTTTGGCCTAGGCCAACAAGGCCCAGGCCTAGGGTGGCACATTGCAGGGGGGCAGCAAAAAAGCCGCCCCCCTCCGCCTGAGACTCTATTGGTCACTGGTTGCTAGAGCCGCCTCTCTCACCCCCCTCTCATTCACCCCCTCTCTTTCTGTCTCACCCCTCCTCTCTCTCTTCCACCCCCTCTCTCTCACCCTCTCTCTCTTTCTCTCTCATCCCCCCTCTCTCTATTATCACCCTCTCTCTCTCACTCTTTGATTCCCCTCTCTCTCTCACCCACCTCCTCTCACCCCCTCCCCACTCTCGTGAGATCTCAGGGGTTCATGCTGGGACATGTAATCCTTCAATTTTGGAGGGAGTCAAATCCATTAAAAAGGGAGTGGGGACAAATTTACATGGGGGGGGGGGGGGCGCCCAATTTTAGTCTTGCCTAGGGCAGCACAAAACCAAAATGCACCACTGGTTATATAGTTAGCCCAGTTAGAAAAGACACATCTAGTTCAGCACAGAGGCATGGACTTCACAGTGGTGTAGTGGTTAGCACTTTTGCCTAGCAGCAAAACTGTTGCTGATTCAAATCCCACCATGACACTACCTGCCTGGAGTTTGCATGTTCTCCCTGTGCCTCAGTGGGTTTCCCCTCACACTCCAAAGACATGCTGGAAGGTAATTGGATCCTGTCTAAATTGGCCCAAGTATGTGTATGTATGAATGTGAGTAAAGCTGGATATACACAATACAATTTTCTTTAGATTTTTTCATTTAGATTTACCAAAATCATATAATATGAGGTCAACCCTAAACACTTTCAATTTGTTTGCAATCAGGCAGGCCCTTGCACTACATGGTTGAAGTTAAATCTAAAGGAAATCCAACAACAAAAGTTGTATAGTGTGTATCCAGCTTTAAGGACCTTAGATTGTAAGCTCCTAGAGGGCAGCGACTGATGTGAATGTATATGTAAAGTGCTGCATAAACTAATAGTGCTATATACAGTAAGTACCTTAAAGCAGTGGTCCTCAACTCCGGTCCTCAGGGCCCACTAACAGGCCAGATTTTAAGTATTACCTTGGGGAGATGCAGACTAGAGTACTAGAGCAGCAAAATTATATCACCTGGGATGTATTTTAGTTATCTTGCAAACCTGGCCTGTTAGTGGGCCCTGAGGACCAGGGTTGAGGACCATTGCCTTAAAGGAGTTGTAAAGTCTCATGATTTTCACCTTAATGCAAGAAACGTTTGTGCTTTAGCTGCCCCCCAGTCCCCCTCCCCTATTTTCTTATCTGAACCCAATCGTTCAAGAGACCAGCGGCCCTCATTAAATAGATTGATAGCAGCAGGTACCATTGGCTCCCACTGCTGTCAATCAAATCGAGTGATACGGGAGTCGGGGGCAGGGCCAAGTCCTGCTTTCTGTGTCAATGGACGCAGCAGCAGGACTCGTGAGATGGAAAGCGGATCTGCGTGGGGGCACCCGATCAAGAGGAGGAGCCAGGCAGCCCAGAAAAGGAGGATCGGGGCTGCTCTGCAGGTAAGTATAACATGTTTGTTATTTAAACAAACCTCTACAATCACTTTAAATAAATAAATATATTACCCTATACCCACGGTTAATCCATAGGAAAGCAAACCTCCCCTAAAAGCATGGTTCAATTTGTTCCAGTGGGGGAAAATGTGTCTTCCTGATCCCCCCAAAGGAATCTGATTTTTCAACAACAATCTCTGGTGTTATTTGTTGAGGTAGGGGCTCTAGTTTGCTCAGCACTGTCATATCGGGAAAGTGAAGGTGCTGGCAGCAATGTGCATTTTAATTCATAATTTCTGTTTCTGCAACAGGTTTGCTTTAAAGCAGTAGTAAACTCTTCTTTTAAACTTGTATCTACAGGTAAGCATATAATAAAAGTTACCTATAGGTAAAGTGAATATCTCCTAAACATGCGTTTAGGAGAGATTCACATTGGCTCCAACTGATTCCCTGTTCATGCGCAGTGGTCTCTGCATTAAGGGCAAACTGAGCTGTCATGGCACCCTCTGCCATGATTGTGAAGTCATCGCATCCAGGCCATTCAAACACCTGGGGAGCACAAACCCAGATGGAAGACCCAAGATACAAACACCTGCAGCATTCACAGCTTGCTGCTGGAGAGCTTCGTTTAAAAGGCATGTCACATTAGTGTGTTGGCCTACAGGGGTCCCGGCTGGGTTTTTTTTTAACAGAGTTTACTACCACTTTAAATTCACCTCACTGCACCATTGTGAATTATTGCATTTCAATTGCATGATTATGGATATTGGACATTGCTACTACTATTGACAACCACTGATGAGATATTAGGCATAGTTTTCTGGTGGTTTACAAGTTTCACTGAGGCTAGGTTCACATATGTGCAAATTGGATGCGTTTTGAACCACATCCAATTTGCATGACATGTAACAGAACATTGCTTTCTATTGTGCCTGTTCACATATGTCCGGTGCAGCCAGGGTGTGGATTCAGTGTGAATTGAAAAAGAGTCTTGTCAGTTTTATGAGCAAACAAAATATGGTGAATGAACCACCTTCCTCTTGCGCTCAGAAAATGAGGCTTCCCCAATTGCTTTTCCGACTGGACTTTATAAATGGCGTCTTGGATGGCTTAGGTCTTGCTGCCCTAAAGGACTGGGGCAGTCCAACCATACTTCAAACAAAAGCACAAAAAACGCGCACCGACCTAGCGCATTATCCTCATTACAGGCATTATTAGTTGAAATATAAAAATGGCTACTCACAAACGTAGGTGAAAATCAATCACATCAAACTCATGCACTTGAGTATCAGAAGTAGTCCATACAGGTGTCCATAGTCTCATTAGGATGACGGCTGACGCGTTTCGAGGCATAAGCCTCTTCCTCAGAGCGGCTCTGAGGAAACGCGTCAGCCGTCATCCTAATGAGACTATGGACACCTGTATGGACTACTTCTGATACTCAAGTGCATGAGTTTGATGTGATTGATTTTCACCTACGTTTGTGAGTAGCCATTTTTATATTTCAACTAATAATGCCTGTAATGAGGATAATGCGGTAGGTCGGTGCGCCTTTTTTTGTGTTTTTGTTTGCAGTTTTATGAGCAGTATGGCCGGATAAGGTGGGAATTTAGGCCCATTGACTTCTATGGGAGCGCTTCTGAATCGCACATGTCATTCAGTTGTGAACAGGATGAAATCCTGACCTGATACTGTTCAAAAACTGACCTAATATGCAGAACAACTACTTTGTCAATTAGCTGTGAAAATGGAGCTTCAATTTGCACTGCACATAAGTAAACCCAGCCTTAACGTGATTATAAAGTCTCATTTTTTTTTTAGTTAAATATAACAAATATGTTATACTTACCTCCCCTGTGCAGTGGTTTAGCACAGAGCTGCCCGGATCCTCCTCTTTTCTGGTCTCTCTTCCAGGAACATGCGGTGAGGCCAGTGGCTGGTGAGGCACTGGCTAGTTTTAGAGCCAGACACACACAGGTCACATATTTACAAGTTACGTATTTAATTATCATCATGTAGGCGATTGCAGTTCTACTCATTTAACAAAAATATTTACAAACGCTGTCCCTTTAAGATGTTTTTCAGTCACCCTTTTTGTTGATGCTGGAATCAATATTACTAGAAACCATGGCAATAAAGATTGTAGAACAAATAAAACAGGTCTCTTTATTTTCTGAAGCCAGAAATATAACAGTAATATTCAGTAATAAACAAGTAAACAATAAAGGGTATAGGGTTATTTACCAAAAAGTAAAAAGTTAAATGCAGGAGAATTGAAAACAAATGATAAAACAGTAAAACAGTCCAACTAAAAAAAATATATATTTAATGTTTGGGGGTTCTGAGTTTTTTTCTAGCAAAAAAAAAAAAATGATGATTTTTACATGTAGGAGAGACGTGTCAGAATTGGCCTGGGTGGCAAGTGGTTAATTACCATAAGTAAATAATATACAAATAATTATTATATATTGTTTTTAAGGTAATTTACTATATTTCCAATTACTGTACTCAAGCATTTGGCTTAACGGACAAATGAATGAAGTTTGAAGTTATAACTTCAAACCAGTAATTTCACAGTAAATAGATAAATAATAAATTAATATTTTATAACATATAGCAGATGTGTACATTCTGTTTGAGCTATTGATCTCTAGAAACAACAAGATGTTTACAATAAAGGAGCAACATGGAAAAGAACCATAAAGCTCTATTTTCTTAAGCCCTGTACACACGCACAGATTGTTGGCCGACCGATCGGCCGTCTTTTGTCCAGTGTTGTTTGTTGGTTGAAATGTGCTCTAGACTTGCACTGGACTTTTGTTGGCCAACAAAAAACAACTTCAGAAGTGATGTCATGTGATGGTTGACTTTCCCTGTGTTTTTTCTTCTCTGAGCATGCCCAGTCTTGCTCATCTGATTTTTGTCTGCCGAAATCTGTACTGACTGAGGAACAATCGGCCGTTCTGTCGTTCTGTCGTGTAAATTTTATAGCATGCACACCAGATTTTTTTCGGCCGAAAAGTCGCAGTTGGTTGTCGGAAGCATCATACTAACAAGCTGAAAATCGGCCAATCGGACGTTGGCCGACAATTTACGGCCAACAATCTGTGCGTGTGTATGGGGCTTTACTTGTAGTCACAACACAAAAAGTCACTATCTCACTATGTCGCTTTGTCATTAAATAAATCATATTTTACATGACTAAAATGTAAAAAAAAAATGTAGTCCATGATAAATTAAAATGTAAATATGAAGAAAAATCCCGACACATTCAAATGAATTACTTTTAGGGAAAAAAAGAAGAAGAACCAAATGCTATACAGTAAAACCTTGGTTTGAGAGTAACTTGGTTTAAGAGCGCTTTGCAAGACAAGCAAAATTCTCAAATAAATTTTGACTTGATATACAAGCGATGTCTTGATATACAAGTAGCCTCAAGTCACAGCAGAGTATAAAAGAGAAGAGAGGCGCCTCTAAGTGTAGCAATATGGTTACATTTAATGAAGGTACAACATTTAGCAACTCACATGGTTGATGATTGGAACAGGCACATCTAAGGATGCAGGCATCAGGGGTAAAGCTGTCCACATAGACCATCCTCCTCACCGACATCTACGTCATCCCTTCCATGCTGCCCCTCGCTTTCAGATCGCTTTACTGCAGGGTGGTCTTCCCGGTCAGGATTACAGACTGGCAGCCGGCAGTGCAGAAGATAGTCTATGTGGACAGCTTTACCCCGGATGCCTGCATACTTAGATGTGCCTGTGTTATTCATTAACCATGTGAGTTGCTAATTGTTGTACCTTCATTAAATGGAACCATATTGCTACACTTAGAGGCGCCTCTCTTCTCTTTGATACTCTGTAGCTCCTGCTGGATTTTGCTTCTAATCCCCTTGTGGAAGCGGCTATTTGTGGATGGACATTTTATGGTTACACAACCTATCGCAATGCTATAATATTTTTATATGGACTATAAACTGAAGGACTTATGAATAAATTGTTGTGGAACTAATCATCTGAGTTTCCATTATTTCTTATGGGGAAATTTGCTTTGATATAAGAGTGCTTTGGATTACAAGCATGTTTCCGGAACGAATTATGCTCGCAATCCAAGGTTTTACTGTATTTTTAATGGGTGCAAGAGATGGCATAAATGTCCTTAAATATATAAAGTCACCTTATTTGCTTACATGTTAATATATTTTAAGGTAAAATATACCAATATTACTCAGCATGACTACAATCCAATGTAAATTGCATGGTAAAATGAATGCTGTATAAAGCAAATTTGCAGTTTACTGTAAGCATTGGGGACACATTTTTGTATCCTAATTTATCCATGATGTATATATCTTCACTTTTCCAGATCATAAAAAATGACAACTGCATAATAATTCAGCCACGACCTCTATATTAGGGGAATTCTTAGCTATGTTGCTCTGTAGTTGCATGTGGCGCTTGAGGAACAGCCTGCAATATCGTGTAAAAAAAAAAAAATCTAATTTTATACAACCATCCCATATCCGGTGTGTCAAAAATATAACGCTAAATTATAGATAGCACACCCCCACTATTATTACATGAGATTATATGATATAATCTGATATACAATGATATGATACAATATTATCTATTGCATTACGTTGTATAATATGATATCACATTGTAATATTGAATTATATTATAGCATATCTTATTATATTTTATGATTTCATTAGGATACCAAAGTTTAATCTGGATATAAAATCATCAGTTGTGCAGATAATCAGTTTTTCATTTTATTTGGACTTCTCCTGAGATATTCTGCTACTACGCTACAACAGCTGTCTCATGAAAGTATTCATGAGGACAGATTCTAAGAAGGCCATTCACCCAATAAATCTGCACTGACACTGATCACTGTCAGCCAAAAAAACTGCTCAGCACTATTTGTTTTTTTATTCCAGTATACAAAAATATACATGTACAAGAAGGAATTAAAAAAATAAAATCATGCAAATAAAGAAGTGGGATTAGAATGTCTGCCAACATATATTTTATTTGAATTTTATCAATAACGAATAAAACAAAATGTAATTATGTAATAAATTGTGCTCACACATACAATTAAAAATGTTCATAATATGTTTTCCTTAATCATAATAATTAACTGTAATAATGATAGTTAGTGTGGATATATCATTATTTGCAAACGAAAATACATTCACAACTTTTTCTGGGCAAGAAGTGTTGACATTTTTTTTACACTGTTTCTAGTGTTGAGCTGCTGGTTCAGTTCAAAACCAAGTTCACACAGAGTTTGTCTTGTTTAGAGGTTCAGCTTGTAGCTGAACTAACCTCCTGTGCCAGCAGAAATGAACCATTTAGCAGTGGTTTTACTACAGCAGCTAAATGGGGCAGCTTCCATTCAGGTGGTGATTAGGAAGCTGGGGGTACAGGTGTGCTTACAACCATGACTCATTCCTGCCCAGCCCATTCAGCTGAAGGGGCAACATTGTGCAAAAAGAAATAAGTTGGTGTAAACCTCTCTCAATATTCGTACCATACTCAGGTCTGATACTGATTTTAAGGGGGATCCCATACAAAAAAATAAGAAAAAAAAGTGTAAGGTGGCCTTAAAAATCCACACTATATCCTAATTTGAGTATACAGCTTGGCTGGCTCCTGAACCATACAAGGTCACATCAACGTGGAGAGCACCTTGTCCCCATATTTATAAGGACAAGGACTTCTTCTTGGCCCAGTTGCTGTGGGGAACTGTCAGCATGGGGGTTTGGAATCTGGAAGCCCCTTTATAAAAAGGGGTCCCCAGATACTACCCCCCATGTTAATGAGTAGGGGGTACATAGTAATCCTACTCATTAACAATAAGAAGTAAATAGCAAATAAACACACTGAATTGTTTTTACCTTTAATCCTTTAATTTAAAAAAAATCCCAACAAACAGAAAAAGTTCAATGATGTATCCAGGAAGAACAACACCCCTCTGCTGGAAAGCTGATATCTGGGGGCGCCTTTTTTGGTAAAGGGGGCTTGCAGATTTCAATAACCCCCCTACCTGCAGGCCCCTACAACCACTGGGCTAGGCTTGTAGGGAATAGGCCCTTATTCTCACCAGCATCGGGACAAGTTTCTTTGCTAGGGAGTTCCCCTCTGACAAGGTGCTTCCACTGTTGAGCTAAAATGGCTTGGTATGGTTTAGAAGGGGGGGGGGGCACATGCTTGGCCCCCTTTCTAGGCCAGCCAAGCTGCATGGCATGATATGGGTCTGATATGGATTTTGGGGGATCCAACATGCTTTTTTTTCTTGTACTTTGTCTGGGGTTGTTAATTATATCTGTATTATAGGGTTTTCTGTGTGATGGCTTCTTGGGTCTCCTCTGATTACCTGCAGACAGTCACTAAGGGACACCAAGGGACAGACACTACGGGACATCCATCCTTACTCCCAGTTACTCGTTACCCAATAAACAGTCCAGGGGTTTTGTTTATTTTATTTATTGTGGAACATGGATGGGGGAAGAGTATAGTGGGATACTCAAACTTGAACTATTCACAGTAGATAAGGAAAACTCTCACTTGGCCTCACCAGGTTATTTGTGGAAGCAGTCTCCCTGCTTTGACCATATTGCCACATGTATGGAAGAATTAAGTCCTCTTGCTCTTTATAGCAGTAGACTTGATGCAACTACATTATCCTCAGGATGGACACTGTCTAGCATCCCCTTGACTGACACCCGTGCACTAACTCTTCCAGCAGAAGGGATAGCCCTCTCAGAACAGGCCCTGCGACACAGATCTGTACTCACTGTAGGCAGAATCAGACCCTTTCTAGTGTCTCCCTTCCAGTCATCTCTGCAAGACATCTGGGTTCTCTGACTCTCAGGCCCTCAAGTCGACCATCTGAGGCTGCATGGCAGCTTCCATAGAGGACGGGCAGCTTCCCCTCCCACCCCCTCCCTCTTGGACCCCACTGTCCAGCTTAAAGACCTTGAGCACAAGTGCCCTTGACATTTACACAGTAACCCAACATGCAGCGAGGCACCTGCCTCTGCCAATCACCAGGACTGTAGTAAATGCCCATGCCCTCACTTGCCACGTTTCCTCCCACTAACAGGTCCTGCTCTCTGATAGGCAGAGAGCAATATATATTTACCTAGCAATCTCTGTGGTAAGCATAAAGATCCAAAAACTATACTCTCTCTCTAGCACCTACCTAGGAGGGTGCTACATGTTTTTAAGACATGAACCCAAATATTAACATAGAAAAAAAGCTCTTATTATCACCACTTATTGTTTGCTTTTTGCCTAATTTTTCATAGATGTTATGTAGTTTTACAAATGCATCTTTGATTAGCTCCATTTTTACAATGACATTTACAGTATATTAGTATACTGTTTGATATTTACCCCATGATCACCTAAATACCAGTCTTATGACAGTGAGGGCTGAACATTTTAATCGTTAATTGTCAGTTCCTTCTAAATACATGCTCTAAATCCCTTGTAATGAGATTCAATCACTCAACGGTTCCATTCATTTTCATGTTAAACTAAAGAGAGGAAAGGGTATTAGACCATGGGGAACAACATGTTACTCTATCGATAATCTTTAAACAAGAATGAATCTCTGTCAAACAAGACTTTCCAAATCTGCTGGATAGGAATAAGAATAGAGCAAGGAAAATAATTGCTCTAGGGTCAGTGCTAACAGCAGCAAAGGTGAATGTAGTGTTTTTCAACATCCAATTATAGAAAACCACACAGTAACTGCTATGCTGAACAGCCAGGAAATAGGTAATAGCTATCTGCAACTGTGACATATTACACATTTTAAAAAGAGACCGTGCTTCTTGGAAGCGAAGCTTTAAATAGAACATTGAATTGTGGAAAACAATGTAGCTATAAGACAGCAGGGATTTTTTTTTCTTTCTTTTCCCAATATTTTGTAAAGTTGAGGTCCAGGAAAAATAAAAACTACAGTTAATTAATTCATGTATCCATCAAAAATCATTAGATGTAGATTTAAATGGAACTAGTGTAAGTACTTGTGTCTGTCTTGATATCTGCCTTTGGCAATCTGCTCAGACTGAGAGAGAGAAATTGAGCTCCAATGCAAAGCGTATGTGACAGCAGGAGAATGCAGAGTAAACAGAGGGTTAGTTCATCCATGTGTGCTACAATTCTTTAGTTGTGTAGCTAGGTAGATAAACCAACCTGATGATGCACTTGTGATGCAGGGCAGAAGCAGAATTTGGCTGTGCTCTCTAGCAGGGAGTAGGTGAATCACAAAACTGGCGACATAAAAATGACAAACCCTTTGGCATGTAGTATCATAGCATGACAAACTCTTTGGCAGGTAGTATGCAAGTAGAACCTTGTAGTTAGCTTTAATTTTAAATTGCTATATGAATGTAAAACCCAAACTATAGGACTTCCATGCATATGCACATTGTACTTAGTTCTGTTTTTTATGTCTAGTTTACACCTTCTATATATATATGATAAATAAATCTGTTGCAATTACAGTAAAGGATATTGTTTTAAAACTCAGTTCCTGGCCCACTTTACAACTTCACAGTTCTTTTATAGAGTCATTTTTATTGTTGCCACTGTGCACAAGTTACAGTATTAGCTGTGGTAAGACCAGCTCTGAGGAAGGGGGCCTGACCCCCGAAACACGTTAGCGGTCCTGACTGAAGGACTTGTTCCAGTTCACACATGGTGGATTCTTGTAACATGTTTTTATCTCTACGTCTGTGAGTATGCATTTGGCATTTTTTATTAAATAATTTGCAACATTGACCAGGGGTAATGCACTAGGTGTTTGCGCCTCCTCTTTTTTTTCCTTTTTTTTTCTTTTCTATGTACCCGTATTGGAGTTCCCTGCCTGATGAGAGCAGCACGCCAGTCTCCCCATTCGGAGTGAGCGCTGGGCTGAATTTTTGTACGAAGGAAATAGTTTGTTTGGACCCGTGTAATCAAACCTACAGTTAGGCTTTCATAACCCCCCTTTCCTTTTGCAACTACACCAGCCTCCATTCTTTGGAGAAGGATTTTCACAAGATTTTGGAGTGTGTCTGTAAAAGAATAGTTGTAAGGTCTTTGCAGGGGACTTGAGTTCCTTTACACAAAACTCATCAAGCTATGTCTTTATGAAGCCGGCTTTTTTGGCACATTCATACTGGAGCAGTACAGTGCCTTCCTCAAATGATGTGTTCGAAATACATTAGTCTAGACCAGTGATGGCAAACCTTGGCACCCCAGATGTTTTGGAACTACATTTTCCATGATGCTCAACTACACTGCAGGGTGCATGAGCATCATGGGAAATATAGTTCCAAAACATCTGGGGTGCCAAGGGTTGCCATCACTGGTCTAGATCAAGCATGTCAGCTTGGTGTAATGTAGGCTATATTTAACTCTCTAGCCTAACCCTCTGTGGCCCTCATTAGTTTAAGTATACTCCTACTATTCTACTTTGGAGATATTTCCTCTCATTTCCTATTAACAGAAAGTGATGGGAAATCTTTTTGGCTGGATTAAAAAAAAAATTACTTGATACGGTTTTAACCCTTTCATACTCTAAAATAAAGGTTTTAGCTTTACATACACTTTACCGATGCCCTTCACAAAAAACACCCGGACTGAAGAATTTGAAGAGATATCCTCATTCTCTTAACTTCAACTGAGCTTTAATGCATTCATTTATATAATTTTGATTGAAATAATTATTTTACAGTTATAATACTTTTGTTGCCTGCTCTTTTGAGTTTATACTTCAATTCAGCTTTATTTGCAATCTCACTGTGCTAGTTGTATGCCAAAATGACCTGTACTTTTTATGAATGGCTAACAAATGTGTTGTGTTTCCTGATTTTCATGTCCCCCTGGCAGCTGTTAGCTGTGGTCACCCTGGCAGTCCAATTTATGGACGAACAAGTGGCAATGGCTTTAATTACAATGACGTTGTAACATTCTCCTGCAACATGGGATATGTCATGCAAGGTCCAACTCGGGCACAGTGCCAAGCCAACCGGCAATGGAGCCATCCTCCTCCTATTTGTAAAGGTAGGAAAGACATGAAATACCTTTGATTTTGCTTCCTATTAAAGGGGCACATGTTAACTACTTATTTTGCTGATGCATCTTGAAAGCTGGGTTGAAGCTTTTTTTCTTTTTTATAATAACCAGCATTTATTTTAAACTCTAGTTTTAGCCCCGGTTCACACTTATGCGATGCGGGAAGGCTGCGAATCCGCAGCCTGTTCCCGCATCGCAAACGCACCTCCGGCAGTTCACACTGCCATATGCGATACGCTGGGGGTGTCAATGTAATCTTAACGACACCCCCAGTTTGATCACATATCGCAGTGCGATCTTGCAGTTCGCACAGGATCAGATCGCACAAGTGTGAACCGCTGTGCGATCCGATCCTGATGCGGCTGCAAAAAAGGGTCCTGTGCGTGTTTGCTGCGGGTGCGGCGCGAATTTAGCCATACAAAGCGTATGGCTAAACTCGCACCGCACAGCCGATCGCATGTAATGAAGGAGCAGTGCGCATGAGTGTGAACCGGCTCTTATGTGTAATAAATTCCCCTCTATGTTGATTATTTACATTTTGAGAATATAAGGCTGAACTCTGGACACAAAAACTGTGATTTAAATATAGTCCCTAATAGCAACAAATGCTATAATTACCCTTTATTAAAAGAGGCGTGGAAGGAACTCAGCAGGCCCACCCACTATGGTGTGCCTGCCAAAAGCTAAGTGATGACAAGGCCAGTCACCCTGCACAGGGAGAGAGAGCAGCAGTGACTGGTCTTTATACCAGGAAGATCCTGCACACAGTTTCACACTGAATTAGTGCATAGACCTTAAAGAAATACTCAAAGCACATCAAGATTCAAGTAAATATATACATACTTCAAATATGATCTAATATTTGCTTATTCTAGAGGTCAACTTTAACCACCTTTACTTCACTGCTTATCTTATGTAGGTAGTAAAGCAGGCCTTTCCAGTACTTGCTGAAACTTCTTATGAGTAAAATATAAGTAAACCATGAAACAATGGCAAAAGTCTCTAAAATTTAAAAATCTGCAGCTTTCAAAAAAATAATAGCTACTGTGAAATTTAGCTTCACTCAACAGAATTCATTTTAGGGATTTTTGCTCACTTTTACTGATCTAAACATCAGAGTATCCTAGTGTTCAGGCCACACATAAGGTTGTTTAACATAGCAAAAAGCAAAATGCATTTCAGCCTCCATACTTTTTGTCTCACTGTTTTGTCTTTTCCTCCTTAAGACAGAGCTACCTCAGTCTCAGCCCCTCTGCTAAGCTGGTTCCAGACTGGACCTGGACCTATTGTCTACTTATATGCAGTTAGGTCCATATATATTTGGACACAGGCACAATTTTAGTTTTTTCAGGTATTTAATAAAACAAATTCAAGCTATAGTTATATAATTGATATGGGTTGAAAGTGCACACTCTCGGGATTCATTTGAGGGTATGTACATCTAAATCGGGTTTAGGAATTACAGCTCTTAAGAATAGCCACCCTCCCTTTTTCAAGGGACCAAAAGTAATTGGACAATTGAATCAAAAGCTGCTTCATGGCCAGGTGTGGGCTACTTCTTTGTTATTTCTTCAATTAAGCAGGTAAAATGTCTGGAGTTGATTCTAAGTGTGGAATTTGCATTTGGAATCTATTGCTGTGAAGCTACATCATGCATTCAAAGGAGCTGTCCATGCAAGTGAAACAGACCATTGTAAGGCTTCAAAAATGCACCGGTGAGCTCAGCAACATAAAAAGGCCTGAATGTCCATGGAAGACAACAGTGGTGGATGATCGTGGGATCCTCTCTATGGTAAAGAAAACCCCATTCACAACATCCATACAAGTGAAGGACACTCTCCAGGAGGTGGGAATATCATTGACAAAGTCTACAATCAAGAGAAGTGTTCATAAGAGCAAATACAGAGGGTTCACCAAAAGGTGCAACCATTCATAAGCCCAAAGAACAGAAAAGCCAGATTAGAGTTTCCCAAAAAACATCTAATAAAGTCAGACCAGTTCTGGAAAAAACATTCTTTGGATGGATAAAACTAAGAATTATCTGTACCAGAATGATAGAAAGGAAAAAGTGTAGAGAAGGTTTGAAACATTTCATGATCCAAAGCACACAACGTCATCTGTAAAACATGGTGGAGGCAGTGTGATGGCATGGGCATGCATGGCTTCCAGTGGCCCTGGGTCATTGGTGTTTTTTTGTGATGATGTGACAGAAGACAGAAGCAGCCAGATGAATTCTCTAGTGATTAGAGATATACCGTCAGCCCGGATTCAGCCAAATGCAACAAAGATGATTGGATGGCGCTTCACAGTACAGATGGACAATGAACAAAAACACACTGCAAAAGCAACCCAGGAGCTTTGGAAGGAAAAGAAGTTGAATATTCTGCAATGGCCGAGTCAATCTCCTGATCTCAACGCAAATGAGCATGTATTTTATTTGCTGAAGGCAAAACTAAAGGCAGAAAGACCCACACATAAAAAAAGAACTGAAGACAGTTGCAGTTAGAGCCTGGAAAAGCATCAGAGATGAGGAAACCCAGTCTTTGGTAATTTCCATGGGTTCCAGACTTCAGGCAGTCATTTCCAGTAATGGATTCTCAACAAAATAATAAAAATATAGAAAAATGTATTTATGATTATATTAATTTGTCCAAGGACATTTGAGCCCCTGAAAATGGGAAGACTGTGTATAAAATGGTTGCAGTCCCTAAAATTTGTATTTGATATTTATGTTCAACCCCTTGAATAAAAGCTGAAAGCCTGCATTACAAATTTGTATTGTTTCATTTTCATTTTATTCTAGTGGCATACAGAGCCAAATGTATTATAATTGTGCCTGTGTCCAAATATATATGGACCTAACTGTATATGCTTCTACATGGTTAGCTTAGACACACCTAGCTGATTGGGTGGAGGACTACCTCAGTCCTTTCTCAATCTTCAACTATCATTCTTATACGTCAGTCTGGCTCAGCAGCCTGTCTGTTTAGGCCAGACAGGCCTTTGACATGTGATCTCCATGTGTTGGGCTTCAAGCTGTTCTCACATCACACAGATGCAATGGCTCACTAGAGCAGGGGTGTCCTACCCTTTGATCTTCCTGGGTTACATTGGAAGAAGTCTTGGGCGACACAAACAATGCACTAACAATACAGGGAGCTGTGGGTCAGAAAAAAATAGGCAGATAACAATCACTGATATAGATAATATACCTATCTAAAGAATACAAATTAATTTTTTTGTAATGTTTTTTTTTTTTTAATTTGAAAGTAAAAATGTCCCACAAAAACTAGAAGAAAAATCGACATTCTTTTGATAAACGAATGCATCAATATTTGGTTTGATAGATGTAGTAGCACTTTTCAATGAATTCCCAAGGCAATCAAGATATGTTGGTTCTAATTTTGCCCTTTGTGTGCTTCATACTTGGAAATAGTGACTTAGAAATATAGGTGCTGCTGTAAACGAATGAGGTCAATAAAGCGTGATTGTGAAAAGTGGACAATTTTTCTTTGAGAAGTTCTAAAAGTCTAGTAAAGAGGCACTGTCAATTGTTTTCTTCTGCCACATGTGTTCACTAAGTGTAAAAGCATTTGTAAAAAAAAAAAAACAAAAAAAACACATTTTTAACCACTTAAGCCCCAGAAGATTTTACCCCCTTCCTGACCAGGGGATATTTTGCGATTCGGCACTGTGTGATTTTAACGGACAATTGCGCGGCCGTGCGACGCTGTACCCAAATTAAATTGACGTCCTTTTTTTCCCACAAACAGAGATTTCTTTTGGTGGTATTTGATCACCTGTGCAATTTTTTGATCATGCGCTATAAACAAAAAAATAGCGACAATTTTGCAAAAATAACAATATTTTTCACATTTTTTTATATGAAATTCCCCAACAAAAATATAAAAATCAAAATTTAACATTTCAGGCCAATTTGTTTTCTGCTACATATGTTTGGTAAAAAAAATCCCGATAAGCGTATTTTGATTGGTTTGCGTAAAAGTTATTGCGTTTACTAACTAAGGGAAAGATTTTTGTCATTTTTATTGTTTTTTTTAAAACGAGTAATGGCGGCGATCTGCGATTTTTTTTTGCGGGACTGCGACATTGCGGTGGACAGATTGGACCCTTGCCTGACATATTTGACACTTTTGGGGGTACCAGTGACATTACTACAGTAATCAGTGCTATACATATTCACTGTTACTGTAAAAATTACACTGGCAGGGAAGGGGTTAACTTTATTGGAGAAGGAGGGGTTAAGTGTGTCCCTAGGGGCATGCTTCTAACTGTTATGGGATGTGGCTGTTTGTGTAACTACAGAGATATCAGTCTGCCGGTAACGCGGGGATCACAGTGAGCGAGCGGGGCGGGAGCGTGCCTCCGGCGGCGCATGCTCGCCCCCTATTGGCTCGCAGGCGAGTGACGTAACCATACGTCACTTTGTCTGCACGGGGCTGACCGCCGCAGTATATGTACTTGCGGCGGTCGGCAAGCGGTTAAGTAAGTTTACAATTTTGTGTTAGGCCGCATTCATAGCCATCTTGGGCTGCATGCGGCTCATGGGCCGTAGGTTGGACACCCCTGGACTAGAAAATCCTCTTTTTTACACTAACCCATCTCCAATAAATGTCATGCCTGTTCAAGAGTCCTCTTCCTGCTGAAAAGGATGTGTCTTCATATTTACACAGTGTTAGACTGTCTGTCTCTCATACTACCATGAAAGTGCTTGTGCAGGAACTATTGTAAAGTATGATTACAATTTGGTTCAAGTCTTATTTCTGTACTTGGCTGTATGCCAATCTTTTGAGCAGGATGATAGGAATTCTAGGACGATCTACACACTGCAATGGTTGCAAATAAGAGAAATTTAAATTTGATGTGAGTTTTATAAATTCAACCCAAACTATTATGCAAAAGATAATTTCTAGTAACATTCAGAAACAAACCAGTGGTTGTTTGGGAAAAACAAAACAAAAAAAAAAAAAACGATTATATAGAAACTGTACATATATATTATGTCAATTTGATAACCAGAAGATTTTTCCTTTAATGAACATTTTTGGCAGTCTAATCAATCCAAAGTTTTTTATAATACTTTCACTCTTTATTCGACAAAATGTTTATATCTTTCCTGAGTGTATTTCCCTGGACTCCAGTAAAAAAAAAAAATCAATCAGTATTCTATAAATCTCAAAAGCAATTAAGGAAAAAGAAGAGAGCAGGGTTCCCAGATAACCTTGTGAATGTATCTGTCTGAAGCTGAAGTTAGCCATAAATTTTTATCAAGATATGGAAATGAAGTTACTCCTGGAGTGAACTGATATACATTTGAAAATGGTCTTTGCCAGTTTTATGATCCTGACTTACATAATCCTCCTACCTTTTCTGACCCTGGGTGATATCAGATGTGCTGGAATTCACATTCCTAAAGTGGGCTCCAGCTGTTTTGAATGAAAACGAATTAGAACCTCTGTTGGGTTTGTACTGCTGTCTGTGTCACTGTTGGGGAGGATTTCCTTTACGACCTCCACCTGTGAAGAATAAAACCGAAAGAATGTCCCTCCAATAGGACCACAGACAGCCACCAAAAAATACATTTTAGTAGAGTGGGAAAGATTGAGAAAATGTCTTTTCTCTTGATGTTGTTATCCCCCCTTACTTCTTTTACCTGGATCAGTGGTTACTGGGACAAAAAATGAGGACACAAGGGTGACACTAACAGCAATCAAAGCAATATACAGTTGTAGCCCTTATCACACATATAAAAAGCTAAACAAAAAAAGGAAAGCATAAAATCAAATCTAAAAAAGAAAAATGCAAATAAATATATAGTGCTCATGTGCTAATAGGAGGAGAGAGGAGAGTGACAGAGAGATGAGCTCATCAGTGTGCTGCTTCTTCTTTCACTGTTTAGTCACAGGCTGGGGGAAGGGAATGACCTGCAGCAGAGAAAAAGCAAGACTTTTGCCCTGCCAGAGGGGTTGTGTTGTAAGGCAGAGCTGTGTAAGTCTAAGCACTGAACAAATACATTAATAAAAACATAATGCAATTGTTTTAACGGCCAAAGGATTTGAGTTTTCAAATCCCTTTGCCATTAAAACAACTTTATTATGTTTTTATCCATGTATTTGTGATGGAGTTCATCTTTACATGCTAGATTATTTTTATCAACACGTTTTTTTTTTTTTTTTCATTTTTTAACACTAAGACGTATACTGGACTGAAAAAATAGATATGGCACTTTCATTTTTCCAATACCTTGCAAATATTTCTGGGGATACCCTAGTTCACTGAAAGCTGCCTTCAGGAATTGTTCTTCCTATCCTCATTCAGTCAAGGGGTCTAGCACTCATTCATTTAATTTCTACTTTCTTCATCCCTGTGATATCTGGCACACCTCTATAAATGGGGCCAATTGCATATTCTACAGAGGAAATGTGTTTTGCTATGGAAAATGTTGCATTTCATTTGAAAATCAAGGTCTCAGAGTCTGGAGGAAGAGTGCAGAGGCACAGAATCCAAGTTGCATGAGGTCCAGTGTGAAGTTTCCACAGCCTGTGATGATTTGGGGAGCCATGTCATCTGCTGGTGTTGGTCCATTGTGTTTTATCAAGTCAAAAGTCAGTGCCACCCTCTACCAGGAAATTCTAGAGCACTTCATGCTTCCCTCTGCTGACCAGCTTTATGGGGATGCTGATTTCATTTTCCAGCAGGACTTGGCACCTGCCCACACTGCCAAAAGTACCAATACCTGGTTTAATCATCATGGTATCAATCTGCTTGATTGGCCAGCAAACTCACCTGACCTAGACCCCATAGAGAATCTGCTGGGTATTGTCAGGAGGAAGATGAGAGACACCAGACCCAAAATTGCTAACTAGCTGAAATCCACTAAAAAAGCAACCTGGGCTTCTATAACACCTCCGCAGTGCCACAGGCTGATCGCGTCCATGCCACGCCCCATTGATGCAGTAATTTATGCAAAAGGAGCCCCGACCAAGTATTGAGTGCGTTCTATACTGTACATGGACACATTTTTCCGTAAGCCAACATTTCTGTATTAAAAATGCTTTTTTTATTGGTCTTATGTAATATTCTAATTTTCTAAGATACTGAATTTTGGGTTTTCACTGTAAGCCATAATCATCAAAAATTAAAAGAAAAAAATGCTTGACATATTTCACTCTGCATGTAACACATCTACAGTATCTAACAAAAGTGAGTACACCCCTTCACATTTTTGTAAATATTTTATTATATCTTTTCATGTGACAAAACTGAAGAACTTTGAGCAAATTTACACAATTATACAATTATACAATTATACAGTTATACAAGCTGTACACTCACTACTTTACATTGTAGCAAAGCGTCAGTTCTTCAGTGTTGTCACATGAAAATATATAGTAACATATTTAAAAAAATGTGAGGGGTGTACTCACTTTTGTGAGATACTGTATATAAAATATACGAGTTTTACTTTTTTAATTTAATTACTGAAAAAAAAAAAAAAATTTTGATGATGTTTTCATTTTATGAGATGCACTTGTATATTAAAATATTTATATTAAATGTGTTAACAGAGTATCAAAAAATTCAGCGTTTGTGGAAAACAGAAAAATACTTATAGTTGTGAACAAAACAAAGCAGCTAGCATGCTGTGAGATATCTATCACCGCGTATGATTATGTAAAGAAATGTGACACACTATAATTACACCTAAAAAATAAGATAAACCTAAGGCCCCTTTCACACATACAGTCTGTTCAGTTCATCAGTTCAGTCACGTCAAATGTATCAGTTTTTCATCCGTTTTTCATCCGTTTTTCGTCAGTTGTCATCCGTTTTTCGTCAGTTGTTATCCGTTTTTCATCCGTTTTTCGTCAGTTGTCATCCGTTTTTCGTCAGTTGTCATCCGTTTTTCATCAGTTGTTATCCGTTTTTCATCCGTTTTTCATCCGTTGTCATCCGTTTTTCGTCCGATCCATTTTTTTGACGGCTGAAAAATAGGGCATTCATCTGTTCAAAAAAACGGACATTGACGTAAGTGGATGAAAACGGATGTTAACTGATGATCATCAGTTGTCATCTATTTTTACATAGAGATGCATTGATGTCCGTTTTTCATCCGTCAACGGATGGATGAAAAACGGACAGCATGTGTGAAAGGGGCCTAATAATACAAAATAGGTTAGGTATAATAGACAATAAGAATGTACACATTCTCTTATAAAGTGATTCCACAAGCTTCTAGCGAAATTGAATCACTTCTTCCTCTGCTGTGATCCACCACCATTAAGAAATCTTCTTACCAGATGCTAGTGACTATCAAGAATCAACCCCACATTTTGGAAGAGCATCCACACTGGTCATCTCCACCATTACTCTGGAAAATTATTCATTGGAGACTATTCTCTCTCCTACAGTTGACTCCTCAACACCATCCACCACAAAACAATGCGTGCAGGTAAGTTCCAAAAACAAGAAAATCATATGCTCCACATAGTGTGAAAACTCCTCTGCTACCATATATTCCATATGGTACGGAGTAGAGAGGAGACGTTGCTGGAGCTGGCAGCAAAGGAGTTTTCACACTATGTGGAGCATATGATTCTCTTGTTTTGGGTACCTACCCGCTTGCATTGTTTCATGGCAGAGGGTTTTGAGGAGTCAACTGGAGGAGAGAGATTGAGTTCAAGGTAATCATTTTCCAGAGTAATGGTAGAGAAGACCAGTATGGATACTCTTCCAAATGCAGGTTTGACTCTTGAGAGTCACTAACATTTGGTAAGCAGATTGAGATCTCTTAATGGTTGTGGGTCATTGGGGAGGAAACCTTTTTTCTATAGAAGCTTCTGGAACCATGTTATAATAGACTGCGTACCTTACCTGTTGTATATTATACTGTGCATTACATATTTTGTAATATTTGGTTTATCCCTTTTTGTTTGGTGTAATTATAGCGCAGCACATTTTAATAGGAACACTGAAGTCCTGTTTGACCAAGTCAACACCACATCCCAAAAAGGACATTATAGGTGTTGAAACTCCTCTCAGATATAATTAACAGTACACAATCATTATTAAAAAGAGATCTTAATCGTACAAAAAATATTTGATTTTGTTGTAAAATGTTTTTGTACAATGAAGATCTCTTTTTATTAATGATTGCGTACTCTTAATTGTATCTGAGAGGAGTTTCAACACCTTGAAAGTCCCACTAGTTTTCTATTTTTTCTATAGTGCAGCACATTTCTTTGCATTTTAACCACTTGCCGACCGCTCACATGGAGCGTACTGCGGCAAAATGGCTCGTTATCGTACAGCAACGTAGGTCTACGTTGCTGGACTCCTCCCCTTGTGGGAGGCTTGCTCCCGCTGTATTCAGACACAGCAGGAGTCGGGCCAGGGGAGGAGAGGCGGTGATCACCGCTGCTCTTCCCCGAACGTCGGGGATCGAGTGAGGAGATCCGCCCGCTGTCTGTCTCCTATGTGACAGACAGTCACAGATTACAGGATTCAGCATAGCTGAACCTGTGATCTGTGCCTGTGTCACACAGTCCCCTCCCCCCACACACGTCAGTAAGCACCAGGCATACATTAACCCCTTGATCACCAATAAAAGTTAACCCCTTCCCTGCCAGTGTCATTATTACAGTAACAGTGCATATGTATAGCACTGATTACTGTAGTAATGTCACTGGTACCCCCAAAAGTGTCAAAAATGTCAGTTAGAGGTCCGATCTGTACGCCGCAATGTCGCAGTCCCGCAAAAAAAAAATCGCAGATCGCCGCCAGATCGCCGCCAATACTAGTTAAAAAAAAAACAATAAAAATTACATAAATGTCCCGTAGTTAGTAGCTGCGATAACTTTTGTGCAAACCAATCAAAATACGCTTATTGCGATTTTATTTTACCAAACATATGTAGCAGAAAACAAATTGGCCTAAAATGTTAAAAAAATTAGATTTTTACATTTTTTTTATGGGGAATTTCATGTAAAAAAATGTGAAAAATATTGTTATTTTTTCAAAATTGTCGCTCTTTTTTTGTTTATAGCGAGCACAAAAAGTATAAATCGCACAGGTGGTCAAATACCACCAAAAGAAAGCTCTATTTGTGGGGAAAAAAAGGACATACATTTAATTTGGGTACATCATCGCACGACCACGCAATTTTCCGTTAAAGTAACGCAGTGCCGAATCGCAAAATATGGCCTGGTCAGGAATGGGGTAAAATTTTCCGGTCTCAAAGCGGATAAAAATACGCTCATTGAGAATTTTTTTGTCAAAGACATGTAGCTAAATACATTTTGGCCTAAATATATGACAAAAATTGAATATATTGGATATTTTTTAACTGTTAAAGTAGGAAAATATTGTTATTTTTTCAAAATTGTCCCTTTCTTTTATTAATATCGCAAAAAATGAAAAGCGCAGAGGTGATCATATACCACCAAAAGAAAGCTCTGTTTGTGGGGAAAAAGGACGTAAATTTTGTTTGGGTACGGCATTGCATGACCGCGCAATTGTCAGTTAAAGTCGCACAGTGCCGAATTCCAAAAAGTGGCCTGGACGTAAAGCAGGAAAATCCTCCGGTCCTAAAGTGGTTAAATCTGTTGTAAAGATGAAAAAATTAGGATTGCAGATGATCAGTTCTTAGATGTGGTTGCTTGCTTAATTTTTATACTTAGAATGAGTAAAGAAGTTAGTATAGCTACCCAGGGACAGAAAATGTGGTATATTCAGATTTACCGGGTGAATATAAAGCCACCACATCTAGGAGCTGGTTAGCTGCAATATATTAAAATTGTTGATTTTGGATTTAGATAATACGCTTTAATAGTATACTTGTGGGCTTGCAGCAAAAGTAAATTGCTATTCAGAGCTTTTCTGTTTTATCTTTCACAGTTTCTTGGTGACATAATGAAAAATATAGCACCTGTTGTCTCCTGGTAGTGTTTGTTGCTTTACACTGACATATTACAAAGTAAAATTACAAGAAAGGGGTATATATATATATATATATATATATATATATATATATATATATATATATATATATATATATATTTCTTTTGTCCTGAATTTTGGGTGGCTGATTGATTACTAAGAGAAGAGTGAGATGGTCAAGCAAAACCAACACACAAAATGACCACTTTTTTTAATACTTGAAATGCACAATCACCATGAAAAAAATAAATAATTATTTTTGTGTGTTTCAGTGAACACATACTGTATTTTGTGTTATTGCAGTGTTAACTTAAGGGGGAACTCCACCCAAAAGGGGGAAGTCCGCTTTAAGGCCTCCTTCCCTGCTTCTCCATAGGAAATGGCACACTATTTTTGCTGAGGGAGGGGTTTCCTGCTCCCACTGTCGCTTGGATCACCTAGGCAATCTAAGCGGAAGTTCCCCCTCCCCACTTCCTCCCCGCAGTCTTCATGGACGCGCCACAGGGCCAGAAGACCGCGGGACCATTCACAATGGGCACAATGTTGCCAACATACCAGAAAGTTACAAAATTACAGTTTTGTAAGTGCAAATCTCAGTATTTAAGTTACAAACAAGTGTGATTTAAGATAGATATTAAGGTAAAAAACATATTTCTATATACAAAGTAAGTAGCTCAGAAAAAACGTTCCACAGTTTAAAAAAAAAAAAAGCTGAAAAAACTTGGTGCAGCAGCTGTCGCTGCAGTATATAGTTACATAAAGTTACATAGTAGTTGAGGTTGAATAAAGACAATAGTCCATCCAGTTCAACCTGTGTTGGTGTGTGTGGCTGTAATCATCTTACATACCCCTGAATGTTTTGATCCTTGAGATGTACGTCCAAGAGTCTCTTAAAAGTAGCCATACTTCCCGCAGTTACTACCATTTGTGGCAGAGAATTACACAGTCTTGTAGCCCTTACTGTAAAGAACCCCTTGCGTAGTCTGAGGTTAAAACTCTTCTCTATTTGCATTGTATGGCCTCATGTCCTCATGCATTCCTTGCGACAGAATATTTTTTTTTCTATGTTGCGATCCCCATTGAGGTATTTGTAAATCGCTATCGTGTCCCCTCTCAGGCGTCTCCTCTCCAGGGAGAATAAATCAAGCGCTTGTAAGCGCTCTTCATATTTAAGGTCCTCCAATCCCCTAATCAGTTTAGTTGCCCTTCTCTGGACTTTCTCCAGCTCCAACACATCCCTCCTGAGGACTGGCGTCCAGAACTGGACAGAATACTCCAGATGCAGTCAGACCAGAGTTTTATAAAGTGGTAGGATTATAGTTTTATTTCTGGAATACATCCCCTTCCTTATGCATGCTAATATTCTGCAGGCTATTAGCATGCATAAGAAAGGGGATTTATTCCATGCTCAGGTGTAAATGGAGCCTTAAAATGGGCAGCACACACACATGACATTGACCCTCACAGTGACACTGACAGCAGTGTGCAGCAGCACAGATGATGATGATGATGATGCCTCACCAACATGACACTTCTCCTCTTGGGTCACAGTGACAGTCTCTCTCCACGCCAGGTGGTCCCTTCAGTCCACTTCAGTCCAAAGAGCACTGACAGTCCGGCTCATGGCTTGCCTTGCTCCTGTTGCATAGACTCACACAAGAGGATCTGGCCTCTCCTCTCAGATCCCGTTACACCATGACATCACACAACATGGTCAGGCACCACCGCCAGCACCATCTGAACACACTGCAGCAGGCACTTGGATGGTCTCAGCCAGCTCCGGACAGCCATATTTTTTACTGGCAACCTTTTCTTGGCACTGGCATTTCCTGGCAGGAGAAAAGTGCCCATTTTTTACTGGCTGCCAGTAAAAAACTGTCAATTGGCAACACTTAATTGGCAGTGCAGTGCGCCTTGTGCATGCACTACAGTTTTTGTAGCTGCTGACTTTTAATATTTAGTAACATGACTGGAGCTCCTTTTTGATAGTACCTTTTTATATGGCTTTCACATTTTATAAACTCTCTCCTCCTTTTTTGTTATGTTATCCACAAATTTGTAGATGAGACACTAGAGGCAGAGTAGATTAGATACTACAATGACTGCCTAATTGCTTAACAACTGTTGTGATAACATATCTGCCACAACGGGAGGATATTGTTTTCATTGATTATGCTGACTCCTAGATTCACATTGTAAGAAGGAGCAGAGCAAAGCACCATTTATAGATAGACAAAAATGTAATATGCATACCCCAGTGTATATAAATAATTAAAAGCTGTGATTTTTTTTTAAATTAATGTAATATATACACTCACCAGCGACTTTATTAGGTACGCCTGTTCAATTGCCTGTTAACACAAATTGCTAAACAGCCAATCACTTGGCATCTTCTCAATGCATTTAGGCATTTAGGCATCTAGGCGTGGTGAAGACGTCTAGCTGAAATTCAAAGCTTTAGAATGGGAAAGAAAGGAGATTTAGGTGACTTTGAATGTGGCATGGTTGTTGATGCCAGACCAGCTGGTCTGAGTATTTCAAAGACTGCTGATCTACTGGGATTTTAATGCACAACCATCTCTTGGGTTTACTGCAAATGGTCAGAAAAAGAGAAAATATTCAGTGAGCGGCAGTTGTGTGAAGGAAAATGCCTTGTCGATTTTAGAGGTCAAAGGAGAATAAGGAGAATTAGCAGACTGGTTCGAAATGATAGTATACCTCAAATGTACCTCAAATGTACCTCAAATGCTCACTCCTTACAACCAAGGTATGCAGAATACCATTTCTGAATGCACAACACATCAAACCTTGAAGAAGATGGGCTAAAGCAGCAGAAGACCACACTGTGTGCTACTACAGTCAGCTAAGGACAGGAAACTGAGGCTACAATTCGCATGGGCTTACCAAAATTGGACAATAGAAGATTGGAAAAACATTGCCTGATCTGATGAGTCTTGATTTCAGCTGTGACACTCAGATGGTAGGGTCAGAATTTGAATCAGAAATAGAACCAACATGAAAGCATGGATCCATCCTGCCTTGTATCAATGGTTCAGGCTGGTGGTGGTGGTGTGAGGGACATTTTCTTGGTACATTATGGGCCCCTTTGTACCAATTGAGCATCGTTTAAACGCCACGGCCTACCTGAGTATTGTTGCTGACCATGTCCATCCCTTTATGACTACAGTGTACCCATCTTCTGATGGCTCCTTCCAGCAGGATAATGCACCATGTCACAAAGCTGAAATCATTTCACCACAGGTTTCTTGAACATGATAACACTGTACTCTAATGGCCTCCACAGTCACAAAATCTCAATCCAATAGAGCACCTTTTGGGATGTGGTGGAACGGGATATTTGCATCATGGATGTGCACCTGACAAATCTGCAGTAACTGTGTGATGCGATCATGTCACTATCAACCAAAATCTCTGAGAAATGTTTCCAACACCTTTATGAATCTATGCCATGTAGAATCAAGGAAGTTCTGAATGCAAAAGGGGGTCCAAGCCAGTACTAGCAAGGTGCACCTAATAAAGTGGCTGGTGAGAGTATATATATATATATATATATATATATATTAAAAGCTATAATTAATTTTGAATAATTTATCTGTAAGGTTAAGGTACATGGGGGAGATTAACAGTGCATTAACACTGTGCTTGCACTAAACATTAAAATGGATTGGAAGGCACAAACCCCTTAGTTATTTTGGAGCAATCAGTCCTCTGTTCTGTAGCTGTGACATATACAGGACTCAGCAGAGAGATTGAGAGCTGGAGATGCATGCTTCAATACATCTGATGTCCCTGTTCCCTGTTCAGATGAGAGCAGGAGGGAAAAGGAGGGTTGTTTACACTTCAGACTCTTCTTGTGTAGTATAGTCACTGCTTTGGCAGAGAGAGGGTTTTGAACTGTCTCCAGACAGCTCACATCATATGACAAGATCACACCTGGTGGGAATCTGTATGGAAAAAAATATTTAGATAGTAGTATCGCCTCCTCAATCCCCCCTCCCCCCTTTGTACTTAGCTGACTCCTTACTCAATCCAGCGCTATACCTGTCTGTAGCGATACTCTTCTCTCACTTCCAGGTCTCACAGGCAGAAAATTGGTCCAAGGTTAACATTGTAATTAAGGAACCATCATGTGGCAAAGCTCTGTCATCCTAGAACTGCCTTACTTGGGGTAGACAACCCAAACAGCAATCTGTGTTTAAGAACTAGTTGTTATAAAATAAATTGCATTCTTTTTCTAACATTTTTGAATTTCTTCTAAGTCTAATTTACATTTTTGTTTTCCTAGTGGTCAACTGTACTGATCCTGGAATCCCAGAGAACTCTATCCGGGAAAGTAAAATAGAGCACGGTAACTTCACCTATGGAACAGTGGTGTTCTATGACTGCAGTCCAGGATACTATATATTTGGATCTTCTGTCCTTATTTGTCAGCCAAATGGACAATGGGACAAATCACTGCCAGAATGTATTAGTAAGTTTATTTCACTTAACAAGTAGAGAATCCTTTTTAAAACATGATAAAACTTTTTTAAAATTTCTAATGGTAGAGCTGTTTGGACATTATTATATGACCTAATATCGATTATAAACTATACCAATTTGGACTCTCCAAAAGCAAATACCTACAGTATAATAGCCTGGGTTTTTGAGCTTTTGTTTGCATCGAATGGGATTTCCATTCCCATGTCCATAGGAAAGCAAAACTCTCTTGAAGTAGGTCAACTTCAGGTAAGAAGGCATTCATTTAGTTCTGAATGATCTCAGAAGTTTCTAAAACTGACATCTAGCTGATGCTTAAGGGAAAAGAAATAGGGCTCAAAGGTTGAGGGGGACTTTGCAATAAGGGTGCTGGTAGAACAAATATAATGGTACAATAAGAATATCAAAAAATATTAATTTTATTAAGGGAAATAAATCATTAAAATTCGCGTACTGTATTCAAACAGAAACACAGCATCAATAAAAAACATATACCATTTCAGACCATGTTCTTATATACAGTTTAAATACCATAAAGTGTACAACAATTTCTACAAAAGGGTAAACCGTGTAAGGATTTATCCTGTACCGCAGAATATTGATGTTTTGTGCGGAGATGTGGAGATATCCACACGTTCAACCCGACATGTTTCGCGGCCAGTAGCCGCTTCCTCAGGGGTATTGTTTTACGCACATAGAGAAGGAAATATTTGTTACACACAAATTTTATGGTAAGAACACTAAAGTGGAAAGAAGAGAAAAAAAACAACATTGGGTAAGTATAGATATTCAAATAATTTTCCATAATGTTAATGGTGTAGATATTAATACATTATATTACAACATAACATTAAATGTTTTACAAGTATGTCCTACTGAGATACATTGATCAAATATGGAAAAAATAGTGTATATCACACCTGTCTAGTATATGGTCAGTCACCAGAGTGGTATTATGTCAGGACCGCAAGGTAGAGGGAAGGATCCCCCCGGGGGCGGATACGGGAGCGTAGCCAAAGAGGAGGGCAACACTGCTGGGGTAAGGACTTATATGTCTAGAATTGAAGAAAAATATATAAAGAAACAGATATTGGTATGGATCCCATATGGTATATAAGGTTCCATATATTGATTTGTACAAATATATAAACATGAAACTTTACTCATAGTCTTACCCAAACTGCTCCCAAGAAATTGAATATGGGCAGGGACGGGCAAAGATGTGGTAACCACCATACATATAGATGGTAAAACAGGCAGGTTCTTATATTTTTTGCCACCTGGAAATAAATAGGACGGGTAATGTCACATAGTAGAATAGTTCTATAAAATAGAACACACACCATGTGCTCCACCCATCATGCAGTAGTTGTAAACATAGTGAAAAAGTAGTCCACTTTCACTAGATTGAAAACTACAAGTCATCAGCCACAAAGGATGTCGGTACTTGTAGTTCATTCATTTAAAGATCTCTGTGAATAAATGATACAGCTGTGTGACAGCAGGTGTCGGAATATGATCATCCCTGTCACTATGGGGTGGAGTGGGGGGGGGGGGGGGTAATCAGCAAGAAGTTGCAGGAGTGGGAACATGTTAAAGGTTCCACCCTACAAGGGGTGGAACCTGTAACATGTTCCCAAAGGTGAACTTATCCTTTTATCCTTTCGTTAGTGCATGGTCATCATTTAATGATACTTTTCTAATACGTGATTAAACATAGAAGTACACAAGGGGGATATGGGCTTCATGTCTTGAACATGTATGTCATTCTTTCAGTGCGCATGTTTGCATGTTGCATGCTTGTCTCCTCTCTCTCTCTCTCTCTCTCTCTCCCCTCTCTCTCTCTCCTCTCTCTCTCCCTCTCCCTCTCTCTCTCTCCTCTCTCTCTCCTCTCTCTCTCCCTCTCTCTCCTCTCTCTCTCTCTCCCTCTCTTCTCTCTCTATGCTCTCTCCTCTCTCTCTCTCTCTCTCTCTCCTCTCTCTCTCTCTCCTCTCTCTCTCCTCTCTCTCTCTCCGCTCTCTCCTCTCTCTCTCTCTCTCTCTCTCTCTCTCTCTCTCTCTCAGGGGGGCACCTTTGGACACTAGCAGTGTTGTCAGTCTGGGAAGAGGGGAGTGTTAGGTTGACTAGCTGCTGTAGATATATCAACAAATTAAAGCCAATCTCTAGCTCACACTTTAAATTTAGGTACAGCAAACATTTTTTTCCTGTTGGGATAAAGGCTTTACATAAATAAATGAAATGTTTTGTCTCATCCGTGTAAAAATATGCACCTAGAAGAGAGTTTGTTCTTATGAAAAACAACAGACTTACTGGCTGGATCACCAAATGAAAATAAAAGAAAGAAAACCTAAAAAGCACAAGGAAAGTAATGCAGCCATTAAATCTAAGAATTAGTAAAATGTAGCTTTATTTTGGATTTCCTGGCCAATAGGCCAAGGAGGATGTAGGTTGTTAGCTGCTACTCATTGGCGTTGTCCCTTAGTACAGGGGTGCCACAGTCCCCTTTTGTTTAATTAATATACTTATGATTGTGTCTATCGCTTTGAGGTAAACTCTGTTCTAAAATTTCAGATGATACCACGTTAGTTGGGAAAATAGATAATGGTGACAAGGCTGTATATTGGCAGGATATAGGAAAGCTAATGGGTTATTGCAAAGACAATAACATAGAGTAGGGGTCCCAGAACTTTCTTAAAAAAATGGCCAGTTTACTGTCCTTCAGTCTTTAGGGGGGTTGGACTAGGGCCAGTGGGAGTAGAACATGCCCTGGCATCCAGTAAGAGTAAACAATGCCTATCATTGGTGTCAGTGGAGGAATAGTGCCCCATAATTGGTGTCTATGGAAGAAACAGTGCCCAGTAGTTGGTGTCAGCAAGAGGAATTGTGCTCTTTTGTTGGTGTCAGTGGAAGGAATGGTGCCCCATTGTTGGTGTTAGTGGGAGGAATAGTGGCCCATCCTTGGTATTAATGGAAGAAATCGTGGAAAATAATTTCTGTCAATGGAAGGAATTGTGCCCCAGTATTGGTGTCAATGGAAGGAATTGTGCCCCATCGTTGGTGTCAATGGAGCGAATAGTGCCCCATCGTTCGTGTCAATGGGAGGACACTACTCCATTGTTCATGTCAGTGGAACAAATACTGCCCCATTGTTGGTGTCAGTAGGAGGATAGGGGCCAATCTTTTGTATTAATGGAAGGAACTGTGCCCCATTGTTGGTGTCAATGGAAGGAATTGTGCTCCAATGACTGGATAAGAGCAGGCAAAAGGCCACTTTTGGCCCCTGAGCCTCAGTTCGGAGACTGCTGATTTAGAGCTAAATGTGCATAAGACAAAGAAAATAATTGTAGATTTTAGGAGAAATAGAAAAACTAGTTACAAGCCTGTTGTGATTGATGGGACGGTGGTTTAGAGGGTGTTGCCATTTCTTGGCAACAATAAATAGGGAGGATCTGTCATGGACAGGGCACATATCCGGTCCGATGGACACGACTCATCTGAGAATATACTTCTTGAGGAAGTTGTGGGGGCCGACTTTTCAGAACATGTCCTCCTCAGCTTCTATAAGACTGCCATTGAGGGTGAGCTGAGCCGTTACATCTCTCCATGGCAATGGATGTGCAGGGTCTATTATAGAAATGCCTTACAGAGCGTAATAAAAACAGCACAGAAGATTATTAAAGGTTCATATTTACCGTGTATTGAAGAACTGGGGAATGGTAGGTACCTTCGGAGAGCTGTTAATATCCTAGAGGATAGCTCCTATCCTCCAAATTCCTTGTTTACAATATTACCATCTAATAGGCAATTTAGGAGTATGTTGTCTCGTACCACCAGAATGCAAAACAGCTTTTTTCCACAGCCTATACCATTTTTGAATGCTAGAGGCTTTTTTGGGTTAAATTAAAAGTGCAATATGTATTTATTATGCAATGTATTATGTGTTGATTTCATGAAAATAATGTTTCATGTGAGGTACGTGAAGTCTTTTATTGTGAGAGGGCTGCATCTGCATTTCATTTTATAATTTGTAAGGTAAAATGTTTATAAATTTTTCTGATATTGATTATAATATACATAATATATCATCTCTTTAAAATATAATGAATTTGAAAGCGTCATCTTACTATTCCTTGAAATACAACTCTTTCACACACACTGCTTTGTCTTAAGGAATTGGTAGAATCAGCACAACATAAGCATGTTCACCGTGACATGTGCAATAACCTCACATCTCTCAAAAGTGCACCTATGATAAATTCTCAAGCTTCCATTAAATAAAGTAAATAGTCAGTTCCATGGAGGTGTTTCAACATGGCAGACAGTAGAATTAAACTTGTCATTTCTCTTCTCAGTGATTGACTGTGGTCATCCTGGAGTTCCTCCAAACGCAATTATTTCTGGGGAAAAGTTTACATTTGGATCTGCTGTCCATTATTCCTGCACTGGAAGGAGAACATTAATAGGGCATTCTACAAGGACCTGTCAGTTAAATGGGCAATGGAGTGGATCATTACCTCACTGTTCAGGTAAACACGCTTCAAAGAAAATATAAATATTGACATATTTATGTATAGATGTGTGGTTGTGTATATATATATATATATATATATTTATATATTTACTCTATATATACAGTATATGTAATGTATATATCCTGATTGATATATATATATATATATATATATATATATATATATATATACAGTATATATATAGACAGTATATGTAATGTATATATTCTGATATATATATATATATATATATCTATATCTATCTATCTATCTATCTATCTATCTATCTATCTATCTATCTATCTATCTATCTATCTATCTATATCTATATATATATATATTTACAGTATATATAAATATATATATATATTTGCAGTATATATAAATATATATATATATATTTCGAAAATACCTTTAGACAGGTTTCCACATGAGCTGGTACGATATCTAATGCTAAAAAGCATCCTTTTAATATTACCAGACTTGGCTGGCATGCAAAAAAGCAAGATGTTTTGATACAGCATCGTCTTCTACAAATAAAAAGATAAAAAAATCTTACATTTATATAGTCACTGTATTTAAGATAAATAAAATAAGCATTTGATGGTTTCTTACAGTGGACCTTTCTTCTGGAAGTTATTATGTTACTGGTGCCTGTGCATCTCTAATGCTAAAAAAATTCAGATTTGCTTCTTGTTTTTTTCTTTTACTTAATGAGAATGTAGAATGTTACTGATTATTTTTTCTTTATTTAACTTTGCAAAGCATAATAAATAAATATATATTTTATGTAATCTTCTCTGTAACCAGCAGATGACACTCTAGTCTCGTGCTCTCATAGTTATTTTAGCTTTCATCTTTGCTGAAAAAAGTTCATCATTTGCAGAACTGAAATAATTAATCAGAACACTGACTTATTGCTAATCAGAGGTTTTAGTCAAACAAACAGAGCTGCAAAACAATCTTCCTTTGCTGTGCTAACTCTTCAGGTGACCCAGTACTCTGGGAATCCTTTTTCATGTATTACATGTTTATTTGTAAAACAAAGGTTGTATTTTCAATTCAAAACCAATATAGAACAAACATTTATAAGCTTATAACGTAAAAAATAAATAAATACATAAATAAATAAATAAATAAATAAATAAATAAAGCTAACAAAAACATTCGTTTTACCTTTAAGGGATTTTGTTTTTATATCCAAACTGATTTGCTTTCCAATAAGGAGTCAATGTTTATTTAAAACTCAGAAGAAGCTTTAGACACCACATTTCCCATTAGTTTTCTCTAGACCACTGGGGCTGATAGCAAGAAGATCCTTCCTATCAGCACTCCCAATTTCCACTTCCAACAGTCTGAGGGTGTTAGACCCTCCCACCTAGCATTCTCCTTTTAGGAAGTTAATAGAATAGCTTGTCTAAATATCATCAGAAAGGAAGCAGATGAGGATGTGCAAGAAAGTGTATATGACTGACCCAAAAAGGACGGTGCTTTTCTCTACAAAAGAGGGAGTTTTACTTTAAGAGCCACATGAAAGTTTATTCTTGTTAAAACCATTTACCATGACACGTATTCCACACACATTACAATTCAAGTGCTATAAATGGCAAGGAGGACATTAAAAGAAAATGGACACCAGCTAATGATTTAAGTGCCAAGAATTTCATTTAAACTTTATTTGCGGTTTGGTGATTCAGCATGCTCTGTCCTCTGTGTCATTGTTCATAGAAGTTCATTTTTGTATAACTATATTCTCTAACCGCTTACAAGTCTTACTGATCATAATAAGATCATTTGTGGAAATGACTGTAAATCTAGTAAATGCCATTTCAGGACATTTCAGTAAAGAAATTGGGGAATGTAATTTGAATATGGATAAATGCTGCTTTCTTATGATTGTAGGAAGAAAGACACAATTCTTGTCTTGACCCCATTACCTTTCAGTGGAGAGTTTAGCCCTTTTATGTGTCCCGAACATGTTGTTTTAGACCACTTGAATCGTTGGAACATAATTGATACGCCCTAAAATACTTTAACAAAGTTTAGTAATAGATACATCTCGTATGTCCTGCTCCTGAAGAAGCTATACAATTAATCAATATATTATTTCATCATATTTATTATTTTATTCATATGTAGATCAAAAGCCTGTATTTATTTTTCTAATAAAATGTATTCCTATTTAACCCCTTATTATTCCTTTGTTAACCCTATTAAGTCCTAATTATCTCCTCCCTCCCTTTCTCCCTGTATCTTTTTTTTTTCTGCTGATTTTTTTATTTTTATTATATTTTTTATCATAATTTTTTAATGTTGTAATTCATTTTGTTTGTTTTCTATTTCAGCGTCTCGTTAAAAAAAGTGCAAAAAAAATAAATAAATTCCTTTTACAAATTAATTTCCTATAGTCTGTACCAAAAACATAATTTTAGATTAATTATAGAATAAAATACATACTTTTTATTCATAATAACACTATTTTTTTTTTTTAAAAAAACAGCGCAACAGAGAAAAAATAAAAACTTTTTTGCAGTTTTCTATAGAAAATGAAGGAAAGTCAACCTCCACTACCAAAAAAAATAAATAAATAAAATGGTTATAAAGCTATGAGTTGTGGTTATTATTATTATTAAAGCATGAGATCAGAGGCCATCTGAAAAGCAAATACAAAGAAAAACAGATAGATAGATAGACAGATAGAGATGTACCGAACGGTTCGCCGGCGAACGGTTCCCGGCGAACTTCGAACGTTCGCGTTCGCCGCTGCGGGCGAACATATGCGATGTTCGGTCTGCCTCCTATACATCATCATTGAGGCAAACTTTGACCCTGAACATCACAGTCAGCAGACACATTCCAGGCCAATCAGCATACCTCCCTCCCACCTCCTATAAATAAGCAAGGGCAGCATCCATTTTAGATCATTTCTGTGTTACTGAGAGCAGGGAAAGTGCTGGTGCTGCTGCTGCTGTTATAGCTGGGGACAGTTCCCGGTCTTGTTAGCCAGTGTTCTTGGTACACTCCTGCTGTAAGGACAGCACCCCAAAAAGCCCTTCCTAGGGCTGGTATTTGAGGTTTTTTTTGGATATATATATATATATATATCTATTATCCCCAAAAGCCCTTTTGAGGGCTGGTATTTGTGTAATTTTTTTTGTTCTGTGATATATATATATATATATATATAGATCTATTGTCCCCAAAAGCCCTTTTGAGGGCTGGTATTTGTGTAATTTTTTTTGTTCTGTGATATATATATATATATATACATATATATATATATATATATATATATATATATATATATATATATATATATTGTCCCCAAAAGCCCCTTTGAGGGCTGGTATTTGAGTATTTTTTAATATATATATATATATATATATATATATATATATATATGTAGCATGTCCAGAACCAGAAAAAAAAGATCATATAGGTGTAAAAGGGGTTCCCACCATCCCTGCTCTACTGAAAAATTATCTTTTTTTTCTGGTTCTGGACATGCTACAGAGCTGAAACTTCACAGGTACACTTTTTAGACCCCCTAGACACTAAATCACACAAAAAAGTTCTTAAAAATTGTCATTTTTGATAGAGAGCCAATTATTGGAAAAAAAAAACTTAACAAAAAAAAATTTCTTTGGATTTATTGTTTGGGGGGTCTAAAAGGTGTACCTGTGAAGTTTCAGCTCTGCAGCATGTCCAGAACCAGGAAAAAAAGATCATATAGGTGTAAAAGGGGTTCCCACCATCCCTGCTCTACTGAAAAATTATCTTTTTTTCTGGTTCTGGACATGCTACAGAGCTGAAACTTCACAGGTACACTTTTTAGACCCCCCCAGATGCTAAATCCAAAGAAATTTTTTATTTTTTTTTTATTTTTCCAATAATTGGCTCTCTATCAAAAAATTACAATTTTTAAGAACTTTTTTTTGTGTGATCCCTCTCCGGCATGCCACAGTCCAGGTGTTTGTCCCCTTGAAACAACTTTTCCATTACTATTGGGGCCAGAAAGAGTCCCTGTGGGTTTTAAAATTCGCCTGCCTATTAAAGTCTATGGCGGTTCGCAATGTTCGCCGGTTCGCGAACATCGGCGAATGTTCGCGAACCGGCGAACATTGCGAACCGCCATAGACTTTAATAGGCAGGCGAATTTTAAAACCCACAGGGACTCTTTCTGGCCCCAATAGTAATGGAAAATTGTTTCAAGGGGACAAACACCTGGACAGCGAATTTTATGTTCGCGACATCACTATAGACAGATAGACAGATAGACAGATAGGCAGATAGACAGATAGACAGATAGATAAATCGATCTATAACCATTTACTTTTTTTTACATTTGACAATACAGCCTAATCAATGTAATGAGTTGAATTTATTTTTGTAAAATACATACACAAACTCTATACATTCTCTTTAGTGTTAGCTCAAATATATAGTTCTTTATGTTACATTAATGTTTTAAAGATAATATGTTTATTGGAATCTTAACCAATTTGTTTCGGAGTTTATTTATTTCCCCCACATTAGGGCTTTAACCAATAGGTAGAATTATTGGTGTAAAGTGCGATGTGCCATCATTAGTGGCCATTTAGTCTCTGCAACGGTTAAATATGACAAACCAAGTTATTTTTGCTTTCTGGTGCTGCTTTCTGAATATGTTTAAATCCTTTCATCTGGGTTAGTCACATACAACCACTTCAGGAACTAAAATGCTTCTAATAATGGCACATTGCACTTTACACCAATAATTCCACCTATCGGAAGCCCTAATTTGGGGGGAAATACATAAACCCGGAAACAAATTGGTTAAGATTCCAATAAACATATTATCTTTAAAACATGAATGTAACATTTAGAGCTAAATATTTACTAACACTAAAGAGAATGTATAGAGTTTGTGTATGTATTTTTGCTTTTTATTATGGTCAGGTCTACTCAGTAACCCTTTAATGATGTGAGGGGCCACACTTGAGGGGGATATCAAATAAGGCAATCACCTCTTTTATACAACCTCTTTAATTTTTACATTCAATTATTGTTAAGAGAAATTACCAATCTCTCAACAAAATGAACAAAACTTTTTTTTATTAACCACTTAAGCCCCGGAGGATTTTCCTGCTCAAAGACCAGGGCTTATTTTTCGATTCGGCACTGTGTGACTTTAACGGACAATTGCGCGGTCGTGCGACACTGTACCCAAATGAAATTTATGTCTTTTTTTCCCACAAACAGAGCTTTCTTTTGGTGGTATTTGATCACCTGTGCAATTTTTATTTTTTGCACTATAAACAAAAAAAGAGCGTCAATTTTGAAAAAATAACAATCTTTTTTATATGAAATTCCCCCCCAAAAAAGTAAAAATGTAATTTTTTTAACATTTTAGGCCAATTTGTTTTCTGCCTCATATTTTTGGTAAAAAAAAATTGCAAAAAGCGTATTTTGATTGGTTTGTGCAAAAGTTATTGTGTTTACTAACTAAGGGAAAGATTTATGTCATTTTTATTGTTTTTTTTTAACTAGTAATGGCGGCGATCTGCAATTTTTTTTGCGGGACTGCGACATTGCGGCAGACAGATCGGACCCCTGACTAAGATTTTTTGCACTTTTGGGGGTACCAGTGACATTACTACAGTAATCAGTGCCATAAATATGCACTGTTAATGTAAAAATGACACTGGCAGGGAAGGGGTTAACTTTATTAGTGATAAAGGAGTTAAGTGTGTCCCTAGGGGCATGCATCTAACTGTAAAGGGGCGTGGCTTGTGATGTAACCACAGAGACATACGATCCTACATGGCAGGATCATATGATCTCTGCTGTTACACCAGGGAGAATGACAGGCGGCTTTGTTTACATCAGCCGCCTGCCTTTCTCCCTCTTCAGCTGGAGATCGCAAGTGACCGGCGGACATCGGAGGTGTCGGTCACTCGCGCGGGGATGTCAGGGAACGAGCGGGGCAGGAGCGTGCCTCCGACGGCGCGCACTTGCCCCCTGCAGGCTCCTGGGCGAGCGACATAGTACTGCGTCGCTTTCCCCAGGAGGGGCTGACCACCGCAGTAAATATACTGTGGGCGGTCGGCAAGTGGTTAACCTTCTTAGCGGTATTCCCGAGCGTGGCTCGGGGTTAAATTTCAGAGCCAAAAGCGGTAACCCCGAGCCACACTCGGGGTACCGCCAGAAGCATCGCTGGATCCTGTAAGCAGGGTTACTTACCTTGTCACCGGGATCCAGCGATGTGTCCTGGCGGTGTCTCGCGCGGGTCTTCCTCCCGATCGTCTCCGTGCCCCGGCTTCCGTCTCCCACGACGTGACGTTCACAGGGGGGGGTGGAACCGGCGGCAAATTCAAATGTAAAAACACACCAAACACACTGATACTATTCAAAATAAAAAAAAATCATATTAGTTTGCCCCCCCCAGTGCCCTTTCCTGCAGTTTTACTGTACTTTTTATGTATATATATATATATATATATATATATATATATATATATATACGCATACATATATACAATTGAAACAATTATTAACCGCTTGTCGACCGCCGCAAGTACATATACTGCGGCGGTCAGCCCCGTGCAGGCAAAGTGACGTACCAGTATGTCACTCGCCTGTGAGCCAATAGGGGGCGCGCGTGCGCCATCGAAGGTGCGCTCCCGCCCCCGCTCGTTCACGGACACCTCTGTGCGAGTGACCGGTGGACCCGATATCCGCTGGTCACTCGTGATCGTCAGTTACAGAGGGAGAAAGGCAGGCGGCTACTGTAAACAAAGCCGCCTGTCATTCTCCCCTGTGTAACAGCAGAGATCATACGGTCCTGCTATGTTGGATCGTAGATCTCTGCTGTTACATGAAAAGCCACATCCCTGCACAGTTAGAAGCACTCCCCTAGGGACACACTTAACCCCTCCTTCTCCAATAAAGTCTCTATGGTCATTTCACAAGTCACGCCCCCCCCCACAGTTAGAATCACCCCCTACTCTCACATTTAACCCCTTGATCACCCACAGTGTTAACTCCTTCCCTGCCAGTGTTATTTTTACAGTAACAGTGCATATGTATAGCACTGATTACTGTAGTAATGTCACTGGTACCCCCAAAAGTGTAAAAAATGTCAGTCAAGGGACCGACCTGTGCGCCGCAATGTTGCAGTCCCGCAAAAAAATCGCAGATCGCCGCCATTACTCGTTAAAAAAAAACAACAAAAATGACAAAAATCTTTCTTTTAGTTAGTAAACGCAATAACTTTTGCGCA
Organism: Pelophylax lessonae; assembly: GCF_965119305.1. Lineage (NCBI taxonomy): Eukaryota > Metazoa > Chordata > Amphibia > Anura > Ranidae > Pelophylax > Pelophylax lessonae. Next base: position 501,082,695 of record NC_138772.1, on the reverse strand, counting down.
AACCAATCAAAATACGCTTATTGCAATTTTTTTACCAAACATATGTAGCAGAAAACAAATTGGCCATTTTTTTGGGGGCCAAATTTTATAGCTCATGATCAAGAAATCGCACAGGTGATCAAATACCACCAAAAGAAACTCTGTTTGTGGGAAAAAAAGGACGTCAAATTCGTTTAGGTACAGCGTCGCACGACCTCGCAATTGTCCGTTAAAGTCGCGCAGTGCCGAATCGCAAAATAGGGCCTGGTCAGGAAGGTAAAATCTTCCGGGGCTTAAGTGGTTAAAAAAAAATTTAAATAAATATCACATAGTTTGTAGACGCGATAACTTTTGTGCAACCAGTCAATACACTTTGTGATATTTTTTATATCAAAAATATAAAGCGGAAAACATATTGGCCAAAAATGATGAAGAAATTCAATTTTTTAAATTTTATTTAGATTATAATTTTCTTGATCAGTTTTTTCCTACAAAATAGACTGTCTCAGGGTGCTTCCAACTTATCTCTCCAAACTTTATTTGCAATGGTGACATTTATTGAAATGTTGTATCACGGACCATTGAGCTTGCCTGTTCATTTGGCATTCACTCTGAAAGGGTCACATAAAGGGGAGAATTTGATGTTGTGGATTTGAAGATGGTTAGCAGTATTTATCTGTAAATGGGAGGCAGTTCAGGCATAGCAACAAAGCTTTAATGGAAACAGCTTATTGCTTCCTTCTGTATCTTATTTATGCTACAAAAATCTAATGAGTTATTGTACTTCTTTCTACTTGTTAAGAAAATTGGGATTTTTTTTTGTTTACTTTGTGAAATAGTTTTATACCGCCAGAGATGAGGAAATCAATCTGCCAATATCAAAACGCACTCTGTATTAGGCTCATTGAAGCAAGATGCAGATTTGCAAACATCGCTTTATCTGCTGCTATTTAATGGCACTTTCTTCTTTTAACCACTTCTGGACTGGAAGGATTTGCACCCTTAATGACCAGCCCATATTTTGCTATTCATCACTGTGTTACTTTAACAGACAATTGCGCGGTCGTGCGACGCTGTACCCAAAAAAAATTTATGTCATTTTTTTCCCACAAATAGAGCTTTCTTTTGGTGGTATTTGATCACCTGTGCGAATTTATTTTTTGCTCTATACACAAATAAAAAGAGCGACAATTCTGAAAAAAAATATAATATATTTTTTTCACATTTAGCTATATACTATTCCCATAAAAAAAATTAAAAAATCAAACTTTTTTAACATTTTAGGCCAATTTGTTTTCTGCTACATATTTCTGGTAAAAAAAAAAAAAACGTAATAAGCGTATTTTGATTGGTTTGCACAAAAGTTATTGTGTCTACTAACTACGGGAAAGATTTATGTCATTTTTATTGTTACCTTTTTTTTTTTACTAGTAATGGCAGCGATCTGCGATTTTTGCGGGACTGCGACATTGCGATGGACAGATTGGACCCCTGACTGACATTTTTGACACTCTTGGGGGGACCAGTGACATTACTACAGTAATAATTAGTGCTAAAAATATGCACTGTTACTGTAATAATGACACTGGCAGGGAAGGAGTTAACACTGTGGGTGATCAAGGGGTTAAATGTGAGCCTAGGGGGTGATTCTAACTGTGGGGGGGCATGGCTTGTGAAATGACCATATAGACCTGTGTTCCTATATAGAAGGATCACAGGGGCTCTATGATCATTCCAGGGAGAAGAACGGTCAGCTGTGTTTACGATCATGGGTCATGGGTGTCAGACGGCAATTGTAACCGCCTGACCACTGCTTCGCACTCGCCGCCTAGCCTCCTGCTACAGATATATATATATAGTTACGGCGGTTCACGCAGGGGCGGCTGCCAGCATAACTGTGGCGGGCGGTCGTAAAACAGTTAAAGCTGAACTCCAGGCATTTATAAAAGACACAATGTAATTGTGCTCTTTATTCCTAAACAAATTGTTGCATTTATTTTTTAAATGCAAGCAGTGTAAGTACCTAGGGTCCTGCAAAAGAGCTGTGCTATTCCCAGTACTGGATGGATAGAAATGCAAATTCTTTGGCAAGTAAAAAAAAAAAAAAAAAGTATGTGTAAACGATCACCTTGTAAAACAATACATTGAGTTTAAAATAGAAATGGAAGACAAAACATTTGTGTATCTATATTAAAACATCATAAATACCCATTTCCCCTCTTTTTTATAAGTGACATACACTCTGTTCTCAGCTGCATATGGAGCTTAGAGCTGGGGAAGGAGAAACTGCAGCTCACTGATCTTTCCAGTGAATGGTTTTGAGGGGGATATCGGCACAAGTCTGATCATTGGAGGAGAGCAGGATGAGTTCAGCTAGGAAATGAATCACGCTGTGCTCTCATGCCTAGTGTAGTCAGTTTTAGATTTTAGGAAACCAGAGGAACTGGCTGGAACACCAGGTATTTCACACTAAGGAAGCAATACAGAGAGAACAGGATACTTTTTTATACAAGTACAGCAGGCACATATCAGGAATATAAAATGTTCGTTTTACATATCATTAAATTGTATTTCATCTGTATATTTAGCTGTTTAAAAAAAAGGGTTAATTAACCCCATGCACTGCTCAGCTTGACAAGTATGCAGGGATGGTTACATGGTCCAGGATACAGACGCTCTGTGTTAGGGTCTGTGCGCCTGTCTTTACGTATCTGCCAAACTCTGCTGTGCAGATGAGTCTGTACAGCAGATATGTGTCCATTCACTAAAATGCCTGCACATAGCTCAGGACTAGGACAGGAAAATAACCAAAGGGCTCTTCATACTGTATGGGGCTGATCACCCATGTCAATTAGCCCTAACAAATAAAAAACCCACAAAAGATAGAGACAATAAATATCCGCAGACTACATGATATGTTGATTCTCAATCTCCACAAGTGAGAGAGCTTTACTCTAATTTGACAATATACCATTCAGTATTAGGCAGCCGCCCAAAGAAGGCATCCTAAAATATGTAGCACCCTTTTCAGTTGACTGACCAGCCCCATACTGAAAGGGGTAGATTCTTCTGAACCACTTGAACCCCAGCAGTTAAATGGGCTTTGTGTAATTTATTTGCTTCCTGAAGGTTTGTTGGTACCCCCTTGCAGTAAACTAATTGAGGGTCCATTGGGTCATTTAACTACCATGCAAGAAATAAGAAACTATTGCTTTAAAATAATTTTATAATAAATAACTTCTACCCCCTCCTCTATTAATCAGTCAATCTATTGAAAATACACTAGATCTGCTCTTTTATTTAAAAAAAAATATTAAGATGTGAAATTAAGGGAAAATAATTACTTATGCCTGTCAAGACCATCATTTTTATTGGTCCTTTATCATTTCGGGATGTCCTTGTCACCAGCCCTCTAAAGAGTTTTCCATAGGAATAAGAATTTACAGAAGTGCTTGACTCTCAGGTGACAGAGCAGAGTTGGGAGGTGGGTTGACTCCCTTCTTGAATTATGAAGAACAGTTAAAATCTGGAATGGAGTGAAATAATTTTTTTATTATTTCCAGCTACTGTGTATTTTCAATATGTAAGCAAGTTAAAAAAGTATTATCTTTATTTCCAGGCGATGCTTCGGGATGGTGTGGAGATCCAGGGGTACCTGCGCATGGGTCTAGAGAAGGTGAAGAATTTCGAACAAAGAGTATAATGCGATTCACCTGTGATGTTGGATACACACTTCATGGTTCTGAAGATAGGACATGTCTAAGCAATGGATCATGGACTGGAAGACAACCAGAATGTAAAGGTAAGCTGACAACACTGGCCATAACTGAAAGAGTTTTCACCTAATTTTTTGTCTCAATAACTCAACAACAGTTAGGAAATCCCAATGAAGACAACAACAAAAACCTACCAAAGCCTTCCCTGTACTTAGAAGGGTTGGGGGGCTCCCTCGGATTTACCCCTTGAGATATTACTTTATGTTTATTCTGTTTTTATTAAAGTCTGAAAGTGCATATAACAACAAAATGAGATGACAATGACAAGGAAATGGCACTTGACGATTTGGAAACAAATTGTGATCAGTATAATACAAAGCAATAACATTAAGTCATAGTTACTTGATACAATATTGTAGGATGACATATCGTTTTGTGCGACTCATATATGTAGACGACCAGGGCAAGGACCGATTCAATTAGGTGGGTCGTATATAAGTCAGCTTTATTTAGCATCCTATAGTAAATATACATCAGAACGTTTTTGTCCAGGGCATAAGGATCGTAATGTGATAGTTATCAGAAGAGGGGAGAGAAAAAAAAAGGGGAGGGAAAGAAAAGTGAAAGGGAGAATGAGACCCAGGCATTGTAAATGGGGACCACCTTTCTTGATCCGAGAAAAAGGTGAGTATGATTAGATATTGTACCAAGAAGGTCAGAGGTAGGAAGCTAATTTAGAGGAATATCGAAAGTGATTCCAAACTGATCAGGACAAAGCATATTCATCAGTTTTTTTCAGTTTCCCAGGAAATCAACCTCTCCAAATGGCATATAGAGTCCATTTTGCTGGCCCAATCATAAAGGAATGGGGGTTGTTGTTTTTGCCAAGCCCTAGCAATGACAATTTGTGCTACAGTCAAAAAGTGTCAAAGAGGTAGCATGGAGAGCATTGTGATGAGTGGGGAGTTATCAATTTTGTCCCCGATTAATTAAAGGTAGAGATGAAGTATTTTGTCTCAGAACGGTGATATTAGAGGACAGGAGTGGCAGATGTGGGACATGGTGCCTGGAGCCTTTAAGCATCTCCAGCAAGTGTTCGATATGAGTGGGTTTATTTTGTGCAAAGTAGTAGGGCATTGATACCATCTAGCAAGAATCTTATAATTGCACTCTTGTGCTCTGGAAGAAATTGAGGTTTTGTAGGTAAATGTCAGTATTTTATCCCAATTGAAGTCACCACTAGGACAGTTAAGTTCTTGTTCCCATTTATCCATGAATGGAGGATTTTGTGGTAGGGCAGTTATTAGTAGAACTTGGTAGATGTGAGATAGGGGGTGCAGTGGTCTGTCAGATTGGGTCAGTAAGCTTTCAAACTCAGTGAGTGGCCTCGTCAGGGCATCGGTGGGAGTACTAGCCGAAATGTAATGGCGGAGTTGGGAGTATTCCAGCCAAGACCTGGTGTGAGTGTGACAAGACCCTATCAATGGTGACAGTGGGGTCAATGCACCTCCCTGTAGGGTGTGGAATAGCAATAGTTTGTCCACCCTATTCCAGATGAGAAAGTGGGGTTTGTGAAGAGCAGGAGGGAATGCGAGGATAGCAAAAAGCGGAAACCATGGGCTAGGTCTTGAGATATTATTTTAGCCATGATTAGCCTGAATAATTTACTTAATTTGTATGCAATCATGAAAAGAGATTATGCTTTTTACTTACAATGAAGTTGGTTTTCCAAGCCATGTGGATTAATAAATTTAAGGCTGGCCTTAGGTAATTATTTATTTTTTTTTTCAATCAACCAGTGTGTTGAATGAAAAAACTAAACAATTTCCCCATCCTCATATTTAATGTGAGTAGGGGAATCAGTCCTGATGAGCTGTTTTATACAATACAATACATACAATGATCAGTGTTGCTTTAGCTGGCAGCACTGTTTGTTTGGGAAAAACCCGAAGGGCTGGTTGTACATAAGTCGATCTACTTGTGTACAACCAGCTAGCCCATACATGGATCGAAATTGTTCAGCCAGCTGAGTTTTCAATCCATGTATGTCTGGCGTAAGACACAAGCACAGTGTACATTATCACACAACTAGTTAAAGTGCCTGTCTGAGGAATGTATAACAAAGTGTTGATAATTATACTGCTAAGATGTGTTATTTGTGGAAATATCTGTATGTGGAGAAGCCAACATATACAGTATAAGGTACCAGCAAAGCTGAAAAAGGCCAGTTTTCTCTTTAAATTTTGTATTTGCCTCAAAGACTTCCAATAAGGTAGCAGTTCTTTTTAAAGTGGTAGTAAACACCTCTTTTCAATTTGTACCTACATGTAAGCCTATAATAGGGCCTACCTGTAGATATAGTGAATATCTCGTAAACGTGTACCTTTTAGGAGATATTTACATCTGTAGCAGCCAGTGACATCACTGAGGCATGCACACTATGCTCTCAAAAGGCAGCATATTTGAAAGTGCTGTCCATTGAAAACACTGTGCCGTGATTGCGCAGGAGTGACGTCATCATGGCCCGGTCATTCAATTAGCTGGAGCATGAGAACCCGGAAGGAAGACCAGGTGAAGATGGAATCCATGTCAGCGGTAACAGTGTGCTGCTGGAGGGATCCCTTTTGAATGAAGTATTTTAGAGTGTGCTAGTATGCAGTGCTTACTAGCACATTATGCCATAAATTTGCAGGAGGGAAGGGGTTTTTATTTTGTTTTGTTTTTTTGCTTTTTTTAGTAAGACTGTACTACTGCCTTAATACTTGGGGTAACGTTTTCTTCATCTGTAAGCAATTAGTTAGATCGATAGATAGAATAAAGTCAGAGTAACATTATAGGATACGGTTATTGGATTTAAAGTAGAATTTCAAGCAAACCTTAACTAACCTTAAATCTGTCCCCTCCCCTCCTAACACTTATGCTAACTAACTTGCGTAAGAAAGATATACTTGCCTATTTACAGCTTACTCCAGTTCAGTCTCTTGCTCCCCCAAGTCAGCCAGGGCAACTGCAGGGGAGAGGAAGGAGCTCTCACAACAGATAGGTCATTGAAGCCTATGGGTGATGCCACGCTCCCAGGTATTACCAGCCTTTGTCGGAGTGCTCTCTTCACTCCCATTCAGCACGCACTGGCTGACACAGGGGTGATCATGTCCCTGAATTGGAGTGAGCTGAAAATAAGTATACAGATCTTTCTTACACAGGATAGTCAGAATAGGTATGAAGATGGTAGAGGCAACAGTTTTAATAGTAGTTAGGTTTTGGCCAAAATTCAGCTTTAAGCCATCAGTGATATTTGGTAGGTCTATAAGGGTTCTTAAAATATAAACTATATACACTGTAAGGCCACCTTACCCTCATGCCTATATACATTACTACAAATTGTATTGAATACCCCTCCCTCCCTTAATGCTACAGTACACAAAAACAGTTTGGGGAGGCCAATGACAGCATGACTGTGCCCCTGTTCACAGGGCCAAGCCTTATGGGCCATACACACTATAAGATTTTCTGAAGACTTTTTCCTTTAGACTTACCAAAACCATATAATATGAGGTCAAACCTAAACACTTTCAATTTGTATGCAATCTGGCAGGTCCTTGCACTACATAGAAAAGGTAAATCTGAAGGAAATCTAACCACAAAAGTTGGATAGTGTGTATCCAGCTTTAGTTAGGCAAATTTGGTGTGGAGGAACTTATGTATCCTGCACAGAGCCATGACCTGAAATCTTTTGAGCACCTTTGAAATAAAGTTAAATGCCAATTGCAAGTCAGGTCTTCATGTACGTAATCAGTCATTGACCTCACAAATGCTTTTTTAGATGAATGACCAGCTACCTAATGTCCCCCTCGAAGATCTTGTGAATAGCCTTTCTAGAACAGAGTAATCTGGTATACCTGCAAAGGATCTAAATTATTTTGGAAAATATGTCCTACAAGCTCAGATAGATGTCAGGAACGTTTGGCTGTATAGTGTAATTTGTGTTTGTCTGTGAAATATTGTATATAGCTATTAAACTATACACTTGCGTGGGGGCAGAGATTGAAAGGTTCCGAGTTGAGAAGTTCGGTGCCACCATACAAATGAATAAAATAAAAACACTTCTTTTCATGGAATGAGCAACATTCACAGGGTCATAATTGGGTTTACATGCTGAGCGGTGATTAAGAATACTATTAAACACAGCCAAAGATCAAATTGCTAGTGACATCTGTAAGTTTGTTACAAGGACTCTGTAGAATTTCTACAATTACTTAAATGATTTTTTGAAGGGAATTGAATCTCCAGCTTTGTACTACACATCATTTTCTGATGTCTTCTAGGAGCTTGTATTCACTTTATCTTTATGACTCTATCTGCTCTTCAAGATTTTCATCTCTTTTTAAACAAGGTGGCTTATTTCTCAAATCTTCATTTAACATGCTGCCTGCCGCACAGCTTCCACTGCTGCTTTTAAGCACACCTTGAAAAGGATAAAAATCTGTCCTAAATCCTGAGAGAAACAGACGAGCCTGGCTATACTACATGACTTTGTTTCATCTCAGTTGTAACCAACACAAAGGCAAATATAGCATTGTGCTCTCTGCTTTTATCTTTATTAACACACACGTTCTAAGGGTTGTTTAGTTCAGTTGACAAGAAAATTGATTAGAATTTAAATCTGGTGTCACGTGTCTATGAATCACTTGTGTCCCTAAGCCTGTTCCCCTCTATAACTCCCTTGAGTCCTCGAGTGTTTTTTGCATTTCGATAATTTATCAGTTTCACACCAGATATTATTATTATTATTATACAGGATTTATATAGCGCCAACAGTTTGCGCAGCGCTTTACAATGTGAGGGAAGACAATACAGTTACAATACAATTCAAAACAGGAGGAACTAGAGGGTCCTGCTCATTAGAGCTTACAATCTAGAAGGGGGGGTCAAGTGAAACAAAAGGCAATAACCGTGAGGGATGGGCTGATGGAGAAAATGGAGGTATATTTGTTAGGTGTGGGTAGGATAGACTTCTGTGAAGAGGAGGGTTTTCAGAGATCGCCTAAAAGCTGATAGAGTAGGAGATAATCGGACAGATAAGGGTAAGGAGTTCCATAGGATTGGAGAGGCTCTGGAAAAGTCCTGGAGGCGGGCATGGGAGGAGGTGACGAGGGAGCTAAAGAGCAGGAGGTTTTGAGAGGAACGAAGAGAGCGATTAGGTTGGTATTTTGAGACTAGACTAGTGATGTAGCTGGGGGCTAAGTTGTGGATTGCTTTGTAAGATGTTGTAAGTATTTTGAATTTAATTTGTTGTGTGAGCGGAAGCCAGTGGAGGGCTTGACAGAGAGGAGCAGCATACACTGAGCGATTGGTAAGGTGGATGAACACCTTTTAGTATTTGATAGTTACATTTTATACATTGATTTTATTGGGCAGACTTGGCTTTTTTTCTAGCTGATTTGGATACATATATATTTTTTCTTGGTTAAATGGGGAAGAAATTTGGAAAAAAATTGCATTTTTCTGTAAGATTTCCCAATGCAATTTTACATAATTTTGCAGCCTCAGATATTACCCCCAACATACAACAGACAAAGTCTGCTGATTAAAATTACATCACGTAAGTGTGTTTTTTACGTAACATAGTGACATGGTTGTCACCGATACCTGGCACTTATGCTGGATAGGTCCTGCAGAAGCTGCTGAGTCCCAGTGCCATATTAAAACAACATTAGCAGAAATAGCCACTATCCCAACGCCTTTTTAACCACTTAGTATTTGGGCCAATTCTGCAACTTCTCTCCTACTTTTATTTTTTTTTTCTAGAAAATTACTTAAAACCCCCAAACATCATATATATTTTTTAGCAGAGGCCTATAGAACAAAATGATGGGTGTTGCAATTTTTTATGTCACACCGTATTTGCGCAGCGGTTCTTCAAACACAATTTTTTTTTGTGAAAAAATACACCTTAATGAATTAAAAAAATAACAAAACAGTAAAGTTGACCCAATTGTTTTGTAAATTGTGAAAGATGATGTTATACCGAGTAAATAGATACCTAACATGTCATGCTTTAAAATTGCGAACGCTTGTGGAATGGCGACTACGGTACTTCAAAATCTCCATAGGTGACGCTATACATTTTTTTACAGGTTTCCTATGTAGAGTTACAGAGGAGGTTTTGCACTAGAATTATTGCTCTACGATCACGGTGATACTTCACATGTGTGGTTTGAACACAGTTACAAATGCAGGCATGAATGTTTACTATGCAGGTGACACTGTAGTGCAAGCAGACATAATCTACATGACAGTGACAACTCTGCTCTGAATTCAAAAGCAGTGCCGTGGATTTCACTGGCAGTATCAATATGGGGCCTACCAAAAACTAGTAAAGTGCTTACTGTAAGCAATAAAAAGCTGATGGGGATTCTAGCTGTTGCCTGCTCTGATAAACAGAAAATCTACAATAACAACACAGACAGAAATAATCTATCACTTCTTGTCTGCTAAAATTGTTGTTATCAGGACAGTGAAGCTGGATGCACACTATACAATTTTCTTTAAAGTTTTTCCTTTAGATTTACCAAAACCATATAATATGAGGTCAAATCCAAACACTTTCACTTAGTATGCAATCAGGCAGGCCCTTATACTACATAGTTGAAGGTAAATCTAAAGGGTAAATCCTCTTGTTCTGGTGACAAGCGTGTAAGACAGGAATTCCCTTCACTTTGTATAGATTTCCTCTCACTTAGGCTTGGATGATACAACTAAAAGCCCATTGAATGGACAGGTTTTTATTTGCATCGTCCAAAAGTTAATCCTGGTATCCTGATGTTCCCTGTGAGGACCTAGGATCAGGTATCCTAAGGCATCGAAAGCGACCAATTTCCTGCATTGGGAGAGGGGTATTCTCCGTATGCAAACTCTGAAGGTTGTGTTACCACTACAAACTGGTCATTTGCAATATCTCCAAATGTAAATTACAATTTTGTATTTCTTTAGAATCTTTTTTTTTTTGTTTTTTGTTTTACACTGTTGATTTACTGCACCACAGGAGCTCTTTGGCCTCTTCTCTTATTGATTTTCCTCTGGTGGACACTAAAGAACTTTTGTTTCTTTATTACACTATTTTCAAGTACCATCAATCCACAGATACTCCTCTCACTTACTGTTGTATTTCTAGGACAGTGACACAGAAGTTTTAACCCTTCCCTACTCCCTTTCTTCTTACTCTGGTCAAATCAAAACAGTTTTGGCTGTACATCACCATTGGTGAAAACATTCATTTGTTTCATTTGGAATAGAACATATTATCAGAAGATCCTTGAGCAGTTGGAAAAATCCTTCATGCAATAGGTACCTGATGTTACATGCAAATCTTGAATTTTATAACAAAAATTGGTTTTGCTCAACTTATGAAGACCCATTACTATGGGTCTTGTTATGTAAAGAAAGTGAAGAAATGTAAACAGCACACCAAGGATTTCTTGAAAGGGTTCAAATCAAAGTCTTATTATGGTGGTCAGCATATAAAAGTTGTATATTCATCATGTAACCACATAATAAAGCTTTGGACCCTTTCGAGGAATCCTTGGTGTGCTGATGACATTTCTTCACTTTGATTATCCACGGTTTCCAGCCAATGGTCATTACAGCACCCATCATTACTGAACAGCCGGTATTCTTGATTGTGTGCATGGGGAATATTGTGTTTGGAATTGTTATGTAAAGAGTGGCCTCACTGACCAATAGAAAGCTCCAGAAACAAATAGGTCACAGTCATTTTTCATATGAGAATTAGAACTTTGCACAGATCTGCTGAGTCTTTTGACATACTCATACATTTTTCATTATCTGATCAATTTGAATTGTGAGAGGTTTACTGTAAGCTGACATTAGTGCCTTTCTCCAATGCCAAGAGCTAGCAGCAAAATGTGTTTTCCTGTCATTTGCAGCTATTGATTCTAGAGATTTTTGCTAAACGTTTACGCCTGGCTTATAACCTTGTGCATTCATTGAATATGCCAGATCAGACTGGCCCCCAGAATCTGCAAATGATTGTGCTCTTAATCAGCTAAATGTTAAAAGCTCCATGTAAATGATGTCCTCCTGTCATATGAATAAAATGGGAGTGACAAACTGGGAAATACACATTTTGCTATGCATTAGCAAAAAAGTTTTTGTCACCCACTGCATGTGGCCTTGTTGGTCAAATAATGCTAGCTCAAACTGGAATCATTTTCTCATTCACAAAATGTCTGTATTTTTTTTTTTTTTTAATTTACCGCTGTCCTGCGAAAGTTTTCATATAGTAGATCCTGACAGTGTGCATTAAACTGTATGTACACCTAAGAAAAAATGATCTATATATATATATATATATATATATATATATATATATATTATATATATATATAATATCATTATAAATAAGTGACCTACAGTGACATTAGATAAGTATCCCTCGAAAATTCCATTATTTTCTCACATTTAGTCAGTTGTATCTGTTAATCCAGCCAGTATATGACCTTGCTTTGCTTCCTGTCCAAGGGTGACAACACTCCTTCTACTGTTTCCTAAGAAGGTGCAGCAGGGTCACTCCAGGGAAAGCAAACCTGTGGTGAACTGCAGGCATATGTGCCAACAAACAGCATGAACAGAATCTGGGTAGCCGTGGCTCCCATCTGTCAGGGCCCAGATTTATGCTTGCACTGTCTTAAGGAAGAGCTAGGCATTATAAGATGTGAAGTCACAGAATACCTTGCATATCACAGGTATAATGTATGTACCCAAATTTATAGCCTAGGAGCAAAAAACAGGAAGTGGTGGCCAGGGGCCAGGGCGTACACAGTGGAATCATTTGAATGAATTAAAAAGAGGATTTTGAAATAAAATGTATGAATTAATACAACTACTGTATAAGGTTCATGAAGTACAAAATTATGTTTATTTTTGTGAGGATTTAGTTCTACTTAAAGAATATTTAAGCCCAAGAACAAAAAAATATATATTATAGTGCAGCTTACCAGTCCTTAAAAGTTATGGCTGCATTAGTTTTATTTGCTAGGCTAAGTACATTTTCTGCAAGTACGAAAAATGTTCTGTTGACACTAATAGAGATCCAGTGTCCTTGTAACTTCTTGTGCGCTGAGCTGAAACCCTATTCATTGTTATCAGTTTACCTAACTATCTTCTGTAGATTAAATAATGCATTACCCTATGGGAAGAGGGTAGGGGGAAGTGTTCTATAGGACTGTTTTTGGGTGTCTTTAGGTGCCTATGCTGCCCTTCCATAGATATAATACAGTGAATGAGTGTTGTCACCCTAGGACAGGATGCATGTTACTGAAAAGATCATCAGCTCAAAAAGGGATTAGTCCAATGGTATATTTGGAAGGCAATTACAGAATGGAAGAAAAGGGAGAATATACAAACATGCTAATGATGCCCAAGTAAATTCCAATGTGGTATCCTAGCACTGCAAGGTTGGGGTGTTATCCATTTTGCCATCATGCTTCCCACAAGTTAGCATTTAAAGCTACTTACAAATGTAATTACATAGGCCCAATACAAATGCCCAATGCCAATTCATTACAAGAATGAACAAAAACCTGATATGAGCAAACGCTATTATTAACATGTTAAAAAAATCTCCTGGTGTTTTCAATTCAGACAGCATCTTGCCTTGCAAAATTATATTCTATATGAACAAAGACCTATATAAGCTCATTCTTGCTTTAAATATTTTTCCTGGTGTATTAGTCAACAAGCCATTTTTTTTTTCTCGGTTAAGCTACACATCTTTCAGTGAAACAGTTTAGACATAATGTTCTGAGGTGTCATTAAGGCATCTAATATATTTCACATAATCAACAGCCTAATGCTTTTCTAGCCTTTCCCTGTGTAATTGAGCCAAGAAACAACAGTCCTGAAGGCAGTGAAATGTATTATGGATGCTTATTTACTTGCTGCAGGAATAAGTTGTCAATAACGAGAGCGGCAGTTAGATAACTCAATAATAATGGTGGTATACAATGAGTGACATGGCATCAATAATGGGGATTCAGGGCAACCTTGTCATAACAAACTCAATAATTAAGTACAGATACAGACTGTAAACACACTACATGCAACTATTGTGACAAATGTGTCACTATACCAGCAACAAATAATGGAACTCCAAGTTGGCTAGTTTTGGAATTCAATGTCTCTGAAAACAGTTTTTCAGATACATTGACACTGGGGTGAAAATTTACCATTGTTGGAAAAAAGAAGCTCATAATATGATGTTGTAAATTTGGCTACTATTAATAATTTTTAGAAAACAAAATTAGATGTTTTCTGGTGAGTCGGGACATGCTTTCATGAGAAGAAGATAGTTAACCACTTAAGCCCCGGAAAATTTTACCCCCTTCCTGACAAGGGGGTTTTTTGCGATTTTTTACTGCGTGAATTTAACGGACAATTGCACGGTCGTGCGACGCTGTACCTAAACGAATTTCACGTCCTTTTTTTCCCACAAACAGAGCTTTCTTTTGGTGGTATTTGATCACCTGTGCGATTTTTTGATCATGCGCTATAAACAAAAAAAGAGCGTAAATTTTGCAAAAATAACAATATTTTTCACTTTTTTTATATGAAATTTCCCCCCCCCTCCAAAAAAATGTAAAAATCAAAATTTTTTAACATTTTCAGCCAATTTGTTTTATGCTACATATGTTTGGTAAAAAAATCGCAAAAAGCGTATTTTGATTGGTTTGTGCAAAAGTTATCGCGTTTACTAACTAAGGGAAAGATTTTTGTCATTTTTGGTGTTTTTTTTTTTTTACGAGTAATGGCGGCGATCTGCAATTTTTTTTGCGGTACTGCGACATTGCGGCGGACAGATCGGACCCTTGACTGACATTTTTGACACTTTTGGGGGTACCAGTGACATTACTGCAGTAATCAGTGCTATACATATGCACTGTTACTGTAAAAATGACACTGGCGGGGAAGGGGTTAACTGTATTGGAGAGGGAGGGGTTAAGTGTGTCCTAGGGGCGTGTTTCTAACTGTGATGGGACATGTCTCCTATTGTAAAAACAGAGATCAACGGTTCTACATAGTAGAACCGTCCGATCTCCATTTTTACACAGGGGAGAATGACAGGCGGCTTGTTTACATAAGCCGCCCGCCTTTCTCCCGCTCTACCGACGATCGTAGTGTGACCGGCGGACATCGTGTCCGCCGGTCACATGCGTGGTACTCCTCTGTGAACGAGCCGGGGCGGGCGCGCGCTCGCCCGCTATTGGCTCAAAAGCCGGTCACAGGCTAGCGACGTAGATCTACTTCACTCTGCCTGGCCGGGGGGCTGACTGCCGCAGTAAATATACTGTGCGCAGTCGGCAAGCGGTTAAGCAAATAATATTGTAACATCATCTGGTATTATGGATGGTTTGGTGTTCTTACTGCCCTTACACATCTAAAAACGGATTGTTTTCCTATGCTTTCCTTAAAACTGTGTTTTGTATTGATTAACCTTCCTAGCGGTATTCCCGAGTGTGACTCGGGGTAAGATTTTAGTGCCAAAAGCGGTAACCCCGAGTCACACTCGGGGTAGCGCTAGGAAGATCGCTGGATGCTGGAGGAGGTTTTACTTACCTTTTCTCCGGGATCCAGCGATGTCTGCGAGCGGTGTGCGGCGGCGGAGCTCTCTCCCGATCGTCTGCGAGCCCCGGCTTCCGTCTCCGGCGACGTGACGTCCGCCGGGGGGTGGAACCGGCGGCAAATTCGAATGTAAAATGCACCAAACACACTGATATCGTTCAAAATAAAATAAAATCACATTACATTACCCCCCAGTGCCCTTTCCTGCAGTTTTACTGTACTTTTTATGTAAATATATGTATATATATATATACACACACACACATATTATATATATATATATATATATATATATATATATATATATATATATATATACATATATATGTATATATATATATATATATATATATATATATACACACGTATATATATATATATATATACACACGTAATTCTTGTGAATGAGCAGCCCAAACCAACTGTATACATTATATATATATATATATATATATATATATATATATATATATATATATATATACGTATATATATATATATATATATATATATATATATATATATATATATAATATATGTATACATAATATATGTATACATACATATATATATATATATATATATATATAATATGTATAATAAATGTATACAGTTGGTTTGGGCTGCTCATTCACAAGAATTACATGCTTTCAGCACCTAAAATAATGGTACCGCTTTCAGCACCTAAAATCCAAAAGAATCATACCGCCAGGGAGGTTAAGCATTCTGTGTATGACGGCAAAGCTATAAATAAAGAATTTAAAAAAAAAAAAGGAAATAAAATTAACATCTGATTTATTAAAGTGTATTTCAAGGCAAAATGTTTTTAGATTAAGGAAGGATTAAAAACCCTGTCTGTCTTATACTGGTATCCAGAGCTCCCTAGGAATGTTTCTTGTCCTGCTGACAGCTTTTTTTTCCAGATAGGACAAGAGGGATAATCTGAAAAAAGGGCACAGACAGAAATAAAAATCTGATTTATGTTACAGTCTTTCCTAACTCTACTGAAAAAAATACATTTTTATTTCAATCTGCATTGGTGTTGGAGAGTTTCCCTTTACCTGTTTTAAAGGACACTTGTCCTCTGACATTCCTCTTACAGAGTATATACAATGTAAATATAATACAAATTAAAAAATACAAAAAAATAATTACGTCAGCTGCCTTATTGTTTGAATAATGCAAATAACATTCAAGTCAAGATTATGACTTCTAGCTCAATATCATAAAGTCTGTTACCCTGTTTTGTGCTCTTCTATCATACAAAAAACAAAGATGGAAAATGCTTGGAAGACAAGTAAAACTTGGTGTATGACACCTTTACTGATGTCAGCTGGCCTATTGCAGAGCTTTGAACCAGGTTTTTATTGATTTCTACTTTGAATTTATAAGCATAGCAGGTTTGTTCTGTTCTTCTTTGAGCCATGCAGAACACCTGGGGCATTGAGTCACCTAATGGTTTCTTCTATTTCCCAGGAAGTTGAAGTCCAACTTCAACCAAAACTTTTTTTTACAATGGGATAGATGGAGTAAGGGTTAGAACATTGTTGCTTGCCATATGGTGATTGCATGTATTTTTTTTTCTTCTTAGCTGTACAATGTGGGAATCCAGGAACAACAGCAAATGGAAGGGTGTTTCGAATTGATGGGACAACTTTCTCTAGCTCAGTAATATATTCCTGCGTTGATGGCTACATTCTCTCTGGCACAAGCATCAGGCAATGTACAGCTAATGGCACGTGGTCAGGAAGCCTACCCAACTGCACAAGTAAGTTAGCGAAAAACAATTCCAGAACTTCCTATGCAATGATTGTCTTCCTCACCCCCACTTTTACCATCTAATTTATTAGCAAAATTAGAAAAAAGCCCATCTATCTTACAAGAGACCAAAAAGGGACTAGACTTCCTAACATTTAAATGTGTTGGTGGCATGGTATTTAGTTGTTAGCACTGAGAATAGTACTGATACCCAATATGGATTTTGGGTTCACCCGCCAGTTAAGAGTGATCTACCAAGGTTAACCTGTTCCTGTTAAAAGCAAAGCTAAACTGAAGAAGTGAAGATTTGCTATGTTATAGGGAACATCTAGAAATTTTAATTGTGTATGAGCAGTACCCTGAAAAAAAGGAATTTTCGTCTGGGATTCATCCTAAAAAATATCAGTTCACTTAGGGATTATGTGAGTATGCCTAGGCATTCCTTTGTCTCTAGTTTCATTACTGTATATCTAAAGAGTAAGCTAAACTAAAGCACTGCTGTCTGTGTTTGCTTGTGGGCAGGGCCAATGAGTTGCTATCAAATACAGAAGAATGGCACACAGAGACCCAAAGAAAGCGGCACAGTTATTATTTGGTTACACTGTAGGCAGGCAAATAACAAATAGAGTACGGCACCAAACTACTTGACTTAACAGTTCCACAAAATATAATACCTGGAGCCCAATATCACAAGAACACAGTTGCGGGAGATCTTAGCAATGTTGGCAGCACAGTGGCTATATCCCAGTAGTTAACAGACTGGCACTTTGGCAAGCTTACGCTATTGGAGCAGCATCCAAGTAAAGGGGTGGCTGTAGGCAAAGTGGTGGTGTATCGGCATATATATTTGGGTTCTAAGTGACAACATAGGAGCCCTGGGATTATTATTGCAGGCACCGGTGTCCCTATTCTGTCCTTCCTCATCAGGAACCTCTCCTTCGGCTAAATAAGCTGTCACTATCCAGTGTGGATCTATATATTCTATCCACTTCACAACAGTGTGCCAACTGCAGCACACTATTAGTGTTGCCCTCACTCAAGATGGCCACCGAGATCATCCAGTATTGCACTGTCCAATTGGACCACTGTTCCCCTAGTGACACCTATGGAGGCTGCATAGGAACAATGTTCCTCTCACCCTCCATTCCCTCTACACAGTGGTCAGTACACAGCACCACCCACAGAAAGAATGATAATTAGCACCTTCTTACATGCTAGTCTCATGAGATATGGAGAGAGGTTTGGTACTGTCACTACTTTGCTGCTCATTGTTCTTTCTGACGGCTATACCTTGACACTGCAAAGGTCTGACTCTACCCAAATGTCCTCCTTCACACAGAGCTACAGGACAGAACAAGACATCATAACTCTGTAAGGTGGAAAAGATCAAAAGCAAGGAGACCATAGACAATACAGCCTTGTTAACTGTCCAATACTTTCAGAGTTCAGTTGCTTTTGAATGTAAATTTCCCTAGCTGTAAAACAAGCAGAAATAAATAGCTGAAAACCATAACCTTCTCTGACAAAACTTTACAAATATGTAGCTGGCTTTTTGTACAACAAAATGACAATGATGCAATGCAGCTCTTTTTATCTTAATTGCATGTTTGATTGTTCGCAGTTATCAGCTGTGGAGATCCGGGCGTTCCTGCGAATGGTCTGCGATATGGAGAAGACTATATTGTTGGACAGAATGTTACTTACATTTGTCAGCCTGGATACAATATGGATCCCAAGAGCTCAATTACACGCACCTGTACAAGTAATGGAACTTGGAGTGGCGTTATCCCAGTTTGTAAAGGTACGTTTTATTATTTTATTTTCCAAAATACTGTAAAGTACAGCTATAAAATACACTTGCTTACCTTTGTTTTCAAAAATCAATAATCCCTACTTCCAATTCAAACATCCTGTAAGTGTCTCTGGAAGAAAATTGATTAAAATAGAAGTACAGACAAAGCTCATTTGACTTCACTTCTCCTGTGGATCACAGGAGTGCAGTTTGTGCAGCTAACATCACAGAGCAGGTTCAGGGTTGGGAAAGATTGGCTACCTTATGGTCAGGATCCTCCCACATGTCGGGACCGGCACCCAGCTCAGCCTCTCAACGAGCCTTTGAGAGCCTGAGCTAGCAGCTTCTGTCCCCTCCATAGCCCTGTGCTCCACTGAGCGAGGGGGGGGAGCATTGGCGGTGTTTGATCGCTCGGTTCCCCCAGGGACAGATGCCACATTGGATTGATGCTGCATCCACCGAGTTAGTATGATTTAAAAAAAAAAAAAAAAAAACAACATTCCCATACTTCTCTTTTAAATGCTTATCTTTACCCTATTGCCACTAACCACTATTACACCCATTTGAGACTGGTGGACATCCTACTCTAAAACCTTAAAAAAAAATGAATATAGAGTTGCCCTCACTTGCTCTTTGTGGCTATAACAACCTCCATTATTTAGGAAAGTCTTTTTACTGGATTTTGGAGTGTGTGGCTGTGGATTTTTTATATTTTTTGCAATTTGGATTCAATTTCATCCCAATTGTGTCCAGGAGGTTTGAGGGCTGTGCAGGTACTCTACACCAAAAAAGAAATAGCAGAAAAGTGACCTTCCCTAAACTATCATTATAAGGTTGGATGCAATTGTCAAGCATTAAAGTGGAAGAAAAGCCTAAGTCTATTTTTAAAATTGTTTCTCCCACTCCTCACTCCTTACATATTCTGCCTAGCCTGTATCTATATACTTACCTATTTTTAATCCACTCTGGTCTAGTCATGTGATCCTGCAGCTTTGGTTCAGGGAGCGCTTGGGATTTTTTGGAGCTGTTATATGACCGATAGCCTCCCAATGCTGCCATTGTTGGCACTTTCTCCTCTCCTCTGCAGCAGCTGCTCACTGACATAGGGGAGCCGGAGCTGCAGGATAACATAAGGAGCAGGTTAAAAATATGTACACAGATCTTTTTTATACAGGTTAGGCAGGAGGAGGACAAGGAGGCAATATTTGTATAAATAGATAGTGTTAGGCTTCTACTCCACTTTAATCATACCCTTTACTGCACATGTGTCAAACACAAGGCTCGCAGGCCAAATCCTGCTCGCCTGGCCATTTTATGTGGCCCTTGCACAGAGCCAGAGAGATGAGAGCTGTGGAGGGAGATGTGTGTAGAAGTAGGGGGATGGAGGAAAGTGGCGCAGAGGTGCAGAGGTCAGTGCTGGGGGGGGGGGGGTGGAGGTTAGATTTGGACAGCTTGTGAAAGAAAGCTGAACCCTGCACACTGTATGTAGCACACTCTTTAACCCTGAACTCTGTACACAACACACTCTTGAACTTTGCAATCTGTCGGTAGCTCACCCCTGAACTCTGCAATCTGTGTATAAGGGCACCCCTGAAACTGCACTCTGTACATAGCACACCTCTGAACCCTGCACTCAGTATGCAGTACACCGTGAACTCTGCACATAACACACCCCTGGTATTTATTTCCCCTTTAAGATCCTCCCATTGTTAGTGCAATATGGCAATACCCAATGTATTGTAGTTTGGCTTTGTTGAATTGCTGCACCTATTCTCTGAGAACAAAAGCCCTGGATAATTTGATATTGTATATAGCCTTACAGATACAACAGGCTCTTTGAGGCAAACCATAATGCTGATGCGTTAACGTGAATAAATTGAGTTTGACACCCCTGCTTTACTGGAAACACCCGAATTAGTAATCTAGAGAGGTGTCCACATACTTTTGGTTTTCATAGTGTGGACTCCAAATTTAGATTGGTGTATGAATCAAATGTCTGTATACGCTATATTATATATATATATATATATATATATATATATATATATATATATATATATATATATATATATATATATATATATATATACAGTATCTCACAAAAGTGAGTACACCTCTCACATTTGTGTAAATATTTTATTATATCTTTTCATGTGAAAACACTGAAGAAATGACACTTTGCTACAAGGTAAAGTAGTGAGTATACAGCTTGTATAACAGTGTAAATTTGCTGTCCCCTCAAAATAACTCAACACACAGCCATTTATTTTTTAAACTGCTGGCAGCAAAAGTGAGTAAACCCATAAGTGAAAATGTCAGAATTGGGCCCAGTTAGCCATTTTCCTTCCCTGGTGTCATGTGACTCGTTAGTGCTACAAAGTCTCAAATGTGAATGGAGAGCAGGTGTAATAAATTTGGTGTTATCGCTCTCTCTCTCTCATACTGGTCACTGGAAGTTCAACATGGCACCTCATGGCAAAGAACTCTCTGAGGATCTGAAAAAAATAATTGTTGCTCTACATAAAGATGGCCTAGGCTATAAGAAGATTGCCAAGACCCTGAAACTGAGCTGCAGCACGGTGGCCAAGACCATACAGTGGTTTAACAGGACAGGTTCCATTCAGAACAGGCCTTGCCATGGTCGACCAAAGAAGTTGAGTGCATGTACTCAGTGTCATATCCAGAGGTTGTCTTTGGGAAATAGACGTATGAGTGCTGCAAGCATTGCTGCAGAGGTTGAAGGGGTGAGGGTTCAGCCTGTCAGTGCTCAGACCATACACTGCACACCAGAAGGAAGTCTCTTCTAAAGATGATGCATAAGAAAGCCCACAAACACTTTGTTGAAGACAAGCAGACTAAGTACATGGATTACTGGAACCATGTCCTTTGGTCTGATGAGACCAAGATAAACTTGTTTGGTTCATATGTTGTCAAGCATTTGTGGCGACAACCAGGTGAGGCGTACAAAGACAAGTGTGTCTTGCCTACAGTCAAGCTTGATGGTGGGAGTGTCATGGTCTGGGGCTGCATGAGTGCTGCCGAAACTGGGGAGCTACAGTTCATTGAGGGAATCATGAATGCCAACATGTACTGTGACATACTGAAGCAGAGCATGATCCTCTCCCTACAGAGACTGGGCCGCAGGGCAGTATTTCAACATGATAACAACACCAAACACACCTCCAAGATGACCACTGCCATGCTAAAGAAGCTAAGGGTAAAGGGGATGGACTGGCCAAGCATCTCTTCAGACCCAAAGCCTATTGAGCATCTATGGGGCATCCTCAAATGGAAGGTGGAGGAGCGCAAGGTTTCTAACATCCACCAGCTCCATGATGTCGTCATGGAGGAGTGGAAGAGGACTCCAGTGGCAACCTGTGAAGCTCTAGTGAACTCCCAGCCATAGAGAGTTAAGGCAGTGCTGGGAAATAAATGGTGGCCACACAAAATATTGACACTTTGGGCCCAATTTGGATGTTTTCATTTAGGGGTGTACTCACTTTTGTTGCCAGCGGTTGAGACAGTGATGGCTGTATGTTGGGTTATTTTAACCAACGCTAGCGGTATCCCCGAGTGTGACTCGGGGTAGGAATTTCCTGCTATTATCGGTATCCCCGAGTCATGCTCGGGGTGAATGGGCAGAGCTATGCAGAGAGCGCAGCGGAGTGTCTTACCTTATCCTGGCGATCCAGCGATGAGCTCTCATTGCTGTGACCGCCAGCCGAGATCTCCGCCGCTCGTCTGTCGGTAGGAGGACTTCCTAGTTCCGTTCCCTGCAGCAGCAATGCTGCATGGGAGCGGAACTAGGGAGGGAAATTCAAAAAAAAAAAAAAAACGTTGCACAAAACACATTTTATATTATATATATGCATATATATATATATATATATATATATATATATATATATATATATATATATATGCATATATATATATATATATATATGCATATATATATATATATATATATATAGATATAGATATAGATATAGATATAGATATATATATATATATATATATATATATATATATATATATATGTATATATATGTATATATGTGTGTGTGTATATATATATATATATATATATATATATATATATATATATATATATATATATATATATATATATAAAATTATATTATTGATTCGATTATAATTCATGCGTTATATAACGCATGAATTATAATCAAATCAATAATATAATTATACATATATATATACACACACACACACACACATATATATATATATATATAATATATAACGCATGAATTATAATCTAATCAATAATAATTTTATTATATATATTATATATATTCTATAATAAAATTATATTATTGGTTCGATTATAATTCATGCGTTTGTGTTTCAAATTTATCACATCTGGGATGTCTACTAGACTCTTGTTTTGGTCAGGTTTAAGTCAGTAATTACTAAGAATTGTAGGCCTATAATACATAACGCCAAATTTCCATGAAAAGAATTGTACCGCTTTTGGTACAGAATTCCTGACAGAATCATACAGCCAGGGAGGTTAAGGGGACAGCAAATTTACACTGTTATACAAGCTGTACACTCACTACGTTACATTGTAGCAAAGTGTAATTACTTCAGTGTTGTCACATGAAAAGATATAGTAAAATATTTACAAAAATGTGAGGGGTGTACTCACTTTTGTCAGATACTGCATATACAAAATTCCCATTCTGGCATCTCTAGACCCTTTCTAAATAAAATAATCCACTGGCTTTAACCTACCAGAGTTATACATTTCGAAAAGCTTTAAACCAATGCAAAAGATTTATTCAGAAACGTTGTTTTTTTTTTAAATAATGCTTTCTCTGCTTTCAAAGATGAAGAAGAAGAAACATTAATATGTTAAGAGGGTATCAGCCAAAAAAGCATAGCAACTGAGCTTTACTTTTATCGTCCTACAAAAAAAAAAAAAAAAAAAAAAAAAAAAAGGTTATGAAGACGTAAGAAGGCATTCAAAGCATGTCAGAAGCTTGGGAATGTAAATTCAAAAATGTATGAGTTTCCCTAAAGTGTATTTTCACTTTTGCAGCCAAATTGGGATATAAATTTATATTTGTTACATGTTCTCCTTTACACAACATAAATAAAAAATAATCAAAAACTGCAGCTTAAGTTTTAGATGCACTGTTGTGGGTATTCCAGCATTGTAAAATCCTATTAGTTCTCTGTTTATGAGGGGTCTGAGCAGCTGTGTTTGTCATAATTAACCCTTAATTATTAATTGTAAACTTGATTTGAACACTGTCTGTTCTAACAAAGGATCAAGGGTTTAGTAGCTGAGCTTCTTGCAATGTATGTTAATAAGTTAATGCTCAGGCTGCCCTTAGGACAGACCCACTCTGACATTGAGAAAGTGTGATTGGTACAGTGACAGTGCATATTTTTAGTATTAATTAGTGTCAAAAAAGTCAGTTAGTGTCAGATTGCTCACCACACTTTCACAGTCCCACTAAAAATCGCTGATCTAGTATGAACAAAATATTAATAAAAATTCAAGTATATATACCATCATTTGTAGACGCCATAACTTTGCACAAATCAATCAATATACGCCTATTGGGATTTTTTTTAACCAAAAATATGTAGCAGAATACATATTGGCCTAAATTTATAAAAAAAAAAATGTTTTTTTTATTTTCTTAATTGATATAGCATAAATATATATATATATATATATATATATATATATATATATATATATATATATACATATATATATATATATATATATATATATATATATATATATATATATATATATATATATATATACATATTTATATATACATATATGTGTGTGTGTATATATATATATATATATATATATATATATATATATATATATATACGTATTTATTTATTTTATTTTATTTTCAAAATGTCCAGTTTTATTATCAAATGCCACCAAAAGAAAGCTCTATGTGTAGGAAAAAAAATTATATTAATTATCGGGTAAAGTAATGCAGTGCCGTACAGCAAAAAATGGCCTGGTCATGAAGAGGTTACATTTTAAGAAGGTCAAGTGGTTAAAGGTAATATACGATGGTTTTGTAGATATTTTCTTTTTCTCTTTTTTATGGTCAGGACTAAAAGTATAAAAATGTTTTTATTCCTGAATATATATATATATATATATATACATTATCTCACAAAAGTGAGTACTCCCCTCACATTTTTGTAAATATTTTATTATATCTTTTTATGTGACAACACTGAAGAAAATTACACTTTGCTACACTGTAATGTAGTGAGTGTACAGCTTGTATAACAGTGTAAAATTGCTGTCCCCTCAAAATAACTCGACACACAGCTGCTAATGTCTAAACTATTGGCATCAAAGTGAGTACACCCCTAAGGGAAAAAGCCCAAATTAGGACCATTTAGCCATTTTCCCTCCCCAATGTCATGTGACTCGTTAGTGTTACAAGGTCTCAGGTGTGAATGGGGAGCAGGTGTGTTAAATTTGGTGTTATCGCTCTCACTCTCTCATACTGGTCACTGGAAGTTCAACATGGCACCTCATGGCAAAGAACTTTTTGAGTATCTGAAAAAAAGAATTGTTGCTCAATATAAAGATGGCCTAGGCTATAAGAAGATTGCCAAGACCCTGAAACTGAGCTGCAGCATGGTGGCCAAGACCATACAGCAGCTTAACAGGACAGGTTCCACTCAGAACAGGCCTCACCATGGTTGACCAAAGAAGTTGAGTGTACGTGCTCAGTATGATATTTAGAGGTTGTCTTGCGTACAGTCATGCATGGTGGAGGGAGTGTCATGGTCTGGGGCTGCATGAGTGCTGCCGCCACTGGGGAGCTACAGTTCATTGAGGGAACCATGAATGCCAACATGTACTGTGACATACTGAAGCAGAGCATGATCCCCTCCTTGTGAAGACTGGGCCACAGGACAGTATTCCAATATGATAACGACCTCCAAGATGACTACTGCATTGCTAAAGAAGCTGAGGGTAAAGGTGATGGACTGACCAAGCATGTCTCCAGACCTAAACCCTATTGAGCATCTGTGGGGCATCCTCAAACAGAAGGAGGAGGAGCGCAAGGCCTCTAACATCTACCAGCCCTCTGATGTTATCATGGAGGAGTGGAAGAGGATTCCAGTGGCAACCTGTGAAGCTCTGGTCAACTTCATGCCCAAAAGGGTTAAGGCAGTGCTGGAAAATAATGGTAGCCACACAAAATATTGGCACTTTGGGCCCAATTGGGACATTTTTACTTAGGGGTGTACTCACTTTAGTTGCCAGCGGTTCAGACATTAATGGCTGTGTGTTGAGTTATTTTGATGGGACAGCAAATTTACACTGTTATACAAGCTGTACACTCACTACTTTGAAGAAATGACACTTTGCTGCAATGTAGGGTTGTCACATGAAAAGATACAATAAAATATTTACAAAAATGTGAGGGTTGTACTCACTTTTGTGAGATACTGTGTGTATATATATATATATATATATATATATATATATATATATATATATATCGCTCATTGCTTTTTGTTCATGAAATAAACTGTCACCTACGCAAACTGTCAAAAGCTTACCCTTGACCACCTTATATTCACCACTTCTACACATCCCCGCTGCTCCCTCCTCTGTTGCAGCCACCAACAATATACCCAGTGTGGGCTGTTGCTGAAGCTTAAAGGTGGCAGTGGCATTATCACTACATTCATTTGAAGTCAGTTGCTCAGGCCTGGTAGCTGGCTTTGGGTATGGGAGAGGGTCAAACGCTCCACCATACCCAAAGGCATCAGATATTTTACAGTGGCAGCCACAAAAGGAGACATGGCAGGAAGCACAAGAGGGGTAAATAAATTGGATGGGGGGGGGGGGTAATACTCTTCCAATTGTCTTGATTTACTAAAGGAAGTTGCACTTTGAGAAAATAAGTTTCCCCAGATCCTAGTGAATATGTTGTAATGCTTAATGCAAGGAGGAAAAAATGAATTGTTTTGCTTGCACATAAATGGATAATGGAAGTCAGCAAAGCTTCACCACATTTACTAAGCTCTGGGCAAAATGCCCTTGCAAAGTGGAACTTCCCTTTAAAAGGGAAGAGCTAATTTGCCTTTATAAATCAATTTCAATGTGATAGAGATCAACAGGTCAAAGTGAAATTGCCACCCAGTACTAGATTGTGCAGGAAAAAAAAGTCCTATCTCTTGTCTAAAAGGAAATGACCTCTGCAGTGCTGTCTCCTTGCATTACTTTAAGTGATAATTGCCCGGTCTTGCGACACTGTACCAAAACAAAATGTATGTCCTTTTTTCCCCACAAATAGAGCTTTATTTTGGTGAAATTTGATAACTACTGCTTTTTTTTATTACTTGCACTATAAAACAAATAAAAGACTGACATTTAAAAAATAAAAAATAAATTACATTCTGCTAAAAAACATAATTTCCTTCACAAACAGAATGTCTTTATACATTTACACCAAAATGTATTCTGCTATGTGTTTTTGGTAAAAAAAAAAAAAAAAAAAATCCCATTAAGCCTATATTAATTGGTCTGTGCAAAAGTTATAGCGTCTACAAATTGTAGGATATATATATATATATATATATATATTTTTTTTTACTAGTAATAACAGCGATCAATGACTTATAACAGAACTGTGATATTGTGGTGGACAATTGAACACTTACTGACACTTTTGACATTTTTTGGAAACCAGTGACACTAATACAGTGATCAGTGTTAAATAGGGGCCTAGACAGTGTTTTGGTGTACTGTGAAAGGTGCTTTTACTAGAGGAACTAATAGATTTCCATGCTTTGCGGGGAAAGAAAATCTATCACATCCTCCCTGACAGGACAGATATTGTTTATATAGGCAGGGCTCTGTCCTGTGCAAATTTATGATGATCGCCAGGTGCCGGTGCTAATCCATTGGCCGGCACCCAGTGATCGACATTTGTTGTATTTAATCATAGCACGGCTGGGTAGCCGCAGCGCGCGCATGTGCCCCCTACCTGTAAGTGTCAGATTACATACTAGGTACGCGATCTGGCGCAGCCGAGTTGCCTTGCCCCTGTATATGTAAATTATACAGTTGGCAAGCTGTTAATATACAAAATTAATATTTGCCCATATCTGAATTTTGGATGGCCTCATTAGAAGATATAATAATGTGTATATCTTTGACCTATAGTAAAAAAAAATAAAGAAAATGCCCTGTGTGTATGGAAAACAAAGGAGCTGTTGATCAACACAACAAGCAGCTCATTTTCAACCTCAGGCAGGGAAGGTTGACTTGACTGGAAATCTTCCTAAAAGTGAGCCCTATTATGGGAAATTAGGGATAAAATGCATTGTTGCATTTGTTGGAACTATAACAAAGATCTCTAATTAGAAGCAGCATGTAAAGAAATCTGTAATTCTGTCCCCGGGTATTCAAAAACATGCGATGGAGTGTTAAAGCAGTTTCAACAGACTTCTAGTACTTTTCAACTGCTGCTAAGTAAGCACAAAGTGAGTAGTCCCGCTGTGTGTGCCGGCTACAACTGTCAAAGTGACAATCACTCACCAGCGGGTCTGGTTGCCAACAGTTTTGTGCTGTCATGTAGCACTTAGTGATTTTTTAAGTGTGTTTTTCAACTTAAGTTGGTATTCTGGAAGGACTTTGCAAATCCATGCAGAATACGGCAATGTGCAAACCGGAGACTAAAGCTTT
Source organism: Pelophylax lessonae (assembly GCF_965119305.1). Lineage (NCBI taxonomy): Eukaryota > Metazoa > Chordata > Amphibia > Anura > Ranidae > Pelophylax > Pelophylax lessonae. The sequence continues at coordinate 501,054,077 of NC_138772.1, read as the reverse complement.
GAAGTGTGAAGATTTTCTTGTATACTTTTGCATGTATTTGAAAAAAAATTAACCCTTTGTGACCATGCAATACACCTTTCTGAATCTGGAAAAAAAAATGTAGGTCCTAGTCAGGGTTCTTAGAACCACAGTGGGCATGATCTTTACTAGAAAAAAAGCTAAACAGACTTTCCCAAACACTCATGAACATTACAGGGTCACACCACCCAAAAGTGATGTATGTGCTAACTTCTTCAAATGCCCAATAAAGAGATTTTCCTGTCTTAAAGTGAAAAAAAAATCTATTCAAGTATGTATTCTTAATTTAATAAAAAAAGAAAACTGATCTTAGCCACCTCCATTTTTTTTTTTTTTCGTGGCTGCTGAGATCTGACTTCCTGTTAGAGGGTGACTACATTCTTCAATCCTTGTGGCCCCATTGTTTGTAAAACATAGCCACCCTCTCTTGCTCTCTTCTGAGATAGACTATGGACTATGGGATTATGGGATGTTAGAGGGTGACTACGTTCTTCAATCCTTGTGGCCCCATTGTTTGTAAAACATAGCCACCCTCTCTTGATCTCTTCTGAGATAGACTATGGACTATGGGATTATGGGATGCTAGAGGGTGACTAAGTTCTTCAATCCTTGTGGCCCCATTGTTTGTAAAACATAGCCACCCTCTCTTGCTCTCTTCTGAGATAGACTATGGACTATGGGATTATGGGATAATAGAGGGTGACTACGTTCTTCAATCCTTGTGGCCCCATTGTTTGTAAAACATAGCCACCCTCTCTTGCTCTCTTCTGAGATAGACTATGGACTATGGGATTATGGGATAATAGAGGGTGACTACGTTCTTCAATCCTTGTGGTCCCATTGTTTGTAAAACATAGCCCCCCTCTCTTGCTCTCTTCTGAAATAGACTATGGACTATGGGATTTGCAGTGTGCATAGAGCAGTGCACATGATCACAAATAACGTTAACTGGTTGTGCCAAACACACAGTGAGAGGGGAAAAGAAGAGGTTCTGGTGAAGCACACTAGTTGTGTGAAACGCGTCACCTTTGTTCTCCTGCTTTATGCCTATACATCATCTGTGCTAGCTTTTATGGCTCCTGAATAAATGACATTGAGAAGTGTATGTCATTTATGTATGAGAAGTGCAGCCATCTTTTTTCTTGTTTTTTCTGGAGTTCTGGAGTTCATGGAGGACATTCCAATGAAAAAAACAAAAAAAAAATACTCAACAAGAAGCAATTTCAGGAAAAATAGATTACAGGGTAGTGAATGTGTATGGATTATTTTTAATGAGTAAGGATATTTCTAAGAGTCAATTCAAATCCTATCTGTGCTCCTATCAGCCTGGGATTTTCCACTTTCCACTTCTTCCAGCATCTTCTGTTACTTTTTTGATTTAAAATAAATACAAAATTCAGCAGGTAAAGAGGGAACCCCTCCTGGTGGCCAAAAACAACTGTTGAGACCCAGGAGCTCAAATGTTAATATCTTATCAATGCAGTCCTCAATCAATAGAGGGAACTTCAAAACTATTCAGGTCCTTTCACACGGGCGATCCGATCCGCCTGTCAGTTTTTCAGGCGGACCTGATTAGATCCTCCATGCATCCCTATGGGGCAGCGGATGTCAGTGGTGACATGTCCGCTCTCCAATCCGATCCTGTCCGTGAAGTCCGGATGGATGGAAACCCTATTTACCATTTGTCTGGCAGATCCGATCGGATTTGATCAGATGAGAATGGACAGGCGATCCATTCTCATCCGATCTCCCCATAGAGGACAGCGGGGATCTGACAGCTCCGTCTGCGCACACAGAGCGGAGACGGACCTGTTATCCGCCTGCTCAGCGGGGATCGATCTCCCGATACCCCGCTGAACAGAACGGACCTTGTCGGACGGTGCGCCATGTAAAAGGACCCTTCAGGAGTACAAAACTTTTGAATTAGGAATGGTAATTCTATTTGACACAAAAGAGAATTGACTAAAAGTTGACCTCAGTTTTATAAATCAGTATCCAACAATTTTCAAAATGTGGCTATTAATGAAAATAAAAAATGTATCACGGACAGTACTCAGTTGTTCTTTTTTCAATAAAGTCCCCAAAAGAGTTTAAAAATTGTTAATGGATAGAATGGGAGAGGGTTCAAAGTTCTGTCAGGTTTTTACTGCTATCTAGGGGTCCATTAAAAACAAATTCAAAGTAATTCCTTTTATACTGACAACATTTTACCAAACAGGATATGGGGGAAACTCTCCGACAGCAACACAAATAGAAATTGTGACTTCAATGTCACCAGGAAAAGAAGTGAGGCAAAATCTTTCTAATGGAGCCATAGATTACAGTAAACACCCGACAAGGGTTCTACTTCCCCCTTCACGCTATCCAAAACTGGAAAAACATTTTGTTGGTTGACATACAGTACACTTTAACTCCGCAACATCTACCAAAAAAATGTAAGTATCAGTTTTTAGTGGACAGATCCTTTAGAATAGAACTAATGTATAAGCAAAACTTTTTTTTTTTCATTTTGGATAGATCAAGCAAGGGTTATAACTAGAGATGTACAGAACTGTTCGCCGGTGAACAGTTCCCGGCGAACTTCGCATGTTCGCGTTCGCCGCTGCGGGCGAACATATGCGATGTTCGGTCCGCCTCCTATACATCATCATTGAGGCAAACTTTGACCCTGAACATCACAGTCAGCAGACACATTCCAGGCCAATCAGCATACCTCCCTCCCACACCCTCCCACCTCCTATAAATAAGCAAGGGCAGCATCCATTTTAGATCATTTCTGTGTTACCGAGAGCAGGGAAAGTGCTGGTGCTGCTGCTGCTGTTATAGCTAGGGACAGTTCCCGGTCTTGTTAGCCAGTGTTCTTAGTACACTCCTGCTGTAAGGACAGCACCCCAAAAAGCCCTTCCTAGGGCTGGTATTTGAGGTTTTTTTTGGATATATATATATATATATATATATTGTCCCCAAAAGCCCTTTTGAGGGCTGGTATTTGTGTAATTTTTTTGTTCTGTGATATATATATATATATATATATATATATATATATATATATATATATATATATATATATATATATATATATATATATATCTATTGTCCCCAAAAGCCCTTTTGAGGGCTGGTATTTGTGTAATTTTTTTTGTTCTGTGATATATATATATATATATATATATATATATATATTGTCCCCAAAAGCCCATTTGAGGGCTGGTATTTGAGTATTTTTTTAATATATATATATATGTAGCATGTCCAGAGCCAGAAAAAAAAAATCATATAGGTGTAAAAGGGGTTCCCACCATCCCTGCTCTACTGAAAAATTATCTTTTTTTTCTGGTTCTGGACATGCTACAGAGCTGAAACTTCACAGGTACACTTTTTAGACCCCCTAGACACTAAATCACACAAAAAAGTTGTTCTTAAAAATTGTCATTTTTGGTAGAGAGCCAATTATTGGAAAAAAAAAAAACTTAACAAAAAAAACATTTCTTTGGATTTATTGTTTGGGGGGTCTAAAAAGTGTACCTGTGAAGTTTCAGCTCTGCAACATGTCCAGAACCAGGAAAAAAAGATCATATAGGTGTAAAAGGGGTTCCCACCATCCCTGCTCTACTGAAAAATTATCTTTTTTTCTGGTTCTGGACATGCTACAGAGCTGAAACTTCACAGGTACACTTTTTAGACCCCCTAGACACTAAATCACACAAAAAAGTTGTTCTTAAAAATTGTCATTTGTGATAGAGAGCCAATTATTGGAAAACTTATAAAAAAAAAAAACTTAAAAAAAAAAAAATTTCTTTGGATTTATTGTCTGGGGGGTCTAAAAAGTGTACCTGTGAAGTTTCAGCTCTGTAGCATGTCCAGAACCAGAAAAAAAATAAAATTAGGGTTAGGGCTAGCGTTAGGGTTAGGGTTAGGGTTAGGGTTAGGGCTAGGGTTAGGGTCAGGGCTAAGGTTAGGGTTATTTTTAGTGCTTAGGGTTAGAGGGTTAGAGTTAGAGGGGTAGGGGTAGGGCTACTAACTCTAACCCTAAGTATCTCACCGTAACCCTAACCCTAGCCCCTAACACTAAACCTAACCCTAACCCTCTAACCATAACCCTAACCCTCTAACCTTAACCCTAACCCTCTAAGCCTAGCCATAAAAATAACCCTAACCCTAAACCTAACCCTAGCCCTAACCCTAACCCTAACCCTAACCCTAGCCCTAAGCCTAACCCTAATTCGTATTTTTTTCTGGTTCTGGACATGTTACAGAGCTGAAACTTCACAGGTACACTTTTTAGACCCCCCAGATGCTAAATCCAAAGACATTTTTATTTTTATTTTTTTTTTTAATTTTTCCAATAATTGGCTCTCTATCAAAAAATTACAATTTTTAAGAACTTTTTTTTGTGTGATCCCTCTCCGGCATGCCACAGTCCAGGTGTTTGTCCCCTTGAAACAACTTTTCCATTACTATTGTGGCCAGAAAGAGTCCCTGTGGGTTTTAAAATTCGCCTGCCTATTAAAGTCTATGGCGGTTCGCCCGGTTCGCCGGTTCGCGAACATTTGCCGATGTTCGCGTTCGCCGTTCGCGAACGGCGAATTTTAGGTTCGCGACATCACTAGTTATAACCCCTGACAGATTTGTTTATCACCGTCTGTGTCCCATTGTAGAAATTCCCCTTCACTTCCGGTCCCATAGCCAAACAGGAAGTGAGAGGAAATCCCTGCAAATTAAGGGAATTCATTGGGTACCCCCTGGTCACCAGAACTAGTATCCCTATTGGAAGATTTTCCCTCTATTACTTTTCTGGGGACAGTCCCAATTTTTTTTTTTTAGTTTTTCTTTTATTTTCACTTTCAATAATAATGGCAAAAAAAGAGAACTAGAGAGGGTGAAACAGGAGCTCAGAAGGCAATACAAACTGATGGAGGTTCTAACCCTGCTCCACTCTATCCAAAACGAAAATAAAGTTTTGCCTTTAGTTATACTTTATTATATCAGCTTTAGATAATGACATCTTCATGCCCACATATATACAGTAAAGGATACAGCAGGAAGTACCCACATTGGTTACATTTACGTTCTGTGTCTTGTTGGATGTAGATGTCTAGTGTATAGAGTATTTAATGTATTGCAAAGTGTTGTAACCTGTACTACAAAACATCGGAAACTGTCTCTGAACTGCAGTAAATTGGAATCTATTTGTTTGCTGTGGATTACTACACTCTGCACAGCATCCTTGCACTGCCTTGTTGAGTAAAGCTGTTAATGTGCTTTTGTATGCAGGTGATAGATCCCGTGTAGTCATTCTATTATTAGTGCTCACTGCTACATAAAATTGATTCTGTTTTCAGCTGTTACGTGCCTGTATCCCCCTCAAGTTTCCAACGGGAGGCTGGAAGGAACGAACTTTGATTGGGGATTTAGCATCAGTTACGCCTGCTTTCCGGGTTATGAATTGTCCTTCCCTGCAGTGCTAACCTGTGTTGGCAACGGAACATGGAGCGGAGAGGTTCCGCAGTGCTTACGTGAGTTGTTTCCTGAGTTGTTCTTAATTTCTTTTTTCTTAAGTGGCATTCAAAAACTTTAATCTAAACCCATATACTGTATGCAGTTTTAAACAATTGTTAAGGGATGAATGTATATTGAATATCTTATTAGATGACTTCCCAGAAACATTTTCATAGTACATTTTATCGCTCCCAGTTAAATTTATATATTTAGTCAAAGATATCAACGCATTTCCAAGAAGGCAAGTTTCCATTCCCAAGAACACAAGTTGTGGTGGCATGCAATGACCATCTCCCACCACCACTGCTCACATTATGAGAGATACAACAGCACACTGTCATAACAAATTATGTATTGATCATCTACCAATTGAAATCTCTGTACTTATTACACTATTATAGGCTGCATATACAATATTAAAAATACTTTCTTCTAGGCATTTTTTCCTTCGCTACACTGCTGGCAGCTTGCTGTAGAGTCAGGCATTAGCTCTCAGACACAATGCAGTGGTCTCGGTCTTCATTGGTTCCACACTCCCCTCTGCACATTGCTTTCATTACCAGTGCTGCTCTGGCACAGGCACTGCTGATTGGAGCAGTGTGCAGGGCATGTCAGCAAGACCCGGGACGCTGTATTCTGTGTGCAAGCAGAGGTCCGGCTCTCCATCATTCTGCTAGCACATGGTAATACAACCCTTGCTGCAGCATTTAGAAAATCTAAAAAAACCTAGAAGAGCAGTGTATTTATTACTGTAGATCAGGGGTCTTCAAACTATGGCCCTCCAGTTGTTCAGGAGCTACATTTCCCATAATGCCTAGTCATGTCTGTGAATGTCAAAGTTTTATAATGCCTCATGGGATGTGTAATTCTGCAACAGCTAGAGGGCCGTAGTTTGAGGATCCCTGCTGTAGATGAAGCCCAACTGAATAATGAATATAGAGACTTGAAAGTAATTCTGTGGTTGCAACATAAACTTTCATTTTAAAACAACAGTAGGGAAATAGCAATACAAACAATAGTTATTTATAGTTATTTTTTACAATCGAATATACTGTAAGCTTACTTAAAATGTTTCCTTTTGTGTTGTGAGTGCTGCTTTTCTACTGACCTCCTGGATTCCCTGCATGCTTTGCAGCTTCTCCTTTGCTATTTACTTTCAATGTCTAAGGACTACATGTCCCATGATACCTGGGTCCTCTCAGCACCTCTGTCATTCAGAAGGTGCTGCTCTGTGAAATACGTGACACAGAGCAGTGCCTACTCACAGTATATAGTGATGACATGTATATACTGTATGTCTCAGAATTCAAGGAAGTAAATGTGTGGGAATCTTCCCAAAGTATCTTTAAGATCAGACTAATTAATAGGAGTAAGCTAGAAACAATTTAAAGACAATGGAAATTAATGTATGACATTATGTACATACAGTATAGTTTACAATTTTCTCCTTTTTTTCATGTTACCATTTTTTTTCCTAGCCTCCATTTTTATAGTCTTACCACTTTACTGTTACAACTAATATGATTGGGCGGTCTAATACACAGCAGAGTTAGACCTAGTTCTCTCCTAGTAATCAGCACTGGTCTAATACTGATGAAAAAATCTGCCAGGTACTAGACTCTAAGCAGGTAACAGCGCTTGCTCATGGGATACAATTAACTCTACACCATCAATCTAAACCATATGTGATATAAACATATATGAAAAAAAAAATAAAATAAGAAATTAAATAATCTGTGCAACATCATTCACATCTAAATTGCCTGTGCCCAATAAAAAGAAAGTCCAGTGACAAAATGTCCAAGTGAAGGATATAAATATACAGCAATTGTGAAAACAAGCCAAAAAAAAAAAAAGGAGGAGAAATTACTTCCTTTGTGTCCTTTAGAAGAAAGCAGTTTGCTCCTCTTGCCGTGCCAGATTAGTGCATCCCAGCTATGGATGGATGGAATCAAGGAACAAAGTGACACCCAGTGCAATCAATGAGTATAAAAGTTTCCACTCACAGGATGATGTTCATCCTCCTTACCCTTTGGCAATAGGATCAAATAGGCTTGGTTGGTCTCTGTGATCCGAATATCATATCCAACGATCCTTCATCCTCTTCCTCCCAGAAGATCCAAGCTCCAACTTCATGTAATATTGAAAGGTAGAAAAGGGGGGAAATTTTGAGGCACCTACACGTAGAGTTTCAACTGTGCCCTTTGCCTTGAATTTGCAAATGATGCTTCCTATGGTGTCTCTTGGTATGTTTAACATCTTTGCAATCTTCTTATAGCCATTGCCCTTCCTGTGAAGAGTAATCACCTCTTCTCTTGTCTTCCTGGACCATTCTCTTGACTTCACCATGTTTGTAAACACACCAGTAAATGTCTAGAAGGAGCTGAGTATCACAGTCATTTTAAAGCTGCCTAATTGGTGCTTATTAGGCTTTATTGCTGCTCCCTGACATCCACAGGTGTTTTCAATACCTGATTGAAAACACTTCAATGAACCTCTGTTCTTCAGAGTGGTAGTCTTTAAGGGGTTGAATAATTGTGTCAATGAAGAATTCACAAAAGAAACATTTACTACTGTATTACAAAACCAATTGATGTCATTTTAGTTGCATATGGTTCTTTAAGAAGTCCTTGTAGGATTTCATTCTGAATACAATTACAAATGTACACTAAATTCCCTAAAACCCTTTACAGCATTGGGGGGTTGAATAATTTTGAATACAACTGAGTGCCCAACACAACTGTACCTGAAAGTGCTTAGTGCTGAACAAATAATTCAATAATGTATACAGGTAATTAATTAAAGAAATGCATATAAATGTAGATATAGAAAAAGTCCACCTGAAAGTGCTTAGTGCTAAACAAATAACTAGTTGAAAAATGTAAATAATTAATTAAATAAATACATATCAATACATTTATTTTAAAAAATCCCAGATTTTTTCATCATTGTGTACCTTATTGGTTTACACAGCAACTGGTCTGCCACTGCCACTCTCTTTTCTTGGAATACACGTTTGTGTGGGGACAGTGGTGATCAAGGCAAACAAATGTTTTATAGAGAACAGCGCCCATCAGTGATATTGTAAGAAAGAAGCACTATGAATTAATGTAAATAATTTAACTAGGGGCTTCACTTAAGCAGGCCATACACGGATCAAAATTCAGCTGGTTCAGCAGAGATGATGGGCACTCTGGTTGTACAGAAGTTGATCTACCAATCGACTTCTGTACAACCAGCCTGTCAGGCTTTTCCCGATTAATCATTGCAGCTAGCTCTATCTGGCAGGCTCCCCGCTGTCAGAACAATGGCACAGCAGAAGGATTTCCCCATCCACGTTGAATATGTGAATGGGGGAATTGGATCTTTTTTTTTCCAACAATCCAGTTGAAAAAAAGAATGTATGGGCTGCCTTAGCAAACAATCCAGTGTCCCTAGTAAAAAAAATAAATGAATAGTATCCACAGGAGTTGAAGGAGCTAATGACTGCACTTCAACAACTGTCATCTTCTAAAAAACAAAAAACTCTCTAGCTATACACACCAAATTGTGAATGTGCAACTTTCACCCAAGGCTCTGTACCATAAGGAGATGGATTGGGGGCTGTGGAAAAAGGGGAGGATCAGAGAAGACAGGATCAAACAGCCTTTTTACACAATGCAGAGGATTGACCTCTTAGGTTCCACAATAAGTATAACAATCATGCATTGCTTCATATAGAGTACACTGATTTTACTGTTATGGGTTTAGTAACACTTTTGCATGACGTGATTCCAATTTACAACGTACAAGATGTTTCATGTATGACCCTGTAAATGGTGATAATTCACTATAGGGGGTAGAGAAATACTCATCACTGCGTTGCTGGTAATGGAGATTCTGCAAGGAAGGCAATGTCTCTTTCTTCTAGGCAGAAAAGAAGTGACGGCATTAAAAAAAAGCTGCATTTATCCAGTGACCCTGTTTCTGATGAGCTTGATGAGTTGTCATCAGTGACAGGATCACAAGTGAACACTCAGAAACTAATATCAGACCCACCAAAAAAACATATGGGTTCCATGATTCCCAAGGTCTTTTGTGCTACATAACTCAACCAGAAACATGGCTCTGTATTCCATAAGCCAAAAATGGCTTATGAACATTTACATATGATTTAAAACTATACATAGACACATAACATGAGGTCTGCCCTTATACACTTTTTCCTGTGCTGACTTTTGACAGCTGTCAGGGGCTGTCTGCTGACCTCCATTCTCTACTACATGAAAAGAGGTTACTGGGGGGCACTCAGAATGTCGGCTGGATTCATTTTTGTTGCTCTGATATGTAGAGATGTGCTGATATGTGATGTGCCCCACAGTGTCCTCCATTCATCACAGAGGTGCCACTGACAGCTGTCAAAGGATCAGGAGCACGGCTATAAAATTCTCAGTATTGTAAGGGCACTCCAATGTACAATGGTAAGCCTATTTACAGTATGCTGCATATTTATGCTTATCTTGTATAGACACATCATGAAAATGTATACTTAGAGGAAGAAAATGTGTTATATATATATATATATATATAAATATATATATATACACACACAGTATCTCACAAAAAGTGAGAACACCCTCTCACATTTTTGTAAATATTTTATTACATCTTTTCATGTGACAACACTGAAGAAATTACACTGCTACAATGTAAAGTAGTGAGTGTACAGCTTGTATAACAGTGTAAACTTTCTGTCCCTTCAAAATAACTCAACACACAGCCATTAATGTCTAAACTGCTAGCAAAAAAAGTGAGTACACCCCTAAGTGAAAATGTCCAAACTGGGCCCAAAGTGTCAATATTTTGTGTGGCTACCATTATATTCCAGCACTGCCTTTACCCTCTTGGGCATGGAGTTCCCCAGAGCTTCACAGGTTGCCACTGGAGTCCTCTTCCACTCCTCAATGATGACATCACGTAGCAGGTGGATGTTAGAGACCTTGCGCTCCTCCACCTGCAGTTTGAGGATACCCCACAGAAGCTCAATAGGGTTTAGGTCTAGAGACATGCTTGGCCAGTCCATCACCTTTACCCTCAGCTTCTTTAGGAAGGCAGTGGTCGTTTTGGAGGTATGTTTAGGGTCATTATCATGTTGGAATAATGCCCTGCAGGCCAGTCTCTGAAGGGAGGGGATCATGCTCTGCTTCAGAATGTCACAGTACATGTTGGCATTCATGGTTCCCTCAATGAACTGTAGCTGCCCAGTGCCGGCAGCACTCATGCAGCCCCAGACCATGACACTCCCCCCACCATGCTTGACTGTAGGCAAGACACACTAGTCTATGTGCTCCTCATCTGGTTGCGGTCAAACACACTTGACACCATCTGAACCAACAGGACATGGTTCCAGTAATCCATGTCCTTAGTCTGCTTATTTTCAGAAAATTGTTTGCAGGCTTTCTTGTGGATCGTGTTTAGAAGAAGCTTCCTTCTTGGACGAAAGCCATGCAGACCAATTTGATGCAGTGTGCGACGTATGGTCTGAGCACTGACAGGCTAACCTCCCAACTTCTTTGGTCAACAATGGTGAGGCCTGTTTTGAGTGGAACCTGTCCTGTTACACCACTGTATGGTCTTGGCCACCGTGCTGCAGCTCAGTTTCGGGGGCTTGGCAATCTTCTTTTAGCCTAGGCCATCTTTATGTAGAGCAACCTTTTTTTTTACAGATCTTTAGAGAGTTCTTTGCCATAAGGTGCCATGTTGAACTTCCAGTGACCGGTATGAGAGAGTGAGAGCGATAACACCAAAGTGGAGCTCGACTGGCATTTGTCATTGAACACCAGAAATGGCAGGTCTACCACTGGCACCTGTGCTTTTCACAGATGAGATCAGGTTCACCCTGAGCACATGTGACAGACATGAAAGGATCTTGAGAAGCCGTGGAAAACGTTATGCTGCCTGTAAAATCCTTGCATGACTGGTTTGGTGGTGGGTCAGTGATGGTCTGGGGAGGCATATTCAACGTACAAACCTCCACAGACTAGACAATGGCACCCAGATTGCCATTAGGTATTGGGATGAAATCCTTGGACCCGCTGTCACTCCCTACATTGGTGCAGTGGGTCCTGAGTTCTTCCTGGTGCATGACAATGCCTGGCCTCATGTGGTGAGAGTATGCAGCCAGTTCCTGGAGGATGAAGGAATTTATAGCATTGCATGGCCCCCACGCTCGCCTGACCTAAATTGAATAGAACACCTCTAGGACATTATGTTTCTGTCTGATGCCACCAGGTTGCACCTTAGTCTGTTCAAGAGCTCAGTGATGCCCTGGTCCACATCTGAGAGGAAATACCCTAGGACACCATATGTCTTCTCATTGAGAGCATGCCCCGACATTGTCAGGCATGCATACAAGCACGTGGGGGCCATACAAACTATTGAGTACCATTTTGAGTTGCTACAATAAAATTTCATCAAAATGGACTAGCCTGCTGTATCATTTTTTCCCTTTGATTTTCAAGGTGTTTTTGAATTCAGCCCTCTGTAGGTTCATAATTTTAATTTCCATCAAACGATGTGGCATCCTTTCATTCCTAACACATTACCCAGTCCATATCAGAAGATATCCAGCATGATACTTTCCCTATTGAGATCTGATGTGTTTTCAAAGTGTTCCTTTAACTTTTTTGAGCAGTGTGTGTGTGTGTGTATATATATATATATATATATATATATATATATATATATATATATATATATATATATATATATATATATATATATATATATATATATATATATATATATATATATATATATATATATATTGTACATATTGTACATATACATATTGTATTATACATATATACTTATATTGTACATATAATGCATATTTATATAAATATATATATATATACTGTATACGTGTGTACAGTGTATATGTGTATATATATATATATATATATATATATATATATATATATATGTATATATATATTTATATACATATATATATATATATATATATATATATATACACACACACTGTGCACACACATATACAATATATATATTAATATAAATATACATTATATTTACTATATGTATATATATATATATATATATATATATATATATATATTCATGTATATATATTAACGATACACAGTGTATACAAACACATACGTTCAATTTATAACTGCACTGTATGTAGAGAACATGAAACATATATTTTTATTTTTTAGTATATATTTTGCTCTAGAAATAACGAACATAGGATCAGTGAGATAGTAGAATTATAAATGGGCCACTAAGCGCATCCATAAATAAAATAGCCCCATGAACTATTTAAAAATAACTATGTATTGTGTACTATTCAGTCTTTGTTAGCTGTGATGTATTCCATGGCTACTGCCTTTACACCCAATAGTCGTTAATTTATTGGATTACCCCTGTGGCTTCTGTTTGAAAATAACAGTATTATACGGAAACAAAAGCCTTTCGTTCTTTCAAGATAGAAAAAATGGTAATGTTGAGGTGTAGCAGGCTATGCTTTGTTGCTAGGGTATGTTTTTTTCAGACACGCCATGAAGGTTTCCATAGAAAGCAGCAGTAGTAGAATGCAATGTATTGTCTATTTAGTCGCCTATTATTACATCCTAGGAAATGTGCTTACAGTCATACCAAACCCCTAATAGTATTCCTTCTGTCTCTCTTCCACATCCCTGTTCTCCAAACATTTTTTTAAGAAGAGTTAAAATTGAAAGCAAATCTCCAGGGAGAAAAAAAAAAAAACAATCAATGCAATCATTTTTATATTAAAAACACATATTTCTAATAGAGCTCCTTTGACTTCAGCCTTTCTATAATTCTGTGTACAGATGCACCAGGGAGAGACAAGGAGCAGATCATGCTCTGCTGCAGCACATAAGTGCTTGAAAAACATACTGGCAGGAGGAGAGAGAAGAGGGATGATTTCAGCAGTGTTTTGCTTCTCCTGCATTGTCCAATCCAGGAACTGATAGAGTATCCAGGGCCTGATGTAGTGAAATAGATGAAGTATGTTTCTGCCATTGTTTCCGTGTTGCACTTTCAGTGCCATTATTTCTTATTGGCACCACAAACATGGGTAGCAGTCATGCATTTTGTGGTGTGTTTTCCATGCAACAAAACTTGGTACTTGAGCTTCTTTGGCACATTTGTCATATCAGGTGACAGGTAGTCACCTAATTAATAATGTGCCAAAAACATGCTGCAATGTGCTGTGCGATGTTCAGGTGTGAATGCAGCCTAGATGTAATGGGTGGCCTATGTGATCCATAAAAGTCAAAAATAGGGGTGGGGCCAAGTGTATATTAACCGCTTACCGACCGCCGCATGACTATTTACTGCGGCGGTCAGCCGCCCACAGGCAGAGCGACGTAGGGCTACGTCGCTAGCCTGTGAGGGTCTAGGGAGCAAGCGCGCGCCCCTGGAGGTCCCCCGATGTCCGCCGGTCACTCTGCGATCGTCGGTGCAGAGGGAGAAAGGCAGGCGGCTGATGTAAACAAGGCGCCTGTCATTCTCCCCTGTGTAGAAACAGTGATCATACGGTTCTGCTATGTAGGACCTTTGATCACTGTTCCTACACCTCAAGCCACAGCCAATCACAGTTAGAATCACGCCCCTAGGGACACACACCACCCCTCCCTCTCAAAAAAAGTGAATTCCTTCACTGCCAGTGTAATTTTACAGTAACAGTGCATATGTATAGCACTGATTACTGTAGAAATGTCACTGGTACCCCCAAAAGTGTCAAAAATGTCAGTCAAGGGTCCGATCTGTCTGCCGCAATGTCACAGTACCGCAAAAAAAATCGCAGATCGCCGCCATTACGCGTTAAAAAAACAACAAAAATGACAAAATTCTTTCCCTTTGTTAGTAAACGCGATAACTTTTGCGCAAACCAATCAAAATACGCTTTTTGTGATTTTTTTTACCAAACATATGTAGCAGAAAACAAATTGGCCAAAAATGTTAAAAAATTTTGATTTTTACATTTTTTTGGGGGAATTTCATATAAAACAATGTGAAAAATATTGTTATTTTTGCTAAATTTACGCTCTTTTTTTGTTTATAGCGCATGATCAAAAAATCGCACAGGTGATCAAATACCACCAAAAGAAAGCTCTGTTTGTGGGAAAAAAAGGACGTCAAATTCGTTTAGGTACAGCATCGCACAACCGCGCAATTGTCCGTAAAATCACACAGTGCCGAATCGCAAAATAGGCCCTGGTCAGGAAGGGGGTAAAATCTTCCGGGGCTTAAGTGGGGGAATTAGGAGCTTCCTGAGCACTAAAAGAAGAAATAAAAATTAAGATGTGTAGTCAGTTCTTAGTATTTACACTAGCTTACTGATTCCAATTAATGTTCCCACACATAAGTACTTGTACATGTTATATAAACCACAAGTTTGAAAGGAATTCCAAGTTTGGATATTTTTATACAAAAGTATATTGGTCTGGCTTGGACCATGCATATTCAATACCGGGTTGATGCCCCTGGAAGCTGGAAAGCACTGAAGTAGATACCACTACTCCAGTAATCTCCACTTGCTTCCGGATCCCACAATGAGCAGTTGCTCTGCTGCTTTCTGAACATAGAAGGTTGGCTGGTTAGAATGGGAATCAGTCAGAGAATGTTTTTAATTTTCTGGACCAATGTAACTATGTATAAAATATTTTGACCTGGAATTCATCTTTAACTACTTGCCAACCGGCCAGTTCTAGGAGGGCATCATAGGGGCGTGCTCTGTGATCACTGCATCCTCCTGACACAGCTGACCCCAGATCAAGGTAAAGAGCCAATCAGCAGCTTTTTACCATCTGATCAGCTGTGTCCAATCACAACTGATCACAATGTAAATACAAGCCAGTTATTGGCATTTCTTTGCTCATGCTGACAGTGTGAGGAGGGGATAGCTAATAACCAGATTGTGTGAAAGGGATATCTACAATGATAATCAGGGCACTGATTATCAGTGTCCTGACTATCATTGCTGCATATCAGTGCCCAACAGTTCTGCCAATCTGTGCCCACCAGAGCTGCCAATCAGTGCCTGCCGATGATGCCAAACAGTGCTCATCATTGCTGCCAATCAGTGCCCATCAGTGCTGCCAATCAGTGCTCATCAGTGCCTCCTCATCAGTGTCACCTATCAGTGCTGCCTACCAGTTCCTATCAGTACTCATCAGTGCCCACCAGTGTTGCCTCATCAGTGCCACCTCATCAGTGCCAATCAGTGCAGCCTTATCAGCGCATATCAGTGAAAGATAAAAATTAGCTGTTTGCAAAATTTTATAACAAACTATGAAAAACGTTTTTTATTTTCAACATTTTCTGCCTTTTGTTTATTTATTTAGCAAAAAAATAAAAAACCCAGTGGGGAATAAATATCACCAAAAGAAATCTCTTTTTGTGAAAAAAAAAAGATAACAATTTAGGGTACAGTGTTACATGATCGCACAATTGTCATTCAAAGTGTGACAGTGCTGAAAGCAGAAAATTGGCCTGGGCAGCAAAAGTGGTAAAAGTGCCCAATAGGCAAAGATTGATTAAAGAGAGGAGCTCCAGGCTCCCCCAAAAGGTGAAATATTACAAATACTGTAGCTGCTGATTTTTATTGTAAGGACACTTAGCTATCCATGAATCCTGCAATGTCCTCATTCCAGCCAATTCTTCAATTGGCTCCGGGTGCAGGCACCAACATCTCAAGTAAGGTAAACAGGCAGTAAAGCCTTGCAGCTTCACAGCCGGTTTCCTACTGCACACAAGTGAGCTTTGCTGTGCCTTGTGAATGGTCCCATAGTCTTCTAGGACCTGTGATATGTCCCAGAAGACTGTGGGGAAAGGAGGAGGGGGGGGGTTCGGGAAACTTCTAGCTCAGATCGTCAAGACACATCTGATGCAAGGTGGCAGTAGGTAACTGTAAATCTTCCGTACCTGCTCCCCCCCCCAAAAGGTGCCAAATGTGGCAGTGGAGGGGGTGATGATTCAAAGAAGCGGAACTTCCCCTTTTGGGTGAAGTTCCACTTTAACTTATTTAAATTAGTAGCCCCAAAGTGAAATTTTAATCTGAGATAGCAAACAGAATTTTTTTTTAGAAATTGTACAATTAATACATCATTATTTGGATTATCAGTTGTCTATCATTTTCTGCCATTTTGCCATAAGAATATTTTCCGCTTATCACTGTGACTTTTTTTTTTTTCAGTGGAACATTACTACCGCTGATACATACAGAAAATAAAAGAGCAATTTGTATCTACAAGAAAATATAAAAATCAATAGGAATTAAATTGTCATTTGTTGCTTTGTATCCAGTAGCAATAATTTGCACGGTGTGTTTTTCAGCCGTAAAATTCAAATTGTAAAACATAATAAAAATACAATATCTGGGGCTGGAGAGCCCAGTTCAATAATATTCTTTATTTGTGAATAGAAGTGAATGAGTCACCATTAATATTGTTACAGATACATTTGGCCTTGTCCTCTTAACGCTTACTCTTCTTCTCATATAGGGGAAAATGGCTTTGTTATAGAAGTACAAACAAGACTGGTATAAGGGTCATTACACCCAAAATGAATAACTACGTCAATGCAGGATAAGGAAGGGACCAGCCCAGTACTATACGGGCTTATAAAAGAAATGTATGCTTCCAAGAACATTTCTTGTTTCCCACAGCAATCATTTAGAACCCTTGTTTAATGTAAAGGCAGTACTGCAAACATTATAAGCTAGTTGGTTGGTGGGTTGGTTGGTTGGTTAGTTGGTATGGGGAACACACTTTTCATACATAAGATGCTTAGAAGGTAGGTTTGCAACTTATCTTTTGGATTTGATACCATTTATCCCTTTACTAATGACAATAAGATAGTCTTAGACTCGATTCACACCAGCGTGACTTGTCAGGCGACTTGTCAGCCTGACAAATCGCGGTCCCTCGCGGTCCATTGACTGCTACAGGACCCGTTCTAATAGGAGCGACACAAGTCACTCCAACTTAGGAAAAGGGTCCTGTACTACTTCGGGGCGACCTGGGAGCGACTTGCATAGACATTCATTATATGAAGTCTGTGCAAGTCGCGCCAAAGTCGCGGTGGACGGGACTTCACAAGTCGCCCCCGAAGTAGTACAGAGTCGTGTCGCCATAGTGTGAACCGACTCTTATGTTATTATGAAAACAAGACAATATGTTAAAGAGGACACCCCCCCCCCCATTCTTACTCCTTAATCCTGCCAATAATCAGTAGGAGGGAAATAAACAATCATACTTACCTATATCCTTGTACATTTTTCTTCATACTTATCTATCTTTGACCTGCCTTTGTGCTACCTGGGTCCCCATCCCCATGCTGCCACTTTAAAAATGTCCGTGATTCTGCGCACCTGCAAGATAAAGTGCATCATCACAAAAACTTCATCGCGTACATACGACGGTAGAGAAAAAAACCCTTCTCCAAGGCTCTCCGAGGTTTTGGGGAGGAGTGTTTTTTCTCAGGCAAAATAATGTAATTTCAATGACGCATGCGCGAAATGAGGAGCATGCCATCATGCGCTTTATCTTGCACATGCACAGTATGACATGCCAAGTCACCTCCAGCCAGTAGCTAGCATTAACACAGCAGATTTTGTTATTTTTTCACCCTGTGCCATAGTTGTATTACCTGTTGATCCTGCTATTAGATACATTATTTTTCCAATTTCTTTTTTCTTTTATTTTTACCAGAAAACAGTTTATTGAATTGTTTAGAAATGTTTGCACCTTCTTTAATAGGCCAAGCTGTCCAATGATAGTTACAAGAGTTGTGACAAACCATTTAAAGAATAGCTAAATCCGAGAACAAAAATGCATTATATTGCAGCTTAACATCCTTAGATGTTCTGGCTTTTTTAGTTTTCATTTTATTTTAAGCCAAGAACATTTTTAGCAAAACGGAGAATACTTGTTGATTTTGCCAGAAATGCCGTATCCATGTCACTTCCTGTGAACTTCCTTCCAAACCATCTTCTGTGAACTACCAATTGCCATGCCACTACCTGCAATGCAGATGAAGAGATGAGGACATGTTTGTAGTCCATATTAGGAAAGCAGCCTAGAGTGAAAACCATAGGATTCTCCATAAATCGCCGGAGGAGTTATGTAACCACTCAGGGACAGGAAATGATGGATGGAAAAAAAAAGGAAATGTACTATTTGCAGGATTACCAAATGAAAATAATGCAGAAGCTTGAAAAAAGAAAATGAATGAAGCCACCACACCAAGGACTAGTCAGCTGCAATATATTATATATAACAAAAAGTGCAGATTATGAAGATGATATCGAGGAGAGCAGTCCACAGGTGAAAATTATGGTGAAGCATGCACAAGATATAAACATTCAGCCCCAGTTCACACTTGTGCGTGTGCGGGGTTCGCATGTAATGTCGGAGCGCACTGCTCCGACATTACATGCGATCGGCTGTGCGGTGCGAGTTTAGCCATACAGTTTGTATGGCTAAATTCGCACCGCAGCCGCAGCAAACACGCACAGGGACCCTTTTTGGCAGCCGCATCAGGATCGGATCGCACAGCGGTTCACACTTGTGCGATCCGATCCTGTGCGAACTGCACGATCGCACTGCGATATGCGATCAAACTGGGGGTGTCGTTAACATTACATTGACACCCCCAGCGTATCGCATATGGCAGTGTGAACTGCCGGGGGTGCGTGTGCGATGCGGGAACAGACTGCGGATTCGCAGCCTTCCCGCATCGCATAAATGTGAACCGAGGCTCAGTGTTCTTCAATGTGCTGGTAATCCTCCACCCAGTCTCATTAGCCTCTCACCTCACACTTAGCCCCTGTGTCACCAGACGGGCTAGTAAGACATAAACTTTCTCCAAGGATATCACCAATACAGATCAGATCAGTATTCCTCTTCATCAGAAAATAAGGCTCACAGGTAACAGATCACAGGTCCAAAAAGGGGGTCACAGGTCCATAGGAAAACAAAGGTCTGGACATAGTGCATTACCGCAATAAATTACTTTATTGAACATAGCATAAAATCATAAAATTACCTTGTAAAGCACTACACAAGTGCATGTGATGAGCAGATCGTATTACACACAGCGGTCTCGACCGCAATGGATGGTGGGTGATGTCACCGGCCCCTCCCCCTTTGCATGCGTTACGTCCCACGGTGCGGGACTTCATCAGCTGCAATATATTACATTTTTGGTTTTGGGTTTAGATACACTTTACCACTGCTGGGAGGGCTCACGATGGTCAACTTTTATTATATGAATAAAACTCTTTTTAAAAATAGGTGCTTAAACATGTTAGCTAGAGTTAAACTTCTATTGATTTGTTTCTTACTTCAAGTCCATTTAAAACTACATGTCCATCTAGGGCTACTCTGCCCAGGGTGACAACACTACTGTGCAATTTCACTTCAGAACAAACAATGGTGTCACCCTATTACAGAAAGTAGAAGGTAATAATATGAGGTAATAAAGCTATGTTGCCAGGGGACTCAGAAAAACATAACATTCTGTGTAAATGGTACTGCCAGGCTGCATCATATACAGTATATGATTTTTTATTATGCCTATAGTAACACTTTAAAGAGAAACTCCACTAGTGTTGAGAAAAAAAACATTCCCTTCTGGGTGATCTTTGTACTTTGCAAGGATTTTACCACACTTTGTTGCATATTCCTAGCTTTTGTTATTCCGAAGCAATCCCCGTGTGTTTGTCTGTGTGGAAAGTGTATCTAATGGGAGTGGTTTCACAGGGGTATACAATGTACGATTAATTGCAAACACACACACACACACATCATATGTTGAACTGGATGGACTGATGTCTTTTTTCAACCTCACAAACTATGTAACTATTATCAACCAGCTGCTGCACCTGCAGGGTTCTAAAGAGGAAAATTGCAGGGTCTGCATCCCTTTAGACGTGATTTCCTATTGAGAGTATCACACTAAAAATTACATTTTTGTTGCAGGGGATGCCTGAAATCTGACTTTTATCTTAGTGCAAACTTCTGGGAAAATCAGTGAGATACTCACACAAGCAGGCAAATTTTGTTTCTGGGGGGCGTTCTGTACACATTCTGTCTACAGAACACCTCCATGTAGCCATATTGCATTGCATTTTATAGAAAATTACAGCGCTGCAGATTAAAAAGGAAAGATAATGTATAATAACATTCAATTACAATATGGCTTGTGTTGCAATTGTATATACAGTATCTCACAAAAGTGAGTACACCCCTCACATTTTTGTAAATATTTTATTTCATTTTTTCATGTGACAACACTGAAGAAATGGCACTTTGCTACAATGTAAAATATTGAGTGTACAGCATGTATAACAGTGTAAATTTGCTGTCCCCTCAAAATAACTCAACATGCAGCCATTAATGTCTAAACTGCTGGCAACAAAGGTAAGTACACCCCTAAGTCAAAATGTCCAAATTTGGGTCAAATTAGCCATTTTTCCCTCCCTGGTGTCATGTGACTTTTTAGTGTTACAAGGTCTCAGCAGAGCAGGGGGGAGCAGGTGTTAAAGTTGGTGTTACCACTCTCACTCTCACTCTCTCATGCTGGTCACTGGAAGTTCAACATGGCACCTCATGGCAAAGAACTCTCTGAGGATCTGAAAAAAAAAGTGTTGCTCTACATAAAGATAGCCTAGGCTAAAAGGAGATTGCCAAGACCCTAAAACTGAGCTGCAGCATGGTGGCCAAGACCATACAGCCATTTACCAGGACAGGTTCCACTTAGAACAGGCTTCGCCAAGGTCAACCAAAGGAGTTGAGTGCACATGCTCAGCGTCATATCCGGAGGTTGTCTTTGGGAAATAGACGTATGAGTGCTGCCAGCATTGCTGCAGAGGTTGAAAGGGTGGGGTGTCAGCCTGTCAGTGCTCGGACCATACGCCGCACACTGCATCAAATTGGCCTGCATGGCTGTCGTCCAAGAAGAAAGCCTCTTCCAAAGATGATGCACAAGAAAGACCACAAACAGTTTGCTGAAAACAAGCAGACTAAGGACATGGATTTCTAGAACCATGTCCTGTAGTCTGATGAGACCAAGATAAACTTTTTTTGGTTCAGATGGTGTCAAGTGTATGTGGCCACAACCAGGTGAGGAGTACAAAGACAAGTATGTCTTGCCTACAGTCAAGCATGGTGGGGGGAATGTCATGGTCTGGGGCTGCATGAGTGGTGCCGGCACTGGGGAGCTACAGTTCATTGAAGGAACCATAAATGCCAACATGTACTGTGACATACTGAAGCAGAGCATGAGCCCCTCCATTCAGAGACTGGGACGCAGGGCAGTATTCCAACATGATAACGACCCCAAACACACCTCCAATATGACCACTGCCATGCTAAAGAAACTGAGGGTAAAGATGATGGACTGGCCAAGCATGTCTCCAGACCTAAACCCTAATGAGCATCTGTGGGGCATCCTCAAATGGAAAGTGGAGGAGCGCAAGGTCTCTAACACCCACCAGCTCCATGATGTCGTCATGGAGGAGTGGAAGAGGACTTCAGTGGCAACCTGTGAAGTTCTGGTGAACTCCATGCCCAAGAGGGTTAAGGCAGTGCTGGAAAATAATGGTGGCCACACAAAATATTGACACTTTGGACCCAATTTGGACATTTGCACCTAAGGGTATACTCACTTTTGTTGCCAGCAGTTTAGACTTTAATGGCTGTGTGTTGAGTTATTTTGAGGGGACAGCAAATTTACACTGTTAGGCCTCTTTCACACGGCCGCTACGGTTTTTAGCTCCGCTGCGGGACTTTTTTTTTTTTTTTCACGGAGCGGATGACACTTGTGTCATCCGCTCCGTATGTCCGCATATCATCCCATCCGTTTGCGGATGATATACGGACATAATGTAAGTCTATGGGCATTGCGGATGACACAGCTGACTTCCGATTGTCCTTCCTTTCCGTTTTTTGAACGGAAGAAAAATAGGGTTATGTTCCGTTCCAAAAAACGGAACAGAACTGAAAGTAAGAAAATCAGATGTCAGCGGATGGTATTCCGCTGACATCTGCAATGCCATTGACTTACATTATGTCCTTGAATCATCCGCAAAAAAATAGGATGATTTCCGGACATACGGAGCGCCCGTGTGAAAGGGCCCTTAACCAGGCTAGCGGTAAACCCGAGCGTGACTCGGGGTAGGAATTTCCTGCTATTATCGGTATCCCCGAGTCACGCTCGGGGTAGATGTGCAGAGAGCGCAGCGGAGTGTCTTACCTTATCCTGGCGATCCAGCGATGAGCTCTCATTGCTGTGACCGCCAGCCGAGATCTCCGCCGCTCGTCTGTCGGTAGGAGGACTTCCTAGTTCCGTTCCCTGCAGCAGCAATGCTGCATGGGAGCGGAACTAGGGAGGGAAATTCAAAAAAAAAAAAAAAAAACATTGCACAAAACACAAACACATTTTATATTATATATATATGCATATATATATGCATATATATATATATATATATATATATATATATATATATATATATATATATATATATATATATATGTATATGTATATATATATATATATATATATATATATATATATATATATATACACCTATATACACACACACATATATATATATATATATATATATATATATATATATTATTGATTCGATTATAATTCATGCGTTTTATATATATATATATATATATATATATATATACACATATATATATATATACACACACATATATATATATACACACACATATATATATATATATATATATATATATACACACATATATATATATATATAATATATAACGCATGAATTATAATCTAATCAATAATATAATTTTATTATATATATTATATATTCTATAATAAAATTATATTATTGATTCGATTATAATTCATGCGTTTGTGTTTCAAATTTATCACATCTGGGATGTCTAGTAGACTCTTGTTTTGGTCAGGTTTAAGTCAGTAATTACTAAGAATTGTAGGCCTATAATACATAACGCCAAATTTCCATGAAGAAAATTGTACTGCTTTTGGTACAGAATTCCTGACAGAATCATACCGCCAGGGAGGTTAAACAAGCTGTATACTCACTACTTCACATTGTAGCAAAGTGTCATTTCTTCAGTGTTGTCACATGAAAAGATATAATAAAATATTTACAAAAATGTATTATTATTTTTTTTTATTTGCTATTGTTTTTCCCAATCAAAGTGCAGTTACCCTTTATTTTATTTTTTTATTTGCTATTTTTTTTCTCAATCAAAGTGCAGTTACCCTTTATTTCTTTTTCAAAAACGTGTTTTTTTTTTCTTCATAGAGGGCATGGATTGGGTCGATGGAGCAATGGATAGCGTATAATAATGATCTTTTACCATCATTTATAGTAAGCAATACATTGCTATTGCAGTGACATGTTGCTACTGAGAGAGACAGGGCAGAGGTGGATCATCTGAACCCTGGATAAAAATGGCTTGTAGATTCACACAAGGTGCTAATGATGTCTTAGATGATATATGTGTTTTCGTAGGAAGATGAGAAATATTACTTTCTAATGAAATTATTAAATAAAGGCCAAAGTATTGTATGCTTTCGTTCCTGTTAGATTAATGCAATGTAAAAATGTTCTTATTAGCAGTCACCAGCAGCCTAAGAGATAACAATTTTCCCAACCATTTATGACGCCAGTTTATTAAATTAGGTTGTCTACATACGCAAAATGGTAAATGCTCAGGAAACTGCATTTCTTTTTAGAAACTGACATTTCAGGACCTGTAGAGTTTAACAAGTAGTTTTCGGTGAAAGCACAAGTGCACATTATTATTATTAAAACAAATCCAGGTACAGGAATTGCCCTAAGACATTCAGGAAGTTAGTATGACATCTGAATATTTTATATAGGAATTGCTGATTGCTAGACTGTGCCATGATTAAAGAATAGGTCTCATAAGCAGCTTCTTGGGCAAGCTGAATGGTTGATAAGCTGCAGAGCAGAAAAGGCTATTTTAGAAAAGGTTATTTTCAAGAGATTCATTTCATTGTTACAAAGCTAGCAGAAATATTCATTGCACAATTTTTACTAATAATGCTGGCTGAAGGTTATCAGGTCTCTGTTTTAGTAAAATCTGAATACACCAGGCCAATGTGACATATATAATAATTTTTTATTTTTAGTCCAAAAATATTAGTTTCTTAACCACTTGACCTCCGGAAGATTTGCCGCCTTCATGACCAGACCATTATTTGTGATACGACACTGCGTTGCTTTAACTGACATTTGCGTGGTCGTGGGACGCTGTACCCAAATAATATTGATTTCCTTTTTTCTCACAAAAATAGCTTTCTTTTGTTGGTATTTCATCACCTCTGTGCGCTATACACAAAACAATACCAGCAATTCAGAAAAAAAATTAAATAAATGTTTTATTTTCTGCCATGTCTAATACAAAAAATTGAAAACATCAAATTTCTTCATAATTTTAGGCCAATATGTATTCTGCTACATATTTTTGTAAAACAAATCCCAATAAGCTTATATTGTTTGCTTTGCATCTACAAACTATGGGGTAGTTTTATTTGTTCTTATTTTATTTTTATACTAGTAATGGCGGCGATTGACGACTTATAGCGAGACTGCGATATTGCAGTGGACATTCTGACACTGACTGACACTTTTTGGGGACCAATAACACTAATACAGTGATCAGTGATAAAAATATGCACTGTCGCTGTACTAATGACACTGGCTGGGAAGGGGTTAACATCAGGGGCGATCAAAGGGTTATTATTATACAGAATTTAAATAGCACCAACAGTTTGTGCAACGCTTTACACTGTTAGGGCAAACAGTACAGTTACAATACAATTCAATGCAAGTGGAATCAGAGTGCCCTGCTCGTTAAAGCTTACAATCTAGAAGGGAGGGTCAAGTGATACAATGATAATTGTGGGGGATGACGAAAATGAATGTACCGTTGTTAGGTGGAGGCAGGATAGGCTTCTCTGAAGAAAAAAACTTTTCATGGATTGCCTAAAAGTGGATAGAGTTGGAGATAGTAGGACAGATTGGGGTAACTGTGTGCCTAGCCAGTGTTTTACTATGCTTGCTCTGTGAGGTGCTTTTACTAGGGACACAAATTCCATCCTTTCCCCTCTGTCAGAACTGATATCTGCTTTGTTTACATAGGCAGATCGCAGTTCTATCTCTCTACCTGACAATCGGTGGGTGCTGGAGTACATTGAGCACCCGCCGATCGTCTGTGAGTAATCAAAATGGAAGCAACGCTCTGACAGCATGCATATGCTCCCCTTTATCCAGAAATGTCAGGTTATGTATATATATGTGATCTGGTGCACAGGTACAGCACTGTAGCAGTAAAACTACTAAAGGGCGGAGCTTAAGTGGTTAAATTTGTTCCAAAGTAATTAGACAGAAGCCTGAGAAAGAAACTCTAGATAGCCTTCAAACTGTTATTGTGGAGCAAACGTGCAGAAATTCTTAGAACTGTTACTTTGTGTAAATGCTTTGTTGGAAAAAAAACAATAATCCACCTTGTCCAAAAATTCACCTTCTCTAATAATCCACCTCCATCAATAATTCACCTCCTCCTAAATCTACCTACGCCAATAATGCACCTCACCCAATAATCCACCTCCTCCAATAATCTACCTGCGCCACTATTCCACCTCCACCAATAATCCACCACCACCAATAATCCATCTCCCCCAATAATCCATCTCCCCCAATAATCTACCTGCGCCACTATTCCACCTCCACCAATAATCCACCACCACCAATAATCCATCTACCCCAATAATCAATCTCCCAAAATAACCCATCTCCCCCAAAAACCCATCTCCCCCAATAATCCATCTCCCCCAATAATCGATCTCCACCAATAATCCATCTACCCCAATAATCCATCTCCAAAAATAACCCATCTCCCCCAATAACCCATCTCCCCCAATAATCCATCTCCCCCAATAATCAATCTCCACCAATAATCCATCTACCCCAATAATCCATCTCCCAAAATAACCCATCTCCCCCAATAACCCATCTCCCCCAATAATCCATCTCCCCCAATAATCGATCTCCACCAATAATCCATCTACCCCAATAATCCATCTCCCAAAATAACCCATCTCCCCCAATAATCCGTCTCCCCCAATAATTCACCTCCACCAATTATCTAGCAGGCTCTTGGCTAGTTCAATGATATCATAGGTGCTTCCTCTTCTCCTTGAGTGGTGGTGATAGATGATCCTTACTCCTACACTGAATATCACTTACCAAATGGTGTATAAGTGTTATTAATGTGGCTGTAAAGGCTAAGGTTTTTTTTTTTTTTTTTTAACCTTAATGCAATTTCTTCATTAAGGTAAAAAACCATCCATGATTAGCCCCCCTTAGCCTTCTCTAAATACTTTAGCCTGATTTCAAACCAGCACTGTGTCCGACAGCAGCTCTCTATTGCTCTCTCTCTCTCCTCACTAGACATTGAGGCAGCAGCCGGAGCCATTGGCTCCTGCTGCTGTCAATCAAATCTTGTGAGGAAGGAGCAGGGGTCTATAGACACACTGAGCCCAGCTCTGGGGTAAGCACGCACGTTTGTTCCTTAGGCAAGCACTAGTTATGGGTGCAGACAGATAATAGTAGGTTGGGGGAGGGGGCAACCTGTGCAAAACTATTGCACAGAGCAGGTAAGTATAACTTGTTTTTTGTTTGTTAAAATAAGTAAGCCTTTAATAACGTTTTAAGTGCAGCAGCACAGCGAGCACAGGCTGCCAATGACAGCATGGAGTCAGAATGTATTGCAGCAAAACTGCTTTTTCTGTTATTACTTTAAATGGACTTTTTTTATTTTTATTTTTTTATTAGCTTTAAAAAAAAAAAAAAAAAAAGTGAAAGGTTTAGGATCCAAATGTTGCAGTGTAATCCACAAAAAAAGCCTTGCAAGCTATTCCTCTTCTGCGAACCATTTATTCCACATCTGATTTTGAGAAGCTAGAAAATTCCTTCTAAACTGCACCCAGTGAGGTTCACTTCGCAAGAACATTTTTACTTAGCTTAGTGAACATGATGATAATTCACATTGCAAAGAATGACCAATCACATGCATGGAAAAAAAAAAAAAAAACAAAAACAAAAAACAATACAGTACTTTTGCTTGCCCCTGATTGGATGGTGGAACTCACCCCTGCTATGTCAGACCTACAGTTCTGCAGTCAGTGGGGAGTGTGAGCATTGCTGATTGCAGTGCTGTAGGTCTACCTCAGCAGGGACCACGTCAGACCGTCTGTGAGGAGACCACTGATTCCACATAAGACAATTATCACTTACTATTTCAAGCCACTTTGACTTGAATTATAAAATGTTTTGGCAAACTACAACTGGGTTCTAAGAAAGCAACTTCCTGTACCCATTTTTAAAATATTCTATTTTGTCCAAAAAAAAAAGTATTTATTATCACTACAGAAAATGCTGCTCTAGGTAAAGAGGATGTAAACCCTCTCCTATACCTAGTAAAGTGAACAGTCTCAGATGATACACAGGGATGAAACAAATCTCCCTACATAAGTTTTAGGCCTCATGTACACAGCTACTGATGAACATATATGTTTAGGAGCAGTTGAGCATTTTTTTTTAGCAGCCCCTCCTCTATGTTATAATATCTGTCCATGTACATTGAGACGTTTATAGCCGTTTAAGGCAGTTGAGTTTAGTGGCATTTTTTTTAACCACTTGCCGACTGCCTAACGCCGATCTACGTCGGCAGTCAGCCCCTCACAGGCAAAGTGACGTAGGGCTACGTCACTAGCTTGTGAGGGTCTAGGGAGCGAGCGCGCGCCCCCGGAGGCGCGCTCCCGCGTGGTCACGGACCCCCCCGCGCGTGTGACCGGCGGACCCGATGTCCACCGGTCACTCGGCGATCGGCGGGGGAGAGGGAGAATGTCAGGCAGCTTGTGTAAACAAGCCACCTGTCATTCTCCTTGCTGTTAGGATACTGATCACTCGGATCTAGTATGTAGATCCGTTGATCAGTGTCCATACAGCTCAAGCCCCAGCCAATCACAGTAGAAAGCACGCCCCTAGGAATACACACAGCCCCTCCCTCCCAAATAAAGTTAACCCCTTCACTACCAGTGTATTTTTACAGTAACAGTGCATATATATAGCACTGATTACTGTAGAAATGTCACTGGTAACCCCAAAAGTGTCAAAAATGTCAGTCAAGGGTCCGATCTGTCCGCCCCAATGTCGCAGTACCGCAAAAAAAATCGCAGATCGCCGCCATTACACGTTAAAAAAAAAAACAACAAAAATGACAGAAATCTTTCCCTTTGTTAGTAAACGCGATAACTTTTGCGCAAACCAATCAAAATACGCTTTTTGCGATTTTGTTTACCAAACATAGGTAGCATAAAACAAATTGGCCGAAAAAGTAAAAAAATTTTGATTTTTAAATTTTTTTTTTGGGGAATTTCATATAAAAAAAAGTGAAAAATATTGCTATTTTTGCAAAATTGACGCTCTTTTTTTGTTTATAGCGCGTGATCAAAAAATCGCACAGGTGATCAAATACCACCAAAAGAAAGCTCTGTTTGTGGGAAAAAAAGGACGCCAAATTCGTTTAGGTACAGCGTCGCACGACCGCGCAATTGTCCGTTAAAGTCACGCAGTGCCGAATCGCAAAATACCCCCTGGTCGGAATGGGGGTAAAATCTTCCGGGGCTTAAGTGGTTAAAGCAAAAAAATGCGTTCAGATGGAAGTTTATTGGTATTTGAAATGCCAAATACTTGTAACAGCGTGCAAACGTATCTAAAAACAGTAACTCGAGCTTATAAGCATTTTATTTATTTGTGTTTTCAATGAGAATAGATTTCTGACCATTTTACAATGTAAAAATACTTCTAAATGCAATTGTCGCTAAATTCGCATAAATGGGGCATTTAAACGCAACAAAACGTATGTTTTTAACCGTTGGTTACTAGCTGTCAAGTTCCAGCATTCATCAGAGGTTTTCAAACGTCCTGTGTACATGAAGCCTTACATGCATATCTGCTGTCTTCAGCTTTCTATATTTTTTTAGAATTCTAACATTGTGTTAGAATTTTTTACTTCCTCATTCAGCAGTAGGAGTGGAGTCTTGGCATACACTGGGTGACAGCTGATTGGAGGGAAAGCACACACCCCTTCCACATAGGCAGAGGAAGGAAGGAATATGCAGAGTTGCGCTGTAACAAGACAAGCTTTCTGCTAATCTATTTATAGAACCCACCCGGACACAAATTTCAGGCTGGTTTTATCTTGGTTGTCAGAGAACTTATGCTGATAACAGAGGAACAAAGCAACAGAAAGACACGAGCCTTAAGGCCCGTACACACTTGATGGAAATCGGACAAAATATCTTCCGATTTTTCTCTCTCTTTCTCAGCGTTCATTACAGTTTTTAGTTGACAGTGCATAATGTTCACGAAATTTCTCTTCCAATTATTTTTTTTTTTTTGGGACATTTGTTCCCAGACTTCCGGGTTGTCAGCAACTTCAGATCATGCGCGGTCTTTCATATCCAATTTTTCACGGACGTACTGCATACACATTAAACGAAAATTGGTCGTCTGGGGACAGACAATTAAAATTTTTGTGTTTGTCCCTCCGTTTTTTTTCATTGAAAATGTCGGCATCGGCTGCTGAAAGTTGTGTACACACTAGCCGAAAATCTTACGAGTTTACCTCGGACGGGAATTTTCAGAAGATTTTCTACTAGTGTGTACCCCACTTTAGTGCTTTGGAGAGAGATAAGTAAACACTAAAGATATATGAGCCTAGGTCAATTTTCATGAATTGGGTTTACATACACTTTAATGTAATCCTGGAGTTGGTCTTTAACAGACCTAAAGGGTCCAAATAAGAGACATTCATAGAATTGTGTGCATGTACATACCCTTCGAAAAACCAGAAGTTCTTTAAAAAATGCACTCTCACATTCATCTTTTGTTTTGTTTATTTAAACTCAGAATTTGATGTTCTAGCTGTGAATTATGCTTTCCTTTTAGGGCCTATAGAATGCTTAAACAATTTCAGTGTAGATTTATGGATACCCAGAAGAGACAAGACTCTCTGCCGATAGTAGTAATACATCCTCATCTGTGTGGTTCATACTCGAATTGTGAATGTGATTACATTGTTTGACTCAATATGGAATGGTCAGTTAACCAAAGCATTACGCTTTGTGCTAGGAATCCTTGCCAGCTGGTCTTTGATCTATTATTCAGTACAAGCAGATTATGTGATTTACTTTCAAAGTGAAATGGCTTCTAAGACGTGAAGTGAATAGCAATGGCCATTTCGCTATTCACATATAATCTTTATGTAAATAAATGTAGCGAGTAAATAAATAAAGTTGGAAACAAGTCCTGCTGCTTCATGTGAATGCAGAAAAATTTTGTTATGATGCAAATGGATTTCAGCCTGAAAGAAACATATAATAACCAAAAAGTGTTTGCCATATTGTTCCAAGCCTTTATTCCTTTTATAATACTGCCATTCACTAGAGAGTTATACTTAACGGATGACAAAAATCCAAGAGTGTTGGGCTTGTATGGTATCAAAAAGGTATAAATTATTCTGGAAAGTAAAAAAAAAAAAAAAAAAAAATATATACATACATATATATATATATATATATATATATATATATAGATGTAGCACCCTCCTAGTTAGGTAGGTGCTAGGTAAAAGCATCTGTTGCTCCTGCTGCTTATCAGGGGAGCCTGATCTATTACTTTGCCTGTCACATGTTTCCAGGTGGGATTCACTGGGTCTGAGGGAATGTCCCCACTGTATCTAATGAGGGAGCTTGTTGGACAGTGGAGGAAACCCAGCCAGTGACACATCATGTTTTATGGCAGTCCCAGTGGGAGGGCATACCGCAATGCATCCTGGGATTGGTCATAAATAGGGAGGGGACATGTGACAGGGCATCTTTGGTGGAAAGCAGAGTCCCAGGAGGAGGCAGACGGCTGGTCTCTCCTCCTGCAGTATAGAGGTGGTTCAGGCAGTCGGCCTAGTGAACCGGGTGTAGAGCTGAGCTGCAGAGGATCTAGAGTGCTGACAAAGGAGTTGGTGGCAGAGTCTCTTAGGAAAAACAATATCCTGAGTACTTAGGGATTTGCCACAGGGTCTGCCTAGGTAAGGGGACCACTCCAGAGAGGTCAGGGGATCAAGGAGCTAGCTCACACAGGAAGTGTAACAGTAAAGGGGGTGCCATGTAGTTGACCCCGAAGAATAGTAACAAAAGGGGGTGCCAGGAAGGGCCCTGAAGATTGTTCTGCAGTACAGTACAGTTTACCTCAGGAAGTTCACTCACTACTGCGTGACTGCATGTGACAAAAGTGAAGCAGCGGCCTAGACATGACTAGCGTTATACAGTGTTACTCAGTGTTCATCAGCATTAATCAGTTGTCCCAGATAATTGTGCATAGTTATATAAGTTGGAGTATCCCACTCATTCCCTTCTCCTACCCAAGTTCTCAATAAAAACACAAAAACCAAAGTTACTGGACTGTTTCCTGACTGAGCTAAAACACTTGGAAAAATGTTGAACTGTCATGCTGTTGCTAATGGTAACCCAGGGGAACCCGTAACCAGCAGCTCCCAAGGGAGTAGTGCTACATATATATCTATATATACAGTATATATATATAGTTAGTAAACGCGATAAATTTTGCGCAAACCAATCAAAATACGCTTATTGTGATTTGTTTTACCAAAAATATGTAGCAGAAAACAAATTGACCTAAAATGTTAAAAAATGTAGATTTTTTAATTTTTTTGGGGAATGTTATATTTTAGAATGTGAAAAATATTATTTTTTTTTTCAAAATTGTAGCTGTTTTTTTGTTTATAGCGCAAAAATTAAAAATCACACAGGTGATCAAATACCACCAAAAGAAAGCTCTGTTTGGGGGAAAATAAGGACGTCAATTTTATTTGGGTACAACGTTGCATGACCGCGCAATTGTCCATTAAAATAACGCAGGGCCAAAATTGCAAAATAGGGCCTGGTCAGGAAGGGGATCAAATCTTCCGGTCTTAAAGTGGTTAAAGTAAGGTACACATGGACAGGTTGGATCACAGAACAACGCATAACAGTATGATTCCCAGCACACTTTTCAGTTAGCCAAATACAAAAAAAATCTCTGTGATATATGATCCCTAAAGCTGGTCAAAGATGGTTCGAATTTAGCCTGATTCAGAGATTTGAGCCATCTATGGGCAAGCTGATTGCACCCAATTTGAACCACCGATCGACTTGGGTACAACCAGCATGACAGATTTTTTTCAAATAATTTTTATTGAAATTTTCAGCATAACAAAAAGGAAAAAGTAACAACATGAAACCATAATGTACATCGCACAGAGGTAACACAATATGATCAGTGACATAGACCAATGAACAATAAATGCAATATCAAGGATACAGTTATAGTGAATGGAATTAAAGAGGTATAACAGTAACACAGTAACAACACCAACATGGAATAGCCTTAATCCGTGTGGTTGGGATACCAGGATGCCCAAGCTTCCCATTGTGTGTCAAAAGAGGCAACTGATTCTCTTGACCTGAGAGCCAGCAGGTGCTCATAGCGGTAGTTGAGATTAACTTGTGTTAGCACTTCTCTAGGACTAGCGGCTGAGCTGCTCTTCCAGTGTCTAGCTATAATAAGTTTAGCAGCTAGTAATATGTGAACCACAATGGAACGGTATTCTTTTGGGTAGTCATGAATACCCAGATGGAGAATGGCCAGAGCAGGGTCAGGATTTTTAAGAATACCCGAGAGTGCTGCCATAATTTGAAATATTTTTTTCCAGTAGCTTGATATACCCAGTATAACCAGGGTTTTATACCACCTCGCCACAATTTTTTGGGCAAGGTCCCAATGAAATGACAGATTTTTTTAATAGGATGATTGCCAGTGGTTATAGACTCTAGCAATAATCACTGTGCTCTCCCAGCAGGGACAGATATCATTACCTGCCCCCCCCCCACGTGGTGGGAGGACACAATAGCTTCAAAAACAAATTTTGGGACAGAAAAAGACGGGGCTTTGCGGGCCTGTGGGAGTGGAAGGATCAGAAAGTAGAACCAGTAGTAAAATCAAAAATACATTTTATTGGTTTCTCAAAATATAAAAAACAAGCATGGATAACCATGCATGTATAATAACGAACAAATACAACATACAATGATTAAAATATAGTGTCACTGTAATTATAGAAACATATCCCATAAGGGTTTAGAAGCAGAAAAAACAAAGCCTGTGTAGGTGGAAGGTAGGTCTAAAGCTGGATTCGGTCACGATAGGTCCCCAGCAAGCCGACGCGTTTCGCTTAAGGCTTCCTCAGGGCCTGAGAGACCCTAACAGACCAATGTTTCTATGAGTAACATAAATATAAGTAAATATACAACAATTTATACATTTGATAATACAGGATGTATACTACTAGTCTTTGCACATATTTGGTTCTAATTTTATACTGACCCTTTTTAGCAGTGACTTGTGTGGGCGGCAGGGCTGTGGCGGTACATATAATGTTCGGAAGATAATATCTCCATATTTTCCATACAGAATTTATATAGGTGTCACGTAAAACACTTTTGTATTATATCCGATGTGTTGGATTGCAGTTGTATCATCAAGGTCAAGGCTGTGAATAAGAATGCCAATAGGTATACATCCATGTCTACAACACTGACGCCAATGATTTTAGTATAATCTATATTTTATAATTTTATAACCAACCTGCTATAAATAGCTCCAATCTCAGCCTCTTGGGGTGTAATTGCCCCTTAGCAGATAATTGTCCTCTTCCTGGATTGTTTATCCATATATGCAATAACCCTCAGGTACATTCCATCTATAAATGTGAGTATATATATTATGTATTATTAGCCACATATAACAATCATAAGATCTCCATTCCATGAGATTAATCATTGGATAGTGGAGAATATCCTGAAAGTCATATCTGGGTAAACAAAGGGGATACTGAAGGACTAGTTGTTAGTTATGTCAGGAGATTGGAACAAAGCGTATAAATACTCACTTAGTGTCAATATTGCACTCGTTTGAGCCAGGTTTGAAAGACCTCTATGCAGTTTGTAGGGAATGTATCCCCAATCTACTTGTCCTAGGTGGCAGCAGGGTTGACCTAGAGAGGGGTGGGGTACATAAGGGGTTATTGTTATAGCTATGATGGAGAGTCAAGATCTGTGAGGACATATATTACATATTGGAAGGGAGGGGGGGGGAAGAAGAAATGGGGAGGGGAAACAGAAAGAGGGGGGGGGGGAAGGGGGAAAAAAGGAGGAAAAGGGGGAGAGGGGAGGGAGGAAAAGGGGAGGGGAGAGGGGGGGGAAAGGGGGGGGAAAGAAGGGGGAGGGAAAGAGTATCCTTATACCTACCTCTCCTCAAACTAAAAGGTGCTCCAGGCAGGGAAATAGGACCTATATAGACTTATATTTCAGTTAAATGGACCCAGGGTCCTGGGCTATCCAAGCCCTACAAGATATGGGTAAGGAGCATAAAATTAGTCATGGTGTTCTTATTCCAAATGTCCAAACAGATGGCCAATAGTCCCTTCTATTGATATGGAGCCCCTGTCACTTACCTCTGTGTCACCGTACGTATTACCACCTGCCTACCTGTTGTATGTTTTGTCCGGAATATATATAGGAGGAAGGAGGGGGGGGATCCACCCTCTTTGTTCATTTTGGCGCTCAAACATATTTTCTCCAAGTGATAGTAATTGTTTGTAATTGTAATCGGCGGTGGCGCGATATGGCCACATCACTTCCGGTCATTCCGGAAGTCCGGGATAGTGCACTCCCCCACTGGGGTTCCAATCAGTATTAACGTGCCTCATGGCGTCACTTCCGGCTGCGACGAAGTCGCACCGGAAGTGACGACCTTGGTATTACAAACGGACTTGTTATTGGTGGACTGTGGCGTTGCCTCATCGCGTCACTTCCGGCCGCGACGAAGCCGCACCGGAAGTGACGACCTTAGTAACAACTAGGGACCTGTCACTGCTTCACTCGTCCCAGCCCTCTCAGACCTCCTTCTAAATCGGGTATCATCTGATCTCGGACATAACACTCTTGCAGCGGGCTCCCCCTGGTGGATCAGCGTCACAGACATGGATATATTCCTACTCACTACCATCATGCAAGAAATCACCCATCGGAATTAAGATGTAGAATAATATTATAACTGTCTAATCCTCGTTCAATAGTTTACCTCTTTATGGGTATTAGCTTTTAACAGTATACTCGAATTACTTATTCAGCCTCCGCCACAGCCGTGTCGCCTCTCCAGTCACCTATCATGTAAAGAATACAAAGCATATACATATATGCTATATTTTGCATAGAAGCAAAATCACATTTTTTTACATTTTGTGTTTGAATAGCAAAAAAAAAAATATATATAAAGATAAATATAAATAAATAAACTCTATTGTTTTATAGTCTATTTTTAGATTCTCGTCCCTATTTCACACATAATTATTTAATTGGCCCATTCTGGTGCACGGGGGGATGTTCTGTTGGGATAAGGGAAACACAGGGAAAGAGGAGATAAAGTTTTTTATTATTATTATTTGGGAGGGGATATTCCAAACGATAGGTCTCCTATAAAAAAGGTTTGTAACTAATCACATCGTTCAGACCTGGATATACAGTCGCTCTTAAATCGTAAATCCATCTGGCCTCACGTGCCAGAACTTTTTTGTCAATGTCACCTCCCCTTGTATCTTCGGGGATAACATCTAATACAGTAAATTTGACGATACTGCGATCATATTTGTGTTTTAATCCAATATGGCCACCTATAGGGGTGTTAATTTGGCCATTATTGATGTACGAAATATGATCTGAGATTCTTTTCCACAGGGGTCTTATTGTTTTGCCCACATAGAACGCCCCACATGGGCATAACATAATGTATACTACTGCCTTTGTTTGGCAGGTGACTGTCTGATTGATGTATCTTCTATGACCGTTGGGCATCATAAAGGATTCACCTTCCAAGATGTGTTTTGTATGTATTTTGATTTTACTACTGGTTCTACTTTCTGATCCTTCCACTCCCACAGGCCCGCAAAGCCCCGTCTTTTTCTGTCCCAAAATTTGTTTTTGAATCTTCAATAGGGGTAAGGGCCAATTTGGCACGGTAACTTTTCTGTCTACAAAAGGACACAATAGCTCTGACGTTTCCTGGTTGCAGGGAAGACAATTGCATCATCTAACTCTAGTCTTACAGAGCTGCTAACTTCATATACAGTATAGCAATGATTAAATTGAGAGCGGACATACCTAGAGGTAGCTCATTGCTCCTTTATGGAACACAACGAAAGATCTCTGCATTGTATAAAGTCTCAAAAACAAGCAGACTTATGAGACTTATGATCATCATCAAATTAGTTTATAGATATCATATCGCCAAATGGTTTTACTTTATTCTTAAAAATGTTTTTGTTTAACCACTTACTGACCTTGCTTCTGCATGGACAGCTAGTTCTGGGAGGCTGTCAGATCATGCCCGCTGCTGAGCGCAGGCAGCGCACTCTGTGATCACAGTATGTGCAATGTAAAAGGAAATGCCTTTGTGTTAACTAATGCTGCATTCCCAACCTACTCTAGTGGTGTTGCAAAAATGACTGCGGCAGGAATCTGTTCTGATAGCTTTGCTTTAAATTTTAACTTCAACCTTATAATTACTAAGCATAAATGGTTAAAATCACATTTGGTTTTCAGTTAATATTCAGATTTTGCCTTGTTTATCAAAGTGAAGGACATGTTTACCGGCATAGTCCTTGGTCTCCTAGTTACAGCCATTGACAGGGGAAAGTAATTAAATCTGGCAGAGTCTATCTAAAGAAAGATATTTCAAGTGTTCAATTGCATGATGACAACCTGCCAAGAGCCTTCAACCTCTATAACCCTTGTTTTCAAAATGTTATGTTAATGTTTATATGTGGGTACATTTTTTCTGCAAAAGACATCATTGTAGCAGTACATTGCCTTAAAAGTGCACTTCAGTCAATTAGTAAGGAGTCAATGAGTACAGTGGCAGTCAAGGGGCAAACAGCAACCTTATTTGGGGGGGAGGGGGAGTGAATTAAAGTAGTTTTAAAGGCAAGACATTTTTTTTACCTAAATGCATTTCCTGCATTAAAGTACAAATGTCCCAGTAGTTATATCGTAGGCAAGTGCATGACAAATACATTTGTTTAATTTTGTTTAGATTAGTTAATCTAGTTATTTTGTTTTGTTAAGTTTGGTTAATTCGTATACAGAATTTGTATTCGGAATTCGTACTCGGAATTCCTTTTATGTCTTTTTCAAATTTTCTACATTAAAGTACAAATTTCCCAGTGGTTATATCATAGACAAGTGCATGACAAATAAATTTGTTTCATTTTGTTTAGATTAGTTAATCTAGTTATTCAGTTTTGTTAAATTCGGTTGATTCGTTCAATTCATATTTAGGATTTGTATTCAGAATTTGTATTCGGAATTCCGTTTGTCTGTTTCAAACATTCTTCAAATTTACCAATTTTTTTCTATTCAAAACGTTCAAATCGATTAATTTTAAAACGGCCGAATCGAAAACTTTAGATTTTTTTTTTTATTTGAAAGTGGCAAAGTGAACAAACAAAAGAAAAATCTTCATCAAATGATTACAAAGACTCTTTAATCCATCTTTGTCTTAACAAAAACAGCATTATTTTGAAATGGTACTTTAATAACACACGCAGTCTTTGATTTCAGAAATATGTTTACAGTTCAAATTCAACTGGAATTTGATGTAAAATTTAATACGCATTTCAATTAGAATTTCTGAAATTCTGACAAATTTTATTTAGTTATTCGGAGTATTCGATAAACTTTGTTTATACTGCAATTCGAGTATTTGGATATATATCCGATTCTACAAATAATGAAAAGTTTGTCCAAATATTTATTTGGAACGAAACGAACCGCACATGTCTATTATATCACAACCCCCCCCCCCCACACACACACACATATACACACAAATAATAATACACACACACTTCCCTATCTCAGTCCAGCACTGTGACAGTCTGAGGCTGCGCTCTCCTCTATTCCTCTGCTCACACAACACAGAGGCAACAGCAGGAGCCATTGACTCCTGCTACTGTCATTGGAAACCTGTAAAGAGGGAACGGATGGTAGGGCAGGGCTGAGGCCACCCGTGTGTGTCTATAGAAGCACACAACCTTGCACCTGTGCCCCCATGTCACACAGCTTGATATGGGGGCACACACAGAAGAGGAAGAGTGGACAGCTCTGGCGGGGGACTCCAATTAAGGAGGTTTAAGAGTCACTTTTTGCAATATCATTGCACAGAACAGGTATGTATACCATGTTTATTATTTTAGGAGGAAACAAATTAATCCTTTACAACTGCTTTGGAAATTTTGAAAAAAATGTATGTGTTCTGTGTGTCTATTTGGGACATACTTTCCCACTTCATGTTCTTTCTGATACCAGTCACTTGGACCAGAAGTGAGGACAAATTTACCCATTGGACAGACAAAAAGCTAGTAAAGCCTGAAGGACATTTTAATCCTTTCCAACTTAACTAAAATATTGTTTTTACTGTTGTGTCTCATTGGGGAGACTTCCTCCCACTTTCTCACACTCACCAAGCACAGCTGCTGGTACAGTGGAGAAAACTGATCTACAGCCAGACCCAAAACCAGACCCAAAATGATTTGAACCAATTTGGTCATAACTTACTTCAAAAGCCCAAAAATAAATTGGAAAGGGCACAATAATGAAGCAGTTTGTAGATCAATAGATAGATAGATAGATAGATAGATAGATAGATAGATAGATAGATAGATAGATAGATAGATAGATAGATAGATAGATAGATAGATAGATAGATAGATAGATAGATAGATAGATAGATAGATAGATAGATAGACTTAAATTTCCCAAAATGCATATAGAGAGCAAGAGGGCAGTGGGTTGCCAAGGCTGCTTATGACAAGAAAATGTTGGGGATACAATGTTGTTATACTGCTTCTACACTTTCCCTGCAACTTCAGGTTCATATATATATATGTATATATATATATATATATATATATATATATATATATATATATATATATATATATATATATATACACACTGATCAGCCATAACGTTATAACCACCTGCCATACCCGATGAGGCATGATCTCCACTAGACCTCTGAAGGTATGCTGTGGTATGTGGCACCAAACCATCAGTAGCAGATCCTTATAGTCCTGTAAGTTGTGAGGTGGGGTCTCCATGAAACTCATATTTTATATAGATGAATTACACAAGAGTGCTATTGTTAAAGCATTTCATGCTTGCTAGCTGATTATTATGGCTCACAGCTAGTAAAAACCTACATGTTTTAATACAGAAATGTTGGCTTTGTGAAAAGTATGTCCATGTATATATAGTATGCACTCAATAGTTGGTTGGGGCTCCTTTTGCATGAATTACTGCATCAATGTGGCGTGGCATGGAGGCGATCAGCCTGTGACACTGCTGAGGTCGTATGGAAGCCCAGGTTGCTTTGATAGCAGTCTTCAGCTAATCTGCATTGTTGGGATTGGTTCCTCTTGACAATACCCAACAGATTCTCTATGGGGTTTAGGTCAGGTGAGTTTTCTGGCCAATCAAGCACAGTGATACCATGATCAATAAACTAGGTAATGGTACTTTTGGCAGGTGCCAAGTTCTGCTGGAAAATAAAATCAGCATCTCCATAAAGCTCCAATAAAAATATAAAATCTTTTATTTTATTGACATATCACAAAGATACAAAGATCAAAAAAAAGGGGGAAAGACAGGAGAACGATACATAAAACATTAGGTCAAACATGTGTCATATAGACAATTAACAGCTAGTTGGAAACCTCTTATATCATGTATGTTGAAAACCACCAGGGAATATTATGGGGGCCAGGTGAGGCCAGTATAACCCCATATATTTCCTTAGGTATGCAATGAACCCACTACCCTACATGTTTTGCGGTGTAATCTGCTTCTTCAGGGGTACAGGGGTACAGGTAGGTGTTCAGAGGAACAACTGTAGAATAATCAAAAAAAGGTACATTAAGGACAATACATTGTAATCATATATTTACATAACATCACATACATTTCTTATATTCAGTGTGCCAAGGGGGAGACCGCAACAACACGGACCCCTTACATATGTACAAAAGATTCATTATATTCATAAACATATCATATCTTAAACCATATGGAAATGGGTGCCAAGAAAGGGCAAGGATGCTCCCACCTGAAAGGCTGCTGATTTGAAGGACAGAACTGGCAAAGAGACCCGGTAGCAAACCACGTCCCCCAGACGGGCATGGACGGCCAAAAAATATCACAGGCTATGGCAGGCACAGAAACCTATAGGTATATATAGATAGGGAACCATGACTTAGCAGGTAATCTTGTATTGTAAAATAATGAAGCACATAGGGCCATATATTGATAATCATCATAGAAGAGATGTACCTGTATGTCATTCGGTTATCCCGATCAGCACCCTTGGATCCCGCTGTGTCCAGTATTGATCCCTACTGGACATTCCTCCATCCCACCACCTGACATATATGTTTTTAGGTCTTGATGCCTGGTAGGTTACTCCATCTCTTCTATGATGATTATCAATATATGGCCCTATGTGCTTCATTATTTTACAATACAAGATTACCTAGGGCCACAGTTTCTAGACCACAATGGACTAGACAGAAGCATGTGTTTCTCTTTTACCCATGTATTTTTTTTTTTCTATTGCAGTAAATTAAATCAATCCAAAGGAAAGGAAATGTGTTGAAGGATCACTCTAGGAAATTTAACTAGAAAGTACATATCCTTTCCCAATTTATTGCTCTCTAAGAACTGCATGGAGCTCAGTACTTATTTTTGCTCAATGTTTCAGGTCTGTGTGTTCTGTTCTTCCTGCCTCTTTTATTCTATGAATAGAATTAGCCACTGTAAATAGCAGCCCCATGGAATTTTGTGTGAATTATTTCATTCACAGAATAGCAGGGATTGGAAGTAGAGAGCACATAGACTGGAATCATTGGGCTAACAATACTGCTGCACTTTATGCACAGTTTTTAAAGAGCCATAACTTAGAAATAGCTGCACAGAGGCGAGTTTAATTAACAATTTGCACTTAAAGTGGTTCCAAAGGCTAAAGGTATTTTACGCCAAAAAGGGTTTGTAAGGGCAGAAGGTTTTTTATCCTTATGCATTCTGTGCAATAAGATAAAAATATTTCTGTGTGCAGCAGCCCCCCTAATACTTACCGGAGGTCCCTCTAGGTCTAGCGATGTTGCAGGAGTGTCTCAGCTGCCTGGGACTCCCCTCTTCATTGGCTGAGACAGCAGAACGGTGCTATTGATGTAATTGGCTCTCCCTGCTGTCAATCAAAGCCAGTCAGCCAATAAGGAGAGAAAGGGTGTCATTCTGGGCCGTGGTTCTGTGTTGGAATGCACACAGGGAGCTGGGGATTGGCTCGGGCACCCCCATAGCAAGCTGCTTGCTGTGGGGGCACTTAACAGGAGGCAGGGGCCAGAAGCACAGAAGAGGGACCCGAGAAGAGGAGGATCTGGGATGCTCTGTGCAAAACCACTGTACAGAGCAGGTAAGTATAACATATTTTTTATTTTATCTAAAAAAAATTGAGATTTTACAATCACTTTAATGACCTTTACCTTCACTCTCCCCCAGCACCCCTTCCCTTACTTACCTGAGCCTGATCTGGATCCAGTGCTGAGCATGAAAACAGCAGCTCTCTTGACTCTCTCCCTCCTCATAGGTTCAGAGACAGCAGCGGGAGCTATTGGCCAGTGAGGAGAGAGCTTACCAATGGACATGCATGCACGAGTGCCTGCATAGCAAGCAGCTTGCTATGGTGGGCTCTCGGCAGGGAGGATGAGGCAAGAGCACCGACGGGGGTCCTGAGAAGAGCAGAAAAGGTGCTGCTCTGTGCAAAACCATTGCACAGAGCAGGTAAGTATGAAATGTTAGTTATAAAAAAAATATGGGTTTACAATCACCCCCCCCCCCTGTCCTTTCTAGTTATAGATTCCGAAACTCACCTTTACATCTACATTTCATTTTAGAACTAGAAGTACACACCTATGCATGCTCCTAGTTTTAAGGCTACACTGTCACTGATAGTCACTGCTCTAATACTATCAGAAACCAATCACCATAGTTCATGATCATGTTATCTTTGTAAGCACAATAATGATAATCGCAAGGTTTGTCTGCAAACAAGCCTGCCAGACATAACAGTCACTATGGATTACAGTCTGTAAAAAAAGTCCTATTTTGAGAGGATAAAAAATCTATGTGTAAAATAAACTAAAAAGTATTTTAAACAATATCTGCTTATTATAATAAACATAATCAGGGTATTCAGTTCAACAGTGTACTTAATAAAAGCCTTACATATCCTTAAAAAACAAGGAAAAGTATTTTAAGTAGGGAAATTAGTCAGGTTAATGGGCACATACTGAAATTGGTCTGGGCAAGTGGGCATTTAGGCTTAATTGAGCTCTGTTCATCAAGAGGAAAGCATATATGTATGGCCTTATGTTAGGTCTCTACACATTTTCCTTTCTTGTTGTAAGTTGTTCAAATTTCAGCAATTCTTCTTTTTTTTTTTTTTGTTCCTCTCTACACTTTATACAACTATTGGTCATCAATTTATCCATTAAGGTGATCCTTTAAGGTGTATTGATGTGGGGTATATTTTATATCATGCCAATAGAAAGATTTCATTATTAATAAAACAAATAATGAGTTTTGCTTTTGGAATTGTTTATCTCTAAAGTTAACTGATAATGAATAGCAAATTTGCAAAAATATATTTATTTGGGAAAGGAGTATCAACATTTCTGCAGGGTCTTATTATGGTCATTTTGTGTGCTTGGCGTACAGTAAATATAAATATCTTGAGTTTCGGGACTCATTAAACCCTCCAGGTTACCCAAATGAAAAGTTGATGCTTTCTGGTAGTTTTGTAATGTTGCAAAATATACTTATGGCAATGACTAAGAGTCCATTCATACATAACAGGTGCCATTCCATGTACTTTACAGCAGTTTACTACAATGTGTTGTTCATGTGCATTGCTATTTATTTTAAATAGCATCTAAATGCACATACACAAAGCATCTGTGCTACATTGTAACACAACACACAATACACATTGCAGTGTGTTAGCAG
This sequence comes from Pelophylax lessonae, assembly GCF_965119305.1. NCBI lineage: Eukaryota > Metazoa > Chordata > Amphibia > Anura > Ranidae > Pelophylax > Pelophylax lessonae. The sequence goes on along the minus strand of NC_138772.1, from coordinate 501,010,178 downwards.
CTATTTAAAATAAATGGGCTGTGGTCACACAGTGAGTCACATTGCACAGTAAAGCAATTTGTGGCCCATTCACTACTGCAGGACAATATAGTCTGAAACAAATGTAAACCCAATATCTAAAATCTCATATAAGCATTAAAATGTTGATGTACTTTCAAAAGGAAATTCAATATTTTAAAGTGGATGTAAACTGAAAAAAATAAAGAATTGCTATGCTGAGTGAGCATTTAGAAATAATGATTTTGTCTGAGCAGTAACCTAAAAAAATATGTACCTTTTATTGCGTGAGTGCACTTCTTCAGCTCTGTAGAACATACCTGGGTTCAGTTCAAGGCAGGCTCAGAGAACATAACAGTTTGTTTGCTGAATCCGAAATTCCTATTTAAGCCAAAGGGAGCAGAATTTTTAAAAATCATTTCTGCCCATTGTCTGACATTGGGGGGGGGGGTAGGTTAAATACGTAAAATGTAAAAAAAAAGGTGGCTTGGGAGTCCCGTCTTCTAGGATAAGAGTCTGGTATAGATGTAAATGGGGGACCTCATCCAAAAGAAAAAATGGCATACCAGATCTGGGTTCAGTTCGAGGCAGGTTCAGAGAACATAACAACAGTTTGTTTGCTGAATCCGAAATTCCTATTTAAGCCAAAGGGAGCAGAATTTTTAAAAATCATTTCTGCCCATTGTCTGACATGGGGGGGGGGGGGTTAGGTTAAATACGTAAAATGTAAAAAAAAAGGTGGCTTGGGAGTCCCGTCTTCTAGGATAAGAGTCTGGTATAGATGTAAATGGGGGACCTCATCCAAAAGAAAAAATGGCATACCAGATCTGGGTTCAGTTCGAGGCAGGTTCAGAGAACATAACAACAGTTTGTTTGCTGAATCCGAAATTCCTATTTAAGCCAAAGGGAGCAGAATTTTTAAAAATCATTTCTGCCCATTGTCTGACATGGGGGGGGGGGGTTAGGTTAAATACGTAAAATGTAAAAAAAAAGGTGGCTTGGGAGTCCCGTCTTCTAGGATAAGAGTCTGGTATAGATGTAAATGGGGGACCTCATCCAAAAGAAAAAATGGCATACCAGACCTGGGTTCAGTTCGAGGCAGGTTCAGAGAACATAACAACAGTTTGTTTGCTGAATCCGAAAATCCCTATTTAAGCCAAAGGGAGCAGAATTTTGAAAAATCATTTCTGCCTATTGTCTAGGCTAACATTGACATGGGGGGGGGGGGTAGGCTAAATACATAAAATGTAAAACAAAAGGTGGCTGGGGAGTCCTTTCTTCTAGGATAAGAGTCTGGTATAGATGTAAATGGGGGACATCATCCAAAAAAAAAAAATGGCATGAGGGGTTCTCCGAAAAATACATACCAGACCCTTAACCTTGATGAGGGCCTGGTATGGACGTCAAGCAGGACCCCACTCACAAAGAGGCATAGAGTCCACACTAAATTCCATACTAAACTCTTTGGGGCTGCTATGCATTTTAAGGGGGCACCCTGTGAAAAATCAGGAAAAATGTGTGGAATCTCCCCAAAAATTCATATATTTTCTTAGCATTTAGCCTGGCAGGCCTGGAAAGGGTGGTGGTGGGGGATGCTCACCCCTCCTGAACTTTACCAGGCCAAAGGTGCTCAGCATGGGGGGAAGGTCTTTCTGGGAGGTGAAACAGGTGCATCTGAGCTACTACCTCCTATGCAATGCCTCAAACACACTGCACTCAGCCTCTGAGGTCTCTGTAAACCTCCATGTAATCCATACAAAAAAGGAGAAAGTCTGGTGCTATGGACATCGGCTAAAACATTGTTTATTTTAGCATATGAACAACAGTCATATAAAAAGTCAACGCGGCCATCAGGCCTTAATCATGGCTAAGAGCCGGTTCACACTACCACGACCAGAAAGTCGCCCCGTGACTTGAAGAGACTTGTTTAGAGACTTGGAAGAGACTTGGAAGAGACTTGTGCACTATTTTGAAGAGACAGGCGACTTTGCCTGTGGGGAATGCCTGGCTAATCTCTTTCTTCTTCCTGGAAAGTCTGATAACAAGTCGCTTCAATTAAGACAAGGAGGCGACTCCCATTGAAGTATATGGGACAGTCGGATCACAGGTCGCCTCAAAGTAGTACAGGACCCTTTTCTGAAGTCGGAGCGACTTCAGTAGTGCCAATTAAGACGGCACTGATTGATTAACATTGCTTTTGTTATGTCAAGCGACCTGGGGCTACACAAGTCGCCTCATAAGTCATGCTAGTGTGAATGGGCTCTTACGCATACAGTAAGTGACACAAAACATCTTAAATAGTGTATAGTTAATCACTTGGTTAACCCCAAGGGTCACATGATCCAAAAAAGGGGTGGTGACAAACATCAAAACATATAAAAGAAGAACATTATAAGCATACAATTTGACTGAATGTATATAAAATCATTAATTATGTGTCTATTCAATATTGGTTATGTGCACTAGTTTTGGGTTTATTCATTGTTTTATTATATTTGTGTTGTAGACCCTCTGGCGGGCATTTGTCCCACATTGATACTTTGGAATTGAGCAGCGTTGAACTGATTCTATTTATTATTTTATATCTTAGTGTGGGAACATTTTAAATGTAAGCCACATTGGCTTTTTTACTTTCAATAGATTTTTATTGAGTTTAAAAGCATAGTAACAAACATGGTAAGAAAATAATCATGGTGAAATGAAACAGAACATACAAGGAGCGAGTCTCATAGAACTCAATCAAAATAACATGCATAACATCTCAAAAGTAAACATGTCACAAGAGGAATTGTGTCTTCCGGTTACATTAGCTTGTACACTAGGAGGACCCTGGCTAGAATTAAGGTGATGGAATGTAATATTTGTTGTAGTCCAGATGTGCCAAGCTGTATGGAGTTTGGCTCCGCGAAAAACGGAGTAAGCATAGGCTTTCTCAGGGGAAAATTGAAGATTGACCATCTTAATCACTTCGAGATGGGACGGTACTATTGGTTGCTTCCAGTATTTTGCAATGAGCGTCCTGGCCGAAACCAGTATATGAAAGCAGACCGTTCTCATGTCTGGGGGGATTTTGTCCATTCCCAGATTGAGAAGGGCCATGGCCAGATTGGGTTTGGTAAGTATACCCGTGATGTCGGAGAGAAGTTCAAACACCTTTCTCCAGAAACTAGTCAGACTTTTGCAGGACCAAAAGATATGTGTGATTGTGCCTAGCTGATCACAGTTGCGCCAACAAAGTGGACTTTGAATATTGAAGATTTTGGAGAGGTGGTATGGGGTAAGATACCACCTAGTCAGGAGTTTCTGCATTTGCTCCCAATGATTCACACACCGCGATGCGGTAAAAGAAGTTTGGATCACTACTTTCCACTGGAGGTCAGAGTATGGTGTTTGAAGTTCTCTCTCCCATTTGATCATGTGCAAGGTTTTCTGGAAAAGGGTCTTATGCCCCAGGAAGTTATAAAAGAGTGAAATCCCTTTAATTGGGGAAGATGTCTGTGAGAAAATTCCACAAGGAGGTCGGGACATTTATGATGGGTAAGGGGCATTTACGTAGGAAGCTGGATATGGTGTTGTATGGGAACACGGCTTTGGGAAGAAGCCGGAATTCCTGTTGTAGACTGGTAAAGGATTTAAGGGTACCATGATTATAGAACTGTGAAACCTCTAGTATACCTGCAGCTGTAAACATGGTAGTAGCTGTATATGGCAGCAAAATGTTAAGGACAGCCAAAGGCACTGGGACAGATGTAGAGGGTATGTGAGTAGATATCTGGGAGGCGAGGAGGCGCCAGGATCTCAGTGATGCTTGGGTGGTGATGGGCAGAGTCCTCAAGTCTAAAGGTTTCCACACGTCTGCGAGTAGTAGCAGGCTAAGGTCCGACGAGTGAGACAACGAAGATTCTATTGGGAGCCAGGGGAGAAGGTAGGGGGTGGAAAACCAGTGCTGGAGGGGGGGCAATCTCGTTGCTTAGTAATAATCTTTTATGTCTGGCAATCCCAGGCCGCCCACCCATTTGTGGCGTACCATATGCGAGTACGCACATCTAGCTCTCTTTTTTTGCCATATGAACGTGCGTAGGAGCTTAGATAGAGAGGCAATATAAGTTTGGGGGACGTGTACGGGAAGGGTACGGAAAATGTATAACATTTTCGGTAAGCAGACCATTTTGAAGGCCGCTATGCGACCAGCCCAAGAGTTCGGAGGTTTTAAGTTTAGCAATATCCGCGGCGATAGTGAAGATCAGGGGTTTCATGTTAAAGGGGAGTAAGTTAGAGGTGGGGAACACTAATTGGATCCCAAGATATTGTAAAGATTTGGAGGTCCACGAGTATGGGAGCTGTAGCTGTAGATGTTTACAGGTGTGTTCGTGTATGTTCATGCCTAGTATCATAGACTTGCTAAAATTGACTTTGTAGAAAGAGATGCGACTAAAGTCCTGCAGAATTTGATGTGCTGCTGGGAGGGACACTACAGGATTCGTCAAACTAAGTATTACGTCATCGGCAAACAGTGTGATGACGTGCTTAGAGTTTCCGAACTTAAAGCCCGAGACCAATGGGGTGGTGCGAAGCAGTTCCGCCAATGGTTCTATCAGTAAGTTAAAGATAAGGGGCGAGAGCGGGCATCCCTGATGTCAAAGGATTTAGAGAGCATGCCAGTCGAGAGGACCCAGGCTGAGGGAGACGAATAGAGGGCCAATATGGCCATAAGGATTGGCCCTGAAAAGCCAAACTTGCGAAGAACAGCCTCCATGTAGCCCCAATGTATGCGGTCAAACGCCTTCTTTGCATCTATGGAGAGAAGCAGAGAAGGCGTTTTGGCATTCTCGGCGTGGTGCATAAGGTTGATCACCCTTCTGGCCACATCATGTGCCTATCTTCCCCAGACGAACCCCATATGGTCTCCCCCCAGCAGTGAAGGCAAAATCTGTGCCAGATGGTTTGCAATAAGTTTAGTGTACAACTTAACATCGTTGTTCAGCAGGGAAATGGGCCTAAAGTTGGCTGGAGTTGTAGGGGGTTTACCGGGTTTGGGGAGGGTTGTAATGTTGGCCTGGAGCCTCTCTTGCGGGAGGGTCTCAGAGGAAACAGCAGCAGAGAATGTCGTTAACATGTGAGGTGATAGTATTTCATGTAGGGAGCGATAATACTCATTGGTGAAGCCGTCGGGGCCATGGGACTTGTTTAAGGGGAGACACTCGACCGTTTTGGACAGTTCCTGGGGCGTGAAAGGGCTATTAAGGTTCGCGAGGTCTTCAGCCGACAGGGTGGGTAGACGCATTCGAAGCAGGAACGCCTGGATATCCGCCGTCGTCGGGTTGGGAGTGTCTGAGTCAGTACGGAGATTATACAATGAGCCGTAATAGTCGGCAAAGGTGTCAGCAATTTGCTGCGGGTGAGTGTTTTTCTGGCCCGTGTGGGGGTGAGTAACATAAGCAATTTTAGATTTGATCCTCCGGGACTTGAGCCTGGAGGCTAAGAATTTGCCTGCCTTATTGTGGGCCGAGTAATATTGGAGACGAAGTCTCGCCAGCATCTTGTCGTGCTTGACAAGAAGAAGCCTTCGGAGTTCTGTGCGCAGTGAGGAAAGCTTGGAGGACACTGTCTGGGACGGATTCTGCTTGTAAAGAGTTTCCAGGGATTTAATTTGGTTAATGAGATCCGTAAGTGACTTTTGGAATTTTTTCTTCAGTCTAGAAGCCAGTTGTATAAGTATACCCCTGGCGTAAGCCTTATGGGCATTCCAGAGAGTAAAGGGGCCTGTCTCGGGAACGTCGTTATGAGAAGAAAAATCCCGGAGCTGGGTACAGAGGTGTTTGAGGGAGTCGGGATCGGAGAGGGTGGAATTGTTACATCACCATATATAGGTCGATGGCAGTTAGGCACTCGTGGAAATGGTCATTTGTATGGCGGCATGGTCCGACCAGGTGATAGGGGAAATGGAGGTGTGGAGGACCAGGGGGAGGGTGGGGGAGTCTAGCAAGAACATGTCAATTCTAGAATACATGTGGTGACATGCCGAGAAGGAGGAGTAATCCCTCTCCTCAGCATGTTGGTAGCGCCACACATCATGTAGGCCCTCCGAATGTAGAAGGGCTGCCATAGAAGTCAACGTGGATTTATCCCCTGACGATGTGTCCATGACAGGGTCCACTACTAAGTTAAAGTCCCCGCACATGATCAGTTTACCCACTTTAAGCTTGTGTACTTTAGCATACAGTTTCCGCAAAAATCTGAGTTGGTGTTGGTTTGGGGCATAAACATTGACTATAGTATACAAACAATCATCAATACTACAATTAAGGATTATATATCTGCCCTCTGTGTCCTCCACCACCCGGGAGTAGGAGAAGGTCACAGAGTTGCGTATAGCCAGGAGGACTCCTCGTTTTTTTTCCGAGGCATTGGACATAAAAACGTGAGGGTAGTCCGGATGAGAGCATCGTGGTACGGATCCTTGTTTAAAGTGGGTCTTCTGGATCGCCAAAACATCCACTTTATGAGATTTTGCCTCCCTCCACATGAAAAAACGCTTGACGGGGTGGTTCAACCCCTTAACATTCAGCGACAAAAATTGCAAAGACATGACTGTGGGCAAAAAGGACCAGGGTCATTGCAGCTGCACCTTGTCGGGAGGAGTGTGGGCAGTCTACAAATCAGGGGGAAGGTGTGTAAAACATAACGAGGTACCTGAGAGGCATCCATAAGTGCATCGAGCAGAAGAAGGAAGACAAACGACATTTGAGCAGTCCATAGGAGGCGCTTGTTGGACGAAACCGGGGAAGATAGGCCGTTCTTGAATTCCGGAGCTGGAGTATGTTGCCGGAAGAGACGGTTGAAGGACATTTTAATATCCGTAGGAGAGTTCTGTTCTGAAAAAAAGATGCAAAAAACAGCAAGAAAAAACAACAAAGGTAAAAAAGGCATGGCCCTGGGGGACCATAGGAGCAGCTGTGGCTGCGTGGCTGGTGGGGTAACTAGCACGATAGCAAGTGTTATAAAGAGCGGGAGGTCCAGGGTACCCAGTCCAAGACCATAAAAGCAGACATTACTTAGAACGGTGAGAGGACCTGGACCTGGAGGGCCTAGACACTGTATGCCACTCTGAGTGTAAGTGTTGCAGCGGAAGTTCAGTGGGCCGTGGGCGTTGGTCAGAGGTGTCAGGGAGGATGTGCTATTGTTTAAGAAGGCGAAGGCCTTGTTCCATGGAGGTGATTTGAGATGTCGCACCCAAATTAGTCACGCACAACTTGGCAGGATATTTCCTTTTGTACACAATTTTATTGTTTCGTAGGGCCTTGGTGATGGAGTTAAGGTTTCTCCTCAATTGAAGAGTGTACTGAGAGTAATCAGGCAACATTTGGAGAGACGTTGCCATATCTGGGAGACGATCTTTGCGCCTAAAGGTGTCTAGGATTTTCTCTTTGGCCTGAAAGAAATGCACCTTTAGGGATACATCGCGCGGAACGTCCTGCGGCAAGAATGAGGGTTTGGGGATTCTATGTATGCGGTCCATGGTGAGGTCCTCATTGGAGAGTTCAGGCACAGCTTTGTGGAAAAGATCCTTAACAAAGGTGGACAGTTGGTTGGGTTGGACCGACTCAGGGATTCCACGGATTTTTAGGTTATTTCACCTCGATCTATCCTCGAGGTCGGCCAGTTTAGCCTGGATGCGGTGTAGATCCTCCTGGTGGGAGGAATGGGCATCCACTAGAGTGTTGTAGTAGACTGTAAATTCCTCCATTCTATTTTCCACAGTGTGGACTCTGTCACCCAGGCCGTGTGGTGGAGAGTAGGCCCAAGGGGTGCATGGTGCAGAGTTGCTATTGCTCACCTCCATCTAAGCTGTCCCTGCCATCAGCGGTGTTGCTTCCCTCCTAGGATGGGATTTTGTGGGTTTCTGAGTCAATGGAGTAGAGGGAGATGAGTCTGGAGAGTGCACCGGCCGCATAGGAAGAGACTGCTGTGTTCGCGCCACTGACGGCGCCGCGGTGATGTCATATGTCATACTCGGGTGCTTGAGGATGCGGCTGTCTAGGCAGGGATGCAGACCATGCTACGGCGGTCCGAAGAACTCGGAAAATTTGCGGACCGGAGGGACACCCGTTTTCTTCTTTGTCATCTCGGTGACAATCCCCGGGGGTTCCCCTGCAGTATTCCAGGCGATCCAGGTACGTGAGTTCGCTATGAAGGGCCGTAGATGTGAGTAGGACTGGGCACTGGCCGGAGCTCCTCGCTTAAGCGGCCATCTTACTCGGCGGTCGCCACGCCCCCCCCCTCCAGCCACATTGGCTTTTTAACCTATATTTTTTACCAATGGAGCATAGGGAAAGGGGAGAGCGGGGCTAAACAAATCTGAATATGTGTATACCAACCAAAATGCTAAAAAATGAACCAAAAACGGCCAAGAGAATATACATATATGAATATATATATATATATATATATATATATATATATATACACACATACACATACTGTACATACATACATACATATACATATATACACACATATACATATATACACACATATACATATACATACACACATACACATACATACCCGTGTTGCTGGCAATACTCTCTCATTACCATTAAAGCTGAAAAAACTCATATTGCCTTTATGCACATCCCTGAAGTGTTTGGAAACGGTGGAGATGTTTTTAGCATTTTCATTTACACTATCACAGTAATGTTCTGCTATGCGGGAACAAAGGGGATGAATCGTACAACCAATCGTACTGCAAACTACACGCAGTGCATTGGATTAGATAAACAACATAATCTGAACCACAATTGATGTATTTCTGTGTTTTGAACTTTTAGCAGAAACATAATTCTTGGACACAGTATGTGTGCGGCAATATCTACAAGTCTTAAGTCCACATTTATAAGAACCAGGATAGGATAACCATGTTTTTTTATCATCAAGGGACACAAGACTTGGAGATAAAAGGACCTAATTGTAGGTGCGCGATGACTGAAGAAACAAACACCATTAGATAAAACATTATATACGGTTTTATCACAATACAGAATAGAGAGGTTCTGCTTTATGATGTTAGTGATTTGATGATATTCAACTGAGTATGACGTGACAAAGGTGACAGGCTGTTCGGAGCATTTGTGTCTCCTCAAATTGGTAGGTTTGGATCTAACAGTATGAGCGTTAGATAATAAATCCGCTCGCTGTTTGGCAGCTGCAACCTCAAAACCTCTCTTGATGGACCACAAAGGATAACCTCTGGATTCAAGCCTGTTCCTAATTACTTGGCATTCATTATTAAAAGAAACCTCCGGGGAGCAGTTTCTTCTGGCTCTAGGAAACTCACCTACTGGGATGGCCTTAATAGTGTGGGCTGGATGACAACTGCTAGCCAGTAAAGTGATGTTACTCGCAGTGGGTTTGCGAAAAGTTTTAGTGGAAATAGTTTGGGCAAAGGGATCACCTTCCAAGGTAACATCAAGGAAATCTATGACTCTGTTGTGACAATTACCAGTAAACTTTAAATGAAGATCATTGGCATTTATGTGATGCAAAAATGGTGTGATATCAAAAGTAGCGTTATCCTTAACTCTTATTTAAGCATTTTGGTTGGTATACACATATTCAGATTTGTTTAGCCCCGCTCTCCCTATACTCCATTGGTAAAAAGGATAAGGTAAAAATCCAATGCAGCTGCTGACATTTACAATGTTCCCACACTAAGATATAAAGTAATAAATAGAATCAGTGCCACGCTCAATTCCAAAGTATCAATGTGAGAAAAATGCCCTCTAGAGGGTCTAGAACAGAAATGTAATAAAACAATAAATAAACCAAAAACTAGTGCACATAACCAATATTGAAAAGACACATAGCACCGGCCTTTCTCCTTCATTCTGGGAGGCCCCCTAGCAAAGGACACATTTTACCCATGTTGATGAGGACAAGGGCCTCTTCCCCACAACCCTGACCCAGTGGTTGTGGGGATCTGCAGGTGAGAGACTTATTTGAATCTGGAAGCTCTATTTAATATTAAGAGGGCAGCCAAATTCCACCCCATATGTGAATGAGTGAAAAGGTATTCACAAAAAGTAAACAGTAAGGCTCCTTTCACACATGATAGTCCATCGGCGGATTCCGTTTTTCTCAGCGAGGGATCGTTCTGCCGATCCCCCGCTGAGCAGGTGGATGGCAGCTGTCAGGTCCCCATTCTTCTCTATAGGGGAATCGGATGAGAACGGACCGTCTGTCCGTTCTCATCCGATCGGCCAGATGGGTGGAAAATAGGGTTTCCATCCGTCCAGATTTGACGGACAGGAACGGATCGGATGTCAGCGGACATGTCTCCGCTGACATCCGATGCCCCATAGAGATGCATGGGACATCCATTCAGATCCGCCTGAAAAACGGACAGGCAGATCTAAACGGTCCGCTTATGTGAAAGGGGCCTAAATAAGAAAACACTTACATTGTTTTTAAAAAAGGAAAGAACCAAAGTAACGGGACTTTGAATGATGCATGAAATAAAAACTTACATTGTTTTTTACAAATGATTTATCCAAAAAAAAAACACAGAAGAAATGTCCCATGATGTACTGTACATCCATCATCAATCATTTCATCCGAAGATTGCAGATCCACATAAATCATGATGAACTACACTAACCCAAAAAATACCATCAACCACCGGCACATTCAATTCCAATGGCTGCTCATCCACAAATGAAAACTCAGGTGTATGAAGTTTCAGTATAAACAAAGAGATGAGGTCTCCCAGGTTATGTCAATGATGGTCATGTCTATATTTTGTGAATGATATCATGGGGACACCTGCTCTTTCCTTAACAACCAAAAGACAAAAACGGTCATGTGTATAAGCGGAAGAATAACCTAAATATTATGTTTGGTTCCTGCTGAATGGCCTAAAAGTCTAGCTTTGGGACGAATGCCTGAACGGGAAGTTCATCCCTACTATGTGAGTGTGCCCAAAGTACTAGTCTTTAGCCCTCTGTTGCCATTTTTTATAGGGTGCAGCTTCCAGAGCTTTATTACACTTTAAAATTTGAATCTTTTATTCAAATAATACTTGGTGATCCTTCCATAAAGGTGTTTGAAATCAGTAATTTCACTGTGAAATGCATTTTTTTAAATTTCTCAGCTTATTCATACTGGTTACTAGAGTGAGCAGATTCTTCCACCAGGTTTTTCTTAACATAAATCCTGAATGTCGCAGATTATCACCTTTGCCAAGTATGCCTTCTCATACTTTTGGAAACACTAGCAGAGAGTTTTTGTTCTCTTAGCTCTTTGATATTAAACCAATTCTGTGACAGTTACATTTCCAATATACATTTTAACATATTTCCCACTGCGGTACAAAAGGCGTAAAACCAGAGTGAATTAAACAACTAAAATTTGCAGTCTTATTTGGTCACATTTTTTGGATGGTCTCCACAGGACACTATTAAATACAAGTAGAGTTTGACAACAGACAAAAGCCAAATGACTGATCTAGTCTTCACTGTCTAATTAAAATTTGTCTAAAATATATTAGTCCCAGCATGATTACTCTATCAATTCTATTCTCAAATGGGCAGAGACTTTTCCAAAACATGCTGCGTACTGGGCAGTGGTATGTGTACTCCAAGGGATACTTGTGGCATCCTCTGAGTGTACTGCTGCTTGTTAAAGGAAATTTACAACACTACAGTTCTAGTAAATAATTACTCAATAAATAATCATGAAAGCACATCTTCCAAAATGTTTTATTGCATGGCCAGCTTCATATCTGCATTGTGCATTCATCGGCACAAGTTGACGTGCATTCCATTAAGGCAGCCACCTTTTTTTCATGTTTAATCTGTTTTTATTAAATTTGCATAGAAAGAAATTAGAGTATAAGTTTCAAGAAGACATACAAAAGTAAATCACTTTTTATAGAGTACAAAGGTATTGTATCTGCATTAAATAGCTTTCATACAATACAGTAGATTTGTAAATAATAAAAATATATGTGCGTTCATGAATAACTGAGCAAACACTATTTGTATGTTAATAAAGGGAATGTGATTATATGTGAGTAACGATGGGGTCGTGTGTGTTATTCTGTGTTATAGCAGGGATATACATATTACATAAGCTATAGGGCTTGGGAGGCAGGAGCCCACCCCCCCCCTTTTTTTTTTTTTTTTTTTTTTTTAGAAAAACCGTGCATGCCATTTATAAGCAATGATGTAATAAAACAAATCCTCATGTTTGTGTGTGTGTATATATGTATACACTTACCTGTCCAGGGATAATTCAGCGGCTTTTTGCTGTTCAGATCCCCAGTGCTGACATGTTTACTGTTGGAAGCCGGCTGTGACACCTTGCGGCTTCAATCCCCATGCGAGAGTCGCAGTACGCTTTTTGAATGTACCTTCAGTGGTGTGGGTGGGGGGTTGGTGAAAACTAGGTACCCTCTTCATTAAAGAAAAAGAAAAGTGTGGGGGGGGGGAGGGGTAGGAGGAGAAGAAGGTGAAGCAGAACTTTTTTTTTAAGGTGAAGTTCAACTTCAGGATAAATGTACTTAGGGTGCAATGGTCACAAGTATGAAATGTAAATCACAGCAAGGGAAATTTAGCAAAACTAGAATAGACAGAATCTGGAGCAGCTGTAGCCAAGTGTCTATAGTGCATATGTCAGAAATGTGTAACACACAGGCCACTTTACAGAGTACAACCTAAATTACTCTCTCTTCCCAGAATAAATCCCAGCCCATATCCCCACAGTACAGATCCCCCTGTTATATTCCCAAATCCCGCTCTCAACCCACCCCCTCATAACAGACCCCCAACACAAACTCCTTAGTACAGACTCTCCTCCCAACACAGACCAACCTTCCAGCACATACCCCTCAGTACAGACACCCCTATTCCAGAGCACAGCCTTAGAACAGACCAAACTCACAGTACAGATCCCACAACACAGATCAACCCCCCCACCCACCCCAACCCCTGCACAGACCAATCAGAACAGACCAACCCCCGCGCTCAAACCCCTCAGTAGAGACCATCCCCCCAGTACAAACCCCTCAGTACACACAGACTCTCCCAACACAGATTTAAATTAGAGGGGCAAAGGTTTAAAAGTAATATGAGGAAGTATTACTTTACTGAGAGAGTAGTGGATGCATGGAATAACCTTCCTGCAGAAGTGGTAGCTGCAAATACAGTGAAGGAGTTTAAGCATGCATGGGATAGGCATAAGGCTATCCTTCATATAAAATAGGGCCAGGGACTATTCATAGGATTCAGATATATTGGGCAGACTAGATGGGCCAAATGGTTCTTATCTGCCGACACATTCTATGTTTCTATGTTTCTAGATTGAACCCCCCAGCAAAGACCCTTCAGTACAAATGGACCCCCCCAGCACAACCCCTCAGTACAGACCCCCCCAGTGCAGACTCCTCTCCTAAATCCCCCTTTCCTAGCCAACCTCCTTAGTATGGACCCCTTAGTAGTATGAACCCCCCTTCCCCCTCTTCCCCCTAATACAGACCTACCCAGTACAGAATCTCCCCAATACAGACCCATAAATACAGAAACCCTCAGTACAGATCATTCAGTACAGAACAACTTCCACTTGTACAGACCCCTCAGTACATAAGTCTCTCACTTTCCCTGTACAGACCCCCCAGTACAGAGAAAATCCCTTCTCCCTAATACAGACCTCTCAGAACAGACACCCCCCTTTCCCAACCATGTTCAGTAAAGACACCCCCCATCCTCCCTAAGTACAAACCTCCTAGTAGTAGAAACACCCCCTTCCCCCCATACATGTCCCTCAGTACAAAACCCCCCTTCTCCCCAGTACAGATGCTCCCCATTCCCCTGCAGTACACTCCCCTCAGTAGTAGAAACACCCTCCTTCCCCTCAGTATAGACCGCTCAGCACAGACAACCCCCTATTTCTCCCCAAGGTACAGACTCCCTTAGCACGGATAAGATCCCCCCTTAAAAAAACTCACTTATCAGAACATGCAGTGTGACTTCTTCTCACTCTGAGCTCCGCTGTCACTGAAGCAGACCCAGTGTGTGTGGCAGCACTGCAATGGAAAATATAGCAGTGCAGCACCATGCAACACAAAAAAGAAAGTTAGCAGCACCCCCAGCGAGTGAGCACCCAGTGTGGACCGCACCCCCCCCCCCCCCCCCCTACATACTCAGACAAAGCATTAAAGCTAAATAAGGAGATAATTATAAATCATTCAAAAGTAATCCTGAAAAATTAGTTCAGATTTTTGCATAGGTTCAAATGTGACTGCTTACTTTTAGCTGATGGCATTACATTTAAATATACAGTTTACCTATTAAAAAAAAAAAAAACTTTATTACCATAGATTCCCTTTAATACACATAAATGTTTAGAATTGCTGATGTAACATTACACTTTACTCGGTGCAAACTGCAAACTCAAGGATCCTGGAATAGTAAATTGTTAATTATTTAATCCTCATTTGTGGTTGTTGTAACTAGTGTGGGATTTATGGTCTAAAAATACCCCTAGAAATGCTGCCAGTTGGTAATGTGAAAATGGCAATACTTAGCTGTTAGTAAAGTGATTTCATTTCCATTAGGATCCTAAACAGTTTTACACGCTTGTTGTTTTCATGTATTTGTAATGGCGTTCCATATCCAGGTTTTTAGTTTCTTCCTCTGGTAGCTTTCTGCATGTTGCTGTAATTATCATGCCTTATGAATACCTTCTGAGATTATACAGTAAAATATGCCCTAAAGGAAATCTGTTGTATTTATCCAGTTTAAAGCTGGCCAAAGACAGATGGAATTCCAAACAATTTATTTTTTAGGAAAAGGCTTAGGAAAATTTGTATTAAAATTCTCAGAATATTCTCATAAATCCATTTGTCACTTGAAAAATTTTGCTTGCTTATAACATTTGATTTTGGAAAGAATGAACTTTAACGAACAAAAACCATGTACACTGTTACACTGGATACACACTGTCCGAAAATCATACAGCTTAGCAGGAACTGGCTGGCTTTTAGTAAGTATATATAGCAGTCTGTCCAGTCTGTCTAACGACCAATGCCTCGTACACACGCAACGATTATCGGCCGACCGATCGCCCGACTTTTGTCCAGAGTGGTGTTTTGTTGGTTGGAATGTGCCTAGACTGCACAAGAATTTTCTCGGCCAACAAAAATCTGCTTCTGAAGTGATGTCATGTGCTGGTTTACTTTCCGTGTATTTTTTCTTCTCTGAGCATGCCCAGTCTTGCTCATCAGATTTTTGTCTGCCGAAATCTGTACTGACTGACGGAAAATCGGCCGTTGTGTTGACGGCCAACAAAAATTTTATAGCCTGCACACCAGATTTTTTTCGGCCGAAAAGTCGGAGTCGGTTGTCGGAAGCATCATACTAACAAGCCGAACATCGGCAGATCGGACGTTGGCCGAACATTCCCGGCCAATAATCGATGCGTGTGTACGAGGCACAACTCTTTTGAAGGGACATGCTGGAAAACCAGTATCTGATCAGAGTATTCTGATGGGGGGGGGGGGAAGTCCCCCTGTCAGAATACAATAGCACATCACGTGAGATTGCCATGCTAGCATCAATTGTGTTAGTGTGGCGATACATCAGTTATTTTTATGTTCAACCCATTGGGTTATTTGTTAAAAACTTGTAGTGTGATTTGGGCTTTAGAAATGTGTTCGTTCAAGAAAAAAAATGTCTATCCAATCTATTATATTGCATTTTCTCATCATTGTGGTAGAAAACGAACATCAATTTGTCCTATTAATGATTAGAAAAATGAATGAACTTAGAATATTCTTTTCCTATTTTTCTTTTCAAAATTCTACCCATCTATGGCCAGCTTAAAGTAGTCAGAAAATTATTTCATGCTAAATATCTTCAGACTGGCCCTTTTGCAGTCATAAAAATAAGTGCCTACACTGTTTAAAATCCTGTAATACACTGTTTCACGCTGCTAGGCACATACTCAGTTGCTCTCCATTTTTAGGCACGGCTGAGTTTGTAGAGGGCACTCTGCTTACTCAATTAACCCCCCCCCCCCCAATCCTATACAGCCAAGGAAGCTGCTTCTGTTTGATCTGCAACTGCCATGGCGCTATACATGTGATCAGTTTACACTAGTCATTTAGACAAAAGAGACCTCCACCATGCCACATCCAAATTACTACATATAGAGATAATAGGCTCCCCAGAATGGAATAAATATTAACATCCAATTGAATATTCAATACTATTGACTGTTTATGAAGGACATTTGGTGGGATTGTAGACTGAACTTAATTTCCATTTCTGGGTTGGGGTACTGTTGGCATTAGTTGCCATGTACACTAGAGGGTGTTGCTTTATTTTATGCCTTCATTTTTAACTTTTGAATGAATAAAATGTATACTTTTAATTAATGGCCTCATGTTGTGCCGATAAAAAGTCTGCTGTTTTTGATAGTAGGTCACCTATTATCACTATATGTGACACCAGTCATTTAATGGTTTGACAGTTTGGTTTAAGACATATGCAAATATGACAGTTAGCAATACCAGCATTCTAGGAATGTAACTGTTTTTGAAACTGTTAAATTGATGGGTTTAGTTCCACTTTATTATTTACTGCTCTTCAGGGGCTCTGGACTTCAGCAAAATAGCAGGCTCCATCAAGAAGAAACGAGAGCAATGCTGTAGTCAGTTTACAGCACACACTAATTTTTGTAGCATAAATAATAATGTGGAGTGTATGTTCTTTGCTAAGAATTTTTTTTTATCAAGTTGTTATGGGTAAAGTTCTACTCTAAAGTCTAATAGAGAACAGTACAACACAATCACTAAGCAACAATACACAAACACATGCACAAAATGCACAAACACAGTCTGCATGTAAGAGCTAATGAAACTTTCCTCATATACATGGATACTTAACCACTTGCCGACCGCCACAAGTACATATACTGCGGCGGTCAGCCTCTCACAGGCAAAGTGACATATGGGTACGTCACTAGCCTGTGAGGCTCTGGGGAGCGAGCGCGCCCCGCCGGATGCGCGCTCCCGCTCGGTCACGGACCCCCCCGCGCTTGTGCCCGGCGGACCAGATGTCCGCCGGGCACTCGCGATCGTCCGTTAGAGCGGGAGAAAGGCAGGCGGCTAATGTAAACAGGCCGCCTGTCATTCTCCCCTGTGTAAGAACAGTGATCATACGGTTCTACTATGTAGGACCGTTGATCACTGTACCTACACCTCAAGCCACAGCCAATCACAGTTAAAAGCACGCCCCTAGGGACACACTTAACCCCTCCCTCTCAAAAAAAGTTAACCCCTTCACTGCCAGTGTCATTTTACAGTAACAGCACATATGTATAGCACTGATTACTGTAGTAATGTCACTGGTAACCCCAAAGGTGTCAAAAATGTCAGTCAAGGGTCCGATCATTCCGCCGCAATGTCGCAGTCCTGCAAAAAAAAATTGCAGATCGCCGCCATTACGCATTAAAAAAAAAACAACAAAAATTACAAAAATCTTTCCCTTAGTTAGTAAACGCAATAACTTTTGCGCAAACCAATCAAAATATGCTTTTTGCGATTTTTTTTACCAAAAATATGTAGCATAAAACAAATTGGCCTAAAATGTTAAAGATTTTTGATTTTTACTTTTTTTTGGGGAATTTCAATAGCGCATGATCAAAAAATCGCACAGGTGATCAAATACCACCAAAAGAAAGCTCTGTTTGTGGGAAAAAAAGGACGTCAAATTTGTTTAGGTACAGCGTCGCACGACCGCGCAATTGTCTGTTAAAGTCACGCAGTGCCGAAACGCAAAATAGGCCCTGGTCAGGAAGGGGTAAAATCTTCCGGGGCTTAAGTGGTTAATATTTATACATAGAAAACCAAAAAAATATATATATTTAAAAAAGATTAGGCTACCAGTGCCCCTTCTAGGATGCCTTAGTAGTTTGTAAGCTGCCCAATCTCACAAGATCTCCGGAAGAAGGATTTTTTTTTATATTACTTTCATGTTGCTTTCACTGTGGCAATGTTTGACTGATAACAAACTACGCTAGATCTCATACAGAACTTATAGAAGGTCAGTGAGCCAACACAGAGAACAAGGAGGAAGAAGCCATCCACCAATGAGGATCTTTTTTTTTTTTTAAATTGTGTCATTTAAAAATGATTTTTGAGGAAAGGGGTAGATGGACCTGTAGAACTTGGGAAAAACCACAAGTAAATTATAAGTACGTTTATGTGTTTCACTACCGACTATTCATTGTTGTTGGTGGTTTATTAAGGGGATTGGGGGGGGGGGCTTCCCTTTTGGGGTTTTACAAGATAACAAGCAAGAAGAAGTTTACCACCAATGAGTTTTTTTTTTTTTAAATGTTAGCACAGGTGGGGGCGTGGCTGGGTCATGGCGGCGTGAGGACGCATTCTTCTGGTGCTCCCGCTTCCCGACCTCTCTGACCGGCATTAAAAGACACTTACAGGCTGAAATGAGCACCTACAAAAAGAGGAAGACAAAAACTGCTTCCCGGGCGTCTACCTCAGCTCCCATCCGCAGCTTTTTTCAGGATTCTCCGACCCCGGTGTCGCGTTCTCAAGCTGTGGGCCTAGGCGGCGGTCCTGCCCAGGCCGCCCTTTCCCCATCTCTGGCAGCTGCTTCTCCCCCGCCCTCTCTTTCTGCCAGGATGTCCCAGGGCCCTTTACCGCCTTCGCTGTCTTCCCTAGCGGCAGGTCCCGAGGAAGAACGAGACATCTGGGCACTGCTCCGGTCCCTCCCCACCAAGCAGGACATGGAGGCCATGGTCGCTCAGGTCGCGGAGCAGCACCGCCGCGACTTTCAGGTGATGACTGCGGAGGTCTCCCTGGTGAAGGGAAGAGTGACGGCTGGGGAATCGGCTATTGGGGACCTGCAGGCACGAGTTGCCCAACTGGAGCAAGTACAGGCTTCTCACACCGACGCTCTGGCTGAACAGCAGCTCCGGCTGGAAGATGTGGAGAACCGGAGCCGCCGAAACAACTTGCGGCTCCGAGGAATACCAGAGGCTACGGGTCAGGAAGATCTCGTGGCGACGGTCCAAGCCATACTGTCCCGGATCTTGCCGCAAGACCCCCCTGCGGACTTTACGTTTGACCGGATCCATAGAGCTCTGGGCCCCAGATCCCAAGACGCTGCCAGACCGCGGGATGTAATCTGCCGCTTGCACAGATATTCAGTTAAGGAGCAAGTCCTGCGGGCGGCGTGGTCGAGGGGCCCGGTGGACTTCGATGGGGCCCAGATTTCCATCTTCCCGGATGTATCCCGTGGTACACTGACCCGCAGGGCGATGTTGAAGCCCCTCCTGGAACGGCTCAGATCCCAGGAGGCCACCTACCGCTGGGGTTTCCCCCTTCAGCTTACCATCCGCAGAAATGGCGCCTCGTTTACCCTCCGTAAACATGCAGATCTCCCAGCTCTATTTCGGTTCATGGACATTGCACCGCTGACCTTACCGGACTGGATGGCGAGACTCCCGGAGAGAGACGGTCGTCCACCTGGCGGCGGCCCCTCGAGGCCTCGCTCCTCTGGGCCAAGACATCAGCTTAGAGCCTCGGGGTCGAGTTCCACTGGCCCCATGGTGACCTCCCCGGAGGCTTGAGGGCGCCATAAAACTACAACCGTGAGTCTGACTATGGCCCCGTTCTGTTCTATCCATTTCTCCCCCCTCCCTCTCGGCTAGCCGTTGGGATGTCTCCCCTCCCTGCCTTGCTGCCCGCTTGTCCCTGTGCTTGCATGTCCCTGCGGATCGATTGACTCGCCCTGTGACATCTGGAACCGCTGATTTTTTTTTTTTTTTTTTTTTAGGCCCTCCTTGCCCGGCGGGAGACAGGGCTGCTGTGCCGCTGGAGCCCCCCCCCCCCCTGTGCCCGGGACTCTGCCGCATGATCAGCTGGAGTATTTGACTTATCTGGGGTCCCCCTGCGTCCCGGCGGGTACACGTCCTCTTCTCTATGAATGCGTGAGTGGTGTCCGCGGGACGCGGGGTTCCTTCGGGGGTGGGGGCTCCCTATGGGTCTCTGTGGGTCTGGGTATGTTGATGTCCACTGTTGATGAAGGCTGCTGAACTTGCTTGGACCTGTTGGGTCGCATGGGCTTCTTTCTCTATAAATTGCTGTTTACGCTCTGCTATATGTCAGGGTCGATGAGTCAGTAACTGAGGGCTGTGACCCTCGCACCTGGGTGGCTGGTTGGGAGGGAGAGAGACCTCCCGTACCTGTCAAGCTCCATTTAACTATCCCCCCCCTCTTTCTTTTCCCCCCTTTTTCCTTCCCCCTCCCCTTCCTTCCCTCCCCCTCCTCCTCCTTCCTTCCCCCCCCTCCCCCTCCTCCTCCTTCCTTCCCCCCCCCCTCCTCCTCCTCCTTCCTTCTCCCCCCTCCTCCTCCTCCTTCCTCCCCCCCCCCCTCCTCCTCCTCCTTCCTTCCCCCCTCCTCCTCCTTCCTTCCCCCCCCTCCTTCCTTCCCCCTCCCTCCTTTCCCCTCTCCCTCCATCCTTCCCCCCCCTCCATCCTTCCCCCCCTCCATCCTTCTTCCCCCTCCATCCTCCTCCCTCCCCCCTTTTTTTTTTTTTTTTTTTTTTTTTTTTCCTTCCTTCCCTCCCCCCCCTCTCCTTCCTTCCGTCCCTCCTCCCTTTCCCCCTTCTTCCCCTCCTTTCTCTCCCCCTTCTCCCCCCTTCCCTTACTCCCCCCTCCTTCCCTTCCCCCCCCTCCTTCCTTTCCCACCTCTCCCTTCTCTCCCCCTCCCCCCCCCAATGGTTGATCTTCAGCAGATTTCCCGCGTCAGCGGATGAGTTTGGGTTTTCTCACTGTTCAATACAGGCTGCTGGAACGGGGGGGAGGGGGCGCCATCCCCCTCCCCCCCCCCCCCCCCCCCCAGGGGCTGAATGTTTTTTTTTTGCTACTAATGTTGCCGCTGCTGTACTATATTATGTTCGTGTCCATGCCTCCAAACCATTCTCTCATCTCCCCTCTTTTACCCCCCCCCTCTCTGCTCTGTCCCCCCTCCTACTCTCCTTCCCACATTCCCCCTTACCCCCCCCTTTTCCTACATCAGTCCTCTGGCGCTTCTTTTCCCCCCCTCATGTCTCCCCCCCCTTCTTTTGCTCCTCACCCCCCTTTTCCCTGTCTTGTTCCTGGGCCTCTTTGCTTTCCTCCCATGGTATATGCCTCTCTTTGACCACGGTTGGGGGGGCAGTTTCGCCCTCGCTGGATTATTTGCTGCTGCTCAACAAAAAGAAGTTTTTTGCACTATGCCTGTTAAGTGTTACATGTTACATTGTTTGAAAATGTTTTATTTTCTCTTTCTTTGCATTGCCGGTTTTGAGGGGTTCCGGGAGCGGTCACCTCCCTCTCTCTGTAGTGACCCTCCTTGTTCCCCAAGTAGGGTGTTCCTTGCGGTCCCGCCTACCCTACCCGCGTTTGGGTGCTGTGGGTTGAACCTCTTGGTTCAGTGAGACTCGGTCTCTCCAGTGCGTTTAGCACTGTAGTTATAGCCCTCGGTGCACCTGCTGTGCACCCTCTCTTTTTCTTCTTCTCTCTGCACCTTCCTCCTATCCCCCCCTCTTTCTTACCTCTCTCCCCTACCCCCCCCCCTTTTTTTTTTTTTTTTTTTCCCTGGGACTCTCCTCTCTGTTTGTGTATTCGTGAACCTTGTGGGGAGATGGCCGTCCCCCGAGTCGATCCCGTCCGCTTGGTCACGCTGAATGTCAAGGGACTCAACACCCCCGAAAAACGCTCCATCGTATTGACTGAACTCTCTCGCCTTCGAGCCCACGTCGGCTTCCTGCAGGAAACCCATTTCAAATCTACAAAAATTCCTAAGTTGGGCAATAGACGATTCCCCACGGTCTACCATGGTTGCTTCTCTGAATCTAAATCCAGAGGCGTCAGTATCTTGATTGGTAGCCGGACTCCGTGGTCGTTTTTAGATTCATGGAGCGATGACACGGGTCGAGCTCTATTTGTTAAGGGCCGTCTAGGCTCCGTGCTCGTCACTTTGGCGAACTTATACTTGCCTAACTCTGACCAGGTGTCGTTCCTTGAACTGATGTCCTCTAAATTACATGACTTTATGGAGGGGCAGGTCCTGTTGGGCGGCGACTTTAATCTAGCCTTAGATCCAGAACTGGATGCCTCCCGAGGTGCCTCCCACATCTCCTATGCAGCGTTGCGGCGCATTAAGAAGACCTTCCATGCTTTTCGGCTGGTGGATGTGTGGCGGGCCCTACATCCAACAGATAGAGATTACACTTTCTATTCTCCTCCGCATGACTCCTACTCGCGCATCGACTATTTCATGTTACCTCAGGCCCTGCTGAGCAGGACGGTGTCGGCCTCTTTGGGCAACATCACGGTATCGGACCACGCTCCGGTGGTCCTTGAGCTGGACTTGAGGACCCCAGAGCAACACCAATGGCAATGGCGGCTCAATGACAGTCTCTTGCAAGACCCGTCCACCCTGTCTGAATTACGCTTAGAACTGGGTCGGTTCTTTGCCTCTAATGCCCTCCCGGATAGTCCCCCCTTGATGGTGTGGGAGGCCCACAAAAGCTACATGCGGGGAATTCTGATTAACATCGGCTCGCGCCGCAAAAGAGAAAGGATCCGCCAAATGCAGGATCTTCTTTCGCGTATCGGTAAGCTGGAAGCTGCTCATAAGAGATCTCTGGCTCAGGCCGCCCTGCAGGAGCTAACGGTCCTCCGTGAGCAACTGCGATCTCTGACCCTCTTTACAGCAAAGGCCTCCCTCACTAAATGCAAACGTATCTTCTACGAGCATGGGGACAAATGCGGTAAGATCTTGGCACATGCGCTTCGTCAGCAGAGAGCGCAGGCGTTTATCCCTGCGGTACTTTCCCCCTCCCAACAAAAGGTCCAGGCTACGGAGCGTATAGCGGAGGTGTTTCGCCACTACTATGCCTCCCTGTACAACCTTTCCGCGGACTCTTCGGCCTCCACTCAGGATGCTCTTCGGACACGCATTCAGGAGTATATTCGAGCATCGGGCCTTCCGAGTCTCCCATCGGATGCCTTGGAGCAGCTGGATGAACCGCTTCGGCCGACCGAGCTTTCTTGTGCGTTGGCAGGGACTCAGAGGGGCAAAGCCCCGGGACCTGATGGCTATTCGCTTTCCTACTATAAGTGCTTTGAAGATGTCCTCTCCCCTCACTTCTTGGCGGCTTATAATGCGGCGGGTTTGGGTGCAGACTTTCCGCTGGACTCTCTTCGGGCACATATCACGGTGATAGCGAAGGAAGGCAAGGACCCTCTTCTGTGCCAGAACTATCGTCCTATCTCGCTCCTCAATATTGATCTGAAGCTTTTTACAAAAATATTGGCATCACGTCTGGCCCCCTATCTCCCGCAGTTAGTACACGACGATCAGGTGGGTTTTATACCCTCTCGGGAGGCTCGCGATAACACCACAAAGGCGATCGATCTCCTTCACCTGGCTTGTTCACGGGGGACCCCTATGCTGCTTCTTTCGACGGACGCCGAAAAGGCGTTCGATCGAGTGAATTGGCACTTCCTCCTGGAAACCATGGAGCATGTAGGCTTAGGACAGCGTATGATGGCTTGGATCCGGGCGATTTATTCGCGACCGTCTGCTTGTGTAAAGGTTAATGGTCTCCTCTCTGACCCGTTGGAGATCAGGAACGGAACGAGACAGGGTTGCCCTCTCTCTCCCCTGATTTTTGTGCTGACTCTCGAGCCCTTTCTGCGTTCCGTCAGGGCCAGTCCCGATGTCACGGGCCTACCACTTTCAACGTCGCTCGCCCCTAAGGTGGCGGCCTATGCGGATGATCTCCTCTTCTTCCTTACTAAGCCGCTGATCTCCTTACCGAATCTTATGCGGGAGTTTCACATATTTGAAGCCTTGTCCTCGTACAAAATTAACTTTCAAAAATCGGAGGCCCTCCCGGTAGCGATGCCACCCGCTTTGTCTCAGCTTCTCAAAAGCGATTTTCCATTCAAGTGGAGCTCCTCCCATATCACATACTTGGGCATCTCCCTCCCCAACTGCCCCAAACGCATCTTTGACTGCAATTTCCCTCCTCTTCTTGCACGCATCCGGAGGGACCTGGACGGCTGGCAGAAGGGCATGTTTTCCTGGTTTGGGCGTTGTAATATTATTAAAATGACTGTCATGCCCCGTTTGCTTTATGTGCTCCAGGCCCTTCCGATAGTTATTCCGTTGACCTTCCTCCGTACGGTGAACGGCGCATTTCGTAAATTCCTGTGGACCCGAGGCCCTCCCCGATTGGCATTGAAACTTCTTCGCATGCCCAAGCTCAGCGGCGGAATGGCCTTCCCGGATGCCACCATGTACTCTGCTGCATGCCACCTGGCCAGGATTCTGGATTGGCATCTACATGGCCCATTGAAACAATGGGTGCGGATCGAACAGCTTGGCGGGGGCTCTCCCCCGGAATGTCTACTGTGGGGGTCATCTCCCCTGCCGGGGGAGGTCTTGGATCACCCGACTGTTGGGGCCACGTTGCAGCTGGGCCGCAGGCTCTGTAAAGAGGGCCTTCTCACGTCTTTACCTTCACCTCTGCTCCCGATTGTGGGAAACCCAGACTTTTCCCCTGGCCTACAGGATCCGGCCTTCTGTGTGTTGAGGGCCAACGGTGTCTACCAAGCCAGACATTTTCTCAGCGGGGACTGTTGGATGTCTCGCCAGACCCTATTGTCGAGCACCATGTTTGCCACCCTGTCGTTCTGGCAGAGGGTGCAACTTGCCCATTTTCTCCAATCGCTACCGCCGGCGACCTCTTTTTCCAGACGCCTCACGCCGTTTGAGGAGTTGTGCGCATCGGATGCTCCGGTGCGCCATGCTATTTCCCTGCTTTATCGTATCGTGACGTCACCCGGACAGCCTTCCAGACCCCCATACATGTCTCTATGGGAACGTGATTTGGGTGTTTCCCTTTCGGATTATCACGTCGAACGTATCCTCTTCTTCACCTACAAAACCTCCACATGCTCTAAATACCAGGAGATGGGTTATAAGCTCTTGACCAGGTGGTACTATACCCCGGTTAAACTTCGAAGGATGTTCCCCTCCTGTTCTGATCTTTGCTGGCGATGTGGCGTGGAGGTGGGATCCCTCCTCCACATTTTTTGGTCTTGCAAAAAATTACAGTATTTTTGGTCGGAGGTCCTCCGTATTATCCAAAAATTCACAGATCACACCCTTACCCTGGAACCAGCCCTCTTCCTCCTTCACCATCACAGCTTCCCAAGGGCGTCTTATCGGAAGTCAATTTTGCCGATACTGCTAACAGCAGCCAAGAGCTGTATTCCTCTCCTATGGAAGCAATCCCGTCCTCCTACTGTGGCGATGTGGTTGCGCAAAGTAGCGTTTATTAATGAGATGGAGGACTTGCTGGCGGCCGAGCGGGGCACTAGAGATGGGTTCCTCAAACGTTGGTTTTATTGGCATGAGTTCAGCTCGACCACAGAATACCGAGGCCTTGTCGCATAGCTGATTTGCTCGCACTCGATGGCCTTCTCCCCTACTTACTCACCCCCTTGTCCCTTTTTATGTGTGTTATGTCGTCCCTCCCCCCCTCCTCCCTGTGTCGTCCCCTTCCGATGTGGTGCTTCCTGATCTTTGCTCTTTCCTTCTTCTACCTGTTTTTCTTTTTCTTATTTGAAAATTTCCCCAGTTCCTATAAGGTATACGTGACACTACTACCTTCTTGTGGTTCCTTGGATTGGCGACCCCGTGAGGTACCCTCCACGCTCCGGTATGCCGGCCATGTGACAGAAGCCGGTAGGGGTGTGGTTCTCTCTGGGACCGGCCATCCTGAAACGTACACTGCTGCGATATATATTATCATTTTTCGCATACGGCTATGTTTATCTGATTTACGCCTCATGTAATGCTGTTTTCTTGATGCTCGGCTGTATTTCAATTAACTGCCTTTGTTGACTTGTATACCTTTATCCTTTCTATACCTTCAATAAACATTGAATTTACAAAAAAAAAAATGTTAGCACAGGTTTCCTAGGAAAGGGGGTGGACAGACCTGTAGGATTAGAAGAAAAAACAATAAAGAAGCATGCAACTATATGTCAGTTCATGTGTTTTAATGTGTTACTACATACATTATATTAGTGTTGGCAGTTTATTA
Source organism: Pelophylax lessonae (assembly GCF_965119305.1). Lineage (NCBI taxonomy): Eukaryota > Metazoa > Chordata > Amphibia > Anura > Ranidae > Pelophylax > Pelophylax lessonae. The sequence continues at coordinate 500,983,992 of NC_138772.1, read as the reverse complement.
AGGGAGGAAAAGTCCACTTTAAAGTGTATCTAAAGGTAAATGTTTTAAATAATTTTAATTAAATAAGGAAGGGTTAAAACCTTTGTCGGCAATAGAGAAAAAATCTTCCATTGGGGACTCTTGTTTTAGTGATTACTATTGAAGGGGAAACATACTCTCACTTGTTTTGTCTACAGAACTAATTGTCTACAGAAATTGTGTATAAACATTTTTGAAACAATCTATTATGATTTTAAATAACTAAAATACGTATTCAAATCATTTATATACAATTTTCAAAATGTTTACATTTTTAAAAGGGAGGTGGAGATTTAAAAAAAAAATCAGAGCCTTTAGTACCCAAGATTGTGCCATTGGCTGAGAAATTCGGGTATGGAAAACTAAAAAAACAAACAAAAAGAAAATAGTAGGATTCATTTAGACTGTATTCCCACTGGTGCATTGTATTAAAATCATGTTTGCTGTATCCTTGTTTCTGTTCCCAACATAATGCAGGTTCCAGGTATTGCATGTTAAACCCACCTAAAATGCACATTACACCACACCAATAATGTAGAGGTGGGAACGTAGCTTAGCATTTCCAGTGTTTCTGTACTAAAACTGCACAGTTATTGTATGAACAAAGATACAATTTAGCAGCATTTAACAGTCAATTTTTTACCCCCTGCAGCAAAATTTTGTGGTGATCCTGGGATACCATCAAATGGCAAGCGAGAAGGCAAAAGCTTCATTTACCAATCAGAAGTGTCTTTTGTATGCAGTCCACCTTACATCTTGGTTGGTTCTGGCACTAGGATATGCCAAGCAGATGGAACTTGGAGTGGTTCTCCTCCACGCTGTATAGGTAAAGTATGGCGAGCATTCACAAGGCACACAGGGGTTGATTTAATAAAACTGGAGAGTGCAAAATCTGGTGCAACTCTGTCAAAGTCTTATTGTACATGCTGAAGTTAGAAGCTAGAAGCTGATTGGACACCATGAACAGCTGGCCCAAATTTTGCTCTCTCCAGTTTTAGTAAATCAACTCCTCGGTGACACATTCTAACCTATTGTAGTAAGGGCTCATGTTCTAGAAAAAAAAAAAAAAAAGTTCACCATTATTTATGGTTATCACTATTATTTAGTATGTGTTATAGGAAAAATGTGTGTATGATAACTCAAAATTGATCTGAAGTGTGAAACAGATCTTAGATCCAATGGCCCCCTTAAAGATGTCATTACAAAAAGAACCACAAACTACTTACCTCTGCCACTCAGTAGACTCCAGTGGATGTTGCTTCAATTCCTCTTCTGTCAGCTAGTTGATGCAAAGGGCAGCCAAGATCTGTGTGAATAGAGGGCTTTGTTTGGTTGCCCCTGCATACGTACATCCAATCAGATCACCTGTCACCAATCTGTTATTGCAATTCTCAGAGGGAACCGGAAGTGTATAGTGGGAAATTAAATAGCATATCGAAACCAAAATTCATGTGTGTGCAAGATAGTATACCATAATAAACTCTATTCACAAAGTTAACGCCTTATGCATAATAAACGTTTAGCTTTGTGCATGAGGCTCTGGCATTTAGCTGTGGAGAAGTACACAACCAACCCCCGCGGTTGGCAGCCTAGAAAACTCAATGAGAGTCTGATAGCAGCTGCAGCTTGACAGTACACCTAGATAAACGAAGGTTTAGGGCAGTATGCACCCAGGGATGAATGCCCAGAATATAGAATGTTTTTGTTTCAAGCATTCACCTCTGGGAACATACTGCTCTAAACATAAGTAGACCTAGGTGCACCATTTTGCCCCATCCAGTTGCAGCAGCTGTCAGTGCCTCATAGAGTTTATCATGCATATATGGAAGGAGCACCAGACCAAAACATAAGAGTCCAAATTAATTTAATGATGTTGTGTTAAATTACAGCCAATGTGTTTTGGGGGTTTCACAGGAACTCCCCCTTCATCAGGGCTATAATAAAACATATTAAAATTAAAAATAATTGGGACTGATAAAATCATGAGCCTAACAATTGTAAAACATCATGAATAACATACATATACATGTGTGTACACATACGTACATGCAAAAATACCCACTAATTCACAAACATGCATATATGCAATGAATGGAAGATGAAGAAATAAGGAAACATCAGATATTAAGTATTAAGGTGCAATGGGTTCATTTTCAAAGTTAATAATGTCCGATTCTACGGCATGTTTTTTCCTGGTAACCTGCTGGAGTACCCACAGTAGGGTAATCTTGGCTGTTGTGAGCAGCCTAACCTAAGCCAGTCGGCTCTTCAACAGTTTCTTGCCCTCTCACTACCTTTTTTAAACCGATGTCAAAGTCCCAGCACCTCTTGGATGCCCTTTTTTTCATTGGATTTCTCAAAGAGTTTGTCTGGCTGCCAACAGCAGAGCTAGAAGAGGCACGTGTGCCCTCCATTAACAACTAAACTCTGGGGCCTTGTTTATTTTCAAATCTTAACTGATCAAGCTGAAGTTAGCAGGTGATCGGTTGCTGTGAGCAGCTGCTCCAGATTTTCTCTGCGCCAGTTTCGATAAATTCCCATACAAGTGTGAATGAGGACATATATCAGGATACTAATCCTTATTTTTAAAAAGTGACGGTTTTGTTTTATTTTTTGCTGGAACCCAAATTTGGAGATTTGGAATTTAAAGTCACACAACTGGAAATAAAGATCCTTACCCTTATTATCTTTGCAAATTGAGCCTATACAGAATACTATATATCGGTGATGCCGAACCTTGGCACCCCAGATGTTTTGGAATTACATTTCCCATGATGCCCAACTACACCGCAGAGTGAATAAACATCATGGGAAATGTAGTTCCAAAACATCTGGGGTGCCAAGGTTCGCCATCACTACTGTATATGTAAATCACTTCAGCCACTGTGATGTATCGGTACATTGTGAGGTATAAATGGTTATGCCAAGATGAGGCCTGCAGCTACAGGCCTCATCCTGGTATGTTTTTTTTTTTCAGCCGGTGATGCTCTTTGTTGTAAAAGTGATCCTAGCGAGCTAATTAGGCGCTGGGTCACTAAAATTCATTAAAATGTATTATTCCCCCCAAAAAATGTGTTTGACAAACTGCTGCACATATACCACGACATAAAAAATAATGTAAAACCAACCATTTTGTCTCTAGGGCCTCTGCTTAAAAAAAAAGAAATATATATATATATATATATATATATATATATATATATATATATATATATATATATAATGTTTGGAGATTCCAAGTAATTTTCTAGCAAACTTGCTGATTTTTACATATATGTGGGAAGTGTCGGAATAGGCTTGGAGCTGCAGTGAACAAAACAGCTAGGCTTTTAGACAAAAAGTGGAAACGCTAGACAAAACCAGAAAAATTCCGAGCTCAACTCACAAACCTGTCTGCTTACCAACCAAATTAACCTGTCTAACAGTATGCGGTAAAAACAGGGGTTTAGTTAGCACCCATTTGCAAACGCATGCATAAACAGCAGGGCCACTTCACGGCACCCTGTATTACTTGCAGACCTAACTCCTGTAAATCTATGAGAGTCTCCACAGTGGGAGCACATGCGTTCTAATGGATAGATAGGGGGAAGGTGGGCCTAGAGGTAGCCCAATCCTCCTTAAAGGCATGGGGGCACAATGGACACCCAGCACATAGCACGGTGGCAGCAAAGGCATCCAGTGTGTTTGCTATATGGAAAAAGCTCCCTACGTGCTCACTTTTTTGGCAAGCTCACTGTGGCTACCTGAACTAAATAGGAAGAAGGTGAAAAATATACATTTATTAGTATAGATGTGTACCCTTTGGAGTGCACAAGTTCAATACTTCTTGCAAAATTAAATTCAGAGAGAAAGTTTAATATTTTTGCAAATAATATATTTTATTTGAAGCAGGCTTTGTAGGAATATTTCATTAGAGAGTCTCTTAGAAATATGTTCAAACATACTAGATAATATAGAGAGTCTTCTGGGGGTACTTTAGATAAAATGATATATATACCAGGGGCTTATTTTCCAGCATGTGATGAAATCAAGAGCTACATAACATAAAAGTGGTAAGAAGTGACTAGTGGGAACAAAAAAAAAGAGAGTTTTTCACTGTCTAAGATATAAGGTATAGAAAACTAAGCTGAGCAAATTGTTCTTTTTAACCCCAGGATAGAAGATGACTCTCTGTTTTCTGATGGTATATAAAAATACTTTATGAAATTTACTTTAGATTGTGGATCTTTAATAAAAAAAAAAAAAGAAAGAAAGATTTGGTTTGTGTTTTATCTTACATGTCTATGGCTTTCTGTTTCTAAGAGCCCACATGGACATCTTGTGACAACCCAGGCACCCCTCGTCATGGATTCCAAAATAACACATATGGCTACCAGGTACGTGTAGCTTTTTCTAAAGGTATAAAATATACATGAAAGAGACTCTGTCACCAGACCATTCATTTCTACAACAATCTTCCCATAATATTACTGTATATGTGCAGTTAATGTATTTTAGGCATGCCATTTACCTGTGAAAGCCTCTACTGTGTAGCTATCCAAAAGCCCTGAGACTGCTGCTGGGTGCTACCATCTTTGATGTGAGAAATTCAGTAGACTATCACTCAAGTAGTGTTATTCATTTTACTCATCCCCAGCTGCTACGTAAAAGGTTATATAAGGGGGTGATGTCAGGGGCAGAGGAACTGGGTCAGCAGAGATAGTAATCAGACACTGTCAAAATGGGAGAGGTCTATGGCTTGCAAGAGCTGTGCTAGAATATTGACACTTTTGGAATGTCAATTTTCTAGCAAGTTAGCATTGCAAGTCAATAAAAATTGTTTATGGTACAGCGGCTAAACAAACCATTGTGAAAACGTGGAAATCCCCTCATCTACCTTTGCCTGAAGTGAAACACCGAATCACCAACGCTATGATTCATGCTAAAATCGATGCTGTCCTGACAGATAAAGTCGATAAATTTTAATAGACTCTGGCAGCCTTGGGTGAACAATTTTCTTCCCCCCAATTTTGATAACTCCCTATTGATGCCCTAAACCATACCTGGGGTTTCAATACCTCCACTCCTTACGTACTGCCCCCCCCCCCGGCGGTCCTTCCCCTTCCTCTTCCCCCCTCCCTCCATCCCTCTCCCCCTCTCTCCTTGTCCCCTCTTGTTACCCCCTTCTCCCTGTCCCACCCCCCTCCCTGCCCTACTTCCTCCCTTCTGCACACATATATTGTAGCACCTACAACGTTTCAGGTTGGCTCTGCCTTGTGATTTTACCTACAGCTTAATGGTTACTGTGCTCAACCTACTCCCTCATTCTGCCTGACTGTAACCCATGTTTCTCCTGTTTGGTTGGATACCCGTGAGGTCCCTCTCACCCCCCTGCCTCTTCTCACACGGTACTGTAAACTTGGGAACTGTTCCCTTTCAGTACAACAGTTGATTGGTTGCGCCTCCCCGCCTTGGCACAGCGTGCTCCCTCTCCTGGGTGCCTGTGGGTTGGCAGCGCCAGTCATCACTCTCTCATGAACACCCATCTTACTGCCCCTTGTCTACCAACCCTCACGATTTATCTGTAGTTACTGTTGTTTATTTTACTCTGTTACCAATCTTTGCACTTCTTCTCATTGTTCTGTATGTCAAACGTTGTTACTCATTTGCATTCTTGGTTTGCTCTTTTATTTCTCTTTTATAATTAATATAAAACTGAGAATAGAACAATGAAGTGAAACCCATAGAGCACAGTGAGGTTTCACCTTACATTAGTTCAAATTAGTCATTAAGATTAATTTTGATTACTTGGGAAAGTTTACTATACATTTCTCTGTTCCAATAAAATGTTGTATGAGAGTAAAGCAATTACCAACTTGTGTAATATCATACTTTAAGTGTATATTAAAAAAAAAAAAAAAAAAATGTTCCCGATCCCATGTTTTATCTCTCTAAAATGATGCAAGTACAGAAAATCGTTTGTTGATCTGACAGAAATCCAGTGAACTCATAACTTCTGCATTACTGTAAGCTCGAGCAGTATTATTAACCCTGCCTACTTAGCCGCAGACAGAACAAAGAACACCTCCCACCATGCTATGGAGATTAAGGGCTTGTTCACACTTGACAAAATGTTTAACGCTTAACAAATGCTCCTATAGCATTAGTTTGTGCATTAGATGTGCTTTAATGAGCTTCAGTATGGGCCTTAGACAGGCATTTTTTTAAGTATTAATGACGAGTTAAAAATGCACCCCAAATGCCCTATGTGCAGTTCTGAAGCGTTTGACGAGTGTAAAGGTGCGTTAAAACTGCTCCACAAAGGCCTATTCCATTACAGTTAATAAGCTAATCTTAACGCCCCAGAACTGCTCTACAACTGCCTGCCAGAACCAGGGCCATCTTTAGCACAGGCCAAAAGGGGAAACTGCCCTGGGCCCAGTCATTGTTATGGGGCCCAAAGCAGCTGCCCCTTGAGCCTGCGCTGCCTGCAAATGGTTAATAAGTGGATTTGGGAGGGCCCAAGAAAATATTTGTTCAGGACCCAATCAATATTAAATACGGCCCTGGCCAGAGAGTTTCCAAAGCATTACCATAGACTTGAATTGGAGGTGTTGCTAGGCTTTAAGCGCCTCCTGACTCAACATGAGGCTTCAAAGTGACACGACGACGCTAACGTTTCATGTTTTGTTAGTGTGAACAGCACTATGTGCTGTCTATTGTATCTTGTGCAAAGGCATTGGGGGGGGGGGGGGGGTTAACGCCTCTCAAACACCTGCTTTTAATGCCTAAGAAAGGGAGAGGCATTCTGTTATGTAGTAACGTGACCATAATGTTCCTTCAGTGATACAGTACAGTGTGTGAGCATTGTCACCCTAGGATAGAATGCGTGTTACTGGCAGGATCCCCAGGTAAAAGCAAAGAAAAAAAGCCTGGGTTGGATATGGATACACCGTATTATTATTATTATTTTCATTATTATTATTAATATTATTATTATGATTATTTATACTTTACAAATAAACTTTTATTGCAGGATGCATCTATGACTTTGCAAAAAAAAAAACATGCTGGACATTCTAAGAAAGCCCAGAACTACCTTTATACACTCTGGCATTCTGTCTTCTTGCAGTAATTAAGAGGCTGCTGTCTTTTCTAGCCGGGAGGTGGAGGGTTCCATCTTTGAGTCAATCAGGTCTATTTTTAGCATATTGTAAAAAGATTGCAGGTGCTATATGTAACATATGTATATGTAATATTGTTTATTCACCTGACTACATTAATATGTATCTTTTATTTTTACATTTTTGTAGTACTGAACATAGTACAAAAAATATAAAATCAATATAAAATATCTTTGTGTGCTCTTGTTTTTCATTATTAAAAAGGTGGGAAGAGTTGTTCAGTTCTCTTGCAAGAAAGGCTATCTACTGCATGGATCCACCAGCCGTACATGTCTTCCTGATCTCACCTGGAGCGGCATGCCCACTGGATGCAATCGTAGGTTTCATAATATTTGTAATTATGTTGTATGGTCACATATGCACTTCCTATTTACATACTTATAAGCCCATTATGTGTGTACATTCCCAAAACTCTGACCCTGGTTTACTAAGAGAAATTAAATGATAAGTTCACTTTTGGAAAATGTAACATGTTCCAGCTCCTGCCCCCCCAACCCCCCTCAATATGACAGCTGGTGGAGGATCTTCTCCTCGCAGGGCTCCACTCACACACCCACGTCATTCATGCACAGGGTTCTGTGAATTATTAAACTACAAGCACTGCTGACCACCGCGGTTGATGGCTTGTAGTTCTCAATGAACTGTGAGGATGCTGGTGAGCTCTCTCATAATTAATTGATTCTTGATGAAAATCAGTAACTGCCTGCCCATATGGGAGGAATGGCAGACAGTATACTGAGAGTCTGCAGGAGCCTGGCATTGCACCCTTGATCTGCTGGTCACGGAAGCAATGCTTTACAAGTTCTAGTGAAAAAAAAAATTACATTTTTACCTGCAAAAAGATGTGTATTTATTATTTTTCAGAAAAATGTGAATTTTCTCTTAAAATAACAAACATGTACTTATCTGCTCTGTGCAAAATGATAGCATAGAGCAGCCCTGATCTTCCCCTTCTTGGGTCCCCCACCAGTGCTCCTGGCTCCTCAATTTCTTGGTATGCTACCATTGGAAGCTGCTTCCTATAGTGGCACACCTGCAGACTCAATCCTGAGCTGCACTGCCTGCATCTATAGTTACTGACAGCAAGGCTTGGCCCCGCCCCCTCTCCTTCGTCACAGGATTTAATTGAAAGCAGTGTCAGCCAATAGCTCTCACTGCTCTAAGCAAAGCCTGTGTGAGTAGGGAAAAGAGGAGAGATAATTAAAAATGGGTGTACTTGTGCGCTGCTATGTTGTGCTATTGAGTGCTATAAGACTACAAAACTTACAAAGCAGATTTCTCACACCCATACACACTCTCTAAACATGTATCAATGTGCAAAATTATATTCAAAAGTGGTGCCATGCTCCCAAATGCTCAAGAGCTCATATTTAAGTCTGTTTAAATAGAAATCTTAAGAATCAGCATATCATATAAAACCAGAGGCGTAACTAGAACCTTCAGGGCCCTGATGCAAGAAACCATGAAGGGCCCCCCAGACCCCTGGCCGGGGCCCTTACCTTCAAGCCCAGGGCTCTTCCCACTAATCCTGGGGCTCTTTACACTCGTTGCATGGCCTTTTATTACGGTCCCGCAGCAGGATTCTTTCACAAGTTCTGCAGTGGGCCCCCTTCCTGCAATCTTGGGGCCTCCCCACAGTGGTGCAATGCCAGGGTCCGGTTGCAAGTGTGACCTTTGCGATCCTGGAAGTTTACCCACTGGTTTGCTACCGGGCCCCCTGGAGCATGGGGCCCGGTAGCGATTGCAACCCCTGCAACCCCTGTAGTTACGCCCCTGTATAAAACCATATATACTGTATCATTACCAAAACAAAACATTGCATCACTCCGTAAAGTGTCCTTTGATATGAATTTGCTTGCATATGCTCAGTCTTTCATAAAAAACAGGCTTGTTTTCGCATATCCAAATTACTGCTCCCTAATTAGTGTTCACCACTATGTGCTCCAATCATCCACATTAGTGATAATCCCCTCATCCAATGTGCCCTCACCTAGGGGATAAGACCATCCAATGGTCTATATGTTCTTTTGTCCCTCTCTGGGGATCTGTTTTATGCTGTTTCACTCCTTTGGTGGCAATCTTGGGTTTAGATTCCTCCTTCTCTTACACTTATCTCCATATGCCCAAATCATAAAGAGAGAAAGCTGGACATAGTGCTTTATCTGTTTAAAACAATTGGTTTATTAAACACTAAATATAAAAACACTCACGTCTTCCTGGTGCTTAGAGTGCACCAAACTGTAAAAAGCATTCAGCCCTCACAGTGCAGGTATAAGACAATCAGACAGTATTACAACGACACATGATGACAGATTGGCCCCTTCCCTATGCGTTACGCCACAGGGTCATGTGGCTTCCTCAGGGGGATATACCCGCCATCACACTGTGCCAACTTATATATAGTCTGATTGGATGCCATTTTCCTGATGCTCTGATTCCACAGCAGCATAAGGTGCCATTGTGCCTTAGTCCCTACACCTCTAGTGGCCAGTGTTAGCACCATTTTGCCATGGTATAATTTTGAGAAGAGGAGAGAGCCACTGGAAATGGGTACAAGATTGGGCTCAGGTAAGTATAATGGGGCTGAGAGTATAATACACATACTAAAACATTTTTTTCCTTAATGCAGGGAATGCATTAACCACTTGCCGAACGCTGCAAGTACATTTACTGCGGCGGTGAGCCCCTCCTGGGCAAAGTGACGTAGTACTACGTCACTGACCCAGGAGCCTGTGGGGGCCAACGCGCCGCCGGAGGCACGCTCCCGCCCCCGCTCGTTCACGGAGGTCCCAGAGTGACCTGCGGCTCCGATGTCCACTGGTTACTCGCGATCTCCCGCTGGAGAGGGAGAAAGCCAGGCGGCTGATGTAAACAAAGCCGCCTGTCATTCTCCCTGATGTAACAGCAGAGATCATACCATCCTGCTATGTAGGATTGTATGTCTCTGTGGTTACATCAAAAGCCACACCCCTCTACAGTTAGAAGAACGCCCCTAGAGACACACTTAACCCCTTGATCTCTAGTAAACTTAACCTCTTCCCTGCCAGTGTCATTTTTACAGTAACAGTGCATATGTATAGCACTGATTACTGTAGTAATGTCACTGGTACTCCTAAAAGTGTCAAAAATGTTAGTCAGGAGTCCGATCTGTCCGCTGCAATGTCGCAGTCCCGCTGCAATGTCGCAGATCACCGCCATTACTCGTTAAAAAAAAAAACAATAAAAATGACATAAATCTTTCCCTTAGTTAGTAAACGCAACAACTTTTGCGCAAACCAATCAAAATATGCCCATTGCGATTTTTTTTGCCAAAAATATGTAGCAGAAAGCAAATTGGCCTAAAATGTTAAAATATTTAGATTTTTACATTTTTTTTTGGGGGGGGGGGGGTTTCATATAAAAAATGTGAAAAATATTGTTATTTTTTCAAAATTGACGCTATTCTTTTGTTTATAGCGCAAAAAGTAAAAATCGCACAGGTGATCAAATACCACCAAAATAAAGCTCTGTTTGTGGGGGAAAAAAGGACATTTCATTTGGGTACAGGGTCGCATGACCGCGCAATTGTCCGTTAAATTCACGCAGTGCCAAATTGCAAAATAGGCTCTGGTCTTTGAGCAGCCAAATCCTCCGGGGCTTAAGTGGTTAAGGAAAACACTGTTCAGGTCCATTTGCAGCCTGTGCAGATTGGTCTCCGCCGTCATTTTGTTTTAGCCACCAGTTCACTGTCAGGAAGAAACCCTACAGTTTCTGCGGCTGTAGAGGCTCTCCCTGGCGACGGGGCATGAGGAGCTTCAGAGGGCTGGAAGAGGACAGAATGCATCTCAGAAGTGCAGGTGGCTCTGATGTAGAGCCTAATTGCCGGCGGGCGGGCGTGTGGAGCTCCTGTATCTTCCTTGGCAGTCACCCCCCCCATTTAAAATATCTTTTAAGTTCTGTTAAAGTTGGGGATGGTAGTGGTAGTGATGAAAGCAAGAGAGGGGGGCGCCTGTTCAAGAAAGGACTATCTTGAGGAGGGCGTGGCTTCCGGCGCTGAAGATGGCCGCTTAATCCTTCAGCTCCGCTCGGCCACCCGGGACATCCTCCGACTACAGCCTACACAGCGGGCGCCAAACGCCGCAACTTTTCCCTATCGACTCCGGGAACGATGAGGAACAAGAAGGGATCGTCTCAGTCGCGCAAGCTGGACGGATTTCTTATATCCAGCTCGGCTGGACTCCGGCAAGATGGCGCCGGCCGGCCCCCGCAGCAAGCACCCAGCCGAGGAGGGAGTCAGGGCGGCGGAGCACAGCCATACAGGCAAGTGGCCAACCCGGACAGTGGCAACTCATCCGGGGCATCCTCTCCCCCTTCTCCCTCCTCAAGGAGTCCGGCCAAGCAGCGTCCCCGCTGGGGCTCTCCCCCCCCCGATCCCGCTCAGCCATGCGGGATGGATCAATCTGCACCTTCCTCTGGGGAGCCTGGGGGATCGAGCACAATGTCTGCGGATCCTTTTGCCGCCTTCCCAGTGGGTGATCACCCGATTTCTGGCACTCTGCTTAAAGGAATGCTACATTCCCTCTGGTCATCTCTTCATACGGATTTAATGCAAGGCCTTAACCGAACAAGACATGATGTGCAGCAGCTGGAGGTGAGGATGGATGCTGCTGAGGCCTCCATGTCTAAATGCTCTTTGTCTCTCAATACCCTCATTTCAGCTCATAATGACCACACGGAGGATATAGATTGGATAAAAGACAAGCTTGCAGACCTGGAGGACAGGTCTCGGAGGAACAATTTAAAGTTAAGGGGGATCCCCGAATCTGTGCAGCCCCAACATCTGCGTAAAATGGCTACTGATCTCTTTTCTGCACTGGTTCCTACTCTAACCGCGGCAGAATTGGAGATAGATAGAATCCACAGGATTCCTAAGCCTCACTTCATTGCACAAGACCTGCCTCGGGATGTGCTCCTCCGTGTGCATTTTTTTCAGACAAAGGACAAAATCCTTCTGGCCTCTAGACAACTTCAGGCTCTCCCTGGGGATTTCCCGCAGGCCCAGATACTGCCAGACTTATCCAGGCACACGCTCCAGAAGCGAAGGAACCTCGCCACCATAACAAAAGCCCTGAGGAACCACCAAATCGTGCACAAATGGAAACATCCGGCTCAATTGTCTATTACCCATCTGGGCAACACTGTTACGATCGCTTCCCTAGAGGAAGGTATGGCCCTTTTGCATCGCTGGGGCATCACTCCGGATCCGCCAGCCGCTCAGTCGCGGTCTTCCAGATCTCCCTCGCCGCAGACCCTCCCAGAAGATTGGCAAGTGGCTTCCCGCAAGCGGTCCAGCTCTAAACACTTCTCACCCGGAGGTGAACGCAGCACGACGCCTGTTCAACGTTAGTCCCTGGCCTAGGTAATGTTGACCTACTGGCCCCTCTCTTTTGGTTGCAGGTTTTACCTGCCCCTAGACTCTTTTTTACTGTTTACCAGACCTACCCTGCCTCCCTGCCTTTCCTCCCTTCCTCCTCATTTTGCTCCAGTCGGACTTTTGGACCTTTTGTTACTGAACGAACTGCACCACCCTTGGCCCCCGACCAGACCATCCGCTCCGTCTCTCCGATGATTCCATGACCATCAAATTTTTGTCGTTAAATGTGAACGGTTTGAACCATCCAGTTAAGCGGTTCTCCCTGTGGACCGAGTTATGCAATAGTGGTGCTGATGTGGTATGCATCCAAGAGACCCACTTCAAGCTTCACCATCAGCCCAAGTTCTCCCACAGGAATTTTCCTACTTTGTTTTTCGCCAACGCCTCGGAGAAGAAGCGTGGAGTACTGATAGCTCTGAGAGACTCGATTGCCTTCTCGATGCATAAGCTGATTCAAGATCCTGACGGCAGATACCTTATCCTGCAGGGTGACTTTAACGCAATGCCATTAACCCTGGTGGCTGTCTATGCTCCCAACACTCATCAAAAATGCTTCCTCTCTAGGTTGCTGAAAAAGGTTTCCGGTGACATTTACGGTAATCTGGTGATCTGTGGTGATATGAACTCAGTGGTCGACCCGGGGCTTGACACCTCGGTGCCCGCCCGGGGCCGACAACTCTCCTTGGGCTCTCTTTTAGCCTCGGAACAACTATTTGATGTTTGGCGCTGCCAACATGGTTCGGAAAGGGACTACTCGTTTTATTCCTCAAGACACAACTCCTATTCACGTATTGATATGTTCTGGGCTGACCTCCCTATCCTGGGTAGAGTCTCCTCCTCGGCTATCAAAAACATCACGTGGTCTGACCACGCGGCTGTTGAGATGGTCCTGGAGGAGTCTGGACCCAGGGAACGGACGTCGGTATGGCGTTGCGATGTCAAGGTACTCCAGGATCCAGTTGCTGGTAAGCTGATTAGAGACCAGCTTTCTGAATATTTTAATCTCAATGCTCCCTCCGTGTCGGACTCCTGGGTGCTCTGGGGAGCGCACAAGGCGGTCATTCGCGGTGTGTGCATTCAACAATCTGCCAGAATGCGTAGGGCTTATAGTCGCAAACTCACGGCTCTCCTAACCGAGATACGCGATCTTGAGACTACACACAAATCCACTCCCACACAAGCCATTGCCTCGCAGCTCTCCAGAGTGAGAGACTCTCTGAAGTCCCACCTCATGGAACGCTACGACCGCCAATTGAGAGTGCTCAAACTCAAATATTACGCGCAGGCGAATAGGGCAGGCAAGTTTCTGGCAGCAAGGATCAAACAACGCAGGGTATCCACACGCATCTCCCACCTTTCCCAGCGCACTACTGGATCCAGACTAACCCATCCCCGGGATATAGCGAATGAATTCGCGAACTTCTATGGGTCCCTATACAATCTGGCCCTAGACCCAAACACTACCCAACCGACAACAACCCTCATTCGTCAGTTCCTAGACAAACTACAATTACCGTCCCTGACTGTGGATCAGCTGCAGTCCTTATCATCCCCATTCACCCTGACTGAAGTATCCAAAGCCATAAAACTGCTCCCCACTGGGAAATCACCGGGTCCAGATGGCCTTGGTAATGAATATTACAAAATTCACGTCGATACCTTGGGCCCCCATCTAGTTGAGGTATTCAATCTGGCGATCCACAGGGCTGAATTCCCAAGAGAGATGTTGAGTGCCTACATCACCACCATCCCCAAACCCGGCAAAGATGCCAGTCTCCCAGCAAACTATCGTCCCATTTCTTTATTGAACAGCGACCTCAAGATTTATGCCAAAATCTTGGCGTCCAGACTTCAGCCCCTCCTCCCCCAGCTGGTGAGGAATGACCAAATGGGCTTTATGCCGGGCAGGCAGACGTCTGATGCCACCCGGCGAATCATAAATTTAGTCCACCTTGCGGAGTCGTCTAAAACGCCTTCTCTGCTCCTCACCTTGGATGCAGAGAAGGCGTTTGATAGGGTGAACTGGTTGTTCATGCGACTCACACTGGAAAAGTTTGGCTTCTCGGGTGGTATACTCTCTGCGATTCTTGCCCTTTACTCATGTCCCTCAGCTCAGGTCCTCACTGCTGGCACAACCTCGATTCCGTTTAATATAACTAATGGCACCCGCCAGGGCTGTCCCCTCTCACCTACGATCTTCAATTTGATGATCGAACCCCTGGCGGAGGCCATTAGATCGGATACTGATGTGATGGGATTTCAGCTGGGTTCCGTCTCCCATACGGTTAATTTGTTCGCGGACGACGTCGTGCTCGCTCTCACCAATCCAAACCAGTCTCTCCCGGCCGTTCATAGAATTCTCTCAGAATTTAGCTCAATATCCTACCACAAGGTGAACACGTCCAAGTCTTTAGTACTGAACATGGGTGTCAGCAAGCGAGATGCTGACCGCCTTCAGAGGGACTTTCCCTACCCCTGGACCGAAGTCTCCATCCCTTATTTAGGAATTCATATCACCCCCTCCACCAAACGCCTACTTCCTGCTAATATTGACGCCTTATTGAAAAAAACTTCTAAAGAAATGTCGGTAATATCCAAAACAGAACTCTCCTGGGGTGGCCGGATGGCCGCCTACAAAATGTCAATCCTGCCCCAAATATTATATATATTTAGAGCGCTCCCCCTCACCTTTCCCAAAAAACATCTGGATGCACTCTCTAGGGCTATGCGTGGCTTCGTATGGGGTGGTAAGAGAGCCCGTGTGGCTACCTCTACCTTAACCCTTCCCAAATCCCTGGGCGGCGCTAAACTCCCTGACTTGGCCCTTTATCTATGGTCCACTAGATTGGTTCAGATCCAAACTTGGTTCTCTAACTCCCACGCCCTTCCATGGGTCCACCTCGAAAGCCATCTCACTCCCACTAGGGACCTCCGTCTGTTTCTCCTCGGCGACTTATGGATCCCTTGGTCCTTAGCTCAGCTGCCACCCACGTCGCAGTCTTCGCTTTTGGCGTGGCGCAAACTTGCTCTCTCCGGCGAGAGGCAGGCGGATAGTCACTCACAGGCTTCTTTGTCGCTCCCTATCTCCATCCTGGCTGCCCACCTTCCCTCCCTGCAACTGACCCAACTAGTCAATCTAGGTATGACCTCTCTCTCTCACTTTTATCTACATGGCGCACTACGCTCTCCAGCCTCATTGGTAAGGGATTTCAATGTCCCTCCCACGCTAATCTTCACAATTCATCGTATATACAGCTTCCTAGTCAAACACCCTCCAACGACGGCCCGTGTCCCCGCCAAATCCTGGGAGTACTATCATGTGGAACCTAGTCCGCCCAAAGGTATCTCCCTCTTTTATGAGAACCTACTCCGTTCTGCAGACAACCCTAAGTCTATGTCTATGTTAAGGTGGGAGGAAGATTTAGCGACCACTTTTACTACAACTCAATGGTCCAGAGCTTTGTTGTCCACATATCGGTACTCGCATTGTACTTCACATTGGGAATTAATGCTCAAGATCGTAAATCGGTGGTATTATACCCCATTTAGGCTCTCGAAGTTGTTCCCCTCCACTTCAGCGCACTGTTGGCGGGAGTGTGGGGGAACGGGTACACTGGTACATATCCTCTGGGAGTGTCCTTCACTCACTAGTTATTGGAAGAAAGTATTTTGTTGTATTGCGGACTGCACGGGTATCCTTAGTCCCCCCAGAAAGGAGCTTGCGCTGTTGAACCTGGGCATCGACGGCTACCCACTGCTCTTCCGACAAATGGTGGTGCATATCCTGTTAGCGGCAAGAACGCTCATTCTACGTAGGTGGAAATCGCTGGAGATTCCAGGCTTTTCTGACCTGGTCTTACTAGTGAACGCTAATTACCGCTTGGAAAAAGCCCTGGCAACCAATGATATCTCACTGCAAAAATTTACCGAATCATGGCGTTATTGGAAATATCACCAAACGTGACCTTGACGCTTGGTAGTCTGGTGGGATTCGGCCTCTTCCCTGGCAAGTATGTTCCCACTGGGATGTCGGGGGAGGGGCGATTGAATCCCTCCGGGCCGGCCCGGCCTCATTGTCCTTTTTTCTCACATCCCTGTTTTAGGCCCTTCACAAGTCAGCTGGGTCTTGGAGTACATCCTAGTTTGTTTTGGGATATGATCTAGGGCTGAATGACGTGCATTATTTTCATGACTTGTTTTCTTTTTCTCTATTTTATTTATTTTTTTTTTTTTTTTTGGGTTCATACGAGACAGTATCCATGTCTGTTTGATTTCCGCTGTTCACCTGTTGACCATTAACTGGTTGTGGCATATGACCTTCCTCGTTGCATATTTGTTTCATGCCTGTTATTAGACTTTACTGATATTTTGTTAGGTCCAATCTGGAACAATGCTCCCCCCCCTCCCCCCCCCCTTTTTTCCTTCTTTCTTCCCTTCCCTCCTGCTTCCCCCCTCCCCCCCCACATCGTTGCCTTATAGAGTTATGTTCTACGTGTCCTGTTAACTATGCTCATGCATCTTGAATGTTTGTATACCTTTTCTTCATGTGAAAAATCAATAAAAATTATTGTTTTAAAGAAAGGACTATCTTTGGTAACTTACATCGAGTCTTGTTCCAGGGAGACCCAAAGATTTTGGGCGGTATACATGTGTTCTGAAAGGTTCAAATGCCCCCTCTTCATCAGGGATTAAAAAACAAAGGGAATAGAATAGAAATTAACTGGACTTTTAATAGTGTTTCTTCTAGAGTGATTACAAGTACAGGCCTTGCCAGCAGTTGGTTAGGCAACTACAGTTCACATTGTGTTTAATCACGGCCTGGTGAAGGAGGCACCTAAACATGCTGGCTACTTTTTGGATTGCCCCATTGATTTTTATTGCAATAAAGTTGTATCTGGACTGCTTAGCAGCGGTGTGGCACTTCAATTTCTATTATCTGTAACAGTTTGGAGAAAATCCTCATGTGTTTTAGCATAACAGAGTCCCTATACACAAACCCAGATCTATAAAAGCATGGTTTGATGTGTTTAGGATGGAGGAACTAGACCCCAACCCTACTAAATTCCTTTTGGATTTTGGAACACCAACTGCAATTCAGACCTTCTCATCTAATATTAGTAACAATCTAACAAATTCTCTTTTGGGTAGATGGGTACATATTCCCAGACACACACTCCAAAATCTTGCAGTTACCTTCCCAGAAGAGTGGAGGCTGCCAATTCAGTAAAGAAGAACTCCATATTAACCACTTAAGCCCCGGAGGATTTGGCTGCTCAAAGACCAGGGCCTATTATGCGATTCGGCACTGCGTGACTTTAACGGACAATTGCGTGGTCGTGCAACACTGTACCCAAATTAAATTGATGTCCTTTTTTTCCCCACAAAAAGAGCTTTCTTTTGGTGGTATTTGATCACCTTTGCGATTTTTACTTTTTGCGCTATAAACAAAAAACGAGCGACAATTTTAAAATAAATAACAATATATTTTTTTATATGAAATTCCCCCCAAAAATTAAAAAATCTAAATTTTTTAACATTTTAGGCCAATTTCTTTTTTGCTACATATTTTTGATAAAAAAAATTGCAATAAGCGTTTTTGGATTGGTTTGCGCAAAAGTTATTGCGTTTACTAACTACGGGAAATATTTATGTAATTTTTATTGTGGTTTTTTTTTAACTAGTAATGGCGGTGATCTGCGATTTTTTTTTGCTGGGCTGCGACATTGCGGCGGACAGATACAGTAATCAGTGCTATATACAGGTCCCTCTCAAAAAATTAGCATATTGTGATAAAGTTCATTATTTTCTGTAATGTACTGATAAACATTAGACTTTCATATATTTTAGATTCATTACACACAACTGAAGTAGTGCAAGCCTTTTATTGTTTTAATATTGATGATTTTGGCATACAGCTCATGAAAGACCAAAATTCCGATCTCAAAAAATTAGCATTTTTCATCTGACCAATAATAAAAAAGTGTTTTTAATACAAAAAAAGTCAACCTTCAAATAATTATGTTCAGTTATGCACTCAATACTTGGTCGGGAATCCTTTTGCAGAAATGACTGCTTCAATGCGGCGTGGCATGGAGGCAATCAGCCTGTGGCCCTGCTGAGGTGTTATGGAGGCCCAGGATGCTTCGATAGCGACCTTGAGCTCATCCAGAGTGTTGGGTTTTGCGTCTCTCAACTTTCTCTTCACAACATCCCACAGATTCTCTATGGGGTTCAGGTCAGGAGAGTTGGCAGGCCAATTGAGCACAGTAATACCATGGTCAGTAAACCATTTACCAGTGGTTTTGGCACTGTGAGCAGGTGCCAGGTCGTGCTGAAAAATGAAATCTTCATCTCCATAAAGCTTTTCAGCAGATGGAAGCATGAAGTGCTCCAAAATCTCCTGATAGCTAGCTGCATTGACCCTGCCCTTGATAAAACACAGTGGACCAACACCAGCAGCTGACATGGCACCCCAGACCATCACTGACTGTGGGTACTTGACACTGGACTTCAGGCATTTCCCTCTCCCCAGTCTTCCTCCAGACTCTGGCACCTTGATTTCCGAATGACATGCAAAATTTGCTTTCATCCGAAAAAAGTACTTTGGACCACTGAGCAACAGTCCAGTGCTGCTTCTCTGTAGCCCAGGTCAGGCGCTTCTGCCGCTGTTTCTGGTTCAAAAATGGTTTGACCTGGGGAATGCGGCACCTGTAGCCCATTTCCTGCACACGCCTGTACACGGTGGCTCTAGATGTTTCTACTCCAGACTCAGTCCACTGCTTCCGCAGGTCCCCCAAGGTCTGGAATCGGTCCTTCTCCACAATCTTCCTCAGGGTCCGGTCACCTCTTCTCGTTGTGCAACCTTTTTTTGCCACACTTTTTCCTTCCCACAGACTTCCCACTGAGGTGCCTTGATACAACACTCTGGGAACAGCCTATTCGTTCAGAAATTTCTTTCTGTGTCTTACCCTCTTGCTTGAGGGTGTCAATAATGGCCTTCTGGACAGCAGTCAGGTCGGCAGTCTTACCCATGATTGCGGTTTTGAGTAATGAACCAGGCTGGGAGTTTTTAAAAGCCTCAGGAATCTTTGCAGGTGTTTAGAGTTAATTCGTTGATTCAGATGATTAGGTTAATAGCTCGTTTAGAGAACCTTTTTATGATATGCTAATTTTTTGAGATAGGAATTTTGGTTTTTCATGAGCTGTATGCCAAAATCATCAATATTAAAACAATAAAAGGCTTGCACTACTTCAGTTGTGTGTAATGAATCTAAAATATATGAAAGTTTAATGTTTATCAGTACATTACAGAAAATAAGGAACTTTATCACAATATGCTCATTTTTTGAGAGGGACCTGTATATGCACTGTTATTGTAAAAATGACACTGGCAGGGAAGGGGTTAACTTAATTGGTGATCAGTGGGTTAAATGTGTCCCTAGGGGTTTGATTCTAACTGTGGGGGGGCGTGGCTTGTGATGTAACCACAGAGACATACGATCCTACATAGCAGGATCGTATAGTCTCTGCAGTTACATCAGGGAGAATGACTGATGTGTTTACATCAGCTGTTTGCCTTTCTCCCTCTCCAGCGGGAGATTGCGAGTGGCCGGCGGACTTCAGAGCCGCTGGTCACTCGTGCGGGGATGTCAGGGAACGCGCGGGAGTGAGCCTCAGGCGGCGCGTGCTCGCCCCCTAGAGGCTCGTGGGCGAGTGACATACCGGTACGTCACTTTGCCCAGGAGGAGCTGACCGCCGCCGTATATTGTCGTGCGACGGTCGGCAAGTGGTTAAAGTACAAAGAAGGGCTAATATATTACAGTTCTAACATATCTCAAACCAAGTTACATGTGATGCACAATCTTGATAAAATAAACAAAAAACTTTCTTTATCTTCACCGAGACAAATCTTCTTTCATTTATGTCTTACATGATCCCCCTCCCAGATACTGCAGCTGTCATTCACAGGCTGTGCACTGCCAGTCCCTCCCCATCTCACCTTTATTCTCTTGGTGTCAGGAAAACTTGTCAGAAGTGATTCATGCTGATAGCAGAGGAACAAAACAGCAGACAGAAACGCCACTTAATGCCCTTAACTGAGACAAGTACACACTATAGAGGGATGTGCTCTGTTTATATTACATGTCTGAGGTTTACAGCCACTTTAAATGTATGTTTATGCAAACTGTATTTCTGAAAACTTACACAGGGTGGAAATACACTTCTAATAAAAAAAAGGCACCTACACATAATAATATAATGTATCATCTCGTAGTTGTATTACATGTTGTATGTCAATAATATAATTATTTTCCAGCCGGTACAGCCCTATTGGTGCGTCATATATAAATGATAGTAATGAGTTTTCATGCTCTATCGGTTGCTATTTTTTTGTCTTACAGCCCACAGCTGCAAGCAGCCAGAGTCTCCATTACATTCAAATGTTGTTGGAATAGATCTTCCGTCACTGGGTTATACATTAATTTACACTTGCCAGCCAGGATATCTTCTCTCAGGAGGCACCGAGCACAGAATATGCCAGCCAGATAACACATGGAGCGGAAAAGTTCCCGTTTGCACAGGTAATGTAATATTACTTGTCTCCGGAAATTTGAATTATTCTTGCTTGGCAGGAAAAAAAAAGAACTACAAGGAAAATGTTCTTTTTTTAAATATTTCTACATTTTTCCTTTGAAGAGGAATAACGAAGACTGCTCTTTGTAATCATAGATGTAAAGTTGTTTTATTATGATTGATATTTGGATTTTTTTTTAGATTTTAAAATAAACATAATTATTATAAACAAATGTAAAATCAAATTATGAAAGTGTCACCTCCTTATGTAACGATGCAGCTCAGTACATAAGAAATTTAAGGCGCCTTTTTTCCGTGATCATATTTAAGTTGCAATTGTTATTATAATGGACGGTAAAAGACTCCAGGAAATATTTAGGAACAGGTAGAAGGAGGTCAAAGGAATGTGTTAATTGCTCTAACCTCCAGGTTCTTCCTTACAAGATAGGGATGTTTTAAAATCTGTAGTCTGGATGGCAACAGTAGCTTTAGCTCAGTGCTTTTGGACTGTGTGGCCTCTGCTTCCTGTCCTTGTTTTTTTTTTTTTAAGGGTCCTTTCACATGGCCGCTCAGTGTGTCCGCAAATCATTCCATCCGTTGGCGGATGATTTGCGGACATAATGTAAGTGAATGGCATTGCGGATGTCAGCGGAATACCATCCGCTGACATCCGATTTTCCTCCTTTCAGTTCTGTTCCGTTTTTTCGAATGGAACAGAACCCCATTTTTTCATCCGTTCCAAAAACGGAAAGGAAGGAAAATCGGATGTCAGCGGTGTCATCCACTGACATCCGCAGTGCCATATACTTACATTATGTCCGCATATCATCCGCAAACGGATGGGATGATATGCGGGCACACGGAGCGGATGACACAAATGTCATCCGCTCTGTGAAAAAAAAAAAAAAAGTCCCGCAACGAACATAAGCAGCGGAGCGGCCGTGTGAAAGGACCCTAATTTGTCACTGCAGTATACATCTTTGGGACCTCTCAATATTCTTGCCATATGTATTTACCAGAGATCTCCTTCCAAATGTATCTAAACCCTGAGAGAGGGGGGGAGGTTTCTTTTGAACACATATACTCTAGTAGGTTCTGCCACCGTCCCTATATGTATAATGTATGAGGGGTTGCTGGTGCCTCAGACCAGATAGAGTGGGACTTTATGGGCAAGTAAAGGTGTATAAGATAAGGTAATGAGCATTGACACTCAAAATAAAGTAGAAAAATATTAAAATACAATAGTATTTAATCTGAAAATACCGATAATATATGCAACAAGCATTTGGGTGACAGTAGTGCTTGGGATAGAGGCCCAAGTGTGAGGAAGAAAAAGATGATTCCGTGGAATCAGTGACAGTAGTGTTATTGGGTGACTAAACCAGTGGATTTTTTCGTTGTCCCTTGAATGTTGATTGGGACATGGTCCTAGAAAAAATCCTAAATAGCTGACGCGTTTCGGCTCTCATGTAAGCCTTTCTCAAAGCGTTCAATCACTCAGTCAGTAGTCTATAAAGGTAATACAAGGTATAATATGTAAGGATTTTTAGAACAATTCTTAAGATGAATCTTAGTATACTAAGATTCATCTTAAGAATTGTTCTAAAAATCCTTACATATTATACCTTGTATTACCTTTATAGACTACTGACTGAGTGATTGAACGCTTTGAGAAAGGCTTACATGAGAGCCGAAACGCGTCAGCTATTTAGGATTTTTTCTAGGACCATGTCCCAATCAACATTCAAGGGACAACGAAAAAATCCACTGGTTTAGTCACCCAATAACACTACTGTCACTGATTCCACGGAATCATCTTTTTCTTCCTCACACTTGGGCCTCTATCCCAAGCACTACTGTCACCCAAATGCTTGTTGCATATATTATCGGTATTTTCAGATTAAATACTATTGTATTTTAATATTTTTCTACTTTATTTTGAGTGTCAATGCTCATTACCTTATCTTATACACCTTTACTTGCCCATAAAGTCCCACTCTATCTGGTCTGAGGCACCAGCAACCCCTCATGTATCTAAACCCTAATAGAAAGAGATACTACTGTATATTGTAGCTTACCAGTCCTTTGGTGAGGGGACTGCATTTGTTTCAAATTATAATACCCATAAATCATACTAAAAAGTGCAATGTCCTTGTCACTTCCTGTGAGCTGAAAAAGAAGCAAAAACATCTTACTCTTTCTAGTTTTAACTATTAATCCCATCTACTACCCATATACTACCATGTATCGGTGATGAACAAAGACAAACATGTTTGAAGGACAGGAAAAAATATTTTTCTCTGGATTATCAAATGAAAATATAGGGAAACCATCCAGAAAATTAACGAATGCAGCCCCATCCCCCAAAAACTAGTAAGCTACAATATAATAAATTTTTTGTCTAAAGTTTAGAAATGCTTTCTTACAGTTTAAAAACTGTTAACCCCCCCCCACCCCCAACACCTGCACTACCACCAAAGGTCTCCCAAAATAGTACAGAGACTACCATGCCAGGCACACAAGCTCAGTCCCCCCCCCCCACACCTACAATTCAGACTCATTACTGAAAAACTTCAACAGGAGAAGGATTTAGGGTCACTGGATACTTCAAACCAATCAGTAGCAACACCAGGAGGACAAAATTATCTCTAATCGTCCAATAGCACTAATTAATATTTAGGATCCTACATCAGCAGTCCATGTAGCAACCTTTGGTACTTAATTCCTTTCTGGCACTTGCACAACTAATTGTCCCCCAGCCAAGGTCTTTACTCACAGTTTTCCCAGAGCTGTCTGCCCCCCAGAGGTAGATCCTTAATGAGATCATACTCCAGGCCATGATTTAAAGATAGTGCCTTCCAGGAAGAATAATATTTTGGCATTCTTCAAGCCTTCAGCTCATCAGCTGCTGGGCCCAAGACTGCAGTCTCTTGTCTCAGTGTTTCTTCTCCTAGAAGCAGCAGACCCAAGAGGACTGGAACCCTCCCTGACGAGTATAACACACTCTGGCCAGGCTTCCTAAACATTTATCACCTCCCCAACCACATTCTGGATGCCTCCTTCCAGGGATTGGTAGGGGCATGATAAATATTCAACTGATCATTTGAATCTCCCTGCCCTATGTTCTGAAAACTTGTTTCCGAGGCAGGTGGGAGGAATCAAGCCCTCAGACCAAAACAATCAATAACAACAACACTGATCCACGCTACAGTGGAGCCAAAAGCTACATTAATCTAGCAGCCTAACTAGAGGAGGGCGTTAGATGTGTATTGGAAGGGCATACACCATTTAAAACTGGCTGATTACCGGTATGAACTATTGACAGCATATGGAATTGCATGGGGGGGAGGGGGGGTTGGGAAAAAAAAAACCTGCAGGTGACCTGCAGGCATCCAGAAAAATATTCAATTTTATACCCACTTGGGTGCACCCATTTTGAATAATCATTTGATCTGTCCCAACACAGAGCAGTGCTAAAATGGTCCCGGACCCCAACATCATCTTAAACTACCCCTTCTCAAATAAAAATAATAATATTAATAATAACGTTAAAACTTAAAATGTTAATAGTATGTTTAACCATGAATCAATTTTTTTTTGCAGCTGGTTCTAAACCATTTGAAAATAAAACCAAACCAGTTATGGGAACTTCAAGTCCAAAGTTAAGTGGTAAGCAACATACTTGTATTGCTTATTAATCCCTTTGTCGCTACTGCTCCCTTGAAGTGTTTATGGTTGCACAGTTTAGGATTAATTTATCTGCTGGCTTCCTATATCGTTGTTTGGGTAGATGCAAAAATGGTGGTACTATACACATAGGTCAAACCCGTGAGGGTCTGCATCATTCCTAGAACCCCTTGTTCCATTTTTTTCCCATTGTGGGCTAGCTTACCTATTAGTTGTCTGCAGACAATGAATGTCGATAGTATTTGTGAGAAAACTGATGACTGAAATCAACTGGACAGAGTTAAGCAATACAATGAATTTGAAAACATTTGTAACATCAATAATGTTTACTGTTACATCATTCATGTACATCACTTAATGACTTGAAATTTAGAGGTGGTTGCTAAGAAGTATTTTGGTTAAAGTGGTTGTAATACCTAGCATATACTGAGTGAAGTGACTGGTGATAGACTGGTGATAGACAAAGAAACAAATCTTCCTACAAAAGTTGTACCTGTTTATCTGAAGTATTTTTTTCTCTACAACCGTTCAAAGTCCAGAATTAATAAAGCTTTTCGGAGCTTTTAGTGAACAGGGGGCAGAGAGCTGATGTTACAAATTGCAGAGCTCAGCATAGAAGAACAGAGCTAGGGCTGTTATTCATAGACTGTGTGCTGGAGGTCCCTCCCCTGTCATCTTTTTATCTTGGTATCAGGAAAACTTATCAGAAGTGACTCATGCCTATAACAGAGAAACAAATCAAGTACACACAATAGAGAGATATGCTTTGGTCATATTTAATGTCTGAGGTTTACAACCACTGGGGTGAAACATAAATGTACTCACACTTTAAGGGCTCATTTACACCCTACATGCATTAAAACTGATTTCACTGGCAGAGAAATGAGTTTACATCAGTTTTCATGCATGTTTGAGCCAGTTTGTATGCACATTGACATTAGTTTTCATGCATGTTGACATCAGTTTTCATGCATGTCTTTTTTTATGCACAGACTGACATCACATCCTGTGTTCTCACATCCTGTGTCATTACTCCCTCATCACCGCACCCTTCATTAGTGATACCCACATTAGGTTCCCCTCATCAGCTCTTCCTTCATCATAGACTCCCTCATTAGTGACCCCCTCACATCAAAAACTCCTCATCAGAGCCCCCACATCAATTTCCCCCTCATCAAATAATCCTCCTTGGAGACCCCCCTCAACTGTCTCCTGCCATCAGTCTCCCTCTCATCGGTTTCCTGCTATCAGTGACCTCATCATCTGTCTCCTGCCATTAGTGCCTTCCACCATCAGTACCCCCTCATCTGTCCCTCACCATTAGTGACCTCTCATCTGTCCCTCACCATTTTCAGCCCCTTATCTGTCCCCCATCATCAGTGTTCCCCACCATTAGTGCCCCTTTATCTGTCCCCCATTATCAGTGACCTCTCATCTTTCCCATACCATTAAAGTCCTTTTATCTGTTACCCACCAGTGCCCTCTCATTTATCATCACCATCAATGTCAGCAACATCTCCCACTTCCACCATCACAGACCCGATCGACAGCCACAGTTTGATCCCAGCTGGCATCTGATAGGAGGGAAGGTAGGCGGGCAGTACAGACACAGAGCCCCAATCTGCTTTCCTTCTCACGTCCTGTCACACAGGGTGAATGCAGAGCGCTGCTGTTCATTTTACTTGCATTCCAGTGCAGAGCTGTGAGGAAAACTGCAGACATGCTGCATAATCCCGCACAGCTCCGTATAGGACATCGCACCTGCATTTTGGTGTGAACTAAACACATAGGAAACCATTGTTTCCTGTGTGTCTTGCAGAGACCTGTGGATTTCTTGTGCAGAAAAATGCAGGTCTCTGCAGATGGCGCGATTGAGCTCTAAAGGTGCAACACTTTAGGGCCTGTGTAGACTTGCTTTGGGCTTGTGTCAATGTGATCAATTTGACATTAGAGATGCTTCTGAGGTAATTAAGAATTTATTGACAGGAGCATTTGATCAGCAGTCAACCTCCTTCTAACCTACATTTTACCTGCTTCAAGTTTTGCATTCCTCTAGACTGGTATGGGAATGCAAAACTCACTTTAACCAAACAAAAGCATGCCACCGAGGGCCCAAAAGCTGCTTTTTTGGCCAAATGGTTCTTGCCACTAAGTTGCTTCAAACAGTGGTAATCAGGACCAAACATAGCAACATCTTCAGAGCTGCTTTTCTGACATGATACATAGAGATAATCAGTGGCATAATACAGAGGCCCCTGCTGAGATGTAAAAGGGACAGCTTTAGAAATTTTCCTGATTCTTTTTAAAATTAGTAAACCCTTTAATATGAGATTTGAAATTTCATTAACCATATCCCTTTCTGGCAGCTTAAAAAGGTAATTCCATTCCCTCTCTCTAACGATTCACTAAATCATGTGCAAAGCTGTAAGTCTAACACACCGTGAAATGTGAAAAAGATTTTCCACAAGAGATCAGGTTAATTACTCACAAAAAGGCCTAATTGATTAGCTCATCACTCAACTTCACCATTGTTTAAAAGACTGAAACAAAATTAACTTTCTGTTTTATGACACATATATCTTGCGTGTGTATATATTTTTTTATGTGTATATGTTAGTAAGTGGCTGGCCATTTTATAGATATACGAGTATGTTTTATTTATAAAGATAGTTGCAATCCTTGTGGTACAGAAATAAATTTACATTGCTGTGGTGTCATTGTGAAGCATTTGCCACTTCTGTTGTTTCTGATCTGGAAGTTAGTCTAGATAGGTATTGAGCCACAAAGGTATCTGAATGTCCAACCTCCCTAATGCTAACTATACATATGACCATTGGGTTATAAAGAGAGGACTAGTTTATATGTAGCGCTACCCCCGTGGGATCTGCTGGAAATTGCCCAGGTTCTTTTTTCCCACTGGTTGCCTCACAGCCAGACACACGTTCACAGTCACTCTTTGGCTGAATGACAAGTCCAGGGGTGTACTTTTTGGTGTTTTTATTTATGGGGTAACTTGGATAGGGATGGGGGAATTGGGTGGGGTACTCCAAAAACAACTGTGTGCAAGATAAGGACTATGAACTTCCTTCTGTAGAGCTGAAGTAAAAGTCCTTGCAAAAGAATACTGTGGACTTGGCTTTGTAATAGAATCAGTTAAAAGTGCAAAAGATTCTTTCTTTCTTTCTTTCTTTCTTTCTTTCTTTCTTTCTTTCTTTCTTTCTTTCTTTCTTTCTTTCTTTCTTTCTTTCTTTCTTTCTTTCTTTCTTTCTTTCTTTCTTTCTTTCTTTCTTTCTTTCTTTCTTTTCCCTTCACTAAGAACTAGATAGACTAAGCTCTTTAGGAAACCAACTGATGTCCTCCTTACACACACACACCTGACTCTCTAGCACCAGAGGGGTGGCAGCAGCCCAAAATTCTTTAAAATCTCTCCCACTGTCTGTACGCACGAATGTCCTTGGAATGTTGGTTGCCTCCTTCCAACATCCATGCAACACCTTTTTCCTGTGGTACCAGACTAGATCATTAGACAACATCCCCTCAGTCAGCTCTGTGTAGCTTCAGCATGAGACCCCTCAGCTAGCCTGGCTGAGGCCTTACAAACTGCAAGGCAACTAGGCTGGACTTTTCCTCTCCAGGACAAAACCAGACTGTTCTGTGTCTGTTCTGGGTATTTATACAGACTCCCAGTAGCCTTCAGGGCTACCCTTGCTGGGATTGGCCAGGGAGGTATAAATATTCATGCTGCCATTTGCATTGCACCACACCTATGTTCCAGAGAGATCAATAGTTCTCTGGAAAGCAGAGGAAGCAATCAAACCTGCAGCAGCTAATCCTATCACCTATCTAGGAGGGTGCTACATGTATGCATATGGGCGTATTTGAATTTCTCATTCTAGTCTAGCAAGAAAGAATCTGTGTCATGTTGTCATTTCAGATAGGTTTTTGGAGCCGTCATCATTAAAAGGTTCAATATAATCCTAATACAGTCCACTGTTTCTGCTTTGCATGTCAAACTTCCTCCAGTGGCAGTACACAATCTGTGTGCCCCAAGCACATGTAACATGTAACATAAAAAAGTTATTGCAATCAGTACATTTCAGGCATATATAGATACCATGCCTGTTCTAAAAGCAGGCTACAACAATAAAGCTGTAAAAGCAGAATGTAGCGGTAAGTTAACAATGTATTTATACCTTGTCTGGATAAGGTGCAACATGTCTATACCAGAGTGAGGTAGCACAGAGCCAAGCGGACACTTTGCTGAGCACTCTTGTGTATTACACCACTCAGCTCATTAGTCTTTCTCCCCTTGGTGTCAGTGAATGCTACAACGGATTCTAGGAGCCTCATTTTTAAGTTTTCTTGCTGAAAGCCTTAGGTTTGCTTGATGTGCTAAAAAAAAAATAAAAAAATAAGTGTATTCCAATAAATGCATCACACTCCATGCATGAACTAAGGCAACCCAGGGCAAATCACATACTGGCAGAATTGCCTTGCTTTTCCACTATCTGTCCTAACCAGTAATTAGCAGATGAGAACTTTTCACAGTGGTTTTAGCTTTTATGATTAAGGGCTTGGAGAAATGCTTTTGTGGATGTACATTTTAATTGTGTTTTAAATATTTATAAAGGCTGTATAATTCTGGACATTGAGGAGCATTGATCTGCATGTTAAAGTGCATCATAACCAATTAGAAAGAGCTTTATATTAGCCTGTTCATGGTTAAATGTAGATCCAGTAGGAATAATATACTCATTGCTGACTTACAGTTAAGATGAACTTGACTGAGGTTGAGACACTTCCAAGAACTTTTAAGTTAACTGTACCTGTTACAGTTTGAATGCACAACTTACTTATGCCCTACATACCAAAAGAATATAGAGCAAAAGATTGGATACCAAAAATATATGGAAGTAATAGACAGCACTTTGAATTCAAGTTTTGGCAAATTTTAAGGAGATTTTAAGGGTCCATTCACACCAGCAAGTTCTTTATAACCCAGCGGCTGGTGTGCGGTGCAATCCAGTGGGAATCACCGCTCTGTACAATAATGTTACTTTGTTTATTTATTTTTTTAACAAACTTTATTGAAATGTCACATAGACATTTTGCGCTGAAAAAAAGTAGTACATGAACTGCTCTTTCAGCATACCATGCCTCCACATCATTGCAATGGTGTGAAATGGGCACAAAGGAGACAAGGCATTTTGCCTTATTATGTGGTGGGACTGCACTGGAATAATTGCAGTCCCACTGCATCTAGTGTGAGTGGAAAATAAGATTATATTGAACTACTTATTTTAGACACACCATTCCTTCTAGCAAGTACCAGTGCTGCCAAATTTACTTTTTTAAGTCAACACGTGATGATATAGCCAAAGAAATTGCTTTCATTAAACAAGTGTCAGTGTGCCAGGAAACCAGACCACATGAAGATGCAGGTAAAATAAAGGAGTTTATTAGAGCAACAACAATAAATGCATAGGCCACCGGGTTCACTTTACGGAGGATACGAAAAGGTGCAACAAAACGGGGTGGCAGTTTAGAAGTGGGTACCCTGAGGTTGAGATTATGGGTCAATAACCACACCCTCTCCCCGACCGGTATGAAGGAGCAGATAAACATCTCTAGTCTGCCTGGAGCTTCTGATGCTTTGCAGAGACCCATAAAGACTCTTGAATCTGCACCCAAGAGGAACATAGGACACAAAGATGATCCTCCACAGCCAGGATGTCCTGTGGCGAGAACGACTCAGGCAATATAATGGCTTAGAACCCATAATTGGCCATTAATGGAGACATTCCCGAAGACGAGTTGATGGCAGAGTTCCTAGCAAACTCTGCCCAGGGTAGCAGATCAACCAAATTGTCCTGATGGTCAGAGATATAGCAGTGGAAAAATTGCTCCAGAGTTTGGTTGGAACACTCAGTGGCACCATTGGAATGCGGATGGTAGGCAGAGGAGAAGGAGAGTCGAATTCCCAACTGGGAACAAAAACTGCACCAGAACCTGGAGATAAACTGGCTCCCACGGTCCGAAACAATCTCCTTAGGCAACCCGTGTAAGCGGTAAAAACCTCTCTGGCAAACACCGAGGCAAGCTCCTGAGCGGTAGGCAGCTGCTTAAATGGAACACAGTGACACATTTTGGAGAACAGGTCAACAACCATGAGGATAACCATGTAACCTCAAGACATGGGAAGTTCCACAATAAAATCCATGGCCAGGTGAGACCAGGGATGCACTCCATTGGGGATGGGATGCAGTAGGCCCAGGGGAAGGTGCTGCGGAGATTCTGGGCAAAGACCAAACAAGCAGCCACATATGTAGCAACATCAGTGCGGAGAGATGGTCACCAGAACTGACGAGAAATAGCCTAGGACATCTGGTTCTTACCAGGTTGACCGGCAGTCTTGGAATTGTGGTACGTGCGCAACAATCTGATGCACAACCCCGCAGGTACAAAACATTTGCCAGCATGTCTGTCTGGCCCTTGTGTACTGTCAGAGTGCCAGGAAACCAGACCACAAGAAGATGCAAAAAAAAAAGCAGTTTATTAGAGCAACAACAATAAACGCACAGCAAGAGTGAGGAGCGAAATCAGGAAAAGGCGGGTACAAGTCCAGAGCGGGTAGTCATCCAAGCCGGGATTGAGCCTAGAAGTGGGTAGTCATCCGAGTCCAGAGGCGGGTCGTCTTCCTATGCCGGGTCGTCTGTTGATGCGGAATCGAGAGACAGGAAATTCATCAGCCAAGCCAGGTCATGCATGGAGGAACACGGAGAACAGAAGACTGCTAGCAGTGATGCACAAACACAAGGGCAAAGGACTGCAAGCCAACTGGTGATATATATAGTTAGGTGTGCAACATCATCACTGAGCGATGCCCAGGCAGCAGCCAACACACTCATCATAGGTTGAACTGGATGGACTGGTGTCTTTTTTCAGCTATTTAAGTGATGATGCAAACAGAGTTTATAAAAGACAGCAGTCTGCACATGTCCAAGATGGCTGCCAACAGGAAGGCAAGGTAAGACCTTGACAACAAGATAAGCTTTAGACCTTATTCTTGTGTTGACTAGCAATGAGGTGCAAATTTGCTAATTCCAAGGTATTGCGGCGAATTCCCAGGATTCCAAAAATTTGTGAATTGCAAACTTAATGCCATTACAGGTTCACCTTCAAAAATCAGGAACAACCAGTGTATATCTTTTGGCCGTAGTCAGCCGAGTCACAAGAGTGAATAATTTCAAGGAATAAATTATCCAGTCTACTTTCTATAAAGGAGTGGGCTCACAGCCGTCATATTTTCAGTGTGTGCTTGAGCTGCTAGGGGGAACTAACAAGTGTAGAAAGAGATTTAAAGAAAAAATAAATTAATTTTGGTATATGTCCCTGTCATATTTCCTGGCTTCCTACGTCCTTTGTTAAACAATAGCTTGCTTTTATCACTACAAATGGGCAGAATAGAATAACATGATTGATTATCACAAAATTCAATTGAATTCATTGCAATGTTTGTGAGCTTTGGAAAATATTTGCAAAACTCTTTTTTGTGAGAGTTTCCCCTCCATAAAGAGGGGAAATACAGGCCACATTGTTTAGAAAGCAGGTTTAATATATGTAAGTGTGCAGAAGAGGCTAATTTAGTTCAACATTGGGCACAACAGAATCTGTCCTGCTTACATCACTGGGTTCCATTAAGTAGGAAATGCAGTAAAACAGCATGACACAAGCCACACACTGATGACATTGACCTGGAAATGTGCTACTTCTTTGGGATCAGGAGTGTGGCCGGGCTACTCCTGAAGGCACCTGGAATGTCTGAGGTACTGGAGAGGCCTTAGTCTTTGGATTGGTGTTGTTTGACTTAGAATTGTTTAATAGCAGATGCAGAAAAATTACAGATTTGCTGGCTCTCACATTGAGCTCTAACATTCTCAATTTCTAGTTCCAGATGATGTCTTTTCTCGTAATTATGTATGGAAAGGTTTTTACAACTTGAAGGGAAAGAATCAGCCAATGAATTTGACAGTAAACAACTACAATGTATCAACAGGAAGGGTAAATGCAACACTTATCAACAGCAACACCGAGTTTCTTCTTTCAGGTAATTACCGCTGTTCTAGTAATGCTTAACTAAAAAGTAATGCGTAATACCTTGTCACTTTGTTCTTCAGTCTCTATGCTATTTGCTGTCTGAATTGCTTCCTAATTATATAGTCCATGCCATATGAAAGGGAAAAAAAAGCGTGGCTGCTTTGGATTCAAAATGCTTTCTCTGCATATTCATTCTACAAGCGCTGGTGACATTTCTGGCAAAGTTTTATAACTTATAAAAAGAGTCAATGAAACTCTGTGAGCGTTTTTTTTTTCTTTCCATATCTGATCTGAAATCATTTACTTCACTGAAATTGGTTCATTTTTAAATATTAAGGACAAAATAGCTAGCTGTTCAGTGACATTTATGAAATACTTTTTAGTATCAGCCCTGAATTTGCAAGCAGGGTTGAACCCTCAGGAAAAAAAAAAAGTTTCTAAAGCCTACTTAAATTGTTCACAATTTTAAGCTCTAGAGGGATTATTTATACATGAGAGAAAATGGCAAAGCACCCCTTTTTCAGCAGCCTTTTAATGCGTATCAAATAGCTTGGGCTATTTATAAACCTTTCCCACCACTCACTTTCTTCATTAGTTTACCAGTTTCCATTTTTCAGCCTGATCTAGGCAAATCCTATTATTTCTGCTACCCTCTGGAAATAATCAGTATTTTGCCAAGATTAGAAGATACTTTGTACTCTTTGTATTATGCGCAGATCAATTGCTGTTTAACATTTGCTGAAAATAGAGGCAAATTTTCATTTGGCAGGTTATAAATACCAGAAATGTTGCCAATGAATCCAGCTAGGCAAATCTATATAAATGTTCTTATAAATTTGTTTTTTAAAGAAAATCTGTGGTTTGTCCATGCCCCCTTCCTAGGGAGCATATCTTCACTTGTCTTTTACTACCCCACCAGTTTATTCAGCAGTTTGGAAGGAGAAATAGATTCCTTATTGCAGTCAAAGTTTGTCTCCAGGAAAAACAATCAACCCAAAAAATCTGTTCTGGCCCATTAATCCTCCCCCCCAGGCAAGCTTGAACAGGAGACAGTAGGAAGAACTTACAGATATGTACATAGGAGTCTATAGACAACAAAGGAGTTAGATTTGGAAGCACACCTAACATAGTTAGACAGTTAACAGCAAGCAAGAAAACTCTAAACTCAAAGATGAGTGTATTTTATATCCTTTAATCCTGCCCTACAGTTCCTACTGAGACAGTTATTGTGAAGTCGCTCTTTAAAAAGGCCATATACAGGCGGACCCCGGGTTGCAAACACAATAGGGACTGTAGGTTTGTTCTTAAGTCAGATTTGTTTGTAAGTCGGAACAGGTACATTTTTTAAGTTTAGCTCCAGCCAAAAGAATAATTTTTACGTTTTTTGGATAGCATGGGGAAGGGTTAACACCCCTTTACTATTTGTTTTGCTGTCTGCATCCCGGTTCAGAATTCACCTCACTTTCTGTCCCTATGACAACTGAATTTTGAAAATGTTGGGTTTTTTTGGAAACAAGGATTAGTGATAAAGCTTCAGTGGAGACACCTCTTTCCCATGAGAACTCTTACAGGAGTGAATTTCCCTTCCAAGGGCTAGATTTCTCCTAACTTCCTGTTGTTTCTCTCTCCGTTTGTAAGTCAGATGTTTGTAACTTGGGGTCCCTGTAATATGAGAATTTCCTTTTGAAGGCAGAGATAAATACACATTTCATAGAAGTATTTGTAAACCCAAATACTAAAGTTGTGTCCTTTTTTGGCTTGTAATTGTTTTTTTTGTTCTTTATTGGTGTTAGTAAATGTTGATTAAATACGTATTGATCCCACCAGCATCTGCTAACTCCGAGACCTTCTTTGATAGTTTGACCACCAGCTCCCAATTAGTAGATCTACCTCTGTACAACCAGCCTACCTATACATGGATCAAAATATGACCAGTTCAGCAGTTACCAGATGCATTTTGATCCATGTATGGCCACCTTTAGAGGAAGTGCTAAAATAATGGGTCAACGGGTAATAAAACGATGTTACTGGAGGGTTTAGAAGAGCAGAAATTGCTAGGTAAAATTTAAAGCTGAATTTTAACCGGACATTTAAAAGTTGAAATATGTCCATGTGAAATGTTGCCTGCTGTAGAATTTGCTGTGTTTTAGGTGCCTTCATTTCAATGAAAGACATCTGGAAGGGGTTTGATTACTTTTTAAATTCGAAAATACATCTCTTTACAGCAGAGAGGAAAGGAGGGTAAGGTTACAGGTAGCAGGGAGATCAAAAGAAGTCTACCCTCTAGGCTAACATACTCATCATCACTACAACTCTCACAAACACAGAGCTCTGTCTATTCTTGGAACACTCCCATCAAGTGGGGCCAAGCAAATCACATCCAAGCTTACAGGATTAAGGAAGACTTGTCCAACAGGTCCCCCAAAAGTTTATCTATAAACTGTTTTATTCATGTGACCTTTCATCTCTAACTGTATTTACCCTTTGCTTGTGACTAGGGATGAGCTTCGAGTTTGAGTCGAATGTAAGTTTGACTCAAACGTTGGCTGTTCGCTTGTTCATCGAATGACAAACAAGTGGGCTTTTTCACGGGAACTTCGAGTTCCCGCATTATCATGGACTCTCTGACTTCTGAATTCCAATAAATAAATCACTGGCTGGCAGGGAAAATTGAACTCACAGCTCTTATCATTACAAGCTTGGTATTCTACAACCTACGCCACCAAGCCTGCTTAGGCTGAATACACTTTCTTTAACTTTTATCTCATCCACTGTGTGTAGGGTGAGA
This sequence comes from Pelophylax lessonae, assembly GCF_965119305.1. Classification (NCBI taxonomy): domain Eukaryota; kingdom Metazoa; phylum Chordata; class Amphibia; order Anura; family Ranidae; genus Pelophylax; species Pelophylax lessonae. The sequence continues at coordinate 500,948,252 of NC_138772.1, read as the reverse complement.
TAGGAGTTAGTTAGTTAGTTAGTTAGTTAGTTAGTTAGGGAAAGTGTCCTCAATTTAACTGTACTTGATGATGGTGTAGTTGGTAGAATACCAGACCTATAACTGCAATGGTTGTGAGATCAAATCCCTGGGCCAACAGGTGATTTATATGTGAAATACTATAATTAATAATACATTGCTAGCAGGGAGAGAGATTTTTCGTTTTTTTTAGGTCAAAGTTATCTATATATATCTATATCTATCTATCTATCTATCTATCTATCTATCTATCTATCTATCTATCTATCTATCTATCTATCTATCTATCTATCTATCTATCTATCTATCTATCTATCTATCTATCTATCTATCTATCTATCTATCTATCTATCTATCTATCTATCTATCTATCTATCTATCTATCTATCTATCTATCCTGTATATACATATATATCTATATATACTATATACATATATACAGTATATATATATAGATAGATAGATAGATAGATAGATAGATAGATAGATAGATAGATAGATAGATAGATAGATAGATAGATAGATAGATAAATATATATATATATATATATATATATATATATATATATATATATATATAGGCACTTCAGTTTATATCAGTTTATGTCAGTATTGCTGAAAAAAACAGCATGGGGTCCCCCCCCAGTCCATACCAGGCCCCTCGGGTCTGGTATAGATTTCAAGGAGGAACCCTGCGCCAAAATTTAAAAAAAAAAAAACGGCGTGGGGTTCCCCCTAAAATCCATACCAGACCCTTATCTGAGCACACAGCCTGGCTGGCCCCCCTCCTGAACCATATCATGCCACCATGGGGGTGTGGGTGCTTTGCCCTCCCCACTCCAAAGCACCTTTCCCCCATGTTGATGGGGATAGGGGTATCTTCCCCAAATCCCTGGGCTGTGGTTGTGGGGGTCTGTGGGGGGAGGCTTATCGGAACCTTGAAGCCCCCTTTAACAAGGGGACCCCCAGATCTCGCCCCCCTATGTGAATGGATATCGGGTACATGGTACCCTACCCATTCACCAAAAAAGTGTACAAAAAAAAAATAATGACAAAAGCCAGTTTTGGAAAAGTCTTTTATTAAAAAATAAAAAAATACTGTCCCCGATGATCAGTCGCCCGGCCGCCCGAAAAATACAAAAAAATAAAAAACGAAGAAGAAACTTCTGCTTCTCCGCTTCCAGGAATGAGCTGTTTTTATTTTGACAGCTCTTATCTAGTGACCTGACATCACAAGCTGTCCCACAATGCACTGCTCAAGGGCAGTGAATAAATTATTGACGTCAGTAATTTATTCACTGCACCTAAAGCAATAGATTTTGGGGCGAAGTCAGATCCCTATAAAAGAGCTGTCAAACTCAGATAGAAGCTAGTTAGCCAGATAGAGTGCAAGGTTAATCAGCTAGCTTTGGGGCTTAGCTGGTTGAGTAACAGACTTGCAAACAAAAGCCTGTGAGTTTGAATCTGCAGGTCAGCGGGTAAATAATATTAATTGTCCTGCCCCTTCTGAAGTGACATCAGTAATTTATTCACTGCACCTGAGCAATGGATTATTGGGTGATGGTGATGTCAGAGCCCTATAAAATAGCTGTCAATCTCAGATAGAGAATTGTTAGGCAGAGAGAGTCTTAAGTTACACAGCTGCCTCTGTGACATAGCTGTTAGAATAACAGGCTAGCAAGTGAGAGGCTGTGGGTTTGAATCCTTGGCACAGCAGGTGATTAGTAGTCACTTATATTTAAGCCTTTAAAATGAGGACTTGTGATTTGTCACGTTCATTTTCGTATGTTCGCTAGAACATATCCCCTGTTCGAGATGTTCTGGTGAGAACCGAACAGGGGGGTGTTCGGCTCATCACTACTTGTGACCTTTACCATAATGTACGGATAATAGTACAGTCATTATACAGAGCACACAACTCATCAAGCATCCTTCATCTCCATCATAATCATTGGACTAATCATTGGACTAAGAATGAACATCACATTGGAGATGATCTTTCTGTGTGCTCTGCTTCCTCTTAGTGCTTCTAAACATATCCCCAGTAGAGATGGGCAATTGGCTTGGCCCGAGCATGAGTTCAGATCGAACATTTGCCCGTTCGGCCGTTCACCGACCGTGGTGTCCTTGACAACCGATGAGTCATCAGCTGTCAATGGGTTTCCCTGCTGACAGCTAATCAAAAAAAAAAGTGCCAGGGGGGTCCCCCTAGTCTTCCTGCAAAGTGGCGCATCTTTAGCATGCATTAAACATGCTACAGCGAAAATTAAATTTCTAAAGAAAAAATAACATTTAAATTGACCCGCGGCTACATATGCCAGCTCCCGGCTATTACAAAATTTTAAAAAAGTGGCATGGCCCCCCCCTAAAAAAAATCCATATCAGACTCTTATCCGGGCATGCAGCCTGGCAGGTCAGAAAAGGGGGGTGAGAACAAGCACCCCCCTCCTGAACCATACCAGACCAGATTCCCTTCAACATGGGGGGTGTTCTGGGGCAGGGGGGCTCTGCCCCCCCCCTCAGAGCACCTTGTCCCCATGTTGATGGGCACAAGGGCCTCTTCCTGACAACCCTAGGCTGTGGTTTATGGGGTCTGCAGGTGGGGGGCTTATTGGAATCTGGAAGCCCACTTTAACAAGGGGGCCCCCAGATGCAACTCTCCCATGTGAATGGGTATCGGGTACATAGTACCCCTACCCATTCACCAAAAAAGTGTACATAAATTTAAACACACGCACACAGTTTTTGACAAGTGCCTTCTTCAAAAATAAAAAATAGTGTCCCCCGATGTAAATCCACCATCAATCACGACACCCACTGCACCCACCGACCCAAAAAAAGAAGTAGAAAAAAAAGCTCCGCTCTCGTTGAACGCTTCCCGTGGTCTGCCTGTTTTGCGGTTTGACAGTTCTTATATAGGGAATGGGTGGGGCCACACCTCATGACATTACTGACCCAGCATGCACCAGTCTGTGATGTCCCATTATCTATATAAGAACTGTCAAACTGTGAAAAGGCAGACTGCGTTCAACGAGAACGGAGCTTTTTTTTTTCGGGTCACTGGGTGCGGCAGTCGGTGTGATTGATGATGGATTTACATCGGGGGGACACTATTTTTTATTTTTGAATAAAGGACTTGCCAAAAATTGTATGCATGTGTTTTTGTTTTTTTTTGTGCACCTTTTTGGTGCATGAGTAGGGGTACTATGTACTTGATACCCATTCACAAAGTGGGGCATCTGGGGGCCCAGATTCCAGATTTCCAGATTCCGATATGGCCCCCACCCACAGACCCTGACAACCACAGCCCTGGGTTGATGGGAGGAGGCCTTTGTCCCCATCAACATGGTGACAAGGTAATGGATACAAAATGTGGCGCTAATCTTGTTTTTGTCTGCACAAAACGTCTTTCACAATTGTGGATAGCATGCAACAGTTCTTAAGTCTTCCACATGGATATATAGTGAAAACTTTCAGAAGGAGAGAAGTGAAGATCCTCAGCGAGGGAAACCACCACCAGGCACCCGCACACACTGATCCTTACCAGATCCCAATGACCCTCATCACAAAGGTCAAAAACGCTAGATAAACAAGCCCTGGGAAGCCGGGATCCTTCACTCCTCCTCACTCGATCATATCTATGAAGCAGGCAGTCATCAAATCCAGATAGTGTGGGTCCTATATGCCTTACGACCCTGGTCCCCAACCCTGGTCCTCAGGGCCCACTAACAGGCCATGTTTGCAAGATAACTGAAATACATCCCAGGTGATCTTCACTTCTCTCCTTCTGAAAGTTTTCACTATATATCCATGTGGAAGACTTAAGAACTGTTGCATGCTATCCACAATTGTGAAAGACATTTTGTGCAGACAAAAACAAGATTAGCGCCACATTTTGTATCCATTGCCATTGATCTTTCCATTTCTAAAGATTTGTGTTGGCTGCTTTTCGCATTTTTTTGATTTTTTTGATTTTTATGATAATATATATATTTTAGCGCAGCAATATCATGTTATATGGTGACAAGGTGCTTTGGAGTGAAGGGCACCCCCCCCACGTTGGGGGCATGGGGCCTGGTATGGTCCCCCCCTTCCTGGCCTTCCAGGCTGCATGCCCGGATAAGGGTCTGATATGGATTTTTGGGGGAATCCAATGCCATTTCTTTCTTTAATTTTTTAATAGCCGGGGAACTACAATTGTAACCATGAGTCATTTTAAATGTGATTTGATTTTTTTTTTTTTTTAGAAATGGCATTCTGTAGCTAGATATATAAATGCTACAGATGCCCCACTTTACAAGCACATTAGGGGACCCCCAGGCACTATATTTAAAGGAATTTTTAATTTATTTTTGTTGTACTTTAAGAATAATTAAACTCCCTGCTCCTGAAGAAAAACGATCATTTTTACAATTTATTTTTTATTGATACATGTCCCCCAGAGCAGTACCCAGACCCCAATACCAATATTATGGCCAATTACTTGCATATAAGCCCTTAAAATCAGAACTTTTGTTTTTTCCTGTTTGGCTCCTTTAGACTTTAATGGGGTTCGCTTTTCGGGTTAGAACATTTCCCCTATTCAAGAGTTCTGCTGCAAACTGAACAGGGGGGTGTTCAGCCCATTGCTACTTCCCAGTCCAGACCCAGTATTTGGAATAAGATGACATTTTTCACAATGTATTGGAGTTTGTATGTAGCTTCACAATACAACTTAAAAGTTGTCGTTAGGACAGACTACAAATATTATACTATTAGTATTTAAAAACAAATTTAATGAATTTTAATGGGTATGTAATTGCACTAAATGGTTTTTATTTTTGCCTGGAGTTGTACTATAATTGCCTTACACTAAAGGCAGAAGGAAGTAACTATAAATATTACATATAAATAATCATCTCAGTAAAAGAGACTCTAGGAGCAACTAGCATGTAGTCACTAATGAGTTATAAGGGCTTTTTGATAACCTGGAGTGCTATTACATGCATACACAGTACATTTATAATTACAGAATGTAAGGGTCTAATTTTAAAATCTGTTTATTTCAGGGGTTTACAAAAGCCAAGAAGCACGATTGATATTGCACATCAATTCTGTAAAAACATCATCTCACACCTCCCTGAGCAAAATGAAAGATGAGAAATGGGCAATGGATGGATTTGTGAGTATAATGCTGTGTATAACATATTTTTAATACTAAGATGGAGAAGAAAATACCTGTACCTTGAGCCACACCAGAGAAGCAGCAGGAGATTAGGGAACTTAACAAGTAGCTGAGGAACTGGTGCAGGAAGGAGGGATCTGTGTTCCTGGAGAACTGGGCTGATTCTCTAACAGAGACAGAATGCACTTAAATAGGGAGGGTGCAGCTCTGCTTCGAAAGGAAGTTGAGCATAGCGTTAGAGGAACTTTAAAACTAGGTGGTGGGGGGAGGACCCAGAAGAAGCGATTCCAGGCATTTAGCGAGGATCAGAGGATGCTAGTGTGGTCAGTGTTGATAGTGTAGTTAGATTGTCTAGAGCCAATGCATGTAGGTAGACAGAATCTTATTGCAGTCTCATAACACACAGAGAAATAATAATATGTGCTGGTACAAAATTAAAAGGCGTGTTCACAAATGCTAGAAGTTTGGTGAATACATTGACAGAATTGGAACTACTGATACATGAAGAGGATTTTGACTTTGTTGGCGTATCATAAACCTGGTTTGACAGTTCACCTTACTGGCTTGGGACTGTCCAGGGGTACTCCCTGAAGAGGAGGGGCAGAGTAGGTAGAAATGGAGAAGGGGTGTTCATGTATGTCAAGTGTGATTTGGCAGGCCAACTCAGTAGATTATTTTAAGAAAGGCCTGATTCTTCCCTAAATACACATAATATAACTGGATACTAATATTTATAGGTAAGGTTGATCCAGGGAATATCAGATTGGATCATGTATATGGAGGTTTTCTTTTTGAGTTTTGAGTTTTTGAGTTGGTTTTCTTGTTTACTTTGTTGGTTGAACTGGATGGGCCTCTTTTTCAACCAGATTAACTATGTAACTACGACAGTGAATATGAGAGTTGACTTTACTAACGGTGCAAGGGAGGTGGAATCCTTGTTGCTGGAACTTCAAGGGGAAAAACAAATGGAAAATTAGTAGTGGGTGTATGCTACAGGCCTCCCCAACCTAAAGCATGAAGAGGAGACTGATCTCCTCTCACAGAAAGAAATGGTGCAGAGGCAGGGCAATGTTATTAGCATGGGGGACTTCAATTATCCAGATATTGATGGGGCAGATGGAACTGTTCAGTCATCTAAGGCTCGTCGTATCTTGGATATCTTGCAGGACAAATTCATTTGTCAATTGGTGGAAGCTCCAGCTAGAAATAAGGCTCTGCTTGACCTAATATTTACAAAAAAAACACAGGGCTGTTTGCAGACATGGGAGTAAGAGATAACATAGGAAGCAGAAATCATAGGGTAATTTTGATCACAGTTACTTATAGGAAAAAGAGCCATGAGGAAGAAAAAGAACATTGCATTTAAAGACATTGGCCTCCCCCCACTGACTACAGATCATATGTCATTATATACCCCCTACTTACTCCATACTTGAGATATTGTTTATTCCTACTGATGCCAGGACACTTTATATCCCTACATGCCACACTATAGCCCCTACAAGGTCTTAAGGACAGTAAACTGGCCCTTTGTTTGGAAAGTGTGTGGATCCCTGGTTTAGCATGACTAAATATACTTCTTAGTAGCCAGTGTTGTATTTTCTGAAATCTTCTTCTTTTACACAAATACTGTAAATCTAAATGCAATGGAAAATGTAAATGCAAAATCCCTATGATCTATTTTTTTTTCTTTAGGTATCAGCTGAGCCTGATGGAGCTACGTATGTTTTTCAAGGTTCCATTCATGGGAAAGATTATGGGCAATTTGGACTAAGAAGTATAGGCAAGTATTTGAAGAGTGTCAATTTAGTATTATGGCATTGGACAGAGTAAATGATGTATACTCCCTACACCCCCCCCCCAGGCCTTCTGTCTTTCTCCTAGCCCAGTTTAGTCTTCAATCTTAGAATGACAAGATACGTATGCTCACACTTTATTAATACATCTAGAACATTAGGGTATCTGTCGCTAGATTCTGCTACCAGCTTAGTTCTGGTTGTAGGGAGCCGGTCAGCAATATGATGTGTCCGGTGCTGTGTGTCTTTATTGGCAGCCTTTCATTCCCAAGCCATAACTAAGGATAAAAAAGTGACTTTAGTGAAATCGATTTTACCGAAAAAATACAGAACTCAGTTGACCTTTAAACTGTTCATGTGATGCATCTTTGGTGAATTAGGTGAACTAAATAGAATACCAGCAGCAATAAACCATGAGTGTGCAATTTTATCATGTATGAGCAACGCTGTTTGGATAGGGTTGCCTTCAAGGGCTTGTTTGGACTTGCAATTAGGAGTGATACACATACGTGGTTGAGCTAAATTTTTACAGCCCCCCCAACTGCCTCTCCCTAAGTTGCAAAGACAGTAGACGGAGTTGTTCACATGCTGTGGGCACAATGCTTTGCTTCATGCCCATGGCAGAAATGATCCCCTGACACTATTAAACATGATTTTTTTTACATCTCATAACCTGGTAGAAATACCTTTTATTGAGAATTGAGAATAATTTTAAAATGTGTTTAATATGAAACAGCAAATGTTTACAGGATACATTTTATAATATCAAATGATTTAAAAAGGTAGGAGTTATATAGTTGAGATGAAGTTTATTTGTCTGCATATGTGTGTGCGTCTGTCCAAATGGGAGCTGCAAAGTCTTTTGTGAGAGCGAGAAAAAGCCTGCACCACACTCAACATTCTGGGATCTTTAGTACCACACAAACTATGTGAAAAGAGCCCTCCCCCAATGCAGACACCAAGGAGTTTCTAAAGTGTAATACTATTCTCTTAGAATGCTTAACAAAAAATAAGTTTGGGGGGGGCAGGAGATGTACTATATATAGCTATAGTTACATACAGTATATATATATTTACACATGTATATGTATGTATACAGTGTAGTCCCCCTATATATTCAGTATAGTACCCTAAGGCTTGGGTCTAATGGCTGTGATGCAATTTTCAGTATGTTGAGAATTTACATATTCTATGGGGCCAAATTGCACTGTAAATTGCACCAAAGTAGCACAGCAACATTTTCCAAAATTGTATCATGCAACCATAAAATATAATAAGGCGCCATTAAATATAATTGTAAAAACAAACACTACACTGCTCCAGGTCAGTCCACCTCAAAGTTACCCTTCTTATCTTCTCCCACCAGAAGGCGCTATTCCGGTTCACAACTGTGAAGAATTGCAAGAAAAAAGGTGGATTATTGCATACTGCTGTATAGGAGATTCAAAAGTTTTATTGCATTGATCCACATTTATAAACATCACAGCCCTAAAAAGACAAGTGCACCCGTTGATGCGTTTCATACCGAATAGTGCTTAATTGTAATGACAACAGCATGAAACGCATCAACAGGTGCTCTTGTCTTTGTAGGACTGTGATGTTTATAATTGTGGATTGATAGGATACAACTTTTGGATCTCCTATACGGCGGTGTGCAATAATCCACCTTGTTCCATTACATTTTATGTGTTTCCCCTTGCCATGGGACTTGCAAACTAGTGTGAACCAGCACTGAAAGGTTATATATCATTTAAATCAAATAATATTACATATACCAATATACAGTATGTATAAATAATTTAATGTTATTTCCTATATTAATATCTAAATCAAGAAATATTACAGTAGAAGGAGCTTATATACTTTATAAAAACTGTTTAAATCTCAATAGAAGTATTGCACAAAAAACATCTGACTCATCCAATTTGAGATAGGAAAGGTTGTACGAATCAATGCCTAATTAATACCATCTCTAAAGCTTTTACTTTTGGGCTTAGACACCAAACATATTAATTTTCACACAGACTTCTATTAAGTCTTGAACAAATAAAAATATAACAATTCAATTAATTCTAAGGTCCATGCATTCACACATATTAGCATTGTTAATATTCAGATGTTAGATAAACAAGGGCTTCTAACAGACACAATCAGCTAAATGTGTTCTTTTTTTGCTGTTCTTTCACTGCCCCATAGGTGTGCACAGCCTATTGCATTAGGGTGTGCACCTCAAAGCTCAAACGCATATGTGTGAGTGCATGTATACATACTGGTGTATATATACTGGTGGTGTTAGTGGAGCAGTGGATGGTGTAAGTAGTTTTTATTTGTGTTACTTTATTTTTTATTATTTTTTACAATTGTATTTTATTTATTTTATACACATTTTTTTAGGCGCCCTGTTAGGGGGGTTTGGTGAAATATCAGGGGTTTAAAAGCTAAGTTCACTTTTTTTTTTTCTAAATTCCAGGTCCCCTATGTACCAATATAACATTAATGTACTTATTTAGCAAAAATAAAACAGCTTTCCATTTATTCCACACGCACTTACCTCACTGTTTTCATGGATGTTTAAAAACACTGCTCGATTACTTCTGCCTTTTTCCTGAATAGACTTTAGGTCATGACACAGGAAGGTGTTGACCAGCTGAGGGTGGATGATGGAGGGTGTGTGCTAATGAGGTCAGCTGGTCAACTCCTTCCTGTGTCATGACCTCTAGTCTGACCAGGAAGTAAGGCAGAAGTAATTAAGCAGTGTTTTTAAATATCCATGAAAACAGTGAGGTAAGCCTGTGTAGAAGAAATAGAAATCTGTTTTATTTTTGTAAAATAATTATATTAATGCTATATTGATACATAGAGAACTGTAATTTAGGAAAAAAAAAGTGAACAAAGGTGGGGGGAAACAGGGAAAGTCTGTGCCACAAAGGGTGTTTAGGGTGTACCCAGGCCCACCTGGCCTGTGTGCCTGATTTAAAATAAAAGCAATGCAAATGCAGAAATCTTGCCGCACATTTAAACTTAGCCTTAAGGAACTGGATTGCATAAGCAAAATCTATCTCCCTAGCAGATTTCTAGTCAATTAGCCTTTTCTGCAGAAGGAAAAGATATCTCAGTCATACATTTGGATCGCAGCTTGCAATATAGACAAACCATTTTACTGCATCACTTCATAGAATAAATGATTCATTGTCACTTCTGTATGCCAATTTGTGTCAGTTTTATTAAATGCAATCTTGCCCACAGTAAAGAAAAGCACCTGTATGGTTTTTTATAGATTTACTGTAAACAGAAGCTTCATATTTACAATCTAATTATTCACTACCACAATGAAAATGCTGTGTCCTCTGTGAACTAACCAGCAAATAAACTACCAAAATTGTCATTTCATTAAAAAGAGGAATTATTAAACAATAAATTGCTCTGGTCTGTTTTCCTCGTGGGACACCCACTGCATGCATTCAATGAGCTGAGTGTCATAAATATATATAGATTTGCTTGTACACATATTGCCTTATATTACTTTATGTTCTTAACATACCAGACTGTATATGTGTATTCAAAAAAAGTTTTAAAAGAAGACAGGATGGCTTTAAAGGTAAAGTAAAATAATACCAATCTGTATAGGCATATAGGGGCACCATCTGTTGAAGCAATCAGAGAGTCAGAGGTCACTTGAAGTCTGACTGTTTATGGCATGTTAACCACTTAAGGGTTGCTCTATCACAGTTTTACTGCTACAGGGTGGCACCTCTGTGCCGGATCACAGATATACGCGACCCGCTCTTCCAGAGTAGGGGGTGCGCATGCGCGCCACTGGCGGCCCTCTCCCACTGTGATCACACTTGAAGGTCCGCTGGCAAACGCTGATGATTCAGCAGAGGTGCAGAATGGCGGTCTGCCTATGTAAACAAGGCAGATTGCTGTTTTGTTGGTAGGGAAGGCATGGGTCCTGTGTTCCTGCAAAACAGAGACATGGATCCATGTCTTCCCCTAAAAACACCTCCTACACTGTAGAAAAACACTGGCTAGGGACATAGTTAACTCTTTGATCGTGCCTGATGTTATCCCTTTCCCATCCAATGTCATTAGTACAGTGACAATGCATATTTTTTAGCACTGATCGCTGTATTAGTGTCACTAGTCCCCAAAAAGTGTCAGTTAGTGCCTGAATGTCCGCTGCAATATCACAGTCCCACTATAAGTCTCCGATCGCCACCATTAAGAGTAAAAATAATAAATAAAAATATCCCATAGTTTGTAGACGCTATAACATTTGCACAAAGCAATCAATATACACTTATTGGTATTTTTGTTTTCCACAAATATGTAGCAGAATACATAATGACCTCAGTTTGCAAAAAAATTTGATCTTTTATATTTTTTATTGGATGTTTTATAGCAAAAAGCAAAAAATATTATATATATTTTTTTTAATTTGTCGTTTTTTTTTTTTTGTTTGTTTATAGCACAAAAAATAAAAAGCACAGAGGTGATCAAATACCACCAAAAGAAAGCTCTCTTTGTGGGAGAAAAATTTATTTTAGCGTTGTATGACCGTGCAGTTGTCAGTTAAAATAATGCAGTGCCATATCGCAAAGAATTGCCTTGTCATGAAGGAAAGTAAATCTTCTGGAGGTCAAGTAGATAAAGCGGAGTTCCACCCAAAAGTGAAACTTCCCCTCATCTGCTCCCCCCCCTCCAGTTCCACATTTGGCACCTTTCAGGGGGTGGGGGGAATGGGTACCTGTTTTTGACAGGTAACCTTCCCCACTTCCGGGAGACAGCGCCGCAGTGCCGTCCCTCTGAATTTCGCCCCCCTCCTTCTTCACGCGTGCACAGTAAGGAACCAGCTGTGAAGCCGAAAAGGCTTCACTGCCAGGTTCCCTTACCCCAAATGGTGGTGGCAGCACCCGAAAGCCGATAGGAAAATTGGCTTCGGGTGCCGACATCGCAGGCTCCCTGGACAAGTAAGTTCTAATATTTAAAAGTCAGCAGCTACAGTATTTGAAGCTGGCGACTTTTAATTTTTTTTTCCTGGGGGACAGAACACCTCTTTAAAGTGGTTTACACCTGGAATATGAACAGAGAATATCCCTCTATAGTGTGTACTTGTCTCAGTTAAGAGCACTAAGTGCCATTTCCGTCTGCTGCTTCTTTCCTCTGCTATCTTCATGAGTCACTTCTGACAAATCGTTCTGGCACCAAGAGAAAAAAAAGTGACCAGAGGGGGATTTCCAGCACACAGCCTGTGACTAACAGCCTCAGTTCTGTTCCTGTGTACTATATAGAGGGGGTGTATTCCTTCCCTCCAATCAGCTCTCAACCCCCCTCACTGAGCTCTGCAGAGTGTAATTTCAGCTCTCCATCTTCTGTTTTCTGAAAGTTCAGGCAAGCTTTATAAATTTTGAACTTGAACTGAATGGCTGTACAGTTTTTGTTCTGCAAAAAACACCAAAAATGCATGGGTGTAAACCAGGCCTTAGACAAGGGGAGTGAAATAGATTAACAGGAAATATACATATTTTCTTGGTAAGCCTGCATAGTGTTCCCATAGTTATATTAAAAAATAGATGTGCGAGAGACAAAACAAAAAAAAATAAAAAGGGGGGGGGGGGGGAGTGAGCACCTCTCACACTCAGCCTATTCTAGGGGTGAGAGGAACTCACTTTGAAGTAGGGGGAAAGGTTATTGTTTCTGTCCGGGCTATAATGATAAAGAGAGAGAAGTAGAGATTATGTGGCAGATGAAGGTTGTGTATTGTTTCGTTGTGTTTTTTTACAGAGATTGAGATAAGCCTCAGAATGACTATACACCGTCCAAGCGTTCCATATTTGTGTATATTTTTTAGCGGTATCTCGTGCTATGGAAATTAGTTCTTCCATTTTTGCTATTTTCTCGATTCTGAGCAGCCATTCCTTAATGGACGGTGGGGTGTGTGATTTCCAATGAGTAGGAATACAGATCTTGGCTGCATTAAGGAGGTAGGGGAGAAGGCTTTTGCGGTATCTATGTGGGGGCATATCCGAGTGGTGGAGAAGAAATTGTGCCGGAGTAAACGGAATGGGTGAGAGAATCAGCGAGGATGCTATGTTGTGTACTTGCTTCCAGAATGGTTGAATCTTGGGACACGACCAGAGTAGGTGAATTAACGTACCAGGTTCTTTACCACATCTCCAACATTCATTGGGAACTTCTGGGTAGAATTTGTTAATAACTAAGGGTGTTCTGAACAAACGGGTCAAGATCTTTTTTTTTGTTTTGTTTTTTTTTGTTTTGTCTCTCGTTCATCTATACCCCCACACCCAACCGCCATATCCCTAAACCAACATCTCGTACTAAGCTACACCCGCATTGGTCCCCCTTCATTCATCCCTCTGAGGACAGAGACTGGTTGTTTTATAAACCAAGTTTTGTCAAGCCAGGTGGTGCCTGTAAGGCAACCCACAACTTGAATTTTGGTCAATTCATCAGGAATAGCTAAAAATTCGAGCAGCCTACAGCTGGCCATCAATTCAGACCACAATTGACCTGGCAAAATGTGTGCTTTTAGACATGGAGCACTGTAACAAGTAATATGTGTTGCCTTCTGGCTGCTATCAAATCTACAGATAAGGGATAACTTAACTGAAAACTATCAATATTCTCAGACATATCCAGTGATCATATCCCAAAAATCCTCATTTTGGGTGCCACGGAGCCAGGTGGGTCCTTTGAGAACTTCTGCCATTCCTCAAAGCTACAAATGGCTGCTTCTCAATCTCGGCATGCAATCTTTACTGAATCCTCTAGTATCCCTTCTTCTTATTGCAGTTTAGGTCATCCTTTAAGGAATCTTCCTCCAGGCTAAATGATAAAATGTTCTTGACAGGCTCATTTTCATCCAAGCCACCTGAGCCTGCTTAAAGGCTCACTATTGTAAAAAAAAATGTATTCTGATAACTGTGTGTGGTTTATATGTGTAACAATGGTTTTCAGAATGTGGATTTTAGTTTTCTTGCTGCAACGGCTCAGGACAGTGTGTTTTTAATTAGATGTAAATGAAAGTTGACCACTTTAGGTTCATCTAGAAGAACCATAGTTGTCCCAACAACTGCCATTCTCATTTTTGCTGGACAGCTTGCCCTGAATTTAGATGTCCAAAAAAAGAATAAATGAAGCTATGTGATATTAAACATGTTTGAGAGCCCCTTTGGGGTAGATTTCCAAAAGTAAACAGGCTGTGCACTTTGAAAGTGCAGTTGCACTCATTTTCCCCAGAGCTTGGTAAATGTGGTAAAGCTCTGCAGATTTCATTAATCCAATCACATGCAAGCAAAACTATTTTTTTTCCCTGATTGGGAGTTCTTTACAAAGTGAATCTTTACAACATTTACATTTAGTAAGAAAAAAAATGAGTGCAACTGCACTCTCAAAGTGCACATTATATTTTTATTTAGTAAACCAATCCCTTAGGGTTACCCCATACATTAGAGAGTTGCCTCTTAAAACTGAAGTTAATAGCATACTAAACTTAACCACTTGCCGACTGCGCACAGTATATTTACTGCGGCAGTCAGCCCCTCACAGGCAGAGCGACGTAGGTCTACGTCGCTAGCCTGTGAGGCTCTGGGGAGCGAGCGCGCGCCGCCTGAGGTCCCCCCCCGCCCGTGTGACCGGCGGACCCGATGTCCGCCGGTCACTCAGCGATCGTCGGGGGAGAGGGAGAAAGGCAGGCGGCTAGTGTAAACAAGCCGCCTGTCATTCTCCCCTGTGTAGAAACAATGATCATATGGTTCTACTATGTAGGACCGTTGATCATTGTTCCTACACCTCAAGCCACAGCCAATCACAGTTAGAATCACGCCCCTAGGGACACACACCACCCCTCCCTCTCAAATAAAGTTAACCCCTTCACTGCCAGTGTAATTTTACAGTAACAGTGCATATGTATAGCACTGATTACTGTAGAAATGTCACTGGTAACCCCAAAAGTGTCAAAAATGTCAGTCAAGGGTCTGATCTGTCTGCCGCAATGTCGCAGTACCGCAAAAAAAATTGCAGATCGCCGCCATTACGCGTTAAAAAAAAAACAACAAAAATGACAAAAATCTTTCCCTTTGTTAGTAAACGCGATAACTTTTGCGCAAACCAATCAAAATACGCATTTTGCGATTTTTTTGTTTATAGCGCATGATCAGAAAATCGCACAGGTGATCAAATATCACCAAAAGAAAGCTCTGTTTGTGGGAAAAAAGGACGTAAAATTTGTTTAGGTACAGCATCGCACGACCGCGCAATTGTCCGTTAAAGTCACGCAGTGCCGAATAGCAAAATACCCCCTGGTCAGGAAGAGGGTAAAATCTTCCGGGGCTTAAGTGGTTAACTTGTAGCATCTCCACCAACATTCTTTCTGTGACATCGTAAAGGTATGTCTTTGCTGAATCCTCTTTTGAAATGCATTGATCCTGTCTAACTACCACAATACCTTTGTTTTAAAATGATTGTCTTTTAATGTTGTAAACTTCTCAACCACAAAACCTACAGAACATTGTTTGTCAGATATAATTATATAATCTTCTTGCAGGATTTTCTACTCAGAAAATATGTTCTTACTGAAAATGGTCATATTGTTTCACTTTAAAGATATTTCCAAGCCTTTTACAGTGGGGTCTTTCAAACCTCTGACTTATTTAATTCTGACCATCGCCTCTTCCAGAGGATTGTTTTTACACACTCTTGAAAGTGACAGAGACTTAGACCAGCCATACACATTTTGAATCTCAGCCGGTTCAGCAGAATCCGGCTGAGATTCAAACCATTATTGGGCAGGCAGAATGTACAACTTGGGTACAACCAGCCTGCCGGATTCTCTTGCAATTATCGCTAGCGACTGCTATAACCACTAGCGATAATCACTGTCTTCTCTTGGCTGGGATGGTTTCCTTCGTCCTCCCACCACGCCCAGAGAAGACAATGGCCCAGCAGGAGGGATTCCCACATCAACACTGTCTGTGTTAATGGTGGAATCCAGCAGATTACAAAAGAAATTCCAACCCATGTATGGCCGGACTTGATTGTCTACTGTATTCCTCATCCCCCACATCGCACTGTTTGCAGATGACCATAAAACATTCTGTCACAATGAAGAAATTATACTGGGGAAATAGCGTTTGACAATGCGCTAATTACTGTACAAATATGACTAAACATATTGCTGTGAAGACAGGTCTTATTTTACCTTATTGTTTATGTTGACAGGAATTAACACATCAGAGGATAATTCTTCAAACCAGTCGCTCGGAACAAACAGTAGCTCTGTCGCTATTGCTATCCTGGTGCCTTTCTTCGCTCTTATATTTGCGGGTTTTGGATTTTATCTATATAAACAAAGGTAAGTTGTTATTCAGCTCTGAACCTGCTATGTAAAACAATGATTTGAAGGGTCAGAATTTTGGCAAATAAGTGGACAACCAGAGATAAGCCAGCCTAGGGCTACACTGGCAATTGAGGGATTTAACTGCTTGTTGACAGTTTTTTTTTTTTTTTCATTTGTTGCATCTTAGTGCTTCTGATCTCTTCCAGCTTTTTTTCCAAACACATTGGACAATGCCTACCTAATGTTCTGTAGTCTCCATTGGGAGACAATAACAGGATGGTGTCACCCTATAACACAAAGTGCCTGAATGAGGATCTTAACCACATGCTGATCACAATACTTTTATATCAGACAAAACTTTGGGATCATTCTTTGCAGACGATAGCAAGCTTTCTCACGAATCTGGTCCGAGTGGCTCATGAGCCGCTTGAATGGTTTCAGAAGTGACAGTGTTTCTCGGGCTTACCAGTTCATCCGGGAAATGATCCGATGGTGCGGCCGGCTGCTCCCATAGGTGATCAAAGAGTTAGTACTCTTTGATCAACTATATAGCCTTGGAGCACCAGAGAATCTCATGACATCACTTACAGTCCAGGCTAGAAGTAAATATTTTTTTTTTATCTTTTGCTTTTAAAAGTAAAGAAGAGATTTGGGGTCTTTTTGACACCAGATCTCTCTATAAAGAGGATCTGTCATCCTTATTTCTATTACAGGGAATGTGGACTTCCTTGTAATATGAATAGAAGGGAATATAAAAACATTAAAGGGATAGTGTAAAAATAGAAAGTAAAATAAATAAGAAAAAAACAATTTAAGTGCCCCGATCCCTCCATGCTCACGTACAGATGTGAATGCATACGTAAGCTGCGCATGAATATGTATAAGGTATTCGTGCCACTCATGTGAGGTATTGCCACGAATGTTAGAGTGAGAGCAATAATTCTAGTGCTAGACCTCCTCTGTAACTCTAAGCAGATAACCTGTAAAGGCATGTAAAGCGCTGTGTGGAGTGTGGAGATTTTTAAGTATAGTAGTTTGTTATTATTACACGAGCGTGCCCAATTTTAAAGCGTAACATGTTAGGTATCTATTTACTCAGCTTAACATCATCTTTCACATGATATAAAATTTGGGGTAAATATTTTGTTTTTGTATTTTTTTCAAAGGAATTGTGTTTGCAAAACCACTGCACAAATACCGTGTGACATGAAAAATTGCAACAATCGCTATTTTATTCCCTAGGGTCTCTGCTAAAAAAATGTTTAATGTTTGGGGGTTATAAGTAATTTTCTAGCAAAAAATATTAAACTAAATTAGTAAACAAAAAGTGCCAGAAAAAAGTCTGGTTGGCAAGTGGTTAATGACAGGGTCACCAGCTATTATTTTAATGAAAGCTGCAGATTTTAAAAAAATCAAACATTAAATTAACATGATAAAACATATATGACATTTTAGTGACTGGGTTTAAAGCATTTACTTTTATTTAGGTGTGTTAAAAATTGAAGGACTGCCAAAAGGTTAGATTTCTCAGCAGCAAAGAAATGTAAAAGTCGATATAGCCCTAGACTAAGACTTAACAATTTTAATAATATAGGGTTGACCATCTAGATTCTTGAATAATTTCAGTCCTGACAGGTTCCTCTAATGCTACCAACAGACATAAGACGATACTTACAATATTGTGGCTGTAAAGTGTATTGTATAAAGGATATTTCCGTAAGCACTAAAGACTTTCTCTACAGAGAAAATTGTAGGTTCACAAAATACCCATGAAGCGGGACCAAATAATATAAGAATATAGCTTCAAGATACAGGGAATGTGAATGCGTAAATAGGGTGAAATCATTCCATTATTGCAAGAAGGTAAAACAGAGATGCAAAAAGATTGTTTATACAATGGAAAAAGAACTAAAAATTCCAGTGTAAAAGATCACTTTGCTGGCAATACCAGCCATTTATAGGAAATGCTTGACTAATATATATATATATATATATATATATATATATATATATTATATATATATATACACACACACACACACATATATATATATATATATATATATATATTTATATATAGACAAATCAAAAAAGAGGGAAACTATCAACATATAATAGAATAAAGGACATTTTATATATTCATATTGATTGGTATCTTTTATCAATTTGTAGATGTCCTTATCCATAAATGGAAGAGCTTCTTCTTAAAAGTGTCCATATTTTAGGTTATTTAGCTCCTGAACATGGAATACAATAGATTTACTAATGGAATAAAAGCTATTCTCTTTAATTAACAAACTAATGTCATTTTACTGGAAAAATAAGTAGGGCTGCAATTAACCAGAGGAGCGCCAGTCCCATATCCACATCCATTATTAACTAAGCAAAAAATATGTTAGAATCACACTGTAGGGGTGATATAGGACCAGGAATTTACAGAGGAATGAATACCATAGGACTTTAATGGATAAGGTCTGGCAGTCAGGGAGCACAAAAAGAATGTAAAACATTCAAAAAACGTTATTACATGAATAAAAACATGAAAAAGTGCATAAGTACAATACATTACATCTGAGACAGTACATCAGAGATATAGCAAGGGGACAGTCATAAAAGTTCATAAGGTTCGACGCGTTTCGCCAATTAGGTGAAAGGTGGCTTCATCAGGAACCATTTTGTTTGATTGATGTCCCTTATAACATATAAAGAAGATATATATGAGCAAACATAAAAAACAATTGATTTTTAATATTTACCTAGATAGATCTAAAGTGTACATGTTTAGTATCATACGAAACATAAACACTCCATGGTATTTCCATGCTCACCTCTTAGTAAGAAACAATCAACTTTGACATCCATGATATCAAACCGGCCATATCATCTGAGGCAGGCAACTCTCCAAAACTTGACCCTGTGAAGGGTCAAAAATGCCAAAAAGGCATTGTGGACTGGACCAGGCCCATATAGTACCCAAGATTAGGGTTATAATAGCCAACAGAAGGGGTGTATCCAGTGGGGTATATTGATAATAAGCGTCCCGTATAATTTGTAATGTCATTTTACTAACTATCAACTAATTCCATGTGCCTTTATATGAGTTTCCTTGCACTTTGTTCTGCTTTGTTGGGTTCTGCCAGCCAACAAAATGTTGAGTGAAGTTGGGTTTGGAAAGGGCTGCTTACTATGAGCTGGAAAATCACTAAAACATATCTCCACACACTAAAAAATGGAACTGTACTTTTTTGGTTAATGAACTTACCACACAGATGTGCTCTAGCACCATTAAAAACAACGGCAAAGCAGTGCACATGCATTGATGCATGTTCAAGTGCATATTTTTAATCACAAAGGTGTGAACGGAGTCTTTATACTCAAACAAGATTAGCACATGTTTGGTTGAATGAAATATAACCAACTTCATTTTATCTGCTAAGCTTAATGAACATTACGTTTACTAAATAAGCAGTCTCTATTTCTTTGGAAATCAACCCCAGTGAAAGACTCAGGTTTTTAGTTTAGGTTAGTATATTACAGCATTAAGTCGGCCATACATGCTTCGAATCTTGGCTGGTTCAGCAGAGACCGGCTGAGATTCGAACCATCTATGGACAAGCTGATTGTACCCAAGTAGATCCATTGATTGACTTGGGTAAAACCAAAATGTCGGATTTTTACATGTGATTATTGCCAGCGGCAGTAGCTGCTAGCAATAATCACTGTGTTCTTCCAGCAGGGATGGCTCCATGCACCCCCCTTCCCTGCAGGGAAAACACAATGGGATTCACTGACTGTTGATGGGGGAGTCAAGCGATTGAAAGAAAGTCTCATCATCTTTGGCCTGCCTGCCAGATTTTGGCCACACTTTTACCTTTGTGGTAGTCATTGCTATCACTTCAATGTTCTACTGATTCTTCGCATTTGCCTTTATGACTATATCATTAGTATTATTATTATTTTATTCATTCCTTAGTTCACCATTATTTGTCTCTTTCAACAGGACTGCACCCAAAACTCAGTACACTGGATGCTCTGTACATGAAAATAACAATGGTCAAGCAGCTTTTGAAAATCCAATGTATGACACCAATGCAAAAACTGTGGAGGGGAAAGCAGTACGATTTGACCCAAATTTGAACACTGTTTGCACAATGGTATAATGCTGGAGAACTCTTATTTTTTTGATTCTGAAACTGGAAAAAAATGAGACATTCTGCTGTGCTCTCTCCGGTTCTCCGCTACTATTAAAGCACATTTTTAGGAACACAAAGGGGGTCACGGACACCCTGAGAGGAAAAGAGAAAGAAGAAGACTTACCGGAAAGAACTCAATCTACAATTCATGTGCGACATGGGACGTTTTCCAGCAAGACAACTGCACTCTATGAGTGCTTGATTACAATTTATTTTCTTTTTTTTGAAAAGGAGATTAATCTAAACACGAAACTTATTTGCATATATTGGAGGAGCATCCACTATCAGTATTTACTGTGCTTTATAAACTATATTAGAAGGTCTGGAATTTAAAAAAAAAATAAAAAATAAAACCGAAAAAAATACAAAAAATAAAACAAAACATGATTATATGATAGAAAATTGCTATAATTACTGGAGACATTAAGACAAATTACAAGTATTAAGTAAACAACATTTTCCTGCTTTGGCAACATGAATTAACATGACATTTTCATCCCCCATTTGATTAGGGTATTCCATTGTATGTTTTTTAAATAGAGAACTAAGACTGGGTGTTTAATTATCTTCCATTGCTAGATGCCCATCATTTCCTGGGCAAATACTTGTGACACATTTAAAAATGTGTCTCAGATAAATTCCCTGGACAATCTTAGCTCCTATTTTGGTACACAAAGTGAAGCACTAGATTATGCTTTTAACACTTACTTTTGAAAAACTCACAGCCTCCAATAGCATGGGTTGTCCAGGGGATTCCAACTCAGTGGTTTGTACTAAGGGATAGGGATGTGTGGAATATCCAGTTCCTTTACCACCTAAGAATAACCTATTTTTCCGCCCTGACTCATTTGTATTTTTCTACGATATCTGACTCACCATTAGTGAGCTTTGTTCATGAAATAATGTTAACTGATGTATCCCATGCTATGCATGTTCTGGTTAACAATATATTTACAGAAAGGTTTGTTTTAAGGCATATTACAGGACAGGTTAATAATGACTGAATATCCTATACACTTCTAGATATAAAATGCTTCCTACAATAAATTCCAACAGTCCACCTTTGCCATTGACCACCCTTTTTATCTGTAGAGAACAGAAGACAGTGTGGCCTAAAATGGTTAAGCTGTAGCCAGTATTGTTTTTATTTTTTTTATTATTATTATTTTAAAAATAGAGATTATTTGAGCAATTTGTATATATCATCTATACTATTAAATCAACACTACTTTTTAATTTAATTTATTTTTATTTATATTAGTTTTAGGTTTGAATTATTTTAATTATGGCTTTTATTTCTCTGTGTTTTTTTTTATTTTTTTTTATGTGGAGCTAAGAGTGCTCTGGTTCAGCATCCACCATCAACTGTCACCAGTTGTAAGTCATTGTTTTAAACCAAAGAGGTCAAATTGTTAGGAAGTGCATAGTGATATTCAGCTTGCTCTAAATTTCTGCATGTTCCAGTATTCATTTCTGAACACATGTATCCTAATTTCCTTATACATATTTTTGCATGGTCAGAAGTATGAGTTTGGGTTGCACAGTTAATCATACTAACCTCATAGATGGTAATATGGTCCTTTTTGGCCTTGACTGGTAACCAGCAATAGTGATATTTTTACAGAAGGACTATGGTCAGGATTTTTTGGGAGATTCATCCTCAGCTAGATCATTTTCAATAAAATGATGAAATTCACTGCAGCTTGGATGTTTTCTGCACTGTGCCCTCTAACACAATGTTCAGCAAAAAGTGGGGCCAGGCTGTGCATATATAAATAGTAATACTGCTTTAGGTTTGAGAGTCATGTGGCCTGGTTTAGTATTTATTGCAAGGTTGTTATCAAAGTTGTGACTGGCTGAATTTATATTTTGTAATTTTCCATGACAATAATACTAGGAGGGACTAGTGTTTACACTCTAAGACAAGCAGGAAATTTATTTTTTACTGTATGTTTAAACCAACATATAATGCGCTTTCTAAGGTACCAAGAATGCCTAAGTGCCTGTGTTGATGGGCTTTGGGCTTGTGTTGATAGGCAAATGCACCTTGAGTTTGGCCTCAGATTGAGATATCTCTTGGATCTTTCAGAAATTTGATAGGTGAATTTGATCTGCATTTGACCTCCTTCTAGCCTGCATTTATCCTGCTTTCTAAAGTAATCGGAAAACTGGTTTTGCAATCCTATAGACTTGTATAGGGAGAAAAGCAGTTCTGATGCAAGCAAAGCCTTTCAACACAGGCCTTATGGCAGACTTAACGTGTTGAATGAAATGCAGGTCCACTATTACCCATTGAGTGAATTACTTCTCTTCATAATGTTATTATGTCTTGTAGCTGCTTTACACTTCTATCCATTTATGTTACATTATATTACTGCCAGTGCCAAGGTTAACAGAATGTCAGTCTAGTAAATGATATGCATGCAAAGTTATCTAAGAGCAGGCACTAAAGAGTGAAGCACACATCTTTGGGTATAATGGTAAACCTTAGCAATATCCCGAGTGTGTCTTCTATACATTGGTGCAATGACCAACGCACAGCTTATTCTGGTACTGTACTCACAAAAAAAAAATCAAAATCCAGATGTATAACTCACCTTCAGCATCTGACTGTTGCAACATGGATCAAATGGTAAAAGGCAGTAACCATTCTCAATCCCTCAGCGTCATGTTTGAAACAGAAAAGTCTAGATAAAGCTTTACCATGGTGCCCTCTGAAGCTATGTTATTTAAAATATAACAGTCCTCCAGATCATGCACAGGATGGATGCAAAACTGGAAAGGACAGGTCACACCAGGTTTTCTATGCTTCATTTATGGTAGTCTATTCCATTACATTTTTGCAAGTTTTTACTACAAAAGTACAGCTGTCCTTAAAATTATTAACACAGGTTTATTGATAAATTAGGGAAAGGCAAAATAGGAAATATTACCTGTACCAAGCAATTAAAGTCAGATTTTTTAAATGAACACTTTTGTGCTATGTTGTGGTTCCGAATATTGGCCTGCATTGCTGTGGGACCACAGATGTAAGTCTTTCACAAAGGGAATATTGTTTGCATCAAAATGCATAATAACTAAAATCTGGGACAGATTCTGAGAGTCGATTTGGACTGAGAGAACGCCTAAAAGAATAAAGAGTAACAGCTGTAGTTGGTAAAATACAGCTTTCTTTCAAATACATTAAGGTTGTGTTTGAGTTCCATTGGAATTACTTATGAATTCTATTTGAGTTCCTTTACAGGCACATTTGACTTACAATTGATCTTCTTTTAACCTGAAGGGGACCTCCTTCTAATCTGTAAGAATGTGTTTTAAGCTGTATTCGCATTGAATAACAGGGGGGTTTCTGGGGAGAAAACCAGTTTTAAATAGAAACAGATACCTGTCAGCAAAATTCTGAACATTATATTGTGCTGCACCAAATGTAATCTGTACTGGTAAGGTAGATTGAGAGATATGTTTGGTACCTTTGATTCTTGGGCTGAAGGACAGCTGTACAT
Source organism: Pelophylax lessonae (assembly GCF_965119305.1). NCBI lineage: Eukaryota > Metazoa > Chordata > Amphibia > Anura > Ranidae > Pelophylax > Pelophylax lessonae. Next base: position 500,924,220 of record NC_138772.1, on the reverse strand, counting down.
ATTGTAGTTACAGCCTACTTTTCCACACCTGAATATTAAATTACAAGTAGGTATAGCTGTTTGATGCTGGTTTCGTTTTTGAGCTGTTGCCTTCTTATATTTTGATAGATATTTTACTCTTCACTACTGACATGCCTTCTCTTACTTGTTTACATGGGTGTTTTTGAAAACAGATTCTCATAGAGCTATGCGTCTTATTGTAGTTACAGGAGCTTAAAGCAGGGTTACACTCAAAAATGGAACTTCCGCTTATCTGTCTCCTCCCCTCCTCTGGTGCCACAATTGGCAAATTAAAGGGGGGGTGGGTACCAGTTTTTGACAGGTACCCCGTCCCCAGTTCCATCAGACCTCTCTCCGGCGAGGTTCGCCCCCCCTTCTCCTCCCTCTGCTTTGTGGCCAATTACCGAGCGCAGCAGTAGGGACCCAGCCATGAAGCCGCAAGGCTTCATGGCTGGGTTCCCTTATTGGCAATGGCGGCGGAAGCACCCAACATCCGTCGGAAACATCGGCTGTGGGGCTGACATCGCTGGACTCCAGGACAGGTAAGTGTCCTAATATTAAAAGTCAGCAGCTACAATATTTGGAGGGAGGGGGGGAATCCGCTTTAGTAAATAGTAGAGATTCTGAAACATAAAGAATAGTAAACATGATTTGCTGGAACTGTCCAGATTACCAAAGTGAAAAGAGTGATTTTTTTTTTGTCTTTTTTTTTTTGTTTTATAAAAAATGAAAAGGAATAGGAAAATGTTAGCTTGTTTAGGTTGGCGGTAGGATGCAGTAAGATTTAAAATTGTCTATAATTTACCATTTTAATGATGTGAATAATAATGGAAATACAAGCAGAGGATCACAGTTAAGTGACTGCAAATCTGGTGCTAAACAATTGGCATATAATTTCTTACAGAACATTGATTTTTTTTTTTTTTTTTTGGACTGTACTACAAAATGATTGAAACATGAAAAACATCACCAAAGATCAGAATTGAAAGTACAGCCTCCTTTGTTCTAAGGTTCTGCATGGCAAACCATTTTCATCAAAATATATTGGGGTTAATTTCCTAAAGACAAATGGACTGTGCACTTTGCAAGTTCAGTTGCTACAGAGCTTAGTAAATGAGGGAAAGCTATGCTGACATTCATCATCCAATCATGTACATGAAAGACTGCTGTTTTTTTTTCCTCCTTGGATGTGATTGGTTATTCTTTGTAAAGTGAAGCTTTACTTCGTTTGCTAAGCTCTGGAGCAACTGCACTTGCAAAGTGCAAAGTTTACCTGCCATTCGTTAATCAAACCCATTAAGTTTTGTCATTAATGTTAACATTTATTTAGGTAATAGTTGGAGTAATTCAAATTCAAATTGACTTGTTCATAGTTTTAAAGGTATTTTTTGTCATTCGTCCAAATAGTTTAGAATTGAGAAAGATCTTTATATGAGTGACAAAATATCTACAGCATTACAGAACAAGCCAATGAATATTGAAAGCACTTAAAACTTTTCTGAGGATACAGTAAACTTGAAGTGTGTTAAAAAGAAAGATGAAGCAACAGAGCTGCCATTGGAGACTTGATTTTGAAGGTGAAGCCAATGGAGTTGCCATCCTTATCTTTTCTTAACTTTTGGCAATAGTTTTGTGATTGCTTGCTCCAATTGTTGTTTGCATATTTTGCTATATATAACTAGAATTTGCAAATCCTAACAGCCCATCTAAGAACAATTTAGTGCATCATACCTTGACAAACGTGGCAGCTGAAACTTAACACACTTTCTAAGAAGTGTTGTCGTTCAATAATAACTCCATAAGCACTGACTTTTGAAAGCCTAGGTCTTCTGATCAGGGTATAGGAGGTCTTAATGAATCTGTGGGTTTGTTAACATTAATGTGATCTAGTACTCCTAATTATTTTAATATTTCAATATTAATTTAGACGTGCAAACAAACCCTAATCCAGGATAATTCATTGCATAAGTACAAAACAGAATTCCCATACAGGAAAAAGGTAAATATTTTTCCTATGATTTAGCTGAGATTACCCTGGCTAGAGGATTCCAGCTTGCTCATAATGTGCCCTCTTAAGCTTTAGATCCAACAGCAATTTAAAAAAACAAAAATAACTTACTTTTAGGACAAACAAAATGTGTTCTTCTATTGCTTTGAGAGACAGTCAATGTGATAAAATGGTAGTAGCAGGCACTGCCATGGTATGGCTCTCAATTATCTTAGAGCAGAGCAGGCATCCAAAGAAAAATCTTCCTAGTGTTTTAAAAACAGCTAGTTTACATATATTCAGCTGTAATATATTTGGAAATGGAAAAAAAATAATATTATATTTAACCTGTCTGGCTTGCATTTCACAAGAAACTATTGAAACATTGTTGTTATTGCTAGAGTTCTTTATTATCACAATTGACAATAGAGACACGTTTCCTTTGGCTGTCCTAACATTCATTGTTTTTCCTTTTGAAATGTACAAAACTGTTCAGGTGGAGCCTATTTTGGAATGGATAAGCTAAATAGACCTTTCTTTATTCAGTCAGCAGCATTAAATCAGCCCCATGATCAGTGCTGTATTAATCTCTGTGGAGTCCCCTATGCAGGCATCATGGTCCATGATGATAATTGCCTCTGTTTGCAACAATAAGAGGATAAAAATTAGCTGACTGGCAAGAAGAGGATAATATGATTAATCTAAGAGATGAAAATGCCACCCATATCATTTAACTCAAATTGAAATTCACAAAGTACATGTTCTTTGTGAAACTCCTGGAAGTTTCAGCTGACACTACTAGTCATTTGAAACAAAAAAAATGTAATTTCCTATTATGTGACAAAACATCAATCTAATATCCTTTTGTATACAATTGCTATCATTAATAAATAGGGTTTAAGTATGGTACCAACAATTTGCTGTGATCATCAATTGACCTTAAGAAAGTTGTAGACACCTTTCTGCTAGCTTTGAAAGCATGTAAAACTATCTTTTACCAATAACACTGGAACAGGTGGGGTTTATTTTTAAAATATAGGCAGAGTAGCACTAAGACAAGATCCATGAGAAGATAATTTATGTACTGGCTCACATAGGAACTGTCATTGCTATCTTCTGTTGGCAAAGATATGTTTTTACATACAGTTTAATGCACCTGCCACAACAAATCAAAGGAAAAGGTAGGATTCTACTGGGAGTGGGAGGGAGATGACAGCACTTCCATTGAATTTCATCTATATTTGATCTGTGCTGAGAAATGTAGCTCCATTATGGTAGCCGGGGGCTACAGTGAAGCAGCCATGTAGTGGAAAAGACAGGAAGAAAGTATCTTACAAGGTTTTACTTATGTGTTAAGGTAACCTCTGTATATGGAGACCAGTTTGGAAGACTAGGCAGTTTCATATAATGTCTTAACCTGTATTTCAGGGAAAGATTAAAAAAAAAAAATATTCTTCAATACATGCACATTTTTCCATGTTATCCCTTTAAAACCCCTGCAAATAGGGAAACAAAATACCTGCTGATCAACCAGAAATGCACACAATGCACTCTTTTGGGCTGACAACACACAGCATTTCTGTGGAATACTACTCAAAACCACCCCATGCTATTCCTCTTAAACATAGAAACCAGCATTATGCAGTCCTGAGTAAACAGCTAGGACTAATTAGACTCTTTGAGAAAACACAGGAAGCGTGCCCATGACAGCTCTGAATTTCTCACATGGTCCACATATTTTTTTGCACTTATCTAACAAATCTAAAAATATAACAGAGCCATTTCAAAAATATCAAAAGATTAAAAAGATTCATAGCTAAGGCCTGTACATGATAAGAAGATTGGAAGAAAAATTTTGTATGACGAAAGATCGGTCGATTATCTGATCGTTAGTATAGTGCTTTCGACAGCCGATTCCAACTTTTCGGAAGACAAAAAACGAAGGTGCAGAACATTTTTATCATGAGTGAACACAACATCCGATTTTCATTTAATGTGTACAGTAATCGTATGGAAATAATCAAATAGAAAAAAATGTGCATGCTCAGAAGCATAGAACAACTCTACACTTCCTCTTCTACTGCCCTAGTACATAGCTACGTTTGCCTTTGTTAGCTGAAAATTTATGTACAAGTCTATACCATTTCGACTACATCATGCTATGCACATTCATGGAAAATTGAAATATAGCTCATCCGATTTTCTCATTGTGTACGAGGCTTAAGTTAGGCTAACTTAACCTAAGTTAGTTAACTTAACTTAGGTTGACATATAAGAAGAATGAAGGTACTAAACACTAAGAGAGACCGATGTTTAAAAGCAGTGCTGTGTAACATTTGGCCCAGAACAGCTGGACTTGTCCTTCTTATCTTCCTCTCCAGCCCTGGCATCCTTTTAAGTGGGTCTTTACACCCTCAGAGCTGTCACATAAGTCATACTATCAGGAGCTCATCCTGCCAGCTCCCAATTATGACTAGAGACCAAGAGCTGTCTATGTTCAGCTTGGTCACTGTGCTGGAGTGTGCAGTGAGCTTACTGTCAGCATGGAAACCTCAGCCATCCATGGACACATATATGGGGTGTGTGGGTAATAAATACTACCCTCTTTGTCCCTTTGTCTCTAAGCATTACACAGACAGAAAGAGGTTAATTCGTATATATTATTGGGCATAATTTATGTAATATTTTGCTAAAACTGTGTTTGTCAAAGTAAGAAGGAACTTTTTTTTTTAATGTCTCCTTAATCAAACTGGGCTTTATATTAACACAACTAAATTAATTGTCAGGCATGCATATTATCAAATCAGTTGAGTAAAAACTGCTATACAGATTAAACAGTTCAAAGGTTTATTTTTTTTTGTAGATTTCTGTGAAGTTTGAAAACCAGATTCCTCTAATAAGCACGGAGTGACAAGTTCCTGTGGTTGTTGGCTCACAGTGATTGAACAAAAGGCAAAATAGGCAGGGCCATTAGCAAAAACCTGGGAACCTGGTGGCTATTTACAAATCTGAGTTGCCATATTTTCTGGGTTGATCTAAAAGAATAGAATACCCATGTGCAGACTCCAAATATACTGTATGTTGCAGTTTTACTGCTTAGAGCACATGAAAACCCAAACAAAAAATAGAATATATTGCAATTTACTAACCCCTAGGATGTGCTGTTTGCATTAGTTTTATTTTATTTTTTAGACATTTTTCCTTTATCTGTACCTAGAAATCCTGTGAATAGAACACTTTCTGTCCCTGAGAAGCTATGTTTATCACTCCACTCTATCTATGGAGAGAGCATTAGGTGTCACCCGCGCTGTTCTCCTCATGTGAACTTAAAAAAACAGTCTCTCTGTTCATCTATATTACATGAGGAAGAAGGAATAAGTTCAGCATACAGGAAAAGATAAAGGCACTGTGTTTTCGACAAAATCGCTGCAGTATATTACAATTTTATTCTTGAATTTAGATATCTCTTTAAGTAAACCTGTAGTCGGCTATGGACATTCAAATATGCACTTTTTACAAAGTGGTAAATTATTTTTAAACAAGCACATACTGGCCTTTGTAGCTTCAGACTTTATGGATAAATCTATTCTTAAAATGTAAAATAGTGGCACATTTGAGCTCATCTCCCCTTGCTTGTTCTGACAGCAGGGTCTTGACAGCCAGCCAGTTTTGCCATGTAAACAAACAGCAGAATCTGACTGCAAACTGACTTCAGAGACTCTGATCTGATCTTTGAGGATGAATTACTTCACAGTACCTGCAGCTACAGAGGTCAGGGATGGCCACAGGTTCACTTTAATGAGAAGTACATATTTATTCAAATGTATGCACCTTTGATTTACTCTTTTTTTCCTGCAAACAATATACTATTGCTCTTAGGGAGTATTATTTTACTGTCTGGCTAGAAGTTAAAGTTGTGTATGCATTAGAAATGTTTATACTTGTAAATTTGCCAGAATTGTGAAAGCTTACATAAATACTTTAGCTGCAGCATTGCACAATCGGTCAGTCTCAGGTCTGGAGCAATCAAGTCTTGCCAAACACGAGAACAACAAATAATATATTATGATTTCTTGGTTGTTTATAGAGATATTCCAAAAAGTAAACACAATTAGTAATGAGAACTTTGAAGCTGAACTCCAGGCAAATAAAAAGGCACAATTAATGTTGTTTAATATTTATAAAAAAAATCCTTTATTTTTTTAATGCAAGCACTATAAGTACCTGAATTTGACTCGCATCAGGCTATTGCAGTTCCTGTATAGCAGAGCTCAGACTTGGTGAGGGAGGAGCAGCACAAGTAGCCAGCCAGTTCTAAAAGAGCAGGAGAGAGCAGAGTGACTGGGAAAAAAAGCTCAATCTGCTGCTTTTACTTTCACAATCCAGTTGCATGTTGGGGATGGACAGAAGACCTATAAGTGTTATTGAACTGCAACAGATAAAAATTAGCTCTCCTCTCCTGTCACACAGGTATGGCAAAAATCTGTAAATTTTAGAAATGAACAAAAAAAAAGCATAAAATATCTTGCAGGTAAATCTGGCCCCTTACAGTATATGTATTTCATCTGTGCATGTAGCTGTTTGCATGGAGTTCAGCTTTAAATGTAATATGAAGCATATGAAGCTCTTTTCACATATCTGTGTTAAAAAATGGTCTTAACATATATGTTTATAGAGCATTATTCAAATCATTTGGATATTGTTTTATGCATTTTGAGTGTATTTTTGAATTAATATGGTTAAATGATATACTGCATTTACTTTAAGTGCATACAAAAAAAACCACTTAAATGCCCTAAAAAATGCATCAGAAAGCACTACAGTACACAACCAATGCTCTAAAACATTGTAAAAATGATGTATGTTAAAACACATGCGAAAGTAACCTTAGTATCTGGAATACAGACCTATGGGTATACAATTTAAAATCTTAACCTTTTTTAAGTCTGCAAATATTACACTTTATTGTGATTATTTATAAGGCACTGAAAAGAGCAATGCTAATAATGTGAAGTGCAATATCTCATACCAACTAGTCAGCTTCTACGTTTTGTACCATCTAAAGCAGCACAATGGTGCTCAGTTGTTTTTTTTTTTTTTTATGAATGTGCGTTTTTGGAATATTAACAAGCTAGTTTCCTATCATGCAGATTGCAGTTCCCAATAGTATTTAATAAATATGATTTTATATTAATACTTAATATGTGATCTAGGGACCTTAGAAGAGAGAGCAAGAGAGAGAGAGAGAGAGGGGATGTATTCTATATTATCCATGTGTTATTAAAGCTGAACTCCAGGTAGAAAAAAAAAAACACCTAATACATCATGTATTCATTAAAAAAAAAAAAAAAAGAATGCATTTTTATAAAGCAACTAATACTTAAGCTGAATGCACTTCATCCCTTGTAAATCCCTTGTGCAGTAGAGTTTATACCAATTCAGGGAGACGCGGCACAAGGAGCCAGTCAGCTCTCTGTGAGAGAGATGAGTTCATTGGTCTACTGCTTCTACTTCACCATCCAATCAAAGGCTGACAAAGGGGCAAGACCTATAAGTAGCTGCTGCTCAGAAATAACAGGTCGCAAAGCTGACTGTGCTGCATCGCAGAATTAGGTTAAGCCCTGTACACACGGGCCAAATATCGGCCAAAATCAGCCGGTACAGTAGATACCGGCTAACATTCGGGTCATGTGTATGGGTCCTTGTTTTCTCACAGATGGCTTCTGTCGAACAAACTTGGTGGAAAACCGATCCAGCCGATTGTCATCAGATTAGCCAATGACTGCTAGTGCTAGTGGGGGGGGGGGGGGTGCCCCCCCCACCGTCAGAACACAATAGTTCAGCGGGGAGATCACTGTGCTAAAATCACATACAGCAACCTCTTCCAGAGCTCCTTCGTTTTTTTTTTGCCATGTTTACCAGGCTTGTCTCATGTAAGTAAGTCTAATGTATGTGCAGACATCCAAACCTTTTTGGCAGATAAAATAGTTCCCTTATATTTATTTCATTTAAACATTTAGCAGTTTTCCTGGAGTTAAGTTTTACTATACACTGAAGTAGTAAGCTAAATGAAAATCCATATGGTTTTGTTTCTATACCTTGCACCTAGAGCAGTCGAAATTGAAATATTTTATCTGATTAGTCTATGTGCAGTAGGTTACTTCTGCACCGAATGGAAACGTTTTTCAGCAGCTTGTAAACTTGTTCAAATACTGTCATGGGTTTAATCCCAAACTAGGATTAAAACCTTGGCCTTCAGTTTCAAACCCAGCAGCCAGTGTTCCAGATACTAGGTAAAAAGAAAACATTGAATCAAAGGTTCTCCCCATTGCTTTATTATTATTATTATTATTATTATTATTATTATTATTATTATTATTATTAATAATATTTTTACAGTGGCTTACTTTACTTTTTAATTCAGGGTTCGATTTACAAAATGGAATACATTTTCCAATATCTTGCAGAATGTGCATTTGCTTCAAGCGCAATTTACATATTTTGTTTTAGTTATATGTAACCTGGTTGGTTTCCTGAACTAACATAAAATGTTTACACTCTTTGCTAAAACATTGCCAATAAGGCTTCACATTTTATAGGATCTCTGAAGCTGCTATGTTTGCACAGAAAATAATATTAAGGAAAACCTAAATGGATAATTCACCCCCCCCCCCCTCTAAATATCTATAGGGAAAATGTATATAAAAAATAATTATGGGAGCTTTCACCTGCACAGATTTTTATACAAGTAAGCTATTTTGACAAAAAAGTATATATGTTTTTTTTTATTATTATTTGATTCCTTAAGCACTTACCTGAAATAATTTTTTTGCATGTATAAAAAAAAATTATATAACATAACACTCTCAGACTGCATTGTAGAGGAAAGCATTTTGAAGACTACAGGACCTTCTATGATGCCAAATTTGGTAGCTTGGCAGCTCTGAGACCATCCTTACCTGTGTGTATTTTATTACATATAATATATGAATATATATTTTCCCAAATTAAATTATTACAAAAGCTTAATATAAACAGTTCTTTACAAAAATGGTTTCCGAATGTTTACAATTAGATTAAGCAACATTTTAAAACTGTTATATTCACATTATACAAATATATATCTATACAAACAAACATATAATACACTATATAACATGATGACAGGATGACAAAAAATGTATATTTACTGACAGACATAACAATGTCTTCATTATCATGAAAGTTTAGCTAGGTGACAATATAGTTTAAATTCATTATTTTTCAAAAATCATAATTTCACAATACATTCTTTATCATTTATGAATCATTTCCATTTCATAAGCTACAAATATGAAGTAAAAGCTGTTTCTTGCATTTAAAAAAAATAATGTTTCTATTTGCTTATATATTGTGGTTATGTGTGTTTTTTGTTTGATTTTGTTTTATTTTATTTGAGTTAGGTGGATTTTATTTTAGGTGGTTAGGTTTTATTTTCATTTTTACATTCTGACAACACGTGTCTGCAGTTTATCTAAAGGTTCACAGAACAGAACAAAGTAGGCTATGATTTGTAGTGAAATGAAACATTTTGCTGCAAATGAATTTGCAAAATACTAGAATACTAAATTTAAAAAAAGACTGCTGATCTTGCACACCTTAGAACTTTAGACACGTTAACCATTTATCGATTTTAGTTTTTTGTTTTTTTTCGGGAATGTAATTTTCTAATTTGAAACAAAGAGCAAAAAGCAACACACACAGGGTGGTTTTAATCAGTAAATCAGTTAATCTATTCTGACCTAAAAGTGACAAAGGCAGCATTAAATAAGTAATTTAATCAAGCACTATAGAAACATATTTCTTTGACCCCAGACACAATCTTTTCTTTTTTTATAGCCAGGATTTATCAGGAAAAAATAGATAATGGCTAAAAACCGTCTGAACTTTAATTTGCTGTTTAAGCTACAATAAAATTGTGAAAAGGTAAATTAATTTCAACATTTTCATTAAACGGACACACCTTTAACAGTTTTAGGTTTTAGCGATAATTCCTAATTTTACCTGCTGGTTAAAATTGTGAAACATCAAATCCCCTATCAAAATGTGTGGCTTTTTCTGAGAATTCATTGGAGTTGCTTTGCTAAAGCAGTAGAAATGGCTCACTTAGCAAATGTAAATGTTCATCAAGCATAGTAAAAAAGATAAGGTTGTGTTTGCTTCAATCGTGTGCTTGAAAAAAAAATATTTTTTTTCCTTTTTTATACTTGCACGTGATTGAGGACTCCAAAGCCAACACAGCTTCACCCTATCTATTAACTAAATTAACATTGACCAAGCAAGGTTATCTAAGTGAATAACCTTCACTTCTTTAGCATATAAACCCCATTGTATAGGAAGACCACTGATCCTGGTAAACAAAATAGGCATAAGGGTCCTATCATAGTTCAAAGTTGTGCTGAAGAAGGTAGGTACTCCACCCTGTGAACCAAAAGGAGTTTTTCATCTAAACTGGTCATTTTTTCTTTTTAAAATCTTATGGCTGGAGTTTGGTTGCAGCAAAAGTAGGCACTTCTTGTCATTCTAGCTATTCTGGACCTATTTGAAAGTACTTTGTCTATTGGAATTGAGAAAGGTTGCATATAAAAGCTGGATGGCTTTCTCAGCCATTAGCATTTGTATCTGGAAAATAAACTTGCAATTGGTGCAACTTAATATGACATTTTTTTGTCATTGTGAAACTGAGAGATAGAGAGATAAGAAATTCTGCCAGGTTTTTTTTCTTGTTTTAGGATGACATAATTGGAACTAGAAAAATTGGCAGCAGAGTGGAAATCCCCCTTATAAACAGAGAGCGGATAGGTTGCCTCTCCTTGTAATGCCACTTATGCGTACCATGAGTTATTAAATAAGCTTTATATTGTGTAAGTTATAAAAATATGGTATAATGGGATTTTGTATTTTTCTAACAATTGCGTCAGATACATTTTTTTTTACAGTAATAAAAATTTAAGAATAAATACCCAGTTGACATGGTGCCTGTCAGAATTAGTTATTAAACTGTAAAATGTTACTCCAGTTTGAAAAAAAAAAAAAGTTGCATTTGAGGTTCTTTGATGCACCCAATACACCCCAGCACACATTTCCACTGGAATTCATTTCAATACTTGCTATTTATTTGATGTTAGAAAGACTGCAATAAATATGATTATACATTCTTGAGAAAAGCAACTTGTTTAGGAAAAAAAAAAAAACAAAAAAAGAAAAGAAAAAAAAAAACATGAATGGACAATGTTTCTTTGTCATCTGGCTACTCCTCTTATATCAATGCATACACTTTTGTAAAGAAATATATTTTTATGGAAAATAAATTTGTAAAAGTATGATGTAAATTTTCAGTGCAATGTAAACAAAATAAAATTAATAATTCATTTTAAATTTGCTGGTGTATCTGGAATTTTTTGTTGAAAATAATTGAATACTTTTTTGTTCTTACTAGCAATGATGTAAATTCACTGAAAGAAATGTGTATTTATAAGTCTTCAAGTGAAAAGGATGCCAAAGTGGCATTGGATTTCAGTTGTGAGAGCAGTAGGTGAAACATAAACCTTAACTCTGGGCAAACATTTGAAAAATTGATTACAAATAAGGTGTTTTAAAAAAAAAAAAGCAGCTATGGCTAAATAATCACCTCCTTTTTGGCAATGCCCCCTCTTTAATGGCTTACCATCACTAAATATTCTCAGTCTTTGTGGGTAAATGATGACCAGAAGACTATGTACATCTGGTGAGTGTAGAGGCACAGATTGCCATTGATATCAGGAAATGGGGGTGGGGCCCAGTGCCCCCATAGATAGCAGCTTACCATGGTGGCACTCAGTGGGGGGCTAGGAGTGCCTGTGGAAGAACAGATAAGAGAAGGATCGGGGCTGCTCTGTGCAATGGTTTTGCAGACATAAAAATAACCTGTTTATTACTGCTACCTGGTCCAATTTCCCTGTCCTGGTTACCACTAGGGATGATCGAACTTTTGAAAAGTTTGGTTCGACCAGAACACCCGAACTTCCCGAAAGTTCGGGTCCGGATTCCAGGACCCCATTGAAATCAAGGGGACCCGAACTTCGGTAATCAAAAAACACAATTTTAAAGCCCTAAAACCCAATAAATGCCCCTAAAAAAAAAGGGTTCTGGGTCATGCGAAATCACACGAAAAAAAGTTCTTAAAAATTGTCGTTTTTGATAGAGAGCCAATTATTGAAAAAATTATTGAAAAAAAAAAAAGAGATTTCTTTGGATTTAGTGTCTGGGGGGGGGGGGGGTGTCTAAAAAGTGTACCTGTGAAGTTTCAGCTCTGTAGCATGTCCAGAACCAGAAAAAAATCTTTTGTATTAGAATTACAGTAGAGCAGGGATATGGCTCCGCTATTTTCACACCTGGCCGTTTTTGTTGCAGGCGTTTATTGGGCTTTTTTGTGGACGTCTTTGGAGGCAGGCATGACATCTGAACTTCTGTGTAAGGGTATATACACACACACACATATATGTATATATACACATACACACATATAGGTGTGAAAGTAGCAGAACCCTATGCCTGCGCTAATGAAATTATTTGCAGGCATAGGGCTCCGCTCCTATCACACCTATATGTGTGTATGTGTATAAATACATATATGTGTGTGTGTGTATATATACCCCTATACAGAAGTTCAGATGTTATGCCTGCCTCCAAAGACGCCCAAAAAATGCCCCAAAAAAACGCCTGCAACAACACACCTGGGTTGTATAGGGGTATATACACACACACACACATATATATGTATATATATACATACACACATATAGGTGTGATAGGAGCGGAGCCACATCCCTGCAAACAATTTCATTAGCGCAGGGATGGGGTTCCGCTCTTATTACACCTATATGTGTGTATGTGTATATATACATATATATGTGTGTGTGTGTATATACCCCTATACAGAAGTTCAGATGTTATGCCTGCCTCCAAAGACGCCCAAAAAATGCCCAATAAACGCCTGCAACAAAAACGCCCAGGTGTGTTGTTGCAGGCATTTATTGAGCATTTTTTGGGCGTCTTTGGAGGCAGGCATAACATCTGAACTTCTGTATAGGGGTATATATACACACACACACATATATGTATATATAGACATACACACATATAGGTGTGATAGGAGAAGAGCCACATCCCTGCAAATAATTTCATTAGCGCAGGGATGGAGTTCCGCTACTTTTACACCTATATGTTTGTATGTGTATATATACATATATGTGTGTGTGTATATATACCTCTACACAGAAGTTCAGATGTCATGCCTGCCTCCAAAGAAGTCCACAAAAAAGCCCAATAAACGCCTGAAACAAAAACGCCCAGGTGTGAAAGTAGCGGAGCCACATCCCTGTTCTACTGCAATTCTAAGACAAACAATCTTTTTTCTCTGGCGGTCACCCTGACACGGATGAATTCGGTCACCCTGGCATACAAGGAGCGGAGCCCCATCCCTGCTCTACTGCAATTCTATGACAAATGATCTTTTTTCTCTGGCGGTCACCCTGACATGGAAGAGTTTGGTCACCCTGGCATAGAAGTCAGAGTCAGTTCACCCTACACTACACTACGGTCACCCTGACACTTAACACTTTCACTACAGAAACTAGATTATTGAATCTAACTATTGTGGTATATAGTACCCTAACTACACTAGATATCCCTTTCCTCACACTAATAATTGCTAAAAGACACTTTTGCAGCAGGAGTAACAGAACTGCTTCCACTCTCTTCCACAGCCCCTGTATTACAGTGCTAGAGATTTGGCGGGGCTATGTTATATACTGGGGGGCATATTCACTACTGATTGGCCTCTGGACCCCCTAGTCACTCCAATCACTTTCCTAGCATCCTCCTGCACCCTCAATTGGCTTTTACAGATGTTTCTGGTCCAATTACAGGCTTTTAAAGCCCAGTTCCTGTCCCATTGCATTTTGGTCGGTTCTGGTTGCCGAATTCGGCCAAATTTCGAAACAGTCAATGTTCTGGTTGAACCGTTCGATCATCCCTAATTATCAGTAACAACAGGACTGAAGGCCTGTTCAGAAAGCACACTGGATGCAGAGCAGCCAACCAGCTCAATTGCATATTGGACAAGTTCTGATCAGTGGTCTATTCTCATGACCCAGTAACCCAGTGGATCGTCAACTGGAAAGCTCTTCATCTCTGTTTTCAAACCTAGATAATTGTCCACCACATGATGCAGACACTGCCAATGGGATGTGGAAGCTGACAGCCCTGGGCAGCGAGTACTAAAAAAATTGTGAAATGCATTACTTAGGCGGCCCCCTTCTCCACCGCTCCTCTTTTGAGCAACACAAGCCTCAAAACGACATTTTCCATAACACCGTAACCTACCAAAGTCAGGAAAAGTGTTAGATAAACTCCTTTTTAAGGTTTCCTCAAGATATTTCATCATATGCACCCTCTGTGGGGATGGGGTGACTTCTGAGACTTTACCCTTGTAACGGTGGTCAACCAGTAGTGATCCTTCTCCTTTATGCCACATATTCTTGGGTCCTTTCGCAGGCTTTAAAGCATGAGGGAGCCCATGTACCACAAGTTTGTGGAGGCATGAGAAGCAGATTCCTCTGGGTCACTGAGGATTACAGTATCTGGAACTGCCTCCTCCCAGCCACGTACTACTCCCAAGGGTTCTGGGGATAGAAAACAATCTCTTAAGGTTTGACATATGTCTTCCTTTGTTTCAATGCCTCCAAACTGACAGAATTCTCCTCCTCCCTTTCCTTTTGTGTGTTCTGTGGCGTAGGAAAAAAGGTGTCTGCATTAGGCGGGCCTTCCTTGAGAGGAAAGGAAGACCTCCTCTTCCTCCCGCTGCTCTGCCTTGAGTGCCCTGTCCATAATGCCACGCAGAGTCTGCTCCAGCAGTAATGCAACAGGGATTGTGTCACTGATGCATGCATTGTCACAGCTCACCATTCTTGTGGACTCCTCAAATGGTGACAGTACAGTGCATGCATCCTTTTTTCAGCAGCCATTGGCGTAGGGAAAAAAAGCCGAGTTGGCCTGAGCCTGGCAGTGTGCCATACTTACACAGGTACTCCTTGACGGTATAGTGGGGGGTAGACTGAGGTGAGTAAGCAGGAGGAACAGAATTGCATCCCTTTTGTGTGGCTTTCAGGTGATCTTGCTAATGGGCTAAGTAATGGGAGGTTATATGCCTTGTCAAGCATGTGGTACCCAAATGGCTGGTGCTTTTGCCCTGCAACAAGGCGATCGGCAGCACATATGCTAAAAAAAGCCCAAGACAGCTGAGCTGTGGGAAGGGTGCCAGGGAACAGCTCCACAATGTGCTGGAATAGGGTGGCTGCTCTCTACCATTAAGCCTGCTTTGTTGGGGTTGTGCTTCATCCTCACTTTCCTCCTCTGCTCTATCAGGCACCCAAGTTGCCTCAGTGACCTCATCATCATAATCTCACCCATCCTCATTACCACTGGAGATAACTTGGCCATATGCTGCGGCTGGAGGAACATGACTGCCAATTTGTGTACCAGTTTTCTCCCCTCTCTGTAGGCTCATGTTCCTACCTTTCTCAATCTCAGAACCAACATCTGAATCAAGTAATGGCTGTGCATAGTCAAGAAGAAAGTGTGTTAAAAAAACTCAGCTGACTCCTGCATGCCTGATGGACATCGCGTCTGCCGGGACCCACCGATCGTTCAGAGGAGAGGCAGAGTGTTGTTCTGTCAGAGAGGAAGATGAAGATCTTGTATTGCTGCTAAGCAGAAACACGGATCTCTGTCTTCCTCCAGTTAAGCCACCACCCACACAGTTAGAAAGTATTCCCTAGGAGCACACTTAACCCTTTAATCTTCCCTGATAATAACCCCTTCCCTGCCAGTGTCATTAGTACAGTGACAGTGCATTTTTTTTAGCACTGATCACTATATAAGTGTCACTGGTCCCCAAAAAAGTGTCAGTTAGGTGTCCAATTTGTCCCACGCAGTGTTTTGTCCCACGCAGCCATTACTAGTAAAATAAATAAATAAACAAATAAAAATTCTATAAAAATACCTCATAGTTTTTAGACGCTATAATTTTGCACAAACCAATCAATATACACTTTTTGGGATGTTTTCTTACCAAAAATATGTAGCAGAATGCATGGCCTAAATTGATGAATACTTTTGGATTTTTTACATTTTTTTTATTGGGTAGATTTTATAGCCTAATGTTAAAAACGGTGGGTTTTTTTGTCAAAATTGTCCAAAACTGAAGAGGTAATCAAGTACCACCAACATAAAGCTCTATTTGTGGGGAAAAAAAGGACATACATTTTATTTGGGTACAGCTTTGCATGTCCTCGCAATTGTCAGACAAAGCAACGCAGTGCCGTATCGCAAAAAATGGCCTGGTCTTGAAGGGGGTAAACCTTCCGGGGCTGAAATAGTTAAGTAGAGGAAGAGGACAGCTGCAATCTACTATGAGTAACACCTTAGTCTCATCCTCTCTAGATATAATACTAATAAATGCTGGCCAAGTGGCCATGCCTATGTGATGAGCCCCAAAAGTCTTGTATAGGATCATTTCTGAAGCTTCCCCTATACAAATCCATGAAGTGTCATTGTGCAGGTACAGCCAGCATCGAATAGCCTTGCAGCTAGAGAGGTACAAAATAAAGATGCAACTTAAAGGTAAGTAAGCAACTTGAGAGGGGGTTTCAAGCACAGAATAGGTCTGGATGGCTAGGGAGGGTTAAACCTTGATAAAAAGTAAACTTACCATTTGAAATAAATTGGCCACAAATAGGAAGCAATTCAAACTGAGCATAAGCAGATGTTACTTTTTTGTAAACTTCATGTAACGCTCTCCCTTTAAAGTAGACATATTTGGCACTCCTATCCTGTCTAGAGTTTAACAGTTCTATAGTTACCCCATTGCACTGACCCTTTAGTGAGGACTAGTAAATTATCTTTCCCACCATTAACATTGTATTTGCAGGGAATTTATTTAAAGTGGAGTTCCGGGCACAGAAATGATTTTTTGCTGAACATACCCCCGGGACAGTCAGGGCTAGCACATTCCACAATGGCTAGCCTCTGATCTGTCCCGGTTCGCACTTACCTTTTAGAAGAAATACTTACTTAGAAAATTTCTTCCACAGCGTTTCCATCTCTGTTGTGGGCAGCTGAAGCCGGCGCGGTCCTCTTCTCTGTCTTCTTCCGCGTCTTCGTGTCCCAGAATGCACTGCACCGGCCCCTCTCGTCACTTCCGGTGCGGCGCCGCATTCCTAAACAGCTTCTGGGCATGCCCAGAAACTGTTTAGCAGGGGAATGCGGCGTCGCCCGGAAATGACGAGCGGGGCCGGTGCCGTCGCATTGATTCCTGGGAGCTATGACGTTTAGCTCCCAGGAATCATCGCGAGGCAGAAAGTGACGGGGTAAGCCGCGGCTCCGAGGGAGGAAGCAGTCAGAGGTGAGTATTTACGATCTTCAATAAAAAGGTGAGTAAACAAAAAAAATAAAAATAACTATCCAATTCCTTTTCAGGTGAGCTCTACCTAGCGGAGGGGCACAAAAAAAAAAAATTGTTTTTGTGCCCGGAACTCCGCTTTAACAACTTAGAGGGTTAGGACACAGGATACCCAAGAGATCAGAGCAGACTCTGGCAAATATACCAACAGGTAAAAAAAATACTCCCAGCCCTCACATGTATAGAACCTTTAACCTGACCTGACATTCTGTGAGTTAGGCTTCTTACTGTAGCATAGGTGAGATAATAATAATCTCTTAGGTAGGGGGGGCGTGGCCTGATGGCGGACCGAGCAACACACTAACCTCTGAGCTCCTCGCTTTCTCTTTCCATCCTGCATGCCATCCTGCACCGATTGCCCTGGCACATATCTCAATTGCTACCTCGGGACCTTGGGCACAAGCTGCCACCCTGCTATGGTGAAATTTGGCCCTCCGAAACCTGCTACATCGCCCGGAACAATGGACCGCTTCCTCAGCCAAAATGCAAGGCCCCTCTGCCTGCCGCAGCTTCCCAGGAAGATCTTTTCTCCTCCACGCACTCCCTGATCCTGATCTTCATCCTTCCTCTCCTGCATGTGATGCTGATGCCTTCCCACGGCTGGATTTACTGTTGCAGAGCCTACCCTGGGTCAGATCATGTCGGCTATTCAGGATTGCAAAGCCTCCCTTACTGCTCGGATTGAAACTATCCATACTGACTTTTCCTTGCTTAAACATGATGTCCAGAATTTAAGGGAGAGAGTGGAGGCTGCTGAAGAGCGTATTAGCACTGTGGAGGACACTGTCAATCCCTTGTCAGTTACTGTGCGGGAAACTTCAGGTGGACTCATGGCGCTGCGCGCCAAAATTGATGATTTGGAGAACAGGTCCCGCCGCAATAACTTGCGCTTCGTGGGGTTCCCTGAGCGCTCAGAATGGTCTGCACCTGAAGCTTTCTTACTGTCCTGGTTGCAATCTACTCTGGGCCCCAATGTCATTCCTGCCTCTTTTGCTATAGAGCAGGCCCACCACACTCCTCCTCGCCCCCCGCCAGCTGGGGCACCCCCACGTTTCATCATCGCCCGCATCCTCAACTTTCAAGACAAGGTGGCTCTCCTGAGAGCGGCTCGCCTGAAGGGTGACCTGCAATTCAATGGTCAATCTATCCGGATCTTTCCAGATTTTTCGGCGGATGTCCAGAAGCAGAGGGCCTCATTTGCATCGGTCAAGGCGTGGCTCCGCGAGCATGAGATTCCTTACTCCATATTGTTTCCGGCCAAGCTGAAGGTTATTCATGCCCATAAGCCTTTATTCTTCAGCACTCCTGGTGAAGCCTCTACCTGGCTGTTTGACACCTTTGGTGGTTCTTAAAGGAATCGGCATCGATAACTGTGCTCCCCTTTGCCTGTGTTTTTGGGACTCCTGAAGAACCTTTTTTCCTTGTTTCTGAAGTGCCTTCGTGAACTCTCCTCCTGGTCCATCCCAGCTGTGGGACCTGTCCACCATGTTTGTTCTTCTCCTGCCTTAATCACTGCTCTCCTGCTGGATTGTTGTTACCTGTCATCTTGTTTGTTGCTGAGGTCCCCTAGCAGGTTCCGGGATCCCTGGAGTTCCTCTTTGTGCCGGCATGGCTGTTCATTTTTCTGTTGACAGGGGAATGCAAAGGAAGTCTCTCTGTGTTCTATTTTTTCCCCCCTTTTATTTTTGGCAGGCCTTTTTTTTTTCTTGTCCTGCTCTCCCAGGTTGTTTTTCTTTGCCCCTATCCTGGGTTGATGTTCGCATCATAAGGGTTTTGACTGTTACCTGTTTCTGGGATCCTAGGCTCTCTATGGTCGGGATGGAAGAGTGGGGTGGGGGGGGGGGTTGGGTGTGTTTTTGATATACCTTACTTGGGTTTTTTGCTTGCTGATGCTCCCTATATGTCGCCCCCGTAGTGTGGTTACTTCTACCCCCCCCTCAGTGGTGTCTCTGGTTTCACGGCCGGAGGGTGCCTGAGTTCATACGAAACTTGAAGTCAATATGTCTAGTTCTTTGAAAATTGTTTCTTGGAACGTCAGGGGTTTAAACTCTCATCACAAGCGGTCCCTGATCTTCTCCTTCCTCAAACAGTATAAACCACATATTATTTGTCTCCAGGAAACTCATCTTACGGCTCCTAAACATTTAGCCCTGAAAAGAGCTTGGATTGCTCGTTCTTATCACGTCTTCCGCACTTCCTATTCCAGGGGGGTCTCAGTCCTTGTTGCTAGGTCCCTCTCGGTGGAGGTGCTTCGCGTGAGGACGGACCCAGAGGGCAGATACGTTCTATTGTCCTTGCAGATTGGCCATTCTGTTCTTAATTTAATCAATTTATATATCCCCCCCCCATTTTCACCAGATCTGCTTCACAAAGTCACTTCTTTCATCCTAGACTCCCCCATGGGTCATGTTCTTTATGTGGGAGACTTTAATGCTGTTATTGACCCTGCCATGGACCCCTTGTGCAGGGAGGGACGTATTTTCCAGTCCTTGTTGGACTGGATTCAGGTATATGGTTTGACTGACGTATGGCGTTGGAAGCACCCGGACGCTAGACAATATACGTGTCACTCTGATACCTTTAAAATGATGTCTCGTATAGATATGGTTTTTGCTCCCTCTCATACCCTCCCGCTCATCACTGGGGCATCCATCCTCCCTCGTGGGATTTCGGATCATGCCCCGGTGCTGGTGGAAATCTCTATTCTGCCGGCCTCCAGTCCTTCACTGTGGCGTCTCAATGTTCATTGTCTGTCTGACCCTACAGTTCTGGGAGCTTGCTTTAAGGGGGTTTCGGAATATTGGGAAACAAATCTGCTTACTGCGGACTCCCTGACGGTGTGGGAGGCGTTTAAACCTTCTGCCTGGGTCGCCTTTATGTCTATTACGGGTATCCTTCGTAAAAATAATAAAATTTGCACTGAAGAGCTTGAGACTGCTATGGTTGAGGCTGAGGGAGCCTATATGGCCGAGCCCTCTCTGTCCACGCATACCCAGTGGCTTCAGGCCCGTAGAACTTATGAGCTCCGCCTATTTCACCTTACTCAGAAACGTATGCTGTATACTTCTCGGAAATTGTTTGAACATGGTAATAAGGTGGGCCGGTTGTTAGCCTATTTGGTTCGACCCAAGTATTCTCCCACTTCCGTCCCGAGGATTCGTGTTTCTCCGACAGAGGTGGTGGATGCTCCGTCGGCCATCCTAGATGCGTTTGTCTCATTTTTTACTGATCTTTATACCTCTGCTGCTCACTATGATGATGCCTCCCTATCTCTCTACCTTGCTGACGTTACCCTCCCTTCTCTGGCGGCTCAGGATGTTGAGGACCTTGAGGCCCCACTCAGGGTGGAGGAGATAGAGGCTGCCAT
The DNA here is from genome assembly GCF_965119305.1 of Pelophylax lessonae. Lineage (NCBI taxonomy): Eukaryota > Metazoa > Chordata > Amphibia > Anura > Ranidae > Pelophylax > Pelophylax lessonae. The sequence continues at coordinate 500,903,325 of NC_138772.1, read as the reverse complement.
CAGACAGATGCCCAAACATAAGACACCTGGACCTGACGGGTTTCCCTTTGAATGGTATCATTCGTTTAAGCACCTCCTTAGCCCTCCTCTCCTCCGCACTTTTGAGGCTGCCTTGGCGGCTGGGGTACTCCCCCCGTCAATGCGTGAAGCCTTAATTGTTTTACTTCTTAAACCCCACAAAGATCCTCTACATTGTGATTCTTATAGACCCATTTTGTTGATTAACGTAGATGTGAAAATTCTTGCTAAGGTGCTGGCCAACCGATTGAATAAGATTGTCCCTTCACTGGTACAGGATGACCAGGGAGGCTTTATCCCAGGTCGCTCTACCCGCATGAACATCTGTAGATTGTTCCATAACCTACAGTACCCACATCCCAACTCCTTGACTCGTGTCATTGTTTCCCTAGATATTTGTAAGGCCCTTGACAGTGTAGAATGGCCATACTTGTTTAAGGTTTTGCAGAAATATGGGTTTGGTCCCCGCATGATTGCCTGGATTAAACTTCTCTACACTAATCCTGTTGCTTGAGTTAGAGTGAATGCTGCGATCTCCCTGGAATTCTCCATCTCCAGGGGTACGAGGCAGGGGTGCCCGCTATCCCCGCTCTTGTTCGCCTTAGCTATTGAACCTCTGGCTGTCCGTATCCAATCTGCGTTGGACATTCAGGGCCTGGCTATCGGCTATATTGAGGAGCGGATCTCCCTTTATGCTGACGACACACTTGTCTACCTGGCGGATCCTTCCGACTCCTTGCGGGCCCTTCTCAGGGAGATGGTGAGTTTCGGGGACTTTTCGGGCTTTCGCATAATATTGGTCCAAATCCACTATCTTCCCTTTGGATCCGGCAGTGGAGTCTGTGATTTACTCGGGTTCCAGGCTCCAGGTGTCCCATTCCTTCCGCTACCTTGGGGCAATTGTCCAATTGCCGCTACACTCCTATGTGTCCAACAATTTGTGCCCTCTCATTGATCTCCTACAACAACGTATTTCCCAGTATATGGATCTTCCCTTGAATTTGATTGGGTGAGTTAACATGATCAAAATGATTTTTGTCCCGAAAATTCTGTATGTTTTGGCCAATGCTCCCTGTAAGGTCCCCAAGTCTCTTTTCAGGCGCATAGACTCACTTCTACTGATGTTCCTGTGGCAAAAAAAAACCCCTAGGATAGCCTTAGATACTCTCAAACTACCTACGCACATGGCTGGCTTGGCCTTCCCGAACTTTTTTTATTACTACCTTGCTTCTCAGTTGGTGGTGGTTCATGATTGGCTACATCCCTCCTCACATAATGCCTGCTCTATTACTGAGGCTGCCATAGTTGACTCACTGGAGTCACTCCACAATATAGTGTATCGGAGGCAGGTCCCCCAGGTTCCTGGTGCTCATATGCTACGGACCACTTTGTCCCTTTTTAAAAATGTGATACAGCGGCTACCTCGTCCCCTAATAATCCGCTCTGGTGTAACCCTGAACTTCCTGAACTGATGTTGTCATCCCGGTTGTTGGTTTTGGATGGCGAAGGGTGTAAAGTATCTCAACCACTTATACACTGCTCAGGGGTTCAAGTCTTTCCGACAGCTTCGGGAGGAGTTTGAACTGCCTGCCTCAGCTTGGTTTTTTTACGCCCAACTCAGACATGCTTTGAAGGCTCAGTTTACCTCACTGTCGGCTCCTTTGAGCATGTCTGCCTTGGAGAAACTGCTTAGGGACCCCGGTACTACAAAACGCATTTCTCAATACTACTCTTTCTTGATGACGGACTCCAATCCTAGATTTACCAGGGCACAAACACGCTGGGTTGATATGGGCATTGACTTTAGTGAGAATGACTGGACTGAATTTACTGAAACCTATCACAAATCGGTTATAGCCTCCAATGACCGTCTGATCCAATTGAAAGTGTTTCATCAGAGCTATTTTACTCCTGTCCGCCTACATAAGTTTGGCATGCATCCCACCCCCGATTGTTTTCGGGGTTGTGGGCGTCTTGCCGATTTTTTTCACTGTTTTTGGTCCTGTCCGGTGGTAGCTAAATTCTGGGCTGAAGTTAACGTGTTCCTGTCCTCGGCTCTGGGTCTCCCTAATGTCCTCCATCTGAAGAATTGCCTGTTGGGCGTGTTCGGGGACTTGTTGGTTTCAGGCCGCGTCAAACGATTGCTACGCATCCTGTATTTTTATGCTAAGAAAGCGATTCTTCTGTGCTGGAAGGGCCCTATGGGACCTACGGTTGCTGCCTGGCTTCAATTGATTAACAACTGCCTTCCCCTTTACAAACTTACCTTTGAGTTACGGGGTCATCCACACCTGTTTGATAAAATTTGGCATAGCTGAGTATCCAGTCTCTCACTCTACCCCCTCCAAGCTCTGTGGAACTGAGTTCCCCTTCTGCTAACCCGTAAGGAATTGTACCTGCCGTTCCGAGTGCTGAGTGCACCATATATCTCTTGAGTATTGACTTGTACTTTTTGTCTTGGTAATTAACAGCTTATCCTATCTTGCTGGCGGGGGGGGGGGGGGGTGAGGGGTGTGGCCGGGGAGCATCAGCAATCTAGGTAATGCTTATTAGCAGTGAACTGTTTATTTCCCTTCTTATCCAGAAGGGTTTGTTTTCTGTTTGTTCGTTGTATTTGTATGTTGTTTAAAATCTCAATAAAAATATCTTTAAAAAAAAAATAATCTCTCAGGTAGGACTCTTTATTCCAAGGGAGATCCCACATATCCCAGCCACAGTTCATAAATGGTGTCCTTTTTTTAGGCACAGTTATTATCTCCCTGTGAAAACCTCATCCACCATGGCACGGTGAACCTAAGCCCTATACTTTGGTCTAGTCTCCTGAGCACATGGTTGCCTGCCCTAGGCAGCAGTTCTAGGAGTACAAGTCATACATCCTCCCCCAAGCAGGAGCCTCAGGGGGAAGAGAGCTTCACAAGGTCATAACCAAATATTTATGCCCTCTCCCAGCTCACCCCACTTGCAATAAACCTCCTAGTGGTTGGCCAGGGGTTATATAAATATTCATAGCCAGCATTATTGGATCTTTTTGGCTCTAATGCCAGGGATTCTCCCCAGCAGCAGGCCGAGGTACATGATAACTATGGGCTTAGGGATGACCAAATGAATGAAGAACCATGAATCTCAGCTTAGGCTGATTGCAGTCAAGCAACACTCAATATAAATAGTTACTTCTGCTTGGGGAGGCCTTTATACTCAGTTTAAAATGATCAGTAGCTCTAAAGAAATAGGCAGTAAAATTATTTTAAAAAAAACACATTCCTGGATCTGGAGAGGGGTTGCATTTACAGGAGGAGTCAGTGTTAGGGAACAGGAAAGGCTCATCTTGGGGTTATAGATAACGTTAATGGGGGTTTTACTGTTGTTCGTGCACACTGGCTTAAAAAATGTCTCTTCTACAGGAGTTTTGTGTTTTGCCTGTAGAAGCAGCTCAATATTATCCTATGTGTAAATGCACATTAGGATTAGAATTGAGCGGACACCTGGTTGTTCGGGTTCGAGAAGTTCGGCCGAAATTCACGAAAATGTTGGGGTTCGGGATCGGAACTCAACCCGCACTTGACCCCGAATTCCATTGAAGTCAATGGGGACCCGAACTTTTGGGCCCTAAAAAGGCTGTAAAATAGCCCTGGAAAGGGCTAGAGGGCTGCAAAAGGCATCACAATGTAGGTACATCCCCTGCAAACAAATGTGAATAGGGAAATGATTTAAAATAAAATAAAATAAATACAAATTAACCAATATCAATTGGCAACTTGGAGGAGGCAGTGGAATAGGAGGTTGGGGTGGCGTCAGGTGGGAATGCTATGGGAGTTGTCATCACAGCCAAAAAGGATTCATGTCTGCCAGCAGTGTCACAGGCCTCACTCACAGACTCAGGCAAATGGCAACCATACATGGGAGTTGAAGTTGTCATCACAGCCAAGAAGGAATCATGTCTGCCTGCAGGGCCACAGGCCTCATTCAAACATTCAGGCCCACGGGACCCACAAAGAGGAGAGTTAAAATCACGCCAAGACAGTATTGATTTAACCCAGCAATGCCAGAGGCCTCATTCACATATTCAGACCCATGGTGCCCACAAAGAGGAGAGTTACAATCATGCCAAAACAGTATTGATTTCACCCAGTAGTGCCACAGGCCTCATTCACTAATTCAGGACCATGGCACCCCTGCAAAGAGGAGAGCGGTCCTGTAACAGCAACACAGGCCTCGGGTCTACCTGCAAAGGAACAGGTCATTATCTGTTATGTAGGCCACTGACACCCAGACAGAGGAGAAAGGTCCCATAGCAGAATATCAGGCTTCATGTCACCTAGCAATGGAAAAGGCCACTTTCAGTTATTTAGGCCCCAGCAGCCAGACAGAGGATAGAAGTCCCATAGCAGAAAATCAGGCTTGATGTCACCCCCCAAAGCAGCAGGCGATTAACTGAATTTTAGGCCCCTGACACCCAGACAGAGGAGAGGTCATTTGACAGCAAAAAGAGGTTAATGTCACGCACCAAATCAGCAGGCGATTAACTGAAATTTAGGCCCCTGACACCCAGACAGAGGAGAGGTCATTTGACAGTAAAAGAGGTTTAAAAAGAGGTTAATGTCACGCACCAAAGCAGCAGGCGATTAACTGAATTGTAGACCCCTGACACCCAGACAGAGGAGGGGTCATTTGACAGCAAAAAAGAGGTTAATGTCACGCACCAAAGCAGCAGGCGATTAACTGAAATTTAGGCCCCTGACACCCAGACAGAGGAGAGGTCATTTGACAGCAAAAAGAGGTCAATGTCACGCACCAAAGCAGCAGGTGATTAACTGAATTGTAGGCCCCTGACACCCAGACAGAGGAGAGGTTCATTCAACTTGGGATTGCCCCAAAATAATGGTACAATTAAAAAAAGAGGATTCAATAAAGAAGTGCCCTGGAGTACAAGAATGTATGGTTTACTAAAGTTGGTGTTTGTTATAAATTTGTAAAGTGTACCAACATCCCAATGATACTAATAACCAGAGAGGATAGTCTGTGTAGGATCTGGGTGAGGGATCCTCAACACTAGGACTAAATTCTCAAAATAAAGGAGAAGGGAAAGATTTGAAAGCAAGAGATCCGGTGGGTATAAAAAGAGAAGGGAGAGGGAAAGAAAAATGGGGGAAAAAGAAAAACAAAAAAGAGAAGAGAGAGAAAAGGTGGGGTAAGAAAATAAAGAAAAAGAACAAGGGAACGAAAAAAGGGAGATAGAATGAAAAAAAAAGGAAAGGGGAGAAATACAGAGTGTAAGAATAGCTAGAAAGAAGAGAAAAGAGGGCTGGTGCGATTTTGACGGTACTGTAGATCTAGAAAGTAAATAACTTGTTTATAAAAAATACATATTTATTATTTAGCAAAATTAAAAAACACAAAAGACATACAATAGTACATACAATTGGAATGTAAAAACATTATTGTATCCAATGTTGACCTACAAGTAAAGGAGCAGGCAATAGATATAAACATATGAGACAATAACCGGTGGTCAAATGAGCACCTGGCATCTACCCAACATGTTTCGCGGACAAGTGGGTCCGCTTCTTCAGGGGTTTGATACAAAATAGTGTTGTTTTAGCCTTTAAGATCCTGTGTAATAGAAGATATATATTAGAATACAACATATAAATTGATTGATGCGTCTCAAAGCCTCTGCATATACATGCACACCAGAGTCCCATGTCTATCTCACCCCATGCAGATGCGGGTCACCACCCAGTAAACGCCTCATCAACGGATGTGGAGGGGATATTGGCATGCAGAAGTTTGTGAAGGGAAAAATTATTTTGAAAAAAGAGTTTTTTTATATATATAAAAAGAAGAAAGGGGGGGGGGGGGAGAAAACCTTCTTACTATAAGCGTAGATACCTGTATGTAGACAATAATGGATATAGTTGTCTGAGATGCTCAACAGAGTAGTGTATATCACTCTCTGTAGAAATCAAAAGGTTCTGAATTAGTGCTCATAGATAGCAGGCAGACCTTTAAGGTTAGAGGTAGGGGTGGAGCAATATGAAAATTCGACTTACCAAGCCTAAGACAGTGTATCATCTGTCAGGCCAAACTGAGTGGACACTTGTAACCTGAGATGCTGTTTTGGGGTGCCGGGAGTCTTAATTCTGATTGCAACAGTGCAATACTGAGGTAACTTGCTCAGCCAGCGTGGAGGGGAAAGGGGGGTGAGGAGGGGGGGGAGAAAGGGAAGGAGAGGACTGGAAAAGAAAAACGGAAGGGGGGGAGATGTCTCCCTGGCGTCGCCAGCAGCGTGCAGTCTGGATGGATGTACAGAGAAAACAACATCAGGGACAGATTCGTAAATAGAGTCCGTGTTAGAGTCACATATGGTAGCTCAGCACTCCTTACCTCTAGGTCGTCTGTTTGCATGGACAGCGGCATCTGAAATGATGATGCCGATGTGCTGGTTTTTAAGCCAACCCTCAACTCGGCGCGGTGACACACCTCCGGGCGGAAGTGACGTCAGTACGTCGAGTCAGGTCCCTAACGGCGTAGTCCGGGTGATGGAGCATGCGCCGTGCGGTACACCAAACAGCCGCGATAGCGGCAGTGTGCAGCCACCAGACCGGATATGAAAGGGAATCAAGTCCCACAATCTCGGCCGGCCCAGAGACCACACATCCGTTGGAGGTGCTGGGTCATGGCGACCCCTGCAGGGGGAAAGGGAGATAGCATGGGATTGCACGTATGCAGTGGCTGGGAAGCAACCTTAAAGACACATTTATGTCAATATTCCAGCAATCATACAGGTAGTCAAACAATGAACAGTATATAGATTATACAAAGCACCCATTTTAGTGTTAACATACACAATACATACTGACAGCCATGTGGGCAGAAATTGTCCATCTATGGTTGCTAGAAAAAATATTAACAACATTTGAATAGTCACCTGTGTGAAAAAGAGACACACAGGAAACATAGTTAACACATGGAGAAATTAATGTCACTGGTATGGGATAAACAACTATTAGTTAGCATTCATGGGAACACACAAAAGAGTTGAATCAATTAGAACAAGTGAAACAAAAATAAAACACACTACCAAAGTAATTGGACTTGGCCTTCACCTCTCCTAGCTAGACCAATCGGAACGCAAGGCATGAAGGGGGCCTGCTATTCCATCTTTCCGCACAATGTGGGAAACAGCACGGTCAATGGCAAACTAGGACGTGTCCAGGAAGCAAACATCAGTTATATATTTTTTTGACAAGGCAGCATGTATGCAGCTGAAGTGGTAGGTCCATCGAGTTGGACCATGGAGACCATCGGCCACGTATAAGAAATTATTACGAGGTCTCAACTGAAATATGTGGTGACAGGATCAAAAAGAAGAACAATCAGTGATATGTACAAAGTATTTAGTTATAAACTATAGATGATTAAATTATCCCAAAAAGGGTTTATAAGTCACCATTTCGTTGATTCCTGGGGGTCTAGTGGCATCTAGCGCTTCGATCCAATAGGACTCTTTTTGGAGTATACGTCTGTCCCAATTTCCGCCCCGGGGGTCTGGAGGAACGACCTCCAGGACGAAAAAGGATACGACTGAATTGTTAAACTTATGATGAAGGTTTATGTGTCGACTGACACTTGTCTGATACGTGCCTTCCCCAGAATGGTATACGTGGTCCCCTATCCTTTGTCCCAGTGTGCGTATTGTTTTGCCAATGTAGTACAAGCCACACTGGCAGGTCATTAGGTACACCAATCCTTGTGTATTACAATCAGCGTAATGTTTGGATTTTAGCCAGCGGCCGTTGGGTAAGCGAATGCCCTTGCCAGTGTGGATCCAGGGGCATCTGTTACACGAGCCACAGGGATATGTGCCCTTTTTAGTGTAACAATGGGGAGCCTCAATGGTGTAGTGGCTTTTTGTAAGGCTGTCCCTAAGTGAGACAGCCCTCCTAAAAACAAAATTAGGTTTGGGTCCCAAGTACTTATTAAGGGTATGGTCCTGTGTCAAAATAGGCCAATGTTTGAGGAGCACATTGCGAAGTGTCCCTTCATGCGCCGAGAACCTCGTAATGAACCTAACGTTCTGTTGATCTTTCTTAATAGTTTGTGTGTATAGTAATTCAGATCTGGAGCGTGCTTGGGCCCGGTTGAAGGCTTTTCTGAGGAGGCTTCTGGAGTAGCCCCTAGCAATCAGACGCTTTTGCAGCTGGTTGGCCCGAATATGAAAGGTCTCATCGGAAGAACAATTTCTCCGAAGCCTTAAATACTGGGCATAAGGAATACTCTTTATCAGGGGGGTGGGATGGGCACTCGCTGCGTACAAGATGGTGTTGCCAGCGCTTGGCTTTCGAAAGAGATCAGTGGAGACATGACCATCGGGCTGTATGGAGATGCTGAGGTCCAGGAATGAGATTTCTGATGAACTGATTGTATATGTAAATCTCAAGTTTAAATTATTGTCATCGAGAGCTAACAGAAATTCCCGGAGCTCATCCTCACTGCCTGTCCAGATAACAAATAAATCATCGATAAATCTATACCATATAAAGATATATGGTGACCATGCTCTCACTGGAAAAAACCAAGCGCTCCCACCCGCCAAGATAGAGGTTGGCGTAGGATGGTGCGCAGCAAGTGCCCATCGCAACCCCCTGAGTTTGTAAGTAAATTTGTTCGAGAAAAGTAAAATAATTGCGAGTGAGTATAAATCGCAACAATTTTAGGACAAATTCCATAAGAGGCCAGGTATTGCGGTCCTGTTCTTTGAGGAAAGATTCAGCCATCCGGATGCCCTGCTCGTGCGGGATACTCGAGTAAAGTGCCTCGATATCAATAGCAACGAGCAGGGCATCCGGAGGGACTTGAATCTCCTCAAGATGTTTCAGGAGGTCAGTGGTATCCCGTATATAGGAGGGCAAACTTATCACGTGAGGAATGAGGAACGAGTCAACGAACTTGCTGGCATTTTCAGTCAGCGATTCGTTGCCCGATATAATTGGTCTGCCAGGAGGGCATGCTAGGTCCTTATGCACCTTCGGTAGCGTGTAAAAAGTGGCGATTTTAGGGTGTTTAACATTCAAAAAATTGTAAATGTCTTTATCAATGAGGCCTTCCAATAGGGCATCGGTGCATAAGGACTTGTATTCTTCAATGAATCCTTGGATACATATTGAAGAAATAGGACAGTACCAGTCCTGGTTTTCCAATACTTTCAGGCACATGTTCTCATATTGAGAGGGCGTCATTATCACGATGTTACCACCCTTATCTGAGGGTTTGATTATGATGTTTCTATTGGATCGAAGTTGTTTTAGCGCTAGTGTTTGCTGTCATGTCAAATTATCTGGTGGGGAGGGCCAAGCTGTTGTTTTGAGATCCTGTGAGACTCTTTGGACGAATGTCCAGATGTTGGGATTCGTAGTTAAGTCAGGGAATTTTTCAGATTTAGGTTTGAATTTCTTTGAAGGGATAATGGTCATCTCCGCAGAGGATGCACCTTGGGGTAAGTCTAGGGCATCAAAGGCTGAGACCACCTCAGTGTTGCCCTCCTCATATAGGAGGACCAAGTCCCTCAATGCTCTACTTTCAGCCATGGTGAGGCGCTTGGTCTGTTCGGCTATCTGCCGCTCCTGTTGTTTTTGCTTTCTATCCATATCAAAAATGTATCTAAAAGTAAGATTTCGCGCAAACAAGTGCAAATCATTTATCGTTTCACACGTATCGATAGATCTAGAGGGGCAGAAGCCAAGTCCCAGACCAAGCACCTCCGTCTGAGCCGAAGTGAGCTTGAATTCTGTCAAATTTATAATATTGAAATTTTTAGTGTCCTCAGGGCATTAACCTAGTTGGGCAGAGGTCTTACATGAGTGTCTAAAGTTCCCTGTTTGGAGTTTCTGGGGGTTGGGGTATTGGGTAAGACTAAAAAACCGTCTTCATTAACAGAGGATGGCGTGTTTTCAGCTTGTGTGTTGGGCATAAGGCTTTTTGCTAATATTTTTTGAACCGTTGGTGTTAAATTCACCATTTGTGATTGTGCTTTTAATTGTGCACGAGTGTCTGTTTTTTTCTTATTTTTTGTAGTGGGTTCGGTAGGGGAGGGACCATTGCTCCCTCTGCCTCGTTTGTGAGGTTTTGTGCGATTATGGGCTGTTGTATTACTCTGCCTAGAACCTTGTGATATTTGAGATAGTGAACTAGAAAGTGATGAGTCTGATTCTAAGTGATCATCTAGCATGTCTTGAGTGTGTCGTGCAGGAAATCTATGTGAACGTGATGAGAAGTTTTTTGATGCCCATTTGTAAGCGTATCCTTCTGAAAACGCCTGTTTGCCCTTATTATATTTAATTTGTTTTTTGGTTATAATTTCCTTATTAAGAGTCTCCAATTTATTTTTAACCTCTTGCCAACCAGTGGCAAAAGATGGTGTATCAAAGATATGCTTAAATTGGGTGTTGACCACCTCTATTTCATTATCCAATGTAATCATATCTTTTTTGTACTGGGTCACCAGAGTCCTCATCAGATCTGTACTACATGTATTAAGGATACCCTCCCATTCTTTTTTGAAGCCCTCCGTGGGGTCTCTTAGAGTGGGTAGGGTATGTATCCTTAGCCCCTGAGGACTGATATTGTCATTGATGTACTTTAGGAAGAACTCGGTGTGCCAATACAAATGAGATTTGCGTTTGAGCAAGCCCTGCATTTTGCCTAGGTATACCTGAAGATCTTCTTCAACTTTTGTTTGTATACCACAGTTGGTCTGGATATCCGTCATGAAGCCCGTCCAGGCATTCCCAAGTAAGTCCATGGCCGTAGGCCCGCTGATAAGCACTTGTGCGAAAAGGGAGGTCAGTGTCAGGGAGAGGGAAAGAAAAGCAAAGAGTATTACTTTTGTAAATTATAAAAAAAAGTAATAACATTAGAGTAATTCCCATGAAGACTTAAACATAGCTGCCAGTGAACATTTACAAATACTGTTACTTAGCATAAAATGTTATGATAAACAAACACTCGGAAGAATGTATGGTTGAGGGCGAGGCAGTTATAAATATCTATTTTGCACAAGGTACGGACAAGTCCTGTGGGATCCATGCCTGGTTCATTTTAATGATTGTGAGCTTGTCCACGTTGGCTGTGGACAGGCAGCTGCATTTGTCTGTAATGATGCCCCCTGAGAAGCTAAGACAAGCCTCTCAGACAATACACTTGCCGCAGGGCAGGCCAGCACCTCCAACGCATTAAAGGCAAGCTCTGGCCATGTGGACAATTTGGAGACCCAGAAGTTGAATGGGGCAGAACCATCAGTCAGTACGTGGAGGCGTGTGCACACGTACTGTTCCACCATGTTGTTGAAATGCTGCCTCCTGCTAACACGTTCCCTATCAGCTGGTGGTGCAGTTTGCTGTGGCGCGCTGACAAAACGTTTCCACATCTCGGCCATGCTAACCCTGCTGTCTGAGGAGCTGGCCGTGACACAGCTGCGTTGGCGACCTCTTCCTCCTCCTCCGCCTTCGCCTTGTGCTTGCACTTGTCCCCCCGTGTCAGTTGGGAATGCCCTCAGGAGCGCATCTACCAGCATGTGCTTGTAATCGCGCATCTTCCTATCACACCCCAGTGCGGGAATTAAGGTGGGCATGTTGTCCTTGTACCAGGGATCCAGCAGGGTGGCAACCTAGCAGTCAGCACTAGTTAAAATGTGGGCAACTCTGCTGTTGTTGCGCAGGCACTGCAGCATGTAGTCACTCATGTGTGCCAGGCTGCCCAGAGGTAACGATAAGCTGTCCTCTGTAGGTGGTGTATCATCTGTGTCCTCCGTATCCCCCCATAGGGTGCCACCCTGCAGTGAAACTGGTTCCTCCTCTACCTCATCCTTGTCTTCCAGAAGTGTGCCCTGGCTGTCCACATGTGTACCTGGCCTCTGCTGGTGCAGGAACCCACCCTCTGAGCCACTTCTGTATGACCTGCCTAAAACCCTGTGAAATGGCGCCTCTTCCTCTTCCTCCTGTGCCGCATCCTCTTCCATCATCGCCGTAATATTTTTTTCAAGGAGACATAGAAGGGGTATTGTCATGCTAACAACGGCGTCATCAGCACTGGCCATGTTGGTTGAGTATTCCAAAGATCACAACAAGGTATACAGGTGTCGCATGCAGGCCCAGTCACTGGTGGTGAAGTGGTGCTGATCCGCAGAGCAACTGACCCATGCATACTGCATCTGAAACTCCACTATCGCCCACTGCTGCTATACAGTTCGGGTTCGCTCAACTCTAATTAGAATGTTTAGAGCCCTTTTTTTAAGCTCAGCATTTAACCACTTGCTGACCGCTGCACGACTATTTACGGCGGCGGTCAGCCCCTCACAGGCAAAGCGACGTAGGGCTATGTCGCTAGGCTGTGAGGCTCTAGGGAGCGAGCGCGCGCCGCCAGAGGCACTCTCCCACGCGTGGGTCCGCCGGGCACGCGCGATCGTCCGTTACACCGGGAGAAAGGCAGGCGGCTAATGTTAACAAAGCCGCCTGTCATTCTTCCCTGTGTAAGAATGGTGATCAATCGGTTCTGCTATGTAAGACCGTTGATCACTGTTCTTACACATCAAGCCACAGCCAATCACAGTAAGAAACACGCCCCTAGGGACACACTTAACCCCACCCTCTCAAAAAAGTTAACCCCTTCACTGCCAGTGTCATTTTTACAGTAACAGTGCATATGTATAGCACTGATTACTGTAGTAATGTCACTGGTAACCCCAAAAGTGTCAAAAATGTCAGTCAAGGGTCCGATCTGTCTGCCCCAATGTCGCAGTCCCGCAAATAAAAATTGCAGATTGCCGCCATTACGCATTAAAAAAAAACAACAAAAATGACAAAAATCTTTCCCTTTGTTAGTAAACGCAATAACTTTTGCGCAAACCAATCAAAATACGCTTTTTGCAATTTTTTTTACCAAACATATGGTAAAAAAAATTGGCCTAAAATGTTAAAAAATTTTGATTTTTACATTTTTTTGGGGGAAATTTCATATAAAAAAATGTGAAAAATATTGTTATTTTTGCAAAATTGACGCTCTTTTTTTGTTTATAGCGCATGATCAAAAAATCGCACAGGTGATCAAATACCACCAAAACAAAGCTCTGTTTGTGGGAAAAAAAGGACGTCAAATTCGTTTAGGTACAGCATCGCACGACCGTGCAATTGTCCGTTAAGGCCCGCAGTGCCGAATCGCAAAATAGGCCCTGGTCAGGAAGGGGGTAAAATCTTCCGGGACTTAAGTGGTTAAAGGCATGGAAAAAAAAAACATTCTGGATCTGGTTTGCATTTTTGATTGGAATTTTCTGGCAGGAAAAATGCTCCTAAACATGTGTACAAAAATGCTCTATATGACCTTTTTTTTTCTGCCAAGATAACTGGCGTTTTTTAAGCCAAGTCTGCATGGAGCCTTAGGGTACAGGGAAAGTTAGAGTGAGGTTTATGAGATGCAATGTGAGAGTTACATGCAAGATTACTATGAGGGTTACAGAGAAATATAGTGTTAGGATTACAGTGAAAAATTTTGTGAGGGTCCTTTTTGGGTAAAGGGGAGGATTGTATGTGGGTTGGCATTAGAATACAGGGAAATTTAGTGTGAGGGTCACTATTAGGGTTCATTGAGGGTTAGTGTTAGGGCAGTGGAAAGATTATCGTGAGGGATTATGGCAGGGAGAAGGTAGTGTTAGTGTGAGAGCGCATTTTTTTTTTTCTTCTAACCATACATTTTTACTAATGAATAAAAAAGAAAAGACACACAGCATTGAAGTATCTAATAGAACAATAGAAAGGTTTTACAACAACCTGCTGTAAGTGCTTAAAGTTGATCCAGTAACTTCATCAGAACATATAATTCAGAACATTTGCAGAGGAATATTCAGTAAGTTTTCCCTTAAGGCAAAAGAGTTGAAACCACATAAATTATTACATGCCTATTGAATCTGGGGAGATATCCCACTACTAGGGAGGTGCCTGTCATCCCAATGGGCACAAACTGTGAGCAGGCATCTCCATCAAGGGTGCAGTGAGGGAGGTGGGTTTCGCCACAACCTGTCTCCCTTCCCAAATTTATAAGGAGTTAATTCCTCTGGGCCAAAGGGCTTTCTAAGACATGGCTATGGCAGCTGTGATTGGATAGTCAAGAGAACTGTAGAGATGAGGAAAAAAGAGGGAAATGGGAAATGCAGGGGAAGGTGGGTGAGGAAGGGTGGGGGAGGAGGTTGAACCTGGATATGAGGGGTGTCTACCACCAGAGTGAGTCAGTTCCCAAAGGAACAAGAAGTAGTGTTATCGTTTTTGTCTTGTTTTAATAACCTGTATAATTACATATTAATTTCAAGTGTAAGAGCGCATTTTAAGGTAGAGGGAAGAATAACATAAATGTTAGTGTTAGTGCACTAGAAGAAGTAGTGTTTTGGCACATTTACACCATCTGGGCTGCTGTGGTGCATTTAAAACAAGTGCATAATGCAAGTTGTAATGCCCCTTAACATTGCATTAGGGTGACCAATGCATGTCAGTGCATTGTTGTACGTTGTATTGCAATGCAATGCAGGTGTATTAGTAGAGTTGCCATTTAGACTGAAATGCATGCATTACCATGGTGTGAATATGCACTTATGGTTCAGGGAAGGTCAGGGGCTCATGTAAAGGGCAGCAATATGGCCACTGTAACAAAAATATTCTCTGTCATTTTCAGGCATTTTGGAGGCATTCTAAAGATAACCCACACAGCCCTGACATCACTAGGGTGTCTGGCTGCTGCCTGCAAAGTTTACAGAGCTCTGGGAGTGACCAATAGTCTTCTCCACCAGTTTGACCCACTGGGGCTGTCCATTGTCACTGATAATGCACAGTCTTAAGCCTCGAACACACGCACCGATTGTTGGCCGACCGATCGGCCATCTTTTGTCCAGTGTTGTTGTGTTGGTTGAAATGTGCTCTAGACTGCACACGAATTTTGTCGGCCAACAACAACCAACTGCAGAAGTGATGTCATGTGATGGTTAACTTTCAGTGTTTTTTCCTCTCTGAGCATGCCCAGTCTTGCTCATCTGATTTTTGTCTGCCGAAATCTGTACTGACTGATGAACAATCGGCCGTTCTGTTGACGGCCAACAAAAATTTTATAGCAAGCTTACTAGATTTTGTTCTGCTGAAAAGTCGCAGTCGGTTGTCGGAAGCATCATACTAACAAGCCAATAATCGGCCGATCGGGCGGCGGCCGAAAATTCACGGCAAACAATCGGTGTGTGTGTACGAGGCTTTCGATTCTGGAGAGTTCAGAGGCAGCAGACAAACATCCAGGTGATACCAAGCCTGTGAGGGAGACGGGGGGGGGGGGGGGGGAGCAGTGTGGGATGTAGGCTACAAAATGTCTCTGACACTCTCAGAAGTGTCCATAGTTGAAACAACTTGCAGTACTATTAATTAAAAAGATAATGATAAATTGTTATAGCAGGGACAGCATTACTATGTGCTACTTTCAAATGTTTCATCTATGTGAGCAGTCTGAGAAAATGTTCATGAATGAGATTGTCACTTTAAGATATAGCAGCATTCTATACATTGGGAACTTTGCACAGGAAATCTACCAGCGCCGACCTCCTATTGCTGAAAATTAATTGTTTTGTATTACCCCAGGAGAGGACAATGCTGGTGCTGTCTTCTCCCTTTTATACTTTCATCTGTAAAACAATAATAGTTTATATCAAAACAAATAAACAGTAAAAAAATTTCCAGCGGTCAACCCACGCCAACACTTCCTGCTGGCTTGTATTGTCTATGGCCAGCTTGAGACCTTCTTACAGAATGAACTTTTGCTACTTTTCCTTTGTAAAGTTTTAATCTACAGTGTGTGCCCGTGAGCCATTGCTGGTATTCAATAGTTCATAAGCCTGGATTTTACTATGCATGCACACTGTAAGATAAGGCTCCAGAGTCGAAGCCGTCAATATGAATTGTTGCATTATTAAACCATCCACAGCCTAATCCTTGATTTAGATCTTTCTATTTCTACAGAAGGAAAATATCAATAGAATAAAGTCAGTTCTTTGGCTAAATCATTATATATGATTTTTACATCATCTTTATCACCTGACCCACCACCTGTCTGCTGCTATTTACATTGTGTTACATTTTTAGATGTCTGCACCCTTCAACATTTATGAAGTATGCTGAGTAATACTTACACTAAAATAGGTTACCCACTTACACAAACTCCATTGACAAAGTAATGCTTAATACAACGGTTTTCAGGTTGCATATTGTAAGGTGAGGTATGGAAATAGTAATGTTTGAAAATAGTTACATAGTTAGTGAGGTTGAAAAAAAACATCAGTCCATCCAGTTCAACCTATGATGTGTGTGTGTGTGTTTGCTGTTAACCGTACATTGTATACCCCTGTATGTTGTGGTCTTTAAGGTGCCCATCTAATAGTTTTTTAAACTATCAATGCTCCCTGCTGATAGGACAGTTTGCGGAAGAGAATTCCACATCCTTACTGCTCTGACAGTAAAGAACCCCCTACGTACTTTAAGATTAAACCACCTTTCTTCTAGTTTTAGTGAGTGGCCACGTGTCTTATTGTATTTCCTTTCTCTGAATAGCTTGTTCCTTATGCTAGGGTCGCCAGTACAGTATTTGTACATTGATATCATATCCCCCCTCAATCGTCTCTTCTCCAGAGAGAATAAGTTCAGTGCTTGTAGTCTTTCCTCATAGCTGATGTCCTCCATTCCCCTAATTATTTTTGTTGCCCTTCTCTGAACTCTTTCCAGATGTGACCGGACCAGAGCCTTGTAGAGAGGGAGAGAATAATCTCTTTATTTCTGGAGTGAATCCCCTTTTTTAAACATCCCAGTATTCTGTTGGCTTTGCTTGCGGCGGCTTGGCATTGCCAAGCCTGTTGTCTACCAGTACCCCCAGGTCCTTTTCCATCTTAGATTCACCCAGAGGTTCCCCTCCCTAGTGAGTAGCTTGCTTTCTGGTTTCTGGCACCCAAGTGCATTACTTTACATTTTTCAATATTAAACCTCATCTGCCATGTAGTTGCCCACCCCATTATTTTGTTCAGGTCCACTTGTAAGGTTTCCACATCCTGCATAGAAGATATTGGCATGCTTAGTTTAGTATCATCCGCAAATACTGAGATTGTACTAGATATCCCCTCCTCTAGATAATTTATGAATAAATTAGTTTTTCCTGGTTTGTTTTGTTTGGCCTACACAACATGGACAATGTTAAAGCTGAACTTGGTGCAACACATTTACTTACCTCCATTTCTGCTAGACAGTTCTTGCAGCCTCCCCCCCCACCCACACAGACACTTCTGCAGTCTAAGGTCCTCTGACATCATCAGGAGCAATGAAGCCCTGCATTAGGCATAAGAAGGCTGAGGAACAGTTCACTAATTCACGGGGAGAGAAGAATCCAGTAAGTAAAATGGGGTGGAAGAATTTGACTGCCCTGCACAGAGTCCTGACCTCAACCCGATAGGACACCTTTGGGGTGAATAAGATCACAGAATGCGAGCCAGGCCTCCTCTCCAACATCAGTGCCTGACCTCACAAATGCACTTCTGTTAGAATATTCCCATAGACACACTTCTAAACCTTGTGAACAGCATTCCAAGAAGAGTTGAAGCTGTTATAACTGCAAAGGGTGGGCCAACTCAAAATTAAACCCTACAGATGAAGACTGGGATGCCATTAAATTTCATGTGCGTGTAAAGGCATGCGTTCCAATACCTTTGGTAGCATAGTGCATATTAGGGGATTTAGCAGACACAGTTTTGTGTGTGTAGAAGTACCACTATAAATATACTATAAATTATAGACTGTTGTGTGATCCTCTGCGCTTAAAGGTCAAAGAAAAAATAAATCAATATCTCAAATGCTGCTACTTAATAGTTAATATGTAAAATTGAAATTCATCAAAAAAACACTGGGTCTTTCTGAGTAAAATTTCAGTAGCGCAGGGATGGTGGTAACCTCTTACCATTCATACAATAGGTTCAATTGAATCAATGCGGATACTAATGTACCACAATGAAAGTATAATAAACCAAACAATTATAAATATGAACTTCACAGACAAGTAAATGCATAAGATAAATCCATAAATAAAATAAAATAGAATCAATAAGAGTCCATCAAAAGTCCATTAAACTTGAAGTACATAGAGCAGGAGGAAACTGTTCATCTATAAAGGGTCACTAGTGTAGGTTTATAGGGAACACCCTTGCTTGCCACCACCAATGTGCCGGGAATAATATAGCTGTATTTTAGACTCACCAGAAAAAGATGCCTCCCCACTTTCATGGAACAGGCACATATAGCATATGATACAATCATGGTTCCTCCGATCCAGATCCCCTGATATACTACCGGCAACTCCTCTCAACCAGTGTATATGGATGACAAAAACAGAAAGCCTCCAATAGCGTGATACCGTTTCAAACATAGCATGTATTCGTAAAACTTCAAATATCACACACACTTTTGGCAGATTGCTTTGCACATGAAAGAAATATATATAAAACTCCAAGGATGGGGCTCAGGAGACACCGGTAACCGCCTATGGTTCCACGCTGGGTAGATCAGTCACTCGGGGCTCCTCTCCCTTGTTGCTAGTAAACAATGTGGACACCGTATAGCCATGTACTGACGCGTTTCGTCATTTTCGACTTCGTCAACGTGGACGTGACTATACGGCATGGCAGTCCATTTAAATAGCAAGCTACCGCCCGCCTCCCATCTCCGGGCGGCGGCAGTACACATTAGCATATGCTTGCTCTTACTAGATGCATGGACACTGGGCACTTCCTCTTAGGACATGTGGACAAATCATCCACCCATGCTATTAACCCTTTCTATACTGGCGTTTTTTTAGGGGATGTATAGCTCATGGCCCTAATAGGTATATAATCTCCCTCTGGTGGTCTAAAGTGAAACTACAATAAAGTGGTCTCACTTCAAAACTATCACATACCAGCAGTACATGAAACTTCCTTTGTAGGGTATATATACAAAAGATATGGCCAAATAATTTAAGAGCCCAGAGTCCATGTTCAAAAAAAATGTTCATTTTTTGTGTCATTGTTTTGTGTGTGTCTACCAAACCCTGAGACTTACAGAGTTCCACTAATCTGCTCAGGAATTTCTCAACCACAGTTGGAGCTGGACTCCGAGCACAAAAGCTTTAATTTAAATACAATCTTCGAGAGCCACAAAGGGTATAAATGAGGCAAATGTAAATTAGCAACAACATTTTCACTGTGCTGCATATAACCTGTGCAGATAGTAGAGCCATGGGGGCAACCCAACAGGCTCCACCCACTACAGGCTGCCTGCATAAAACTATAGAAGGGGGACGGAGACCAGACCAGTCACCCTGCACAAGGGAGAGAGAGCAGCAGTGACCCGTCTTTATTACAGGAATATCCTGCATAGAGGCAACGTTTCGTACTGGATTACTGCACAGATCTGTAAGAAATACACAAAGCACACCAAGATTCAAGGAAGAATACAAATGACAAATGTATTTAGCCCTAGTTCACACTGCTGCTTTTTGTCATGCAACAAAGTTGCCATTTCAAGTTGAACCCCAATAACGGCAATGGAACCATTCTAATCGGTGCGACTCAAGTCGCTCTGATTAAAAAAAAGGTTCCTGCACTACTTTGGGGCAACTTCAACAAGACTTTTCCATGACTTTTGCTTAAGAAGTAGTATGGAAGCCGCAATCAATAAAGTCATGCAGGGATGTCGGCTTCAAAATTGCACTACTTTGAAGCCACGCTGATGTGAATCGGCACTTAGACCATATTTACTTACCCTGGAGCTCAATTTTAAGCAAAGCAGCCTGGTCACTCCCTGCCCCCAGCCTAGGGTTTGGACAGTAAAGGAGCCGCAGCAGACTAATGAGGTAATCTCTTTACTCTTTTCCCTTGTAAGATTTTTCTAATCACCACACGTGAATGCAGGGCACTTGACTGGCCCAAGGTGATGTCCCTCCCTCCCATGCTGGTATGAATTACAAGAGGTTAACATTCAGTCAAATTCAGGTATCTTTACTAGTTGCATTTAAAATGCATCAAATTATTTTTTTTTTTAACCACTTCAGCTTTGGAAGGTTTTACCCCCTTAATGACCAGGCCATTTTTTGTGATTCGGCAATGCATTACTTTAACAAAAAATTGCCCGGTCGTGTGATATTTTACCCAAATATAATTGATGTCTTTTTTTTCCCATAAATAGAGCTTTCTTTTGGTGATATTTGATCACCTCTGTGATTTTTAGATTTTGTGCTATAAACAAAAAAAGCGACAATTGTGGAAAAAAAGCCATAATTTTTACTTTCTGCTATAAAACTTTCCTAATAAAAATTTTTAAAAATTACATTTTTATCAGTTTAGGCCAATTTGTATTCTGCTACATATTTCTGGTAAAAAAAAAAAAAAATTCCAAAAGCGTATTTTATTGGTTTGCTCAAAAGTTATAGCGTTTACAAACTACGGGATAGATTTTTGGACTTTTTTTAAATTTATTTTTATTAGTAATGGCGGCAATCAGCAATTTTTAGCGGGACTGTGACATTGAAGCAGACAGATCGGACCCCTAACTGACATTTTTGATACTTTCTGCGAACCCGTGACATTAATACAGTAATCAGTGCTAAATAATATGCACTGTTACTGTATTAATGACACTGGCAGGGAAGGGGTTAACACTGGGGGTGATCAAAGGGGTTAATGTATGCCTAACTGTGCTTACTCACTGTGGGGGGGGGGGGTGTGGCTTAGCTGAAACTCCTGATCTCTCCCTGCCTCTGTAACAGAAGACTCGCCTGCTTTGTTTACATAAGCAGGCAGGCTGGTCTTCTGTCAGTTTCTCTGACGATCTACGTGATTTTGTACAGCCGAGCCGCCCTGCCACAGTATATCTGCGGTGGGCGATCAGCAACTGGTTACTAACCTAAAACGTCATTACTTTATTTTATATCTGCCTGGATATTTATCCTCAAGCAAAGCAACAAAACAATGATTAAACCCCTTCCTGACCAGCTCCAGCTGAATCTTAACACCGGCTCCCAACCCTTGCTAGATGCCAAGAGCTGTCTTTGACAGTTCGTCAGTTTAGTTCAGTCAGTGTGCTCTGAGCGCTCAGTCGTAGTCAGGCAAGCCAAGTACATGAGACAGCAGCAGATCTGTGGGCCAGGAGAGAGACAAGAGAAAAAGCAGCTGAAAAAAAAAAAAACAAGAAAGTAGGTTTGATTGCAGTACTCATTGTGTCAGGAAACTAGATGGAGGAGAGTTTCCTGTAGGCCTAGCACAGTGGCCAATTTCCAATATGGCCACCCCCGTTTGCGAGGTAATACACGCACACGTATTTGACGCGTGTTCGCCATGGCGCAGGTCCTGGCACTCTCTGGCCTTTAAAAGAGTGACTGTTGCACATGGACATTGCTGACTGGTCATCAGCTTCCTGCATCCTGTTCCCTTGTTTTGCTTATGCCTCTAAATACCGGTTACCGGCCCGGCTTGCCCTTGGAGTTCTCTTGTCTCTCTCCCAACCCACAGATCTGCTCTTGTCTCCTGTTCTTGGCTTGCCTGACTACATCTCAGATCTCCTGTCTACTGTTCACTGGCTCACTGACACCTTCTGCTTTGCCTGTCTGCTGTGATCTGCCTTGGTGCCTACCTGCTGTACCCAGTCTTCTGTACCTACCTTCAGTACTCACCCATTGCTCAAGCTTGCAGAACTTACCTGCTGTACTTACCACTCCAAACTGCAGCCCACACAACCATCAGCTCTCCTGGGTCCTACTGATCACCTCACCTGGTATCCACCTGCAGAGAGATCTCTACACCTACATCTCTCATCTGTGGCACATTTGACAATCCCTGCTTCTTTAGGCTTCGTTTTCCCTGTTTTCACCTTCAGGGACACCAGGCACTCTCAGCATTTTAGCTTCAGGACCAGGTACGTAACACATTGCCTCTGTTCCCCAGAGCTGTTTTCCATGGTTTAATCTTTTTGCTTAGCAGCACTCAAACTAATGCAGAGAATGGTGATAAATATTAGATAAAGCCATTATAACTAAGGGCTACCTACAGCGATTGCCTGTGATATGAATAGCTAAATAAATACAGTGATAAAAAAAAATTAATATAAAGTGCATATGCATCAAAAGTAACAGTGCTCTGTGTTTTCCAACAACAAATGCAAATTGTGTGATACAGTGACTGTGACAACAAAGTCCAAAATGAGTTCCTTGTGAAGAGAAATATATGAAGATCCAGGTGCAGATAAAGTGTAAGTGCTAGGGACAGGTTTCCCCATCAGCTGTGTGGTGTCTGGACTTCACCGATCACTATTCAAGGTGACGAAGGATGGGTCACTCACCAGATGTTGTTGGTCTTAGGTACTATATGGCAGTAAGACCAAGTAGCGCTTTGGTGGTCACCCTGACCAAGGTAGGTACCAGATCTCCTGTATAATCACTCCGGTTCAGGTACTGTGACAGGTCCCGCCTTCCTTACTCCCAGCGTGGGTAGAGACCAAAGGGAAGAGAAAACTCCAGATAGTATAGTATGTAAAACTTATTTATTGCCCATCCATGGGTTCAAGAAACAATCCGAAGCAGCATCATCAAGTTTACACGGTTAAAAAAGCTGTTAAAATTACTGTTCACGTTACGGAGCAGGAGTGTATGGCGGTGATTCCGGTGTGCGTTCCACTCGCTCCCGTGACGTCACGACGGGCATTCCACCTTACGCTTTTCGTCAGTGCGTTGATGTCTTCAGAGGTAAGAAGGCATGTTAATCAGAGCTCTTTTATACACTATTCACCGCCCTTCACTCCACCCCCTCTCTAACTGTGGGAAGAACTAATGCACGGCCGTATCCCCCCATCGTACAATAATACAACAGGATGCTCCGTGTCACCCTCTTCCCCCTACTCAATCTGGCATCCTGTTCCTATGCAGCCAAGTATGTTAACATACATATATTGAGTATTAAATATAAAAATTTTAGGTAATCTGCCATGTACACATGGGCTCAGCATTACGTACATCTATTTTAAAACAATAATCCGTGCCAGCATTCTGTGTATACATGGCAGGTTACCTACAATTGGCTTTATCTAATATTTCACACATTTGTTTGCCCTCAGTTGCTGCAATTTTTTACTTTAACAGGAATCACCGTATAATTAATT
Organism: Pelophylax lessonae; assembly: GCF_965119305.1. Lineage (NCBI taxonomy): Eukaryota > Metazoa > Chordata > Amphibia > Anura > Ranidae > Pelophylax > Pelophylax lessonae. The sequence continues at coordinate 500,880,067 of NC_138772.1, read as the reverse complement.
TCACTGTGGCGTGGGGAATATACCACAGGTATATTTACTGACACTAGATAATGGTGTTGTTCTTTGCCTCGAGAAGCACCCTGTGTTGGAGAAGAGTCAGAGAGGAACCCATGCATCACTTGACTTGCCCAAAGATATCTGAAAAAAAGATACAGGGGATAAGGAGTGTGGGGTCTCTAGGGTAGTGATGAGCAGTGGTAGATGGGAGGGGTAAGGCCGTAATTGAACTTTAACAAGTAACATAATGGTGGTATCACATTTTCCATTATTTCAACTTCCAGGTGTCATTTAAATAAGTTTAAAAGAATGTTGCCTCAGTCTGGTGCATACTGTGTTGATGCAGTAAAACTTGTTCAATTCTTTGATGAGATTTTGGTGCCAATCCATGAAAGTAGCAGATCCCTAAAGATGAGGTGTAGACCTTTATTGCATATTGATTGAACTTTATCTGATGAAGCTCTGCTCTGGGTTTTATTTGATTTATCACACACCATTTATTTCAAATGAAATAATTATTCATGAACACCATGGTGACTGAGTACAGCAATATAGACTAGTGACACTGTATGTCTAATGTTAAATTATACAGCAAGTATTAGTCCCTTTATCATTCACAGGATGCATTGCAACAGCAAAAAAACTGTAATATTGTGTGGTGACAACTGTTGGGTAAACATAGCCCCCCCCCCCCCCCCCGGGCCAATAATCCATGGGCCCTAAAAGCACATATTCTCTTTTTCAGCCTGAATTTTAGTTTTCATAATAAATAGAAGCATTTTCAATGCTATTTCTGGCCCAGCCATCCCAGTGTGCTTTTCTCTCACTTACCTTATCCACAGAATATTTAAAATCTTTTCAGTTTATTTGTATTTTTAACCACTTTACGACCAGTCACTGTGCCTCTACTGCGGCACAGTGGCTCGTTCCTGTCCAGCGACGTAGACCTACGTTGCTGGACTCCTCCCCTTGTGGGCGGCGCTCGGGTGCCGCGGGAGGCTCGCTCCCGCTGTATTCAGTCACAGCGGGAGTCGGGCCAGGGGAGGAGCAGTGGCGATCACCGCTGCTCTTCCCTGATCGTTGGGGAATCGAGTCTGGAGATCCGCCCGCTTGTGTAAACAAAGCGGGGGGATCTCCTAAGTGACAGACAGTGACAGATTGCAGGGTTCAGCATAGCTGAACATGCGATCTGTCCCTGTGTCACTCAGTCACCTCCCCCCACACACGTCAGTAAGCACCAGGCATACATTAACCCCTCCCTCTCCAATAAAATTAACCCCTTCCCTGCCAGTGTAATTTTTACAGTAACAGTGCATATTTATAGCACTGATTACTGTAGTAATGTCACTGGTGCCCCCAAAAGTGTAAAAAATGTCAGTCAAGGGTCTGATCTGTCCGCCGCAATGTCGCAGTCCCACAAAAAAATTGCAGATCGCCGCCATTACTCGTTAAAAAAAAACACCAAAAATGACAGAAATCTTTCCCTTAGTTGGTAAACGCAATAACTTTTGCGCAAACCAATCAGAATACGCTTATTGTGATTTTTTTACATAAATGTAGGTAGCAGAAAACAAATTGGCCAAAAATTTTAAAAAAATTAGATTTTTACATTTTGGGGGGGGGGGGATTTCATATAAAAAATTTGAAAAATATTGTTATTTTTTCAAAATTTACGCTATTTTTTTGTTTATAGCGCAATTGTCAGTTAAAGTCACACAGTGCCGAATCGCAAAAAGTGGCCCGGCCGTAAGACAGCAAAATCCTCCGGTGGTAAAGTGGTTAGAAGGATTTTCAGATTCCATCACTTCCTCCACTTTCACTTCCTGTAGGTCATCTCCCAGAAGCCTTCACTTCCTTGTTGCATCACCATTCTGGACCACACCTCCCTCAATACAATACCACCTTCCACCCACTTCTTATACAATCTGATTGTACAATCTCCTTTAGATCTCCCATCAGCTATGTAGTACAAGGGCCTGTCTGATTTGATACAAATTGAATGGATTGGCCAGGTGTGTCCTCCTATTATATAGTTCTGGTAAATCTCAAGGGAATTGTACAGAGATTGTATAGTATATGGCCATCTATTTACAAGTACATAGGAGGGAGATGGACGGAGACACTCAGTTGTCAGGCCTTGTTAACATCTCCATGTAGCGAAGACTCGCGATCCCGCATTCATTTGTTTTGGGTGATTTAGAGCATTTTCACTTGTCACACACAGGGCAGCCACTATAAAGGGCTGAACCAAACAAGCAACAATAGCCCCAGAGTAGCTCCAAAACTTTTTTTGGGAGAGGAGTATGGTGCGTCATCGCATTTTTTGTGCATTTGCCACACTTGGGGAGTCTTTAACATGTGGATACAACACAAACTCGATGCGCATTTGCAGAGTTTCTGAAACGCATGGCAAAGTGAACATTTGCTGTGTGGTTTTCCATGCATTTGAAAATACACAGATGTGAATGGAGCCTCATTTTTCTTGTGTAAACGCACCAATTTCACTTTCAGGCCCCATTCACATCTAGAGTAGTGTAAGCGCATGTTTTTTTGGCTCGCTATTCACAGTGACACACATGGGGAAGCCTGATGATTCCAATGGGCTGCGCTACACCTGGCAAAGCAGCTCATGGGACATTATGACGTGGTGCCAGTTGCACATTTTTTTACTGCAGTTGTCACCATTTTTTTCATGTGGAAAAATGTGTGCTTGCTTCTGTATTTGGTGTGCTGTTAACAATTAATGACACTAAAAGTGCAATTAGGTAATTGTAGGTGTGTAAATGTGGCCATACACTATACAATCTGACTGTACAATCTCCTTTAGATTAGACCCAAACTATATAAGAAGAGGACACACCATCTATCCAATCACTCTTTATCCAATTAAGCAGGCCCTTGCACTACATCAGGGGAGTCCTGTGTGCTGCATGCAGCCCCAGAGAGTTTAGCATGCAGCCTGAGCCCATCTGAAGGGACATTAGGGAAGCCAGACAAATGCAAGTGTGGAGAAATGCTGGGGGTGCTGTGAAAACTTAGTTGATGGGTAAAGGTGTGCTAATGAGGTCAGCTGGTAAACACCTTCTTGTGTCTTACTGGTTCCTCTGTCTCTGTCTATACCAGGGAGTCTCTGAAGCTTTCTAAGAAATACGCAAGGGCTAAGGTAAGGCCTTGTTCTCAAAATCAAAGAAAGCTTGTATTTTTCTGCAACAGAGGTACATTAACCACTTCAGCTCTGGAAGGTTTTACCCCCTTTCTGACCAGAGTACTCTTTGCAATTTGGCACTGCGCTGCTTTAACCTCCCTGGCGGTCTGATTATGTCCAGATTTCTGTGCTAAAAGCGGTACATTGTTTTGCATGGAAATCTGTTATTTTACATTTTAAAACTCACCTTCCCCTGTGATCCCCCGCCATCCTCCCCCACCATCCTCCCGCTGTCATCCTGCTGTGCCTGTCGTCTGGTTCCCTTCCCTGTGAGTATTTTGACGCAGGGGGGTGGAATTTCAAAAATGTAAATACACTAAATGACATGATACAAAGCTGTGATCCTAACGGATTACACTGTATCATGCTATTTCGCCACAAGATTACACCTGATAACTTTTCCAGTGCCCTGCCTGTGCTTTTCCAGTTCTTTGTGCCTGAAAAATTGAGAATGACCATGGCGTCCAAAAAGCGTTCTTTTTGCGCAAAAACGCTTTTAGACGAACTGGAAAACAGCGACAGCGAAGCAGAGTTACTTAAAGAACTGAGCGATAGCGATTCGCGGGAAAATTCATCATCAGGTATGGAAAGTGACGACAGCGACGATTCTGATGTCTCTTTCTGGCACATCGCTCCGTTGTAAATTCTGAAGAATCATTTGATATACTTCCCAAATTCCAAAAACTATGTGCCAGAAAGAGACATCACAATCGTCGCTGTCGTCACTTTCCGTACCTGATGACAAATTTTCCAACTAATCGCTATCGCACAAAGCACTGGAAAAGCACAGGCAGGGCACTGAAAAAAGTATCCAGGTGCAATCCTGTGGTGAAATGGCATGATACAGTGTAATCCGTTAGGATCACAGCTTTGTATCGCAACGTCGCAACGCTCGCAGGGAAGGGAACTGGAAGGATAGTGCCGGCAATCGGCTGTGCACAGACCGGGAAGAGACTGTGAGAATGCCGGGGAAAACAGTGGGGAGGACGGCGGGGGAGAGCGACGGGAAGGTGAGTAACATTCTGGGGTAATACCGAGTGTGGCTCGGGGTTACCGCTTTTGGTACTAAAAATGAACCCCGAGCCACACTTGGGAATACTGCCAGCGAGGTTAACTGGTATTTGCACAGTCATGCAATGCTCTACCCAAAGGAAACTTGCGTTCTTTATTTCCCACAAATAGAGCTTCCTTTTGGTGGTATTTGATGACCACTGGAATTTTTATTTTTTGCAATATAAATGAAACAACCTGAAAAAAAACATATTTTCTACTTTTTGTTATAAACAAAATCTAAAAAACTCAATTTTTGTCATACATTTAGGCCAAAATGTATTCAGCCACATGTCTTGGGTAAAAAATAAATAAATTATTGTATATTTATTGGTTTGCGCAAAAGTTATAGTGTCTACAAATTATAGTACATTTACTTGAATTTACGCAGCTTTTAGTTTATGACTGTCTATCTCATTTCTTGAGGTGCTAAATTGTCAGGGAACTACAAAACTTCCCCCAAATTACCCCTTTTTAGAAATTAGACACCCCAAGGAATTTGCTGAGAGACATGTTAAGCCCAATGAATATTTCATTTTTTTTGTCACAAGTGATTGAAAAAAGACAAAAAAAACCCCCACAAAGTTGTCACTGAAATTATATATTGCTCACACATGCCATGCGTATAGGTGAAATGACACCCCAAAATACATTCTGCTGCTTCTTCTGAGTACAGGGATACCACATATGTGAGACTTTTTGGCAATCTGGTCACGTATAGGACTCTGAAACCAATCACCACCTTCAGACTTTCTGAGGGCCTAAATTGTTGGTTTCACTCCTCACTACCTATCACAGTTTGGGAGGCCATTAAATTCCAGGATAGCACAACCTCCCCAAATGACCCCTTTTTAATAAAGTAGATATTCCAAGCTATTTGCTGAGAGGCATGTTGAGTCCATGGAATATTTTGCGACAAGTTTCCGTAAAATGACAAAATTTTATTTATTTTTTTTCTTACACAAAATTGTCACTGAAATTATATATTGCTCACGCATTCCATGGGTATATGTGGAATTACACCCAAAAATACATCTCCTGAGTATGAGGATACCACATCTCCTGAGTATGAGGATACCACATGTGTGAGACTTTTTGGCAGTCTAGCTGCGTACAGGACTCCCGAAAACCAATCAACCAATTTACGGAAAGTAGACACTCCAAGCTATTTGCTGAGAGGCAAGTTGAGAATTTTACAGAGCTCGCTTTTTGTCACAAAGTTTTGAAAAATGTAAAAAAGAAAAAAATACATTTTCCTTTTTCTTTCTTCATTTTCCAAAACAAATGAGAGCTGCACAATACTCACCATGCCTCTTAGCTAAAACTTTGGGATGTCTCCCTTTAATTTTCCCAAAACTTGTGGCAAAATATAAAATATTCCATGGACTCAACATGCCTCTCAGCAAATAGTTTGGAGTGTCTACTTTCCAAAATGGGGTCATTTTGGGGGGTTTTGTGCCATCTTGACATTTCAGGGCCTCCGAAACTGTGATAGGTAGCGAGGAAGTAAAATGAGAAATGAATGCCCTTAGAAAGCCTGAAGGTGGTGATTGGTTTTCGGGGTCCTGTACACGACTAGACTGCCAAAAAGTCTCACACATGTGGTATCCCCATACTTAGGAGAAGCAGCAGAATGTATTTTGGGGTGTAATGCCACATATACCCATGGCACATGTGAGCAATATATCATTTAGTGACAACTTGTGTATAAAAAAATAAATAAAATAAATTGTAATTTTCCCGAAACTTGTGGCAAAATATAAAATATTCCATGGACTCAACATGCCTCTCAGAAAATAGCTTTGGGTGTTTACTTTCCAAAAAAGGGTTAATTTGGGAAGGGGGGGGGGGGTTGAACTGTCCTGACATTTTATGCCAAATAGTAGAAGCTTATGCCACACATCATCCATTCTTCTAACCACTGGAAGACCAAGCCTTTTCTGACACTTTTTGTATACATAAAAAAAATTTTTTTTGCTAGAAAATTACTTTTCACCCCCAAACATTATATATTTTTAAGGCAGAGGCCCTGCAGATTAAAATAGTGGGTGTTGCATTTTTTTTTTCACACAGTATTTGTGCAGCGATTTTCAAGCACAATTTTTTTTTAAAAAAAGCACTTTTTTTAAATTTTAATGCACAATAATACAGTATATTGCCCAAATGTTTGGTAACATTTGAAAGATGATCTTAAACCGAATACATGTACCAAACACGACATGCTTTAAAATGTGCACCCCCATGCAGCAGCGACAAACTACATACGTTTTTAAAAGCCTTTACAGGTTACCACTTTCGATTTGCAGAAGAGGTCTACTGCTAGAATTACTATATTCACTGTATATAATTAATGTAAACATCACCTATGATAGCAAAAGGTAGTGGCAGGTACTCTTTTTTGAAAAATGTGGGATATATTAGGCTCTAGATCTATCCTCTGCCCTTAAAGAATCTGATCACACCAAGATCATTATGATAAGATGTTTTCCCAATTTCCCAAAGGCGCTGTCCTGTGAAACCAAAGTCATGAAATGCTCGTAGCTTCCGGTTTCTTAGGCCATAGAGATAATTGGAACCATTCTGGTCTCCAGCCGGTTCTATGGTCAGCTAGCAGAACCACTGGCTGCATTCTCGGGGTCCCCGGTGGGACAGAAGAGCCCGAGAAAACCATGAAAGGCAAGGGGAGGGGTGGGGATGTCCCCTCCCACTGCTTGTAAAAGCAGTCTAGAGGCTAATTAGCTGCTAGGATTGCTTTTACACTAAAGCTGACCGCCGACTGAAAGAAAAAAACAATACCATTTTTCATACAGCATGTGGGAAGAATCCTCCATTCACATCAATTGATGTGGATGAAAAAATCTCTGCCAATAAAAGTGAATAAAAATGTATGCCGAAGCATAGGGGAGATCTGCCCTCTGTGTCCACCCCATCCCCTATGCTTCAGCAAATATGCTATTTTTTAACTGTGTTGGTGAAATCGCCTGCTACAGCACTGGAGTCACTGGTTTTACGTATTGTGAGAGCAATGTTGTCAAAATAAACAATTCAGTGCTGCAGCAGCATATCTGCAAAGCAAACAATGGTTAAAAATAAAACACAGTAACAATAGAACTTTACAGTATCGCATAAAATACAGTAAAACAGAAAGAGCAAAAAAACAACAACTATTTTTGGCTTTTTTTTTTACACTTTTATTGTAAATATAAAAGTTCCAGGTTAGGATCTCTCAAAATATGATAGCCATCTAACATCTTTCGAGACCACGCTTGAAAGTGTGTCCTAGACTGTCGTGCTGTACCCTATACTAATACTCCACTAGTGTGTGTTAGCAACATAAACAGTCACTGATGCAGAGACCAAGTTCTTCAGGACAGGAGAGATGGAAATAGCGGGTGTCACGCCTTTTTGGGGTGCTCTTTGGGTAAGGGGTACCAGGGAGGACATCTGGAAAATGCCTCTCATGCAGCAGGCTCACTGCATCTTGATTGGGAAATTGGGGCACAGCACCTTCTGGATACAGAAGGGCTGTAATGATCTCTTCCTGGAATTTTAGGAAGGATCTACTTCTTTCTGGTGCTTTGTATAGTACATAAGCGTTGAAAAGAGCCTAGTGAAATAAGTATACAGACACTTTTTTGTACCAGCATCTGTCCTTACGGGTAACAAAGTCTGGCCCCATCATCTGATCATTGAAATCCACCCCTCCCATTTTACAGTTGCAGTCATGGACACAGAGGGGCTTCTCAACAACACCAAACAAAAAAGATAAAAGGGATAATTGTTCAATTTCTCAACAACACCAGTCACCGTTGTAATTTGGACTGCCGTATCTGTGTGAATCGAAGACAGAACAAAAGTGTTCAGTTTGCCCTACCACCTCACTGCAAGCAATTCATTGCACCTTAAGCAAGCTCTCTCCCCCTGACTAAGTGGGGCATGTACAAGCCGTTGGGGGAAGCCTAGGTGATTAGATCGCATTGTGCCACATGCACCAATTCCTAATTGAAAGAGGTGTCTAATAAGTGGCACGCTTGTAAAGATATTGTCTCCATATAAATGGTACCCCTTTCCAAACAAGGGTGACACCAAGTCCCAAACAATCTTGCTGCTGCTCCCTATGTCAATTGGGCAGTTGGGGAGCTCTATTCTGCTATCTTTTCCCTCGTACACCAGGAAACTTCATTTATAGTTTGTTGCCCTGTCACAGAGCTTATACATCTTGACCCCATATCTGGCACGCTTGCTGGGGAAAAACAGTTTAAAAGGAAGGCGGCCAGTACACTCATTAACACAGACATCTTGTTGGGGGATAAACAAGGCTGCAAATTTTTGGTTGAAGTGGTTTATGAGGGGCTGAATTTTGTGCAGCCAGTCATATTCAGGGTCCCACCCATGGATGACAGAGTAAATTGTCGTTGAAGTGCATAAACCACAATATTTTCTTGTATCTAGCCCTGGCCATGGCAGCAGAGAACATGGGCATATGATGAGTTGGGTCAGTTGACCAATATGACCACAACTCACTCTTTTTAGTAATGCCCATGTTGAGGGATAGGCCCAGAAAGGTCCTAAATTTGAGAACAGTTAAAGGTTTCCAGCCAAATTGTCTGACAAGGGTCAAATTTGGGTTTGTGGCAATAAATTGATTAGCATACAAATTACTTTGGTCCACAACAGATCAGTACAGATCTTCCGTGAAAAACAGCTCAGAAAAATCAAGGGGATTAAAATCATCTGTTTCTACTTGAATTCCAGGTTGGCCAGTAAATGGGGGAAGTACGGGCACTGCAGAATTTGTGGGCTGCCAATTAGGATTTGCAAGTGCATCAGGAAGGGAACAATGGGCTCTACGGGCCTGCGTTCAAATTCTTGGTGGCTGCAGGCCAGTATTTGTGCTAGCCACCGCACCAGCTTGAACTGCACTTATGGGATTCACCACATTACCAAGTGATACTGCAATGCTGGTTTGTCTACCACCAGGGTGTACTAGGCCGCTGGTGCTCCCCAGTTCACCAGAAGGTTGAGCGGCACTAGTACCGACACTCTGCTGCATGCCAGAATCATGCGGCTGTTACACTAGCAAAAGAAGAACAGGGTCGGGCATGCCTGGTCCTCAGGAGGGACCTCTAATCCATTGTCAAAGCTATCTGTCAGGGTGCCACTGCTCTCTACAGGTTTGTATACTGAGCCTGATTCTGACAGTGAAGACTCCCCATCACTCTCATCTGTCATGCTCAGTATCATGTAGGCCTCTTTACTTCAGTGTACCTTTTGTTTGACATTTTGGCCACTAAATTTACAGGTACCTAGTGTGACTCACAGGTAAAAAAGCACCTGGTTGTCGAGGGCTGTTTGAACTGCTACAAAAAATGAACTGCTAGTGCTTCCAGAGATCAGGCCTGACCCTGCTAATGCTGCGGTTTTGTGTGCTGTGTATTGGAAGTGACAGTGATCCATTGATACTGCACTTGTTTGTGTGGGCTGGACAGAGGGGCTAAACGCAGATGCTGGCATGTGTCAGGGCTGATCCTGCTATTGCTGCGTTTTTGGGAACATCAATACAGAGATCAGTAAATTATCTTTATATAGTGACACTGGAGTGAAAGGGTTAATTGGGGGGTGATCAGGGGGCAAAATATGTGCCTTTGTGTACTGGTGTCAGTGTAGTGCTTGTGTACTCACAGTTGATGCTCTCTCCTCGCACGCTGGAACCGAAAAGGGCTCCAGGAGGGGAGACTGCATAATTTCCTGTGACTGTGTTTACATTACACTGGCACAGGAGGTTCTTCCATTGGCCAGGACCATTTATAAGGTCCAGGACATAAATCATAGGCCTAGACCTGTTGACTGATCTTTTCTTAACCAAATCAGATTGCCTCGGAGACAACAGGTACGCATGCTCCCTACCCGCAGGCCCGGATCACGTACCTGTACGTGCTTTTGCGCAGGCGGGCCGCCCTGCTGCAGTCCAGAACTGGTTAATGGTATATTGGTACATAGGGCAGCTGGATTTTAGAAGAAAAAAAAAAGTGAACCTAATCTTTACATTTACTTTGGAGTAAGAGTCCAGCTTTGTTAAATATATCAGATACTCTATAGTTATTATTATTATTATATAGCTATTTTTCAGGAATTTAACATGACACTGTCAGGCCTTTCCCAATGCTCAATGCAAAGCCCCCATTTCTTGCATATAATCCCTGTCCCAATGTTGATGGAGAGAAGCCTCTTCCATACCTGTGTGTGCCTCAACAGAAAAAAAGGGACAAGTAGTGGGGAGGGGCAATTTTTGTACATCTAGAGGCCCCCTTTATCTGCCCTCTCCCAGGGGAAGGAGTACAGAGATACATCAGTACCCCTTACCCATTTCCACAAAAAGTTAAAAGATAAAAAAATACACAGAATTAAAAATCCTTTAATTAAATAAAATAGGTATACAATATATACATTTAATAATGCCCTCAGAAGTAAATCCAGTGTCAAATAAATCATGGAACTCAGCAAGGTAAATAACATCAATACCAGCACCCATCAAGGTAATTCACGTCAGTCATGATGATGACCCATCATCCTTTGATCAGTACATATTTCATTCCCACCATTAAGTGACAGATTCTCAACTGCAGTAGTTTGATTATAACACCGGGAATCCTGAGTGACGTTATTACCCATCTGTCAAAGGCAGTGTATGTACAGCCCAGCTGAATTCAGTTACCATTGTCTTCACTGGTGTTCCAATTTGGGTTTGGCGTTTTTGCCCATATTAAACCTGTTTGACAAACTGCCAACTAATGGAATATGAATGTGTTCGAGCAACACTAGTGATTTGTAAATTTTCCATGCTATTCGGAATCCTGGGAATTACTGGGAATGACTATGACCTGAATGGTGCACCGAGTGGTACTATTATTTAGGCAGTATGCGCCCAGGGATGAATACCCAGAAGACAAGCGTTCTTCATTCCAAGCATTCGCCCTGGGTGCATATTGACAGAACATTAGTACCACACAGTGCACCATCCAGCCACAGCGGTTTTTTTTTTCTTTTCTTTTACAGGCTGCAGCAGAAATGGAAGTTGCCCCTGCGTGTCTTAATAAGATAAAGTAATACTTATTTAGATGTTTGTCTGGAGTTTTTCTTTAATTGGCTTTGCGTTAAACAGACAAAGTTCCTCTAGGTGCAGGGACTGATGTGTGGCCCCCTGTATTCTGTATACGGGCAATTTCACCTGACAATACAAACACTAGTTATTCTAAAAGTGAAGAAGGGAGTCCGAGCGCTTGTGGTTCTTAAATAATAGTGTTGGTGAATAAAAAAAAAAATTGGTAAATAAATCAAGGATAGACTGCTGCTGACTAATAAGTAGTGCCTTTGTAGTAAAAAGATATGTGAGTCAGTGCTGCCTTCTCTTTACATAACAATATATGTGCTAAAGCATAAAATCTGTGAAATTTGATAAAGTGCTAGGTGCAAATCTGATTAATAAATATACACTAGTAAACCACAATGTGCAAAAATGTGCAATACGATTCTTAGACGGAATGAAGTATTTCCATAAAAAAACAAGTGCTTGTTGTGCTTATCAATAAATAAATCAATAAATTAATCAGTCTTTCAAAAAGGTGCTCCAGTGCGGTAATTCACACAAAAGTGCCGGTGCTCCCCTAAGGTGACCTCACTCACCGGAAAGATGTAAATAATGCGCCTTGTATCTGGGTATTAAATAGGATTGTGGGTCCCACACTGATCATATATCCATTGGATTGCTTGAAGTTCCACTGGCTGTATGCTCCTCATTAAACAAAACAAGAATGGCCCGCCATGGTGAAGTACATACTGAACGTCATAATAAACGTTTATTATAACATAAAAGAATAACACTTACTTAAACAAATAGCGATCTGGTCTGGTCTGGGGGACGCTGCTCCCGCCTTTATGTTATAATAAACGTGTTTTTTCACATAATTAATTTTTATCCTTTTTGATTTTTATCTCCTTCAGTGGTGTCATACTTATTTGGCCACTAGATGGCGTTTTATATCAATGGAATGAAGTATCACAATGGCCAATTATTAAATATGTAAAAGAAATTTTTCATTACATAGAAGGAATTGGACATCAACTCCTTTGCCTGTTTCAACGATTATCCAGCATTCCACCTCATCCTTAATAATTTTTAATTCCGTTATAGACCTTGGTATATATGTATTTTGGTTTTAACCATATTATGTTGTTGGAGGTTGCACTCTGTACACAGGGGCGCCTGAATACCGACGGTGTTGTTTGACAAACTCTGCTGACACCATTTTTGAACAGTGAGGATCTTCACTTCCTGTTTCAAGGGTTTGACATACTCTGCTGACACCATTCTTGAACAGTGAGGATCATCACTTCCTGTTACAAGGGTTTGACACACTCTGCTGACACCATTCTTGAACAGTGAGGATCGTCACTTCCTGTTTCAAGGGTTTGACATACTCTGCTGACACCACTCTTGAATAGTGAGGATCATCACTTCCTGTTTCAAGGGTTTGACATACTCTGCTGACACCATTCTTGAACAGTGAGGATCGTCACTTCCTGTTACAAGGGTTTGACATACTCTGCTGACACCACTCTTGAACAGTGAGGATCATCACTTCCTGTTACAAGGGATGTGTCTGAAGTGACGACCGCACCTCCGCCTCCGCCCTCTTACCCTGTCAGCTATGGGCGTGAGCGTGTCACTTCCGCCCGGATGACGATGAGTCATCGGAAGATACTGATCATCACTTCCTGTTCATCATGTGATGTGCATCACGTGACGACCGTCTCCCTGCCCCTTTGCCTTTTGAACGAATGGGCATTAAGGAAGACGGATCATCACTTCCTATTAGCGTTTTGTACCACCTATCTCCAGACGGTTTCCTTTGGTCTTTTAACCTATTGGAATCGAGTTATTAACATATTACTCCCGCCCCCCTGGGATTGAACACCCATTGGCAGAGGTGACCGTCATGTGACATAGGTGTGGGGGTACATAGGCGTGTGTGTTGCGTCTGGGGTCACGCCCAGAAGAAGTCTTTCTTATGACGAAACGTTGGCGATCCCAGACATAAACGTCCACACGCCCCCCAACGAAGCCGGCTGTTTATCCATATGCTGATCTGGAGACTTGCGGGACGCCGCGGTTAGATCCATGACCGGCACATACTACATGCCTGTTTTTGTCTTTTAAATTGTAAGTAGTTTTTTTAATAAATTTACCTATTGGTTTACGGGATTACGCTATGGGCCTCTGTTTCTTTCTACATATGGCTTTACGTTCAATGGAGTATATGAGAAGTTCCAAGTGTGCCACATATTAATGTGATCGGTTTAACAACACACCGGAAACGGCTTTCGGCTTTTGGAGTCTTTCGAAGCACCTGAGCTTGATATCGGTTGACCTACTGGTTTACTACTAGCTGGGAGAGGCTGTCTCATTAAACTGAGCAGCCACGGAATTTCGGTAAGCTGCTTGTTATACCTGAGCACAAGGGTGTCCCCTTCCTACACTTTTCCCTGGTGTCACTGGAAGAAAGTTATTTTGCACGTGGATTCACATCTCTGCACTTAATATTGGGACTATTCATTTGGACATTATCCCCTCTCCTTTTTTGTTTTCTTTATATGAGCTTTTCAGCTATATAATTGTATACTGATTTCAGCGCTGCACTTTTTGGTTTTTAAAATATTGTTAATTAAAGAGAAGGCAGCGCTGACTCGCATATCTTTTTATTCTAAAAGTGTTTTGTAATTAGAGGGTGATACCATCCACGCAAGAGAGGAAACTGAGAAGGTAAGTATAATTCCTAGATTGTAAACTCTAACGCGCAGGGCCCTCTTGTACCTCTTGTACCAAATGTATTGTAACGGTAATGTCTGTCTTCATTTTGTTAAGCACTGCGTAAACTCTTGCCGTTATATAAATCCTGAATAATAATAATAATATAATAATTCTAGGATGAATGGTAGTAAAAAAATAAAAATAAATAGTTTGGTCAGGAGTATGTAGCATATAGCACAGCGTACAATGAGCAGTGGGTAAGAGAAACAGTTCTTTGGTGTTGGTGGTTAATGGGAGAATAGAATGCACAATGTCATTGGCAGGGCTTCTTTAATATCAATTGGACCCTGGGCAAATATTTTCTTGCCCCCCCCCCCATGCAGTTTCGTTCTCCACTCCAATACTCCAAAAAACAAGAACACATAGAGAGACTTATCTCTATCTCACTAGCTCATTGGTTGCTAGAGGTCACTGCACATCATTATTGCTCACTGATTGGTTGCTAGAGGTTACAGCACATTATTACCATGCACTGATTGGTTGCTAGAGGTTACCGCACATCAATACTGCTAACTGATTTGTTTCTAGAGGTCACTGCACATCATTATTGTTCACTGATTGGTTGCTAGAGTATACAGTCGATCACTACTGTTTACTGATTGATTGCTAGAGGTTACTGAACAATATTTCCACTCAATGATTGGTTTCTAGAGGTTACTGCACATTAATACTGCTCGCTAATTGATTACCAAAGGTTACTGTGCATCATTACCACTTAAGTATTGGTTGCTAGAGTTTACACCACATCATCTCCTCACTGCCTGCACACCATGAACTTGGGAAGTGAGGGAACCCACCAATAAACAGAAAACTCCTAGAACTTGTTATTAGCAAAAAACAGAGTAGAGCACACACAGCTATGAAGGTTAACTGAGTACAGGTAGGAACAGAGCCCAACATGACCAGCATTTTTGAGCATCCTTCATTTCCCTTAGTTTTTCCCCAACTTTTTTTTTTCGATTTTGCCCTTGGAGAGTCATGGGTTTGGACCTATGTTCATTCCCCTTCGGTTTTACCAAGTTTATTTTTTTCTCTCTTTTCTCCTGCTTTATTACTTGGAATATATGTAGTTTTCATAATTTTTCATTGGTATTTCATATCATATATATAAATATCATTTAATCTCTGCATGGTATATACCCCTCTATACCCTCTGCACGTACCTGTACCTCCAGAGCACCTCTGTATCCCCTGTACATCTCTGTATCCCCAGTGTGCTTCTGCACCCTCCCATTAAATCTATGTACTCCCTCAGCACATTTATGCACCCCCAACACAACTCCATACCCCATTGCCTATCTCTGTACCCCCCAGCACATTTCTGTACTCACCCACCCACACCTCACCCACACAGAGCCTTGTGTAGCTGCATTAGAGTCACTAGTGTTGATGATATTGATGGGCAGTTGTGCTGCCCTGAACCTCTCTCTGCACCTCTGGCAGCTTATGCTATACAGTGGTGTGGATACTCGGGAGGGGCCTGGAAATCACCGACTTCAGTACCTTTACTAGGCTTGTGTACTGAAGACACACCTCTCTACTCTGCTGTATGGCATAGGCTGCCAGAGGTGAAGAGAAAAAAGTTTTTGGCCAGCATAGCTGCCCATCAATTCCATCAACACTAGTGACACTAATGGAGAGTGTGCTACCATGGCCAGCAGAGAAGCCACTACCAAGAGCTACCAGCCAAAGGTCCAGAGGGATCTGGCACCGCAGCTGCCCATCAGATCAACATGTGCAGCAACACTAGTGAGCCCAACGTTGCAATGCTGTTATTTGCAGGCAGCGCAGGCTCAAGGGGTAGGGTGCTTTGGGCCCCACATGGTCCTGGTCATTGGTCTGTAGGTGAATAGAGGTGTACCGAACTGTTCGCCGGCGGACAGTTCCCGGCGAACTTAGCATGTTCGCGTTCGCCGATGCGGGCGAACATATGCGATGTTCGGTCCGCCCCCTATAATACATCATTGAGGCAAACTTTGACCCTGAACTTCACAGTCAGCAGGCACATTTCCAGCCAATCAGCATACCTCCCTCCCACACCCTCCCACCTCCTATAAATAAGCAAGGGCAGCATCCATCTTAGATCATTCTGAAGCAGTGTGTGTTAGTGAGAGCAGGGAGAGCTGCTGCTGCTGCTGTTAATAGCTAGGGACAATTGTTAGTCAGTGTTCCTGGTCTTGCTAGTCAGTGTTCTTGGTCCACTACTGCTGTAAGGACAGCATCCTGACAGCACCCCAAAAAGCCCTTCTAAGGGCTGGTATTTGTGTAATTTTTTTTATATATATATATATATATATATATATATATATATATATATTGTGACAGGAAGTCAGGTAAATCTGGGAATGTAGTCACTGAGAGGAGACACATTCCCACCTGCTTTGAAAAGTTCACTGATACTATAGGGTGTTGGCTGCAAAAAGAGCCAGCAGGAAGTTGAAAACCATTCAGCTGTTCAGAATGAGGAGATCAAGGCCTCTATAATTTGTCCAGAGAAAATCTATTGAGTGCTGCCTCCTGTCGCCGTGTAGGCTGGGAGAGGAGGACAGACATACGTGTACCTCCCGACGCCGTGTGGGCATGGGAGAAGGACTGCTGCCGCCTGTCGCCGTGTGGGCTGGGAGAGGGGGACAGTCGGATGTGTGCCTCCCGACAAGCTGGTGAGCATGGGAGAAGACCCCCTACAGCGATGTGAAGCTAAGGAGGGTAACCACGAGTGAAGACGTCTCAAAGGTGAGAAGACAAAGTGTTCCATGTGAAGAGTGTGAAGAGTAAAGGGACCTGTTAAATGAACTGTGTTCAATGTGAAGAATCTGAAGAGTAAAGGATCCTGTTATAAATGAACATGTGTTGATGTGAAAGAAACAAAGGGACATGTTCAATGGACAATGTTTGTGCTGTGTGAAAAGCAAACAAATGGACATTTGAGTGTCTGCTGTAGGATCAGCAGTGTCGGCCCAACAGTAGGTTGGAAAGACTTCTTAGGTAGGTTCCAGCGTGAGAAGGTAGCCGCACACAGAGGCAAGGATTTATTTTCTGTTTTATTTTATTTTGGATGTTTTGCTGCATACAGCCTGGTGAAGAAAACACCATTTAATAAACCACACTGTTTGTTTGCAAGCACTTGTCGGCTATCTCTCTGTGAAAACGCACCCCCAAAGGGGTCATCCACACCCGCCACCGAGCTAATCCCTTACATATGGTGGAGGTATGCAGTGGGCATAAGCAGAGATCCCTGCAAGGAAGTGCAAATGTTTGATGAACTTTATCTGGTGCATGAGATTGCACAATCTATGTGTGCAGGAGAGAAGATCCTGACAGAAAAAAAAAAGTGTTTTAAAGAGACAGCGGTCTCAAAATTATTTGATGAACTTTGTTGTGTCTGGTGCAAGTGACTGCACAAACTGTGTGTGCAGGAAAAGAGATCTTGCAAGAGAGAGAGAAAAACTACATGTGTTAAAGAGACAGTGGTCTGAAAAATTTTTGCTGGACTGTGAAAAATTTGTTTGTGGAGTTATTGAAGATGGGGCGTTCAAAACGCCTGAAGAATGCAAAGATAGATGAAATGAGAGACCGGATTCTATGGATGGAGGGGATGTTGCCGTCTGAACCAGCCCCATCCATGCCTAAAGAGAGTCTACTAAAGAGGAAGGTTGTTGTCCCTAGCAACACTGATGAAACTGCTATGGAGACGCAGTGTGCTCAGATGAAAAGTAAACTCAAAATGGAGGAGATGTTGAAACATCTGATTATATCAAATGCAGCTCAACAGCAGGCAAATGCGGATTTTCAGCAGAGCTTTGCAGCTCAACAAAAGGCTCATCAAGAGAGCATGGCAGGCTGGAAACAGAGACGCCAGCAGCCAATGGAGGCCATCGGTTTGGAGGAAACAGAGTATGTGTGCAGGGCTGAGTTGGATGCCTTGCAACGGAAAATGGAAGAAAAGGAACAAGCCTTGGAATTGCTTAAAATGGAGCATAGAAACTTGCAGGAAACAAATGAACTACTCAAGTCTCATGTGTCACAGTGGGAAGAATCCACTGCTCTTCTTTTGGTCGAGTTGCAAAAACGCAGAGAGGCTATAATGGAGAAAGATACCATCCTCATGGAAAAGGAAAGTGAAATTCAGACTTTGCAGAAGCAAAGTATGGCTGATATGTTGGAGTTGCGTAATCAGCTGGAAAAAAGTCTTCAGTCTTTGGGAGCTACAAAAATAGACCTGCAGGAGTCGCAGGAACAGAATGTTGCTCTGAAAGCGACATTGTCTCTCAGCGACAACGAGAAAAGTGAAAGAGAGGCTAAATTACTGAGTACTGTGTATGAGCTCACCACTTTGAGCAATGTGGTAGATGAATTACGTGCAGACTGTGAAAGTTGGAAAGGTGAAGCCCAACGTTTCCAGCAGCAGTTAAAGGAGAAAGAAGCCTGTGTGGCAGAATTACATTCTTATTCCCAGATGCTAGCCAATGAGGTGAAGGCTCTTATGCAGGGAAAAGAAGATTGTGAACATAAGAGGGAAAAAGTAGAGGCACAGCTTCTGGAATCGCAAGTCAAGGTGTCAGAAGGTGACCGATTGTGTGCTAAGCTGTCAGAGAAGGCAAACCGACTGCAGGTTGAGTTGGACAATGTCACAAATCAGCTTTCTCAAGCAGACAGCAAATCTAGAGAAATTGCGGAAGATTTTTCTATCTTGGAATCGCAGCTGCAAGACACGCAGGAACTCTTACAGGAAGAGAGGTGTCAAAGGCTGAGTTTTAGCACAAAGCTCCAACAAATGGAAGATGAGAAAAATGGCTTCCTGGAACAATTAAAAGAGGAGGCGGAAGCAAAGAAAAACCTATCAGAGCAAGTCGCAACATTGCAAGCGCAGATAGCGGTTATGAAAAAACGCATGGAAGAAAGCGTTGGTTCATTACAGTGTGTTGAAGATGTGAAAAAGAAGTTTGATCAGATGCTTGGTGAAGAGAAGAATGTGTCTGCAAAATATGCAGAAGAACGCGCACGTGCAGAAACGGAGGTGCGTGATAACGAGAGCAAAGCCCTGTTCTTGGCTCGCTCTTTGGAGGAAGCTCTAGAGTGTAAGGCTGAACTAGAAAGTGTTAAACAGCTGCGTACAGAAATGGAAGAATTGGTCAGCTCCAAGGATGATGTTGTGAAAAGCGTTCAGGAGCTAGAAAAGTCTAAGCGAGCCTTAGAACAGCAAGTAGAAGAGATGAATATTCCGTTGCAGGAACTGGAAGAGGAATTCCAGGCAACAGAGGATCTGTCCCAAAGAGGGGATAGTGTGCCTGATGCAGTTTTTAAAAGGATCAGTGTTTTGGGGTCTGTCCTGAGTGAGCCTCAGAAATGTGATGACACGTGGCTTGAATCACCCCTTTGGAATAAACCGTTCCTTCAAAAACTTCAAGCATTGGAAAATGTATCATTAGAGCTTCAGCAAACAAAAGAGTTGTGTAAGAAATGTGATGATTTCTCAGTTCAGGCTGAAAACCTAGTGGAGAAAACTAAAGCGGAGAAAACTAAAGCAAGTGATATAAATCTGGGAGAAAAAAAGCAAACGCCACCTAGTGGAGAAAACTAAGGCTGTTGGTGAAAACGTGAAGCAAATGAATAAGTGCCTTTCAGGGAGTGTTTCCAAAATGGAACTGGTGAAAGACGGGTGGCAGAAGTTTGATCGTGATCTTGAGATACATTCCATGTGGAATTCAGATAGAGAAAAGGAACTAGGTGACCTTGAGCGGTCAAATAGTTCAGCAGAAAGTGCATTGAAGAAACCTGTAAAAGAATGTGTTGCAGTTCCATGCTTCTTCACTGATGCAGAGAGGAGGTCTATAATGGATACCACCCAGATCGCTGGGTTCAACTGTGTTGTTGCCTTTAACCCCTATGTTGGTGGAAGGAAAGTTGATGATGTTCTGGTTGGCTACTTCTGTGAAGAGTTTGGCAAGAAATATAAACTGAATATCAAATCAAATAGTAGGCCTTTACTGCGACTCGCTCAGGAGGGCGAAAAGTTTAAGAAGTTGATGAGTGCAAATGCTTCAGATCTGCCTATGAATATGAAATGTTTGAATGATATTGATATCTCTGGGAAAAGGAACAGGGGTCACTTTGAAGAAATGTGTGACAGCCTGTTGTCTCAATTGGAAAATCCTCTGCACAGCATCTTAGAGCAAGCAAAGCTCAAGAAGGAAGATCATTCCCTTTTACAACAAAAAGTCAATGATTGTGTACAGCTGTATGGAGAGGCAACTCAAGTCACAGAGGGATGTCAAGAGTCCCTACTTGGAACAAAGCTTAGTGAAGCAAAGGTTCTCAAAGTTTTGTGGAAAACATTTATGGATTGCAGAGAGAGGCGTCTTAAGAATGTTGAAGACCTTAAGACTAGCCCAATTGAGTTGCCTATGGATCACGGTCCTCCATGGTGGATTGGACAGACGGTTATGAGGGACAAGCTGTCTGACATTTATGAGAAAGCTGTCAATGAAGATGACAGAAACGAGAAGGAGCAAAATTATGCCAAAAATGCAGTTGAAGAATGTGTATATGAGATGAGAGACAAACTGTGTGGCATTTATGAGAAATCTGTCAGTGAAGATGACAGAAACAGTTTCATCCGGAAGCTTGAGGATAATAGGAGGCTTATCAGTGAGTCAGCAGTGCCTGACACATGCGTGCCTGGAAATATGTGTCCCAACCCTAGGGTTGAAACAAGAGGGGGGGGTATGTGACAGGAAGTCAGGTAAATCTGGGAATGTAGTCACTGAGAGGAGACACATTCCCACCTGCTTTGAAAAGTTCACTGATACTATAGGGTGTTGGCTGCAAAAAGAGCCAGCAGGAAGTTGAAAACCATTCAGCTGTTCAGAATGAGGAGATCAAGGCCTCTATAATTTGTCCAGAGAAAATCTATTGAGTGCTGCCTCCTGTCGCCGTGTAGGCTGGGAGAGGAGGACAGACATACGTGTACCTCCCGACGCCGTGTGGGCATGGGAGAAGGACTGCTGCCGCCTGTCGCCGTGTGGGCTGGGAGAGGGGGACAGTCGGATGTGTGCCTCCCGACAAGCTGGTGAGCATGGGAGAAGACCCCCTACAGCGATGTGAAGCTAAGGAGGGTAACCACGAGTGAAGACGTCTCAAAGGTGAGAAGACAAAGTGTTCCATGTGAAGAGTGTGAAGAGTAAAGGGACCTGTTAAATGAACTGTGTTCAATGTGAAGAATCTGAAGAGTAAAGGATCCTGTTATAAATGAACATGTGTTGATGTGAAAGAAACAAAGGGACATGTTCAATGGACAATGTTTGTGCTGTGTGAAAAGCAAACAAATGGACATTTGAGTGTCTGCTGTAGGATCAGCAGTGTCGGCCCAACAGTAGGTTGGAAAGACTTCTTAGGTAGGTTCCAGCGTGAGAAGGTAGCCGCCCACAGAGGCAAGGATTTATTTTCTGTTTTATTTTATTTTGGATGTTTTGCTGCATACAGCCTGGTGAAGAAAACACCATTTAATAAACCACACTGTTTGTTTGCAAGCACTTGTCGGCTATCTCTCTGTGAAAACGCACCCCCAAAGGGGTCATCCACACCCGCCACCGAGCTAATCCCTTACAATATATATATATATATATATATATATATATATATATATATATATATATATATATATATATATATATATATATATCTAGTGTCCCCAAAAGCCCTTTTAAGGGCTGGTAATTGAGTTTTTTCTTTTTATATATATATATATATATATATATATATATATATATTGTACACTGCAGTTGCCTGCCCGCTGTGTGTGAGAGGCCACAGACCCACCACAGACTGTACTGTGTGCACACCACACTCATTTCGGGTGGCACAGGCACAGTACCTTGCATTTTAAAAAATATTTTTTTTTTCCTCTGTCATAATTGCAGTGAGTGCTGTGTCAGGTCCACAGAGTGTACTGTACGCAGTGCACTGCCCACCACTGATATATATACGGTGGCACAGCATCTTGTTGCAAATTGAAAAAAAAAATATTTTTTATTATTGCAGTTGCCTGGGCTGCCAGTGACTGTCAGGTCCACAGAGTGTACTGTGCCCACTGTAGTGCCACTGCGTGCCCACCCACCACTGATATATATACGGTGGCACAGCAGCTTGCAAAGTAAAAATATATATATTTTTTTTATAATTGCAGTTGCCTGGGTGCCAGTGACTGTCAGGTCCACAGAGTGTACTGTGCCCACTGCAGTGCCACTGCCCACCCACCACTGATATATACGGTGGCAGGCATGACTTTTTTTGGATTAGTGTCTGGGGGGGTCTAAAAAGCGTACCTGTGAAGTTTCAGCTCTGTAGCATGTCCAGAACCAGAAAAAAAAGATCATATAGGTGTAAAAGGGGTTCCCACCATCCCTGCTCTACTGAAAAATGATCTTTTTTTCTGGTTCTGGACATGCTACAGAGCTGAAACTTCACAGGTACACTCTTCACAGGTACACTTTTTAGACCCCCTAGACACTTAATCACACAAAAAAGTTCTTAAAAATTGTCATTTTTGATAGAGAGACAATTATTGGAAAAATTAAAAAAAAAAAAAACTTAAATAAAAAAAAAAAAATTCTTTGTATTGATTGTCTGGGGGGTCTAAAAAGCGTACCTGTGAAGTTTCCGCTCTGTAACATGTCCAGAACCAGAAAAAAAGATCATATAGGTGTAAAAGGGGTTCCCATCATCCCTGCTCTACTGAAAAATGATCTTTTTTTCTGGTTCTGGACATGCTACAGAGCTGAAACTTCACAGGTACACTTTTTAGACCCCCTAGACACTAAATCACACAAAAAAGTTCTTAAAAATTGTCATTTATGATAGAGAGCCAATTATTGGAAAAATTAAAAAAAAAAAAAAAACTTAAAAAAAAATTTCTTTGTATTTATTGTCTGGGGGGGTCTAAAAAGCGTACCTGTGAAGTTTCAGCTCTGTAGCATGTCCAGAACCAGAAAAAAAGATCATATAGGTGTAAAAGGGGTTCCCACCATCCCTGCTCTACTGAAAAATGATCTTTTTTTTCTGGTTCTGGACATGCTACAGAGCTGAAACTTCACAGGTACACTTTTTAGACCCCCTAGACACTAAATCACACAAAAAAGTTCTTAAAAATTGTCATTTTTGATAGAGAGCCAATTATTGGAAAACTTAAAAAAAAAAATAATAAAAAAAAAAAATGTCTTTGGATTTATTGTCTGGGGGGTCTAAAAAGTGTACCTGTGAAGTTTCAGCTCTGTAGCATGTCCAGAACCAGAAAAAAAATAGAATTAGGGTTAGGGTTAGGGTTAGGTCTAGGGTTAGGGTCAGGGCTAAGGTTAGGGTTATTTTTAGTGCTTAGGGTTAGAGGGTTAGAGTTAGAGGGGTAGGGCTACTAACTCTAACCCTAAGTATCTCACCGTAACCCTAACCCTAGCCCCTAACACTAAACCTAACCCTAACCCTCTAACCATAACCCTAAACCTCTAACCTTAACCCTAACCCTCTAAGCCTAGCCATAAAAATAACCCTAACCCTAACCCTAACCCTAGCCCTAGCCCTAGCCCTAGCCCTAAGCCTAACCCTAGCCCTAACCCTAATTCGTAATTTTTTTTCTGGTTCCGGACATGCTACAGAGCTGAAACTTCACAGGTACACTTTTTAGACCCCCCAGATGCTAAATCCAAAGAAATTTTTTTTTTATTTTTTTTTAATTTTTCCAATCATTGGCTCTCTGTAACGTTCATGCGTTTTTGTTAGTGGATGGATTTACAGCTGCAGAATTATTACACTCAGTAGCCTTGTAGAGATTCTGTTGAACAAACATATCCAACTCTCAGGACTTCATCACAGTGCACAGCCTGTTATGCAATATACATATACTCAATCAGATGTTTAATGGAGGGATAGAATATATGAGAATGTATAGATGAGAGACAGGCTATTGTATGGTGAGCACTAGGAGTAGTATTAGGAGAGTTGCAGGTGATGGTAAAGCAGATAGGTTCTGATGTCAAGTATAGTGCAGATGGTAAGAGGACACAGATGGAGTATACTTAGACAGAGTAACCTAGTGCAAGGATAGTTGAAGGTAGTCCCAAGAGCTAACAGTCTATGCAGATGATAGGGAATAGATAGATACAGATAGTCCTGGTAATTGCAGTAGATGACAGTAGGAGATTGGTTAGTAAGGAATCCCCTGTGGGGTACTTATCACTTAGATAGGTTAGTAGTAACAATGTCCATTAGAGAGAGGTGATCCCGTAGCGAGATACGGATCAGCAGCGAGGTTTCGGCTTCAGTTCAGCAAAGGGAAATGTCAGCAGCTTCGACTTCACAGGAGAAGGTGCGGTGAACATGTGGTTTGAACGAGCAATGAGTGAGAGAAAGCCGGCGATTGAAATAGCCGCTCATAGCGGCGCTCAGCAATGATGTCATCCGGTCTTAAAGGTGTATGCGTCTCTTGGATAACAAGATGGGACGCAATTTAGTAAGAGAGAAATATGGAACAAGGGTACCAGAGGTACCAGAACATTACAGTACCCCCCCCTTAAGGCCGGCTCCGGAAGGCCTCTAGAACTGTTTTTTCTGGATATTTCGAGTGGAAATTGCGAATCAGTCTAGGGGCATGTATCTCGGAGGTATCCAGCCAGGTGTCATCTTGGGGCCCATAGTTCTTCCATCGTACAAGATACTGGAGTCTTCTTCTATGGAAACGGGAATCCAAAATCTCTTTTAGCTCAAATTCTTCTCCACCTTCCACTTGTACAGGAGGTGGAGGTGAGATAGTAGGCCTTATTCCTTGGTTAGGAACATGGGGCTTCAGTAGCGACACATGGAAGATGGGATGTATCTTGAGGTCTGTTGGTAATGTGAGTTGTACTGCAGCTTTTCCAATAAGCTTCTCTATTGGGAAAGGTCCCAGAAATAGAGGTCCAAGTTTTTTACTAGGGATTTTTAATCTCAGATTTTTTGTAGAAAGCCAAACAAGATCCCCAATGGCATATTGGGGAGAGGGTTTCCTACGGAGGTCGTAGTACCTCTTTTGTTGGCTATGAGCATGTGATATGGTATTGTTGAGTAATCCCAGAGAATCCTTTATCTGGGCAAGATAATCAGATGCCACTGGATTACTTGATGGCAAGATACGTGGTGGAAGGAGTGTGGGATGAAACCCGTAATTTAGGTAAAATGGACTTTGTTTAGTAGTGCTATGAGTCGCGTTGTTATAGGCGAATTCCGCCAGCGGGAGGAGATCTGCCCAATCGTCCTGTAGATACGAAGTATAGCAACGCAGATACTGTTCAATGCACTGGTTAACTCTCTCTGTCTATCCGTTGGTCTGAGGGTGGTAGGGAGAAGTAAGTTTACGCTCTATTCGTAGTATCTGACATAGAGCTAGCCAAAACTTTGAGATGAATTGTGAACCACGGTCAGACAGCAGTGTTTTTGGAATACCATGTAACTTAAAGACATGTTTCACAAGTAATTCCGCTGTTTGTTTGGATGAAGGTAGTTTTCGGATAGGAGTGAAATGTGCCATCTTGGTCAGATGGTCCACTGACACCAAGATGGTGTTGAATCCTTTGGAAGGTGGTAGTTCCACTATGAAGTCTAAGGATACCACTTCCCACGGAACCTGGGGTATCGGTAAACTACAAAGTAACCCCGATGGTTTCGTGTTGTCAATTTTAGACCTTGCACAGATATCACAAGATGAAACAAACTTTTTTACGGTTGTCTTCATGTCTGGCCACCAAAACTTCATGCGACAATTCCAAGATCTTGGTTCGCATAGTAGGGGGTATGTATAATTTATCGTTGTAGTAGAGGAAGCCTTCTGCGTCAGTAGTTAGTTGTGGTGGAGGTGAGTCTAGTCCTATGCTGTGCAAAATCTCTTCCTTCAGGGAGCGAACGACACCGATAATACGTTCAAGTGGTATTATAGGAACTGAGGGAACCTCTGTACAATCTTTCTCGGCTAGTCTTGAAAGTGCATCCGCTTTTTTATTTTTGTCTGCGGGCGTGTAAGTCACTAAAAAATTAAATCTCAGAAAGAATAACGACCACCGTACCTGCCGGTGGGAAAGAGTTCTATTAGTCTGAAGGTATTGAAGGTTTTTGTGATCAGTATATATCAGGATTGGCAATTGAGTGCCCTCAAGTAGATGTCGCCAATTCTCTAACGCCAGTTTTATGGCTAGTAACTCCTTCTCACCTACTGGGTAGTTCACCTCGGGGCTGCTTAATGACTTTGAGAAGAAAGCAACTGGGTGAAGAGGTGAGGTGTTTGTTGGTCGTTGTGAGAGAACTGCTCCTACTGCCATATTTGACGCATCTACCTCCAAGATGTATTGAAGGGATGGGTCTGGATGGCATAGTATGGGGGCAGTAGTAAAGCTTGATTTCAGCAGACAGAATGCTCCATTTGCTTCTTTTGACCAATTTAATGGTTTCTTCGTGCTTGTGAGTTGTGTGAGAGGTTTCACAATCGCAGAGAAGTTCTTAATGAATTTCCTATAGTAGTTAGAGAATCCTAGGAACCTTTGCAATGCTTTGCGAGTGGTTGGCACAGGCCAATCCAGAACGCAGGATATTTTGCTCATGTCCATTTTGATTCCATTTTTAGATATAATATATCCTAGGAATAGTACTTCCTCTTTATGAAACAAACATTTTTTTGATTTAACATATAAGTTATGTGCAAGTAGTCTTGACAACACAAGTCTCACATGTTTTATGTGCTCAGGTAAGGAATGAGAATAGATAAGTATATCGTCCAAATATACTACAACACAAACATCAAGCAAGTCTCTGAATATCTCATTTATAAACCGTTGGAAGGCTGCGGGAGCATTACATAGCCCAAATGGCATTACAAGGTACTCAAACAGTCCGTATCTGGTTCTGAATGCCGTCTTCCATTCATCCCCTTTACGGATTCAAATTAAATTGTATGCCCCTTTTAGGTCCAATTTTGAAAAGAAAGAAGCTCCACGCACCTGTTCGATAAGTTCAGGAATAAGAGGTAAAGGATAACGATCCTTTATTGTAATGGCATTTAATTGTCTGAAATCAATGATAGGCCTAAGGCTAGAATCCTTATTGCGGACAAAGAAGAGTCCAGCAGCAGTGGAGGAAGTAGAAGGTCGGATGAATCCTTTTACCAAGTTCTCATCCAGATACTCCTTAAGATGAGAGAGTTCATCCTGTGAGAGAGGATAAACATGTCCGAAAGGCAACTTGCTATTAGGGAGTAGATCGATACAACAATCATAGTCCCTATGGGTAGGTAGCATTTGAGCGTTTTTCTCAAGGAAAACCTCCGATAAATCCTGATAACACTTGGGTATAATGTCATCCGGCACTACAGACAGGATCCTATCATATGTGGGGAGATTACACGTCGTTTCACAATAGTGAGAAGAGAAGGCTAGCGTTCTTGTTTTCCAATCGATGATTGGTTGATGTATGTGTAACCAGGGAAGTCCCAAAATGATTGGAAAATGTGGTGAAGTTAATACATCAAAGGTGGTGGTCTCCACATGAGACTCGTCAGCAGTTACAAGGAGTGCCTGTGTCTGACTGGTGATAGGACCAGAGGACAAAGGGGTACCGTTAATAAAACTAACGGAGACAGGTTTGGGTTTTGAAACAATAGGTATTTTATTAAGGGAGACAAAACAAATGTCAATGTAGTTTCCACAAGATCCTGTGTCAATCATAGCCTTGGTGGTGATCCTAGTTTGGTCCCACTGCAATGTTAAATGAACAAAAAGATAAGGATTAGAAAAGGAAGTTGTGAGTCCCCCTAGCAAGACATTTGAACACTCACCCTCTTTTCTGCGGACAAGGGGACAGCCGCTTATCAAATGATTCGGGGATGCGCAGTACATGCAAAGATGTTCGGTTTTCCTCCTGGCACGTTCAGAAAGGGTCAGAGGTGGGCGTATCATTCCTACTTCCATAGGAGTAGGGTCAGCAGGCAACATCCGAGAAGGACAGGAAAATGGTGAGCCCATCTTCTCAGCCTTTCTTTCTCGTAGTCGTCTGTCAATATTGATACTGGTCTGTATCAGTCCCTCTAGAGTGCCAGGTAAATCCGCTCGGGCGAGCTCGTCTTTAACGGCCTCAGATAGGCCGAGTCTAAACTGCGTTCGCAAAGATGTGTCGTTCCACGCTGAATCAGGGGACCATCTTTTAAAATTTGCCACGAAATCTTCAACAGGTCTCCTTCCTTGTTTTAAGGCCCGTAATTGGGTATCAGCGGTACTCTGCTTATTGGGGTCTTCATATAAACTAGCGAGTTGTGCTAGGAATAAAGGGTAAGAATTAAGGAGTGGATCATCCTTTTCAAAGAGAGCGTCTGCCCAGGCCCGGGGTTCACCCGTTAAATAGGAGATGACGGTACAAACCTTAATTTGGTCAGTGGTGTAGGTTAGAGGTTTTAACAAAAAAAGCAATCGACGTGTTTTTAAATTCACGAAATTTGCTCCGATCACCAGAAAACACTATAGGAGGGTTTATCTTAGGCTAACGGGGCTGAGCAGCAGAAAGCTGTGTGAGACGGCCAACCTGCTGTCTCAAGGTCTGATTTTCGTTTTGTACCTCTGTAAGCGCAAGGATCAATGCATCTACTTGCTGTTTTAATTGTAGTACATGAGTGGGTAATTCTGCTGAATCCATATTTTTTTTTAAGGCTCGTTCAATCTGTAACGTTCATGCGTTTTTGTTAGTGGATGGATTTACAGCTGCAGAATTATTACACTCAGTAGCCTTGTAGAGATTCTGTTGAACAAACATATCCAACTCTCAGGACTTCATCACAGTGCACAGCGTGTTATGCAATATACATACACTCAATCAGATGTTTAATGGAGGGATAGAATATATGAGAATGTATAGATGATAGACAGGCTATTGTATGGTGAGCACTAGGAGTAGTATTAGGAGAGTTGCAGGTGATGGTAAAGCAGATAGGTTCTGATGTCAAGTATAGTGCAGATGGTAAGAGGACACAGATGGAGTATACTTAGACAGAGTAACCTAGTGCAAGGATAGTTGAAGGTAGTCCCAAGAGCTAACAGTCTATGCAGATGATAGGGAATAGATAGATACAGATAGTCCTGGTAATTGCAGTAGATGACAGTAGGAGATTGGTTAGTAAGGAATCCCCTGTGGGGTACTTATCACTTAGATAGGTTAGTAGTAACAGTGTCCATTAGAGAGAGGTGATCCCGTAGTGAGATACGGATCAGCAGCGAGGTTCCGGCTTCAGTTCAGCAAAGGGAAATGTCAGCAGCTCCGACTTCACAGGAGAAGGTGCGGTGAACATGTGGTTTGAACGAGCAATGAGTGAGAGAAAGCCGGCGATTGAAATAGCCGCTCATAGCGGCGCTCAGCAATGATGTCATCCGGTCTTAAAGGTGTATGCGTCTCTTGGATAACAAGATGGGACGCAATTTAGTAAGAGAGAAATATGGAACAAGGGTACCATAGGTACCAGAACATTACACTCTCTATCAAAAAGGACAATTTTTAATAACTTTTTTTATGTGATTTAGTGTCTGGGGGGGGGGTCTAAAAAGTGTACCTGTGAAGTTTCAGCTCTGTAGCATGTCCAGAACCAGAAAAAAAATAGAATTAGGGTTAGGGCTAGGGTTAGGGCTAGGGTTAGGGTCAGGGCTAAGGTTAGGGTTATTTTTAGTGCTTAGGGTTAGAGGGTTAGAGTTAGAGGGGTAGGGGTAGGGCTACTAACTCTAACCCTAAGTATCTCACCGTAACCCTAACCCTAGCCCCTAACACTAAACCTAACCCTAACCCTCTAACCATAACCCTAACCATCTAACCTTAACCCTAACCCTCTAAGCCTAGCCATAAAAATAACCCTAACCCTAAACCTAACCCTAACCCTAATTCGTATTTTTTTTCTTGTTATGGACATGCTACAGAGCTGAAACTTCACAGGTACACTTTTTAGACCCCCCAGATGCTAAATTTTTTATTTTTATTTTTTTTTAATTTTTCCAATAATTGGCTCTCTAACAAAAAATTACAATTTTTAAGAACTTTTTTTGTGTGATTCAGTGTCTGGGGGTCTAAAAAGTGTACCTGTGAAATTTCAGCTCTGTAGCATGTCCAGAACCAGAAAAAAAAATTAGAATTAGGGTTAGGGCTAGGGTTAGGGCTAGGGTTAGGGTTATTTTTAGTGCTTAGGGTTAGACGGTTAGGGTTAGAGGCGTAGGGGTAGGGTTACTAACTCTAACCCTAAGTATCTCACCGTAACCCTAACCCTAGCCCCTAACACTAAACCTAACCCTAACCCTTAAAGCCCAGTTCCTGTCCCATTTTGGTCGGTTCTGGTCTGTTTGCGGTGCGTTAAACGGGGAGTTTGGTCTGTCACTGTGAAGCGGGCGTAACCGTTACACTACCTGATCGATACAACATCATACCTGATCGTATACACACACTGGATGTTTTAAAGCACGTTATTCCAAACAATTTAGGAATATTAGGTGATTTATGCCCTTTATGGAATAAAACCCGACTCTGCGTCAACTACGTAATTTTCCATGGGAGTTTTGCCATGGATCCCCCTCCGGCATGCCACAGTCCAGGTGTTTGTCCCCTTGAAAAAACTTTTCCATTACTATTGTGGCCAGAAAGAGACCCTGTGGGTTTTAAAATTTGCCTGCCTATTAAAGTCTATGGCGGTTCGCAATGTTCGCCGGTTCGCGAACATTCGCCGATGTTCGCGTTCGCCGTTCGCGAACGGCGAATTTTATGTTCGCGACATCACTATAGGTGAATAATGGAATGCTCTGCTATTGGTAGTCAGTAAGAGAAATAAAATGTCCCACTGTTAGTGGTGAGTGGAAAAAATGCTTGATGTCACTGAAAAAAAAATGTACGGTGTTATTGGGTTGTGGGAGAAAAAATGGTACTGGATTTAGGAGTCAGTGAGAGGGAAAAAAGATCAGATCCGACCCTAGATCAAGCAGTATAAAACACACCAAAAAATTAATATAGTGCAAGTTACCAATATTAGCCTTCTGCATTAGTTTATTTTTAAGCTTTTTTTCCCTGGTGCTCTTCCCAGTAACCTCCT
This sequence comes from Pelophylax lessonae, assembly GCF_965119305.1. NCBI lineage: Eukaryota > Metazoa > Chordata > Amphibia > Anura > Ranidae > Pelophylax > Pelophylax lessonae. The sequence continues at coordinate 500,848,828 of NC_138772.1, read as the reverse complement.
GTATTAGAGTGTCCCCACTCTGGATGAATGGGCACAGGTGGCCCTGTTGGACAGCAGCATGGTCAGCATAGGGAGAGGGGAGTGTTAGATGGACTAGCAGATTTAAATACACTAAACAAATTGAAGTTGAACTCCAGCCAATACTTTATAAGCAGTTATAGCAAACATTTTTTTTTCCTTGTGTCCTTTTTGAATAAAGGTTTTACAAAAATAAATAAAACCTGATCATTGTAAGCACCCCTCTCAGTGGTAAATGGTTTGTCCCCTCCCTGTCTCATCCCTGTAAACTGATACCTCTGCAAGAAAGCTTGTTATTTTGAAAAACAGCAGACTCTTTAGCCGGATCACCAGATGAAAATAAAAGAATGAGAGCCCAAAAAAGAAAACCAATGCAGCCATCACATATAGAATTGGTAAACTGCAATATAATAAATGTTTGCTTTCAGGTTTAATACTGCTTTAATCTCCCTTACATCTCAGAATTGGTAAGCTGAAATATAATAATAAATGTTTGTTTTTGGGTTTAATACTGCTTTAATCTCCCTTATATCTTAGATCACCCCCCCTCCCCTTAAGCTCATACGAAAGCCCCAGATAAGTCCCTCTTTAGACTTCAGATCAGCCCCCAACCTCTCTCCACAACATCTCTAGACCTCAGACCAGTGTGGTGCCTCATAGCACTCTAAAGTAGTCCATACCAGGCTTTACTTGCTGTTCTGAGTCATTTTCTTCACATCACCAGAAGCAGGAAGTGGGGATAGGTTTTCCCCACTAACTCCAATCTCCTGTATGTGCGCTTAATGTGAAATTTGAGGATAAAATGATATAGTCTTTAAACTGATCCCAACCCCTTTCTAACACCTACTGTATACAAACTACTCTGTTGAAAGATGTTGAAAGACAGTACTTACCTTTTCTTAGTGTGCTTGCCGTCCGGTCATGTGATCCCCCTTGTGTCAGCCAGTGGCAGCTACAGAGGAGAGACAGCTCTGACAATTGCTGGAATGGCTAAGCAGTGATGTCACCCATTGGCTTACTATGGGCAGTCCATTGTCAACTCTTCCTCCTCTCCCTTGAAGCCGCTGCTAGCTAACACAAGGGATCCTAATCACATGACCCAACTGGAGCACCCTGCAAATAGGTAAGAAAGGGTTTGGGAGCAGTTTAAAAAGTAGATACAAATACAAAAATATGTGCAGCGCTAGAAGAAAAATTTCCCAACAAAATAAATTGTCCAATCGCAGGAAGCATTCCACAAGTAACATAGACAATGGGTGGTGAGAAAAAAAAGTCCAATATATAATGGTGCAAATCATATACGTGCAGCAAATCCCGTCACCAGTGAAGGTAGAAATATATTGCGCTCACCAGATGGATGGGACCCCAAAACACCTTATAGTGTAGGAGTCAAACAGGCTTATGAATGATGAAGTATCCCCACAGATTTTTCACCGATTCCAACGGAAACCATGCAAATCTCCGGTAGATGAAATAATTCAGAGATTCCCCTTCAACATGGTGGGTGGTAAATCCGAAAAAAATGGAGGGACATATAGCGTAATATTGCTAAGATCAATTTAATAACAATAAAGCTGATACACTTACAGAAATCCGTGAAAGACAGGCATATAAGATGTAAAACAGCTGGGCTGACCAAGTCCTCTTTACATGTTTCGGCATAAATGCCTTTTTCAAAAGATAAAGTCAGCAGGTAGCCAGTGTTCGTATATATATAGAGGTAGAATTAATTGGATACACCTGTAGGAAGAAGGCAGTGGACTGCATGGAAACCGGAAGTAAAACCGGCGTGTGTTCCAAGCCTCACTATGGTATAGCGCCAAAAAATAAGCCTATTAAATTATAAGGGGAAAAAAAATTTAACAGGAAGTGATGTTATGAGAGAATGCCTGGAGGGGATGGCATTAGCCATCATACACCCCAAGCCTCTTTCTGAATGGTGAGACCGGATATGCTGACATCACATCCGGGACTGGGCGGAAGTGATGTCAGCGTCAAAACATCTAGGGGAGACGGCAGTAACCATCGTCCACCCCAAGCCTCCATCTGGATTGTAAAACCGGATATGCCGACATCACATCCGGGATTGGGCGGAAGTGATGTCAGCAAGACGCGGCGGACCGCTATTACCGGAAGTTAGGGCATATCAATGCACCATGTCAACAAACCAGAAATAGAGACAACTCAAATTGGCAGATTCAACAAATATTGAATAACGTCAATAAGAGAACAAAAAAAGAAGAATAAAATGACGTTATGGTTAAATAGCGCCAACAAGAGAATAGAAAAGGGGGGCAAAATACCGGTTTAGTTATCTAAAACCATGGTATATCCTCATAGTAGAATCACTTAAAAAATGAGAAACCAATATTTGGGAAAAAAACAAAAATGTGAATTGTCCATGATTAAAGGGACATAATAACAAATTTGCCTATACACAGTCCATAGTCTATCTCCATATTAGGTGACCCTTAATACAGGATATCTATAACAAAAAAAAATTTTAATAAATAAATACATGATGTATACAGCCAAAAGACAAATATAATAAAAAATATTTTTGTAAAAAAATATAATCATAAATAAAAATGATAAAATCACATAAAAGAACAAATAAGGATAAAGGGAACATGGAAGGCTAATAATGGCCAAAAAAGCAGATGAGAGTGGGATATTAATACACTAAGCTGTGTTTATAAAGGCGTTTATATCCCACTCTATATTCAACCCAAAGGGATGGTAAGACTTTAAGGTATAGATCCAGTATGTCTCTCTCCTAGAGACACCACGAATTTTTGAGCCACCCCTCCAGGGAGGTACATACTGGTCTATAACCTGAAATAAAGTGCCAGTGGGATCTTTATGGTGATAAAGAAGGTAATGCTTACCTACAGTATGCTTATCCTTGCCTGTGAGAATGCTCGTAATATGTTCATTAACACGCACATTAAAGGACCTAATAGTGCGTCCAACGTACTGATTTTTACAGGGGCACGTTAACAAATAAACTATATGAGTAGTTATGCAAGTGGCGAAAAACTTGATATGATGAAGACTCCCTGTGACAGAAGATTGAAAAGATGTGAATTTCCTTCTTTTATCACAATTATATTCGCACACTCTGCACTTCCGGCAAGATCAGCAAAAATTTTTTTTGGTTTAATTGGTTCATCCGGTACATTGGGAGCTAATTGTCCTCTTAATGCAGGGGCACCTCTGAAAGTGACCGAGGGCCGTACAGGTAAGACGGTACTCAGAATAGGGTCATTTCTATGTACATCCCAATGTTTAGAAATGATTCTCTTAATGGAATTATGCTGAATAGAAAAATTGGTAAAAAAGGACCATTTAGCAAAATCAGACTGTTTTTTTGTTTTATTTTTAGACCCAGAGAGTAATTGTGCTCTATCAATCTGAGTTACTTCCGTTATAGTGGACTCAAGGACATCAGAATTGTAACCCTTAACTAAGAACCTGTCCTTCAGCAGCTGGGCTTGTTGGAGGAATTGATGTTCATGAGTACAATTCCTCCTGAGTCTGATGAATTGACTCTTGGGTATTCCACCCAACCAAGCCTTGTGATGACAGCTGTCAACAGGCAGGTACGAGTTACGGTCTGTGTCCTTGAAAAAAGTACTGGTGACAAACTGATTGTCCACTATGGAAATGTTGAGGTCCAAAAAATTAATATTGGTGGAACTATATTCGAAAGATAGATGAATACCTCTCGTATTGTCATTCAAGAATAACATGAATGTCTCGAATGATGACGTATCCCCCTTCCACAGGAGGAGGATGTCATCTATATAACGCACCCAGAGAACCAGCTCGGGTGCGTCATAAGGATAGACGACATCCTCCTCCCATTTGGCCATAAAGAGGTTGGCCAAACTAGGGGCGAACTTCGCCCCCATGGCCACACCCCTTTGTTGTAAAAAATATTGATGATTAAACCAAAAGTAATTCCTCCCGGTAGCAAATATCAACAGATCTGGAATGAAGTCTCGATGATATAGAGATAGATTTGTCTGTCTTTAAGAAGTGGTCAACAGCGTTTAAACCCTGATCATTCATGAGGGATACAAGTATAGAGAGAGGTGACGTCTGCTGTCACCATCAGATGTTCACCTTCTAACTTGATGTTTTTCAGCCTGTTGATAACATCACAGGTATCCTTAATAAAGGAAGGAGTATCAGTAACCAGCGGTTGTAGATAGAAATCAATATATTTTCCAATACGTGATGTAATAGAATTAATGCCGCTAATAATAGGGTGACCGGGGGGATTTACCGGGTTTTTATGTACTTTTGGTAAATAGTACATGACTGGGATACGAGGGGCTGTAGGAACCAAAAAAGACTTTTCTTTCTTGTTTATTAAGTTCCTTTCATAGCCTTTATCCACCAGTCTCACCAATTCCTTCTTAAAAGAAGTAGTAGGGTTATTTTGTATTTTGATATAGGTGTCCTGATCGCCCAGGATTCTACCCATTTCATCATAGTAGTCCTGTTTATCAAGGATGACGATACCGCCGCCCTTGTCTGCAGGACGCACTATGAGGTCTTTCTGCTCACACAGAGATTTTAGACCCTTTTTAAGTTGGGGCTGTATATAGGGTTTCTTAACAGGTAACTCAGCCAGATCTTTAAACACCAAATCTTTAAACACCGCCACTGATGGAGCAACCGGACCAGGGGGGTTAAATAAAGATGGATTTGATAATCCAGAATGTTTAATAGAAGAGGTATATTCACGTGGTACTTCAGTTCTGGGTTTTGACAGAATGTACCTTTGTACATTTATCTTGCGCACATATTTGTGGACATTGATAAATGTACTGAATTTGTTAATGGGTTTGGGTGGGGCGAACTTCAAACCTCTATCCAAGGTGTACAGCTCATCAGGACTGAGTTCCACCTTGCTAAGGTTGAAGATGCCGGATCCAATCAAGTTTTTATTCTTTTTTCTTTGGATCCACCACCCCCCTCTGGTACCTCGCTTGGATCCGCACCCCTTTTTCCCTTGTTGTGTTGCCGGGGAAAATCCCATTCATGACTGGGTCCTGGGCGTGGCTGGTTATAATTAAAGGGTGAACTATTTTGATGGTCATACTCCTCATCGTATGAACGAGACTGATCATCTTGTCGAGGTTGTTGCCTCAAAGGAGAAAACCTATTATGTGTGTTCACGTTATATGGTTTAGCATATGTTTGTTGAGGGTAAGGTCTAAATGGAGGGGGAGAAAAATGTCTTTGATAATTCTCATTGTGAGACCATTGTCCCCTAGGGGAATCTACTGGATGAGGAGGGTACCAGTTATTCTTAACAGGACCTCTTCCATGTGGTGTTTGTGGTGGATGGTTACCCTTCCAATTCGGATTTTTTGGATTTTTTCCTTTTTTATGGGGGGGGGACCCTTGTTTTTTGACTTCTTTTGTGTTTTGGGTGGAAGAGAAGTTTGAACAAAGGTAGCCCCGGGAGCATTAGAAATCACGTGGTCCGTCTGATTGCCATCATTTGGATCACTATTCAGTAGATTCCTTTGCCATTGAAAGACAGTACGGTTATCATAATCGGACATGTCTCTCATAAACTTTTTTTGTTTCTTAGTTTTTTGTTCCCTTTCCTCTTTCTCTAAATACTTTTGAAGATTTTCAGAGAGAGTTTTGTACTCAGCTGTGGTGTTAAAAGGAGTAACCTTTTCTTTTAACTCCTTAATCTCCTTATCTAAGGAGGTTAATTTGGCACGTTTAATATCAACAAGATGCTGCAATAACTGTAGACCAGCATTATTGAAATAATCGGACCAAGCCTCTAAGGCTGTATCGTCTGATTGGGGGGATACCTCCCATCTCAGGCTTCTCGGAACCATTGATTTAGAGATATAATATTCTAAAAACGCAATGTCCCATTCAGAATGTAATTCTGAAACCATAAGATTTTTAAGTCTTAAAAACAAACCGCCAACCTCAGTATCGGATTTGGTGGAGATAAAAACTCCATCAGTAATTACAGTTCTCTTAGCTCTGTATTCAAAAACATTCATTGCTGGCATGTTCAAATCAAGAGCGATAAAAAAAGCTATATGTATGTGACACAAAGAAAACTATGTGTACATGGGTGAATTAACACATATGTGAAAGAAAGCAGCAATAACAAAAGTCAAAAATGTGTACTAACAAAATAAAGTAGAAATTATTGCGCTAACTTAAAAAATGTAAGCAGCTGACATCATTCTCACAGGCAAGGATAAGCATACTGTAGGTAAGCATTACCTTCTTTATCACCATAAAGATCCCACTGGCACTTTATTTCAGGTTATAGACCAGTATGTACCTCCCTGGAGGGGTGGCTCAAAAATTCGTGGTGTCTCTAGGAGAGAGACATACTGGATCTATACCTTAAAGTCTTACCATCCCTTTGGGTTGAATATAGAGTGGGATATAAACGCCTTTATAAACACAGCTTAGTGTATTAATATCCCACTCTCATCTGCTTTTTTGGCCATTATTAGCCTTCCATGTTCCCTTTATCCTTATTTGTTCTTTTATGTGATTTTATCATTTTTATTTATGATTATATTTTTTTACAAAAATATTTTTTATTATATTTGTCTTTTGGCTGTATACATCATGTATTTATTTATTAAATTTTTTTTTTGTTATAGATATCCTGTATTAAGGGTCACCTAATATGGAGATAGACTATGGACTGTGTATAGGCAAATTTGTTATTATGTCCCTTTAATTATGGACTATTCACATTTTTGTTTTTTTCCCAAATATTGGTTTCTCATTTTTTAAGTGATTCTACTATGAGGATATACCATGGTTATAGATAACTAAACCGGTATTTTGCCCCCCTTTTCTATTCTCTTGTTGGCGCTATTTAACCATAACGTCATTTTATTCTTCTTTTTTTGTTCTCTTATTGACGTTATTCAATATTTGTTGAATCTGCCAATTTGAGTTGTCTCTATTTCTGGTTTGTTGACATGGTGCATTGATATGCCCTAACTTCCGGTAATAGCGGTCCGCCGCGTCTTGCTGACATCACTTCCGCCCAATCCCGGATGTGATGTCGGCATATCCGGTTTTACAATCCAGATGGAGGCTTTGGGTGGACGATGGTTAATGCCGTCCCCCCTAGATGTTTTGACGCTGACATCACTTCCGCCCAGTCCCGGATGTGATGTCAGCATATCCGGTCTCACCATTCAGAAAGAGGCTTGGGGTGTATGATGGCTAATGCCATCCCCTCCAGGCATTCTCACATAACATCACTTCCTGTTAAATTTTTTTTTCCCCTTATAATTTAATAGGCTTATTTTCTGGCGCTATACCATAGTGAGGCTTGGAACGCACGCTGGTTTTACTTCCGGTTTCCATGCAGTCCACTGCCTACTTCCTACAGGTGTACCCAATTAATTCTACCTCTATATATATATGAACACTGGCTACCTGCTGACTTTATCTTTTGAAAAAGGCATTTATGCCGAAACATGTAAAGAGGACTTGGTCAGCCCAGCTGTTTTACATCTTATATGCCTGTCTTTCACGGATGTCTGTAAGTGTATCAGCTTTATTGTTATTAAATTGATCTTAGCAATATTACGCTATATCTCCCTCCATTTTTTTCGGATTTACCACCCACCATGTTGAAGGGGAATCTCTGAATTATTTCATCTACCGGAGATTTGCATGGTTTCCGTTGGAATCGGTGAAAAATCTGTGGGGATACTTCATCATTCATAAGCCTGTTTGACTCCTACACTATAAGGTGTTTTGGGGTCCCATCCATCTGGTGAGCGCAATATATTTCTACCTTCACTGGTGATGGGATTTGCTGCACGTATATGATTTGCACCATTATATATTGGACTTTTTTCTCACCACCCATTGTCTATGTTACTTGTGGAATGCTTCCTGCGATTGGACAATTTATTTTGTTGGGAAATTTTTCTTCTAGCGCTGCACATATTTTTGTATTTGTATTGATTTATCACTCTCTTTAGTTCAGTGATTGATGTCAGCTGCTTACATTTTTTAAGTTAGCGCAATAATTTCTACTTTATTTTTTAAAAAGTAGATAGTTTTATCCCTGAATTATATTTTAATGCTCATTCCAACAGCTGGAATTGGGACATGGGGTGAATCTACAGCACAATATGATTTGGCTGGTGCACAGTCATATTTGAATAGGAAGGGGCCATCCCCAAACTGTTCCCACAAAGCTGGGAGCATAAAATTGTCCAAAATATCTTGGTATGCTGACACCTTAAGAGCTACCTTCACTGGAACTAAGGGGCCAAGCCCAACCCCTGAAAAACAACCCCACACTATAATCCCCCCTCCACCAAATGATTTGGACCAGTGCACAAAGCAAGGTCCATAAAGACATGGATGAGTGAGTTTGGGGTGGAGGAACTTGACTGGCCTGCAAAGAATCTTGACCTTAACCCATTAGAACACCTTTGGGATGAATTAGAGCGGAGACTGCGAGCCAGGCCTTCTTGTCCAACATCAGTGCCTGACCTTACAAATGTGCTTCTGGAAGAATGGTTAAACGCTCCATAGACACACTCCTAAACCTTGTGGACAGCCTTCCCAGAAGAGTTGAAGCTAGGGTTGCCACCTCATCCCTTTAATCCAGGACACACATATTATTACACAGGTTCTGGGGCTGATATAATGCACATAAGGCACAAAGTGAGTGTAATTACAACCTTAATCAGTCCCAGAACCTGTGTAATTAATATGTGTCCTGGATTAAAGGGATGAGGTGGCAACCCTAGTTGAAGCTGTTAGAGCTGCAAAGGGTGGGCCAACTCAATATTTAACCCTACAGACTAAGACTGGGATGCCATTAAAGTTCATGTGCATGTAAAGGCAGGTCAATTCGGTTGGTCGCTGGCGAGTTGGTATTGCCTCGTACACACGCACCGATTGTTGGCCAACCGATCGGCCGTCTTTTGTCCAGTGTTTTTGTGTTGGTTGAAATGTGCTCTAGACTGCACACAAATTTTGTCGGCCAACTACAACCAACTGCAGAAGTGATGTCATGTTCTGGTTTACTTTCCATGTGTTTTTTCTTCTCTGAGCATGCCCAGTCTTGCTCATCTGATTTTTGTCTGCCGAAATCTGTACTCACTGACGAACAATCGGCCGTTCTGTTGACGGCCAACAAAAATTTTATAGCATGCACACCAGATTTTGTTCGGCCGAAAAGTCGCAGTCGGTTGTCGGAAGCATCATACTAACAAGCCGACAATCGGCCAATCGGACGTTGGCCGAAAATTCACAGCCAACAATCGGTGCGTGTGTACGAGGCTTTAGTTGTGACTGGAAATCTCTTCATTTTTTTGATCTGCGTCCACCCTTCCAGTGCTCCTTACCACTAAGACCAGTTATAGGTGGAGGCGATGACCACTTTGTGCTCATGCACTATGCAGTGTAGTTGAGCATCATGGGAAATTAAGTTCCAAAACATCTGGGGTGCCAAGGTTCGCCATAACTGCTATAGAGTGTTACTTTAGTGAAAGCTCTGAGTCAACTTGGGCTGATAATATCACATCTAAGATGGTGGCCCTCATCAGCAGTCTCAGGTCTTTAGCATGGCTACACAAGTGAGGCTTTTAAAATGTAAATAACATGCATAAAATAACTAAAATGTGTATAGTATCTTATAAGAACGTTTTTGTTGAAATAATTGGTCTCGGCACAGGTTCTCTTTAAGGAAATGTTCACTTCTTTGCTATGCAGGAGATACAGGCTTTGAATGATTTTCCGATTTTGAATGTAAATATCACCCCTGGTCTTCAAGGATGGACCACCATCTGTCCATGGTTTTAGTTATGTTGGTGCAAATCAATCTGAATAACGAAACCATTAATTAACACACATATGCTGCTGTTGACTTGATTCCAGACAGACAGTGACCTTTAATGATAAAAGTTACTTAACAAGAACAGATAGTGTACTCCTGTCTTCATGTAATTCATCTCACAGAGCTATATTACACTGTACAGCTGCCACTGGAGCCTCTGTGCTTTCTCCTACAGTAAACGTTTACACAAATGGCTTATTTGAGGAAGTCTGACCTTTCTGTGAAGCACGTATGCCCTTCTGTCATGGTAGACTGCCCACTATTTCAACCTACTGTACTTCTTCTTGGGAATAGATTTATAGTTCTTGTTCCTCTTACATTTCTGACTCTGCTTTGTCACCTGCCCTTTGGTATCTAGGGAGATATGGCCATATAATTGTTCCTTTAGACCTTCCAAGCTTTAATGTTGGCTTTTCTTTCTCTGTCCTCTATCTGCCTATGAGTTAGTGCTTAAGGAATGTGAAAGAGTTGTGGTAATTTACTGTTTTTAGATAGCAGTGGCTTGCAGGATGAGATGGCAGCTGTATCACTGGGTCAGGGCCATTCACGTGAACCAGTCCTGAAGTCATTAGGGACTGGCTTATAATCAAATCCAAAGTTGTACACTTTATAATTTATTCAAGGCATGTAAAACACAAGTACATGAAGGATGTGCAGCCTATAGTAACCAATAAAGTTCCAATTAATAAACATTATATCAAAGAAAAGGGTTTTGACTGGCTGCTATGGGGTTACTGCTTTTTTACATCATCCCTGCTTTAAATACATCACTACAAACAGTAGAGGTGGAGGAGTGCTGATGAACACGGATTTTCACCAGTGGCGGAGCTAGACTTTTAAAACAGGGGTGGCAAAGGGGTGGCTAGGTATTATTTTGGGGGGTCAATATACAAAGTGTAATTTAGTGTCAGATTCGTCCACCGCAATGTCGCAGTCCCTCTAATGATCGCTGCCATTACTAGTAAAGACAGGATACAGGTGGTGGTGATCAGAGGATACAGGTTTGCCCCCAATGATTATTGCAGAGTGCGACAGCAATGCCCCCAATGATTATTGCAGTGAGACAGCAATGCCCCCAATGATTATTGCAGTGAGACAGCAATGCCCCCAATGATTATTACAGTGAGACAGCAATGCCCCCAATGATTATTGCAGTGAGACAACAATGCCCCCAATTATTATTGCAGAGTGAGACAGCAATGCCCCCAATGATTATTGCAGAGTGCGACAGCCTTGCCCCCAATTATTATTGCAGAGTGCGACAGTAATGCCCCCAATTATTATTGCAGAGTGCGACAGCCTTGCCCCCAATTATTATTGCAGAGTGCGACAGCAATGCCCCCAATTATTATTGCAGAGTGCGACAGCCTTGCCCCCAATGATTATTGCAGAGTGCGACAGCCTTGCCCCCAATTATTATTGCAGAGTGCGACAGCAATGCCCCCAATTATTATTGCAGAGTGCGACAGCCTTGCCCCCAATTATTATTGCAGAGTGCGACAGCAATGCCCCCAATTATTATTGCAGAGTGCGACAGCCTTGCCCCCAATTATTATTGCAGAGTGCGACAGCCTTGCCCCCAATTATTATTGCAGAGTGCGACAGCCTTGCCCCCAATTATTATTGCAGAGTGCGACAGCAATGCCCCCAATTATTATTGCAGAGTGCGACAGCCTTGCCCCCAATTATTATTGCAGAGTGCGACAGCCTTGCCCCCAATTATTATTGCAGAGTGCGACAGCAATGCCCCCAATGATTATTGCAGAGTGCGACAGCCTTGCCCCCAATGATTATTGCAGAGTGCGACAGCCTTGCCCCCAATTATTATTGCAGAGTGCGACAGCCTTGCCCCCAATTATTATTGCAGAGTGCGACAGCAATGCCCCCAATGATTATTGCAGAGTGCGACAGCCTTGCCCCCAATGATTATTGCAGAGTGCGACAGCCTTGCCCCCAATGATTATTGCAGAGTGCGACAGCCTTGCCCCCAATTATTATTGCAGAGTGCGACAGCCTTGCCCCCAATTATTATTGCAGAGTGCGACAGCCTTGCCCCCAATTATTATTGCAGAGTGCGACAGCCTTGCCCCCAATCATTATTGCAGAGTGCGACAGCCTTGCCCCCAATTATTATTGCAGAGTGCGACAGCCTTGCCCCCAATTATTATTGCAGAGTGCGACAGCCTTGCCCCCAATGATTATTGCAGAGTGCGACAGCAATGCCCCCAATTATTATTGCAGAGTGCGACAGCCTTGCCCCCAATTATTATTGCAGAGTGCGACAGCCTTGCCCCCAATTATTATTGCAGAGTGCGACAGCCTTGCCCCCAATTATTATTGCAGAGTGCGACAGCCTTGCCCCCAATTATTATTGCAGAGTGCGACAGCCTTGCCCCCAATTATTATTGCAGAGTGCGACAGCAATGCCCCCAATGATTATTGCAGAGTGCGACAGCCTTGCCCCCAATGATTATTGCAGAGTGCGACAGCCTTGCCCCCAATCATTATTGCAGAGTGCGACAGCCTTGCCCCCAATTATTATTGCAGAGTGCGACAGCCTTGCCCCCAATTATTATTGCAGAGTGCGACAGCCTTGCCCCCAATGATTATTGCAGAGTGCGACAGCCTTGCCCCCAATGATTATTGCAGAGTGCGACAGCCTTGCCCCCAATTATTATTGCAGAGTGCGACAGCCTTGCCCCCAATTATTATTGCAGAGTGCGACAGCCTTGCCCCCAATGATTATTGCAGAGTGCGACAGCAATGCCCCCAATGATTATTGCAGAGTGCGACAGCAATGCCCCCAATTATTATTGCAGAGTGCGACAGCCTTGCCCCCAATTATTATTGCAGAGTGCGACAGCCTTGCCCCCAATTATTATTGCAGAGTGCGACAGCCTTGCCCCCAATGATTATTGCAGAGTGCGACAGCCTTGCCCCCAATGATTATTGCAGAGTGCGACAGCCTTGCCCCCAATTATTATTGCAGAGTGCGACAGCCTTGCCCCCAATTATTATTGCAGAGTGCGACAGCCTTGCCCCCAATTATTATTGCAGAGTGCGACAGCCTTGCCCCCAATTATTATTGCAGAGTGCGACAGCAATGCCCCCAATGATTATTGCAGAGTGCGACAGCCTTGCCCCCAATGATTATTGCAGAGTGCGACAGCCTTGCCCCCAATGATTATTGCAGAGTGCGACAGCCTTGCCCCCAATTATTATTGCAGAGTGCGACAGCCTTGCCCCCAATTATTATTGCAGAGTGCGACAGCCTTGCCCCCAATCATTATTGCAGAGTGCGACAGCCTTGCCCCCAATTATTATTGCAGAGTGCGACAGCCTTGCCCCCAATTATTATTGCAGAGTGCGACAGCCTTGCCCCCAATGATTATTGCAGAGTGCGACAGCAATGCCCCCAATTATTATTGCAGAGTGCGACAGCCTTGCCCCCAATTATTATTGCAGAGTGCGACAGCCTTGCCCCCAATTATTATTGCAGAGTGCGACAGCCTTGCCCCCAATTATTATTGCAGAGTGCGACAGCCTTGCCCCCAATTATTATTGCAGAGTGCGACAGCAATGCCCCCAATGATTATTGCAGAGTGCGACAGCCTTGCCCCCAATCATTATTGCAGAGTGCGACAGCCTTGCCCCCAATCATTATTGCAGAGTGCGACAGCCTTGCCCCCAATTATTATTGCAGAGTGCGACAGCCTTGCCCCCAATTATTATTGCAGAGTGCGACAGCCTTGCCCCCAATGATTATTGCAGAGTGCGACAGCCTTGCCCCCAATGATTATTGCAGAGTGCGACAGCCTTGCCCCCAATTATTATTGCAGAGTGCGACAGCCTTGCCCCCAATGATTATTGCAGAGTGCGACAGCAATGCCCCCAATGATTATTGCAGAGTGCGACAGCCTTGCCCCCAATGATTATTGCAGAGTGCGACAGCCTTGCCCCCAATCATTATTGCAGAGTGCGACAGCCTTGCCCCCAATTATTATTGCAGAGTGCGACAGCCTTGCCCCCAATTATTATTGCAGAGTGCGACAGCCTTGCCCCCAATGATTATTGCAGAGTGCGACAGCCTTGCCCCCAATGATTATTGCAGAGTGCGACAGCCTTGCCCCCAATTATTATTGCAGAGTGCGACAGCCTTGCCCCCAATGATTATTGCAGAGTGCGACAGCAATGCCCCCAATGATTATTGCAGAGTGCGACAGCAATGCCCCCAATTATTATTGCAGAGTGCGACAGCCTTGCCCCCAATTATTATTGCAGAGTGCGACAGCAATGCCCCCAATTATTATTGCAGAGTGCGACAGCAATGCCCCCAATTATTATTGCAGAGTGCGACAGCCTTGCCCCCAATTATTATTGCAGAGTGCGACAGCAATGCCCCCAATTATTATTGCAGAGTGCGACAGCCACAGCATTTGCCCGCAATCATTGCAGAGTGCCAGCGTCCCCCCCGTGAGACCAGCTTACTTACCTCACGGACGGTCCGCGGCTCCCTGCATCTTCTCAGTCCTCCCGCCGGCGCCTCCTCGACCAATGGCACAGCGTTTGCCATTCGGCCAATCAGGAAGCGGGAGGACCCGCTCCCTGATTGGCCGGAGGAGGATCCATGTGACAATAGCGAATTTTCATTCGCTATTGTCACAGAATGGGCGGGCTCGGCTTCGGGAGTCGGGACGCACTGCTTTGCTGCTCCCTGACCCTGGCCGCCAGCTTAGAGGGATCAGCCGGTTCTGCGAACCGGCTGATCCCATCCCACCACTGCCTGTGATTCTCCGCTGCCAGCCAGGATCGGGGTGGCAACAGGGGTGGCAGGGACTTTTTCTGGGGTGTCAATTGACACCCCAGCTAACCCTCTGGCTCCGCCACTGATTTTCACAGGGTCAAAATGTACTGATAGATGGCAATGATGGGCACTGGTGGGTGGCACTGATAGATGGAAACGATGGGTAGCACTGATGAGGAGGGCACTAACAGGCTACCTTAGCACTGATTGGCATCCCTGGTGGCCATGGGTGGGCATCCCTGGTGGCCATGGGTGGGCAATCCCTGGTGGCTCTAGTGGCATCCCCCAAGGGTCTGCACTGGTAATCAATGCTCTGATTACCAGCACAGACCCCCTCCCTGTCAGGAGAGCCGCTGATTGGCTCTCCTCTACTCGCGCCTGTCAGGCACGAACTGAGAAAAGCTGATCAACAGAACTTCCTATTTATTATGTGACCAGCTGTGATTGGACACCGCTGATCACATGGTAAAGAGCCTACGTCATAGGCTCTTTACCTGGATTGGAGATGAGGTGTGTCAGAGTGACACACCGCACCACCGATTGCCGCTCTGCGTCATATGATGCCAGGCCGGGATGGGGCAACCACTTTGCGGTCGTCATTTTACTATATGGTTAAAGAAGAGTTCCAGGTTTGGCATTTTTTACATAATTACATTAGTCCAATTTGGCCAGTGGAACTATGCATATTTGTGGGATCCCTCTAGAAACTGTAAATCACTGCAGTAGGCACTACTCAGTGATCTCCACTAGCTGCCGGGTCCTGTGCAGAGTGGCTGCCCTGCTGCATTGTGACTACAAGAAGTTAGCTACTTAGGAATTGAAGGGGACTGAAGTTCCATTTTAACCACCTGACGACCACCCGCCGCAGATAAGCTGCGGCAGGCTGGCTTGGCTGCGTGAACCATCCTATCTGTATGGTGGTTTGCGGGAGCACTCCTGGGGGTGAGCGAGCGCCATCAGAGGCATGCGCCTGCCCCCCACTAGACAGCGGGGATGCTGATCCACGGGGCCAGCGGGCACCCGCAATCGCTCCCCGCTGAGAGAGAACAACGATCTGATGTTTTAAACACTGAATTGATCACCGAGCGCCTGTGATCCTCCTATTTAGGATCACAGGTCTCTGTGTTCATTTCACATGTCCCTCCCCCATACAGTTAGAAAACACTCCCCTAGGCTCACACTTAACCCTTTGATTGCCCCTGGGTTAACCCCTTCCCTGCCAGTGTCAATATTACAGTAACAGTGCATATTTTTAGCACTGATTACTGTAGTAATGTCACCGGTCCCCCCCAAAAGTGTCAAAAGTGTCAGTTAGGGGTGCGATCTGTCTGCCGCAATGTCGCAGTCCCGCTAAAAATCGAAGATCACCGCCATTACTAGTAAAAAAAAAAAATAAATAATAAAAATGACATAAATCTTTTTGCGCAATAACTTTTGCGCAAAAAAAAAAAAATCAAAATAGGCTTATTGGGATTTTTTTAAACAAAAATATGTAGCAGAATACAAATTGGCCTAAAAGCATGAAAAAAATAGATTTAAATTTTTTTTTTTTTTTTTGGGGGGAATGTTATATAGCAGAAAGTGAAATATATATATATATATATATATATATATATATATATATATATATATATATATATATATATATATTTTTTTTTTTTTATTTATTTATTTTCAGAATTATTGCACTTTCTTTGTTTATAGCAGAAAAAATAAAAACGGCACAGGTGATCAAATACCACCAAAAGAAAGCTCTATTTGTGGGGAAAAAAAGTACATCAATTTTATTTAGCTACAGAGTCGCACCAGAACTATTGACATTTTAAATAATATGTACAATGCCAATATAGATATGAATTTCTCTGTACATTAGTTCAGACTGCTGACAGCGTGGTGCTGGCTAGTTTTCGAAGAAGAGCTTTCACTGCGAGGACAAGTATAAACCTGCAACTTCCATAATTCGTGAAAAGTGTCCCCCACACTAAAGCACCCCTTAATACTTAACCCTAACCCATAAACCAGTCCTTAACCACTTTACCCCAGGAGGTTTTACCCCCTTCCTGACCAGGCCATTTTTTGCGACACGGCACGGCATTTCTTTAACTGACAATTGTGCAGTCGTGTGATGTGGCACCCATATAAAATTAATGTTCTTTTTTTCCCACAAAAAGAGCTTTCTTTTGGTGGTATTTGATCACCTCTGCAGTTTTTATTATTGTGCTATAAACAAAAAATGACTGGCAATTTTGAAAAAAAAAAAAACATTTTTTTTTTACTTTCTGCTATAAAACATATACAGTAAAAAAAATGTAAAAAATATAATTTCTTCATCAGTTTAGGCCAATTTGAATTCTACTACATATTTTTGGTAAAAAAAAAAAGCGTATATTGATATATTGATTGGTTTGCGCAAAAGTTATAGCATGGGATAGATTTTTTTACTTTTTATTTTTTTTTCGCTTTTATTAGTAATGGCGGCAATCAGCGATTTTTAGCGGGATTGCGACATTGAGGCGGACAAATCTGACACTGGGTGACACTTTTTGGGGACCAGTGACATTAATACAGTGATCAGTCACTGTCGTGGAATCTTTTACTCTCAGGTACAAATACCTGGCAACCTGTTAGTCAGTGATACCAAATGAAACAATACATATGTAGCTACATAGGGAGATCTGTGAGTATCAAGAAGTTTGAATCAGAATGATCTGAATTTTATTTTTCAGATTAAATACACAACATGACGTATAAACAATAGGTTGTATCAAAAATATTGTTTGACCAATCAAAGATTAGTAGCAACTACAGCAAGCTCACAGTTAATAGTTAATAGTCTTGTGATTGCAGATTTTTTCCAGGGGGTATCCATCAAAGATATTTATGTCTTGCGGTTATTTTGCAGACATGCCATCTGGGCTTTTTTTTTTTTCAGATAGGTTCCCCGTTTGTAGATCAAATGTTTCAGCAGTCATCAGATTTATCTATGGCTTTTTGAAAGCGTGCGTGTAAAATAAAAAGATAGACTCAGATTAATATTTTCATTTAAGAAAGCCATTTTGTTACAAGCAGCCATCTTGCCATCTCAGTCACTGTCACTGTATAAATGGCACTGGTAGGGAAGGAATTAACATCAGGGGCAATCAATGGGTTAAGTGTGCTCCTAGGGAATGCTTTCTAACTGTGTAGGGGATGGACTGACTGCAGGAAGAGAGACATCTGTGTTCCTGATTAGTAGGAACGCAAGATCTCTCTCTTCCTGTCTGACAGAACGGCAGTCTGCTTTGTTTACATAGTGTGGTGGATGTGGGTGCCTCAAACCCAGGTAAGGGGACTTTAAGGGCAAGAGTAGGTTAGAAAATAACGTTGAAAAAGAAGAAAATTTATTGATAATAATAACAATAATAATAACAGATTACATGTTAAAGATGGGATGACCCATAGACAATTGGTGTATGGGTAAAGCCCATAGTGTGAAGTCAGATACAGTATGGAGAAATTGTGACTTGAAAACGGTGATAGAGATCCACCTATTTTGCTGTTTCTATTTCCAAGGTTGGGGGTAAACAGAATCCAAAGCAAAATAAGGGAAAAGGATCTTGGGTATGATCCTAGTAAGTCCTACGCGTTTCGGCCCGATGAGGGCCTTTCTCAAGGATAAATCACCAATTCTACAAAGTAATAATAGAAGTGTTATCGTTTGATGCATAAACTCATAAAGTGAAATTTATGCAAAACAATGAAAATGATAATAATGAAGATTAATAACATACATGTTTTTAAGCCCGAATGTTGCATGTCAATGCACCTTTCTTTGATACTCAAACTGCAGCGGGAACCATATGCTGCTAACAGGCGGTGTCACCCTCCTGTGTTGTGAACGAAAACAGAATGTTTATGGGAATTGAGTAGGGTTGATTTAGAAAAAAAAAAAAGTGATAATAAAAAAATTACTTTACTTTTGCAAAGAACTGTGTGATCCTGGTGGATTTCGTCACAGTTTGCATAATCTCAGGGAACGGGAATATCTCGGAGTCAATAAGTAAAGTGATTGACACACATTTAAGACCATATGTAAATGAATTGTCATCATACACAAAAGATACCCTGCATCTCCTGAGGATCCTAAATGATCTAATCATACCGGAAAATGCTTACCTTGTTACGATAGACGTAGAGTCTCTCTACAATAATATACCACACAACAAAGGATTACAAGTGATAGAGAGAACTCTTGGCAGAGGAAGCCAACACGATCAAGACTTTAACAACTTCATACTGGACATGCTTAACTTTATCTTAAACCACAACGTGTTCTCCTTCTCTGGAGATTACTATCTACAAACGTGTGGCGTTGCCATGGGCACTAGCTGTGCCCCCTCATATGCGAATTTATATTTAGGCATATGGGAACAAGAATTCTTGGCTAAGGAAGAACACATGGAAATCTCAAACAACAGCCTCATCTGGCAGCGATACATAGATGACATACTAATTGTCTGGAGCGGACCTGAAGACATGATTGCAGATCTACTAAAAGAAATGAATAGAAACAGTTACAATATGTTTTTCACAATGAACTACGATAAAAACAAAATCTCATTTCTAGACACCTGGATCCAAAAGAACCCAGCAGGCAAAATATCTACAACTTTATTCAGGAAAGAGACGGCAGGGAATACAATCCTGCACGCCTCCAGCCTTCACCCAACACCATTGAAAAATTTGATACCCTACAGCCAGTTTTTACGGCTAAAAAGAAACTGTACAAACCAGGAAGACTTTCAAACAGAGGCAAATGCTTTGACAAAAAGGTTACTCCTAAGAGGGTACACAAAGACGACATTAAGGAAGGCCTATAACAGGGCAAACAATAAAGAAAGGGAAACACTTCTTTTCAAGGATATTAAGGACCACCAGAAGAAAGAACCAACAACAAGGATCATCATGAAATACACAAATGAGCACAAACAGATTAGACAAATCCTAACTAGACATTGGTCAATCCTCAAAGAAGAACCCTCAATTTCAGAACTACTCCCTGACTATCCTCCAATTACTTTCCGAAAAGCCGGCTCTCTGAAGCAGACGCTCGTCAAAAGCGAACATAAAGAGGGACCCAGGAAAGACCCCTGTAAAATAAAAGGAACATTCCCGTGTGGACATTGCGCACAATGCCCGGTCATCTGTAAAACTATAGAAATTACGCTACCTAACGGTGAACCTTTCAAACCCAAACACTTTTGCAATTGTAGTACAAAAGCTGTGGTATATATGATGCTATGTGAGTGTGGGTCTTTTTATATCGGGAAAACCCGACAAGAGTTAGGAAGAAGGGTAAACAAACACATGCACACTATGGAGATTGGGAACTATTATGTGCCACTTGGAAGACACGTGGCCTTCGACCATAACTATAAAATGCCTAAAGTCAAGTTCTTTGCCCTGGACCGTATTCACATTCCGATACGTGGCGGAGATTGGAACAAGGTGTTACTACAAAAAGAAATGCGATGGATAAGCCACCTTAAGGCAACCAATCCCCCGGGCTTGAATGAGGCCCAGAGTTTTCGCCCATTCCTTCCGGGGTTCTCTTCTGGAAAAACAGATTAAAAAATCCCCCTCCTCTGCTAGGAGGAAATAATACCCGGGTCTTCACATATATTCAAATATGTCATCCCCACCCCTTGCTCAAAACAAGCCCCAGACAAATAGGTCGCTCCGATGTATCCCTGCTCAGATATATCTCTGGTCCGTCCCTATCTAGCAAATTCCGCCTTCCCCACTCTAAACTCTACTGGTCGCTATAGCGATCAACTGGTACTCCAATAAGGTTTAATGTCTAGAAAGACATCATAACTAAGTTTACCTGATCTTTTCCTTTTAACCTTTATATATGTATATATATAGATGTTTGTCCTCCATATGGATTTTCAATGAATGCACACATCAGACTAACCATATCGTTCACCTTCTGGACTAACCTAAGCACCGATTCGGTGCACTTTCTAAACCTCAACAAACTTTTACTGCTGTTAAAACTACACCAAAATAATATTATGTATGTTCCTAGGAACGAACAAAATTGTAATCATGTATGTCATTCGTATTGTAAACATATGATTGAATATTGAGCATATATTGTACAGCCCGATTTGCCAACACCGATTCTTTTAAAACTCTAAGACTGCACCCGGCACGGATAACCCCGATCCAAGGGTCGGGGTGCTTGGGGCACAAGCAGGGTGATTGGCACCCCATTCCGATTTCCATCAGAGGAACAATGCTCCATTTAAAACCGTGTCGGCGGCCGTTATGGCATGACCATAGGGCCGCCGGGGATGCGCACTTCTACTTCTCGGCTGGTTGCATAATGGGTCCGTGTCATGTGATGCTGCACAGCCAATGAGTGCATGTGCGGCTCACATAAAAGGCCGGGGAACATCCGTAGACACTCATTCTGCTGCCAACAGAGGGAGCGGTGAGGTCACGGAAGTAGATGCTGCTGTGGACAACTAGGTAAGCTTCATTCCATCTCCTGGGAAAAGGAAACATTGCTGCTCCATTATTCAAATGGGAACTTTACCTATACTTTTACCCCTACAGTTTGCATCTCTCTGCTGATGTAACAAAAAGTCGAAGTAACCAGGATTTTCAACACTGGATACACAAGTAATAATACAAAAATACTTTATTTGAAATATACACCCTAAAAATGAATACTGTCACTATTGATTACTTTTAAATACAATAGCTGACCAAGAAATTATTATATACCATATATTTTCTTAGAAACGTACTCAGTCAACGGATTGAAGCCTCTGACACATTATGCAAACTGTGACAAAATCCACCAGGATCACACAGTTCTTTGCAAAAGTAAAGTAATTTTTTTATTATCACTTTTTTTTTTTTCTTCTAAATCAACCCTACTCAATTCCCATAAACATTCTGTTTTCATTCACAACACAGGAGGGTGACGCCGCCTGTTAGCAGCATACGGTTCCCCCTGCAGTTTGAGTATCAAAGAAAGGTGCATTGACATGCAACATTCGGGCTTAAAAACATGTATGTTATTAATCTTCATTATTATAATTTTCATTGTTTTGCATAAATTTCACTTTATGAGTTTATGCATCAAATGATAACACTTCTATTATTACTTTGTAGAATTGGTGATTTATCCTTGAGAAAGGCCCTCATCGGGCCGAAACGCGTATGACTTACTAGGATCATACCCAAGATCCTTTTCCCTTATTTTGCATTGGATTCTGTTTATCCCCAACCTGGAAAATAGAAACAGCAAAATAGGTGGATCTCTATCACCGTTTTCAAGTCACAATTTCTCCATACTGTATCTGACTTCACACTATGGGCTTTACCCATACACCAATTGTCTATGGGTCATCCCATCTTTAACATGTAATCTGTTATTATTATTGTTATTATTATCAATAAATTTTCTTCTTTTTCAACGTTATTTTCTAACCTACTCTTGCCCTTAAAGTCCCCTTACCTGGGTTTGAGGCACCCACATCCACCACAATTTTAGAATCTTCTGGGACGATGGCAAAAACCTACTACAGGGTCCAACTGAGACATAAACTCCCCTCCAATGCTTTGTTTACATAGGCAGACTGCCGTTCTGTCATTCCCCCAAATGATCGTGGGTAGCGGGCAGCCATTGTGGCGACTGGACCCGATGATTGGCTCCGCTGTGTCCAATCACAGTGGGAGCGCGGCTTCGGCAACGCGTGCGCCCACAGCTGGTGGAAGAAATCACGTACAGGTATGTGATTTTGCGATTAAGGGCCGCCCTGCCGCAGTAAATGTACATGGGGTGGTCCATAAGTGGTTAAAGTTGAACTAAACTCCACAGTCCACCAGTAAACAAATGCAAATTTCCTCACCACGAGGGTTTGGCCTAGCTGCGGAAGTGAATGCTGCCTGAGTAAGGAGCTCCACTTCTCCACAGCTCTCACTAGCGTCTCCAGCCTCCCAGCACAGGACTATCCCCTCCACTTCAGAGGCACAGGTAGCCAACAACCCCCAGAGCATGACCCGCCAGCGATCCCAATCAAGGAGATCATGCAGGCTTCTGGATTTCTACAAGCGGCCCAGCACAGCCGCCAATCCAAGATGGCGCAGACCGGGACAGGCATTCCCCATCACCGCGCGCTCTGCAGCTGACTGAGGGGAACAGGGACACAGTCTCAGATATGGAGGAGACAGAGGAACATCACAAGTCCCCTCTCCCTCTGACAGAGGCAAGTGCTCTGCTATCTCCCCTGCTCATTCCCCCATGAAGCCTCCCCCACTGAAGAAGCAGCATGGAGCTAAGGTATGTAACTCCCTGTTAGACACAGCCTTCCTACAGCCACTAGTAGCATTCACTGCTACAGACAGCCCTGCCCCAGAAATCACCATACAATCAATGCTTCTCTCCCTGCAAGCTTATTTACATAGTGCAATCAGAGTTTGCATAAACCAACTACATGAGAAGGTTGAATACCTAGAAGATCGCATTAACCACATTGAGAAACACATAACAACGACCACCATGGGTCATAACACTATGGTGGACATACAAGATGAACACACCAATTATGCCTTAAAGTCGCAGACCTCGAGGACTGCTCTAGGCAGAACAACATCAAAGTCAGGGGCATCCCCGAAGCAATTTGACAGACAGAGATTATCCCCTACTTACATCAGTTTTTCTGCAAAATCGTTCTGACGATCTCAAGGTAAGATTTGCTCATAGATCGAGTCCATAGGATACATAAGCCATAATAACTTCGTGAATCCCTACCCAGGGATATTCTGCCCCAAATTTATTTTTTCCACACCAAAGAGCACATCATGAGGGCAGCGCGTGCGATGCACACTTTACCCGACCCGTTTGTCTAAAACTCACTTTACAATGGCATCTCAGCTGCCACTGCTCAAGTTAGAAATTAATTTGTGCCGGTCACCTCGATTACTATAGAACACAAGATTACCTACAAATGGGGGTTCCCGACAAAGCTTGTGGTCACCTATCAATGTCAACAAGTATCTATCCTAACACCCAAGGACGGGATCAAGCAGCTACACAATCCGGGTATTCTACCTAATCTGCCACCCAAAACACCCAATAATAAACCTACTACCGGGATCCCAGATGCCTGGGCCCCAAGAAATAAACCCTGAACAATGTACCCATCAACATCAGGGGAAAACCAGCTGGAGCGCTTTACTTGCTTTCAATATTTTGCTGGATCACATTTGCCTAACATAATGGAGGAGCCACCTCCCTGTTGTTTGATTTCCCTCGCCCCCTTGCTATAGTGTGCTAAGCACACAACATACCCCAGGTTTTTCTTAAATACAGCTATATTTGTTATAAGTGCTAATTAACTAAACCTCTACAGTCTCTACAATATAAGTAGTGACTCTGTAGACGCACATCCAATTCAATTTACTGCTACTTTTTAAAAGTTTTAATTTTAACTTGTTACTGTGATTGACTCGCTAAACCACTGTTAAACAACTGTATTGCGTACTTCCTTGTGTTGTCTTGACATCACCTACATCTAAAGTCATGAAACTTAAAATTACCCTACTGAATGCAAAGGTCTTGAATAGCCAATTTAAATGCTCCTTATTATGGAGAAAAGCGATCGCCCAACGCACAGATGTACTGTGCATCCAGGAAACCCATTTTTCCTCCATGAATTCACCACAATGCACCCCCAAACTGTACCCACATACCTTTCACTCACATACCCACAAAAAAGTGAGAGGAGTTATGGTTGCAGTCCGCTCTTCCATACCACTAACCATAGCACATGTAGAACAAGATCCATCAGGCAGATATTTCATCTTATCAGCTTCCTTTAATAACAAACCACTGGCAATAGTGAACATATACGCCCCCAACACATACAAATCCTCTTATACAACTGTCATGCAAAAGATCCAACACTACTCCAAGAACCAGATTATCATGTGTGGAGACTTCAATGAAGTGATAGATCATTCACTTGATACCTCCACCACAAAAAGGAGAAGGTCCACAGCCTTCTCATTCTTTATATCCTCGGAAGATCTCTATGACCCCTGGAGATGTCAACATGGCACAGAGAGGGTCTTTGCCTTCTACTTAAACTCTCAGAGGTCCTACTCCAGAATCGACTTGTTTCTGACGTCTAAAATTCTCCTTCAAGCTATATCCACCTCCACAAATGGGGTGATTTAGTGGTCAGACCATGCCCCGACATCAATTACACTTGTCTTATCCTCTCCATCCACATCACACAAACTCTGGAGATTAAATTCTTTCCTTCTTACTGGTACAAAAAATAGGGAGCAGGTTTATTCTGCGATTAGAGATTTCTTTAACCTCAACTTTGGCTCAGTTTCTAATCCTACTACTTTATGCCCACAAGGCTATAATTGGAGGAAATTTACTGATGTTGGGAGCTCAGGAGAAAAGGAAATGTAGCGCTACTCTGAGCAAATTCCAAACTGACATAAGAACCCTTGAAATGCGCAACAAACAGAACCCGTCAGAAAGCACACATAACGAACTACACAAACTCAGGTCCAAACTGAGCTCATTCCTACAAAATAATTATGATTTATACCTGAGAAGGCTAAAGTTCAGCTGGTACTCTCAAGGTAATAAAGCTGTGAAATATTAGCACAACAATACAAATGCAGTGCAGCGCAAACTAAAATCTCCTTCCTGTTAGACCCCCAAGGCAAAAGGCTCCTTAATCCCAAAGACATAGCCAACTATTTTGGCTCGTTTTACTACAAGCCTCTCCCCAACAGAACTTAAACCTGATCGTACATTGATTCAGAACTTTCTCTCTACCATGGATCTCCCCTCTCTAACACTTGTGCAGGCTACAGAACTCACTCAACCCTTCTCAATATCAGAGATCCTCACTGCTATTAAAGCTCTTCCTCTACAAAAGTGCCAGGCCCAGATCGCTTTAGCAATGACTACTACAAAATCTATAGCGACCAACTAGCCCCCCATCTATGTGAATCCATAAATAGATTCCCAGACACTGGAGATATCCAGTGTCTAGAGTAAGTACGTTAGGGGTACTCTCTGACGTATTCACAATATCCAATGGTATGCGACAGGGGTGTCCCCTCTAACCTCTGATTTTTGCACTAGTAATAGAACCCCTAGCAAACGCAATTCAATCTAACCCTCTTATAACCGGAACACTAGTTGGAGACACCCATCATAACATAGGTCTTTATGCTGACGACATCATTATTGCACTCACTGACCCTCTAAAACCCTTACCTCAGTAATGCCAAGCTCTAGCTGACTTTAGTGAGATCTCCCTGTACAAACTAAACCATTCTAAATCCTCCATGATAGGCATAGTGCTCTCACCTTCAATTAAATCAGATATTTCCAAAATTTCTCCTTTCTCCTGGGCCCCCTCCTCTATATTGACATACCTCAGCATTCAGCTCACATCTCCCTCTTTAGCACTTCTCCGCTTAAACCTCTCTTCTCTGCATCAGAAACTTCATTTTGTAAGTTCATCCATGGTTTATGGGAAAACCTCCTGAGCTGGACGTATAGCCCTGGCTAAGATGTTCCTCCTCCCGCATATCCTCTATTTCTTCAGGACACTACCGCTCCCACTATTGCCAGCCAACCTTGCCAAAATCCAACAATCTACAAATTCCTTCATCCGTGGCAGCCCGTAGGCCCCAGCTGAATGCCTCACTACTAAATACACCCACAGCTTTTATGGGCCTGGGGGCTCCCAACATCAAGAAGTACTATAAAGCAGTGCTTCTGGACCAAGCAAATAAATGGGGGCCAACCAACCCCACTACCTCTTGGCTCCAAATTTAATCCAGGGCACTCTCAGGCGCTCCACGCCTTTTACTGGCAGCTATCTGGATGGATTTTCGGGCTCCATGCTCTTTTTTACCCATCATTAATGCTACAACATCATATCAAGCACATAAAGGAATACACCACAACGCTCTTCGGCTTCTCCCATTCCTATCTCTGCAACTACTTTCTCCAGACCTACTGTAAATTTTTAACACTGGTCTAAAGCAGGTATCTCGTCATTTGGAGATCTCTTTTGCGAGCAAAACCTCAAAAGCTTCCAACAACTATCCGGGACTTATGGTTTATCAAGTAAAGACTTCTAAATCTTCCTCAGGATATGGAATATTTTCTCCACACTCACCACTAACTTGGAAAAAACCTCAAAGGAACTACTCTCATTCTACCTCCTTTCAAATGTCAATACTAAAGGAATCTCCTTCATATATGACCTCCTTTTTAGACCAACGACCACAGACAAGCACTCCAACATGAGATATTGGGAAGCGACCCGTCAAATCTCCTTATCACCAGAAGTGTGGAATTGTGCTCTCAAACTCCCCACCTCCATATCTAAAAATGTATCCCACTGGGAAAATCTTATGAAAATCTTCCACAAGTGGTATTACACTCCCGAAAAACTGGCCTGCACCTCCACAACCAAAATGTTGGAGGAACTTTGAATCGGAGACATATTCCATATTTGGTGGAATTGCCCCCGCATTGTACTCCACTGGAAGAAAGTGTCTGCCCTAATCTCAAACATGACCCGCATCACTAAGCACCTATCACCGCAGATACAGTAGCTGTCTTTGGTCTGGAGTGCCACCTCTGGCCCACATCATACACCCTTATTCTGCAACACATCATAATTGCAGCCTGCATAGTACTTGCTCAAGCCTGGAAAGACCCAGACCCCTCATCCATTACCTCCCTCATCTCTACTTTAAATGAGCATTGTCAGATGGAATTCTTGTTCACCAAAACCCATCTACGAAGTGATAAATTCTTCAGACAATGGGCACCCTGGTTGTCACATCCCAGGAGTATCAATCTCACATAACTAGAAATACAAACCTGTCTAACAGGTAGTGCCCACAAGCATTGATGGAAAGTCTTGTCTAGACCAAACAGAGCCTGATGTAGACCCTACCCAATAGGTGTCGAACACTATACTCTAATTCTCATCTCTTGTTGTCCTCACTTTGTCCCCTTCGAAGCTCTCTACCTATCTCTCTCTTCCACACTGTTAACTCTAGTCTCAATGGCTGCCCCCTCGGGGACAGTCATGGAGACCCTAAAAGCTGGATTATATCAGCATTGCCTGAATGAAATATAACTTTTTGAGTCTGGAGTTTGGCATCGTCTCCTACCCCATAACACAGTATGTTCCCAAATGGGGTGTCAGGAGGGGGGGCAATACCCTTAACTCAGAGTAATATATGATAACGCATTCAATGTTTTTAAACAATTTTGTGCGCTGTCTAGTCATGGCCATCATATAATAACTGTTGTTGTACATGCTGTGCAATATATGTTGTTTGCTATGTTACATGTTAAAAGCATTAAAAGCACTAATGTTTTATTACCAAGATGTATAACTTTCTATGAAACTCAATAAAAATTATTGAGTTTAAAAAAAATCCTCACCACATGTGCCCCAAATCTTTAGGAAATGCTAAATTCTCCAAGATTTACGATATAGCCTTACCATACACAAGACTGCACCCTGCACAACCCGACCTCCCGCCGAAGCCAGCGCCATCTTTGATTCATCTGCGCACCTGCTTCAATCCTCCACTGACATCACCATCAAATTCTGTAAATCCACAGCAGGATGCCAAACCTTGCCTTAGAGCAGACAGGCCATTATGAGAGAGGGTGCTGATGTAGGTGAGAGTGCCTGACATCATAATAAATGTGCTCTGCAGAACCCAGTACAGTGAGGATGCCAAGAATGTAGGATACACAGCTTTTTGTCATCCTTACCTAAAGTGTATGTAATGCCAAAAACTTTATTCTTAATTTTGGATAGCATAAGGAATGGTTAAGACCCCTATTTTTTTTCTTTAGTTTATTTTATATATATATATATATATATATATATATATATATATATATATATATATATATATATATATATATATATATATACACACACTTTTTTTTCTGTATTCCCCCCAGGAGGCGAAATTAGATTTTGCCAGAGACAGAGCAGGAAGTAGGAGCAGTTGTCTGGCTGTCACTGACAATAGAACTTACTCATAACAAGAAAGCAGGAAAGTAAATACAGAATTCTCAATTTCCATACTCTCTTAGGTTTAAGGACCCTAAAATGAATGAAGCCTCTTGAACACAAAGACAGAAAATAAAGTAGTAATCAGCAACTTGCAGTCTTTATTTTAGTTCAGTACAGGTTTCCCTGTATTGAATCTAATCACTGGCTCTATACCAGCCTTTTTTAACCAGGGTACCTTCTGAGTTGTTTAGGGGTGCCTTGGCAAAACTGTAAAAAACTGTGTACATGCCAGGGGATGGATCAAGCTTAACTTTTTGGTATAGAAAGCCAAAGGTTTTCATTGTGCAGCATTACAACCTTGTGCAACCACTAAGGTCTTAACAAATTATGATATCATTGTTTCTTAAGGAGGACGTTGGGTGCCTGCACTGAATCCCTATTTGGCCATATTCTGCTCCTTTCTATGAGAACTGGGGTCACATTAGTGGAGTGAGGGAGAAAAACTGTGGAAGAAAAAGAATGCTGGAATACTATTCAGTACCAGAGTGTAAAGATATATTTACATTGTTAGAATAAATTACCTCCCGGTTCTCATAAGGTGGGTGGGCGCCCTACCCGGCGAACCCCTCCATTAGCCTTACGCCCACTTGGTTCTCCCACTGGCCCTCTGTTTTCACACCATGTTGTTGTTACATGACACTTTGTGGGTTTACCCGTGATTTATGTTGCTCCTTACGTGCATAGTACTGTTTATATGTGTATCACTTTTGTACCTGTTCATTTTTGGTGGGCTCTATTACCTGCCCTTTATTGCTGTGTTCTTTTGTGCTATGTATGCTTTATTCCTTAATAAAATGTTTTTTGAAAAAAAAAAAAAAAAAAAAAAGAATAAATTACCTCAAATGTTGGATGTTCTACATGTGTGAATGTTGCTGCTTTATATAAAACTACTAGTTTTGTTTTTTACATTTTAAAGTAGGGTGCCTCCATATTGTGCAGAATTTTAAAGTGTTTCTTGACTGAAAAAAGGATGGGAAACATTGCTGTACACTAACATAACATAACATAACCCAAAGCTAAATCACTGTCATTGTGTGACCCCCGTTACACAATGACGAGCAGGATGAAGACCCCCAAGAGCTTGCACCTCTAAAAACATGTCAGCAAAGATAGCTCACATGCAGGTTTAGTTTAATGTTACCAGCGTGAAATGCTCTAGACAAAGTATTGCATAATATCTTTGTTGTCTTTGTGCAGAAATGTTTTATGCACCACTAAGAAAATGCAGCTTTGGAAATTCTTTCATCTGGATATGTGATACATCTGCATGCCATTGTCTGTAGAAAATTAATGTCAATAATAAAATTGTAATGAGATTCATCTTGAGATTTAAATGATAACAGGTCCTATTAGTTTTAGACTTTTATGACACAGAAACAATAACTTCTTGTTTAATCAAAAATATTGAGCTATGGTAACTGCTAGCAGATTAATTTTATAATATTGGAAGCAAAGGTATAATTCTGTATTTTATTGAAACTTTAAAAAAAGTAATGCTTACCTTTCTTTTGAGGAAATAAGTACATAATAAAAATAACAAATAAAATAACAGTAAAAACTATACCCCAGGCAAAAAGCTAAATACACAGATAAAGAAAATATATGGGAGCTGTTCTACCTTCCAAGGCCTTTGTGTTGTTCTGTATCCATTCCTGTGGTTTTTACAGCCCCCACACATTCTGGCTAGATGGATGACACAATTTACAGTTCAAGCATACATTGGTTCCTAAATGAAAAGGAAAGGAGCAGTAGGAGATTGATGAGGTCCCCTATTTGTTCACTATGCTGTCTACTCCCATCAGCTTGGTACTTGTCAACAAATTTTCATTAAAGACTCCTGAATGGCTCCCAGTCTTGCCACTTTCTTTTCCAGTTTGAGTGTTACTGTATAGGGCAGCGTTCTCCAGACTATGCCCCAAGGGTCGAATGTGGCCCTTTGCTTGCTTTTGTTCGGCCCTTGAGACACTATTCCCTCTACTGACACCAACAATGAGGCACAATTCCGTTTACTGACACCAATAGTGGGGCATTATTATTCCAACTAACACCAATGATAGGGCATAATTCCTCCTGCTGACACCAATGATGGTGCACTGTTCCTGCCACTAACATCAATGATGTGGCATTATTCCTCCTCCAACTGAACACATTTTAATCCCACTGACCACCAATCTATTGTGGTCAGTGGGATTACCATTGACGCTGGGTTATTTTCTACTCCCACTGGCCACAGTGCAGCCCTCCTAAGATCTAAAAGGTAGTAAATGGGTCCTTTGTTTAGGAAGTTTGGACACCCTTGGTATAAGGGATGGCAAGAAGCTCATAACTAGAGATGGGCCAAACACCTCCAGTTTGGTTTGTGCCAAAACTCTCAAACACTGCAAAAGTTTGGGCCCAAACCACTAACTCCATTTAAGTGTACAGGACCTGAACTTGAAAAATCAAAAATCCCCATTGTGAAGGCATAGCTGCAAGTGTTTGGCCAAAAAAAGGGTATGGGGGACCGGGTACTGCCCTGGGGGACATGTACTAATGCAAAAAAAAATGTTTCAAAAATATAGTTTTTAAAGTGGATTTAATTATGCTTAAAGTGAAACAATAAACATGAAAAATTAATGTAAATATATTACCTGGGGGGGGGGGTCCCCTTAGTCTGCCTGTTAAGTGGTGCGTCTGTACTAAGTATAGAACCTGCTGCAGAAAAATTGACATTTAAAAAGAAAACAAAAATTACATTTAAATTGTATAAAAAGGGGGAAGTGATTGGCGCTGCCAGAGGTGGGGTATCTAACAGATATATAGAGTAGTTTTTCTAATGATGGTTAATTGGTATCTAATAAGATGTATAAAGTTGATTGTTGTAGAACAAAGTGATTAGTGCATTATAAATAAAAATCATATCATCTCCAATACATAGCAACACAACAGTATAAACATATATATTTGCTATGGTGCAAGAAAGTGCAAAGTGCCAAAAAAGAAATATAAGTGATAAACCACTCAAATTATAAATCTATAACCAAATCAGGTGAAAGATCCAAATCCAAAAGTGTTAAGTGCAATAGATGAGATCCCTTAATAAATATTATGAATCTCTTATAAAAAGAAATTAATTGATCCGACTGTAATCAAAGTGTGTGAATTGGTGGTGGTAAATTGGTGGGCCATCCGAAATTAAGATGAATAAATATATCCATGATTAAATATAACTTCAATAAAACCAAATAGCATATATGAATAAATATAAATATAAATGCAAGAATTAATAAAAAAGTGCAAAAAACAGGCTGGTGACAAGAGGTGTCCAATACAGTCTTATATGGGTGCAAAGTCTATAGAAAAAATTGAGGTGCTCTTTTTTGGGGTGTCCCGGGGTGAAGTAAGTGGGCGAGAAATAGGGTGCTCTCCCTCTCCTTAGGTCCCACGCTTACCAGAATTAAATACCCCTACAGGGGTGAACCGCAGGTCGATAAATAGGGATCGCTCCCATACAGTGGTGGTCCGGTCCCTGATCCTGTCCGGTTTATGCCAATACACCCGGTCACACTCCAAAGCAATATAAGGTGGCTTACAGCATCGATATCCCAATGGGGAGGGAATAGCCAGAACAATCCCAGGACATGTATAGGAAAAAGATGCTTCCAATAGTGAAGTAACGTTTGAAAACTCTTTTATTTAGTATAATCAGACAAGTACTCACATAGATAGCTCAGTTCAAGTATCCGTATGGCTTAGGAGCCGCAACTTCCTCTCTAGCGGTGAGGGCTCAGGGACGGCGTGCGTTCCAACCTCCGGATGCGGGTTCCAAGCCTCCAGATCAATCAGCGGAAGTGATGTGGTTACGCTCTCAACATGTTTTGTCGTGCTGACGTCATCGGGAGAAGCGTGAACCACATCCTATCAAAAGACAATTTTTAAGAACTTTTTGTGTGATTAATAGTCCCTGGGGCATGACCCAGAACCCTAGGCACCTTTTAGGGGCATTTATTGGGTTTTAGGGCTTCAAAATTGTGTTTTTTGATTCCATATATATATATATATATATATATATATATATATATATATCTACATTACAGTCACCCTGGCATAGCAGAGTCAGTTCACCCTAAACTACACTACGGTCACCCTGACACTTAAAACTTTCCCTACAAAAACTAGATTATTGAATCTAACTATAGTAGTATATAGTACCCTAACTACACTGCATATCCCTTTCCTCACACTAATAATTACAAAATGACACTGGAGCAGCAGGAGTAACAGAAATGCTTCCACTCTATTCCACAGCCTCTCTATTACAGAGATTTGGCGGGGCTATGTTATATACTGGGGGGCGTATTCACTCCTGATTGGCCTCTGGACCCCCTAGTCACTCCAATCGGCTTTTACTGATGTTTCTGGGCCAATCACAGGCTTTTAAAGCCCAGTTCCTGTCCCATTGCATTTTGGGCGGTTCTGGGGGCCGAATTCGGAACTTTTACCGCAAAAAGTTCGGAATTCGGCCAAATTTCGAACAGCCAATGTTCGGGTCGAACCAATGGTCGACTCGAACCGTTAGATCATCCCTATTTAGGATTTGTCTTACCCTTAGGTGCAAAGGGGTTCATTGAACAGCTGAAGTTAGAAGCTGATTGGCTGCAACAGATTCTGAGTGCTCCAGTTTTAGTAAATCTCCCCCTAAATGTTACACTTGATCCCCATACTCTTTTTATAGTTCAGGAAGCCTTTCCTTTCTCATCGACTTCCACTAAACTCTCCTACCTAGGCATATTTTTAACAAACAGTTATAACACTTTTTATCTCCATGATCTAATAAGTAAAACTATACTACACCTAAGTACCACAAAGCAAAAACTCTATTTATTTCATTTTTAATATTCAAAGCTAACTCACCCAACCAACTATGTCTCCATGCTTTACTTTGCTGAGAAATCACTTTGTAAACACCGCCTAGCATTTCTAGCCAAGACCATCATGAGTAATGGCAGATGATTCATGTAGCATTTACCTCCTTGAATTCATCTGCCCTTCACTAAGGCATGCAGGCAGGAGGGAGTACTGAGAAAAACCCTCTTTCCCTCCTGAAGACTCCTGGGATGTATGACATATTTTACCTAGAACTGAAAACCAGGAAGTAACTGAAGAATTTTTTTTTTTTTTTTAAGTAACAATGCTATACTTTCATATATAGTTACTAATTCTATCAGCATAAGGATTAAAAATAGTCAATGCTGATTGAGACAGTAAAGTTCCTCTTTAAGTTTTGGAACAAGTATATTATGAATGGTTAAAATGGCAGCATTTAAAATGTCCCTATTGCCTACATTTTTGTACTATGCAAGAGTCTTACCCTTGGCAATTACTCTCATTCAAATGAAAATGTTACAAGGTCATATAGCTCACTTTATGTGGAACAAAATAAGACTGTACATGCCATAGTCGGTATTGTTCAGTTGTAAACTTTATCATGGCCTCAGTCCCAGCCAGGTTTCAAATCATTACTATGCGGCCCAGATAGGAAAATTTTGCCATGGAGCGCAAATCTGGATATACCATTATGGGTATCCATTAGGCCTGCTGAATATAATTGCCGAATCGATGCATCGCGATGTGACCCTTCGCGATTCTGCATAGATTCGGGGTGATTGAAAAATCGATTACCTAATGACGTCAGTTCCGGGGGCGGGGACAGAAGTGACATGGCGGCGCTGGCGCTTAATGAGTTGTTGGCGGTGGCCGGGCTTGTGGAACACGGAGCTCCTCCTCGTGGCACGGTAGAGGAGAGCGGAGCCGTTCCTTTTTCAATCAGTCTGATCAGTCCTCTGTTTTGAAAAAAGGAGCGTCGCTGCATTTTGCCATCACCAGCCTGCAAGCTCGGAAACTCGTCGCGCTATTAGTGATGACATCCGCTCTCCATCCACGGCACTCAGCGCTTCTGGCCTCGTTTTTGGCTTTACATCACGCCAAACGTTCTGTGTGGTCCTGTCATACACCGTCTGGCTTCTATCATCACGGTGTCGGATGACTCACTCCAGGACATCGATCCCAGGCATTCAACTCCTTATTGTCTGTGAGTTGCTTATTTAATGTTCTTAATAAATTACCCTACCTATTACACTTAGAGGCACCTCCTGTCTTTTACTTTTGTTCACAGTGCATTTTGTGACTTTACTTCTGGTCCTCATGGACTGTATCATTGACAGTTGACTAAAGTGCATAGATGATCTTATCCTGGAGTATAGCTTTCATCTGTATTCTTAAAGTGTAATACTGTCACACAATCACACTGTTTACTGTGCCTGTATAGTGTAAAGTTTGTCATATAATCACACTCTGCTATTATAGTATAATACTACTATATTATACTACAGAGCCCAGCATTCCTCCTTACCAGAGCCTGCTATACTACAACTAGGGGGACTACAGAGCTCAGCATCCCTCCTTACCAGAGCCTGCTATACTACAACTAGGGGGACTACAGAGCCCAGCATCCCTCCTTACCAGGGCCTGCTATACTACAACTAGGGGGACTACAGAGCCCAGCATCCCTCCTTACCAGAGCCTGCTATACTACAACTAGGGGGACTACAGAGCCCAGCATCCCTCCTTACCAGAGCCTGCTATACTACAACTAGGGGGACTACAGAGCCCAGCATCCCTCCTTACCAGAGCCAGCTATACTACAACTAGGGGGACTACAGAGCCCAGCATTCCTCCTTACCAGGGCCTACGGTACTACAACTAGCATCAGGTAACTCTTCTAAACTGATGTGGCCTGCTCTAAAGGGGGATCTATAAAGGGACCTGCTCTACTAAAGGGGGATATATGGGGGACCTGCTCTACTAAAGGGGGATCTCTGGGGATGCTGGCCTGCTCTAAAGGCGGGTCTATGGGGACCCTGCACTAAAGGGGATCTATTCCATAGATCCCCTTTAGAGCAGGGTCTCCATAGATCCCCCTTTATAAAAGGGTCCCCATAGTAATCGTGATGCATCGCGGAATCGAATCGTATCGAATCGCGACCCTAATAATCGTAATCCCATCGAATCGTGAGGTAAGTGAAGATGCGCAGCCCTAGTATCCATAGAGGCTTACCTTACCAATCTAGTGAAATTCAGCAATTTACTATGATTACCACCTGCTAAGCATTCCCATTTTAAATCCCATCACAGCAAATTTTTTGATGGTATGGGATGATATCAGATATTCTAGTGGCCTCATTTCCTCACACACTCCCCTTTTAACTATTATAGAAAATCCAATGTTCAATCCAGAAAATTTAAATGGGACTGCAAGCAATCTATGGTGGTGTAAATTTTAGGATGCCGCTAGCACTGATCACTCCCTTGTTGTGAATGTGTTGTGAAGGAAATAATATAAATATGTGCTGCGCAAAATTGTGTAGCTTATATTAATAATAAATTCATTTAAACAAATAATTAATTTTTAGTGAAACATTTGTATCACTCTGTGTAGAAAAAAATATATATACACTGTATGTGTATATATCAACAGTTGTGCACTGATTAAATCTAATTCAAACACAATTAATAATTCTCTATATGCAATATAACCATACAATGAATATTCGAACACATATAGATCATGCAAAGTGATGTAGTGAATTAGTGTCCAATTCCTTATGCCTGGTATCCAAATTATAAGTGTCCAAACAAAGTATGCTCCTCTGTGTGGAGATTAAATCCCAATCACCAGTGCTCAAATATGGTCGTGATCAAACTTAAGTTCACCTACAATCTCTGTGCCCC
Organism: Pelophylax lessonae; assembly: GCF_965119305.1. Taxonomy (NCBI): domain Eukaryota; kingdom Metazoa; phylum Chordata; class Amphibia; order Anura; family Ranidae; genus Pelophylax; species Pelophylax lessonae. The sequence goes on along the minus strand of NC_138772.1, from coordinate 500,812,197 downwards.
CCCCCCCCCCATTCAGGTGGGTGCCTCACCTTTATGCCTGTGACCTCACACTTAAGCTTGGTCAGTAATGGCCTTGCGCTCAATCCAATAGATATGGATGCGGGTTGCTTTCAAATGCTGTCAGGGTGCTCCTATCCCTCACGGATGGCTCACATGGATAGGAAGAAAGATATACATGGTGCAAGCAACGTCTTGTAAATGGACTTTATTAAAAATAAACGTATTGCACTTACATTTAATTGGTGTTTGCAGCGCACCACACTATAATGGCTATTTTGCAAATAGTGGCCCAGAAGCTCAGGCGAGGGTCTCCAACTGTTCTGGTTTATCCACTCAGTGAGCTGTGAAAATACTCTCAGCCGTACTCACAATGTTCAATCCAGGTTTTGTAAACCCTATAGAATTTACCACTTAAACCAAGGTCAGCATAATATGGTCTCCAAATCATCCAACTCCTATTTATGTGCTTCTGATCCACATACTCCTGGAATTATTACCTTTCTATAGTTTACTTCTAAACAACAGTAGAACCATCACTTAAACAATATTTCTAAGGCACCATCCCACTTCCAATGCCAATTATTATACTAATCCTACTCCATGCCCTATGAAGTGGAACTGGAGGAGGTAGATTTGGACTTTAAATGTGTCTTAGAAGGAACATATATTGACAAATATAACAAGTATAAATTTAACTTTATTCATTTGTATTATCATGATAGTTATGTGCATTTTACTCCTCTCCATTCCTACACTGTCATGGTCTTACCTTCTTGCTGTTCTCCTTCGTTTGACATGTGCTGGCGGCCATCTTGGTTTCTGGGTTTCTTGTAGCCTCCCACCCTGCGGCTCCTCCTTCCCACTGGGAGGAGCTGGATGCCTAGCTCACATATATAGGAGGTCTGTGGCTTCTGTTCCCTGCTTGGTCCCCCTGTGTTCACATGCTACTAAGACTGCTGCTACTTCTGGTTCCTGTTCCTGGCTTCGTCTGACTACCCTGTTGGTTCCTGATCCTGGCTTCGTCTGACTACCCTGTTGGTTCCTGATCCTGGCTTCGTCTGACTACCCTGCTGGTTCCTGACCCCTGGCTTCGCAAAGACTCTGCATCGGTTTCGCCATCCGTTTGGACTTTTGCTTTATAGCTTGTTTTTCAATAAAGCTGTCTTATTTTCACTTATCTGTTGTTGTACGTCTGGTTCATGGTTCCGTGACATACACGTTGTCAAACAGGAACAGAATTTGGGAGGTGTACCAAACAACAAAGATTGGGACCAAATATGGGAATCCACTGCTAAACATTCTAGCACTGTTTCCACCCTTGAAGCAAATGATAACTTATTTACCAAGTTAATATCTAGTTCAGGCAAGAATCTCCAAAGTTCTACCCCTCTTATCATACCCCTCTTCATATTTAGGAGGGTTTCAACTGAAAGATAACTGTGCACATAACTGGTGTGAATGTCCAAAGGTGAGACACTGGTCTAAAATGTATTGACAAACCCTTTTTGTTCTGAACTCTCATATGCATAAGTACCCATATGTGGTGCTGGTAAAAAAAAAAAAAAATATATAAATATACTAGAAACCAATATAAATTTCTTCCACACTGCACATAAAGTTATAGTGTGTTTCTGGAAACTCCCACACTCTCCCTTAGATATTTATTTTTAATCAACATGGTACACGCAATGGGGCTGATTTATAAAACTGGAAGGAGCAAAATCTGGTGCAGCTCTGCAGAGAAACCAATTAGCTTACAGGTTTTTTTTTTTCTTTTTTCTTTGTCAAAGCTGAACTGAACAAGCTGAAGTTAGAAGCTGCATGGCTACCATGCACTGCTGCAGCACATGGGATGGCAAGCATCTATATTAAAGATTTAATAAATAACTTACACCAGACAGCTTTCTTGGATAATAACTTGGCCACGGCCTTTATTTATTGGTTTATAAATTAATTAACTCATTAATCCATCAATCAATAATTTTTCACTTTTACCATTAGCATAACTTTGCAATACATAACACAACTACCCAGCTTTGACGCTCGGGTTATCACTTAACCATATAAAGACACCTCCACTAAGTCAGGAGGTACTAACCTCCTGACTACCCCACCAGCCCGCGGCCAATTCTATAGCTGTCTGTAAGCCTAAATTCATTATATCCAAACCTATATACGAAAGATGTATCCCATCTTTCCAATACAGGCCCGGAATACCTCCTTCCAAGTCCATATGCCTAAAGGATATGCCATAACCTATACTCATGAATTTCTCTATTCTATGATTGATTTTTCTCCTCATCTTCTCAAACACCTTTCCTACGTTATCTTGCAACCAAATAAGTCGAGGGATGATCTCAGAAAATACTACAACCGTACCAGGTGAAAAGGCCTTCCATTTTTTGATAACAAAACATATTTTAAAGAATAGCCTCACTGTTTTTATTCTACCGATGTCATTACCTCCTAGGTGGATTAACAGTATGTCCGGTAATGGCCAACCATAACTCAGTCTACCTAGCTCGGTCATCAGATTGTCCCAGATCATCCCTCTCTTACCACACCAATATAATTCAAATAAACTTGGGTCCAGATCCAGATTTGTTCCATAAATTCTTTCTGCAGCTCTTTTGTGGGCCCAGCGGACATAAGAGTGCCCAACGATCCAAACTATTAACTTCTTACCTGGAATTAGAATGCACATAGTTAGATCTGACATATCTCTGATAGACATTTGATTTCCACCTGCCAATTTTCTTTATGTTATCACCTCCCATTCCTAAGTTTGCCGCAGCCGTGGCTGCCCCAATTCTGAATGAGTGGCAAGATAAGCCTTTATTGCACAGCCCTAAGACAGCTAAAATTTTTTCAAAGATCCTTCGAAACTGAAACCCAGTCAGGGGAGACGAATCTCTATGAATAAAGAGCCGTGCCTCCTTTCCAGGCCTCACCTCCAAGTATGTCTTCAATGTTTTTATCGGGCATATGGATTCCACTGTACACTTTCCTAGTAATATCCATGTCCCCTTACCTGACTGGTCTGTCTTAGACTTGCGCAAAAATAATTTTAATTTATCCTTTTCAAAAACTACATCCTCAAATAACAAACCACCCTCATCTCTTTTCGATCTAGGAACCAATTCTGATATTCGAAAGGCTGCAAAAAAACAAACAGAAAATGCTGCTCTCAACAATTTAACTTCATATTCTGAAAAACATACTCTATCAGCATATTTACAAATATCTATTAGGTTATTCACAGAGATTGGGCCTTGATAATTTATCCTAGTTTGTTTCTTTTTGTATCCTTTTAAAGCTTGCTGTACCGAAAAGAAGGATAATATAGACTCAAAACCCTTCAGTTTCATAAAATACGATACTCCATATAAGGTTTTGTTAACATGTGACCAAGACCATTTCTTTTGAAGTAAAGATTCGAGGAAACACAATACCAATCTCTCTGAAATTGCCATCCGTCCATTATTGGTCTCATGTAAGAATGATAACCACAGTGACCAGGAGCTGCAATAGCTTTTCCATGTTGAGTACGCCAGGGAGTTACGAATATTCTCTTGCACTAAACTAAGTCCCATAGATGCCCGGGACATTTCATACCCACTTTGTTGGCCTCCGTCACCAGTTCGAAGAATTTGCTCATCTGTAAACGTGAGAGAGCGTCAGCAATAACATTTAGTTTACCTGGAATATAGCGAGCTTTTAACCAAATGTTATACAACAGCTGGAAACGAAATATCGAATCATTGAAATAACTGGTTGTGATCTAGAATTTAAACAATTTATTGCAAATAATACTCCCTTATTATCCGTACTCAATAGGATTCTCCTGTTCTGAAACTTCCGTCCCCAAATCTCTACTGCCACTATGACTGGAAATATTTCCAACAATACAATGTTTTGTAACAGACCTTTTACTTTCCATTTTTCCGGCCATCTCTCCGCACACCACTCATTTCTCCAAATGGCCGAGAACCCGATAGAACCTGCTGCATTCTGAACAAACAGAATTGTGAGTCTGTAATGAATTCTTCTTGGATCACTGTTCTACCATTAAATGTTTGCAAAAATTGTGTCCATATCAGCATATCCTCACGAATATCCTGAGTCAGCCTAATATGCGAAAATGGACTTTTCAATCCTGCCATTTTAAGATACATACGCCTTGAGTATATTCTCCCAACTGGCAGGATTCTAGTAGCAAAGGCTAGATTACCCAAAAGCTTTTGCAGTTCTTTCAGCAAAAACCTTTTTCTTCCTAATCAATATTAAGATGAGTTTGTAAATTTTATCCAACTTGTTCTTAGGTAATCTAAATTCCATGCTATTTGAATCTATCAAAATACCCAAAAATTCTAATTTTTGAGAAGGAGGTACTGTTTTTTCTTCAGCTAGTGGGATGTTGAACTGGGCACAAATATCTCTGAACGAGTTTAATAGCTGTAAACAGCCACTAGAATTTTTTGGGCCCAGAAATAAAAAATCGTCCAGATAATGCATTGTATATTTGGAACCTGATTTTTCTTTCAAAACCCATTCCAGAAAGGTGGCGAATGTTTCAAAATATGCACACGATAATGAGCACCCCATAGGTAGAAACATGTCAAAATAAAATTTATCTTTAAACATGAAACCTAGCGAGTTGAAACAACTCGGGTGAATGGGTAACAACCTAAATGCTGACAAAATATCAGCTTTGCCCATCAGTGCTCCCTTGCCCAGTTCCCTCAACAAAACTATCGCCTGTTCGAATGAAGCATATTCCACCGAACAATCGTTCGGGTCTATCTGGTCATTAAGGGAACTGCCCAAGGGAAAAGATAAGTGATGGATTAGCCTAAATTTATTCGGCTCTTTCTTTGGCAGGATACCCAAAGGAGAAATTCTAAAGTTATTAAATGGTGGATTACAGAATGGGCCTGCAACCCTACCCGCTGCAATTTCTTTATTTATTTTGTCTTCTACTATATGCGGTAATTCCTCAATTGACTTTAAATTTCTCACCTTTATACAACCTTTTCCTTCAAAGATAGGTAGTCTAAAACCCTCTGCAAAACCCTCATAAAGTATGTTGGCCCTCTGTTGATCTGGGTATTTGCACAGCCATGTTTGCATTTCTTGCAGGTTCACCAGGAGTTTGCCCCTTAAGAAATGGCTCTTTTCCTGATTGAGTATTGGCTGCCATCTTTTTAAAACATTTAGACACGCTATGCGCTCCAGCGCAAAAAGCACACTCGTGTCTAAAACGGCAATTATGTAGCCACTTACAAGTAGAATCATTAAATGCAAAGCATATACCTTTCTTATAACTTGTGGCCTGATTTGCTCCCATACTCACTGGTCTGGCAATTTGTGGTCTCTGTGGGATTAATAGGTTAAGCCACAGACCCACATCTTTACAACCCCACTGTAGCTCTTTATGCGCAGACAACTTTTGCCGGAAAGATTCATCGTATGAAAACCAACCAACACCTCCAAAATTCTTGTATGCCTCAAGAATGATTTCCACATGATGGAAAAGGCCCACTGCTTTACTAGGCTGTTTTTCACACAATACACCTGCAAATATGCAGAAAGCCTGCAGCCAGTTACTAAAAGTTTTAGCAACTGGTCTTCGCCTATCCTCATCATTTTTCTCCTGCTTTAGGAATTCCTTGCTAGATGGAAGTAGGGATAAGATATCCACAAATTCCCCATTCCAAATCTTTTCTTTAATACCTGCACCCAGGTGAAAGCCCAGAGGAGAAGGTGAACAGGGCATACTTTCCTTCAACACAATTTAAGGTACTTTCTCTCTGAAACCTGTTGATCTCTCTGGCACCAATTTCCCCTCCTCAGGGTTTTGCCACACTGAAGATACATTCCCAGGTTGTACTTTACTGTGTAGACTATTTAAGGAATTGACTATAAGATTTAAGGACTGGTTCAAGTTTTCAAATATAGCCACATTTAACTCACCCGGCCCGGCAGTACCCGGTTCCTCCAAAACCTGCATTTCTTCTGCCGGCCAATACAAAGGGCTGTCTTCTCTATCGCTCCTCCGGCAGCTGCCACTGAGGCCAGCAGTGGACCTCCCTCCGACAGCTCCGGCCTCTGTTACTTCATGTTGCCACAACGCTGCACCCGCCTCTTCTTCTCTCGCTGCTTCTTGACTTCCCCGCCTTCTTCCAGCCTTCCGTTCTTCCACCGGTGGGCTGTATTGTCTTCTTGGCGTCCTTCTTCTCTTCAGCCGCTCTTCGGTAGTTGCGGCACTCTCTTGTTGTTCCAGTCCCGGTCCTGTAGCGTTCCGGTCCGTCATGTTTTCTCCTGCAGTCGCCTCCTTTTTGCCCCGCCGTCCTCCGCTCGGCCTGCCTCTCTTCCTGGCTCTTCTTCCGTCACCGCTGGCTTCTCCCTCCGCTGTCCTCTTCTTTTCTTCAGGCAAGTCTCTTCTTTGCGGTCGTCCTTCTTCCGTCTCTTCTTCTGCCATCAGCTCCAAGCAGCGCCGCAGCCACTTCTCTCCTCCCTCAGCTTCAGCCTTCTCCAGCAGCTGGCGAAGTAATGTCTTCATCCTGAAGCTCCGCTCCGGCTGATCTTCTGAGGCGACTGACTCCAGGCCCCCGCTCCCACTCCTATATATAGCCTGCCTCGGTTCCAGAAACTTCGGTCACCTGACCTTCCGCAGGCAGCTATTTTTAGCCAATCAGAATCCTCCAACCTCCGTATCTCCCGCCTAAACGCTCTATACAGGGGGGAGCTAGAAACTTCCTATCTGCAGCCCTCCCATGAGGAAAAAGTAGGAAAATGGGGTCCTTGAAACCCCTTTCCCTTTTTCCATTCATTTTACAGTCTCCAGTTTTTGTAAATCAACCTCAATGTTTTTTATTTTTCTGAAAAATTACCTACATGTCACAATGATATCATGACTAAATTTGAGGCTATCTGGTTTCCATGGTGTCAGGAAAGGTGCATTTCTGTGCACAGAAAATTGGTCTATGGCCAATCTGCAGTTGCGCATACGCGTACTTGTGTGTGCAAACGGGTGCGTGAGCATGCACCAATCTCAGAAGGGCTATTTAAGCTGCACTAGGGCATTGGATCCTTGCAGGTTTGGTCTACTACGTTTTCCTAAACACCCGCTACCTATTCCTGAGTTGACTCCCTGTTATCGACTTGACCTGCTCCTGACTCTGCCTGAACACTGCCTGTACTCACCAATGGATTGCTTATGCTTGTCCACCCATCTGCTGCCATTACTGACCCTGGCCAAACTTTGATTACTCTTTTTCCTTCCGCTTGTACTTGATCTGCCTTTCTGTTGCTGGCCCAGGCTGCCTGAACCCGTTTACCTGCACCTCAATCTGCTGACCTGTACCTAGCTCCTGCTCCAACCTTCCAGCCAGTACAGCCTGCTCTTCAGCAACGCACAGCCTGCTCTTTAGCAACACACACACTGCTCTTCAGCATCCTGCAACTGAAGACCGTCAGGCACTTTTGCTCACTCTGTGCTCAGGTGCTCTTATTACTTTACCAGGGTTCCAGAGCCAGAGGTGTAAGACGTCAGGCTCCACCACCAGATACGTTACACATGGACAGACCAGTTTTTTTTCCATACACTTTTTTTTTTTCCAATACTTTATTTAAAGATTACATGATGGTAAGTACAGAAACCACAGCATTGGAAAGTCTGAAATGATACATTTCCAAAAATAAGCCTTCACAACAAAAGAGGCAAGCATGTAAGTAAAAATACGACTCCGAACACCAGGCTCCAGGAAGTCTCTGTACCCTGCTTGGCATTTTGCATGGTAGACACTGTTTTTAAAAAGAAGAAGAGCAAGAATGACCCTAGGGGTCTCACAGAAGAAGAAGAACAGTTTGAAGAAAAAGAAAAAGGATAAGAGAGAGAGTGAAAGGGGGTGGGGGAGGGAGGAGAGGGGATGGGTAGAGTCAAGGGGGAGGGGACAAGGCAACCATTCAGTGTGCCAAGTACTCCTTCCGGGCCTGGGGACCCAACATTATAGTCTCTAGTACAGGGGATTTAAGTCACCAGCTCTGTGTGCTCCTTATAATAGACAAATTTGTGCCAGTAAAACCATTTTTTTTAGAAATTTCTCAAAAAGGCCTTTCTCTGTGGGAATCAAATCCTCCATCATATTGATTTTGGCTACTTTTTTCAACCAGACTGCTACTGACAGTGGTTGTGCCAGCTTCCTTTGCAGCTGTAAGCAGGAGAGGTAAAATGGATCGTCTGTAGGCCTTACAAGGTATCCTGTGGTGATGCAGAAGGAAAAACGCAGGATCTTTCGGTAGCTCCCAATCAGTGAACTTTTGGGTTATGCGGTGAACCTCTGTCCAGTAGGACTGCCAGAAGATGAGACGACCAAAAGATTTGAAGGAGAGAACCCGACTCCTCCCGACATCTCCAACAAAGATCTGAACATTGAGGGAACATCTTCACAGGTGTATAAAGTGTGTTCCTGCTGAGAGCCTCAATATATGTGCCACATCCCGATATGTAATGGAAAAAAGGGGGTTCCCCTGGGATTGGGACTTTTTAGGCAACAGTTGACGAATCTTAGACAAGTAATAAAATGTAAATATTTTAATGAAAAAATGCACAAAACAAAAAAAACATATGAACAAGCAAATATTGTATAAAAACAATTGCAAGCGCAAGTGTATGTGCAATATAACCAGAGAAAACTCAACCAAAGGACCAGGAGATCCGACGCGTTTCGGGGTTCTTGAGACCCCTTCATCAGGGATAACGCTGGTGTCCTATCTGTAGGTATTTGAAAAGGCATAATGTATAATATTTTGACAGACCATATCTGTTTATACAGTACATGCATGACAAATTTCAGTAGATAGTATATTACTTACATGGTTGGTTTACACAGAGGTTTAGAGCTTGCAAAATTAAAAACAGGAAGAAAGCTGCGATCCAAAAGTCACCGTATGCCTGAAAGGTTTTTTTCTTTTTAGGCTGTTATACAGCCATCATAGGGTGGAGGTAGGGGGAGGAGAGATAGACTTTTGCTCCTCTAAAGCTTCCGATTCAGAACAGCTGGAGTCCAAAGGTAGCTTAGCTTAGCGGGATAGGTCAGACATGAGCCTGTCCATACTGCTGAAAAATCATAAAAAGGAAAGGATGTAGATACCAAAGAGCACTAAAACCTTTTTCTCTTTCTTTCATATTTTATAGGTTGCAGAAATATAAGTCCCTGGTAGGGAAAGAAGGCAGAAATATATGTCCCTGGTAGAAAAGGAAGGACTACCAGAACAATAGTGTATCTATATTTTCAAAGTCCCAATGAACACCACTATATTTGGCTTAAGCCAATTGTGTTTAAATTGTAGAAAATGCCAAAAAGAAAAGCCATATGAAAAAAAGAATTTTCTTACCAATTAAATGTACATTGAATGCATATAGGTTCAGTGTACTTATATGGCAGTGGGCAAAAAAATAATCTCAAAATAGAGGAGGATGATTACATAGTGGTGTATCATAGGAATCCGAACAGATACCATTAGTAGGAAGGGAATCGATTTCTCAAATAGTACTCCATAAAGGTGAAAAAATGAAAAATGAAATTAGAATGCAGAGAAACAGAATCAAATAGGTAAAGGAAGCTTTTGGAGAAATTACCTTTAAACTGACAGAGGATCAGAGACCTGCATGGACATCCTTCTCCCAGCAATGGATCGCACAAATGATCCATGCTGGGAGCCGGTGTTAATAGTGTCCATGCAGCTGATCCTCGTAAGGCTAATGAGAGCAGATCACCGCCGCCAGCTGAGGGCTCCCTGGGCGGTGTCTGCCGAGTGACGGACACTGCGCCTGACGTATCACAGGTGTATGGTACCATCGGGTGGGCATTTTAAACCCAGATTCCTTGTGTTTAGCACAAATAGAAGTTTTGTAAGAAAACAAAAGAACTATTTACACTTGTTTGTCTGTAAATTGTAGCCCTACAGTAACTCTCATTCCCACCTGGCAATAGAGGAAAGTCTGAAATCCAGTAACGGAGATATCAGCAATCGATAGGTCTGAGAAACCCCATGGTGCAGTGGAGATTGTTCTAGACATAACAGTTCAAATGTAGTGAGGCATCTCAGAAAGTTCTCCGGGGAGGGTAGAGAGCCATCAAAGTGGGCCAACTGTAATGTATTGAGAGAAAAAGACAAAAGAAAAGGGGCGCACCGACCTAGTGCATTACCGCTAAAACCATTTATTAAAATGTTAAAAAAGTATACAATATACTCACAAAGCAGGTGTGATTATACACACATCACCATTGCAATCTCCAAGGTAGCCAAGGTCCCATACGTGACAAAATGGCATGCAGAGTGCCGCATGGGGCTGCTATGGCTAGGCTGACGCGTTTCAGGGGCGTACCCCCTTCCTCAGAGCCAGAAAAGTTGCTGCTGAGGAAGGGGGTATGCCCCTGAAACGCGTCAGCCTAGCCATAGCAGCCCCATGCGGCACTCTGCATGCCATTTTGTCACGTATGGGACCTTGGCTACCTTGGAGATTGTATATGCAATGGTGATGTGTGTATAATCACACCTGCTTTGTGAGTATATTGTATACTTTTTTAACATTTTAATAAATGGTTTTAGCGGTAATGCACTAGGTCGGTGCGCCCCTTTTCTTTTGTCTTTTTCTCTCAGTTGATTCTGGATACCCTTGATCCTGAGGGGGCAGCAAGACCATTGTCCCTTTTTTTCCATCTAAGTCTGAAGTGCATCTCTCTTCCCTTCATCACATTCTACTTGAGCGCAGGAGATTTGCTTTACAACTGTAATGTATGCCAGAATGATAGTCCCGTAAAAAGTCGGATCATCTATAATTTGTTGCCTGGTCATCCATTGTCCATTTACAATGAAATGACGAACCTGAAATCGCCCAGTCGCTTTCAAGTCCTGGAACTTAGAGTCATAAAGTCCGGGGCTGAAAGCAGGGTTACCAACTATGAGGGTGAGTGGCAAGGGGCATGGAGCAATTGAGAGATCATGGAATTCCTTTGAACAGACCCGCCATGTCTCTCCCACCGTGGGGTAATCTAAAACCCAGCTAGGCACATCTGTTTGGCACCACAACACTGATTACAGTGGAATTCCTGCAATAAACTGTTCCACCTGCAGGCATTGTTTAAGAGGACCATGTCGGCACCAATCCAGAACACGCGTCAGATGGCATGCCATGGGATAGAGGTTAGAATCCGGCAGAGCCACACCACCCAGCTGTTTTGGTAATCACAAAATTGACTGTGCCAGGCGAGGGGGTTTCAGGGCCCGTAGTAAAGTGACAAGAGCCCAGTTCACCGCCCTAAGGAAGAAGCTTGGACTCGAATAGGAAGGGTCTGGAAGTGGTAAAGCAGATGCGGCATAATATTCAGGTTAGAGACCAGGGGTTTAGACAGAAAGAATAATAAGTCATCTGCATATGCAGCAATTTTAGGGGACAAAGTCGCATCTTAGTGAAGGCCGGTGATAATTTCTAATTGAACGTAGAAAGGGCTTGAGGGTTAAGATAAATATAAGGGAAGAGAGGGGACACCCCTGGCATGTCCCATTAGTTATCCCGAAAGATGAGGAAAGATAACCATTCACTTTTCCTTGAGCAGAGGGATGAGAGTAAATAGCATGAACCCAGTTCATCATCCGCTGCCCCAGACCGATCTATTTAGGGGCCCCATCAAGAAGGTCCAATTCACCCTGTCAAAGCCTTTTTGGTGTCGTTTGAGAGAAGCAACATGGGGATCTTCTGTGTCTGAGCGGCATAGATCAAATTGATAGCCTTAGATGTATTATCTTGAGCTTTCCTTGTAGGGACAAACCCTACTTGATTAAAATGAACTAATTGTGGAATCAATTCAATCAGGCGCATCAAAAGGATTTTGGTGAAAAGTTTAAGATCAATGTTTAAAAGAGAGATTGACCGATAATTTTTTGACAGTGTAGTGGGTTTTATCCCCCCTCTCAATCACCGTGACATGTAAGCAAAGCCTATAATCCGGGGGGGGGGGGGCTGCTTGCTTGCTGGGCTCTAAGTGCACGCACCAACAGTTTTCCACACTTGTTGCTGTGTTTATAAAATGTGTGTCTGCATTTAGCAATCAGGACTTTTGCTCTATCTAAAGCAAGAGAACGCAATTGGTTTCTCAGAACCCTGAGGTCCACTAGAGCTTTGTCTGCCAGCAATTTCTTGTTGGTGGCCTTTAGGGCCCTGATCTTCTCCAAGAGACCAACAATTTGCCTTGATCTTTCCTTCTTGAGATGGGACCCAATCTTAATTAGGACTCTCCTGATGTATCCCTTATGCATCTCTAATACCTTTATTGTAACACTATCTGAGCTCACGTTAGAATAGAAAAAGTGTCTTAGCTCCTTAGATACCTCCTCAATGGTTACCGTGGTTTGTAATGAGTCATTTAGCTTTCCATACACTTTTCCGAAAAGACTGTAAATCTATAAAATAATCCTGTTTGAACTTTCTGATTGCAAGGCTAGAAGGGTGGATTCCCCTTGTTTTATTTTTTGTTTCTTTTTCCAATCCACACTTTTCATTTCTATGTATTATTATTATGTAATATTCCAGAACTAATGGCAGAATACCCACCCCCTTTCAAATTAAAATAAATAAAAAGAAAGCATTAAGAATTATTTAAAATATGTGCTCACTCAAAATACATTAAACTTTCCCTTTTAAAAGAGGAGTTTCTCTGTAGAGTTTGTAGAGTTGGAAGAATTTAGAATTTTGTTTTTTATACCAGGTTCTTTCCTCTTGTGTCAGTAGCTGAATGGGTAGTTTGTGTCGGTGAACTGTTGGTAGTTCCAGTTCTCCATTTCTTCACACTTTTCTATTTGTTATCATTTCTTGTTTTAATTTTTTTTTCAAATGTACTTGGATAACATTCAGCTTTTTTAACTAAAGCGGCACAGCAAAGCAATGTTCTGAATTTCAAAGAAAGTCAACTTCTGCATTAATGCAAAAAAAAAACCTGTACACAATGTAAAATCAATTTTTATTTGTCAGGCCTATGGCCTTGGAGTCAAATTTCTTCCATGTGCAAACCTAAATTCAGGCTCCATAAATACAGCTAAATACAAAGAGTCTGTATGAAAAATTACTTCATTTATCCAATTATATGAAAAGTAAATTACTGTTTTTTTTTTCTCCATCTGCATTTTTGGATAATTGTGTAAATATTCTCATATTCTTGGTAAATCAGCCCAGTAATGGCCCAAACACATAAATGTGACCTATAATCAAAGAAAAGTGCACCACTGCAACCTTCCAAGCTCTCCTCTCATGTTCTGCATAAATAACTGGCTTGAAGTCCGTCACTCCTGAAAACAAAGCTCAGGAAAATCCAAAGGGAAAGTTGCACATCAATATCATCACAGGCAAAACTTTACCAGTTAACAACCTTCACACTTCTAATATGTTGCACTAAATTGGATTATTTATAGAAATACCTCAATGATTAGGCCCATCGAGTTATTGGTATGAACTTTAAGGAGCATGGGGTCCCCCAAAAATCCATTCCAGGCCTTTAGCTAATCATGCAGCCTGGGTGGAAGGTGTGGAGTAGAGATGGGCCAAATGACCCCCTGTTCGGTTCCCGGCAGAACCTTTGAAAATCACAAAAGTTTGACACTGAATAATGAATCCCATTAAAGTCTATTGGACCGGAACTGGAAAAATCAAAAGTGCCCATTTTGAAGGCTTATATGCAAGTAATTGGGCATACAATAGTTATTGGGGCCCAGGTACTGCCCTGGGGGACATGTATCAATGAAAAAAAAATTGTAAAAAAAAAAAACATGAATTTAAATTGAGCGATGAATTACTAATGCTTAACCACTTTAGGATCAGAAGGATTTGCCCCCTTAATGACCAGGCCCTATTTCACGATTCGGCACTGCATTACTTTAACGGACAATTGTGCAGTCTGGCAATGCTGTACCCAAATAAAATTTACGTCCTTTTTTTCTCACAAATAGAGCTTTCTTTTGGGGGTATTTGATCACCTGTGGGATTTTTAATTTTTGTGCTATAAACAAAAAAACAGTGACACTTTTGAAAAAAAAAAAACAATATTTTTCACATTCTGCTATAGAACATTCCCAAAAAAAAAATTTAAAATCAAATTTTTTTAAAATTTTAGGCCAATTTGTTTTCTGCTACATATTTTTGGTGAAAAAAAATCACAATAAGTGTATTTTGATTGGTTTGCGCATGCAGTAGCGCACTGAAATATACCACGTTAAACAGGCACTAATGCACAAAAATATACTGCGTTAAATGTGCACTAATGCACTGAAATATACTGCGTTAAACGTGCACTAACGCACAGAAATATACTGCGGTAAATGTTCACTACTGAACAGAAATATACTGTGTTAAAAGCGCAGTAACACACTGAAATATACTGCGTTAAATGTGCACTAACGCACTGAAATTTACTAAGTTAAACGTGCATTAATGCACTGAAGTATCCTGCTTTAAACGTGCACTAGCACACTGAAATATACTGAGTTAATGTGCAGTAACACCCAGAAATATACTCCGTTAAATGTGCACTAACGCACTGAAATTTACTGTGTTAAATGTGCACTAGCGCACTAAATTATACTGTGTTTTAAACGTGCATTAACACACTGAAATATACTGCGTTAAACTTGCAGTGATACACTGAAATATACTGTGTTAAATATGCACTAACAGACTGAAATTTACTGCGTTAAACGTGCACAAACACACTGAAATATACTGCGTTAAATGCGCACTAACACACTGAAATTTACTACGTTAAACGTGCATTAATGCACTGAAATATGCTGCATTAAACATGCACTAACACACTGAAATATACTGCGTTAAATGTGCAGTAACACACTGAAATATTCTGCGTTACATGTGCACTAACACACTGAAATTTACTGCATTAAACATGCAATAGTGCACTGAAATATACTGTGTTAAACATTCATTAACACACTGACATATACTGTGTTAAACGTGCAGTAATACACTGAAACATACGGTGTTAAATGTGCACTAACACACTGAAATATATTGCATTAAACAAGCAGTAACACACTGAAATATACTGCGTTAAATGTGCACTAACGCACTGAAATTTACTAAGTTAAACGTGCATTAATGCACTGAAGTATCCTGCTTTAAACGTTCACTAGCACACTGAAATATACTGAGTTAATGTGCAGTAACACACAGAAATATACTCCGTTAAATGTGCACTAACGCACTGAAATTGACTGTGTTAAATGTGCACTAGCGCACTAAATTATACTGTGTTTTAAACGTGCATTAACACACTGAAATATACTGCGTTAAACTTGCAGTGATACACTGAAATATACTGTGTTAAATATGCACTAACAGACTGAAATTTACTGCGTTAAACGTGCACAAACACACTGAAATATACTGCGTTAAATGCGCACTAACACACTGAAATTTACTACGTTAAACGTGCATTAATGCACTGAAATATGCTGCTTTAAACATGCACTAACACACTGAAATATACTGCGTTAAATGTGCAGTAACACACTGAAATATACTGCGTTACATGTGCACTAACACACTGAAATTTACTGCATTAAACATGCAATAGTGCACTGAAATATACTGTGTTAAACATTCATTAACACACTGACATATACTGTGTTAAACGTGCAGTAATACACTGAAACATACGGTGTTAAATGTGCACTAACACACTGAAATATATTGCATTAAACAAGCAGTAACACACTGAAATATACTGCATTAAAAGTGCAGTAACGCACTGAAATATACTGCAGAAATCCTGCCCTGACAAAATAAAATGACATTAAGTAAAAATGAATGGTCACACTACACTCACAATGCACTATCACTAGATGCACACTAAAGTGACACTGAAGTAAAAATTAACCAAACCGTTTGCTCAACTCTATTGTGGAGTGCCAAATTTTTTTAGCATTTTTCTTTTAGATACACAGAACTTTTTATTTGGTCATATTTAATTACTGCTGAGGTTTTTTTATTTTCTGATAAACAAACAAAAAGGACTGAACAATTTGAAAAAAAAAAGAAAAAAAAAAGTTTTTATAGCGTGTTATAAAATTTTGAAAACAGGTCATTTTTCTCCTTCACTGATGTACGCTGATTAGGCTGCACTGATGGGCACTGATGAGGCAGCACTGATGGTCACTAATCAGGAGGCACTGATGAGGCCGAACTGATGGGCAGCACTATTTTATTTGTGATACCCTTGGATGGGAGATAAATACAATTTTTCTGGATATATTACACCATCTGGAGTCTGTTTGCTTCCTTTGCATGCACGCATTGGTGACAAGGAGATATAGGAAGTCTGCAGGTCCAAGCCAGAGTAACCATATTGGATCAACTACAGTGAATCCTAGTGGGAGAGACCACACAAGCGCTATATGGTCATGCTTCTATACAGCAGTCTGGACCCACCATATCTGGTGAGTGACCCAGCTATTTTCACTAGTGGATCATGTTCATGGATGGAAGTCAGCTCATCGCA
The DNA here is from genome assembly GCF_965119305.1 of Pelophylax lessonae. Lineage (NCBI taxonomy): Eukaryota > Metazoa > Chordata > Amphibia > Anura > Ranidae > Pelophylax > Pelophylax lessonae. The sequence continues at coordinate 500,795,626 of NC_138772.1, read as the reverse complement.
AGCTGAAGGGGAAGAGCGCTTTTTTCAGCACTTGCACTTGAGTATAATACGTTTTTTCGCCTACACAAGATCATTCATCATACATTGGACAATTTTTTTTTTTTTTTGATTGATTTTTTTGATATTATAGTCCTTTTGTACATTTACTTTATAAGCACTAAGCACCTTGGTACATTTTGTTTGCACAATTGCACATGATATGCTGATATTATGCTAATATAATCCTTACATATTCACTTTATAAGCACCAAGCACTTTAGTATATTTTATTTGCACAATTGCACATGAACTTGAATTAATACTGTGAAGGATGCCCTTCTATGTCTGTTCGCATGTTTCCTCTCCCTGCTTAAAAGACTATATTGAGTATTCGTTTATATGTCTGTAACAAACTCCCCTCTTTTGAGTTTGCCACGAGTATTTGGAAAGGACTACTTGCCAGCCTCTTACCATGTGATTATGGTCCCATGATGAAACACTGTTTTTTCCCCTGCTGTTGAATCTGTATGTATGTGATCTGAGCGCCATTCAGTAATAATTTGCGCTCAGATCTAAGCTATCTGGGGATATGTTGAATGTACCTGTTTTATGCAATAGCTGCATAGTTATATAGTTCCATGTATTTTGCTGTCTTTTGCTACCATGTGGCTAATTAAGTCTTACCTCTGTCCTTGGGAGATAAGTGGATCACTTCTCAATTGTCTCCAGGACTGTGTAGAACCGGTTTTGGGCAGAAAAGCCATGAGTACAGCCAGGCCAAAGAGACTTTTACTAACTTTTGTTATTGTTATGTTGTTCCCCTGAATGGATTGATTGTGAATATGTATTTGTATAAAGATTGCATAAACTGCATTTTTCCTGCCTGTGATAATTATGTTAACCATTGTGTACCAGAAATATCACAGGCAGGGAAACTATTATACAGGAGGTGGGTGAGGGGACCACTAGATCTCATTAGGGATCACTGGGAAGGTCACACAGAAATAGAAGGGACCCCGATTGTACCATATGTGTTGAAGCTGCGGAACCGCATGGAGGAGTTGACTCAGGCTGTCCAGAACAACCTCCAGGTGGCCCAGCAGTGCCAAAAAGTATGGTATGACAGGAAGGCCAGGTACCAAAGCTTTCAAGTAGGACAGAAGGTGATGGTACTGAGACCCATCCATACCGACAAGCTTCAGGCTGCCTGGCAGGGACCTTATAAGGTTATAGGACAGGTATGTGATACAACCTATACTGTAGTTAGCTGTGAGAATGAGGATGTGAAACGGACGTTTCCCATTAACATGCTCAAAGCATATCATGAGAGAACGGAAGAGGCCCTACCGTTATCCGACATGTTAGCGGTGTGACGAGACCAATCTTGCCACTGGGCATTGGAGAAGCCTGGTTGCTTGCCTCCTGCAATATGACTATGGACCTAAGGGCTTTTACCCCTTTAAGACTGTATTTGGGCATGAAAATGTGCCTGCGGTCGGTCAGAAAAGGACTTCCGTCTAACTTTTTAACCCCTGGAGGGATTTCTATGATTTTTGGTTATGTTTGCATTTGAAGTATGCTGATTCTGAAAATATAAGTTTTATTTGAATGTGATGCATATTTTAGAAGTTATGAAAATTTTGCTTTTGGTCTGAGGTGGCTTTGCATTCACCTATTGTCGGGTGTGCTAAGTATTCCTGTTCCATTCTTACATGCTAATGACCTTGCATTGTTCTGGCCAGGTGGCTAGATAATTCGTTTAGTGTTATTTTGTGCCTGTTTACAAATCTATCTGCATATGCTTATGCATGAGACTCACATTACCTGATAGTGTATATAATGTGTTTGTGTGGATTTAATAAACAGTTCTAAGTCAGACCACTGCTTGAACCTCACACGGAGCCTTGTCTCGTTCTTGGGGGGATTCACTGTATGCTGTTGGAGACTGATTGCTAGGAGTGTAAGCTGATGTATGCTTTTCCTGTTCGTCTGCTAGCAGCTATTTGTGAGGTTCCAGGTTGGAGTGCTATTTTGTATCCAGTTCGGGAGTTTGGTGTCCTGCAAGTAGCTGTGCCTGTCTCTCAGAAAGGGGCATATCGCCTAAACGGATTTTAACCCCTTGTCTGCTGAAACGGTCCGTTACAAGCGGGTACCCGAGAAACAAGAACGATAGAGTTAGTTCAGTTAGGGGAACAGCTAGCACCCCAAGAGAAAGCTCAGGCAGTCCGATTACTCGAGTCCAAAAGAGCCACATTCTCCCAAGAACCCGGGTACACCCCACTGACTGTCCACAAAGTGGAAACTCCAGGACAGACGCCCCTAAGGCAAACCCCTTACCGCATCCCTGAAGCTGTCAGAGATGGGATGCAGAAAAAAATAGCAGAAATGCTCCGGCTAGGGGTAATAGAGCACTCAGAAAGTCCTTGGGCCTCCCCTGTAGTTCTAGTACCAAAGTGGGATGGTACAACCCTCTTCTGTGTAGACTACAGGCGACTCAATGACAAGACGGTCACTGACGCTTATCCCATGCCTCGGATGGACGAATTACTAGACCGCATATCCACGGGGAGGTAACTGACCATGATCGATTGTATTTAACCCCCCTGGCGGTAATCCCAAGCGTGACTCGGGGTGGATTTTTTAGTGCAGGATCGGTATCCCGAGTCACGCTCGGGGTGAATGTGCAGAGAGCGCAGCGGTGTCTCTTACCTTCTCCTGGCGATCCAGCGATGATCTCTCATTGCTGTGACCGCCAGCCGAGAGACCCGCTGCTCCTCCGTCCTCCGTCGGTGTGATGACTTCCTAGTTCTGTTCCCTGCAGCAGCAATGCTGCATGGGAGCGGAACTAGGGAGGGAAATTAAAAAAAAAAAAAAAACGTTGCACAAAACACAAACAAATAACACATTTTATATTTTATATATATATATATATATAAATATATATATATATGCATATATATATATATATATATATATATATATATATATATATATATATATATATATATATATATATATATATATATACATATACATACATATATATATATATATATATATATATATATATATATATATATATATATATATACATATATATATATATATATATATATATGCATATATATATATATATATATATATATATATATATATATATATATATATATATATACATACATATATATATATATATATATATATATATATATATATATATATATATATATATATATATATATATATATATATATACATATATATATATATATATATATATATAAAATTATATTATTGATTCAATTATAATTCATGCGTTATATATTATATATATATATATATATATATGTGTGTGTATATATATATATAAATATATATATATATATATATACACACACACACATATATATATAATATATATAATGCATGAATTATAATCTAATCAATAATATAATTTTATTATATATATTATATATTATATATTAAATAATAAAATTATATTATTGATTCGATTATAATTCATGTGTTTCAAATTTATCACATCTGGGATGTCTACTAGACTCTTGTTTTGGTCAGGTTTAAGTCAGTAATTACTAAGAATTGTAGGCCTATAATACATAACGCCAAATTTCCATGAAAAAAATTGTACCGCTTTTGGTATGTAATTCCTGACATAATCCTACCGTCAGGGAGGTTAAAGGTTACTGGCAGATTCCTCTCGCGGAGGATGCGGTCCACAAATCAGCTTTCATCACCCCATTTGGCTTATACCAATTCCGGGTTATGCCCTTCGGGATGAAGAACGCCCCAGCCACATTCCAGCAGATGGTGGACCTCCTATTAGAGGGTCTCCAGGATTATGCATGTGCCTACCTGGATGATATCGCCATCCATAGCGATACCTGGGAGGCACACTTAGAACATGTAGGGGAAGTATTGGATAGGATTAGTGGGGCCGGTTTAACCTTGAAGGTACAATACTTGGGCCATCGAGTAGGTTGCAGTAAACAACGGCTGGAACCAGCTAACATTGAGGCCGTTGCTAATTGTCCCACTCCCCGTATCAAGACACAAGTCATGGCCTTCCTGGGGGCAGCCGGCTACTACCGATGTTTTGTACCCGACTACAGCACCCTAGCCAAAACCCCTGACTGACCTCACCAAAAAGAAATTACCCCGACAAGTCTTGTGGTCCCCGGAGTGTGAGGTGGCTTTCCAAGCTTTGAAAAATGCTCTAATTAAGGCTCCAGTGTTGGCTGCCCCAGATCCTAACAAAAGGTTTATTGTTCACACAGATGCCTCAATGTTTGGACTGGGGGCAGTACTAAGCCAGGTCGGTGAGGATGGAGGGGAGCACCCGGTGATCTACCTGAGTCAGAAATTGTTGCCAAGGGAAGTCAGTTATGTGGCCATTGAGAAAGAGTGCCTGGCGCTGGTCTGGGCCCTCAAAAAACTCACCCCCATCTGTATGGCCATGCCTTCACTCTCATGACTGACCATAACCCCTTGGTCTGGCTCGAGTTGCTGGAGACAATGCTTTTTCATTACGGTGGAGCCTTGCCCTCCAGCCCTATGATTTCACCATCCATTACTGCCCTGGCAAGCAAAACGGCAATGCGGATGGGCTGTCAAGGCAAACTGACTTACTATCTGACTAGGCCTGGAGCACCGCCAGCCCCTACTAGACCAGGAAAGGTCTAACCATGTCTGCCGGAGCAGGGAGAAAAAGGGGGGCCATTGTGAAGGATGCCCTTCTATGTCTGTTCGCATGTTTCCTCTCCCTGCTTAAAAGACTATATTGAGTATTAGCTTATATGTCTGTAACTAACTCCGCTCTTTTGAGTTTTCCACGAGTACTTGGAGAGGACTACTTGCCAGCCTCTTACCATGTGATTATGGTCCCATGTTGAAACACTGGTTTTTCCCCTGCTGTTGAATCCGTATGTATGTGATCTGAGCGCCATTCAGTAATAATTTGCGCTCAGATCTAAGCTATCTGGGGATATGTTGAATGTACCTGTTTTATGCAATAGCTGCATAGTTATATAGTTCCATGTATTTTGCTGTCTTTTGCTACCATGTGGCTAATTGAGTCTTGCCTCTGTCCTTGGGAGATAAGTGGATCACTTCTCAATTGTCTCCAGGACAAAAGACTGTGTAGAACCGGTTTTGGGCAGAAAAGCCATGAGTACAGCCTGGCCAAAGAGACTTTTACTAACTTTTGAACCCCTGGTCTGATTCATGCCATTTTTTAAATTTGTTGTTCCCCTGAATTGATTGATTGTGAATATGTATTTGTATAAAGATTGGATGTATATTTTTAAAGTTACAGCATGTGGGTAAACTGCATTTCCCCTGCCTGTGATAATTATGTTAACCATTGTGTACCAGAATTATATCACAGGCAGAGGGGAGGATTTTAAGTAGGTTGTAACCTTTGTGTTATTGGTTAATGTATATTTGTTGTGGGTGTCTCCCTTGCATGGGAGCAGGGCATAAAAGAAATTGGTTTTCTTTTGAATTGTTGTCGTTGCTTCCAGTAAAGTCTTGTTCCAGCATTCAGCTTTGGCTCATGTGTGGAATTATTCAGCGATACCAGCGATTTCTTATTTGGCGAATTGGGGATTCTTCAACTATTGGGGATTAAGGAATTACAAGGCGGTGATACCGTCACAAATTACTGTTGAATCTATGTTTATTAGTATTGGCTTACATATGCACTGATATCACTTATTCACTTTCTGAGCAGAATATTAAGGCAAGCGGTGAGGTTGGCTTCTCTTTTAGAGGCTAACATATCCAGTGGTGTATTTAGGTTTTGTGCTGCCCTAAGCCTGACTAAACTTGGGCACCCCTAATTTAAATATGACCCACCCCTTCCTGTAAAGACCACACCCCTTCATATTCATGACCCGCCATGTCATCTGTAAACCACAAACACAGTCTATCCGTGCCCTCCAGTGCAGCCTCATCAGTTCCCATAAGTTCAGCCTCATTAGTGCCCACCAGTGCAGCCTCAATTCTGCCCATCAGTGCAGCCTCATCGGTGCAGCATATCAGTGCAGCCTCATCAGTGGCCATCAGTACAGCACCATCAGTGGCCACCAGTGCAGCCTATCAGTGCCCATTAGTACATCATATCAGTGCCCATCAGTGCTGCCTTATCAGTGGCCATCAGTGTAGCCTCATCAGTGGCCATCAGTGCAACAAATCAGTGACAATCAGGGCAGCATATCAGTGCAGCTCCATCAGTGAAGCTTATCAGTGTCACCTCATGACCATCAGTGCAGCCTCATCAGTGCCCATCAGTGCAGCATACCAGTGCTGATTTATTAGTGCAGCCTCATTAGTGCCAATCAGTGCAGTTTATCAGTACCCACCATAGCCGCCTCATCAGTGGTCATCAGAGCAGCATATTAGTGCTTATCAGTGCAACATATTAGCATCCATCAGTGCAGCATATCAGTGCCCACCAGTGCAGCCTATTAGCGCCCATCAATGAAGCATATCAGTGCCCATCAGTGCAGCATATCAGCGACCATCAGTGCAGCATATCAGTGCTGCTTTATCAGTGCAGCCCCATCAGCACAGCTTATCAGTGCCTCCTCATCAGTGCAGCCTTATCAGTGCCCATTAGTACAGTCTTATGTCACTGGATTAGTAAGATTACTCCTTTATTTTAAGATTTGGACTGCCAGACTGATTTGCCTCCTGGACCCTGCCTTCCGGTCCAATTCGCCCCATAAGACTGGCACTATACTAAAACTGTAGCACAAGCCGGTGGGAACCTTTTTGTGCGGGAGTCGGGAGAAGGCTGTTTTTTTTCATGTGAGGTGCAGCATTTTTGCTGTCCCCTGCAAAGTACCACCCTAGGCCTGGGCCTTGTCAGCCTAGGCCAAGATACAGCACTGAATATATAACTTTACTGACTCCCTCTTCAGCTGCCGCAATTCCCATTAATCAATATATAATACATCTAGAATAATTACACCCAGTGGCGCAAGGTATATACCCTTAATAAGGTATAAATATTGACATCACCGATGGGCGGTACTGATGGGCACTAATAGGCACTGGTAGGTGGCACTGATAGGCAATAGGCAGCACTGATAAGGGACACTGATGATGAAGCACTGATTGATAGCCCTGATGGGCAATGATAGGTGGCACCAGTGGGCACTGATTAGCAGTACTGATGGGCACTGATAGATGACACTGGTGGAGACTGATTAGCAGCACTGGTGGGCACTGTTTAGCAGCACTGGTGGGCACTGAGGGGACTGATGTCCCTGTAACAGAAGCTGGTTAATGGCTTTCTTCTTTTTTCCTCACACTAACAGCCTCACAATAACCGTCTTCTGTTTACTTCCGTGATCAGCTGTCATTGGCTGACAGCTGATCATGTGGTAAAGGGCCTCTGTGATGTGTGTGGTAAAGGGCCGGTGATCACAGAGCGCACCACCCACACGCACCCAGGGGGTGCATGGGCAGCCTGAGAATGGGAGGACATCCATGGATACCCTCCCAGCATTTTAAGCTCATGCTGTACCTGTCTTTCGGCTATGGTGCGGGCACCAAGTGGTTAAAGAAAAAACACGTCTCATGTTGTTCATCTATCATAAATCACAATATCCAGCAATGTAGCTCCACATCAATCATGATTAACGATGCCAAATGCACATTGAAAGAAAAAAAATCTTGTTGGCCGATGCACACCTTGGATCCCATCTCTGACAAGTACAGAAGATCATCTTCCAAGTCCTGCCACATGTCCTGCTATTAAACTTCAATAAGGTAAGTTTTTATTTTTGTACAAGCAACAGTTGAAAGATATTATAGATTTATGGCAGTTATAACGCCAGCATTTTGTAATACATTTCATGATTTTTCAATGAACACATTACTTGACAAAAGGTTTTTCTTAGGTATTTGCCAAGAGTTCGGCTTTAAAGCTAAAGATATTAGCAGGTATGAGTCTGGGATTGGCTTTGCTGCCTCTCTGGCTGTCTCTGATGATTTCCAGGAGCAGTCGGCACACATAACCTTTCTCCTTCTCTGGAATGTGATAGAAGAAGTGAAATCCTGTCAGAATTCTGGTAATACATTTGTTTCTCTGTAGCATTATGACAGTTTTATTTACTTCTTGGCATTTCAGGCGCTGGAGCATAAGCAGTAATGAAAGTGTAGTTCTCCGTGTACTTCCTGTAAGCACTTCATACACTATTTAATCCAGACCGCTGGATTTATCACTCTCAAATTATCTTGTTTATTTGATTTAAGGATTTCTCTTCCACAATTTCAAGAACCAGACAAAGCTGATATTTCAAATTTTATATATCAAGGCAAGCTGTTATATATATATTAGGGATGCCTGCTTTTTACATGCACATGAACTTTAATGGCATCACAGTTTTAGTCTGCAGGGTTCAATTTTGTGTTGGTCCACCCTTTGCAGCTATAACAGCTTAAACTCTTCTGGGAAGGCTGTCCACAAGGTTTAGGAGTGTGTCTATGGGAATGTTTGATCATTCTTCCAGAAGCGTTTTTGCGAGGTACGGCACTGATGTTGGACGAGAATACCTGGTTCGCAGTCTCTGCTCTAATTCATCCAAAAGGTGTTCTATGGGGTTGACGTTAGGACTCTGTGCAGACCAGTTAAGTTCCTCTACCCAAAATTCACTCATCCAAATCTTCATGAACCTTGCTTTGTGCACAGGTGTAAATCATTTGGTGGAGGGGGGGTTATGGTGTGGGGTTGTTTTTTCAGGGGTTGCGCATAGCATAGGCGTCAGCATAGCAAGACAGTTTGGACAGATTTATACTCCCAACTTGGTGGGAACAGTTTGGGCATGGTCTCTTCTTGTTCCAAAATGACTGCACACCTGTGCCCAAAGCAAGGTCCATAAAGACATGGATAAATGAGTTTGAGCTGGAGGAACTTGACTGGCCTGCACATAGTCCTGACCTCAACCCGATCAAACAACTTTGGATTAATTAGAGCGGAGACTGCAAGCCAGGCGATCTCAGTCAAACATTTCCATAGACATACTCCTAAACCTTGTGGACAGCCTTCCCAGAAGAGTTGAAGCTGTTATAGCTGCAAAGGGTGGGCCAACTCAATATTGAACCCTACGGACTAAGACAGGGATGCCTGTGCATGTAAAGGTAGGCGTCCCAGTACTTTTGACAATATAGTGTATATATATGTGTGGCACGACCCGCTTGGGGGCTGCTTGGTAATAGCACCTCCTCTGTACTCCCTGGACCCTGAGCAGTCTCCGACCCGCTTGGCACTACAGGTTCAGACATATTGGAACAGTAATACTCTTGACACTTAGATACCAGTGTAGCGGTTTACTGGAATGAATTAAATGTAACGAATACAATATTAACACACCAGAGTAGGCAATAATAAAGCAGGGCATTAGTCTCCCAGATCCCAATAGCACATGTGAGATCTGAGAGACAAACACCAACTCAGGTTAAACATGTAGCAGCATATATCAAAATATATAGATGTTTGCAGACAGTGAAAGTGATTGGAATGTGATACTATGCTATTCACCATTAAACAAACTCAGATGTAATATCTTCAGCCAACAACTTTTACTCCCTTTATGAGAGATTCAGTCTAACTAACTGGCATAGACACTCTAAAGCTGGGGGTCCCCTTTAAGATTTACTATCATAGTCACTACCCTAGCAAGGCCTTGCGGTTCTTCGCCGGCAGTTGGAGCTCTTAGGCCCCTTTCACACATGCTGTCCGTTTGTCCGTTTTTCATCCATCCGTTGACGGATGAAAAACGGACATCAGTGTATGGGCTCTTTCACACGGGCGTTCCGTATGTCTGTTTTTCATCCCATCCGTTTGCGGATGAAAAATGGACATAATGTATCTCTATGTAAATACGGATGTCATCGGATGATCATCCTCTGACATCCGTTTTTTGTCAGTTCAGTTCAGTTCAGTTCAGTTTTTTTGAACGGAGGAGATTCCTATTTTTTCTTCCTTTCAAAAAACAGAATGGAAGCAAAAATGGATGTCAGTGGTGTCATCCGCAGACATCCGTATTTACATAGACATGCATTATGTCAGTTTTTCATCCGCAAACGGATGGGATGAAAAACCTACATACGGACCGGATGACACAAGTGTCATCCGTGTCCGTTACAAAAAAAAAAAAGGACCTGCTCGGGCAAAAAAAAAGGAACGCCCGTGTGAAAGAGCCCTATCTCTATGTAAAAACGGACGACAACAGATGATTATCAGTTAACATCCGTTTTCATCCGCTTCCGTCAATGTCTGTTTTTTTGAACGGATGAATGCGCTATTTTTCATCCGTCAAAAAAACGGATCGGATGAAAAATGGATGACAACGGATGAAAAATGGATGTTAACTGATGAAAACGGACGACAACGGATGAAAAACGGATAACAACTGATGAAAAACAGACGACAACGGATGAAAAACGGATAACAGCTGACGAAAAACGGAGGACAACTGACGAAAAACGGATGACAACTGACGAAAAACGGATGAAAAACAGATGAAAAATGGATGAAAAGCGGATGGAAAACTGATACATTTGACATGAATGAACTGATGAACTGAACGGATGGTATGTGTGAAAGGGGCCTTAATCACTTATTTAAGTGATATTTGTAATCCACAAGGGGGATAGATAAAATCCAGATCCTAGTGACAGATATATGCTGTGTACAGTTATATGTATGCTTGAGGTTTCCCAGAGATCACCAGGCACTTTACTGTAGCATCAGTGTCCCGCAATGATCCCCTCAGCTTCTCACAGGGCTCTCCCTCTCTCTCTGCTGCTGCGTCACAGAAAAGGACTTCAGCCTCTCAGTGTTAGGCCTCTCTCTCTCTCTGCTGCTGCATCACAGGCAAGGGCTTCAGCCCTCTCAGTGTTAGGCCACTCACTGTCCTTTCAATCTCCACACTGGATCAGTTACCTCTCCGTGACTCCTGCTGTCCTTCTCTGTTAGGAATGCGCTCTCTGCACTGTTAGACCTCGCTCTCAGGCCTCTCTCCTGGTCAGTCTTCCTCCACCCACCCGCTCTCCACACGTTCTCTGAAGAAGAGAGCGTGCAACTGACCCCGCCCCCAAATGTATATCTCCTCCCATGATCCTCCGCAGATCCGTCAAGGCTCCCTGGGAGTGTGGTCCAGTCAGTCCATCAATCCAATGTCTCCGCCATGGTCTCTTTCAAACTACAGTTCCCATAATCCAGTTCATCACTCCTTAAAGCGAAATTCCGGCCAACATAATAAAAATACCCCTAGGACAGTCAGGGCTAGTGCATTTAAGCAATGATAGCCATTGAACTGTCTCCTGCTTAGTGTACCTGTGAGCAGAAAAACTTACCTTGAAAATTTCTTGTCCAGCGATGTCATCTGCGGTGTGGGCAGCTGAAGCCGTAGCTTCCCTCTTCCTGGATGTCGGAGTCCCAGAATGCCATGCTCATCAATTCCGGGGCAGGCGCATCATCCTGCAGCTGGTTCTGTGCATGCCCAAAAGCTGTATATATATACACACAGTATCTCACAAAAGTGTGTACACCCCTTATATCTTTTCATGTGAAAACTCTGACGAAACAACACTTTGCTACAATGTAAAGTAGTGAGTGTACAGTTTGTATAACAGTGTAAGTTTGCTGTCCCCTCAAAATAACCAGTAATGTCTAAACTGCTGGCAACAAAATTGAGTACACCTCTACGTGAAAATGTCCAAATTCGGCCCAATTAGCCATTTAACCTCCCCGGTGTCTTGTGACTCATTAGTGTTACAAGGTCTCAGGCGTGAATGGCTAACAGGTGTGTTAAATTTGGTGTTATCGCTCTCACTCTCTCATACTGGTCACTGAAGGTTAAACATGGCACCTCATGGCAAAGAACTCTCTGAGGATCTGAAAAAAAGAATTGTTGCTATACATAAAGATGGATGCAGCATGGTGGCAAAGACTGCTGTATGGTCTTTGCCACCATGCTGCAGATCAGTTTCGGGGTCTTGGAAATCTTCTTATAGCTTAATTAGAATATTTTCAAGACCCTGAAACTGAGCTGCAGCATAGTGGCAAAGACCATACAGTGGTTTAACAGGACAAGTTCCTCTCTGAACAGGCCTCACCATGGTCGACCAAAGAAGTTTAGTGCACATGCTCAGTATCATATTCAGAGGTTGTCTTTGGGAAATAGATGAATGAGTGATCCCAGCATTGCTGCCAGAGGTTGAAGGGGTGGGGGTTCAGCCTGTCAGTGCTCAGACCATGCGCCGCACACTGCATCAAAGTGGTCTGCATGGCTGTCATCCCAGAAGGAAGCCTCTTCCAAAGATGATGCACAAGAAAGCCTGCAAACAGTTTGCTGAAGACAAGCAAACTAAGGACATAATTTACTGGAACCATGTCCTGTGGTCTGATGAGACCAACATAAACTTATTTGGTTCAGATGGTTTCAAGCGTGTGTGGTGGCAACCAGGTGAGGAGTACAAAGACATGTGTGTCTTGCCTATAGTCAAGCATGGTGGTGGGAGTGTCATGGTCTGGGGCTGCATGAGTGCTCCCGACACTGGGGAGCAACAGTTCATTGAGGGAACCATGAATGCCAACATGTACTGTGACATACTGAAGCAGAGCATAATCCCCTTCCATAGGAGATTGGGCTGCAGGGCAGTGTTCCAACATGATAACAACCCCAAATACACCTCCACGATGACTTTGCTAAAGAAGCTGAGGATAAAGATGATGAACTGGCTAAGCTTGTCTCCAGACCTAAACCCTATCGAGCATCTGTGGGGCATCCTCAAACGGAAGGTGGAGGAGCGCAAGGTTTCTAACATCCACCAGCTCTGTGACGTTGTCATGGCAGAGTGAAAGAGGACTCCAGTGGCAACCCGTGAAGCTCTGGTGATCTCCATGACCAAGAGGCTTAAGGCAGGGCTGGAAAATAATTGTGGCCACACAAAATATTGAAACTTTGGGCCCAATTTGGACATTTTAACTTAGGGGTGTACTCACTTTTGTTGCCAGCGGTTTAGACATTAATGGCTGTGTGTTGAGTTATTTTGAGGGGACAGCAAATTTACACTGTTATACAAGCTGTACACTTACTGTTTTGCATTGTACCAAAGTGTCATTTCTTCAGTGTTGTCACATGAAAAGATATAATAAAACATTTACAAAAATGTGAGGGGTGTACTCATTTTATGAGATACTGTATATATATATATATATATATATATATATATATATATATATATATATATATATATATATATATATATATATATATATAAACACACACTGAGTTACTGATCACTAGGGATAAAAAAAAATGATTCCTGTGACGTTTACATATTTATCCATCTGCAGGAATTTGGAGGTGGCTTTGATAATTTTCCTCCATTTAGTGTTCCTTTTACTTATTTATTTATTTTTTATTGAAAGGTTTTCTTTTACCTTACCTTTTTCTGTGTAAAAAATGGTACAAGAAAAGGTCCAGCTTATATGAAACTGAGCTTTTATAACCCTCAGAAGGCATATAAAGCCAAATGCCTCATTAAAAAGTCCCTGTCACCAACTTAAAAAAATTACAGGTAAAAGCACAGGTAAATGAAATATTCTAAATGCTTTCTTTTAGTCAAGGCAGCCTTTAAAATTATGGACAAACTCAAGTCACTCTTAAAAAAATATGGACAGTCTCGAAGCACCCCATTCTAAAATGTAAAAAGTATTCTAATAGCTTTACATAATGCAGCAACATCCACACAAGTAGGACATCCAACATTAGAGGTGATTTATTCTTCCAAAGCAAATCAATTTTTACAAACTGATGCAGTATAAATGAAGTTTACTGAATGCTCCGAATAACGAAAGAAAATTTGCCTGAAATTCGAACTGTAAACATATTTCTGAAATCAAAGGCTGTGTGTGTTATTAGAGTACCATTTTAAAATAATGCTGTTTTTGTTAAGCCAAAGATGATTTAACCACTAGCCGACCGCTCACGTTGCTGCTACTGCAGCAGAGCAGCTTGGCTGTGTCCAGCGACGTAGACCTACGTTGCTGGATTCCTCCCTCTCTCGGAGGCTCGCTCCCACAGCGGGAGTTGGGCAAGGGGAGGAGAGGCAGTGAACACCACCACTCTTCCCCGATCGTCGCGGAAAGAGTGAGGAAATTCACCTGCTTGTGTAAACTAAGCGGGTGGATCTCCTCTTTGACAGGCAGGGACAGATCACAAGATTCAGCATAGCTGAACCTGCGATCTGTGTCTGTCTCACACAACCCCCCCCCCCCACACACACAGTAAGCATGAGGCACACATTTAACCCCTTGATCACCAACAGTGTTAACCCCTTCCCTGCCAGTGTCATTATTACAGTAACAGTCCATATTTATAGCACTGATTACAGTACTGTAGTAATGTCACTGGTCCCCCCAAAAGTGTCAAAAATGTCAGTTAGGGGTCCGATCTGTCTGCTGCAATGTCGCAGTCCCGCAAAAAAATCGCAGATCTCCGCCATTACTAGTTAAAAAATAAAATAAACAATAAAAATGGAAAATCTTTTACCGTAGTTAGTAAACGTGATAACTTTTGCACAAACCAATCAAAATACGCTTATTGTGATTTTTTTTTTACCAAAAATATGTAGCAGACAATAAATTGGCCTAAAATGTTAAATGTTGTAAATTTTTGGGGGGGAATGTTATATATCAGAATGTAAAAAATTGACATTTTCTACTTTGACAGCTGACAGTTAAAAAATATCCAATATATTCAATTTCTTGTCATATATTTAGGCCCAAATGTATTTAGCTACATGTCTTTGACAAAAAAATTCTCAATGAGCGTATTTTTAACCGCTTTAAGACCGGAAGATTTTACCCCCTTCCTGATCAGGCCATATTTTGTGATTCGGCACTGCGTTAATTTAACGGACAATTGCACGTGCGATGCTGTACCTAAATTAAATTTATGTCCTTTTTTTCCCCACAAATAGAGGTTTCTTTTAGTGGTATTTGATTACCTGTGCTATTTTTATTTTTTGAAAAAAAGAGTGACAATTTTGAAAAAAAAAAAAAACAATATTTTTTCGCAAAATTTACGCTCTTTTTTTATTAATATCGCAAAAAATGAAAAGCATGGAGGTGATAAAATACCACAAAAAGAAAGCTCTGTTTGTGGGAAAAAAAGGATGTAAATTTGGTTTGGGTACAGGGTTGCATGACCGCGCAATTGTCAGTTAAATTCGCACAGTACCAAGTTGAAAAAAGTGGCATGGACGTTAAGCAGGAAAATCCTCCGGGGCTAAAGTGGTTAAAGAGTCGTTGTAATTTCATGAAGATTTTTCTTTTGTTTGTTCATTTTGCCAAATTCAAATCGAAAAAAAATCTAACATTTTAGATTTAACTGATTCTTTGATTTAACCAAAATTTATTGATTCGTACGTTTCGAAACAAAAAAAAATGGTAAATATGAAGAAAATTCTAAAAAGACCTAAAATTAATTCCAAATACAAATTCAGAACACAAATCCTCCTCAATAAAAATTGAACAAATCAACCAAATTTAATGAAACAAATTAACTAGATTATTGAATATAAACAAAACAAAACAATTTTTTTTCATCTATTTATAACCACTTTACCAATTTAAGACTGAGCTTATTTTTGACACTTTTTGTTTACAAGTTAAAATCTGTATTTTTTGCTAGAAAACTACTTAGAACCCCCAAACATTATATATATTTTTTTAGCAAAGACTCTGGAGAATAAAATGGCGGTCATTGCAAATTTTTTTGTCACGTGGCATTTGCGCAGCGGTCTTTCAAAAACCAGTTTTTGGGAAAAATTACGAAAAATTACATTTCACTACATTTAAAAAAAACTAAACAGTAAAGCTAGCCCATTTTTTTTTTTTTTTGGTTTATTATGAAAGATGATGTCACGCCAAGTAAATAGAAACCCAACATGTTATGATTTAAAATTTTAACACAGGTTTTTTAAAAAAAAAAAAAAATCTGATCACTTTTATTGCTGTCACAACAAGCAATGTAAACATCAGTGTGACAGCAATATGCAGTGACCCTAGACCCCTCAACTACACTTCCATGTATTCAAAACGCCCCAAAAAAATGCTTTTTTGAATACAGTCCCTTTTTGAATCTGCCGCCTTTAGCAGCAGAGTAACCCGGATGTGACGTCATCGGAGACCCGATCAAAGCCACATCCGTAGATCGGGACTCCATCCAGCCAGCGGACATGCCGGCTGGTTGCTCGGGTCTCCCGGTGAGATGGGAGACCTGGGCAGAGCAGCGGAAGGCCGTGGGAGGGGGGGGTGTCCCCTCTTGCTCGCTGGGGTAACGATCGAGCGGCTTCCGAGCCACATCAGTCATTACTGCCGGAAAGCCAATAGCTGGCTCTAAGAAACAGTACCGGGATGATGCCTCTAGCTAGAGGCATCATCCCGGTACAACCACTTAAAGTCAGCTGATGTAGGCCTACGTCAGTTTGCGTTAAGTGGTTAAGAAGTCTTACTCCTACTGATACAGTTAGGGCTGGTTTACACATGCTTTGCCATCTGAAGGGCGATCAATGGTAGATCTCTTTTCAGAGGGCATTTTATAGGCAGTGAGGAGACCTCACCACCTGTTTTAACCCCTAAAAATGTTCACTGCCATACAAAGCATACTGTATGACTGTGGATGGCCCCATTCAGTCGAACACAACGATGAGATCATTTTTGCCGCACTATGATCTAAAGCATGTGTAAACCCAAATCCTCTGTCTTTGCAGTTTAGGTGGGAGAGGTTAGGGGGATAGTTAAAACACAGTTTAACCACATGTTTTTAACGCCCCTTTAGCCGCAAGTGTAAAAGAAGCAGCAGCATTCTTCAATATGTAAGATATTAGACCAATGAAACTGAGAGTAAGATTCCTACACAATGGGTGCTACAGGTGGGCAAAGTTTGGAACTCAACTCCATTATTTTTGGAAAATATTAAATGTTCTACTTTACAGTGATTATACAGGCAGTGAAATTGAGACTTGTACATCATTATTTCTTCAAATGTAAATCTAGCACTCTAAAATTGCATATCTAATGTTTTGATAGATCTTGTTTGGCTGCTTCAAATGCTATGAAAAATAGCGAGCAATTTGCTCTGCTTCATGTCGTAGTCTAGTTTTAAGGAAGATTTCCTTTGATGAATAAAATATGGCATTTGAAAACATGAAGACTCAGGAGCTAAGCTCACATAATCAACATTTGTATTCTGTTGCCTATATTTTATTTAAAATATTGGTCCTGGCTTTTTAGAGTGTGAAGTGAACTAAAAGGAAGTAGATGAACATCTGTTTATTAAAGGGAAAAAAAAATCAATCAACACACCTAAATAAAAAAAACTCAAAAAGTAAAAAGTATGTCTCAAAAGCACCCCACTGTGAGCTGGTACCTTCCTCTGACCTCGACCACACTATAGGACTCAGCAATGATATATGGCGTGTAGGTAGGTTACACCCTTGGAAATGTTGAATGCTGAAGAGAATGAAAATGCTGGAACAGAGGGGAGGTAGGACTACCTCTTCTCTTGCAGAGAATTTTTTTTGGCTGGGTTCACACCTAATGCAGATGCGGTTCATAGCAGGGGTCCGGTTCGTCCCTGTTCTCTGTTTCAGGGAAGAATCAGGCCCGAATTTTGGAAGCCGGTCACAACCTCCTGTCCTGTCCTAAATCGCATTGCATCAGTGTTCACGCCCATGCGATGGGATTCTGGCAATCACACTGCATTTTGTGGTCTGTTTCGAGTTGTCATTAATCTAATTTATGTAACCACTTCTGGACCGGAAGATTTTCCCCCTTATTGACCAGGCCATATTTTGGGATTTGGCACTGCGTTAACGGACAATTGCACAGTCGTGCGACACTGTACCCAAATAAAATTAATGTACTTTTGCGATTTTTATTTTTTGCGCTATAAAAAAGAGCAACAATTCTGAAAAAAAAAAACAATATTTTTTACATTCTGCTATATAACATTCCCCAAAAAAATTAATTAAAAATCAAAATGTTTTAACATTTTAGGCCAATTTGTTTTCTGATACATATTTTTGATTAAAAAAATCACAATAAGTGTATTTTGATTGGTTTGCGCAAAAGTTATCGCGTCTACAAACTACAGGAAAGATTTATGTCATTTTTATTGTTTTTTTTTTTTACTAGTAAAATGGCGGTGATCTGTGATTTTTTGCGGGACTGCGACATTGCGGCGGACAGATCGGACCCCGGACTGATATTTTTGACACTTTTGGGGGGACCAGTGACATTACTACAGTAATCAGTGCTAAAAATATGCACTGTTACTGTAATAATGACACTGGCAGGGAAGGGGTTAACACAGTAAGTGATCAAGGGGTTAAATGTGTACCTAGGGGCATGTTGCTAACTGTGGAGGGTGTGGCTTGTGAAATGATCATAGAGACCTGCGTTCCTATATAGAAGGATCACAAGCGCTCTGTGATCATTGCAGAGAGAAGAACGGTCAGCTGTGTTTACAACCGTCGACCGTTCTTCTCTCTCAGCGGGGAGCAATCTCAGGTGTCAGGTGGCAATGGGAGCCACCTGCTCTGTGCTGCGGCATTCCTGCTGCCGAGTGGGGGGGCAGGAGCTCGCGGCCAGCGACGCTCGCTCGCCCCCTAGCTGCAGGTGCACGACCGATGTATACCTACGTCAGTGTACGCAGCAGGGCCGCCCTGCCGCAGTGCGGCGCGTAGTCAGGAAGTGGTTAAATTAAGAAACCCTGGGCTCAGAAGTATAGTGACAAAAATAGCTGCCAACACTTAGATTTTGATACTACCGGTAAATCCTATACAAACATTCATAAAAAAGTGCAGTGCTCAAAAAACAAATGTGAACAAATGAAATAAGCAAAAATTATTGTTTGTAAGTCAATGACCACTCCCCCTGATGAGGTCCGTGGTGACAAAACACATTGGGTTGGGCCAACGAGAGTGACGTGATCATGCCAGCCAGGACTAGGAAGTGGACGTGCGACACGAGGAAAGAATCAGGACACTTGTGTATTGATATTATATACTGCACGTTCATCATATTGGCCTTGTGAGTAGTTAACTTTTAACCTTTATAGGAAATTGGTTTTAACAAAATACTACACCATGAGAGCTCTTTTGTATTTTTATTGAACTGGATGGATTCCATTTGAGTGATTATATGTAGAGCTGCTGTCTAGAGGTCTGATGATTCTCTTACTACATGGAGTATAGATAAAGCTTGTTTGACCATCTGTTATAGGTGGTCAAACTTTTTGGTAAGGTGAATCTATTCACTAGAGCACGCTTTTGTGGTGGAGGCTTTTTCACTTTGTTTGCTAGCAAAGAATTTGCTTTGAAAGATTTGTCACTAATCTGCTGGAAATTTCCTAAACAGAATGTCCATTCTGAGTGGAATTATCACATATATGAACTATATACATATCATTTTTCACGTTTGTGGAGTTCGTACTTTCTCTTCTCCTTCTTAGATGGACATATTTATTTTCACTGTTTATTTCCACTTGATTTACAAACAGTTGTTATGCCTATTTAATTTGTTCACATTGTTTTTTTTGAGCGCTGCACTTTTTTATGAATGTCGTTAACCTAACATTGACACCCGCAGCAGATCGCATGGACACCGTGCGATTGGTACGCAGTGCGTTGCAATGCTGGGAAGCGCAGAGAATCTTTTGCGATTCATACAGAGCATCAGTGTGACCTAGGGCATACTGCAATTTTGCTGCGATTTGCATTTTTTAAATCTGCCCAACAGCAGGTTGGCCAAAAAAAAAAAAAGCATAAAAAATTCAAAATGCATTAAAAAAAATGGAGAAATTTGTGCAAAAATGTAAAACACATTACAAAAAAGCACTGCAGAAACGGATCAAAAGCAAACTGCATAGGTGTGAACCAGGGCTAAAAGTAAAACCTTTATTTATAACCCCTGTCAGGTTTTTTTTTCCCCGTATGTGTGGCACTGGGTACATTTCCCTTCACTTCCTTCCCTATAGCCAAAATAGAATGTGAGAGGAAGTTCCTCCAAATTGAGGGAATCCCTGGTTGTTACCAGGGTAGTAGAACTAATATCCCCATTGGAAGATTTCTCCTCTGTGACTGGGGACAACCCACAATTTGGGATTTTCCTTCACTCTTTCAGTGATAACCATGAACAGCACAAATAGAGAGGGTGAATCTCCCTAAAGAAGCACAGACAACAATAAAAACCCGACAGGTTGTCTAGACACTTTCTACTCAAAAAAGAAAAAAAAAGTTTTACTTATACTTTTTATAAAAAAAAAATGATAGATCTGGGATAGATAGATAGATAGATAGATAGATAGATAGATAGATAGATAGATAGATAGATAGATAGATAGATAGATAGATAGATAGATAGATAGATAGATAGATAGATAGATAGATAGATAGATAGATAGATAGATAGATAGATAGATAGATAGATAGATAGATAGATAGATAGATAGATAGATAGACTGAGAGACTTTTGAAGTTTTGCTGTGGTATCTGGCACCAAGCCGTCACTAGCAGATGCCTTAAGTCCTATAAGTTGCCAGGTGGGGGCCTCCATGGATCAGACTTGTTTTTCCAAGACATTCCACACATGCTGGATTGGATTGACATCTGGACAATTTGCAGGCCAAGTCAACACCTCAAGCTTGTTATTGTGTTCCTCAAACCATTTTTGAATTTATCAGACCAGGCTGTCTTCTCCCATTGTTCCGTGGCCCTGTTCTGATGCTCGTTCCCATTACACCCTTACTGGTCTGTGGCTACACTGCCCTATACACAACAAACTGTGATGCACTGTGTGTTCTGATTAGAGTTGAGCGAACACCTGGATGTCCGAGTTCGGCGGGTCCGGACGAACTTGAAAAAAAAGTCTGGGTTTGTGACCCTGACTTAACCCGAACTTGACCCCGATCCCGAACCCCATTAAAGTCAATGGTGACCCGAACTTTTGAGCACTAAAATGGCTCTAAAAAAAACATGGAAAGGGCTAGAGGGTTGCAAATGGCAGCAAAATCTTGTTAAGAGCATGGCAAGTGCTCTGCAAACAAATGTGGATAGGGAAATAACTTAAAATAACATAAAAAACATAAAAATAAAAAATAATCATCTTGATCTAGGAGGACGAGGCCCATATGGAGTAGGAGGTAAATTGGTGATTTTTGAATAGCAGATTAGAACACAACAGTGTCTAAAGGCTTTATCTCACAGTAACATATAAAGGAAAAACTGAAAAAAAAATTCCCTTTAAATTGGTGATTTTTGAATAGCAGATTAGAACAGCAGTGTCTAAACGTTGTATGTCACAGTAAAATATGAAGGAAAAAACATTTTTTTTTTTTTAAAAATCCAGATTAAGCGGACACATATGCACTGAGCTTGCATTAAATTGCTGCTGCACGCTGCCCACCTAACAGACTGATAAAAAAACAATTTTCTCCCTCCTCACTGGGCTCAGGTCAGGACAAAAAGATCGTGCACTGCACCCACACACAATAAAATCAATGTAGATCTGATTAAAGAAGATTCTTCTGTCCTGTGTTCTATTCTTTCCCTGAAAGCAATCTCTCCAGCCTGTCCCTACAGTAATCTCCTATCTCTCCCTCAAATCAGCAGCAGCAGGAACCTGTCCCTACACTAGTTAGAGCAGAGTGACGTGCGGCACTACGTGACTCCAGCTTATATAGAGGCTGGGTCACATGCTGCACTGGCCAATCACAGCCATGCCATTAGAAGGCATGGCTGTGATAACATATAAAGGCACACTAGTTAAACACTTGTTAATTGGCTGCCCTGCAGCTGTTGAAACCGCGCCATTAAAACTGCGCCAAAATAACCGAACAACGGACTGTATCCTGAATATACAGTAAAATGTTTGGGTTCGTGTCTGGGTACTGAAAACCCAAAAGTCCGGTAGGATCCCGAACAATACAGTCCGGGTTCGCTCAACCCTAGTTCTGATACCCTTTTTATCAGAACCAGCATTAACTTTTTCAGTAATTTGAGCTACAATAACTCATCTATTGGATCAGACTTTGCAGGCCATCCTCCACTCCACATGTGCATCAATGAACCTTGTATGCCCATGACTCGGTTCCTGGTTTGCTGGTTTTCCTTAATTGGACCATTTTTGGTAGGTACTGACCACTGCAGACCAGGAACATCCCATGAGAGCTGCAGTGCATCAATGCACCTTGTTTGCCCATAACTCTGTCCCTGGTTTGCCGACTCCTTCGTTCCATGAGTTTTGGAAAGTCCTGATTATTGCAGACCAGGCATATCCCATTAGCTGCAGTTTTGGAGATGCTAAAGCCCTGTACACACGATCAGATTATCGAACGATCGTTGTCCGTTTTTTGTGGCATGCTAGTCTGATGTGGAAAGTGAAGAGATTATTTTCATACGAATTTTCCCGTATGACAGAATTCTACTTCAGAAGTGATGTCATGTGCTGGATTGTTTTGTATGTGTCCTTTCGTCTCTGAGCATGCCTAGTCTTGCTCTTAAGATTTTTTTCTGTGGAAATCTGTACTAATGAGACGAAAATCGGACGTTGTTTTGACGGACGACAAAAATTATATAGCCTGCACATCAGCATTTTGTCGGCCCAAAAGTCGGAGTCGGCTGTCGAAAGCACCATACTAACAATCCGAAAATTGGCAGATAAGTCGTCGGACAAAATTTCCCTCCAGATTTTCTTATCGTGTGTACGGGGCTTTAGTTGTCTAGACCTTACAATTTGGCCCTTGTCATAGGCATTCAAATCTTTACGCTTGCCCATTTTTTTTCTTACTTTTAACACATCAACTTCCGTGCTCATTTGCTGCCTAAGATATCCTACCTACTTTCAGATGTAAAAGTTACAAAATGATAAATGTTATTCACTAATCCTGTCATAATGTTATGACTGATCAGTATATATTAAAAAAAAAATATATATGTAAACCTTAAATATATGTATAAAAATTCATCACCCAAATTATTTAGAGTTATTGCTGAGTTAACTCAGGCATGCTGCTAAATTTGGCCTGAGCAGCTAGACATTAATGACTTCTACACATGAAATGCTTAAAATAATTCCTAAATAAAAGTAAGCATGCAACTGATGCATATAAAAAGAGATTTCATAGTTTACAACAGAATACTATAAAGAAAGATCAGAAAATGTTCCCCAAAAGCTGATCTAGGCCTGGAATAAAGGAGGAATTTGGGGCTTTATTTTTCTTAAAATATCTCTGTAAAACTCAAAGAGACATTTGTGTCCTTGCAAAGCAGCCCCCTTACAAATTGATAATGTACTATTCATTCTTCCACTTATTTGAGTGCATCTGTTTGGCAGCATTGCCAGTTCCCAATTTTGTAATCTAATTAATTCAGGGTCCTTAAACTGTGTTTGAATGTACACTTCCGACTGATGGCAAAAAAAAAAAGAAAATGTGTCAATGTAATTCCTAGCACCTACTCTAATTTACTCTCATTTGTGATAATCCTGCTATATAATTGCTTTCTAGAATTTCACAATATTTGAAAATGTTATAAAAAATCAACCTACCTAAATATGTTTATTTAAAACAATAATATTTTGTAGTCTGAGAGTAAAAAAATAAATAAATAAATAAAAACAAATACATTAGGCTCCGTTCACATCTAGGCGTTTTGGGGCGTTTTTGGGGCGTTTTTCTGCTCTAGGATCAGCTCTCAAAACGCCCAACAAGACAAATCCTATTCATTTCAATGGCCCCTGTTCACATCTGAGCGTTTTGACGCTGTATACAAAACGCCCAACGCTCAAAAAAGTACATGAGCTTCTTTTTGGGCAGATTACAGGCGTTTTCCATTGATCTCTATTCAATCTAAAAACGCCTGCACAAAAATCGCGGTAAAAATCGCGGTAAAATCGCGGTAAAAAACGCCGCAAAAATCGCGGTAAAATCGCGGTAAAAAACGCGCGAAAAACGCTACGCTCAGGTGTGAATGTAGCCTGAAATAAAATCACATAGATATTTAGAATAAATAAATATGAATGCATAGATATATGTTTAACCACTTGCCGACCGCTCACATTGAGCGTACTGCGGCAAAGTAGTTCGTTATCGAAGGCGCGCTCCCGCTGTTTTCATTCACAGCGGGAGTCGGGCCAGGGGAGGAGTGGCGGCGATCGCCGATGCTCTGCCCCGATCGTCGGGGAATCGAGTGAGGAGATCCGCCCGCCTGTGTAAACAGAGCGGGCGGATCTCCTAAGTGACAGGGACTGACAGATCGGAGTGTTCAGCATAGCTGAACATTCGATCTGTCCTTCTGTCACTCAGTCACCTCCCCCCCCACACGTCAGTAAGCACCAGGCATACATTAACCCCTCCCTCTCCAATAAAATTAACCCCTTCACTGCCAGTGTCATTTTTACAGTAACAGTGCATATGTATAGCACTGATTACTGCAGTAATGTCACTGGTACCCCCAAAAGTGTCAAAAATGTCAGTCAAGGGTCCGATCTGTCCGCCGCAATGTCGCAGTCCCGCAAAAAAAATCGCAGATCACCGCCATTACGCGTTAAAAAAAAAAACACCAAAAATGACAGAAATCTTTCCCGTAGTTAGTAAACGCAATAACTTTTGCGCAAACCAATCAAAATACGCTTATCATGATTTTTTTTACCAAACATAGGTAGCAAAAAAAATTGGCCAAAAATTTCATATAAAAAAATGTTAAAAATATTGTTATTTTTTCAAAATAAACGCTCTTTTTTTGTTTATAGCACAAAAAGTAAAAAGCGCACTGGTGATCAAATACCACCAAAAGAAAGCTCTGTTTGTGGGAAAAAAAGGACGTAAATTTCGTTTAGGTATGGTGTCGCACGACCGCGCAATTGTCAGTTAAAGTCGCACAGCGCCAAATCGCAAAAAGTGGCCTGGACGTAAGACAGCAAAATCCTCCGGTGGTAAAGTGGTTAAACTAGAATAGAAATAAAATGAAAACTCAATTAAAATAAAGAAATAAAATGTATATACATTTTATTAGATGCTTTTTCTAGGCTCCATTGTGTATTAGGAATGTAAAAATGTTTCATCCAGCTTTAATTCAGCTAGTATCTCCCGTTTTGCAGTTATAGGAAACTCTACTACTTTAGGGAACTTAATGTTTCTATACTACTTTGAAGATAATATTAAACTGCAAGAAGAACACGTATTGTGAAAAGAATTTTTTATTTTTCTTAATTCACCATCTGTTCATTTTTATATTTCTTTTGATAAACACTGTTGTTGTACAGTACAATTCAGTCAGGAGACTCTTCTCTGTGATATTATTGGAGGTTGGGGTCTCACTTGATCATTTGCTAACAGTGCATGCTGAAATTCATAACTGCTTCTTCTTCCATGCCCCATGTATACAATGGAGATGAGCTTGGGCATCCTCTAAACTCATCTCTAACTTGAACTCCTAACACCCTCATTTTTACCCCAAAGAGCTGTGGGCCTGTAGACATGGGCCGAACACCCCTCTATTCGATTCGCAGCAGAATTTCTGAATAGGGGAAATGTTCTAAACTGAATGGGGAACCCCAATGAAGTCTATGGGAGCCGAATCAAAAGTGCTCATCTTGACATGCAGTAATTGGCAATAAAAGGGGTATGGGGGGTCTGGGTACTGCCCTGGGGAACATGTATCAATGCAAACATTTTTTTTTTTTTTTACAATTTTCTTTTCAGGAGCAGTGATTTTAATTATGCTTTAATTGAAACAATAAAAATGAAAAAATAATAAATTCCTTTTAATATAAATGAAGTGCCTGGGGGGGTCCTTAGTCTGCCTGTAAAGTGGCACATCTGTAGTATATATAGACAGCAAAAATTAAACTTTTCCAAAGGAAAAAAAAAAACAAGTCAAATCACATTTAAAATGATTCGCAGCGGAGCATTTTTTTTTTTTTTTTTTCAGGTCGGCAATGCGGCCGGCGTGATTGACAATGGAAGAGGCCCTTGCCCCAACAACAAAGTGCCTATGTTGAGAGCATATGGCCTGGTATGGTTCAGAAAGTGGAGCCGCTTGCTCATCCACCCCTTTCCTAACCTGCCGGGCTGCATGCCTGGATAAAGGTCTGGTATGGATTTTTTGGGGGACGCCAGGTTGTTTTTCTTTTTTCATTTTAGCGTGGGGTTCCCCTGAAAATCCATACCAAACCCGAAGGGCCTGGTATAGACTGGGGGGACCCCACACCATTTTTTTTTTTCAACCAGCACTTTTTTTTTATTCAGCTGTCAGCAGGGAAACCCATTGACAGCTGATTACTCATCGGTTGTTAAGGTTTCCAGGCCCCACTCCTTAACATGCAGCTTACACTGCTCCCTGATTGGGCAAAACACTATGGATCAGATAATTCCTTACCCAGCATTTCAAGAGAGCTACAGGGCTGGGAATACGTTTAGAGTTTTGTGTTCAAGATGAGTTTGAAGGATGCCAAGCCCATCAAACAGTAGTTCTAAAGGAAATGAATATAAGCAGGGATAAACTGCTTTGACACACTGGTATTGTAGGCTCACTTAAGGGCATAATTGAACCTCCTAAACCCATCTTGCAAATCATATGCTTGCTCTTGCAGGAGAAATATATATATTGCAAGTTGATTCACTGGATGGACAAAGGTTGTGGTATACAGCAATGGTCACCCAAACCTTTTTGGCACCAGGGACCACTTTTTGGCACCAGGGCCAATTTTTCCAGGGACTGGGGGGCTGAGTCACAGTTCCCCCGTCTGCACTGTAAAGGGGTACTCTGATATAAAGTGCAGTCCCCTTTATATAAGAGTGACCCTAGCAATCACAGGCCCCCTCCCATCACAGTGCCCCTTGCAGTCATGCCCCCCCCCCCGCTTCACAGTGCCCCTCACAGTCACAGGTCCCCCCACCACAGTGCCCCTTGCAGTCATGCCCCCCCCCCCTTCACAGTGCCCCTCACAGTCACAGGTCCCCCCACCACAGTGCCCCTTGCAGTCATGCCCCCTCCCCCCAATCACAGTGTGAATGTGGTACAGCAACATAGCACCTATATATGTAAAGTCCTCTTATTTATCATTTGAGAAGAGGTTTATATTATGTTCTTTTTTTTTTTTTTTTTTTGCATTTATTTGTTTATTTGATACACCATCAGTAGCACAGCACAAGATGTGGTTTATTTATTAAACCCCATATGTATCTTGTGGGATGCTTGCACATATCCACTCATAAATACTGTGAGGGTACCATTTGAGTGTATGCACAAGTTCATTGTGCATGAGCTTTTTGCAAACAAGGCTATATAAAAAAGAAGGCATTTACCTACTAGTCTCACATTCTATCACAACCCAACGATTGTCATGTTGTCATTAACTGACCAAAAGTTATTTTATTTATTTTCCTTTTTATTTAGCTTTAGTTTATTTTTGCTGGTCATCTGCAATTCCTCACATGGCTTTAAGGAGCTTGTCACTCATTGCTAAGAAACATTGCCACGTTCAACATACCCCTTTTCGTTTCTGAAGTCACAGTCTGTCAAATTTATAAATTTACTCCAATTTGATGTTCACACAAGCAATACACTACCAGTGTTATCAGAATTACCAACACCTGCAATCTCCATCTGTTCCAGATTGCTTTGGATCAGGTTCAGCTCTTATCTTGAAAACCAATTATCCTTGATGCTATATACCAAACTAACTCTGTGCTAGAGTGGTCATCTATCTCCACCGCTAAATTGAATCTCATTCTAATGATTCAGTCTCCACAACTCACTCACTAAACTCAACTGCTTAGTGAGTCTGATGAAAGAGGTTGACTCAATTATCTATCTATCTATCTATCTATCTATCTATCTATCTATCTATCTATCTATCTATCTATCTATCTATCTATCTATCTATCTATCTATCTATCTATCTATCTATCTATCTATCTATCTATCTATCTATCTATCTATCTATCTATCTATCTATCTATCTATCTATCTATCTATCTATCTATCTAATCTATGAAGCGTTTGTTATATCTTAGTTTTCTTAAGCTGAATATAACATAATAAAAAACAGCAACAATCACATTTAAAATCAATCTACATCTGTGTATACAATTAAAACATGCCGTTTACTTTAAGTGTAGCTCCACGTTTGTTGAGAAAAAAACATTCCTCTCTGGGTGATCTCTGTACATTGCAGGGATTTTAACATACTTTGTTGCAGATTCCTAGCTTTTGTTATTCTGAAGAAATCCCTGTGTGTTTGTCTATGTCCATGTGTGAAAGTGAGTCTAACCACTTCAATACTGGGCATTTTCACCCCCTTCCTGCCCAGGCCAATTTTCAGCTTTTAGCGCTGTTGCATTTTGAATGACAATTGCGCGGTCATGCAACACTGTACCTAAACCAAATTTATGTAATTTTTTCCCCACAAATAGAGCTTTCTTTTGGTGATATTTTATCACCACAAGGTTTTCTTTTTTGCTAAACAAATAAAAAAAGACCAAAAAGTTTTATATAAAAAAGTTTTTTTGTTTATGTTATACAATTTTGTAAATAGATAATTTTTTTCCTGCACTGATGAGCACTGATGAGGCTGCACTGACAGGCACTGATGAGGAGGCACTGATGGGGTGGCACTAATGTGCGGCACTGATAGGCAGCACTGATATGCAGCATTGGTGGGCATTGATAGGCGGCACTGCTGGGCACGGATAGGCAGCATAGGTGGGCACTGATAGGCGGCATTGATGGGCACTGATATGTGGCACTGATGGGCACTGATAGGCAGCACTGATGGGCACTGATAGGTGGCACTGATGGGCACTGATATGTGTCACTGATCGGCACTGATGGGCACTAATAGGCACTGATAGGTGGCACTGGTGGGCAATAATGGGCACTGGTGGGCAGTACTGATAGATGGCAATGATAGGCACTGGTGGGCAGCACTGATGGGGAGGGCACTGGCAGGCAGCACTGATGGGGAGGGCACTGGCGGGCTCCCTGAGCCCTGATTGTGATCCCTGGTGGCCATGGTGGACATCCCTGGGGTCATGGGTGGGCATCCCTGGGGTCATGGGTGGGCATCCCTGGTGGTTCTAGTGGCACCCCCCAAGGGTCTGCACTGGTAATAAATGATCTGATTACCAGTGCAGACCCCCCCCCCTGTCAGGAGAGCCACAGATCGGCTCTCCTCTACTTGTGCCTGTCAGGCACGAACTAAGGAAAGCTGATCAATGGCTCTTCCTGCGTACTATGTGACCAGCTGTGATTGGACACAGCTGGTCACATGGTAAAGAGCCTACGTCAGTGACACGCCGCATCAACGATCGCCGCTCTGACGTCCGGTCAGGATAATGCAACCACTTTCCCTCCGTCATTTTCCTATAGGGCGGGCGGGAAGTGGTTAATTATCAACCAGCTGTGCACCTGCAGGGCTCTAATGTGGAAGGTTGCAGGGTCTGTATCCCTTTAGTTGTGATTTCCTATTTTAAGTACCTCACCAAAAATAACAATTTTATTAGATGCCTGAAATCTGACTTGTATCTTAGGCAGACTTCAGGGATAATCAGTGAGCCAATCACATAAGCAGGAAATTATGTTTCTGGGGTGTGTTCTATACACATTCTTTGTACAGAACACCTCCAGGTAGTCATATTGTATTGCATTTTAAAAAAATAACAGAGCTGCAGATTGAAAGGAAAGGTCATTTTTAATATCATTCAATTACAATATGACTTGTGCCACAATTGTATACATCGCATTATTTTTCCTTTATTTTCAATTTTCTTGCCTGACAAAAGTGGAGTTACCTCTTAACCACTTTATGACCGCCCGCCGCAGTTGCACTGCGGCAGGCAGCCTCTCCCAGGCAAATTGCCGTACATGCACGGCGCTCGCTCACAGGAGGCTACAGGGCGAGTGCACGCCGCCGGCGGTGCGCTCCCCCTCCCGCTCCTCAGCGCAGAAGCTGATGCAGCGAGCAGGTGGCTCCGATTGCCGCCTTACACCCGCGATCATTCCCAGCTGAGAGAGAAGGACGGTCGGCTGTTGTAAACACAGCCGACTGTCTTTCTCCCTGCAATGATCATAGAGCCCATGTGATCCTTTTATATAGGACCACATGTCTCTATGGTCATCTCAGAAGCCACGCCCCCCACAGTTTGAATCACTCCCCTAGGCTCACATATAACCCCTTGATCATCCATAATGTTAACACCTTCCCTGCCAATGGCATTATTACAGTAACAGTGCATTTTTTTAGCACTGATTACTGTAGTAATGTCACTGGTCCCCCCAAAAGTGTCAAACATGTAATTTAGGGGTCCGATCTGTCCGCCGCAATGTCGCAGTCCCGCAAAAAATTGCCGCCATTACTAGTAAGAAAAAAAAACAATAAAAATGACATAAATCATTAAACGGAACATTTTCTTGTTTTCGTGAACTTAAACTATGAAAAAAAGGCAAAACATTTTTTCCAGATTTGGTTAGAGTGGTGAGGGGTTAGATCCACTGTCACGGTTTTATTACTGTCTGTGTCCCTACTAGGAAGAGTCACTTCCTTGAATTGGCCTGATCGCCAATGAAAGTGAGGATACATCTAAAATGTGCAACCAGATCATGGATAGAGGGGAAAATGTCCAGTGGGGACACTTTTTTCCATGACAACTACATTGTAAAGACATAAGGGCTGATTTACTAAAGGCAAATAGACTGTGACCTCTGCAAGTGCAGTTGTTCCAGAGCTTAGCAAACAAGATGAAGCTTCACTTTGTAAAGAATACTCAATTCAGCAGAGCTTTCCCTTATTTACTAAGCTCTGGAGCAATTGCACTTGCAAAACGCATAGTTTAATTGCTTTTAGTAAATTAACCCCACAGATAGTGAACAGAACCTGACAGTGGTTTTAACAATCCCTAATTTATGCAAAAAAAAAATGTGGATTTAAATATACTTTAACCTCCCTGGCAGTGTTCCACCAGGGAGCATCGCTGAATCCTGGTAGAGGTTACTTACCTTGTCCCCGGGATCCCGCGATGTGTCCCTGCAGCATACGGCGGGCGGATCTTCCGTCTGATGCTGTGAGCCCCGCTTCTGTTCCCTGCGAGCGTCACGCAGGGGAGGACTGGCAGCCTTGGGCCTGGGGGGCAAGTCCAGTCAAGTGGCCCATTGAACCACCGAGCTCACCATCTATGCCCACCAGGTTTATAACTGATATTGATGTTATAAAGCAAGATAAATATGATACAATGCGGTAACATAATTTAATGTTAATAGCAACAAAGGAGGTTTAACAAAAATAATGCATCAATGCAGCCTCACCAGTGCCCATCAGTCCAGCCTCATCAGTGCCCATTAATGCAGCCTCACCTGTGCCCATCAAGGCAGCCTGATCATTGCCCATGAATGCAATCTGACCAGTGCCCATCAATGCAACCTGACCAGTGCCCATCAATGCAGCCTGATCAGTGCCCATCAATGCAGCCTGATCAGTGCCCATCAATGCAGCCTGATCAGTGCCCATCAATGCAACCTGACCAGTGCCCATCAATGCAGCCTCTCCAGTGCCCATAAATGCAGCCTCGCCAGTGCAGCCTTATCATTTCCCATCCATGCAGACTGATCAGTGCCCATCAATGCAGCCTCACCAGTGCCCATCAATGCAACCTGATCAGTGCCCATCAATGCAGCCTAACCAGTGTCCATCAGCTCAGCCTCATCAGTGAAAGAAGATTATTGGTGAACCCAACAAAAACTGCGCAAAATGAATGTGATGTATAAATAAATAAACACTACTCATAACCATAAATGTGTTTAAGGTGAAATTGCTTCCACTCTGCGAGCTGCAACATAAACATGAATAAATGAAAAAGTGAAACAATGTGGCGCTCAACAGTTTGATAAAACACAAAATAAATTATTCCAATGTGCAAACGTTCGTACATAAAAACAGTCTCTAGTGTCCAAAAAAAAGGGTTAAGCAAACAGCCAATGATGGAAACACAGACTTGATAGGGGTGAATCTCAAAAAAGCCTCCACCTCCATACGATCACACGTGAAATGTATAGGTACCGCTTACCAGAACCACTGGACCCCTTAGTTATAGGGGGTCAAGCACGCTTATTGATCCACATCAGATCCGACCTTGCACATCCCCCTCTCACACAGGCGAGAGTGTGTAGCCAAATCGATGGAGCATTAAAGAACCAAGTCATAGATGGAGAGAAATGACAAACAGTCTTTCGTGGTGCAGTATTACTCATCAAAGGATCATTTATTGATATAAAATGCACTTACTACAATCCGAACAATGAAAAGCCTTAAAGCGGTAGTAAACTCATTCTTAGTATAGCATTTAAAAACATCAACACCAGTAACTAGTGTTGAGCGAACACGGACTGTATTATTCGTGTTCGTACCGAATAATTGGATTTTTTGTACCCGAACACGGACACGGACACTTTACTGTATGTTCGGGTAAAAATCCGTGTTCGGTCGTTTTATTTCCGGGTTTTGCATGCTTTGGCGCTCTTTTCATGGCGGGCTTTCAACAGCCAATCAACAATCGTTTAACTGGTGTGCCTTAAGCCATCCCAGCCATGCCTGCAAATGTCTCAGTAGCTGTGATTGGCCGTCTGAAGCATGTGACCAAGTCTTTATAAGTTCGAGGCAGCCGCAGCGGCGTCATTATGCTGCTTAGATTCAGGGACAGAGCACACATCAACGTGCTGGCTGCTGATTAGGGAAAGATAGGCAGGAAAAAACCATTTGTGTCCGGATAGAATTGAGGGACAGGTCGGAGTGTTTAGGCAGGGCGAGTTGTAGGCATTTTAGGGATAGAGTCTGCTGAATTATATAGGGTCAGTGTCTTCTACAAACTACAATCGATATTGCTGTGTGGGGGGTGGGGTGAATCTGCACTCAATCCTGATCTACGATCTCTTCTCAATCCTGTTAGGGACAGAGTCTGCTGAATTTTAGGGAAACTGTGTTCTACAAACTACAATCGATATTGCTGTGTGGGGGGTGGGGTGAATCTGCACTCAATCCTGATCTACGATCTCTTCTCAATCCTGTTAGGGACAGAGTCTGCTGAATTTTAGGGAAACTGTGTTCTACAAACTACAATCGATATTGCTGTGTGGGGGGTGGGGTGAATCTGCACTCAATCCTGATCTACGATCTCTTCTCAATCCTGTTAGGGACAGAGTCTGCTGAATTTTAGGGAAACTGTGTTCTACAAACTACAATCGATATTGCTGTGTGGTGTGGGATTGGAGATAGGCAGGTGTCAGTGATCCACATCCATTTTTCTGTGTGTGAGCTGCAGTGAACACAATCTTTTTGGGCTGCAGTGAACACAATCTTTTTGGGCTGCAGTGAACACAATCTTTTTGGGCTGCAGTGAACACAATCTTTTTGGGCTGCAGTGAACACAATCTTTTTGGGGTGCAGTGAACAAAATCTTTTTGGGGTGCAGTGAACACAATCCTTTTTGGTGTGCAGTGAACACAATCTTTGTGGGGTGCAGTGAACAAAATCCTTTGTGGGGTGCAGTGAACACAATCTTTTTGGGGTGCAGTGAACAAAATCCTTTTTGGGGTGCAGTGAACAACATCCTTTTTGGGGTGCAGTGAACACAATCTTTTTGGGGTGCAGTGAACAAAATCCTTTGTGGGGTGCAGTGAACACAATCTTTTTGGGGTGCAGTGAACACAATCTTTTTGGGGTGGAGTGAACAACATCCTTTTTGGGGTGCAGTGAACAAAATCCTTTTTGGGGTGCAGTGAACAAAATCATTTTTGGGGTGCAGTGAACACAATCTTTTTGGGGTGCAGTGAACACAATCTTTGTGGGGTGCAGTGAACACAATCTTTTTGGGGTGGAGTGAACAACATCCTTTTTGGGGTGCAGTGAACAAAATCCTTTTTGGGGTGCAGTGAACAACATCCTTTTTGGGGTGCAGTGAACACAATCTTTTTGGGGTGCAGTGAACACAATCTTTGTGGGGTACAGTGAACAGAATCTTTGTGGGGTGCAGTGAACACAATCTTTGGGGGGTACAGTGAACACAATCTTTGTGAGGTGCAGTGAACACAATCTTTGTGGGGTGCAGTGAACACAATCATTGTGGGGTGCAGTGAACTCAATCTTTGTGGGGTACAGTGAACACAATCTCATACTGAAGGTTTGAGGGTGCTGCCTGTTCCATACTCCCCCTACTCCTCATCTAGCCTTTTAGGGGTACAAACAATAGTAATTGGGGCCTAGTGTGGTTGTGTACGTGTGATATACATACACTTTTTTGGGATCATATTTTCTATTCCGCTATTTAATCAAAAACCTTTGGGGATCAGTTAAATTGGGGGATAGTCTGTGTTGGTACGTGTGAGAGAGATCCACCTTTCCAAGTTGTTGGGGTTCATCTCATACTTCTGAAGGTTTGAGGGTGCTGCCTGTTCCATACTCCCCCCTACTCCTAGCCTTTTAGGGGTACAAACAATAGTAATTGGGGCCTAGTGTGGTTGTGTACGTGTGATATACATACACTTTTTTGGGATCATATTTTCTATTCCGCTATTTAATCAAAAACCTCTGGGGATCAGTTAAATTGGGGGATAGTCTGTGTTGGTACGTGTGAGAGAGATCCACCTTTCCAAGTTGTTGGGGTTCATCTCATACTTCTGAAGGTTTGAGGGTGCTGCCTGTTCCATACTCCCCCTACTCCTAGCCTTTTAGGGGTACAAACAATAGTAATTGGGGCCTAGTGTGGTTGTGTACGTGTGATATACATACACTTTTTTGGGATCATATTTTCTATTCCGCTATTTAATCAAAAACCTCTGGGGATCAGTTAAATTGGGGGATAGTCTGTGTTGGTACGTGTGAGAGAGATCCACCTTTCCAAGTTGTTGGGGTTCATCTCATACTTCTGAAGGTTTGAGGGTGCTGCCTGTTCCATACTCCCCCTACTCCTAGCCTTTTAGGGGTACAAACAATAGTAATTGGGGCCTAGTGTGGTTGTGTACGTGTGATATACATACACTTTTTTGGGATCATATTTTCTATTCCGCTATTTAATCAAAAACCTCTGGGGATCAGTTAAATTGGGGGATAGTCTGTGTTGGTACGTGTGAGAGAGATCCACCTTTCCAAGTTGTTGGGGTTCATCTCATACTTCTGAAGGTTTGAGGGTGCTGCCTGTTCCATACTCCCCCCTACTCCTAGCCTTTTAGGGGTACAAACAATAGTAATTGGGGCCTAGTGTGGTTGTGTACGTGTGATATACATACACTTTTTTGGGATCATATTTTCTATTCCGCTATTTAATCAAAAACCTCTGGGGATCAGTTAAATTGGGGGATAGTCTGTGTTGGTACGTGTGAGAGAGATCCACCTTTCCAAGTTGTTGGGGTTCATCTCATACTTCTGAAGGTTTGAGGGTGCTGCCTGTTCCATACTCCCCCCTACTCCTAGCCTTTTAGGGGTACAAACAATAGTAATTGGGGCCTAGTGTGGTTGTGTACGTGTGATATACATACACTTTTTTGGGATCATATTTTCTATTCCGCTATTTAATCAAAAACCTCTGGGGATCAGTTAAATTGGGGGATAGTCTGTGTTGGTACGTGTGAGAGAGATCCACCTTTCCAAGTTGTTGGGGTTCATCTCATACTTCTGAAGGTTTGAGGGTGCTGCCTGTTCCATACTCCCCCTACTCCTAGCCTTTTAGGGGTACAAACAATAGTAATTGGGGCCTAGTGTGGTTGTGTACGTGTGATATACATACACTTTTTTGGGATCATATTTTCTATTCCGCTATTTAATCAAAAACCTCTGGGGATCAGTTAAATTGGGGGATAGTCTGTGTTGGTACGTGTGAGAGAGATCCACCTTTCCAAGTTGTTGGGGTTCATCTCATACTTCTGAAGGTTTGAGGGTGCTGCCTGTTCCATACTCCCCCTACTCCTAGCCTTTTAGGGGTACAAACAATAGTAATTGGGGCCTAGTGTGGTTGTGTACGTGTGATATACATACACTTTTTTGGGATCATATTTTCTATTCCGCTATTTAATCAAAAACCTCTGGGGATCAGTTAAATTGGGGGATAGTCTGTGTTGGTACGTGTGAGAGAGATCCACCTTTCCAAGTTGTTGGGGTTCATCTCATACTTCTGAAGGTTTGAGGGTGCTGCCTGTTCCATACTCCCCCTACTCCTAGCCTTTTAGGGGTACAAACAATAGTAATTGGGGCCTAGTGTGGTTGTGTACGTGTGATATACATACACTTTTTTGGGATCATATTTTCTATTCCGCTATTTAATCAAAAACCTCTGGGGATCAGTTAAATTGGGGGATAGTCTGTGTTGGTACGTGTGAGAGAGATCCACCTTTCCAAGTTGTTGGGGTTCATCTCATACTTCTGAAGGTTTGAGGGTGCTGCCTGTTCCATACTCCCCCTACTCCTAGCCTTTTAGGGGTACAAACAATAGTAATTGGGGCCTAGTGTGGTTGTGTACGTGTGATATACATACACTTTTTTGGGATCATATTTTCTATTCCGCTATTTAATCAAAAACCTCTGGGGATCAGTTAAATTGGGGGATAGTCTGTGTTGGTACGTGTGAGAGAGATCCACCTTTCCAAGTTGTTGGGGTTCATCTCATACTTCTGAAGGTTTGAGGGTGCTGCCTGTTCCATACTCCCCCTACTCCTAGCCTTTTAGGGGTACAAACAATAGTAATTGGGGCCTAGTGTGGTTGTGTACGTGTGATATACATACACTTTTTTGGGATCATATTTTCTATTCCGCTATTTAATCAAAAACCTCTGGGGATCAGTTAAATTGGGGGATAGTCTGTGTTGGTACGTGTGAGAGAGATCCACCTTTCCAAGTTGTTGGGGTTCATCTCATACTTCTGAAGGTTTGAGGGTGCTGCCTGTTCCATACTCCCCCTACTCCTAGCCTTTTAGGGGTACAAACAATAGTAATTGGGGCCTAGTGTGGTTGTGTACGTGTGATATACATACACTTTTTTGGGATCATATTTTCTATTCCGCTATTTAATCAAAAACCTCTGGGGATCAGTTAAATTGGGGGATAGTCTGTGTTGGTACGTGTGAGAGAGATCCACCTTTCCAAGTTGTTGGGGTTCATCTCATACTTCTGAAGGTTTGAGGGTGCTGCCTGTTCCATACTCCCCCTACTCCTAGCCTTTTAGGGGTACAAACAATAGTAATTGGGGCCTAGTGTGGTTGTGTACGTGTGATATACATACACTTTTTTGGGATCATATTTTCTATTCCGCTATTTAATCAAAAACCTCTGGGGATCAGTTAAATTGGGGGATAGTCTGTGTTGGTACGTGTGAGAGAGATCCACCTTTCCAAGTTGTTGGGGTTCATCTCATACTTCTGAAGGTTTGAGGGTGCTGCCTGTTCCATACTCCCCCTACTCCTAGCCTTTTAGGGGTACAAACAATAGTAATTGGGGCCTAGTGTGGTTGTGTACGTGTGATATACATACACTTTTTTGGGATCATATTTTCTATTCCGCTATTTAATCAAAAACCTCTGGGGATCAGTTAAATTGGGGGATAGTCTGTGTTGGTACGTGTGAGAGAGATCCACCTTTCCAAGTTGTTGGGGTTCATCTCATACTTCTGAAGGTTTGAGGGTGCTGCCTGTTCCATACTCCCCCTACTCCTAGCCTTTTAGGGGTACAAACAATAGTAATTGGGGCCTAGTGTGGTTGTGTACGTGTGATATACATACACTTTTTTGGGATCATATTTTCTATTCCGCTATTTAATCAAAAACCTCTGGGGATCAGTTAAATTGGGGGATAGTCTGTGTTGGTACGTGTGAGAGAGATCCACCTTTCCAAGTTGTTGGGGTTCATCTCATACTTCTGAAGGTTTGAGGGTGCTGCCTGTTCCATACTCCCCCTACTCCTAGCCTTTTAGGGGTACAAACAATAGTAATTGGGGCCTAGTGTGGTTGTGTACGTGTGATATACATACACTTTTTTGGGATCATATTTTCTATTCCGCTATTTAATCAAAAACCTCTGGGGATCAGTTAAATTGGGGGATAGTCTGTGTTGGTACGTGTGAGAGAGATCCACCTTTCCAAGTTGTTGGGGTTCATCTCATACTTCTGAAGGTTTGAGGGTGCTGCCTGTTCCATACTCCCCCCTACTCCTAGCCTTTTAGGGGTACAAACAATAGTAATTGGGGCCTAGTGTGGTTGTGTACGTGTGATATACATACACTTTTTTGGGATCATATTTTCTATTCCGCTATTTAATCAAAAACCTTTGGGGATCAGTTAAATTGGGGGATAGTCTGTGTTGGTACGTGTGAGAGAGATCCACCTTTCCAAGTTGTTGGGGTTCATCTCATACTTCTGAAGGTTTGAGGGTGCTGCCTGTTCCATACTCCCCCTACTCCTCATCTAGCCTTTTAGGGGTACAAACAATAGTAATTGGGGCCTAGTGTGGTTGTGTACGTGCGAGATACATACACTTTTTTTGATCATATTTCCTATTCCGCTATTCAATAAAAACCTTTGGGGATCAATTAAATTGCGGGATAGTCTGTGTCGGTACGTGTGAGATCCACCTTTCCAAGTTTTTGGGGTTCATCTCATACTTCTGAAGCTTTGAGGGTGCTGCCTGTTCCATACTCCTCCTCCTCCTCATCCATCCTTTTAGGTGTACAAACAATAGTAATTGGGGCCTAGTGTGCTTCTGTACGTGTGAGATACATACACATTTTTTGATCATATTTCCTATTCCGCTATTCAATAAAAACCTTTGGGGATCAATTAAATTGCGGAATAGTCTGTGTCGGTACGTGTGAGATCCACCTTTCCAAGTTTTTGGGGTTCATCTCATACTTCTGAAGCTTTGAGGGTGCTGCCTGTTCCATACTCCTCCTCCTCCTCATCCATCCTTTTAGGTGTACAAACAATAGTAATTGGGGCCTAGTGTGTTTCTGTACGTGCGAGATACATACACTTTTTTTGATCATATTTCCTATTCCGCTATTCAATAAAAACCTTTGGGGATTAATTAAATTGCGGGATAGTCTGTGTCGGTACGTGTGAGATCCACCTTTCCAAGTTTTTGGGGTTCATCTCATACTTCTGAAGCTTTGAGGGTGCTGCCTGTTCCATACTCCTCCTCCTCCTCATCCATCCTTTTAGGTGTACAAACAATAGTAATTGGGGCCTAGTGTGCTTCTGTACGTGTGAGATACATACACATTTTTTGATCATATTTCCTATTCCGCTATTCAATAAAAACCTTTGGGGATCAATTAAATTGCGGGATAGTCTGTGTCGGTACGTGTGAGATCCACCTTTCCAAGTTTTTGGGGTTCATCTCATACTTCTGAAGCTTTGAGGGTGCTGCCTGTTCCATACTCCTCCTCCTCCTCATCCATCCTTTTAGGTGTACAAACAATAGTAATTGGGGCCTAGTGTGCTTCTGTACGTGTGAGATACATACACATTTTTTGATCATATTTCCTATTCCGCTATTCAATAAAAACCTTTGGGGATCAATTAAATTGCGGGATAGTCTGTGTCGGTACGTGTGAGATCCACCTTTCCAAGTTTTTGGGGTTCATCTCATACTTCTGAAGCTTTGAGGGTGCTGCCTGTTCCATACTCCTCCTCCTCCTCATCCATCCTTTTAGGTGTACAAACAATAGTAATTGGGGCCTAGTGTGCTTCTGTACGTGTGAGATACATACACATTTTTTGATCATATTTCCTATTCTGCTATTCAATAAAAACCTTTGGGGATCAATTAAATTGCGGGATAGTCTGTGTCGGTACGTGTGAGATCCACCTTTCCAAGTTTTTGGGGTTCATCTCATACTTCTGAAGCTTTGAGGGTGCTGCCTGTTCCATACTCCTCCTCCTCCTCATCCATCCTTTTAGGTGTACAAACAATAGTAATTGGGGCCTAGTGTGCTTCTGTACGTGTGAGATACATACACATTTTTTGATCATATTTCCTATTCCGCTATTCAATAAAAACCTTTGGGGATCAATTAAATTGCGGGATAGTCTGTGTCGGTACGTGTGAGATCCACCTTTCCAAGTTTTTGGGGTTCATCTCATACTTCTGAAGCTTTGAGGGTGCTGCCTGTTCCATACTCCTCCTCCTCCTCATCCATCCTTTTAGGTGTACAAACAATAGTAATTGGGGCCTAGTGTGCTTCTGTACGTGTGAGATACATACACATTTTTTGATCATATTTCCTATTCCGCTATTCAATAAAAACCTTTGGGGATCAATTAAATTGCGGGATAGTCTGTGTCGGTACGTGTGAGATCCACCTTTCCAAGTTTTTGGGGTTCATCTCATACTTCTGAAGCTTTGAGGGTGCTGCCTGTTCCATACTCCTCCTCCTCCTCATCCATCCTTTTAGGTGTACAAACAATAGTAATTGGGGCCTAGTGTGCTTCTGTACGTGTGAGATACATACACATTTTTTGATCATATTTCCTATTCCGCTATTCAATAAAAACCTTTGGGGATCAATTAAATTGCGGAATAGTCTGTGTCGGTACGTGTGAGATCCACCTTTCCAAGTTTTTGGGGTTCATCTCATACTTCTGAAGCTTTGAGGGTGCTGCCTGTTCCATACTCCTCCTCCTCCTCATCCATCCTTTTAGGTGTACAAACAATAGTAATTGGGGCCTAGTGTGTTTCTGTACGTGTGAGATACATACACTTTTTTTGATCATATTTCCTATTCCGCTATTCAATAAAAACCTTTGGGGATCAATTGAATTGCGGGATAGTCTGTGTCGGTACGTGTGAGAGAGATCCACCTTTCCAAGTTGTTGGGGTTCAGTGCTGCCTGTTCCATACTCCCCCTACTCCTCATCTAGCCTTTTAGGGGTACAAACAATAGTAATTGGGGCCTAGTGTGGTTGTGTACGTGTGATATACATACACTTTTTTTGGATCATATTTTCTATTCCGCTATTCAATAAAAACCTTTCTAGGGCAAGATCTTAAATTACAGAAATATGAGGAGACCGTCAAATAAGGGCCGTGGCCTGGGTCGTGGTGCTGCTGGTAGAGCTCCTGTTGCAAGGAGAGGACATGGTCGATCTGTGCCAGCTACACGCACAAGTGAAACACCTTCCTCAAGTGTGAGTAGGCGACAGAACCTGCATCAGTATTTGGTAGGGCATCAAACGCCCCTAGACGTGATGAGGCCAGAACAAGTTGAGGCGATAGTAGATTGGTTTGCTGCTGACAGTGCCTCCAGTTCCTTCACATTGTCTCCCACCCAGTCTACTGCAGAAAGGTCAGAGTTGGCACCTGCAGCCAATGTCCAACCGTCTTTCACCTCACCCCCTTGCAAATCAGGCCAGCAGTCTGAGCCCCAAGCCATACAGCAGTCTCTTATTCTTTTTGAGGACTCTGTCAGCAGGGTTTCCCAGGGCCATCCACCTAGCCCTGCCCCAGAAGTGGAAGAGATTGAGTGCAGCGATGCCCAACCACTTATTCCTCAAGATGAGTACATGCAAGGATCATCGCAGCACGTCTCCGATGATGACGAAACGCAGGTGCCAACTGCTGCGGCGTTCAGCATTGTGGAGACCGACAAGGAGGGCAGGGGTGAAGACTGGGTGGAAGATGATGTGGAGGACGATGAGGTCCTCGACCCCACATGGAATGAACGTCATGCAGGTGAACTGAGTAGTTTGGAGGAAGAGGCGGTGGTCGCACAGAGCCACCAGCACAGCAGAAGAGGGAGCAGGGTGCAGAAGCGGAGCGGCCGTGCCCTAGACACTACGCCCGCTACTGCCCAACGCAGCAAGGGAACGAGCGCACCAAAGTCAGCTCAAAGGAGTTCTCTAGCGTGGAAGTTCTTTAGAAAATGTGCTGATGACAGGACACGAGTGGTTTGCACCCTGTGCAATCAGAGCTTGA
This sequence comes from Pelophylax lessonae, assembly GCF_965119305.1. Taxonomy (NCBI): domain Eukaryota; kingdom Metazoa; phylum Chordata; class Amphibia; order Anura; family Ranidae; genus Pelophylax; species Pelophylax lessonae. The sequence continues at coordinate 500,753,598 of NC_138772.1, read as the reverse complement.
AGCGAGGCATGAACCTTCTCAACCTGAGCACAACCTGCATGATCAGGCATCTAAGTGCAAAGCACGAGCTGCAGTGGAGTACACACCTTCAAAACCAAGAAACGTCTCTGGCTCATCCTGCTTCCTCTTCTGCTGCAGTCTCGGCCGCTCCAGCCACATCTGTAGTGATACCGGCACCTGCCACCCCGCAAACAGACGATCTGTCAGCAACACCACCACCTGGGTCACCAACAACCATCTCCACAATGTCCCGTGGAAGCGTTCAGCTTTCCATCTCCCAAACACTTGAGAGGAAGAGGAAGTACCCCCCTACCCACCCGCGATCCCTGGCCCTGAATGCCAGCATTTCAAAATTATTGGCCTTTGAAATGCTGTCATTCCGTCTGGTGGAGACGCACAGTTTTAAAAACCTTATGTCGGTGGCTGTCCCACAGTACGTCGTGCCCAGCCGCCACTACTTTTCCAGGCAAGCCATCCCTTCCCTGCACAACCAAGTGGGGGAAAAAATCAGGTGTGCACTGCGCAACGCCATCTGTGCCAAGGTCCACCTAACTACGGATACGTGGACCAGTAAGCACGGTCAGGGGCGTTATATCTCCCTAACGGCACACTGGGTAAATGCAGTGGCGGATGGGCCTGAGGCGGATAGCAATTTGGCGCATGTCCTTCCACCACCGAGGATTGCAGGGCGCTTCAGTTTGCCTCCTGTTCCTAACTCCTCCTACTCCGCTTCCTCATCCTCTACCGCCTCCTCATCCGGACAGCGTAACACCTTCACCACCAACTTCAGCACGGCCAGGGGTAAACGACAGCAGGCAGTTTTACAACTTGCCTGTTTGGGGGACAAACCACACACCGCGCAGGAGTTGTGGAGGAGCATGGAACAGCAGACAAATGAGTGGTTGCTGCCAGCGAGCCTCAAGCCCGGCCTGGTGGTGTGCGATAACGGGCGAAATCTCATAGCAGCTCTGGGCCTAGCCGGTTTGACGCACATCCCTTGCCTGGCGCATGTGCTGAATTTGGTGGTGCAGAGGTTCCTTAAAAACTACCCCGATATGTCAGAGCTGCTGCAGAAAGTGCGGGCCGTTTGTGCGCACTTTCGGCGTTCTCACCCTGCTGCTGCTCGCCTGGCAGCGCTGCAGCGTAACTTCGGCCTTCCCGCTCACCGCCTCATATGTGACGTGCCCACAAGGTGGAACTCCACCTTGCACATGCTGGAAAGACTGTGCGAGCAGCAGCAGGCCATAGTGGAGTTTCAGCTGCAGCACGCACGCGTGAGTCGCTCTGCGGAACAGCACCACTTCACCACCAATAACTGGGCCTCCATGCGAGACCTGTGTGCCTTGTTGCGCTGTTTTGAGTACTCCACCAACATGGCCAGTGGCAATGACGCCGTTCTCAGCTTAACTATCCCACTTCTATGCCTCCTTGAAAAAACAATTCGGGCGATGATGGAAGAGGATGTGGCACAGGATGAGGAGGAGGAGGAGGATGAAGAGGTAACATTTCCAAGGCTTTCAGGGCAGTCATTCGCAAGGGGCTCCGAGGGTGGGTTCCTGCACACGCAAACGCCAGGGACGCAATTGTCCAGCAGGGGCACAGTTCTGGAGGATGAGGAGGATGAGGAGGAGGAGGAGCTGGAGGAGGAGATGGAACCATGTTCACAGCAGGGTGGCACCCAGGCCAGCTCATGGCCATCACTGGTGCGTGGCTGGGGGGATACAGAGGACACGGACCATACACCTCCCACAGAGGACAGCCTTTCGTTGCCTCTGGGCAGCCTGGCACACATGAGCGATTACATGCTGCAGTGTCTCCACAACGACCGCCGAGTTGCCCACATTCTAACTTGTGCTGATTACTGGGTGGCCACGCTGCTGGATCCCCGTTACAAGGACAACGTACCGTCCTTAATTCACTCACTGGAGCGCGATCGCAAGATGCGCGAGTACAAGCGCACGCTGGTAGACGCCATGCTGCTGGCATTCCCATCTGACAGCGGGGCCACAGTGGAAGCACAAGGCAGAGGAGGAGGAGGAGGAGGTCGCCAACGCAACCAGGGCACCGCCAGCACCTCAGAAGGCAGGGTTAGCATGGCCGAAATGTGGAAAAGCTTTGTCAGCACGCCACAACAAACAGCAGCACCAGCAGCTCAGATGGAACGTCTTAGCAGGAGGCAGCATTTTACCAACATGGTGGAGCAGTATGTGTGCACACGCCTACATGTAGTGAATGACGGGTCTGCCCCCTTCAACTTCTGGGTCTCCAAATTGGGCACATGGCCTGAGCTTGCCCTTTACGCCTTGGAGGTGCTGGCGTGCCCTGCAGCCAGTGTATTATCTGAACGGGTATTTAGCACGGCTGGGGGCGTTATAACAGACAAGCGCAGCCGCCTGTCCAGAGACAATGTGGACAAGCTCACGTTCATTAAAATGAACCAGGCATGGATCCCACGGGACTTTTCCGTACCTTATGCAGAATAGCAATGGATACCGACCTTACCCACCCATTGTTCCATTTTTGCTCTTTCTCACTCTTTTGGGGTGTACCCTCATTTAAAATTTGTGAAAAGAAGCAGTGTTGGCTACCTCGTCCTCCTCCTCAGGGCCAGATTAATGTAGGGGCTATTGGAGCTGCAGCTCCAGGCCCCTACCTTTTATATAGGCCCCGGGTTGGCCATATTCACTGTTACCGCTCTTCTGTCACTTGTAAACACAGAAGTCTGGCTTCTATGCTCGCTTCCCCAGGCAGCACCCTCAGAACCTCCCCACACAGCGTGAAGGCCGGACAAGGAGGGACAGTTGGCGATGCATGGATGTGTTTATGGGCTTCAGAGACAGCATCCCATGTTGAATTAGGCATGCATGGCTGCACCCTTCCTCCTCTGGGTGCATGGCAAGGCACGGCCCTAAGGCCCTTCAAAATCCTCAGCACCAAGCCCATGATGCTGTTAATCCGGCCCTGGTCCTCCTCCACCGCCGCTTCCACCTACACCGCCCATAGGTGTGCGCAGCCTATTGCATTAAGGTGTGCACCCCAAAGTTGAAATACACATGCATGTGTTTGCCAGCAGGGAGAGTAATGTATCGGGGCCATGTACCTGTAGGCAAGGAGAAATAGAGCAGAGCAGGTCCCAGGGAGATCTTTCCCATCTCCTCACTGGCAATGCTATGTGCCCTAGGTGATTAGGGTGTGCCCAGGCACACCCAGCACACCCTGTGCGCACGCCTATGTCACCGCCACATCCACCACCACCTCAACCTCCCTCCTACTCCATATGGGCCTCGTCCTTCAGAGATGAAGAAGAACATTGTTTTATTTTTCTGTTTTTTTTTGTTGTTTTAAGTTATTTCCCTATCCACATTTGTTTGCAGAGCACTTGCCATGCTCTTAATTACGTTTTGCTGCCATTTGCAGCACTCTAGCCCTTTCCTTTGGTGTTTTAGAGCCATTTTAGTGCCTTAAAGTTCGGGTCCCCATTGACTTCAATGGGGTTCGGTGTCCGGGAAAAGTTCGGTAAAAGTCCGGGACACGGACCCGGACTTTTTTTTAAAGTTCGGCCGAACCCGTCGAACACGGACATCTAGGTGTCCGCTCAACCCTACCAGTAACATGTAATTTTCAATCCAATTTAGTGAAAGCAATCAATTGCTCGTTTTGCTAACCTGTATTATTTTATATTATATGTTCTTATTTCTTCATACTACAGCGCCGCCATCCTTACTGTGGTTTTCTCCTGCGGAACGCTGCTGTGTTTCCGCCCACAGTACGAGTATTATTGCCGAAATCCCGCGCATGTGCAGTAAACGCCGAAACCAAGCCTCGCTTTGGTTTCATTCACGATTTGGACAGCCAATAGGAGGCTGTCCAACATATTCCTTATGCTCCCCCCCCTTCTCCACGATCTAATAATAGGGAAACAGTACACTTTTGTTTCCTTATTATTACCTCGTGGAGTAAAGGAGGTGAGCTGCCTACATGTATATAATATAATAATACGTCTATATAACACCATCTAAATCTGGTCAATAAATCTAAAGATGTGCTTATATATATATATATATATATATATATATATATATATATATATATATATATATATATATATATATATATATATCTATATCTATATCTATATCTATATCTATATCTATATAAATATATATATACAGTGGGTACCGGAAGTATTCAGACCCCCTTAAATTTTTCACTCTTTGTTATATTGCAGCCATTTGCTAAAATCATTTAAGTTCATTCTTCTTCCTCATGAATGTACACATAGCACCCCATACTGACAGAAAAACACAGAATTGTTGACATTGTTGCAGATTTATTAAAAAAGAAAAACTGAAATATCACATGGTCCTAAGTATTCAGACCCTTTGCTGTGACACTCATATATTTAACTCAGGTGCTTTCCATTTCTTCTGATCATCCTTGAGATGGTTCTACACCTTCATTTGAGTCCAGCTGTGTTTGATTATACTGATTGGACTTGATTAGGAAAGCCACACACCTGTCTATATAAGACCTTCCAGATCACAATGCATGTCAGAGCAAATGAGAATCATGAGGTCAAAGGAACTGCCTGAAGAGCTCAGAGACAGAATTGTGGCAAGGCACAGATCTGGCCAAGGTTACAAAAAGATTTCTGCTGCACTTAAGGTTCCTAAGAGCACAGTGGCCTCCATAATCCTCAAATGGAAGACGTTTGGGACGACCAGAACCCTTCCTAGAGCTGGCCGTCCGGCCAAACTGAGCTATCGGGGGAGAAGAGCCTTGGTGAGAGAGGTAAAGAAGAACCCAAAGATCACTGTGGCTGAGCTCCAGAGATGCAGTCAGGAGATGGGAGAAAGTTGTAGAAAGTCAACCATCACTGCAGCCCTCCACCAGTCAGGGCTTTATGGCAGAGTGGCCCGACGGAAGCCTCTCCTCAGTGTAAGACACATGAAAGCCCGCATGGAGTTTGCTAAAAAACACCTGAAGGACTCCAAGATGGTGAGAAATAAGATTCTCTGGTCTGATGAGACCAAAATAGAACTTTTTGGCCTTAATTCTAAGCGGTATATGTGGAGAAAACCAGGCACTGCTCATCACCTGTCCAATACAGTCCCAACAGTGAAGCATGGTGGTGGTAGCATCATGCTGTGGGGGTGTTTTTCAGCTGCAGGGACAGGACAGGTTGCAATTGAGGGAAAGATGAATGCGGCCAAGTACAGGGACATCCTGGACAAAAACCTTCTCCAGAGTGCTCTGGACCTCAGACTGGGCCGAAGGTTTACCTTCCAACAAGACAATGACCCTAAGCACACAGCTAAAATAACGAAGGAGTGGCTTCACAACAACTCCGTGACTGTTCTTGAATGGCCCAGCCAGAGCCCTGACTTAAACCCAATTGAGCATCTCTGGAGAGACCTAAAAATGGCTGTCCACCAACGTTTACCATCCAACCTGACAGAACTGGAGAGGATCTGCAAGGAGGAATGGCAGAGGATCCCCAAATCCAGGTGTGAAAGTGTAAGATTCTGGTACCTTTGGTACCCTTATTTCCCATTTCTACCTTAATATTGCGTCCCACCTTGCTAACTAGGTGGAACGCATACACCTTTAAGAACGATGACATCATCGCCGAGCGCCGCTATGAGCGGCTATTTCACTCGCTGGTTTTCTCTCACTCATTGCTCGTTCAAACCGCATGCTTGACCAGTCTTGTCCTATGCTGCCGGAGCTTCTAGCTATTCCTTTGCCTGAACAAAACCGGAACCTCGCTACCGATCCCGTATCTCGCTACCGGATCACTCTCTTGCTACTGGACCTTGCTACTACTAACCCAACTAGTGATAAGTACCCCACAGGGGATTTCTTCCTAACTAACTTACACTATCTACCTCTGTATACTAAAGGACTGTTACTATGTAAGCACTATTTCTATCATCTGCATAACTTCATAGATTGCTAGCTCTTGAGCCTACCATCATCTACATCATTGCACTAGGTTACTCTCTCTTGTATACTTCATCTGCTGTCCCCTACCACCTGTTACTATACATGATTGCTAAACCTATCTGCATACTACCTATCATCACCTACCACTCTCCTCAATATTACTACTGAGTGCTCACCATTTCTAACGCCTGTCTCTCACCTCTATACTATCATATACATCCTATCACTCCAGGAACATCATATTGAGTGTATGTATATTTGCATAAAGCAGGCTGTGCACGGTGATGAGTCCTGAGAGTTGGATATGTTTGTTCAACACATCTCTACATGACTACTGAGTGTAATAATTCTGCAGCTGCAAATCCATTCACTAACAAAAAACGCAAGAGCGTTACAGAAAGACTTGTTGCATCTTTCCCAAAAAGACTCCTGGCTGTATTAGATCAAAAGGGGGCTTCTACTAAATACTGAGCAAAGGGTCTGAATACTTAGGACCATGTGATATTTCAGTTTTTCTTTTTTAATAAATCTTCAACAATGTCAACAATTCTGTGTTTTTCTGTCAGTATGGGGTGCTATGTGTACATTCATGAGGAAGAAGAATGAACTTAAATGATTTTAGCAAATGGCTGCAATATAACAAAGAGTGAAAAATTTAAGGGGGTCTGAATACTTTCCGTACCCACTGTATATATATATATATATATATATATATATATATATATATATATATATATATATATATTTATATCTATGTATGTATGTATCTATGTATGTATGTATCTATGTATGTATGTATCTATGTATGTATGTATGTATCTATCTATCTATCTATCTATCTATCTATCTATCTGCACATCTTTAGATTTATTGACCAGATTTAGGTGGTTACATGGTAATATATATATATTGCAAGAGGGATGTACATGTAAATGTATAAATGCAAAAAATGTTTTGAATTTAAAAAAAAAAATTCTTTAATTTAAAAAAATATTTAAACAAACAGCCAATGATGGAAACACAGACTTGATAGGAGTGAATCTCAAAAAAGCCTCCACCTCCATACGATCACCCAGTGAAATGTATAGGTACAGCTTACCAGAACCACTGGACCCCTTAGTTATAGGGGGTCAAACAAGCTTATTGATCCACATCAGATCCGACCTTGCACATCCCCCTCTCACACAGGTGAGATAGGAGACGCCGCTCCCCGCCTGTGTTCCTTAGACCCTTAGATTGGGAATGTGAGACCGTATACTTCCAGGTCTAAGGAACGCAGGCGTGGAGCGGCGTCTCCTATCCCCAGCAACTGAAACTGATCTTAAAGCGGTAGTATCATCTATTTTTCAACTTTGCAGTATCCTAATGACATGTGTCAGTATGTTATTACGCACCTTTTAGCATGCCTGTCACTGCAGCCGTTCTCCTTAGATTTTGATCGGTGCTGTCATCCACGTCACTCGCGCATGCTCATTGTTATATTTTTTTCCGGCAAGGTAATTAGCTTGCCGGAATTTCACTGTCTATTGCGGGGCTGCGTCATTTCCTCTTCTAGACATCAGCCCCGTGCTCCCGCGAGACTATGACCTTCCCCCATTAAAAAAAATTCTCCACAAGACTGAAGGTGATTATCATGCCCATCTTCTCTGTACACAAGTCCTCCTCATCTCTCTGTACTGTTAGCTGTGTCCTTAGTCTTTGACCATCTCTATCATGTCTACAGTCTCTGACCCCATCTCTTGTAGTAGGTCTGCAGTCTCTTGTAGCATGTCAGCACAGTCTCTGGCCATCTCCTCTTTCATGTCTGCACACTCTCTGACCATCTCTTGTATTATGTTCGCACACTCTCTGACCATCTCCTGTATCATGTCCACACACTCTCTGACTATCCCCTGTATCATGTACCCACACTCTCTGACCATTTCCTGTATCATGTCCGCACAGTCTCTGACCATCTCCTGTGGCATGTCCGCACAGTCTCTGACCATCTCCTGTAGCATGTCCATACAGTCTCTTACCATCTCCTGCATCATGTCCGTACAGCCTCTGACCATCTCCTGTATCATGTCTGCAGTCCCTGACCATTACTTGTATCACGTCTGCAGTCTCTGACCATCTCTTGCATCTGTTTGATGGGATCTGACGGGGGGGATGGTGTTTGGAGTATTTTATCTGCTGATTGTTGAACTTTCTGGCATACACATATTGCTATTGTGATGTAGGATCTAGGCCTGCTATCCCTAAATCCCTCTTTCATTCCTTCTTTCTTTCCTTCCTTCTCTCTACCACCCTCCCTCATTCTGTCCTTCTTTCTTTCTCTCCCCTTCCCTCCCTCTCTCTCTTTTTCATTCTTTCTCTCTCCCTCCATCGCTCTTTCTCCCTTTCTTTCTTTCTTTCTTTCTGTATTCATGCTTTACACTGATGACCTTGAAGCATGCTTTGCACCCTACAGTAGTTCTGTCAAAAATCTAGAAGTGATTTAGATGTTGCCATGCATATATACTGTATATTATCACACGCAACAAGTACCATCTAGACTTACTGTAACCAATAAAACCTGATAAGGAAGGATGACTGTATGGCGTACCCTTCATGATCACTCCCTGACATGATAGCATGGATAAGTATATTGCATGATTACTAATAACAATGAATGTTCTGTAAGTGTGCTCTTAGCTGTACATGTTACTTTCCTTAATTGGGAAATCATTATGGACTTTAGAACTATTTCCCATTCACTCCAGCCAATAGCCCAATATTAAAACTAGCAAGATGGTTTATTGTGGATCACCAACTGTCTTCCGCAACAGCACCCTTACATTGGTGGTCAGTGAATACTTACGTGAGGAAATTTGGATATTTTAGCTTTGCCTAGCACATTAAGAACAATAAAAGATTCCCCAGTAAATTATTTGTTAAAATTCTTACCCCAACAGTTGTAGTTTACAACTTTTAATTCGCGGCTCGACTTCCGTATACGTTTTTTTTTGTGCGCGAGCTAATGGTGACGGGGGACAGCTAAAATTTATTTTTATTTTTTCCTATTTATTTTATTTTTTTTTTAAACTTTATTACAGGTTTTTTTAAAAAAAAAAATCTGTTCACTTTTATTGCTGTCACAAGCAATGTAAACATCCCTTGTGACACCAATATGTATTGACAGGTACTCTTTATGGAGGGATCGAGAGTCTAAAAGACCCTAGACCCCTCCACTACACTTCCATGTATGCAAAACGCCGGAAACGGCGTTTTTGCATACAGCCGTTTTTTAAATTTGCCGCTTTTGCAGCACAGTAACCCGGAAGTAACGTCATGGACGCCGCCTCCATGTTACGTCTTTGGAGACCCGATCGAAGCCGTTTCAGACCCGATCAAAGCCATTTCCTGCATTGATCGGGACTCCATCCAGCCGGCGGACGTGCAAAGTCACGGAAGGCAGCGGGAGGGGGGGGACGTCCCCTCCCACTCACCCGGGTAACGATTGAGCGGCTCCCGAGCCGCATCGGTCGTTACCGACGGAAAGCCGACCGTTGGCTGTTAACCACGGTACCTGGATGGTGCCTCTAGCTAGAGGCATCATCCCAGTATAACCCTGCAAAGTCTGCCGATGTAAATATATGTCGATATGCGGTAAGTGGTTAATGCTTTTAAGTGCAGAGACCCCAGATCCCTCCATAAAGAGCACCTGAAACTGCCTATTACTGTCACAAGGGATTTTTACATTGCTTGTAACTGCAATAAAAGTAATCAATTTTTTTTTTTTTAAAGAATAGTGTAAAAATTAAAAAAATTAAATAATAAAAAAAAAAATTGAAAGCGCCCCATCCCTCCGTGCTTGCGCACAGAAAACGGTGTTCAAACCACACATGTGAGGTATTGGAAAGATCATTAGAGCAAGAGCAATAATTTTAGCCCTAGACCTCCTCTGTAACTCTAAACAGGTAACTGTTAAAAATTTTTAAAGTGCCGCCTATTTAAATTTTTAAGTACCAAAGTTTGTCGCCATTTCACGAGTGTACGCAATTTTAAAGCATGACATGTTAGGTATTTATTTACTTGGTGTAACATCATCTTTCACAATATACAAAAAAATGTGGCTAGCTTGTTTTTTTTTTTTTTTTTTAATTCATGAAAGTGTATTTCTTCCCAAAATTGTATTTGAAAGACCGATGCGCAAATACAGTGTGACATAGAATATTGCAACAATCGCCATTTTATTCTCTAGGGTCTCTGCTAAAAAAATATATATATATATATAATGTTTGGGGGTTTCTAAGTAATTTTCTAGCAAAAAACACAGATTTTAACTTATAAGCAACAAATGTCAGAAAAAGGCTTAGGCTCCAAGAGGTTAATATCACCTTAATAATAGGCTCCTATGTTACTCAGTGCCTACTACCCCATACACTGATTTATACTTCCTTTCCATAAATTAGGGAAAGACAGCAGTTAAAAAGGCGTTGGGAACACTAACAGGAAGCCCCCAAAAAGAAAATATTTTATAAGCAAGCAGCAAAGTCTAAATATTCATTCCTTTCATAAAATAAATGTGAATTTATGAGGTGCTAGCGCTGTAACACCTCTTGTTTTCCAAAAAAAAACTTATAAGAAGCATTTTACATATTATGTTTGGAGGGGGAAAGTTTGTCTTTTTAGGAGCGGCGTGATGCCACAGGGTCCACAGAATGAAATAATGATTGCCTCTAGAATATATTCAGACGGGTGCGTAAACAGCATCATGCAGAATAGAGGATGATTTGCCTGCAAGAACAACATCTGACGTTCCTACTTGATCAAATGATGATGATATATTTCCCGCAAAAAATGGCAAGGGACTGTACTTGGATGTGATTAGCACATTTCTTGAAATATTTTAGACAGATTGCAAGTCTGAAAGGCAGCTGAGTAGTGCACCTTATTTCATGAATGAAGGCATTACTTGTGAGGTGTTAGATGCTTGTCACTGCAATGCTCATTAAAATCAAGTTGGCAATATGATAGATAATGGTAAAAAGTGTAACGTGTACTTAAAGTGAGATTCCAGACACATATTTTTGCATACAGATGGGAACTTTTAGAATTTATATTTTTGATTGCTCTCTGTGTCCCCTTTTACTTCCTGTCCTTGTGATCACCTGTCAGAACAGAAAGGAAATCTCCTAATAGGGGCACAGCTAGCAATAAAAACCCTTACAATGGTTCTATCACTACTCCACTATAAAAAAAAAATGATTTTTTTCCATAATATTTTATTGTAACAAAATAAGGAACAATACAGAATATTAAGGTATAGGTAATATAGGGTGTGAGCGCTACTTCCGATCTCCGTTGTATTTCTTTTAAACACTGGAAATGTATTTGCGATGATGCTGACGAAACGCGTGGATACTTTATTTATTAAATATTTTCTGCAAACTACTACACTATGGTCGGTCTGTTTTCCTTCATGTGGGGCACCATATGAGAAAAACCCGGTAACAACAGGAAGGGACCGAAGGGTTAGCGTGGAGGCATCCATATAACCAGGACCAGACCCAGATCCATAGACAAGGAGAGACCCATAGAGGGATACCGCAGGATCTCCAGGACCACCCATATTGCTGTGCAGAGCTCGCTACCTCTTCCCAGGGGAAAGCATTGTGGTGAGTGCATTTCTTATAGGGGCACTGCATCACCGCACCGTGCACAGCTGAGTATGAATTAAGAGCACAGCATTACCGTATCACTTACCCTTTTGGCTTCTTATACACTTGGGAACTAGCACCACCTATACAAGACCATCCCTTAGACTTTCTCTTGGATTCTTTATTGAACTAAGTGGCTGACAGTGCACTACAGCTCCTAACATTGGGACTTTGCAATACTTTGATCTGATTTGTACAATATTTATTCACTTATATTTATTTTCTATTACATCTAGCACCTCAGGGGATACTCATTTGTCCTTCTATTTGACACTATAGAACTTTACATTTATTCATAATATTCATCACTTTAATTTATTATATTCAGCATTCACATGATCATTTGCTCCTAATATATATATTTATATATCTGTAATTTCACATTTTTGCAACACTGAGCACCATAGCACTTTAATAATTTATGCTGAGCATATACTTCAGTATATTACATAGAAAATATTTATTTTGGCACTGAGCACAAAAGCACTTTATTATTTAATTTATATTGTATATTCTAAGCCGTGTGTATACATATATATAAATAAGTATGCTGTTTATGGTGACATCATATTCATAACATCATCGCAAATACATTTCCAGTGTTTAAGAGAAATACAACGGACATCAGAAGTAGCGCCCTCACCCTATATTACCTATACCTTAACCTTACTTCTCACTCTGGTGTGAAGCATTTTGGGGAGGCTGCAAACTTCAGGTTTTATTTAATTTTTTGATAGAATTCTCCATATCTGCGTGGGATTAATATACTATTTTCATACAGAATATTAACTTTAGTTCTATACTTCTGTTCATTACAAAAAATTAATTTAACCACTTTACCACCGGAGGATTTTCCTTCTTTAAGTCCAGGCCACTTTTTGCAACTTGGCACTGCGCAACTTTAACTGACAATTGCACGGACATGCAGCGCCGTACCCAAACCAAATGTACGTCCTTTTTTTCCCACAAACAGAGCTTCCTTTTGGTGGTATTTGATCACCTCTGCGCTTTTCATTTTTTGCGATATTAGTAAAAAAAGAGCGAAAATTTTGCAAACAAATTGACATTTTCTACTTTGACAGTTAAAAAATATCCAATATATTCAATTTTTGTCATTTATTTAGGCCAAAATGTATTTAGCTACATGTCTTTGACAAAAAAATCCTCAATGAGTGTATTTTTAACTGCTTTAAGACCGGAAGATTTTACCCCATTCCCGACCAGGCTATATTTTGCGATTCGGCACTGCGTTCCTTTAACGGACAATTGCGCGGTCATGCAACGCTGTACCCAAATTAAATTTATGTCCTCTTTTAATTTTTGAAAAAAAGAGTGACAATTTTGAAAAAAAAAAAAAACAACAATATTTTTTATATTCTGATTTATAACATTCCCAAAAAAAAATTAAAAAATCAAATTTTTTTTAACATTTTAGGGCAATTTGTTTTCTGCTATGTATTTTTGGTAAAAAAAATCATAATAAGCGTATTTTGATTGGTTTGCGTAAAAGTTATCGCGTTTACTAACTACGGGGAAAAATTTGTCATTTTTATTGTTTATTTTTTTTACTAGTAATGGCGGTGATCTGCAATTTTTTTTGCGGGACTGCGACATTGTGGTGGACAGATCGGACCCCTAACTGACATTTGTGACACTTTTGGGGGTACCAGTGACATTACTACAGTAATCAGTGCTATAAATATGCACTGTTACTGTTATAATGACACTGGCAGGGAAGGGGTTAACTTTATTGGTGATCAAGGGGTGTGTGGGGGGAGGGGATTGTATGACACAGACACAGATCGCAGGTTCAGCTATGCTGAATCCTGTAATCCGCCGAGAGGGGACGTTGTCCAGCGACGTAGGCCTACAAAGCTGGACGATAATGAGCCACTTTGCCGCAGTACCAGCTCAGTGAGCCTCATAAATGCAGCCAAATCTGTGCCCATCTGCCTATCTGCAGATAGGCACGGATAAATGCAGCCAGATCCATTTTATTGTTTATTTTTTTTTTTACTAGTAATGGCTGCGATCTGCGATTTTTTTTTGCGGGACTGCGACATTGCAGTGGACAGATTGGACCCCTAACTGACATTTGTGACACTTTTGGAGGTACCAGTGACATTACTACAGTAATCAGTGCTATAAATATGCAATGATCAGAGCCGCCTCATAAATGCAGCCAGATCTGTGCCCATCTGCAGCCTCCTAAATGCAGCCAGATCCATGCCCATCTGCAGCCTCATAAATGCAGCCAGATTAGTGCCTATCTGCAGCCTCATAAATGCAGCCAGATCTGTGCCCATCTGCAGCCTCATAAATGCAGTCAGATCCGTACCCATCTGCAGCCTCCTAAATGCAGCCAGATCCATGCCCATCTGCAGCCTCCTAAATGCAGCCAGATCCATGCCCATCTGCAGCCTCATAAATGCAGCCAGATCCATGCCTATCTGCAGCCTCATAAATGCAGCCAGATCTGTGCCCATCTTCAGCTTCCTAAATGCAGCCAGATCTGTGCCCATCTGCAGCCTCCTAAATGCAGCCAGATCCGTGCCCATCTGCAGCCTCCTAAATGCAGCCAGATCAATGACTATCTTCAGCCTCATAAATGCAGCCAGATCCATGCCTATCTGCAGCATCATAAATTCAGCCAGATCGGTGCCTATCTGCAGCCTCATAAATGCAGCCAGATCCATGTCCATCTCCAGTCTCATAAATGCAGCCAGATCTGTGACTATCTGCAGCCTCATAAATGCAGCCAGATCCGTGCCTATTTACAGCCTGCTAAATGCAGCCAGATCCGTGCCCATCTGCAGCCTCATAAATGCAGCCAGATCTGTGACTATCTGCAGCCTCATAAATGAAGCCAGATCCGTGCCTATCTGCAACCTCATAAATGCAGCCAGATCCATGCCTATCTGCAGCCTCCTAAATGCAGCCAGATCCATGCCCATCTGCAGCCTCATAAATGCAGCCAGATCCGTGCCTATCTGCAGCCTCATAAATGCAGCCAGATCTGTGCCCATCTGCAGCTTCCTAAATGCAGCCAGATCTGTGCCCATCTGCAGCCTCCTAAATGCAGCCAGATCCGTGCCCATCTGCAGCCTCCTAAATGCAGCCAGATCAATGACTATCTTCAGCCTCATAAATGCAGCCAGATCCATGCCTATCTGCAGCATCATAAATTCAGCCAGATCCGTGCCTATCTGCAGCCTCATAAATGCAGCCAGATCCATGTCCATCTCCAGTCTCATAAATGCAGCCAGATCTGTGACTATCTGCAGCCTCATAAATGCAGCCAGATCCGTGCCTATTTACAGCCTGCTAAATGCAGCCAGATCCGTGCCCATCTGCAGCCTCATAAATGCAGCCAGATCTGTGACTATCTGCAGCCTCATGAATGAAGCCAGATCCGTGCCTATCTGCAACCTCATAAATGCAGCCAGATCCATGCCTATCTGCAGCCTCCTAAATGCAGCCAGATCCATGCCCATCTGCAGCCTCATAAATGAAGCCAGATCCGTGCCTATCTGCAGCCTCATAAATGCAGCCAGATCCATGCCTATCTGCAGCCTCATAAATGCATCCAGATCAGTGCCTATCTGCAGCCTCCTAAATGCAGCCAGATCCATGCCCATCTGCAGCCTCATAAATGTAGCCAAATCTGTGCCCATCTGTAGCCTCATAAATGCAGCCAGATCCATGCCCATCTGCAGCCTCATAAATGTAGCCAGATCTGTGCCCATCTGTAGCCTCATAAATGCAGCCAGATCCATGCCTATCTGCAGCCTCCTAAATGCAGCCAGATCAATGCCCATCTGCAGCCTCATAAATGCAGCCAGATCTGTGCCCATCTGCAACCTCATAAATGCAGCCAGATCCGTGCCTATTTGTAGCCTCATAAATGCAGCCAGATCTGTGCCCATCTGCAGCCTCATAGATGCAGCAAGATTCTTGACAATCTGCAGCCTCACATCAGATTACATAGAGCACGGATCTCCTGTTTACTCAGCTGGCTCTTTAATACAAAATCCTGCCTCTCGGCTCCTAAGATAGACAGAACACTGGTCCAATGATAGTCCAGGGGATGGGACTTCGTATAACAGAGGCCGCTGAGTACACAGGAGATCCGTGCTCTATGTAATCTGAAGGTGCGCATCCCACCTCCTTTCCCTCTGAGGCAGCCAAATGAAAATGTTGGCGTATAACACGCACCCACTATTTGCGCCCAATTTTCAGGGAGAAAAAGTGCGTGTTATACGCTGATAAATACGGTACATGAAACATTGGTCCTGATTATCAGGTGAAACCTTGAGTTTATGGTTCAGGGTATAGATTAACATTAGCTCCCAGTGTTGTGTATGTTAGAAAGTACAGTATGTATCTGGAAGACTATTTAAAAAAAAAAAAAAGGATTTTTATTTGCCATCTGAATCCAAGTTTGAAGACCAAGCATTTTCTGCCACTTTCTGTTTACATGTGAAGATCTTTTTTTTTTTTTTGCAAGAAAATTACTTAGAAGCCCCAAACATTATATATATATTTTTAAACAGAGGCACTAGAGAATAAATTGGTGGGTTTTGCAATTTTTTATGTCTCATGGTAATTGCGCAGAGGTTTTTGGGAAAAAATACACTTTTTAAATTTTAATGCAAAAAAAACACAATACATAACCCAATTTTTTTGTAAAATATAAAAGATGATGTCACGCCGAGTAAATAGATACAAAACATGTTATGCTTTAAAATTGTGCACGCCCACGCAACGGTGTAAATTTTACTATTATAGGGGACTCTTTAAAAGCCTTTACAGGTCGCCACTAGATTTACAGAGGAAGTTTAGTGCTAGAGTTATAGGCTATGATCAGATGTTCATGTGTGGGACAATCACTGTTTGCATGCGTGTGGGACCGACGCACGCGTTAGCCTTTGTGCGTTTGCATGGGGGGGGGGCAGGGGCACTCAAATTTGTTTTGTTTAATAATTTATTTATTTTCTTTTCTTTTGTTTTGCCTTTTTGTATCACTTTTTTTGCTGTCACAAGAAGTGTAAACATCAATGTGACAGCAATAGGCATATGACAGGTACTCTTTTGGAGGGATCTGGGGTAATTAAAGCGGAAGTATCGTTGTTTTTTTTTACCTATAATAAGGCTTACCTGTAGGTAAAATTAATATCTCCTAAACCTGCATGGTTTAGGAGATATTCGCCCTGCATGCAGCCGATGAAACCAGTGGAGCATGCGCTCTGTAGGTCCTGCGGACCATCAGAGCTCTTTGCCGGCTCCTTGCCGGAAAGTGACTCCCGCAGGCATGCGCGGGAGTGACGTCATCGTGGTTTCTGCCACCCACAGCGCCGGAGCCGCCGAACCCGGAAGAGACGCCGAGGGAACATGACAGATCCCTCAGCGGTGTCCGGGCGACCGTGTCGGGACTTCGTTTTAAGGTAAGTATTTCATAATGAGCGATGCATACTAGCTCATTATGCCTTTGCCCTGCAGGGTTTTTTTTTTTTTTTTTTCGGTGAGGATACAACTGCTTTAAGACCCCAAATCCCTCATTTACACTTAAAAGCATTCAAAACACCAAGATCAGCCTTTTTGAATACTTTTGATTTTCAAAAAAAAAATGTCGCTATTGACATCCAGTTAAACCAGAAGTGATGTCCTGTCATCGCTTCCGGGTTACCATAGTAGAGTCCCGATCATAGCCGATTCCGACTTTATTTGGGTCTCTGACTATTCTGTGGATGTGTCGGCTAGTAGTTCGGGTCTCCCGGTAGAACGGAGGGAGCCTGAGAGAGATGCGTGAGGTGGCAGAAGAGGGGGCATCCCCTCCCACTGCTTGTAAAAGCAATTGAGTGGTTAGTTAGGTGCTCTGATTGCTATTACAAGTGGGCTTCCCATTCCAATCCCACTCCAATCCTTTGGGTCTGGTATGGATTTTAGGGTAAACCTGCCAAAATAAAAAAAAATGATGTGGGGTCTCCAAAATCCAGACCCCTTATCCAAGCATGCAGCCTGACAGGCTATGAAAGGGGGGGACCCCCCTCCTGAACCATACCAGGCCACATGCCCTCAACATAGGGTGGTTCTTTGGGGTGGGGGTTCTGCAGGTAGGGGGGTTATCAGAATCTGGAAGCGACCCTTTAACCAAGGGGCCCCCAAGGGGCCCCCAAGTCCCGCCCCGATAAATGAGTATCGGGTACATTGTACTCCTACTCATTCAGCAATAAATAAATAAATAAATAAAAACACACAGAGTTTTTGACAAGTCCTTCATAAAAAAAAAACAAAAACAATGTCCACCGATGTAGATCCACTGCACCGCCAGATCCAAGACACATAAAAAAAACCTCTGCCCACGACGAAGGCTTACTGCTGACTGCCTGCTCTGCTGTCCGATAGTTCTTAAATAGGTAAAGGGCGGAACCACCTGGCAACGTCAACTGGGAGCACCGTCCCCATGTGACGTCACTGACCCAGCATGCCTCGGTCGATGATGTCACAAGAAGGCAGACCCACTCAGTGATGTCGCTGGGTGGCCCCGCCCCTTAGCTATTTAAGAACTGTCAGACGGCGGAGTAGGCAGATGGCAAGAGCCTTGTTAAAGGGGCTTCCAGATTCGGATAAAGCCCCCCCCACCCGCAGACTCCCACAACCTCTGCCCAGGGTTGTGGGAAAGAGGCCCTTGTCCCCATCAACATTGGAACAAGGTGCTTTGGGGAGGGGGGAGGGCAGAGCTCCCCCCCGATTTTGAGGGCATGTGACCAGGTATGGTTCAGGGGGGACAGAGCTTGTTCGCCTGCATGCTCGGATAAGGATCGGGTATAGATTTTGGGGGGGGCTCCTTTTATTTTTATTTTGGCATGGGGGTTTTCTTTTAAAATCCATACTAGATTTGCAGGGCCTGTTATGGATTGGGGGAGGGGGCCTCAAGCTGTTTTTGTTCTGAATTTTTCATTGCTGGCATTCTTTTTTTTTACATTTCAGCTGTCAGTGGAGAAGTCATAGGTTACTAAGGTTGCGGCGGCCAGCTTCCCGGCCTGCTCCTTAACCAGCTATTTTTCACATAGAATTTGAATCAGTCAATCATTTTTCAACTGTTCCAAATAGGAATTGTTCTGAAAATTTGGAATTCATTAGAAAATGAATATACGAAAAACAAAATTAAATACATTTCAATTAAATGTGTTACTTTTTACTTCTGAGATTTGTCCGAATATACATTCAAAACTGAAACAAACATGTCTAGCTGATAATCCTGTGACCCTGTAAGTAAAGATCCCTGTGCTGAAAGTTAGTCACTGTGAGCAGCTTTTGGTCTTTTGGGAGAAGTTATAGTCACCTCTCAGCATTAGAGATCCTGTTGGATATTTTGTGTAATTCAGCACGGCAGAGAAGAGTCCTCTAAGAGTTCAGTCCACCAAGTTGTGGATATCTATGTTTCCTTCATCCCATCCAAGTTCTCTATTACAATAAAATCCTAAAAAGACACTGTTAGACTGTTCCTTCGAGCCAGAGAGAGTGGAGAAAATGCTGTGTGCCTTGCTGTGTTCACTTTAGCTGGGGAAAGGAACCAAGTGCACCAGTGGCTCCTTAGGGGGGTGAGCTACAATATATTTACTATTATTCCTCAACGTACTGTTCATGTTAATGATGCATAAGCTTTAGATACAATAATTATTACTAGTAGTTTCCTGAGACCTGAACGCCATCCCAAGGGTGTTTGTGCACTGGTGCGCAGTCATGTTGCAACAGGAAGGGGCCAAACTGTTCCCACAAAGTTAAGAGCATGTAATTGTCCAAAATGTCTTGGTTTGCTGATGCCTTAAGAGTTCCCTTCACTGGAACTAAGGAGCCAAGTCCCACCCCTGAAAAACAACCCCCCACCATAATCCCCCATCCACCAAATGATTTAGACCAGTGCACAAAGCAAAGTTCATAAAGACATGGATAAGGGAGTTTGGGGAGGAGAATAGTCAAACATTCCCATAGACACACTGCTAAACCTTGTGGACAGCCTTCCTATAGGAGTTGAAGCTGTTATAGCTGCAAAGAGTGGGCCAACTCAATAATGAACCCTACAGACTAAGGCTGGGATGCCAATAAAGTTCATGTGTGTGTAAAGGCAGGCGTCCCAATACTTTTAGTAATATAGTGTATGTTGGAAATAAGACCTTGCTTGGATTCTACAGTAGCAACATGGGTTAATAAGAGCGAGCCCACATGTACCCATGTACTAATTTTGGATTTCCTCTGTAGAGCGTTCCGTATTTGCAGTTATCAAAGAATTTCTGTTTTGGTTAGATTAAAGGGTATTGGGACAATTCAAGCGGTAGTAAACCGCATATATAAAAAAAAAAAAAAAAGCCCTTGTACAGTTTGTAGTGCCCTTGAGTTGTAAAGGCAGAAGATTATTTTTTTTTTGTTTTTAATCCTAATGCATTCTATGCATTAAGATAAAAAGCCTCCTGTGTGTAGCAGCCGCCTCAGCATCCCCTAATACTTACCTTATCCCCTCTCTATCCAGCGATGTCCACAAGTTCCTCAGCCATCCGGGACTCTCTCTCCTAAATGGCTAAACAGTAGCAGTGCCATTGGCTCCCGTTGCTGTCCATCAAAGTCAGACTTCTGTGTTTACAAGTAATAGTGTTGAGCAGGGAGCAAAGGACCAGAACCAAAGGTGGTGGAACTTAGTCCGACCAAGTTCCAGCTGAAAAAAGGCCCTGGGCTTATCTATAAGTAAGAGCCAAAGGTGGTGGAACTGAGTTCCGCCAAGTTCCAGATGAGGAACTGTAGGTAAGGCCTCATGCACACAGGGCATTTGAAAAAACAAGCTGCAAAGCCAGTTCTGACGCCCGGAGAAAGCAGCTGTAAAAATGCGCTTTTAGAAGCGTTTTGCATTGGCTTTTAACCCAGTTTAGCAGCATTAGCATTTAGCAGCCTTTCTTCTCCCTCTTCTATTTTCCACTCTCAAATCCAACTACTACAGCTTAAAAATGCTTGACGTGGCTTAACGCTGTTTACAGCGTTTAGGCGCCTTTATGCACGTCAGGCGTTTTTAGATCCTAACGCTGCTGCTCCAGAATGTACTGGCCCTGGGTTTTTTTTACAGCTTGAACAGGCCTATGCCACTTACAGCTCCTAAAATCCTGTGTGTGCATGAGGCCATAGAATAACATGGAGGGGCATTTTTTAGCTGCAAAAAAAAAAAAACGTCTGACGCTCTTAAAAGCAGCTGTACAAATGCCCTGTATGCATGAGGCCTAAGACCCCATGCATACAGGGCGTCATAAAAAATGAGCTGCAAAGCTATTTCTGACAACAGGAAAAAGTGGCGTCAAAAACACGCCTTTGGCAGCATTTCACATTGGCGTCAATGCGCATTTAGGCGCATCGACGCTTAGCATCGTTTTTAAATAAACACAGCCCTCTTCTATTTGGGACCAATCAAATTTTTCCTTTTTCACATTTTAAAAAATGCCTGAAGCTGCTAAAAGCCGCTATACAGTGTTAAGCCTCGTTTAGGCGCGTTTAGCAGCGTCTGCCGTTTTTACAGCTTAACGCTGCTACTCCTGAACGCGCTGGCCCTGGGTTTTTTTTTGCAGCATGAAAACGCCTATGCCACTTGGAGCTCATAAAAGCCTGTGTGTGCATGAGGCCATAGAATAACATGAAGGGGCGTTTTTAAGCTGCAAAAAAAAAAAAACCTCTGATGCTCCTAACAGCAGCTGCAAAAACGCCCTGTGTGCATGGGGCCTAAACATCATACATGGGAGTTTACTCCCACTTTAAGGCCCCATGCACACGTAAGTAGCGTCAGGCGTTTTCTTTTTGCAGCCTAAAAACGCACTTCCATGTTATTCTATGGCCTCATGCACACACAGACGTTTTTAAGCTGTAAGTGGCCTAAGCGTTTTTAAGCTGCAACAAGAACCCACGGCCTGCGCATTCTGAGGACCAGCGTTAGAGCGTTAAAAACGCTTGCCGATATTTAACGCTGCATAACGTTTATATCAGCGTTTTACCGCGTCCGGCGTTTTTAAGCTGTAGAAATTTTTAGAAATGTGATTGGTCACTGTAATGGAGTAAAAATACAGGAAATGCATTTTTACATTACCCAAGTGTCCTTTGCTCAGCTGTGTGGATGGGTGTGCCTGTGTGGTCATACAGGAGAGAGGGACAATGGCTGCAGACATCGCTCAAACTGAGCTGATCTCTGCCGTTGAGGCTCATCCCGAGCTGTGGGATGTCTCACATCCATTCTACAGCGATCGGATAAAAAAGACCAAAACCTGGATGGATATCTCTGAAGCACTGACACCAGGCTGGGACCGATTAAGTAATGCGGAGAAGAAGGAAAGAAGTAAGTTTTTCTTTTTTTTTTCAAAATAATTTTTATTTGCATTTCAAATACAAACAGACACAGAAACAGGGAATGTAAGGAGGGAAGGGAGGGGGAATTAGAAATGGGGAGGCATGGCATGGCAATGCTCTAGTTGAATTCAGTACAACATGTACTATACAATTAGATACATTCAAACATTCTCAGTAACCAAAGAAAAAAATAACATCAGCAATACAATACAACCGCGAAAAAGCATGGTAGCTCAGGGAGGTGACCAAAATTCCCAATGGTGTAGAAATTTTGACATGGAGAGGGAATTAAGTGCTAATGCCTTCTCAAATTGGTAATTTGCACGTAGTAGGGATGTCACATCTGTCAGAGTGGGAGATTCCGTAGATCTCCAATTCCGTAGGATAATGGACCTGGCGGCTAGGAGCACGTGTGCTGACCATGGCCTATATTGGTGCGGAATGACTTCAATGCCTAGGTTTAGTACGGCCAGGGCCGGGGTCGGGTTGATCAAACAACCAGTGTGAGTCGCCATATATTTGAATATCTGACTCCAATAACTGGTAAGGGACGGGCATGCCCAGAGAATGTGGAGAAGTGTGCCCACCTGACCACAGCCCCTCCAGCAGAGTTGTGAATAGGACGTTGAGAAACCTGCAAGGCGGTAGGGGGTATAGTACCACCTGTTGACTATTTTTAGCATCATCTCCCAATGATTGACACAGTGTGTGTGATCCGTGGCAGATTAGATTGCCAACTTCCATTGGGACACCGTAAAACTCTTCCTAAGATCCCTGTCCCATTTGAACATCTGAATTGACTTGTAAAACTTCTCGTCATCTAACAGGATGTGGTAGTATTGAGACAGTCTGGGGGGCGGTATGCGCTGGGTAACCAAGAGATCCCAGAGCCCACCACCCACCAGTAGACTCTGTAAGGGATGTTTCTTTAGGAAATGGTGGATGCGGTATACATGAAAAAGAAGGGACCGTGGTAGGGCATATCTATCCGTCAATTCTGTAGGAGAAAGTAGATGGGACCCTTGGTAGAGGTGTTCTATTAGGGTTATGTTTCTGGAGTGGAAGATACGAAGCGGTAGGTCAGAGATATGTGTAGCCAGCAACGCCAGCGGGAGTGGCTGTGAGGAGAGGACATCCCGATCCGACGCCGAGGACACCGATTTGCGCCACGCCCGAACCGAGGCTTGCATTGTGGGGGGCAGACCCGACACATCCCAGGGGATCCATTTGTCACTGAGAAGCAGAACCCGCAAGTCAGGGAAGGGAGCTATGTCAGCCTCCAACAGGACCCAAAGTGGTTCATCCGTTGGCTTGACCCATTGTTTTGTTTTTGCCAGGATAGTAGACCAGTAATAGGTTGGGATATCCGGCATTGCTGCCCCTCCAAGGCGTCTCCTTCTGGGCAAGACAGAGGATGCGCAACGCACCCGTTTGTTGTCCCAAACGAAACGTCGCATATGGGTTGTCAGTTTAGCCAATTGGGTGGTAGGGATCGGAATGGGTAGTGTCCGAAATAAGTACAACAGTTGGGGAAGAATGTACATTTTATATGTCGCTAGTCGCCCGCTCCATGAAAGATATTTTGTGTTCAACCGAGAAGTGTCCTCCGTAATTTTAGTTAACAACCTGTTCATGTTAAGCGGAAGTAGTTTCGAGGTGATCGGGGGGATATCAATGCCTAAATAGTGGATACTGTCCGACGACCATGGAATGGGTATGTTGGTTTGTAGAGTTGTTTGCGTATCAGGGTCCACGCCAAGGTTTAAAATAGTAGATTTGGACACGTTCAATTTATAGTACGACACATTGCTAAAGGAGCGCAGTACCTCATAAGCTGCCGGAAGCGACGTAAGGGGGTTCGTAAGCATTAAAATAACGTCGTCGGCAAAAAGTGTTATTTTATGATGCGAGCTGGGGAGGGAGAAACCAGTGATCAATGGGTGAGACCTTATCGTTTCGGCCAGGGGTTCAATTAGTAAATTGAATATGGACGGGGACAATGGGCACCCCTGCCTAGTGCCGTTCGAAATCAAGAAGCGCTTGGAAAGGGAACCCGACGTGAAGACCTGCGCCGACGGAGAAGAGTATAGGGCTAAGATGGCGGACAGGATAGGGCCAGAGAAACCAAATTTGCGAAGTGTAGCCGACATGTACCCCCAGTGTACCCTATCAAAAGCCTTTTTGGCATCTAGTGTCAGTAATAGAGCTGGGGATTTGGAAGTCTGAGCAACGTGCACTACATCTATCAACTGCCTGGTGGCATCTGAGGTCTGCCTTCCTGGGGTAAAACCTAGCTGGTCCTTACCAATCAGTGACGGTAGAAACTTTTGGATTCTCTTTGATAGTATCCTAGCATATATTTTGGCATCTGAGTTCAACAAAGAAATCGGACGGAAGTTGGCCGGGGACACAGGGTCTTTACCAGGTTTGGGAAGTGTTACAATGTGTGCGCCCAAAATATCGGGGGGAAGGGTGGATTCCACCATGGCTTTATTAAACACTTCAGTAAGGGTCGGTCCTACAAGTGGGAAGAATAGGTGATAAAATTCGTTAGGAAGACCATCCGGTCCGGGTGATTTGCCTTTGGGAAGGGAAGCAATATTGGTACGAATCTCGTCTATAGTAAAGGGTGAATTAAGTTCTTCTAGCTGGGTTGGCGACAAAGAGGGCAGGTTAATCGACTTCAGGAAGTCCGCTATACACTCCATCGAGGGCTGGGGGTCAGACTGACTGTCCTTCAAATTATAAAGGGCGCTATAGAATTTGGCGAACTCGTCAGCAATGTCCTGCGGGTGTGTTATTTTGTGTTTAGTCTCGGGATGCAATAGAAAGGGGATCCTGGCCTTGGCCTGTCTACGCTTGACTTGCTGTGCTAGGTGTTTACCCGCCTTATTAGCCTGAGAATAATGTTTGAGCCTCAAGAACCCCAGATGTTTGTCTGACTGCTCCAAGAGCACAAGACGGAGGTCCTGATGGAGGCGAGTTAGTTCAGAGGAGTTGGTCACCGAGGGGTTTTTCTTGTTGTCCGCCTCCAGCACACGTATCCTATCCAGTAATGTGTTCAACTTTGCAGCCCTCCGTCTCCCGAGCCGCGCCCGCTGCTGAATGCACTGCCCTCGAACAAAGGCCTTATGTGCACTCCACAGCACCCACGGGTCGGAGACAGAGGGGGCATTGATAGCAAAAAATTCACGTAAACTAGCAGAAATGTGAGAGAAACAACCTGGGTCCTGAAGCATGCGGGTGTCACATCTCCACACACCCGGAGGAGCCACTCTCACGGCTTCCTCGATGGAAAGTGTCACCCCCGCATGGTTGGACCAAGAAATAGTCCCGATCTCAGAGGAGGATGCTTTGCTCAAAAGATACCTATCTAGCAAAAACATATCTAGTCTAGAGTAAGAAGTATGTCTTGGCGAAAAGAATGAATAGTCCCTCTCTGTGGCATGTTGACACCGCCAAACATCAAACAATTGTTCAGTATGCAAGAAATCTCCCAGTCCCCGTTGGCGGCCCCGGGGGGACGCCGAAGAGTCCAACCCGGGGTCGGCAACAAGGTTAAAGTCCCCACACAACAGAAGATGACCCCGCTGAACCTTGTATACTTGCTTGAGTAGTCTGCGCAGGAATCGGATTTGGTGAGTGTTCGGAGCATAAACGTTGACGATGGTCAACGGTAGGCCATTAATGTCACATACAGCGATGATGAAGCGACCATTGGGGTCCAAGACTGATGCGTGTAGTGTAAATGCAAGGGAGTTCCGGAAGGCCAGCATGACTCCTCTCTGTTTCACAGAGTCAGATGCAATGAGTATTTGTGAAAAATCCTTATGGGAGCAAGATGGGTGGGATCCAGCACGGAAATGGGTCTCCTGCACCGCCACTATATCCGCTCTAGAGGTTGAAGCCTCCAGCCATAGTGTACGCCGCTTCGCAGGATGGTTGAGACCATTAACATTAATCGACAATAGCTTGATGGTCATTGCTAGGCGGGAGAAAACGGGATGCAGATCCATCTTGTCTGTGGGACATCAAAAGAGAGCTAGCCAAGTGCGTGCCATAACGAGTCGTGTCAAAACGAGGGTGTAGCGTTGCCAATGCCAAACATGGGGAGGTAGGGGAAACAGAAACTAAGAAGAGAACCGTCTCTGCGGTTCGTGGTCGGGATGAGCCGACTACGAGCATACGGAGGGCCAAGAGGGAGCAACATTTCCCATGGCCGTGGACACTTGTACAGGAAAGTTGAGTCAAGCACTAGAGCCCCTATGATCAGATGTCAGCCGTGATTGCCTCTTCCGGGACACCACATTCCATTCGTCTTCCAGTGTGTGCAATGGAGAAGAGGCAGAAGGAGAAGGCTGTTGTGGCGGTAAGATCTGCCAGGTCTGCAGAGCCAGGATACCTTCTTCCATGGTACGGATGGTAACCGTGGAGCCTCCATGGGTAACTAGAAGCGTGGCGGGATACCTCCATTTATGAGGTATGGCGTGGTTGCGCAGAGCTTTGGTCACCGTCGCCAGGTTACGTCTAGCTTGGAGGGTGTGTCTGGAGAGGTCTATGAGGAGCTGAAGGCCCCCGTAGCCCTCCGGAAGGTTGTTATTTGCCTGACGGGATGCCACCATGATCTGTTCCTTCATGCGATAAAAATGCACCCGTAGCAGAACGTCTCTAGGTACATCATTGGGCAGGAAGGACGGCTTTGGCAACCTGTGGATCCTATCAATAGCCAGGTCTGCTGCGGAGGCCCCAGGCACCAGGGCAGTGAATAAAGTAGTGACATACTCCAGGAGTTGAGGGGTCTGAACTGTCTCAGGGATGCCTCTGATCTTGATGTTATTTCTCCTGGAGCGATCCTCCAGGTCTGCCACTTTATTTTTTAGCCATTGGATATCCTCATCATGCGTGTTCACTCTATCCACCACAGCATTGATGCAGGAGGCTTGTTTCCCCATAGCACGTTCACTGGCATCCACTCTGGACCCCAGGGTCACCATCTCAGATTTAAACTGGTGCATGCAGGCCTGCATGTCCGCCTGCATGGTGGAGCGGAGGGTGTACATCATGTCCCTCATCACCCCCTCTGATATAGGATTGCTGCTGGAAGGGAGTGCTGCGAAGGGATCAGGGTGGCTGAGTGGCTGCAGAGACATAGCAGAGGGGGGAACACTGATGTCCATACCTGCTCCCTGGTGGTGCCGTGGAGGCGACTCTCTCCTCTGCTTATTCTTTGCAGGGCTCCTGGAAGAAGGTGAAGGAGGCGACGGGGAGCCAGAGGATTGCCCACTGTCCGGGTTTGCTATCTGGCGAACCGCAGGAGCAGCTGATGGGCGCGGATTTAGTTTCTTCAGCTGCTGGGGCTGCTGCTGTGGTCCGCGGGCGCCGCCATTTTGCTGGAGACCGGCGCTCTGGGAGATCCAGAAACCGGACAGCTTGTTCAGCTGTTCCGGCCCCTTCTTGCGGCGTGCCATCCCCGCGAGTAACTGCTGTCTCCTCCGGTGCTGCGGGCTGTTGATACCGGGCGGCGGGGGCTCTACGGATGCGGCGTGTCCAGGGTGGCCTCGCGGAGCCAGACTAGAATGCGTCCATCTTCTCCGCCGGAAGCCACGCCCTCAAGAAGTAAGTTTTTCTGAAATGCATGACTTGTTTGCTGTATATTAATTACAAAGAATGCATATTAACCTTACTTCACTTTTCTTAATTCTTATTCCAAAAGAGATGGAAGTCTCTCCATGATCGTGTCAGGAGGGATCTGACTGAGGAGGAAAAAGCCAACACAAGTGGAGCAGCTGCCTCTCACAAAAGGCCACACGTGTACACAGTCATTTGGCTTTTCTGCGACAAGCCATGGTAGACGGCAGTAGAGAGTAAGTTGCACATACTGTATTTTTGACTTACACATAGGGGTGCACGGAACATCGTTTTCTGCGAATATATTACTATTCTGCAGCCATTTTTTTTATATATTTTTCAGGACAACATCTAACATTGATGATCCAAGACATGATCCAAGACAGGAGGCGGTGGAAGTGCCGGCTGAAGGCAGACCCCCCAGTGCTGCCACTGAAAACAGCGATATGACCATGTCATACCAATCCAGTGGATCTCATATCATGGATGAATCCACAATGCAGGTTAGTGTCTGTCTAGTCTGTCTGTCATTCTGTTTGTCAGTGTATGTGACAAACTGAACATTTTCTTTTTTTCTTAACAGGAATCCAGGGACCTGGAATTTTCTGTCGAAGAGATGCATGACTGTGGTGTGGCGCGTGGCCGTGGCGAGGTGCCTGGCCGTGGCAATGAGGTGCCTGGCCGTGGCGAGGTGTGTGTGCGTGGCCGTGGCACTGTGTGTGGCCGTGGCCGCAATCAGCGTCAGAGGGGTGGTGGTATTGTCCTTCAAAACGAGGACGGGGTGTTAGCGTTGCTGCAGGAAGTGCGGCAGGAGAGGCGCAGTGTGGATGCCTTTATGGATCCTGGCAACGCACGTGCCTCCTTCTGCCGCACTTTATACCACATCCTGGAGGACATTGGGGGAGACGAAGAAAAGCTTTGTATGGATCGCGTGCTCGCTATTGTAACGCAATATCGTCATGCTAAACTAAGTGGTGGCCCGCCACCACCAAGTGATCCATACAACACTTTTCTTGATCCCCCAATGCCCTCTGGGACCTCAGCAGCGCTAACACCCCACTTCAAATACCGGCCTACCTACCTTGTCCCCTCCGCAACGCCACCCAACACCTGCCTTGTCCCCATCCTCCTATTTCCCACCCCACTCCTCCATTGATTTTTCCCAACCACATACCCATTGCCCACATCAAACCTTTCCTGGACCCCCCTACCACCATGAGGTTGGGCGTGAACGCCTGCCCCAAGTCACCCACTCGCAGCCTGATGGTACCTTCCCATGTGCCAAATCACCGCGGGCAAGCCATGGTGATCAGTCGCCATACACTTATCAGCATCTGTGATAATTTTTTTAATAAATGTTCATTTATTGAATAAAAGCCTTTTGTTAAAATAATATTTTGCCTTTTTTTAAATTTTTGTTGTATTTTGTAAAAAAAGTACATCTGCACAGGCCGGTAAGGGCTGGCATACACTTGCCTCATGCAGAAGAATACCCCCTCCTTCTTCTACATGGGGCAAGTGCATGCACAGACCAGGGTTGGCATACACTTGCCTCATGCAGAAGGAAACCCCCCTCCTTCTTCTGCATGGGGCAAGTGTATGCACAGACCAGGGTTGGCATACACTTGCCTCATGCAGAAGGAAACCCCCTCCTTCTTCTGCATGGGGCAAGTGTATGCACAGACCAGGGTTGGCATACACTTGCCTCATGCAGAAGAAAACCATCCTCTTTCTTCTGCATGGGGCAAGTGTATGCGTAGGCCAGGGCTGGCATACACTTGCCTCATGCAACATTGAACTGGAACAATGGAAGAATGATAGACATCAAAAGAACTGACATAAATGTTTAATAAAAGCTGTATTTGAAGATATCACAAAGTTTACAAGATGAATTATTTTAGACACAATTATCCTGCCATGCCACTTCCCCATCAGGCGAGACAAAGAAATCCGCAAAATTATCTCTGATGGTCATGACTCGTGCTGTTGTTCGCAAGTCCATAAACTGCACGCGGTGCCTGGGGTTACGTGGCTCTGGTTCGACGGTGCTCCTGTCGCTTCTCCTTAGGAAATTGTGCAAAACACAGCAGGCCAGGACAACCTTGATGGGATTGTCAACATCCAGTTGCATACAGGACAGCAAAACCCTACATTTTGCTGAGCACACACCAAACGCACACTTCACAACGCGACGAGCACGGCTCCGCCGATAATTGAATATACGTTTGGTATGACTCAGTCTATAGCCACTGTATGGCCTCATCAGATTTTCTGCCAGTCCAAATGCTTCGTCGGCCACCATGACCAATGGCAAGCTTGGTTCCTCTGTACACGGTAGAGGCCTGCTTGTTGGTATGTTGAGTCGTCCTTCATGTAGCCGACGTCCAAAGGCCGATTCTCGAAAGATGCGGGTATCACCCTGGCTGCCATATGCTCCTACATCAACAGCAAGGAATTGAAGATGGGCATCAGACAATGCCAGGAGTACCACAGAAAAATATTTTTTTGTAGTTATAATATGCTGATCCGGATTGGGGGGGCTTCTTCACCCTTATGTGTTTTCCATCAAGGGCAACAATACAGTTGGGGAACTGAGTTTTCTCCCAAAACTCGTCGACAACTGCTTCCCACATCTCTTCAGTCGGCTCCGGCATGACCACCTCCTTCAACTCCTCCCATATTGCGGCACATGTTTCTTTAACAATTTTTGCCACCGTGGAGACACCAAGCAGAAAATAGTGGTGTAAGGAGACAAAGCTTTGGCCAGTAGCAAGAAACCTAAAATAAAAATTTAAAGAAAAAATGATTACATAAAACAATATATCTATATATATATATATATCTTTCAAAAATACATTGACAAAATGTTTTAACTAGGACCTCACCCCTAACCCTCTTAACCCTAACCCAAGTACTAACCCTAGACAAAACCCCCAAAAATTATTTCACTTACCGAAGTGTCACAAGCAGCCTTTCCTCCGGTGACACACTGCTTCTCATGTTCGTGTCCATCCTGGATAGCCTTGGCCTGAGCTTCTCCAGCAGATCATCGAAAAGCGGAACAGACATACGTGAAAAGTTATACCACTTGTCCGGATACATGCGGAGTTGGGTGTACATGGTGGTAAAGTACCCCACGGACAGACGCTGCGACATGACAGGATGCACCCAGAACCTTCGCCGTCTGCTCTTCTCATTCTCCTCCTCCAACTGTCTCCTTCTACGCATCCTTCTTAAGATGATGAGCAGAATTGCCTCATCAACCTTCTGAAGAACAGGATCCATGACTCAAAAATGACAAAATACCCCAAAAACACAAGAAACACTCTCTGCTGATCTGAAATGCTCTCTCCTCTCTCTCTCTCTCCCACCAAAATGGCATCGACACATTGCATTGTGGTTATTTTGGGTGTGGAAAATGGAGGAGGGCTATTTTTAAAAAAAAAAACACTGTTTAGCGCTGACGTGCCTTAACGCGGCTTAATGCTCATTAACATAATTTGAAAAACGCTGCTTAAATTGCGTTTTTAACGCCGGTTTTTCCCGGCGTCATAACTAGCTTTGACGCACGTTTTTTCAAACGCCCCGTGTGCATGGGGCCCAAAAGAGAAGAGAAAAGAAAAATACAAGGATTTCAAAAAAGTAATATTTCCATACAAATGAGGACGCTAAGGATTACTCTCATTTACTGTCCCAATGCCACCAGTGACTAGAGCAAGTAATGAGAGGTAATCTCTCCAAAAAAAAAAAACAAAAAAAAAGTTCTGCCCGGAACTGAAAAAGAATAGTCTTGTCTGGAAGTCTGCTTTTTAGAGGTCTTCCAGTTTACTACTAATACACAAATGTCAGAAGTCAAGAACAAACGCCTGTGTACATCGGATCTAAGACTTGCCAGACTTAAAAACGAACTTCCATAGATGAAATGACTTTCTTTTCTCTGATGAAAAAATCATATGTTTAAAAAACACGCATGCAGCAGTAATATCAAAAGATAATATAGATAAAAGCTAATCTCAGATACATGCTTTGAGGTCCGTAAAATGTGCTTGTGTACATAAACATGCAATAAGTTTGTCCAATAAAAATTACATAAAAAATCCTGTTCTACAAATGTATTTTCCCTGCTGATGAGTTAGACCATTATCTTCCACCTGTGAGCAGCACTGATATTAGTAAGGTAATATTATACTTCTATGAATGTTGTGTCATTTATATCTTCTATGAACTTTATTTACTCAGAGACGGTCACCTGTGACACTGACAGTCGAACTAAGCATACCCCGGCAGTATCAGAGACAGATATAAAGCAGAAATTGACTTTGAAGAAGCTTGCATTCCTTTTCTCTTAGAAGCCTTGAAATCCAAATCAACCAAATCACCAAAATAACACTGAAATTCAGTCCAACTTTAACCACTTGACTTCCCGGAAGATTTAATCCACCTTCATGCCCAGGCCACTTTTTTGGTAAATGGCACTGGGTTATTTTCAACTGACAATTGAGCAGTTATGCAACTCTGTACCTAAATAACATTTATGTAATTTTCTTTCCCACAAATAGAGCTTTCTTTTGGTGGTATTTGATCACCAACGAATTTAATTTTTTTTTTGCGCTATAAACAAAAAAAGACAGACAATTAAAAAAAAAAAAAAAGTACATTTTACTTTCTGCTATAAAACACATCCAATACATTTATTTTAAGAAATCTAATTTCTATAATAATTTAGACTAATATGTATTCTGCTACATGTTTTTGGTAAGAAAAAATCCCAATAAGCGAATATTGAGTGGTTTACGCTAAACATTTATAGCGGCTACAAACTATGGGATTTATACTGGAATTTTTAGGTATTTATCTTCATTCTAATAATGGCAGTGATCAGCAGCTAATAGCGGGACTGTGATATTGCGGTGGACAATCGGACACTAACTGACACTTTTGACACTTTGCGTGAACCAGTGACACTAGCACAGTAATCAGTGCTAAAAATATGCACTGTCACAGCACTGACACTGGCTGGGAAGGGGTTAAACATCTAGGGTGATCAAAGGGTTAAATGCGTGCCTAACTAGTGCTTGTGTTTACTATGTGTGCTGCTTTCAGTAGGGGAAGAGATGGATATTAGTTCCTGCTTCGCAGGAACAGAAAATATATTCCTTCCCCCTGTCAGAACAGAACCCCGTCCCCTGTCTTTGCCAGACGACCGGCGGGGTGCCGGTGGACATCGTGTGCCCGGCACCCACGGATCTGCTTCAGCTGTGAATAATCCCAGCATAAGCGGCCTGCGCACATGCTCCCTGCAGGCGGAAGTGCAGGATTACATATATATAATGTGTGTGTGTGTGTGTGTGTGTGATCCTGCACACAGAAACTGCTATAGGGTGGTCTGCAAGTGGTTAAAGAGGTATTAAACCAAAAAGCAAACATTTAGTATACGTATTACAGCTTACCAATTCTTAGATGTAATGGCTGCATGCATTTTTTTTTTTAGCTTTCTTTCACCTGGTGATGCAGCCAGTAAGTCTGTTGTTTTTGAAAAGAACATGCCGTTTTGCAAAATGTATTAGTTACAGGGATGAGACAACCATTTAACACTGACAGGGGGCCTTACAATTATCCGCTTTTAATATTGTATATAAAACCTTTATCCCAAAAGGAAAAAAATGTTTGCTTAGAACTGCGTAAAAAGTATTAGCTGGAGTTTGGCTTTAATTTGGTAATGTATTTAAATCTGCTTGTAAATCTAACACTCCCCTTTGCTCCTTTATCCAAAGTGTAGGTAATTTAATATAGGAGGTGTGTTATAGGCCAGATCACCGGGTAAAAACAGAGGGATAAGCCTAAAATACAAAAAACAAAACACAAATGCACCCAACACATCTAATGATTAATAAGCTGCAATATATTACATTTTTGGTTTTGTGATTTTTGCCGCTTTACCCTCTGTTTACAATGAATGTGGCTTTGAAGTCGCGCTACTTTAGCGCAATTTCAAAGCCACCGATCAGTGCGATTTCATATTCTGCTTGCCGACATCTGTGCGATTTCATGCACAGATGTCAATGCAAGTCCAGCATGAAATCACCAAAAATAGCTCTGGAACCTTCTTTAAATCGGTCCATCGCACCAATTTGAACAGGTCCATAGGCACAAAGAGGGTGCGACTTGTCATGCAATTTTGAACTTTCGACTTGCATGACAAGTCGCACCTGTGTAAACTGGAGCTGAAAGCATATCTAACCCCAAAAAAAAAGAATAGAATATATTTTAGCTTTCCAGTCCTTATATGTGGCGGCTGCATTCATTTTCTTTTATCTACCTTTTTTTCATCTAGTAATTCTGACAGTAAAGCCCCGTACACACGTACTGATCGTCGGCCGAACGATCGGCCGTCTTTTGTCCGGGGCTGTCGCGTCTGTTGAAAACTGCAAAAGACCGCACACGAATTTTGTCGGCCAACAACAGCCGACTGTAGAAGTGATGTCATGTGATGGTTAACTTTCCGTGTGTTTTTTCTTTTCTGAGCATGCTCAGTCTTGCTAATCTGCTGTCTGTCGGCCGAATTCTGTACTGACTGGCGAACAATCGGCCGTTCTGGTGACGGACAACAAAAATTTTAATGCCTGCACGACAGATTCTGTTCGGCTGAAAATGCGCTGTCGGCTGTCGGAAGCATCATACTAACAAGCCTACAATCGGCCGATCGGTCGTCGGCCGAATATTTACGGCCGACAATCGGTACGCGTGTACGGGGCTTAACACACTTTCAGTCCTAGGATGACAACACCCACTCACACTTCTGGTTAAGGACAACAGAAACAAGATAGGACTACATAACCTCAACCCTTTCCTATTCCCTGTCATATAGAGGGACATGGCTCTGTAATCCTCAGAGATAGCTATGAACAATGTAAATGATTATAGACAGCACAGGTAGAGAGCCCAGGAAGTTATCAGATCAGAGGATTTCTGGCAAGATCAACGGGTACTTTTTTTTTTTAACTTATGAAACAAAACACTTTCAATTTCAAATTTAATAGACAAAAAAAAGGACAAAATAAAGGACATTCGGTGGTGGGGTTTACGTGCACTTTAATATCATCCAAAATTAAATTCAATGCTAGTGCACAGGGGTGACCTCATGATTGTGCTGTTACTTCTTTACTGTCCAATCAGAAGTTTAAGAAATCAGTGGTGATTATGAAAGAATTTATTTTGTTAACTATAGTCACCCATCACCTGGGTGAATACCAATACCAAGTCGTCACCCCCTCCCCCCATGCTGGCACATAAAGGCAAATGCATACATAGGTTGTGCACATAAACAGTGTTCTCACCACACATGTGATGTATCGACACAAATGTTATAGTGAGAGCAATAATTCTAGCACCGGGCCTGCCGTGTAACTCTAAACTGGTACCCTATAAATGCTTTTAAATATTCCCCTATGGAGATTTTTGGGTATTGTAGTTTGGTATTTTCCAAACAATCTGCATTTGAAAAACTGCTGTGCAAATATTGTGTTTCATAAAATATTCCACAATTTTGTTCTCTAGGACCTCTGCTACAAGTCGCAGCTACATCACACTTCAAGTTTCTTCCCGTCCACAAAAGCTGATCTCCACCAAAATGGCGGCAGAGACCAAATCACCAGTGCCGATCACGGACCTCTAGCGGCTGCTCTGGAATCATCAGAGAGCTCACACTGAGCCAAGCAGGAAACTCCCCGCAATCAGGACACTCCACTCCATCAACCCAGAGTCCTGCCACATCAAAACCCAGATGAGACTCAGCTGCAGATTCAGAAGATGAACCTTTGATGGAGGTGAGCAACACCCAGTCCAAAACACACTCTAATAACACACGACCTGACTCTATTGCAACATATCCCTTATCTGGACAGCCCGTTTCTGACACCACCTTAAAGGAGATGATAATATCTCTCTGTATTTCTATACAATCTGACATCCTATCCTCCCTGAACCAATGTCAATTGCAAATATCTGGATTAGGAGGAAGAGTGGATCACGTTGAAAACAAAATGTGTGAGGTCACCACCTCATTTAACGCTCTAGTCAATTTGCATGCATTTCACCAAGATGACCTGATGTTCCTAAGGTGGCTGACCTCGAGGTAGATCAGGCCGCAACAAAAAAATCAGGGGCATACCCGAAACAGTTCAGACCCCTCAACTACCCCCTTTTTAAAGCAGTGGTTCCTAACCTTACATCAGAGCATCTCACTAAACACAGGATCCACTGCATCCCAAAACCATATTTCCTCCCTCCTAGGGTACCTCATGATGTCCTGATGCGGATTCACTTTTTCCAAATAAAAGAGAAAATTCTGGATGCTTTTCGCCGCAACAACCAACTTGCCAGCGCAAGCCGCTAATATCAAGGTCCTACAAGATTTTTCCCAATACATTCTGCACCTCCGACGCAACCTAAACTCTATCACCAAGGCACTGTGGAACAATAAAATCATCTAAAAATGGAAGTACCCAGCCAAGCTAAATGTGACCTATTAAGGGAAATCACATATAATTAATTCACTAGATGAGGGCATTAATCTTCTCAAACAATGGAGAATAATATTTGAGATGCAAGCTAGGTTCACTAACTCCTCATGCCAGGCACCAAAACATGTCCCGTCTGACTGTCAAGTAATGTCCAGGAAGCTCCCACCACCTCTATGAAAATCATAGAGACGATATCTCTATGCCCTTGCCCGGTCCCAGAGAGGAATCCTGAAGTCAAATGGGGTACCCTCTACCGTACTCTATACCCCGCAAACGTTTGCAGTGGATACTGCACATCTAGTTTTACTCGGACCTTCTTTTTTTACTTGTTTTTTCCGTTTTTTGGTTTGGACAGCTCACATTTCTCGTCTGCTTTCAACAACCTGTATTTATGCTGCAAGAGTGTACCCCAACTTCCTTGCGGAGTTTACCCTACTGGAGCTACACTCTTTATTCTGTTCTGCCTCCTTACCTGTATGACCTAGACTGCAATCCATACATCCTCAGAAATAATCTTCCTCCATATTTGGAACAAACTCTCCAATCAACACCACCTAACATTCTCATCCTTCCACCCTCAATTGTCCACATTCTTCAAAACTTCTCAGCTTTGATCACCAACATCGTTCTCTACATCAGTGAAAAAACATCTTATTAGGATTTAAAATCATGTCCCTTAAACATTTGAGACCTTATTCACCCAGTGAAAAGCCACTCTCTATGGAAAGGAGCCATCTCCAGCAAAGCTGACCTCATTGCCGTTCAGGAAACTAATTTCTAGAAAAACCCAACACCTTACTGATCCCATAAGGACTTCCTGCACATTTTTCTAGCATTGGCACAAGCCAAGAAGAGAGGAGTCATGATCTCGATTAGAGTCTACTTTTCCCTATCCAAAAGTTCTCCTGGATCCAGAGGGCAAATACATCATACTTGGTTGTACCATTAACAATTGTACGTATACTTTGGTCAATGTTTATGCCCCCAATTCACACCAATTGAAAATTCTGCGCAAACTATTTACCAAAATATCTACGGTATGTCGGGGATATCTTGTTGTATGCAGGGATTTTAATCTTGTAGCAGAACCCATCATGGATGCTTCCTTGCGGCTGAAATCTTGTCCGCTTTCCCTGGGAAATTTTATGGCACTGCCAACATGCAAATGAACTAGATTTCACATATTTTTCCCCACGACACAACACATACACCCGCATTGATATGTTTGTGGTTGATAAAGTACATTTGCAGTCCTCGTCTTTTTGTCCTCATCTACCATATCTGACATTACATGGTCCGACCATGCAGATATATATATGTCTTTGGCAGAAGTTGAGATATAGTGATAAAAAAGTAATTAAACCCACGCTAAGTGAAAAACGATTAATAATAAACTAAATACTGCAGCTGCTGCTCGCCAAGAAAAACCTCGGATATATAAAATGATCTAGAAAAAAACAGCTCTTGCAGAAAATAATGATAGTAAGAACTCTCTTGTATGGAACTAATGAATAAATACGTGAAAAACAATTAATCCATTAATAAAGTGCACAAGTGTAAATCAATTAATATTTGAAACAATATACCAATGATTATATCATAAATAATTATTAAGTGAATAAAAGTACACAAGTGCTTAATAAATGTGAAATTAAAATAAATATATATAGCTGATACCATGAAAGTCCAATTAATGTGCAAAAAAACAGTCCTATGTAGAAGAAAAAAGGTGCTGATAGTGCTACAAGCATAAATGTGCTGAAATGCTAAGGTGTTCCAATATCCAGTGCAAAGTGTCTCAGAACCCCTCCAGGAGCCTCACTCACCAGAAATGGTGAACCCTCCAACTAGGGTCAAAATAGGCTTAAGGATGATGTAAATATCAAGGGACCACCTCCAGGTTGGCTCTATACTCTTGTAACCCCTTATTCCTTTTTTAGTGCGGTTTTAATGCCGCGGTTTCAACAGGTGCAAGGCAGCCAATCAGCAAGCGTTTGAATAGTGTGCCCTTAGAAGCCATCACAGCCATGCCTACTATTGGCATGGCTGTGATTGGCCAGTGCAGCATGTGACCCAGACTCTATATAAGCTGGAGTCACATAGCACCGCGCGTCACTCTGCTCAAACTATACTAGGGAGAGGTTCCTGATGCTGCTGCTGAGGGAGAGATAGGAGATTATTGTAGGGGCAGGCTGGAGATTGCTTTCAGGGAAAGAATAGGAAGAATCTTCTTTAATCAGACAGCAATCTACATGGATTTTATTGTGTGGGGGTGCAGTGCACAATCTTTTTGCCCTGACCTGAGCCCAGTGAGGAGGAGGAGGGAGAAAAAAAACTTTTATCAGTCTGTTAGGTGGGTGACGTGCGGTGTGTAGCGGCCATGTAGTGCAAGCTCAGTGCAAATGTGTCTGCTAAATGTGCATTTAAAAAAGAAAAAACTTTTTTCCTTCATATTTTACTTAGACATACAGTGTTTAGACACTGCTTTTTATAATCTGCTCTTCAAAAAGCACCAATGTAAGGCAAAAATAATTATTTTTCAGTATTTAGGGAAAAAATATATTTTTCTGTTTTTCATTCAAAAGTTTTTTTTTATTCAATAGCGGAATAGAACAGCAACAGTATCCAACCTGTCAGGCGTGCGGCGTGTAGCGGCCATGTAATGCAAGCTCAGTGCATATGTGTCTGCTTAATCTGGATTTAAAAAAAACTTTTTTCTTCATATTTTACTGTGACTTACAGCGTTTAGACACTGCAGTTCAAATCTGCTATTCAACAAGCACCAATTAAGGGGACAATTATTTTTCAGTTTTTCATTCATACGTTACAGTGAGATACACCCATTGGATACTGTTGTTGTATTCTGCTTTGCAATAAAAACCCATTTAGGGGAAAAAAAATTAATTGCAGCCTAGTCTGCATATGTTACAGTGAGATACACCCTTTGCATACTGTTGTATTCCGCTTATCAATAAAAACCCATTTAGGGGAAAAAAAATAATTTGCAGCCTAGTGTGCATATGGTACAGTGAGATACACCCCTTGCATACTGTTGTTGTATTCCGCTTTGCAATAAAAACCCATTTAAGGGAAAACAATTTAATTGCAGCCTAGTCTGCATATGTTACAGTGAGATACACCCTTTGCATGCTGTTGTATTCCGCTTTGCAATAAAAACCCATTTAGGGGGAAAAAAATAATTTGCAGCCTGGTCTGCATATAGTACAGTGAGATATACCCTTTGGATACTTCTGTTGTATTCCGCTTATCAATAAAAACCCATTTAGGGGTAAAAAATGTAATTGCGGCCTAGTCTACATATGTTACAGTGAGATACACCCTGTGCATACTGTTGTTGTATTCCGCTTTGCAATAAAAACCCATTTAGGGGATAAAAATTTAATTTCGGCCTAGTCTGCATATGTTACAGTGAGATACACCCTGTGCATACTGTTGTTGTATTCCGCTTTGCAATAAAAACCCATTTAGGGGATAAAAATTTAATTGCGGCCTAGTCTGCATATGTTACAGTGAGATACACCCTTTGGATACTGTTGTTGTATTCCGCTTATCAATAAAAAACCCATTTAGGGGAAGATCCAAAATTCAATAAATATGAGGAGAAGGTCAAATAAGGGACGTTGCCTGGGTCGTGGTGTTGCTGGTGGAGCTCCTGTTGCAAGGAGAGGACGTGGTCGATCTGTGCCAGCTACACACACAGGTGAAACACCTTTCTCAGCTGTGAGTAGGCGACAGAACCTGCAG
Source organism: Pelophylax lessonae (assembly GCF_965119305.1). NCBI lineage: Eukaryota > Metazoa > Chordata > Amphibia > Anura > Ranidae > Pelophylax > Pelophylax lessonae. The sequence continues at coordinate 500,713,676 of NC_138772.1, read as the reverse complement.
CAGTATTTGGCAGGGCCTAATGCGCCTCTACAAATGTTGAGGCCAGAACAAGTACAGGCGATAGTAGATTGGGTTGCTGACAGTGCCTCCAGTTCCTTCACATTGTCTCCCACCCAGTCTTCAGCTGAAAGGTCAGAGTTGGCACCTGCACCCGATGCCCATCAATCTTTCACCTCACCCGCTTGCAAATCAGACAAGCAGTCTGAGCCCCAAGTCATGCAGCAGTCTCTTCTTCTTTTTGATGACTCTGTTATCATGGTTTCCCAGGGCTATCCACCTAGCCCTGCTCCAGAAGTGGAAGAGATTGAGTGCACCAATGCCCGAACACTTATGTCTCAAGATGCGTACATGGGAGGACCATCGCAGCACGTCTCGGATGATGAAGAAACACAGGTGCCAACTTCTGCAGAATTCCGAATTGTGGAGACCGACAAGTAGGGCAGGGGTGTAGACTGGGTGGAAGACGATGTAGAGGACGATGAGGTCCTCAACCCCACATGGAATGAACATCATGCAGGTGACCTGAGAGGCACCAGCACAGCAGAAGAGCGGAGCGGCCGTGCCCTAGAAACTACGCCTGCTACTGCCCAATGCAGCAAGGGACCGAGCACACCAAAGCCAGCTCAAAGGAGTTCCCTAGCATGGCAGTTCTTCAGACAATGTGATGATGACAGGACACGAGTGGTTTGCACGCTGTGCAATCAGATCCTGAAGTGAGGCATAAACCTTCTCAACCTGAGCACAACCTGCATGATCAGGCATCTAAGTGCAAAGCATGAGCTGCAGTGGAGTGCACACCTCAAAAACCAAGAAAGGTCTCTGGCTCCTCCTGCTTCCTCTTCTGCTGCTGCAGTCTTGGCCTCTTCATCCACCTCTGTAGTGACAGTGGCACCTGCCACCCCGCAAACAGAGGATCCACCAGCAACACCACCACCTGGGTCACCAACAACCATCTCCACAATGTCCCATGGAAGTGTTCAGATTTCTATCTCCCAAACACTGGAGCAGACAAGGAAGTACCCCCCTACACACCCGCAATCCCTGGCCCTGAATGCCAGCATTTCAAAATTCATGGCCTGTGAAATGCTGTCATTCTGGCTGGTGGAGACGCAGAGTTTTAAAAGCCTTATGGCGGTGGCTGTCCCACAGTTCGTCGTGCCCAGCCGCAACCACTTTTCCAGGCAAGCCATTCCTTCCCTCCACAACCAAGTAGGTGACAAAATCAGGTGTGCACTGCGCAACGCCATCTGCAGCAAGGTCCACCTAACTACGGATATGTGGACCAGTAAGCACGGTCAGGGACGTTATATCTCCCTAACAGTACACTGGGTAAATGCAGTGGCGGCTGGGCCTGAGGTGGATAGCAGGTTGGCGCATGTCCTTCCACCACTGAGGATTGCAGGCCGCTTTAGTTTGCCTCCTGTTCCTAACTCCTCCTACTCTGCTTCCTAATCCTCTACCGCCTCCTCTTTCGGTCAGCGTAACACCTTCACCACCAACTTCAGCACAGCCAGGGGTAAACGACAGCAGGAAGTTTTAAAACTTGCCTGTTTGGGGGAAAAACCACACACCGCGCAGGAGTTATGGAGGGGCATTCAACAGCAGACCGATCAGTGGTTGCTGCCAGTGAGCCTTAAGCCCGGCCTGGTGGTGTGCGATAATGGGCGAAATCTCATAGCAGCCCTGGGCCTAGCCGGTTTGACACACATCCCTTGCCTGGCGCATGTGCTGAATTTGGTGGTGCAGAGGTTCCTTAGAAATTACCCCTATATGTCAGAGCTGCTGCAGAAAGTGTGGGCTGTCTGTGCGCACTTTCGGCGTTCTCACCCTGCTGCTGCTCACCTGTCAGCGCTGCAGCATAACTTCGGCCTTCCCGCTCACCGCCTCATATGTGACGTGCCCACAAGTTGGAACTCCACCTTGCACATGCTGGCAAGACTGTGCGAGCAGCAGCAGACCATAGTGGAGTTTCAGCTGCAGCACGCACGCGTGAGTTGCTCTGCGGAACAGCACCACTTCACCACCAATAACTGGGCCTCCATGCGAGACCTGTGGGCCTTGTTGCGCTGTTTCGAGTACTCCACCAACATGGCCAGTGCCGATAACGCCGTTCTCAGCTTAACTATCCCACTTCTATGCCTTCTTGAAAAAACACTTCGGTCAATGATGGAAGAGGATGTGGCACAGGATGAGGAGGAGGAAGAGGTATAGTTTCCAAGGCTTTCAAGGCAGTCATTCGCAAGTGGCTCCGAGGGTGGGTTCCTGCACCCACAAACACCAGGGACACAATTGTCCAGCAGGGGCACAGTTCTGGAGGATGATGAGGATGAGGAGGAGGAGATGGAGGAGGATATGGAACCATGTTTACAGCAGGGTGGCACCCAGGCCAGCATATGGCCATCACTGGTGCATGGCTGGGGGGATACTTAGGACACAGAGGATACACCTCCCACAGAGGACAGCTTTTCGTTGCCTCTGGGCAGCCTGGCACACTGAGCGATTACATGCTGCAGTGTCTCCACAACGACCGCCGGGTTTCCCACATTGTAACTTGTGCTGATTACTGGGTGGCCACCCTGCTGGATCCCCATTACAAGGACAACGCACCGTCCTTAATTCCCTCACTGGAGCGTGATTGGAAGATGCGCGAGTACAAGCGCACGCTGGTAGACGCGCTGCTGGTGGCATTCCCACCTAACAGCGGGGGCACGGTGGAAGCACAAGGCAGAGGAGGAGGAAGAGGTTGCCAACACAGCCAGGGCACCGCCAGCACCTCAGAAGGCAGGGTTAGCATGGCCAAAATGTGGAAAAGCTTTGTCAGCATGCCACAACAAGCAGCTAATATGGAACGTCTTAGCAGGAGGCAGCATTTCACTAACATGGTGGAGCAGTGTGTGCACACGCCTAGACGTACTGAATGACGGGTCTGCCCCCTTCAGCTTCTGGGTCTCCAAGTTGGGCACATGGCCTGAGCTTGCCCTTTAAGTCTTGGAGGTGCTTGCCTGCCCTGCAGCCAGTGTATTATCTGAACAGGTATTTAGCATGGCTGGGGGCGTTATCACAGACAAGCGCAGCCGCCTGTCCAGAGCCAATGTGGACAAGCTCACGTTCATTAAAATGAACCTGGCATGGATCCCACAGGACTTGTCCGTACCTTGTGCAGAATAGACATGTGTACCGGCCCTACCCAGACATTGTTGTATTTGATCTTTCTTACTCTTTTGGGGTGTGCCCAAATTTAAAAGAAAATGTAATTAAAAACCAAAACCAGTGTTGGCTACCTCCACTGCCGCCGCCGCTTCCACCTACACCGCCATATCCACCACCGTATCCACCGCCACCTCAACCTCCTACTCCATATGGGCCTCGTCCTCCTCCTACATCATTCAAGATGATAATTTTTTATTTTTATGTTTTTTATGTTATTTTAAGTCATTTCCCTCTCCACATTTGTTTGCAGAGCACTTGCCATGCTCTTAAGATGATTTTGCTGGCATTTGCAGCCCTCTAGACCTTTTCATGTTTGTTTTAGAGCCATTTTAGTGCTCAAAAGCTTGGGTCACCATTGACTTCAATGGCGTTGGGTAAAGTTTGAGTTAAGTCCGGGTCATGAACCCAGACTTTTTTATCAAGTTCGGCCAGACCTGCCGAACCCGGACATCCAGGTGTTCGATCAACTCTAGTTACAACCAATAAGTAAGTCAGTTATGAGGGCAGTGATGTCTAACATGCAGTCCGGAAGCAGACAGCATACCGTGGGACTAAGTGTATCTGTATGAGGTATGGCAGTTAGTCTATCTCGTGATAACTCAGTTCCTACTAAACAGTGTATATAACAGATTGGCAACCCTCCTACAAATCCTGCAACACAGCATTAGCAGTGGAAGCAGAATGGGCTCCTCCTCTGTCCCTTCCTGATTACCTGTGGTTGGTGAAGAAGGCCTCTCTATCTCACTCTACCCTCTATTTCTCTCTCTTTCAGTGTGGCTCTGCAACAAAGGGAACACAGTAATGATCCACTGTCCCTCAGTAGTGATGGCTGAGGACATAGGCTCTTCTCCAGCCTAGGATCCTGTGCCACTAGGTTCACTGCCACGGAGATGCACACTCTACTTCATACCCCAAACTTTCCCAGGCAGTTTAGTATGAATCTCTCCTCCCCTCCCCACCATCATGTGGGTTGTTGGACGCTGTAGTCCTCCTCTTGCTTTACACTATGCAGCCGACCCCCCCCCCCCCCTTACGGAACTACACATCTTTGTGACAACATATCTTTTTTTTTTTTCAGCAAACATATGAAGGGGTGGATTAAAAGCAGAGTGAGGCCTGCAATCTTCCAGGGCCAACTGGCTTAAAGCGGAGTTCCGGCCTCGGGGGTGAAATTTAGATAAAAATACCCCCGGGACAGTCAGGGCTAGTACATTCCATAATGGGTAGCATCTGAACTGTCCCAGGTCACACTTACCTTTTAAAAGAAATACTTACCTTGAAAATTTCTTCTCCAGCGCTGCCATCTCAGGTGTGGGCAGCTGAAGCCAGTGCGTCCTCTTCTGCGTCCTCTTTGGTGATGTCGGAGTTCGAGAATGCCCGGCACAAGCCCCACTCGTCACTTCCGGTGCAGGCGCGGGATCCCTGCACAGCTTCTGGGCAAGCCGTGCCTGCAACGGAAGTGAAGAGCGGGGCTGGTGCAGGCACATTAACTCCTGGGAGCGATGACGTTCAGCTCCCAGTAGTCATCGCAAGCTGGAAGTGACGCTCTGCCACAGAGGGAGGAAGTGGAAGGAAGGTGAGTTTATTTTCTTTTATAACAAGGTAAGTGAACAAAAAAAAAATTGGAGCATCCATTTCTTTTTCAGGTGACACTCAGCAAGCGGATGGCCCAAAATCGATTTTTTCAATTTTGAGGCCGGAACTCCGCTTTAACGTAGTCAATAAGACTAAACCTGCCAGCTCCTGGTAGTACCCATGTTTACGGCCCTACGAGTTCAGAGAAGAATCTTTCACAGCAGTTAGAAGGCCCTGTTTGCAAGAATCCTTAGCTGCAGTTTTACAACTGGACAAAAAACCTTTATTTAGAAATATTCCTCAAAATCTACTTTGTGTGCACCAAATGCCTTTGTAAACACATTTTTTTACATGGAAAAGTAGCAATGATGTCATTACTGTGCTGTAGTTAGCCTGTGCAGAGAGAAAAACTGTGGGAGGGACCCAGCAGGTCCCACCCACCACAGAGTGCCTGCAAAATACTACGTGAGGGGGCGGAGACAAGACCAGTCACCCAGCACAAGGCGAGAGAAGCAGTAACTGGAATGTATTACAGGAATTGTCACAATGAAATACCACACGGATCTGGAAGAAATATACAAAGCACATGAAGATTAAAGTAAGAATGCACATGACTCTTATTTAGACAATATTTCCTTATCTCTCGTTTAAATTCTAGTTATAAGCAAAAAATAGCAAAGTATAATTCCTTTCTGGATAAATACAGTGGAAATTATAGCAAGCTTTCAAAGCATACAACCCTGTTCATCATCCATCCTGTGCCTTCAGAGTAACCTACAGCAACCAATCGTAAATCAACACTTAACTTAATTGACTACATCAAACTGAAATCTGCTATGGGTTATTGCACTCTTCACAGCCTTGTTGCTCTCTGCGCTTACTGAAAAAGCCTAGCAAGTACAAATAACATGACATGACGTGATATTTTACCAGTGATTTTTATCCTGACTTGTTCCAGGCTTGTCTACTTATGTTCTATACCACAGCAGCCCTGAAAAATGCCAGTCTGTCAGTCAAAGACGGAGCATATATCAGATAAACAGCAGTGCTTGCTGAACTAAGTCAGCACAATGGCACCGCTAACAATTTACATTGTACTCACGCACACATGCACTTACACATAAAGTTTGACACTTTGACTGCAAACCAAATAAAATCCCATTTGTTTTTACAGGGATCACAATATCTGCACACAATTAAGCAGACAGGAAGCTTAAAAATAATTGTATTTAATGGTTCATTGCCTGAGGCCCTGTTCATACATCACTTTGCATGAATATCGGTTCCCACTAGCGATTTAAAAAGCGCAATTCACACGCAGAAAACTCTTGTTGTGAATAGGGCAGCACATTCACTTGAATGAGCTGCCCTATGTGCATTTGTCATGCCAAAGAAGCTCATCAACCAAATTTTGACATGATTTTACACGCATGTTTTGCCATGATTCTCATGCTTTTTGTTGCACAACAATCACAGCTAATTGCATCTAATTTGGGGTGCCGTTCAGAATGCCAGTCCTGCTGCCTATTAAAGTCTATGGCAGGCTGCGACTGGACTGGGCTTAAAGGTGCCATTCAGGATGAATGGCACCCAAAGACATGTCATGTTTTGCTGCTTGAATTAATGGGTAGAATCGTGGCGATTCTGTCCACAACTCCAAATCGCCTATATGTGAGCAGGGTTTAATAGTATAACAAAGAAACCTTATGCTTGTATCATTTTTGTAAACACAGTACAAAAGCAGCAAAGCAAAAACTTTGTAATGTATAGGTTGCTAAATTGGAACTCAAAGCCTGCTAGTAAAAACATGCACCCCACCTAGGAACTTTGTAAATCAGTGTGAAGGCAAGTGCAGATGTTTATCATCTGCAGTCTCACAAGAGTTGAGGTGGTCATCCTAACAAAGGAGCCTTTAAATACAGGACCCAAAGTCAATGGACTTGCTTATAGCTGATTAGGGAGAGGAACTTGCAGGTCAGGGACAGTATTTATTGCAGGGATGGGTTCCTGGCAAATAAGGACACTGTAAAGGACAATGTCTGCTGCCAAAGAACCTACCAAGGAACCTGTCTAGTGGGCCAGTGCTATTCCATTATGCAACATATCACCACCCCTCCAGTCAAAGCCATTCTTCAGTAATGGTACAGTGCTGTTCTGAAATTGTCTTGTCATTCAATGTGCCAATCATTGAGACATTATAACTGTTACTTAATTAACAAAAAGGTTCCACTTTGCAGAGGCTCTGTGTGTGCTCATTTCCTTCCAATCAGGTACCTGATTGAAACCTCACCTACAAGTGGGCCTGAGAATTGGGATTGGACAGAGGGCAGAACAGGGGGCAGGGCTAACAGTGGCACACCAAAGTGTATAATAAGGCCAATGGTTGTGACACACCACAGCAAATTAAAAAATTTAATATTGGTGGAGAATATAAAAAATGCCCCGGATCCCCTACTGGCTTCCTGGGGGGTGGGGTTGCCCACACGGGATGAATTCTCCTGTCCCCCCGACATCTGCCTGTACTTTACTCCCTATACACCAAGCGTACTCCCTAAGGCCCTGCTCTGCTGTTCTTCCTTCTTACTTTGCCCCCTCCTGACCTCACATGTTTTCCTGCTCCTTTTCCCATTCCCCCTTCCATTACTGTCTATATCCTCTAATCGTTTCTTCACTGCGTAAGAACCTTTTGGTCCAGCTACTGTAGACGTAACCCTTCCGGTTTCCATAAAGTTACAGATTAAGTTATCCATACCATCTCCACTCCTGATACGGTTCCCGTCTCATGATGATTCCTACTTGGGTAATTTACTCCGCTCATGACGATGATGCCACTTGTTTACTTTTTTGCATTATCTTTGTCTTATTTTGGTTCTTGCTTATGCACTTTATTCTGATGTATCTTGTGATATGTTCGAGTTATGTTCCTCACGTACCTTGTATACGGTTTTGTATTCAATAAAGAAATTAGAAAAAAAAAAATAAATAAAAATGCTCTGGCATCAGTGTGAGAAAAAAATGTCTTTGCTTCAGAGGTGTCACTGGAATATAAAAATGTCCTCGTATAGGTTTCAGATGAAGGAAAAATGTCTCGGTGTTCTGTGAGTGGGGAGAAAAAAATGCTGCTGCCACAGTGTTAGTGGGATTAAGGAGGGAAGCTGAGAGGTTGGGGTTGAAACACCATGACCATTGCACCAGATAGATGATCATAACTCCATAGAAAGACACAAGAAAAAGGAAAAAAGTATTTTAGTTCTGCAGTTCAGCACACGTGAAGATAATTGTGTAGCAGAACAAATGCCAGAACTGTCACAAAGATAATCTGAACATACTGTACATCAGATATCACAAAGCACTTTTACAAACCCATTATGTATGGTAAAGTAAGGAGCTCCACTATAGAGTTCAAAGTCTACTCTTAGGTTGGCATCAAATATGTACACTTCAGTGTCAAACATACAATCTTCTGTTCTATGACACATGCAGGTGCCAAGTCAGTATTCTACCATCCTGGAGAGTGTGCAATTGGCCCCTGCCATGTCCTCAATTGCAGGACAGTAGTGGAAGTTCTGATATTCACACAATTGCTGTGTAGCCTTACTGTGAGTCATCATTTGTGCAGATCATTAGGTTGTTCCTTGTGTTTCCTGACATGTTCATCTGTGCCTCCACTGTCTCTACCTTGTGCCAATTGGGCCTATTTCACCCCCCAAGCACCAATCTAAAGTGTAAAGATTTCGCAAGTGCTTTGACTTGCTTAGCAAGTCAAATTTAGGCACTTAAACAGAAAATCCGTTTTGGTGAGATACTCCCTAAGGGTTAAACCTTAAATTCTTCTAAAGGGATGCTATCAAGTAAATATAGCTACGGTACTTACATTAAAAAATTAGCTGAATGTACTTTAATCTGATTTCTGGGTAATTTTCTTCATCCACAAGGACTTAGCTCCAAAAATGGAACTTGGGAGATGGTAGGAATGCACTTTCTTAAGCATTAACAAATTTACGGCCCATTTCCTGCACGAAACCTTGTTCCAAGCCCGAAAGTGCATTGCACAAAAATGGATGAGAGCTGCCCCTCCGACCTTTCATGACTGGCTTAGAGCAGTTAACCACACCTTGCCCTACAAAAAATTGATATATGCCCACCGTGGCTGCCCGTCTAAATACAACAAGATTTGGGATAGGTGGGTTCAGGCCCCGGAGACGTGCATCTAGGCCTACATGCTACCTTTTGGTATTGTTTTTTTCTGTGTAAGGGATCTGTTCTGGCCACTCCTCAGTGGGGATCAGTTGCACTGTCGTTGCCCACTTTGGGATTTCCTTTGGGCCCTGTTGAACCCAGCCCTGCTGGGTGTCTTTTTTGAATTTCACCACAGTGTGTTGCATGACAAGGCACTTTTCGACATGTCAGTTTGGTCATATGTCACTGTATGTTGCACTCTATGTAGTACAAAGCACAAAAATTCTCTGTAAATCTGTTTGTTTTGTTTTTTTTTCAATAAAGACTTTTGTTGATCTTTTAAGACTTTTGTTGATCTTTTAAAAAAAAGGAATGCACTTTCTTAACCACCTAAAGGAGTTGTAAAGGCAAAAGGTTTTTTATCCTAACGCATTTTATGCATCAAGATAAAAAGTGTGCAGTAGCCCCCCTCAGCCCTCCTAATACTTACCTGAGCCCCATCTCTGTCCAGCAATGTCCACAAGTCTCTCAGCTGTTTGGAACTCTCCCTCCTGATTGGCTGAGACACAGCAGTGGCGGCATTGTCTCCCACGCCAGTCAATTAAGGCCAATTAAGGTCAGTTAGCCAATAAGGAGAGAGAGGGGGTGGGGCCAAATGGCAGCTCCATGTCCGAATGGATACACAGAGCTGTAGCTCAGCTGCCCCCTTAGCAAGCTGCTTTATCAGGAGGGAGGGGCTAGAAGCAGCAAAGAAGGAATCAAGAAGAGGAGGATCCAGGCTGCCCTGTGCAAATCCACTGCACAGAGCAGGTCAGTATAACATGTTTGTTTATTTAAAAAAAAAAATAATTCTTTACAATCACTTTAAGTACCCTGCATGTAGGAGATACAACCTAAAAGCTTCAACAAAATTCCTTGGCCCATGCTCCTCTCCCTACTGCTGCAGATCCCTCACTTATATTACCAGCAATTACTGGCTTCCATTTTGACTTGCTATGTATAAAAAAGCTGTATAGGTTGTTGGTACCTCAGGCCAATAAGAAGTGGGACTTTTAAGGCAAGTATGGAATATACGAGAAAGTACAAACAAAAATCGCTAATAATAAATAATAATAATTGTTTAATCCTTAAAACATATGTACAGTGAAGTACAGTTGCGTGAGAGGGTTATAGACCCTTGTGAAGTTGTGTAGTAGATGGAGGGTTAGTGACACGTGATAAATGGTGACTTTTAAGGGTATATCTCTGTCATTCCCTGCTGTTAAGCTTGGGTTGCTCAGATCAGAGATGTCTCCTATATCCTACGCGTTTCGGCCCCTTAAGGAGCCTTTTTCAAGGTTGATAGTCACCATTTCTGTTGGTAAAATGCAGATTTGGTGTTAAATATTTATAAGTTTCACCGCTTTTGTTAATTATATAATAGTGGTGAATTTTTTCAAAATAGTACATACATATTATTTTCTTTAAATCCTTGTATGTTGAAGTGGCTCCCTCTTTAGCACAGCGAGAACCTATGCGGTTTCCTGAAAAATATATATATATATGGGATTCAACTGCATTGATACATGGATTTACAAGGAACACGATGGACGCATACAAACCACACTCTACAGGAAGGAAACCGCAGGCAATTCAATCCTACATGCCACGAGCTTTCACCCACCTCCACTAAAAAAAGCTATACCTTACAGCCAATACTTAAGGATTAAAAGGAACTGTACTAAAAAAGAAAAATACAAAAAAGAAGCTGATGCACTCACCACAAGACTGATGGAAAGAGGTTATACAAAACCTCACTCAGGAAAGCCTACAACAAGGCCAACTCTAAGGAAAGACAGGAGCTACTATTTAAAAAACCATCCCAGGATCCCAAACAACCTGACCAAAAAACGCGAATCATTTTAAGATACACTAATGAACATAAAAAAATCAAAGCAATTTTGGAAAAACATTGGGCAATTTTGAAAGAGGACCCAACAGTGAAGGACTTTCTTACGGACCACGCGTCAATCACATACAGAAAGGCAGGATCTGTCAAACAAGGACTAGTTCATAGCGAGTTTAAGAAGGTATACGCAAAGACCCATGTAAGACAAAATGCACGTACCCATGCGGGTCATGTGACCAGTGCAAAGTCATAAGAAAATGCACCAAAACCACTCTACCGAACGGAGAAACATTTGAACCCAAACATTTCACCAATTGTCGGACTAAAGGCGTGGTATATATGATGAGATGCGAGTGTAATGCATTTTATATAGGTAAGACAAGACAGGAATTCGGAAAGAGGATTAACAAACACGTAAATTCAATGGAAATGTGTAACTTTCACCTACCACTGGGTCGACACGTGGCCTATAAACACGCTCATAAGATGCCAAAAATATCCTTCATGGCCCTGGAACGGATGCACATCCCGAGGAGGGGGGGCGACTGGAACAAAACCCTGCTTCAACTAGAGATGAGATGGATCAAACGTCTCAACGCAACCACCTTTCCCGGCCTAAATGAAGCAGAAAGCTATGCCCCCTTCTTAGAAGGTTTTTCATCAGGAAAAACTGATTAGAAAGAAACACGCAACTGTACTTCACTGTACATATGTTTTAAGGATTAAACAATTATTATTATTTATTATTAGCGATTTTTGTTTGTACTTTCTTGTATATTCCATACTTGCCTTAAAAGTCCCACTTCTTATTGGCCTGAGGTACCAACAACCTATACAACATTCAACCAGGGACGACGGCAAACCCGACTACACATAGGGTCATAGAGATCAAAAACCCCCTCTACATGTATAAAAAAGCAGCAGTAGCAAATATATATATATATATATATATATATATATATATATATATATATATATATATATATGCATTTTAAATGATACAGAATATCAACCAAAATCCAGAAAAAAACACATGATACAAATGTCATAAATTCAGTTGCAGTTCAGTGAATAACATAAGTATTTGATCCCCTAGCAAAACATGAATTAGTACTTGGCGGAGAAACCCTTGTTGGCAAGCACAGAGGTAGGATGTTTCTTGTAGTTGGTTACCAGGTTTGCACACATTTCAGGAGGGAATATCTATAGGATTAAGGTCTGGAGACTAACTAAGCCACTCCATGACCTTAATGTGCTTCTTCTTGAGCCACTCCTTTGTTGCCTTGTTTTGAGTCATTGTCATGCTGAAAAACCCAGTCACGATTCATCTTCAGTGTTCTGAGGGAAGAAGGTTCTCATCCAAGAGTGTAGTGTAGACCATCATCGGAGAGTAGTTCCAAAACATCTGGGGTGCCAAGGTTCACCATCACTGCTCCAGTCTGTAAGGGAGTTTGCAAGTACAATAACTGAAATAGTTAAAGTTATTCTCCAGGCAAGACCAGAAAAAAATGAAGCCATTGCCTCAAATTTATTGCAGGGCTTGTCATTGCACAATAACTGGTTGATAAAAAAAAATATTTGCTTAAGAAACCTGTGCACAGTGAGGTAAAAGGCCAAGTATAACAAAAATTTGATATTGGGTTTACATAATGTCACGGAACCATGAACCAGACGTACAACAACAGATAAGTGAAAATAAGACAGCTTTATTGAAAAACAAGCTATAAAGCAAAAGTCCAAACGGATGGCGAAACCGATGCAGAGTCTTTGCGAAGCCAGGGGTCAGGAACCAGCAGGGTAGTCAGACGAAGCCAGGAACAGGAACCAACAGGGTAGTCAGACGAAGCCAGGATCAGGAACCAACAGGGTAGTCAGACGAAGCCAGGAACAGGAACCAGAAGTAGCAGCAGTCTTAGTAGCATGTGAACACAGGAGGACCAAGCAGGGAACTGAAGCCACAGACCTCCTATATATATGAGCTAGGCATCCAGCTCCTCCCAGTGGGAAGGAGGAGCCGCAGGGTGGGAGGCTACAAGAAACCCAGAAACCAAGATGGCCGCCAGCACATGTCAAACGAAGGAGAACAGCAAGAAGGTAAGACCATGACAGTACCTCCCCCTCAAGGGCCCCTCCTCCGCGGAGTAAAGAACGGTTTCTGAGGGAAGCGTGCGTGGAAGGCTCGGAGCAAGGCAGGAGCATGGACATCTGCGGAGGGAACCCAGGAACGCTCCTCTGGACCATAACCACGCCAATGAACCAAAAACTGCACCCGACCGCGGACCAGGCGTGAGTCCAGGATATTGCTCACCTCATACTCCTCACGATTGCCCACTCGGACCGGACGAGGTCGAGGAACCGAGGAAGTGAAACGATTACACACCAGAGGCTTCAACAGGGAGACATGAAACACGTTGGAGATCCGCATGCCAGGAGGAAGCGCAAGGGCATAGGCTACCGGGTTTACCCTGCGAAGCACTCGGAAGGGACCAACAAAGCGAGGCGCCAGCTTGGGAGTGGGCACTCGAAGGTTGAGGTTGCGGGTGGACAACCATACACGGTCTCTGACCTGGTAGGAAGGAGCAGGCGCTCGTCTGCGATCAGCCTGGAGTCTCTGGCGCTGTGCAGAGACCTCAAGGGACTTCTGGATCTGTACCCAAGAAGCACGTAGGACGGAAAGGTGATCCTCCACAGCCGGAATATCCTGGGGAGAGAATACCTCCGGTAACACGGCAGGTTGGAACCCATAGTTGGCCATGAAGGGAGACGTCCCAGAGGAAGAGTTCACCGCCGTGTTCCTGGCAAACTCAGCCCAAGGCAGGAGGTCAACCCAATTGTCTTGGTGATCGGAGACATAGCAACGAAGGAATTGCTCCAAGGCCTGATTGGATCGTTCTGCGGCCCCATTGGACTGAGGGTGGTAGGCCGAGGAGAAGGAGAGATGAATCCCCAACTGGGAGCAAAAGGCGCGCCAGAACCTGGACACAAACTGACTCCCCCGATCCGACACAATCTCCTTGGGCAAACCGTGCAACCGGAAGACCTCCCTGGCAAAAATCGTGGCCAACTCCTGTGCAGAGGGTAACTTCTTGAGAGGAACACAGTGACACATTTTGGAAAACCGATCCACAATCATGAGAATGACCGTATGGCCTCAGGATGCAGGGAGGTCCACAATGAAATCCATCCCCAGGTGTGACCATGGGCGCTCCCCGGTGGCTAAGGGTTGCAGAAGGCCCAACGGAAGGTGCCGAGGGGACTTACTCTGGGCACAAACGGAGCATGCCGCTACATATGCGGCGATGTCGGAACGTAGGGAAGGCCACCAGAACAGACGTGAAACAGCCCAGGACAGCTGATTCTTTCCAGGATGCCCCGCGGTCTTGGAGTTATGGTAGGTTCGCAACAACCGAGTGCGCAACTCCTCAGGCACAAAACATCTGCTGTTGGGTCTCCCAGAGGGAGCACCAGATTGAGCCGCCAAAATCTGCTCACCCAGGGGAGAGGTCAGACTGGTGCGAATGGCAGCCAGGATCTGATTCGGAGGTATGACCGAAGTCGGAATCGACTCCTCCCTGGACAGGTCGGAGTACTGCCGTGATAAGGCATCAGCCCTGATGTTCTTGGAACCGGGTAGGTAGGAGACCACGTAATTAAAACGTGACAAGAACAGAGCCCATCTGGCCTGACGTGGTGTCAATCTCTTGGCCTCAGAGAGGTAGGTCAGATTCTTGTGGTCCGTCAGGAGGAGGACCGGAACCACCGAACCCTCGAGCAAGTGCCTCCATTCTTTAAGAGCCTGCACGATGGCCAATAACTCCCTGTCACCAATCTGGTAGTTGCACTCCGCGGAAGACAGTTTCCTGGAGTAAAACCCACAAGGAAGCAGAGGACCCTCTGGTGTTCTACGCTGAGACAGAAGGGCGCCTACTCCCGTCTCAGACGCGTCCACCTCGAGGACAAAGGGCAACCCAGGGTTGGGATGCGACAGAATCGGAGCCGACACAAAGGCGGACTTTAGAGCCTCAAAAGCTCGGATGGCCTCGGGCGGCCAGACCTGGGAATTACTGCCCTTCCTGGTCAGATCCGTGAGAGGCTTGGCTAGCATGGAAAAGTCCCTGATGAACTTCCGATAATAATTGGCGAAGCCCAAAAAGCGCTGCAGGGAGCGAAGACCACTGGGCTGGGGCCACTGTAAGACAGCCGAAACCTTCTCAGGATCCATGGAGAACCCCTCAGCGGAAATGATGTAACCTAAGAAGGTTACCTGGGATCGGTGAAATTCGCATTTCTCAAGCTTACCGAACAGCTTGTTCTCTCGTAACCGTTGCAACACTCGTTTGACATCCAGAATGTGGGTCTTCATGGACTCAGAATATACCAAGATGTCATCCAGGTAGACCACCACACACTGCTGCAACAGGTCACGGAAAACATCGTTGATGAATTCCTGAAAGACTGCGGGCGCATTGCACAGCCCAAAGGGCATAACCAAGGATTCATAATGACCGGTCCTGGTGTTAAACGCGGTCTTCCACTCATCGCCCGCCTTGATCCTTACGAGGTTATATGCCGCCCTCAGGTCGAGTTTGGTAAAGACCGTGGCCCCTTTAAGGCGATCGAACAGCTCGGAAATCAAGGGTATCGGGTAAGCGTTCTTGATCGTGATGCGATTGAGACCCCTGTAATCGATGCAAGGCCTCAACTCACCGCCCTTCTTTTTCACAAAGAAAAATCCAGCCCCTGCCGGGGACGAGGATTTGCGAATGTGTCCACGTTCAAGCGCCTCCCTCACGTACTCCTCCATGGCCTCATTCTCCGCTACCGACAGTGGATAGACTTTGCCACGAGGAGGAACGGCACCAGATTGTAACTCGATGGCACAATCGTATGGGCGGTGCGGAGGTAGGGCAACCGCGCGCACCTTATCGAATACATCCCGGTACTCCTCGTATTCAGGGGGCAACAGAGAGTCCGAGGAAGTACACAGCAACTTGACAGGCCCATGGATGCAACTAGTCCCACACTGTGGTGACCACGAGAGGATCTCGGCCGATCTCCAATCGAAAATCGGATTATGCTTCTGGAGCCAGGGGTACCCCAAGACCACCGAGTAGTGTGGAGACGAAATAACCTGGAAGCAGACCGACTCTCTGTGGACGGCACCAATGGCTAACCCCACTGGAAGGGTCTCATGAGTCACGTGTGGCGGCAGAAGGGGTCTGCCGTCTATCGCCTCAAGAGCCAGAGGAGAACCTCGAGCCTGCAGAGGAATGGAATTGGCGGCAGCGAACACACTATGAATGAACAAACCACCAGCACCAGAGTCCACCAACGCCTGGGTCGTCACCGAGCCCCCGACCCAGGAAAGGACAACAGTGATCAGTGGTTTGTCAACACGGGAAACCGGGGACGAGGAGACTCCACCCAAGATCTGCCCCCGACAGGAACTCAGGTGCGAGCGTTTCCCTGGACGGTTCGGACATGCCAACCGAAAATGCCCACCGAGACCACAGTACATGCATCGGCCCTCGCGTCTCCGGAGTACCCTCTCCCCCTCGGACAGGCGAGCAAACCCCAGCTGCATGGGTTCACCCCCAGACAAGTCATCCCCAGGAGGCGTGGGAGGAGAGGGAGGCACGGGTGGGACAACAAAGGTAGGCGCCAATCTGTTAGGAGGCCTCCGCAGACTCTCCTTAAAGGAAGGTCTCTCCCTGAGTCTGGTGTCAATCAAAATCAGGAAAGAAATAAGAGACTCGAGCTCCACTGGTAGGTCCTTAGCTGCAACCTCATCCTTCAAGGCATCCGAGAGACCATGAGAGAAAGCAGCGACCAGAGCCTCATTATTCCAGCCCACCTCTGCTGCCAGGGTACTCAATGGCGTATTCAGCTACGGATCGTGAACCCTGTCTGATGGACATAAGGAGCTTCGCAGCAGAGGCAGCACGAGCCGGCACATCGAATACCTTCCGAAGAGAAGCAACAAAACCGGAAAACTCGGCAACCACCGGATTGTTGTTCTCCCATAAAGGGCTGGCTCAGGCCAAGGCCTTGTCCGAGAGCAGCGAGATTAAGAAGCCCACCTTTGATCTCTCAGTAGGAAAGGCATGTGGCAGCAACTCGAAATAAATGCCCACCTGGTTAAGGAAACCTCGGCACTGAGTTGGCTCTCCCCCAAAGCGCTGTGGAAGGGGGGCAGAACCGGACATACCCCGAAACACCGCGGGCGCAACAACAGGTGTCGGGGTAGACTCTGGCGCAACAACCGGAGCGGCAGTAGGAGCGGACCCAGGAGTGACAACCGACCCATCGGCAACGGGAGCGAAATGAACCGTGCGTTCAAGCAGGGTTTGCAACGCCACGGCGAACTGACCCAACAGGTGATCCTGCTGATCAAGTCTGGCAACCAGCGTGGGTAGTGAGGATGGCCCTGTACCGTCAGAATTCGTGGCCTGTGGTACCGTGCGTTCAAGCAGGGTTTGCAACGCCACGGCGAACCGACCCAACAGGTGATCCTGCTGATCAAGTCTGGCAACCAGCGTGGGTAGCGAGGATGGCCCTGTACCGTCAGAATTCATGGCTTGGTCCTAATGTCACGGAACCATGAACCAGACGTACAACAACAGATAAGTGAAAATAAGACAGCTTTATTGAAAAACAAGCTATAAAGCAAAAGTCCAAACGGATGGCGAAACCGATGCAGAGTCTTTGCGAAGCCAGGGGTCAGGAACCAGCAGGGTAGTCAGACGAAGCCAGGAACAGGAACCAACAGGGTAGTCAGACGAAGCCAGGATCAGGAACCAACAGGGTAGTCAGACGAAGCCAGGAACAGGAACCAGAAGTAGCAGCAGTCTTAGTAGCATGTGAACACAGGAGGACCAAGCAGGGAACTGAAGCCACAGACCTCCTATATATATGAGCTAGGCATCCAGCTCCTCCCAGTGGGAAGGAGGAGCCGCAGGGTGGGAGGCTACAAGAAACCCAGAAACCAAGATGGCCGCCAGCACATGTCAAACGAAGGAGAACAGCAAGAAGGTAAGACCATGACACATATACAGGTTGAGCACAAAAACACGCCTTGATTTCCAACAGATAAATGTAGCTGGTACCTGCTTGATCCGCCCACAGCCCTGCATAGCCCGCCGATTGCGAACACACACAGACAAGCAGAAGTGAGAGAAACCTGTCAGCTTCTGCGGGAGAATTCCCCCTTCTCTCTCCTCTTCTCTACACAGCGGGCCGGGCAGCTCTCACAGGGATCCGGCCGCCATTTCTGTTTCCTCCCCCGCTTCATCCCCGGAGGAGGGAGCTAACCAATGGAGAGCCAGCAGGACTGGAGCAAGGCATCTTGGGACATGTAGTCCCTAACACAAACAGCCCTATAGTCTTCTATTGGAACAGGGTCACAGATTCCAGCATGCTCTGGGGGAAAAAGAAGTAAGGACACTATTTTGTCTATCTGGGAGCTAGGGAGATGCTACAAGGTAGGAGAGAAGACCGGACCCAGGGGAGAGGTGTTGCCTCCTGGGTCAGCGTATTTTTCTTTCAAAGTACGGCTTTCCACTGCTGGTCGGGGACATCCTGCCTGAGAGGGGAACTCAGGTGCATCTCCAAGGGCACCTGTACCGATGACGTGAAGTGTTCCAGTTGTAGGGTAGCCAGTCGCACTACCTGAAGTTCCTGCCTGTTCCAGGACATTTTGTTTGGGCCTTGACCACAGGATTGGTGAGCGGGCACTTGCCCATTTGCAGGGAAACAAAGACACTGCATGCAGACAACGTTGCCTATTTGCCCACACTTGCCAGTACCTGGGTCACACTTACCCCCTGTTGAGCAGTCCCAGTCACAGGGTCTGACTTGTTACCCGGATACTGCCAGTATACTGAAATTATACTCTGCCAAACAGGATATCTAAGTGCACCAACTAAAGTGGCTAGCTGGAGATTCAAGGCCTTCTTCTTACAAGGGACTGCAGTTACTGCTGCCATAGGGGCACACATACACATTCCCAGGGCTCAGTATATGTAGTATATGAGCAGGGTAATTTGATTGGCAAGTTATATTATTGAACGGAACTAGATACAGAGTTAATGGTTTTACTGGGCCTGCGGTGTCAAGGGACAGAAGGGAGATGTCTGACAAAAGAAAGGGTAATTTATTTGCCCTCCTCTTGCCTCGACTCATAGAGCCCAATTCAAATAGAGTGGTGGTCAGTCCATTACAGTGTCTACTATTTAGTGATCTATCAACTGTTAAAGTGTTTGCTTCTGCCCGCTGGGTTATTCATCATGAGGAGTCCCTTAAGAGCAGACATATGGAACCATTGACTTCTATTTCTCTTGATTTTCTATTATTACTACAAGGTTGACTTATTTGAGGTATATTGGTTTTCTGTTCAGCATTAAAGCTAATTTTATGTTTAAACTATTAAGAGATCTCACAGTAAAGATCATTTATGTGTTTTGCTACTACTTGTGTCTTCCATTTGTGGTGTCAACATAAACACTATTGCAGGATGTGTCAGAGGGACTGGGGGCTGGGACTGTTCTTGGGGTTGTTGTGAGGCAACCAATTATAACACAGTGGCTCCTCTGGGGGTAGCGCTACATAGAGAATGTAACTTTATGGAATATTTTTGCACAATGGTGGCTACAGTTCCATTAACTCATAGAGTTTTATGTGGTATCGGTTTCTTACCACACACACTCGAAGTGTGCTCCAGCCGTTACCCAGCAAACAAAGGAAAAAGTCACAAATAGTTAGGTCCAGTGATCTCAGGGGCCACATACAGAACACCTGGTTAGTTGTCCAGTGCAGCCAATCCATCAAATTGAGAAATTTGAGGACAGCGTTATACCAGTGCGACAGTGCCTTATTTTGCTGACAAAGGTACTCACCACTCACAGCAGCTAGTTCTGGAATCAACCAGTTGGTTAGCTTTTTCAGGTATCTTTAGCCAGTAACAGTTTGTCCCTCAAAGAAAAACTACCTTAAATCAAGGGATGTTTTGGTGCTCACCCTGCACTTTGGATGTTCATTTCTAAAATTAAAATGATATATAAATAACCAAATAAATATATACTGTATATAAATTGTATGTGAATGTTTGACTATTCTTCCGAAAATGTGTGAGGTCAGGCACTGATGTAGTTCGAGAAGGCCTGACTCGCAGTCTCCGCTCTAATTCATCCCAAAGGTGTTCTATCAGGTTGAGGGGAGAGTAAATACAGCTGGATAAAACAAAAACTGTAAAAAACCATAAAGGCGTGTTCACTGAGCTGACTAATCAGTCAGTGAGCTACCCAAGTGTGGGACTTTAAAGGTGACTGGTGTTGGCACAGACAGATCAACAACCAATAGTATTAAAATCTTTTATTTCATTGCTCATTAAAAATCGTACAAAACAGGTGCAACATGAAAATGCAATACAACATCATAGACATCATATCTTGCGAATTCAGGAGGTATACAAAGTCAGAGAGGTCCTACATGTTTCGCCAACTCAATGGCTTCGTCAGGGACCACATGGCTTTTCACCTCTTATTATAATTCAACATGTAGATGTTGGAAACAAATTTTCAACTGAGTTGTATTGTTGGTCATGTATGCCCAGGAGGTACTAGACCATCCTCGGGATCTCTGGGGGGCACTAGGCAATGAATGCCTAAACAGGCTAGCCGATACTGGACCGGGCCAAGACAGAGACAGATGGCAAATGTATCCAATTCGGATTTTAGTCAGTCAATATATGTCTCGGCCTTTCAAACTGAGGAGTTTGCTTGTGCGTCCATCACGCTGCAGCGTCAGGTAATAATGACCTGTATTGCATTTTCATGTTGCACCTGTTTTGTACGATTTTTAATGAGCAATGAAATAAAAGATTTTAATACTATTGGTTGTTGATCTGTCTGTGCCAACACCAGTCACCTTTAAAGTCCCACACTTGGGTAGCTCACTGACTGATTAGTCAGCTCAGTGAACACGCCTTTATGGTTTTTTGCAATATATTGGGGATGTGGTGATGCCGGTTGGCCAATGGTACCTCTCTGTCTGTCATCCAAATCCTTTTTCTTTGTTTAAAACAAAAACTGTGTCTGTCTTCATTTCAGGCTGCAAATCAACAAAATTGAATTATTTTAAAGTGGGTTAATTATTTTCTATAGGCACTGTCGATATACTGTATATATATACACTGAACAAAATTATAAACACAACACTTTTGTTTTTGCCCCCATTGTTCATGAACTGAACTCAAAGATCTAAGACTTTTTCTATGTACACAAAAGACCTATTTCTCTTAAATAGTGTTCACAAAAGCTGGCCATGCAAGAACTTGGATGTTTTCAGCTTCCAGGAATTTTGTACAGATCTTTGCAACATGGGGCCGTGCATTATCATGCTACAAAATTAGGTGATGGTCTTGGATGAATGGCACAACAATGAGCCTCAGGATCTCGTCACGGTATCTCTGTGCATTTAAAATGCCATCAATAAAATGCACCTGTGTTCGTTGTCCATAAAATATGCCTGCCCATACCATAACCCCACACTGCTACCAGGGGCCACTCGATCCACAACATTGATATCAGCAAACAGGCTCACCCACACAATGCCATACACGCTGTCTGCCATCTGCCCTGTACAGAGAAAACTGGGATTCATCAGTGAAGAGAACACCTCTCCAAACTGCCAGACGCCATCAAATGTGAGCATTTGCCCACTCAATTCGGTTACGACGACGAACTGCAGTCAGGTCGAGACCCCGATGAGTATGACGAGCATGCAGATGAGCTTCCCTGAAACAGTTTCTGGCAGTTTGTGCAGAAACCAATTGTAGCAGCAGCTTTCCAGGTGGCTGGTCTCAGACGATCTTGGAGGTGAAGATGCTGGATGTAGAGGTCCTGGGCTGGTGTGGTTACATGTGGTCTGCGGTTGTGAGGCCGGTTAGATGTACTGCCAAATTCTCTGAAACACCTTTGGAGACGGCTTATGGTAGAGAAATTAACATTCAATTCAGGAGCAACAGCTCTGGTGGGCATTCCTGCAGTCAGCATGCCAATTGCACGCTCCTTCAAAACTTGCGACATCTGTGGCATTGTGCTGTGTGATAAAACTGCACCTTTTAGATTGGCCTTTTATTGTGGCCAGCCTAAGGCACACCTGTGCAATAATCATGCTGTCTAATCAGCATCTTGATATGCCACACTTGTGAGGTGAATGGATTATCTCGGCAAAGGAGAAGTGCTCACTAACACAGATTTAGACAGATTTGTGAACAAAATTTGAGAGAAATAGGCCTTTTGTGTAAATAGAAAAGTCTTAGATCTTTGAGTTCAGCTCATGAAAAATGGGGGCAAAAAAAACAAAAAACAAAAGTGTTACATATATAATTTTGTTCAGTGTATGTATGTTTATGTACAGTGCCTTGCGAAAGTATTCGGGACCCTTGAACTTTGCAACCTTTTGCCAAATTTCAGGCTTCAAACATAAAGATATAAAACTGTAATTTATTGTGAAGAATCCACAACAAGTGGGACACAATCAAGAAGTGGAACAAAATTTATTGGATATTTCAAACTTTGTTAACAAATAAAAAAACTGAAAAATTGGGCGTGCAAAATTATTCAGCCCCTTTACTTTCAGTGTAGCAAACTCTCTCCAGAAGTTCAGTGAGGATCTCTGAATGATCCAATGTTGACCTAAATGACTATGATGAAAAATAGAATCCACCTGTGTGTAATCAAGTCTCTGTATGAATGCACCTGCACTGTGATAGTCTCAGAGGCCCGATTAAAGCGCAGAGAATATCATGAAAAACAAGGAACACACCAGGCAGGTCCGAGATACTGTTGTGGAGAAGTTTAAAGCCGGATTGGGATACAAAAAGATTTCCCAAGCTTTAAACATCCCAAGGAGCACTGTGCAAGCGATAATATTGAAATGGAAGGAGTATCAGGCCACTGCAAATCTATGAAGACCTGGCCGTCCCTCTAAACTTTCAGCTCATACAAGGAGAAGACTGATCAGAGATGCAGCCAAGAGGCCCATGATCACTCTGGATGAACTGCAGAGATCGACAGCTGGGGTGGGAGACTCTGTCCATAGGACAACAATCAGTCGTATACTGCACAAATCTGGCCTTTATGGAAGAGTGGCAAGAAGAAAGCCATTTCTTAAAGATATCCATAAAAAGTGTTGTTTAAAGTTTGCCACAAGCCACCTGGGAAACACACCAACATGTGGAAGAATGTGCTCTGGTCAGATGAAACCAAAATCAAACTTTTTGGCAACAATGCAAAACAATATGTTTGGCATAAAAGCAACACAGCTCATCACCCTGAACACACCATCCCCACTGTCAAACATGGTGGTGGCAGCATCATGGTTTGGGCCTGCTTTTCTTCAGCAGGGACAGGGAAGATGGTTAAAATTGATGGGAAGATGGATGGAGCCAAATACAGGACCATTCTGGAAGAAAACCTGATGGAGTCTGCAAAAGACCTGAGACTGGGACGGAGATTTTTCTTCCAACAAGACAATGATCCAAAACATAAAGCAAAATCTACAATGGAATGGTTCACAAATAAACATATCCAGGTGTTAGAATGGCCAAGTCAAAGTCCAGACCTGAATCCAATCGAGAATCTGTGGAAAGAACTGAAAACTGCTGTTCACAAATGCTCTCCATCCAACCTCACTGAGCTTGAGCTGTTTTGCAAGGAGGAATGGGCAAAAATTTCAGTCTCTCGATGTGCAAAACTGATAGAGACATACCCCAAGCGACTTACAGCTGTAATCGCAACAAAAGGTGGCGCTACAAAGTATTAACTTAAGGTGGCTGTATAATTTTGCGTGTCCAATTTTTCAGTTTTTTATTTGTTAACAAAGTTTGAAATATCCAATAAATTTCGTTCCACTTCATGATTGTGTACCACTTGTTGCTGATTCTTCACAAAAAATTACAGTTTTATATCTTTATGTTTGAAGCCTGAAATGTGGCAAAAGGTCGCAAAGTTCAAGGGGGCCGAATACTTTCGCAAGGCACTGTATATATATCTTTTTTTTTTTTCTGTAATACTTTATTTATAAAAAGTTTCAGAAAGTAACAGTAAAATAAACTTGACCCCAAAACATTATAGTTTCCCTTAAGTGAAGACTTTGATTCTGCGTTAAATGAAAAACTGCTTGTTTTCGACAGCTTATTACTTGGCAATGGCAGCGATGACTTATAAAGTAAAAGTGATTTGTGTTCCCATCTGCTCTGTAACGCTGTGATCTTGCCTCCCATATGACAGATTTGTTTTTAAGAAGAGCGAAAAACACCTACATTAAATGTAAGCAACCTGAGAATTAATGCAGACTTGAGGCAGACAAAATAAAAAATTTTAAATCAATTTTGCTGGCTGTTTACACTGTCCTCCCCTGTGATCCTCTTCTATGGGTTCAGAAATGTGTCAATCTTTAGGACTTGATTCACCAGTCCCTAGGTTTTATTTACTGATCCTTGTTTGTTTGTTTCTTTTTTTTTTTTTTTTTTAATTCTAAAAAGAACTTTAAACAAAAAACTTGCTTTAAAGTGGTTGTAAAGCCAGTTTTTTTAAAATCTTTATACATTCTTTGCATTAAGATAAAAAGCCTTCTGTGTGCAGCAGCCGCCCTCAGCCCCCTAATACTTACCTGAGTCCATTTCAATCCAGCAATGTTGCAGGAGTGTCTTGGCTGCCCGAGACTCTCCCTCTTCATTGGCTGGGATGGAAGTGCAACTGCTGTCAATCAAATCCATTGAGCCAATCAGGAGAGAGAGGGGGTGGGGCCGAGCTGTGGCTCCTTGTCTAAATGGACACAGGGGGCTGTGGCTTGGCTCGGGAGCCCCCCATAGCAAAATGCTTGCTATGGGGGCACGCAACAGGAGGGAGAGGCCAGAAGCACCGAAGAAGCACCCCAGAAGAGGAGGATCTAGGCTGCTTTGTGCAAAACCAACTGCACAGAGGAGGTAAGTTTAACATGCTTGTTATTTTTAACTAAAAAAAAATAAAAAAAAAAAGACAATCACTTTAAATATTAATGAGAGTCTGTCATTGAGCCATTTTGAGAAAACCTACCCTATATTTGTTATGTGTTCTCATTCACATTGCATATCTTAAGAATATATGTAAAATCGCTGCTTACCTTTTTACTTGATTTTTTTTCTTTTTTTTCCCTCATATTTTTTTTTTTGTTTAAATGTTTTTGTGACATTTTTCACAAGTACAAGTAACACAAATCAGATAACTGTTCTGAACAAAATACAATGAACATGGTAACAAAGATGCAAAATAGAGGAGGCATGGTGGAGAGTGCAATACATTGACAGCAGGAGCTCAAGGTCTAGGAGTTCTATTCAACTGGACTAAGGACTCTTAAATTTCCATCGGGGCGTGACCGGGACGGTAAAGGAAGGGGCTAGGCCAACCTACGTCGGTCTATTGTCTTGTGAAAGGAGCCCGGACCAAGTCATGGGCGCCACCATCGATACCCCTCATGGGATCATACTGTGTCGACCCGGGGGGCCCTCCAGATCCATCCTTCCCCTGATTCTCACCCATCCCCATCACGCCTCCTTTGCTAATCCGGTAAGGAGTGAAGATGTGAACAGTGGTTCGCAAAGTTCTAATGCAATATGCACCATTGAGCAGGACACCTTAGAATTTCCAGGAGTCACAATTAATTTGCAGATATTGGAAACCTGAAAGGCGTTGTCTTGAGTATATTTTAACTACTGCCTTTGTACTTCTGTTGTGTTGTTGTTATTGTTGTTTGGGTCCTGTGTATGTTTTCCAGAAGCACGTGTATTTCTAGCAGGGTGGAGAAGTTGTTGATCTCCTAAAAAGTGCATTATGTGGCAGTTATCTGATGAAGCCTGGTCAGGGAAGTCTAAACATTAAGGGTCAGGTAAATAAAGGGAAGGTAAAGGAAGTAGGGAAAGGGAAATTCAGGTGGGGGGATGCGTGGGGGTCCATTCTCCGCTGCTCTTGACATGTGATGTTGGTCTAATTGGGCATAATCTTTAGTTGTGGTGTAGTGGTACCAACAGGCCCAAGTTTTGTTAAACTCTAATTGAGTTTCTGTTGCTTGATGGATTAGGTCTTCCATATCTGCAATCTGTTTTACATGCTGAAGCCAGTCAGTAATGGCGGGAGGGTCCAGCGAAAGCCAACATGAAGGGATGCACAGTTTGGCTGCGTTGACCATGTGCATAGCAACTGAGCGAAAATATGACTTTTTTGGCATAGATGAGTGGTGTAGCAGGTTTTGGGCTGGAGTAAAGTCTAGGGAGTAGATTGTTACTTGAGTGATAATTTTGTGTATCACTGAAAAGTTCTGAATTCTGGGCATGTCCAAAATAAATTATTGAGATTGCCCTCTGGATGTTGGCATCTCCATCACATAGGTGGCGTATTCGAGTAGATTTTGTGTAGTGTGAGGGGAGTCCTGTACCAATGCAAGGTTATTTTAAAGCCATTTTCTTGTGCTGAGACGTTATCCGTACTCTTGTGAATGAATGTGTAGATCGCTTCCCACTCACGTTCATTGAGATCCAGTGAGAGGTCTCGTTCCCAATTAATTAAATATTTTCAGAGATTTCAATGTCAGGTTTGGGAATAGCATAGTGTAGATGGTGGAGATTAGGTGTCTTTATGGGTCCAGTTTGATGCAAAGTTCTTCAAAGGGGGTACGTTGGCGTGAGCCAGCTTAAGCCAGCTTTTGGCAAAGCGGGGGTAGACAGAAAGTGTTTAATTTGGGTGTAGGTCCATGGTGGAAAGAAGTGATTTGTCATACATGATGAAAGAGAGTGGAGGGAAATGAGCTTATTACCTTCAAAGAAGTTTTCCGCTCTCATATATGGATAGGGCCATACTTTCTGTAAGAAGGTTTTTTGCAATCCAGGGGGAAAAGCCAGGTTTTGCCGAATTGGAGTTAGTGACCCGGTGAGGAGGACCTTGTGTGTCCTGCATAATGTTGGGAATGTTTGTAGCCTGTGTGCAATGAGTGGGTGAGTTTTGTAATTTGTTGGGATATGTGATTGATCCAACCACGGGGTTTGGTGCAGCGGTGCGGAAGAAAAGCAGTGTTCAAGTTGGACCAATCTTTGGTGTTGTAATGGACATTCCAGTCTACTATTCTGGATAGTGTACATGCCTGCTGATATTTGTATAAGTCCGGAAGGCCAAGACCCCCTGTCTTTTTGGTTCTTCTAAGGTTCTCATATTTTAGTCTGGGTTTCGCTGCCCCCCAAATTAAGTTTGTACAGGATTTTTTGTAAGAAAGAAAGAACGAGGGCAGTAAATTGATTGGGATGGTTTGCATTAGGTGTAAAAGTTTTGGGAGGGTATTCATTTTAATTTTTGCGGCTCTACCAAACCAAGAAAAAAGACCATGTGTCCATGACCGTAGATCTGTTTGTATAATTTGCAAGATCGGTGTAAAATTTTTGGTATTTTTACTTGATTTTTAATACCTACTCTAATTACCGTGTAAAAGGGAAATGTATATAAGTACCTATTCTCAGAGCGCTTTGGTCCCTGATCTCCCAACAGCTGGCTTCAGGGGAGAGGAGAGAGGAGAGAGTGCCAACACCAAATGGAATGCCTGGGTGGCGGCATCACCCAAACGCTCACTATAGGGCATCTTTTTTCAGCTGTCCCTCCTCTCCAGGAAACCGAGACCAGATCGGAGAACCCCTGAGAATAGCTAGGTAATGACACTAGTTTCCTATCAGGTCAGATCCCCTTGTGATTAACAACAGGCAGTCTGTGGATTCAATGGTCAAAAGTGAGCATGTTATTTGCAATGTAATCCAACCACTGCCTGTTTTAATCTTAATGAGTGCATGGACTTAAAGGGGAACTAGTCCCTCATTTTCCCCATCAGACTGTGCCCACTCTCAGTGTTAATGGCTGCTGGGAGCTCCCATAACACCATGTTAGGGTTGTAGAAAAGAGGCCATTGTCCTCATCAACATGCCCCCCCCCCCCCCCATGTTGAGAACAAGTGGCCTAAAATGTTTCACATGGTTTACATGGTTGAGATGCACTACTGCGCAGGGAGGATTACCAGAACCCCCAAGAATGTTTTTTTTTTTCAAAGAACAGTGCATTTTTATGTTGTACTTTCAGCATTATTACATTCACTACTCTTGCAAAATGGTATTTTAAAAAAAATCCCCTCTTCCTCCCATTGACTTCAGTGGGGTTTGGATTCGGCATCTGAACTTTAGATATGTTAGGTAAAACCTCAGTGAGCTGAACTCAAGTATGTTCAGCTCATCATATTTACCTTCCATGTTGTGGAGCTGAATATTGGGATATTTAAGTAGGTGATGAGCTAAAGCATAACCCTCCAATGCATTAAAGAGAAATTGAATGGTTCCTTATGTCCTGGCTTGCCCTCCGGCTGCCTTCCTGTCTCTTTCCTCCCCTCCCCTCCCCCTTTGTACTGGGTGGGTTAGCCATGCCACGGCCCCAGATCAGACATCTGCCCTGGCGCATTCATTTCTTCCCCCCCAGATGCTTTGTATATATTTGATGCCGACATGTGTCATTTTTCTTTTTTTGGAGATTTTGTGTATTTCTATACAAACCTACATATTATACATTTACAGGTAACTTTTTGGCTTTAAGCTCCTGATGAGTGGACAGGCCTCCACGAAATGCGTAGAGCTACTTAGACGCATAGATGCAACATTTAGCGATGACTATGTACTTTTTTACTGAATATATCTTACTATTATAACAATGTTTTTACTATATGCATTTTTTTCTGTCAGCCTTTTTTTTTGTATACATGTCGGCATTATATTTGTAACTGATGTCAACATTTGTATCAATTACTGTATGTATAATAAATGATTATGTTTATATTCTAATTTTGTATTTCTTAGTTTGTGGCCTGTGTCATTTAAAGTCCTACGACCTCTGTTTTCTGCTTGTGTTAACCATTAGGGATGGAGGCACGTTACTGTGTTTGCTTCGGATCATATTCCTCTATCTTTGCATTAACCACTTGCCGACTGCCGCACGACTATTTACGTCGGCGGTCAGCCCCTCACAGGCAGAGCGACGTAGGGCTACGTCGCTAGCCTTTGAGGGTCTAGGGAGCGAGCGCGTGCCACCGGAGGCGCGCTCCCACGTGGTCACGGACCCCCCCGCACATGTTCCTGGCGGACCCAATGTCCGCCGGTCACTCGCGATCGTCCGTTAGAGTGGGAGAAAGGCAGGCGGCTAATGTAAACAAGCCGCCTGTCATTCTCCCCTGTGTAGGAATGGTTCTACTATGTAGGACCGTTGATCACTGTTCCTACACCTCAAGCCACAGCCAATCACAGTTAGAATCACGCCCCTAGGGACACACATAACCCCTCCCTCTCAAAAAAAGTTAACCCCTTCACTGCCAGTGTAATTTTACAGTAACAGTGCATATGTATAGCACTGATTACTGTAGAAATGTCACTGGTAGCCCCAAAAGTGTCAAAAATGTCAGTCAAGGGTCTGATCTGTCCGCCGCAATGTCGCAGTCCCGCAAAAAAAATTGGAGATCGCCGCCATTACGCGTTAAAAAAAAAGACAAAAATGACAAAAATCTTTCCCTTTGTTAGTAAACGCAATAACTTTTGCGCAAACCAATCAAAATACGCTTTTTGCGATTTTTTTTACCAAACATATGGTAAAAAAAAAAAATTGGCCCAAAATGTTAAAAAATTTAGATTTTTACTTTTTTTGGGGGGCGGGAATTTCATATAAAAATTTTTGAAAAATATTGTTATTTTTGCAAAATTGACGCTGTTTTTTGGTTTATAGCGCAAAAAGTAAAAATCACACAGGTGATCAAATACCACCAAAAGAAAGCTCTGTTTGTGGGAAAAAAAGGACGTCAAATTCGTTTAGGTACAGCGTTGCACAACCGCGCAATTGTCCATTAAAGTCACACAGTGCCGAATCGCAAAATAGGCCCTGGTCAGGAAGGAGGTAAAATCTTCCGGGGCTTAAGTGGTTAAAGAAAAATGGGTTGCTTGTGTACTCACCATAAAATCCTTGTCTCTGTGTTAATTAAAGTTAAAAACAGTTTTTTTTTTGCACTGCTATTAGCCAGTAGGTTGGGGAAGGTATAGCTACTACCAGCCCCCCCCCCTTTACCCATGTATAGTTTTTAATATGTAGCCAGCATCCTACACCTCTATTCCTGCAGGGGGGCTACACTCAGTAGGTGATAATATGAAGTTGAGTCCTCCAATGAATGCAGAGGAAAGGATTTTTCAGTGAATGCCAAATATCCTATTTTGTTTATTGCCTTGGTGAATCAGACTCTGGGATTCTACATATTTAAGTGTTTATCTTTTCAAACAAGTGTTGTGTTTCAAGCTTTAATTCAAAGTAATAACATAATAGCTACTTGAAGAAAATGCCTTTAAGAAGTTAATCACCCTGAAAATTAGAAATGTTAGCGGCTACTAGAAAATAAAATGTATCGTTTCTCAATTCCGTGCATGCAGCTTTCTTTATCTGTTATTTTGGTGTTGTGTTCATTAAAGCGGATTCTGTTTCATTAATAGCGCCTAAATAGCTCTTTGTGGTTCCTGAATCTGCCATTCTACTACAAATTGCCATTTGGTTTCATTCTGGTTTCCAGAAGATCAGTAAATCATCTATTTAATTATTTCGGAGCTGTCCATGACGAACTGTTCTTGAGTCTGCCGTTTTTTGAATTTTTGTTTCTCTGCCATGTAAATGGGTAACCGTGGCAGATTTATGAAAATGTAATTACATTTTATGCATTTTTTATTAATCTTGCATCTGTAAGGATTGTATTAGAATCAATGGTTGGAAACATGCAGTTGAAAAACAGTATTATTAAAAAAATAGTATTTTGTTGCGGTGACTTATTTTATGTCACCTAACAAATTTTCTAATATCTTTAATGTGGTCACAGGGAAACACTAATCTCAATACTCATATAAGTTATCAAACAACCAAAAAATTCAAACGAATGTCAGGACAGTGTTGGAATCTTCAAGTCTCTGTCTGCCAAAGTTCTAAATATTGACACAGGCATAATGTAGTAGAAAAAAAACATCCACTTCCTTGCACCTTTCTCAAGACATTTGCCTCTGATGAAGAGGTACTACCTCAAAACGCGTCAGCCAGTATATTATACATTGATCTTCAAATGAAGCACTAATGGAGTGCATTGATTTATTAATAGGATGTTTCTTATGAAGAAGCGGGGAGCACATATTTTTATCACAAAATAGTACAAAAGAATACCCCCTTAGTAAATGTGACTAAAAAGCCAACTGCTAACCAAAATTTGTAAAAATGTAAATTTTATTTATTCTTTATAAAAATAAAAAGTGTATCACATAATTGTATACAATCATAAAAGCATCATGGCTATGGAGATTATCTTAGCAGAGCAGAAATGTTACAGCCTCATTCTTGGGAGTAAGTGTTCCTCCAGTATTCTACGCATTTCAGGTGACCGCCACCTTTCTTCAGGTGTATAGGAGATAGAGGTTACAGTGTTTCCAGAAATTAGGATATTTCATGATGAAAACTTCTCCCCCACTCTCCTTTCCTAAGCCCTTCACCCCCCTTCTTCCCTCCCAGCACTGATTCCCCCCGTCCCACCTGATCTGACCCCCCCCACAAACCCAATCCCCTGCAGCTACCTTTAGAAAGCTGGCATCCTTCCTCTGTCACTCCCGCCAGCTTCAGGTGCTGCTGAAGCTTGGAGGGGATCACAGTCTGTCCCCCCGCCACTCCAATCACCTCCTGTACTGGCCCCCGCACCCCTGATCCATCCCTGCTGCTCCGGCGACATCCCTCCTTCCCCTCCCCCTGCCTGCAGCTGCTGATCGGCACTATGTCCGGCGAGCTGTCAGCCTGAGAGCGGGGGGATGGGGGTTGCTGGTGAAGCTGGGGCTTGGTAAACATGTGTTTATCAGCCCCCTTCCTGTAGAACAGTGGGTCAAGGCAGCCATCACTACCAATTGCTCCTATGTCCACTGACATCTGATCAGCTGATCATAGTAAACATAGTGTTTACTATGTCAGACTGACAGTTTATGAATGGATAAGGAGTCTCTACACAGACTCCTTATTCATTTATTTAAAGTGCTGCAGAGAAAGGGACTTTCTTAAGTCCCTTTCTCAGTCTTTAAAAAAGAGATATGAGGGTCTGTTTAGACCTTTGATATCTCACCAAATACCCCCGCCCCCCCTCCCAAAATGTCTGCTGATCCCCGCTGAGTAGGCGGATGACAGGTCCGCGTCCACTCCGCTGATGCCGAGGTCTCAAAAAAGAGATATGGGGGTCTGATATATAGCCAAAGACCCCCCTAAAAAATAATTTAAAAAATATTTAAAAAATATAATTGTAGAACAATGTAAAAAGAAAAAAAAAAAAAAACATGGAGTGGACACTGTCTTTCTGCTGATCCTCGCTGAGCAGGCGGATGACAGGTCCATGTCCGCTCTGCTGATGCAGAGCGGACATGGACACAGCCCGCTGTTCTCTATGGGACTGTTGGATGCAAATGGACCGCCTGTCCATTTCCATCCGATAACATCCGATCTGCTAGATTGATGGGGAATGGGATCCCCATCCGTCTGTTTTTAGTGGATCGGATGCAGGTGAGTGTAAATGGACAAATGTCCATTTACATCATCCTCTCCATAGAAAACAAAGGGTGGTCCCAATGGGCCCGCCTGAAAAACAGATAGGCAGACCCGATTAGTCTGCTTTTGTAAAAGGGGCCTAAGGCCTTGTTCACACCGGGCATACACAGCGTACCTTTACAGGGATGCACAGATGTTCCGTGCATCCCTGTGCAGGCAGTCTCATTGATGTAATTTGGGATGTAGTAACTGTATGAACAAAGCCGTTGCTCCCAATTTGACATCTATGTAGGTCTACGTGCATGTCCCCGAGCTTACACTGTCTGTGTTCGGGGTCGTGCATCCACACCCACCGGGATGTCAATATTGGGAACAGCAGCTATGCCTGTGCAGCCATTGCATCCCAATTGACATAAATGGGACTGCCTGTATGAGGATGCGCCAAACACCAGTGCATCTCCATGCAGGTAAACATGAAAAAAAAAAAACAAAAAGGAGAAGCGCTCTAAGTGTAGACAGTTTAATAATACATAAGAAGCAATGTGTGTAGTAACTCACAAGACATAAGTGAAAGTCAGGCTGTGTAACATCATCAGATCTTTAAAGCATCCTCTGGGGGGAGGGAGGTGGTGATGTCCAATCCAAAGCGCCGTCCGTGGCTGAGTAGATGTTTAATGGGAGGAAATAAAGCCGGCAGCCTCCCGCCTCAGTGTACGATGAGCGGTCAGATGGAAGTGACCGACGGCTGCAAGGTTCCGTGGATGGATGGACGCTCTCCCGTCACCAGGGGTGATGAGTTCAAACAGCAAAGGAACGGCAGGCACGACGCGTTTCTGAGCATGCGCGGGGTCGATGTACCCGGCGCGCTCTTTCCTCAGGTGCTGGAGAGCCGTGGACTCTACAAGGTTTATATCTAGCTCAGTTAATTAGTGATTCACCGCAGCTGGAACAAAAGGGGAATGCCTCGGGATAAAAAGGATTTGGAACCAGAGCTGAAAGCAACCAGTTCATGGAAGGACAACAACTTTAAAATCAATTATACTTGAATGTACAGCATTAAAAACATAAACAATTAAAAGCATATGTTAAAGGTGGATTGTACTCGATTGGCTGGCCACAAATTCACATGTATGGGGCTGAAACAATAATTTCTCATAAGAATCAGATATATATCAAAAATGGATGATAGGAGATAATCAGTGATAATATTCAAAGTTAGACAAATGAGCATGAACTGATCATGACTCCTAAACATGATAATAAAGATAAAATTACAAATATATATGTACATGAAAAATCATGACTTTAATGAAATTATGAATGTTTTAGAGGTGAAATACACTCTAAACCTATGGACACTAGGTATGTGGAAGGGGAAAAGGGGGACAAAAAAATTGTGATATTAATGTATTTATGACTAATAGTCCAAGGAGACATCATGTAACATAATAAATTGTTATGACATGATGGAACATGCATCAAGCAGCACAATACACAAAAAGTATCGTAAAGGATCTATATAAATCTATAACAACCTATAAATGTAAGGTATGTAAAAAAAAAAAAAAAAAAAAAAAAAAAAAAAAAAAATATAAAAAAAAAAAAAAAAAATAAAAAAAAAAAAATATATAAATATATAAAAATATAAAAATATATAAAAATATATATATATATATATATATATAAAATGTGAATACATACATCTATGAGAAAACTATCTGGTTGAAAGGGTATAAACGGCTCAAATTAAAAGATCCATGTGTGTAGATGGATAAAGGGAAAAAGAAAACTAATAAAGGCGACATATCATACAAGGGACCCAAGTCTGTATGTGATTGTTGACAAATAGATATGTCAAAATGGAAGATGTATATATATATAAGGTTATCAAAAAAAGGGGGGGGGGGGAAAGAGAATAACCTATTGTGCTATTTGGGACAAAAGAGGAAGAGGAGGAAGAAAGGAACCTCAATTATAGAATAGTGTGTACATCTAGTTCCTCGTTCAATCCTCGAGGGGCGAGAACGTCTAGCGTGTATATCCAAAAGGTTTCACGCATACATAATTTGGAAAAACGTTCTCCTTCTGGCAAATCTTTCGAAATGGATTCAATGACCCAAATTTCAAGTCCCTCAGTCGATTTTCCATGGACTTCTGAGAAGTGTCGCGGGACACTATGAAGGTCACTCCCACCTTCAATGAGACGGCGGTGTTTTCCAAACCGCTGTCTTACCGGTCTGATGGTGCGACCCACATAAAGAAACTGACACGGGCATATTAAACAATAGACAACATACTCAGTAGAGCAGTTGTAGAAGTTATCCAAGACATAGGTTTTTCCATTATGTGTGAAGTCTTTTTGGCCATGTCTCACAAAGGTGCACATTTTGCATAGTTTTTTCTTGCATGCGTACATGCCTTTCAGAGGGATCATCCAGGGCAGGTGATTGGTAGCCTTGATGTTTTTCAATTTGCTTGGCGCAATCTTGTTTTTTAGAGTAGTGGCCCTCCTGTATGTCACTTTTGGTTTCTCTAAGATGACAGAATTGAGATGAGGGTCCTGTTTTAAAATGCCCCAATGTTTGGATAGAATTTTTTCCATTTTTTTGTAATGGCAATGGAACCTAGTGATAAAACGAACCGGATGTTGCTCATCTCTGGCTTTGAAGCTGGGGGGTTTCCCTGGAAGATAAGCTTCATAAGCTGAATTAACCAAGTCGTCGGGGTAGCCTTTTTCAGAAAATTTTTTCTTTAGATGTTCGCTTTGGGCTACATAATCCAAGTCCCTAGTGCAGTTCTGTCTCAATCGACAGAACTGACCTTTGGGTATATTATTTGTCCATTGAGGGTGATGGCAACTATTGTAATGAAGATAGGAGTTTCCGCTGGTGGGTTTATTGTAGTTTTTGGCATATATATGATGTGACTCATGTCCAAGTTCCAAATCTAGAAACGGCATGGAGTCTGGATGTGAAACGGAGGTGAAGGAAAGGCCTAGGGTGTTATTGTTGCAGTGGGAGACAAAATCGTCAATTTGGGAGGCGGAGCCATCCCAAATGACGATAATATCGTCTATGTACCGCCCAAAGAAAACAATGTGCTGGGCAAAAGGGTTATTCCGCCAGATGTATCTTAACTCCCAGAGACCCATGGTCAGATTTGCATAAGACGGAGCAAAATTAGCTCCCATAGCTGTCCCGTTTATCTGTAAATAAAAAGTGTCCTCAAACTGAAAATAATTATGTGTTAAACAAAATTGTGTTGCTTCCAAAATAAAAGACACTTGATCATGGTGTAAGGAGGAGTCTTGGAGAAGAAAATGTTGTATGGCTTGTAAGCCTATATTGTGGGGAATGGAGGTATATAACGAACTAACGTCCAATGATAGCCAGGTATAACTATTTTCCCATCTATACGGAATGATTTGTTCTAATAGGTGACCTGAATCACGTATATAAGATTGTAAATTTTGGGCCAAGGGTTGCAGGAAGACGTCAATGAACTGTGAGAGGCCGCTGGTCACACTGTCCATTGCTGCTACAATGGGTCTACCTGGGGGATGTAGAGGGTCTTTGTGGACCTTTGGTAAGTGATAAAAGTAAGGGGTGTTGTAATGGTCCTTTTTTAAGAAAGCTGCCTCATTTTTATTTATCACTTTATTCAGTAGCGCCGATTGTACCAATTGTTCAACCTCAATTTTGAACGCTGGTAATGGATCTTTATGGAGTCTCATGTATGTTTTGTTGTCATTTAGTAGTCGACAGGCTTCGTTGATGTAATCGGTCTTGTTTAATAAAACAATACCACCTCCTTTGTCCGCGGATCTTATAATAAGATTGGGGTTGTCAGATAAACGCTTAAGGGCCTGAGATTCACCATGATTCAGATTAGAATGGGAGTATTTGATATGTTTGGACCGATTACATCAACGAAGCCTGTCGACTACTAAATGACAACAAAACATACATGAGACTCCATAAAGATCCATTACCAGCGTTCAAAATTGAGGTTGAACAATTGGTACAATCGGCGCTACTGAATAAAGTGATAAATAAAAATGAGGCAGCTTTCTTAAAAAAGGACCATTACAACACCCCTTACTTTTATCACTTACCAAAGGTCCACAAAGACCCTCTACATCCCCCAGGTAGACCCATTGTAGCAGCAATGGACAGTGTGACCAGCGGCCTCTCACAGTTCATTGACGTCTTCCTGCAACCCTTGGCCCAAAATTTACAATCTTATATACGTGATTCAGGTCACTTATTAGAACAAATCATTCCGTATAGATGGGAAAATAGTTATACCTGGCTATCATTGGACGTTAGTTCGTTATATACCTCCATTCCCCACAATATAGGCTTACAAGCCATACAACATTTTCTTCTCCAAGACTCCTCCTTACACCATGATCAAGTGTCTTTTATTTTGGAAGCAACACAATTTTGTTTAACACATAATTATTTTCAGTTTGAGGACACTTTTTATTTACAGATAAACGGGACAGCTATGGGAGCTAATTTTGCTCCGTCTTATGCAAATCTGACCATGGGTCTCTGGGAGTTAAGATACATCTGGCGGAATAACCCTTTTGCCCAGCACATTGTTTTCTTTGGGCGGTACATAGACGATATTATCGTCATTTGGGATGGCTCCGC
Organism: Pelophylax lessonae; assembly: GCF_965119305.1. Taxonomy (NCBI): domain Eukaryota; kingdom Metazoa; phylum Chordata; class Amphibia; order Anura; family Ranidae; genus Pelophylax; species Pelophylax lessonae. The sequence goes on along the minus strand of NC_138772.1, from coordinate 500,676,516 downwards.
CTCCCAAATTGACGATTTTGTCTCCCACTGCAACAATAACACCCTAGGCCTTTCCTTCACCTCCGTTTCACATCCAGACTCCATGCCGTTTCTAGATTTGGAACTTGGACATGAGTCACATCATATATATGCCAAAAACTACAATAAACCCACCAGCGGAAACTCCTATCTTCATTACAATAGTTGCCATCACCCTCAATGGACAAATAATATACCCAAAGGTCAGTTCTGTCGATTGAGACAGAACTGCACTAGGGACTTGGATTATGTAGCCCAAAGCGAACATCTAAAGAAAAAATTTTCTGAAAAAGGCTACCCCGACGACTTGGTTAATTCAGCTTATGAAGCTTATCTTCCAGGGAAACCCCCCAGCTTCAAAGCCAGAGATGAGCAACATCCGGTTCGTTTTATCACTAGGTTCCATTGCCATTACAAAAAAATGGAAAAAATTCTATCCAAACATTGGGGCATTTTAAAACAGGACCCTCATCTCAATTCTGTCATCTTAGAGAAACCAAAAGTGACATACAGGAGGGCCACTACTCTAAAAAACAAGATTGCGCCAAGCAAATTGAAAAACATCAAGGCTACCAATCACCTGCCCTGGATGATCCCTCTGAAAGGCATGTACGCATGCAAGAAAAAACTATGCAAAATGTGCACCTTTGTGAGACATGGCCAAAAAGACTTCACACATAATGGAAAAACCTATGTCTTGGATAACTTCTACAACTGCTCTACTGAGTATGTTGTCTATTGTTTAATATGCCCGTGTCAGTTTCTTTATGTGGGTCGCACCATCAGACCGGTAAGACAGCGGTTTGGAAAACACCGCCGTCTCATTGAAGGTGGGAGTGACCTTCATAGTGTCCCGCGACACTTCTCAGAAGTCCATGGAAAATCGACTGAGGGACTTGAAATTTGGGTCATTGAATCCATTTCGAAAGATTTGCCAGAAGGAGAACGTTTTTCCAAATTATGTATGCGTGAAACCTTTTGGATATACACGCTAGACGTTCTCGCCCCTCGAGGATTGAACGAGGAACTAGATGTACACACTATTCTATAATTGAGGTTCCTTTCTTCCTCCTCTTCCTCTTTTGTCCCAAATAGCACAATAGGTTATTCTCTTTCCCCCCCCCCCCTTTTTTTGATAACCTTATATATATATACATCTTCCATTTTGACATATCTATTTGTCAACAATCACATACAGACTTGGGTCCCTTGTATGATATGTCGCCTTTATTAGTTTTCTTTTTCCCTTTATCCATCTACACACATGGATCTTTTAATTTGAGCCGTTTATACCCTTTCAACCAGATAGTTTTCTCATAGATGTATGTATTCACATTTTATATATATATATATATATATATATTTTTATATATTTTTATATTTTTATATATTTATATATTTTTTTTTTTATATTTTTTTTTTTTTTTTTATATTTTTTTTTTTTTTTTTTTTTTTTTTTTTTTTTTTTTTTTTTACATACCTTACATTTATAGGTTGTTATAGATTTATATAGATCCTTTACGATACTTTTTGTGTATTGTGCTGCTTGATGCATGTTCCATCATGTCATAACAATTTATTATGTTACATGATGTCTCCTTGGACTATTAGTCATAAATACATTAATATCACAATTTTTTTGTCCCCCTTTTCCCCTTCCACATACCTAGTGTCCATAGGTTTAGAGTGTATTTCACCTCTAAAACATTCATAATTTCATTAAAGTCATGATTTTTCATGTACATATATATTTGTAACTTTATCTTTATTATCATGTTTAGGAGTCATGATCAGTTCATGCTCATTTGTCTAACTTTGAATATTATCACTGATTATCTCCTATCATCCATTTTTGATATATATCTGATTCTTATGAGAAATTATTGTTTCAGCCCCATACATGTGAATTTGTGGCCAGCCAATCGAGTACAATCCACCTTTAACATATGCTTTTAATTGTTTATGTTTTTAATGCTGTACATTCAAGTATAATTGATTTTAAAGTTGTTGTCCTTCCATGAACTGGTTGCTTTCAGCTCTGGTTCCAAATCCTTTTTATCCCGAGGCATTCCCCTTTTGTTCCAGCTGCGGTGAATCACTAATTAACTGAGCTAGATATAAACCTTGTAGAGTCCACGGCTCTCCAGCACCTGAGGAAAGAGCGCGCCGGGTACATCGACCCCGCGCATGCTCAGAAACGCGTCGTGCCTGCCGTTCCTTTGCTGTTTGAACTCATCACCCCTGGTGACGGGAGAGCGTCCATCCATCCACGGAACCTTGCAGCCGTCGGTCACTTCCATCTGACCGCTCATCGTACACTGAGGCGGGAGGCTGCCGGCTTTATTTCCTCCCATTAAACATCTACTCAGCCACGGACGGCGCTTTGGATTGGACATCACCACCTCCCTCCCCCCAGAGGATGCTTTAAAGATCTGATGATGTTACACAGCCTGACTTTCACTTATGTTTTGTGAGTTACTACACACATTGCTTCTTATGTATTATTAAACTGTCTACACTTAGAGCGCTTCTCCTTTTTGTTTTTTTGCTCTAACAGAATCTCCTCTTGGTCTGTGGAAGAGCGGCTCAGTGTTTATGGACTACTCCTTTCTGACTACACGTCGATCCTATACAATACAGTAAATTTATTCCATCAGCTTTATTTAGTGTTTTGCTTTTGTCCTTTTCCCTCCCCCTCTCCCCCCCCCTCCCCCTTCTCCTTGCTTTTTTAATTGACTCATCATACCCATCCCCTGTGTTGGAGGTTTTTAGCGCTCTGGTTTCACATATGCAGGTAAACATGGTCCACCATGGACGTACACTTTTGTATGCCTCATGTGAACGATGCTTTAGTAGTAATTTAGCAGGGACTTTGTAAGTTATGTAGTGTTTATGTGCACTAATAATGATTTTAGTGTATTTTTAGTGAAAATAGCGATATGATAAATATTTGCGCAATTATTGCGGGTCCCAAAAATCAGTAGCAGGTTTTTATTCTAAAGGTTTTGTGCTTTCAGAAAATGTTTGGTTTGAGGGGTCTTTTCAAATTCTGAAAGCTGTAAGTGAAAAATGGTAACCTCCAGAGTAAATTGTTTTTATTTACAGTTTTGCGTACCTTCAGTTTTCACTATTTCACAAAAAGGTACAATTTAAAATGTACAAATATGTGTTATTTATTAACTCAATATAGGTTTAACTTTTATATTTAGTAGGAATATAGCAGGAATTTTGTACATTTTATGAATAAGTAAGCAAGCTACTCACTAGGGGGGGAACCTCTGGGTGAGTCTAGGATGGAAAAGGACCTGGGGGTACTGGTAGACAACAGGCCTGGCAGTGGCATGCAATGCCAAGCCGCTGCAAGCAAAGCCAACAGAATACTGGGATGTATAAAAAAGGGGATTCACTCCAGAAATAAAGAGATTATTCTCCCACTATACAAGACTCTGGTCCGGCCGCATCTGGAGTATGCTGTCCAGTTCTGGGCACCGGTCCTCAGGAAGGATGTGCTGGAACTGGAAAGAGTCCAGAGAAGGGCAACAAAAATAATTAGGGGAATGGAGGATATCAGCTATGAGGAAAGACTACAAGCACTGAACCAATTCTCTCTGGAGAAGAGACGATTGAGGGGGGATATGATATCAATGTACAAATACTGTACTGGCGACCCTAGCATAAGGAACAAACTATTAAGAGAAAGGGAATACAAGAAGACACGTGGCCACTCACTAAAACTAGAGGAAAAGCGGTTTAACCTTAAAGTGCGTAAGGGGTTCTTCACTGTAAGAGCGGTAAGGATGTGGAATTCTCTTCCACAAGCAGTCGTAACAGCAGGGAGCATTGATAGTTTCAAAAAACTATTAGATGGGCACCTTAGAGACCACAACATACAGGGGTATACAGTGTACGGTTAAAAGCAGATGCACACGCGCATCGTGGGTTGAACTGGATGGACTGGTGTCTTTTTTCAACCTCACTAACTATGTTTCTATGTTACTATGAATCCATCCAATTAATGATTTTAAGTGTATTTTTAGCAAAAATATTGGTTTGATAAACATTTGTGCAAATTTCGCAGTGCCTTAAAAATCAGTAGCACCTTCTTTTTATTCCTCCAGGCTATGTGATTTCACAAAATATATGGTTTGGGGGTCTTTTACAAACTCTGAAAGCTGTAAGTGAAAAAGGAAAACCTCCAGATTTTTAGAGAATTTTTTGCGGACTTCCGATTTTCACTATTTCTCAAAAAGGCGCAATTTAAAATGTACAATTATTTGTTATTTATTAAGTCAATAAAGGTTTAGCTTTTATATTTAGAAGGAACTTAGCAGAAGTTTTGTAAAATTTGCTGTGTTTGTATCTGCTAATAATGACTTTAGTGCATTTTTAGCAAAAATATTGTTTGGTAAACATTAGTGCAACTATCGCGGGCCCTTAAACATCAGTTCCATTTATTCTACTGACCCTTTGCTTTCAGAAAATGTATAGTTTGGGGGGGGGGGGAAGGCTTTAAAAACTCTGAAAGTTGAAAGTGAAAAATTAAAACCTCCAGATTTTTTTCTAAAAATGTGGTTATTTATAGTTTTGTGAACATTCAGTCTTCACCATTTTGCCAAATGGTGCAATTTATATTTTACAAATATTTGTTATTAATTAACTCAATACAGGTTAAGCTTTTATATTTAGTAGGAATTTAGCAGGGCTTTTGTAAAATTTGCTGCATTTGTATCTGCTAATAATGATTTTAGTGTATTTTTAGGGGAAATTTAGCTTTGGTAAACATTTGCGCAAATATCGCGGGGCCTTAAAAATCAGTAGCACCCTCCTTTTGTTCCTCTGGTCCTATATATAAAAATGGTATATATGGTTTGGGGGTCTTTAACAAACTCTGAAAGCTGTAAGGGAACAATGAAAACCTTTAGATTTTTAGAGAAATGTGGTTATTTACATTTTTGCGTACGTTCAATTTCCACCATTTTGCAAATGTTTGTTATTTATTAACTCAATACAGATTAAGCTTTTATATTTAGTAGACATTTAGCAGGAATTTTATAAAATTTGCTTTGTTTATATCTGCTAAAAATTATTTTAGAGACTTTTTAGCGAATATATTGTTTTGATAAACATTTGCACAAATACCGCAGGGCGTTAAAATCAGTAGCACCTTCTTTTTATTTAACAGGTCATGTACTTTCAGAAAATATATGGTTTGGGGATCTTAAATAAACTCTGAAAGCTTTAAAGTGGTAGTAAACTCTGACATTGATACCACATTTAAGCATTGTATCAATTAAACTATTTGTTTTCAATTAAAAAGCCATTAATAGTATGCATCAAAATCGTTCTTACATTTACAAATAAAGAGATTGTTAAACCCTCCTGCTTGTTCCTAGCCGCCACCATCACAACTGAGGTCTTCCCTGTTTGTGCAGTACCTTATTTACACCCTCAGTATGTTTCCCTGGCCAAAATCCCATGCATGCGCAATATTCACTGTATCTAAGCCTCGTTTTCGTTCCCGGTTACTAAGGAAACCTTATGCAGTGAATAGGAGCCGATCCTGTTGCTGCCTTACTTCAGAGTCTCACAGGATCTCAGGGCTGACAATGACAGTAGGAAATGATGCAGCCTTGGCATAGACCCAGCATTTTTCCGGCAGCAGAAGCTTGCTGGAAAATTAGGACTAACATTGCATGCAAAGGTGACGTCATTTAAAAGAAAAACAACAATTACTCGGAAAGGAAGAGGAGAATAAAAATTTACAGTAAATAACATAGCCTGCTATTATTAATTGAGAGAAAAGAGATCAGAATGAGTATACAACCGCTTTAAGTAACAAATATTACTGTGCCCTTAGATTTTTACAGAAATTTGGATATTTCTATTTTTGCATATGTTAGATTTTCACCATTTCGCAAAAAGCGCAATCTAAAATTTACAAATAGTATTTATTTATTAACTCAATACAGGTTAGCTTTTATATTTAGTAGGAATTTTGTAAAATGGGCTGTGTTTTTATCTGATAATAATGATTTTAGTGTATTTTTAGAAAAAATATTGTTTTGATAAACAGTTGCGCATATATCGTTGTGCCCTAAAAATCAGTAGCACCTTATTTGTATTCTACTGGTCACGTGCTTTCAGAAAATATATGGTTTGGGGGAAATTGCCTTGGCCCCTCCTGCCAGAGGGGGCCCCAGATTTATTTGATAGAATAATTAAACTTATTTTCCCTCAAGAATTAAGGAGTGTGTTCATAGAGGAAATTGTCAATTTTGCAGCCTTTGCCAAGCCCTGGTCATGTCTCGCTCCATCTCAACAGGCAGTTTTATTACACGATGAAAAGCTTGCTGATACCTTTCCAGGTGTTGTTCCAGGTTTCCAGAATGTTGCTCTTAGAATATATTTAAGACTAGTTCAGGAAAAAGATTGTTTAGCAAATTGTCACTGATAAAGAATTATCTGAGTACCACTATGACCCATGAAAGGCTAAGTGCTCTGTGCCTACTGGCTGTTGAGAGCAATGCCCTCCATATGATACAGTTTGGTGACTTAGGTAAAGGGGTTGTAAACTCCCAAATATACTCAGTGAAGTGACTGGCCTCAGGTGATGCACAGAGATTAAATAAATCCTCCTACATAAGTTGTACCTGTTTATCTGTAGTCTTTTATTCTCTACATCCATTCAAAGTGCAGAATTTATACAGTTTGTCTGAGCTGTCAGAAAAAAGGGAGTGGAGAACTGAGTTTACACATCGCAGAGCTCTGTGAGCTGATTGGAGGGAAGGGACACCCCCCCCCCCCCCTTCACACAGCACACAGGAACAGAGCTGAGACTATCAATCAGCTGGAGATCCCTCCTTTCTCTTGGTGTCAGGAAAATCTGTCAGAAGTGATTCATGCTAGTAGCAGAGGAATAGGGTAGCAGACAGTAATTACACTTAATCCCCCTAATTGAAAAAAGTACACACTATAGAAGTTTTGTTTTGTTCATATTCCATGTATAAGGTTTACAACCACTTTAAAGATTTTACAGATGGTAAGTGCAGGAAGAAAGACTTTTTGTAAATATTGTAGTGTGACGCAAACCTCTCTAGTTCAAAATACCTGTGTAATGTGTATTCTTACAGTCAATAAAATTGAGGGAAAAAAATCAGACAAATGTCATCTTTGGAAACTGACTTATATAAAATATATTACCAAAAGTATTGGGAGACCTGCTTTTACACACACATGAACTTTCATGGCATCCCAGTCTTACTCCGTGGGGTCAAATATTGAGTTGGCCCACCCTTTGTAGCTTTAACAGCTTCAACCCTTCTGGGAAGGCTGTCCACGAGGTTTAGGAGTGTGTCTATAGGAATGTTTGACCATTCTTCCAGAAGCACATTTGTGAGGTCAGGCACTGATGTGAACGAGAAGGCCTGGCTTGCATTCTCCACTCTAATTCATCCCAAAGGTGTTCTGTCAGGTTGAGGTGCAGGCCAGTCAAGTTCCACCACTCCAAACTCTCTAATCCATGTCTTTATGGACTTTGTTTGTGCATTTATGAGCAGTCATGTTTGAACAGGAAGGGACCATTCTCAAGCTCTTTCCACAAAGTTGGGAGAATGATTTTGTCCAAAATGTATTGGTATGCTGACACCTTAAGAGTTCACTTCACTGGAACTAAGGGTCCAAGCCCAATGCCTGAAAAACAACCCCACACTAAATCCCCCCTCTACCAAATGATTTGGATCAGCGCACAAAGCAATGTCCATAAAGACATGGATGAGTGAATTTGGGGTGGAGGAACTTTACTGGCCTGCACCTCAACGAAATCAGGGCGGCTAAAATAGAACACGAGAGACATATAGCGGAGGAGAGTAAAAAGAACCCCAAGAAGTTCTTTAAGTATATAAACGGTAGGAAAGCGAGACCAGAACACATTGGCCCCATAAAAGATGATAAAGGAAATATGGCCACTGAGGACAGAGAAAAGGCGGAAGTGTTAAATAATTTCTTCTCTTCAGTCTTCACAAAAGAATCGGGGGGCTACACTAACCCAGATTGTAAGGCCGAACTAAATAATACACCCCTGGAAGTGCCGCCATGGCTAACAGAAGATAGACTTAGAGCTAAACTAGAGAAACTTAACATAAATAAATCCCCAGGACTGGATGGCTTGCACCCGAGGGTTCTTAATGAGCTCAGCCAGGTGATTGCCAGACCATTATTCTTGATCTTTAAGGATAGTTTACAGACGGGTATGGTGCCAGCTGATTGGAAAAAAGCCAACGTGGTACCAATATTTAAAAAGGGGCCGAGATATATCCCGGGTAACTATAGGCCGGTCAGCCTAACTTCAGTAGTATGCAAAATTTTGGAGGGGATGTTAAGGGACCACATACAAGACTTTAGTATTGAAAATTATATTATTAGTAGTAATCAGCATGGATTCATGAAAAATCGTTCATGCCAAATCAATCTATTAGCCTTCTACGATGAAGTGAGCTGCCACCTAGATAAAGGAAAGCCTGTGGATGTGGTGTATCTGGACTATGCAAAGGCCTTTGACACCGTTCCCCACAAACGCTTACTGTACAAACTAAGGAAGGTAGGTATGGACCATAAGGTGAGTACCTGGATAGAGAACAGGCTCCAGGGGAGAGTACAGAGGGTGGTGATTAATGGGGAGTACTCGGATTGGGCGGGGGTGGAAAGTGGGGTCCCCCAGGGTTCTGTCCTGGGACCAATCCTGTTTAATTTATTCATAAATGATCTAGAGGAGGGGATATCTAGTACAATCTCAGTATTTGCGGACGATACTAAACTAAGCATGCCAATATCTTCTATGCAGGATGTGGAAACCTTACAAGCGGACCTGAACAAAATAACGGGGTGGGCAACTACATGGCAGATGAGATTTAATGTTGAAAAATGTAAAGTAATGCACTTGGGGGCCAGAAACCAGAAAGCAAGCTACTCACTAGGGGGGGAACCTCTGGGTGAGTCTAGGATGGAAAAGGACTTGGGGGTACTGGTAGACAACAGGCTTGGCAGTGGCATGCAATGCCAAGCCGCTGCAAGCAAAGCCAACAGAATACTGGGATGTATAAAAAAGGGGATTCACTCCAGAAATAAAGAGATTATTCTCCCACTCTACAAGACTCTGGTCCGGCCACATCTGGAGTATGCTGTCCAGTTCTGGGCACCGGTCCTCAGGAAAGATGTGCTGGAACTGGAGAAAGTCCAGAGAAGGGCAACAAAAATAATTAGGGGAATGGAGGACATCAGCTATGAGGAAAGACTACAAGCACTGAACTTATTCTCTCTGGAGAAGAGACGATTGAGGGGGGATATGATATCAATGTACAAATACTGTACTGGTGACCCTAGCATAAGGAACAAACTATTCAGAGAAAGGAGATACAATAAGACACGTGGCCACTCACTAAAACTAGAGGAAAGGTGGTTTAACCTTAAAGTGCGTAAGGGGTTCTTCACTGTAAGAGCGGTAAGGATGTGGAATTCTCTTCCACAAGCAGTCGTATCAACAGGGAGCATTGATAGTTTCAAAAAACTATTAGATGGACACCTTAAAGACCACAACATACAGGGGTATACAATGTACGGTTAAAAGCGGACACACACACACATCATAGGTTGAACTGGATGGACTGATGTCTTTTTTCAACCTCACTAACTATGTAACTCAATGGAACACCTTTGGGATGAATTAGAACAGAGACAGCAAGCCAGGCTTTCTCTCCAACGTCCGTGCCTGACCTCAAAAATGCCCTTCTGGAAGAATAAGATAGTAAAAGAGCCATTTGAGTAAGATACAAATACTGGTACCAACATCCCATAAATATTTTACATAGAGGAAATAAGACTGGTTCCCCAACTAGCAAGTCTCCAAAAAAATTAAAAGGGACTTTTTGGGTACCTTTAAACATGTAAGTATACTCGACAAGTATAAAAATATAAATTTTATTTAACACCTCATTGAATTAAAATTTGACAACTGAAATGAATATTCAACAGATTATTACCAATACAAAGACAAATAGATATGTTCGAACATGGCTAAAAGTCTATTACAGACAATAAAAATATGTAAACATTTGAAAGGCATACAAACATAACAGCCTTATATAGACAGGTGTGTGCCTTTCCAAATTATGTCCAATCAACTGAATTTACCATAGGTGGACTCCAATCAAATTGTAGAAACATCTCAAGGATGATCAGTGGAAACAGGATGCACCTGAGATAAATTTTGAGTGTTATGGCAAAGGCTGTGAATATTTAAGTACATGTGATTTTCTATTTTTTTTTTAGTTTTAATAAATTTGGAAAGATTTCAAACAAACTTCTTTCAAGTTATCATTAAGGAGTATTGTTTGTTGAATTTTGAGGAATATAATTAATTTAATCCATTTTGGAATAAGGCTGTAACATAACAATATGTGGAAAAAGTGAAGCGCTGTGAATACTTTCCAGATGCACTGTATGTAGCTAATGCTACTACAATGCGTTATAGACTCATCATTTGGTAATGGAAATAGTTTGTTTGGACCATTTTGTCCATACTATTCAAATTCAATGGAAACTGTGAATTCTACTTTAGGCTTACAGGATGCCTAAAACTGGGGTGAAGATTCACCTTCTAGCAGGAAAATGCCCATAAGTAGACTATTTTAAAGCCAAGAAAATGACCTCTGTCTATTTGGGAATATTTAATAAGAATTGAAAAATAGTTGTTCATCAATGGTCCTCTCCCCATCCAGTCTGGCAGAGCTGGAGCTACTTTGCTAAAAAGAATATACCAATACTGCAGGATCCAGATGTACAAACCTGACCCAAGAATAGCCATAGAGGACCCCAAGTGGGAAAAAAGGAAGGTCAATTGACACTACATACAGTCATGTTCTGGTGTCTACTTTTAATTTCATTGGTTAAATAATTTTAATTATGTTGCAGATTCATTTCACCCTATTATTACAGTGAAAGAAGTCCTTGATTCACAATGTACTCAGAGAAATTCCAAGCTTTGTGCTTCTTATGTCTGCGTTATCTATAGTAGCCCATTTGATTAAACCAGGTAATTAGCACCCTATTGCTTAGTATATGCTTAAGCTGCATGCTGTTACTGAATGTTCTTGTCTGCCCAAGGTAATTTGTTAGAAAAATGTCCCTGGAAATTATTCTAAAATATTGACATCTATAAGCAGACAATATTATATTGGCACACTAAGGGGTTTATTTAATAATATGCTGCTATGAGCAATGATGTGCTATAACCCAAAGCAATTAGATTTCAGATTTCATTAATTTGGAGCAGTCAGAAGTATGAAAAATGATTTCTGAATGAAATTAAAGAGTTCCTGCTGATATCCTAGCAGCATATACATTATGATTCATTACGTGCTAGAGGGATGTGTCCAGATGTAAGACGCATTATCAGTTAACCCTCAGCACATACCTCTGTATAGATAACTGTATTAAAAGACCAATTACGAGTTTAGTGGGAAGCACCATGCCCTGCATTGCAAGCTGTGGAAATCCCAAGGGTTTATGGTACAGGATTCACTATGACAGCACTGTCTTGTTAATACAGTTCTATGCTTCCTTATAGGAGGCTATTACCAATGAATGGACCTAAGCATGGGGCTTTACTGGATCACAAATGAATGGATCAGTTTGGCTAGTTGATCTAGTGCAAATAACAAAATGGATATGATGATTTGGTTACCTCTGCAAGGGCAAACCATGTTACAAAGCCTAGCAGCATTGGGGTCCTGGCACTGTCTGATTTCATATAGTAACTAAGAAGGCAGTAATAGTGTTTAGCAATTACATTTGGATACATTGAATGTACATGTATAATCTAGGAACCTATAATTGCTCTTTATCACTAGAATAACTCAAATACAAAAGTGTTCAATGCACTTGGTATCTAGTACCAGCAGTATCAACATTATCAAAAGATATTTCTCAATGTTAATCTGGTTCATACTATGTAGAATCCACATCATTCAAACGGGTCAAATAAGCAAAGTAGGGGTCCTTAAGCTCTTCTTACATCAACAGGGATAATCAGCATACTAAAAGTACACAAAAAAAGAAAAAGTGCACACCAAACTAATGCAATAATAGTATATATTTATTGGTCATAAAGAAGCATCACCTGGGGGCTTGGCGACCACAGGCTAAGATGGCCGCTTGATCTCTCAGCTCTGTTCTGCTACATGAATCTACAGTTCATCCCAACGCAGTGCACAAACCGACAGACACCCTTAACTGGCTCCTAGGACACCCAGGATGTTCTGCAGAAGAAGAGAGGAGCCGCAGGATTCTTCGCTCGGATCCGAAAGGAGCTTCAACAAAATGGCGGTGGGAGTCGGACTCCAGCAGTCGACGGCAGACCCCTAGTGGCGGCTTCCTTCATATTTCCTCAAGCTGACAGGAGAATACAGGGCTTACGGAACCAAACTTATCCACATTCCCTGGCACTCGCAGCCCTGTTAAATCTTGCCGAAGGCAAGATTCAGCCACAGATGCTTTACAAAGTCCCTGCATGGAGATATGTAATTCCTCTACACCACCAAGTACTGTGACACCTGTCCCTATTGCTTCATGCCCCACAGTGGGCCAACCAATGTCTGATGTAGTGATGAAAGATATGCTCCTATCTTTACCTTCCTCCCTGCAAGCAGACATGCTTGCCTGCTTTAAGAATTATGCAGCAGATGTTCAAGATTTAGGAGACAGGGTGAACCACCTAGAGGAAGCTATGGGCACATGTGAAAACTCCTACAATGATATAATCAGTGTCCACTCCATTTATTCGGAAGAAATCTCATGGCTGAAATCTAAAGTTGCAGACCTAGAGGATCGCTCTAGATGCAACAACCTGAAGATTAGAGGTTTTCCTGAGTCTATACAATTATCACAACTTCCCCACTATGCACAGGATCTCTTCCAAACAGTGGTACCGCCACTATCACCAACTGATCTTACGATTGACAGAATCCACAGAATTCCTAAACCATCTTTTCTTCCTGAAGAGGTTCCCCGAGAAGTCCTCCTTAGAATGCATTACTTTCAAGCGAAAGAAGTAGTACTCCTGGCATTCAGTAAAAAAAAAAAAAAACAAATTCCAGAATGTGCTACTTCAATAAAGGTCCTCCCAGATCTCTCTGCATGTATTCTGCAAAGGTGTAAAAATCTGTAAAAATCTACACTCTATAACAAAGGCATTACAAAATCATGATATAAGAAATACCCTGCAACCTTAAAGATCTCCCGAAATGGCTCTACTACCTTCATCAACACTATCCAAGAAGGATTGCAACTTCTTAAAGAATGGAAGATAGTACCAGAAAACCCTCTAGAATCCATTCCAGCATCACCTTCCTCCAGGCCCACCTGGGATTGGAGCAAGACATCATACAAGCGCAAAGATAGGAAAAAATCCAAGACGGGCAATACTTGATAGTTTACCCACTTGTACACCATAATTGTGAGTAGCAGACACTCCTCCTTGTCTTTGTTCTCAGAAGTAAAATTTCTTTAGCCCCTATGATACGCAGCAGAGCTGTACCGAGTTCTTTGAGGAACCCTTTTTTACCTATATGTCATTCTCTAAAGTTACTTTGGCTACGTACATCCCGATGACCTTTTCTTCACACATTCTCACACATCTATCATAACGCAAGGCATGGCATTCACAGTTCTTACACTGGCCACATCTCATGGCTCACAACTACACCTTGAGCAAAATACAAAGAAGTCATATGAGACTCCACCTGATAATGTCCTAACTACTTCTTACTTCATATCACTCCGACCGATTCCAGTAAAGATTAGTCAACATCATATTCCACCACCACTTCCATGTCACTTAAATTCTTATCCATCAAAGCCTGAGGCCTGAATCACCCAGCTAAATTATTTTCTTTATAGAAAGAAGCCAGCAAGTCAAACCCTGATGTGGTTATAATACAAGAGACCCACTTCCAGAAGTCAAATGCCCTGAAAAGTCAACATAAAGACTTACCCTTTATTTTTTTCAGCAGAATATTCCTAAAAAAAGAGGGGTTCTAATCACTATTAAGAAATCTGTCTCATTTAGGCCCCAGTCCTTTGTGGTTGACACTGCATTTCACTTGCTGAAGACAGAACTGAAGGGAAAATTCCCCAAGAACAAGCAGGAACTGAAGACAGTTGCAATAGAGGCCTGGCAGAGCATCACCATGATGATGTCTATGCGTTCCATGCTTCAGGCTGTAATTGACTGCAAAGGATTTGCAACCAAGTATTAAAAAGTGAAAGTTTGATTTATGATTGTTAATCTGTCCCATTACTTTTGGTCCTTTAAAAAGTGGGAAGCACATATACAGACTGTTGTAATTTCTACACTGTTCACCTGATTTGGATGTAAATACCCTCAAATTAAATCTGAAAGTCTGCAGTTAAAGCACATTGTTTGTTTCATTTCAAATCCATTGTGGTGGTGTATAGAGCCATAAAGATTAGAATGTGTCAATGTCCCAATATTTATGGACCTGACTGTAGCTGTTCATGCTGATCATTTAAAACACGGGTTTAATCGTTATTCAGAACCACTATGGATAGACATTGAAAAGGTCTTGAATAATACCCCCAATTTATACTCCATACTATATACCGACATGTGGAAACCACTTACGGTAAACTAAACTCCCTGCCACCTACAGCAACCACATCCTTGTTAGCATGGCGAGCAATAACACAGTTCACACACAACTCTTCACAACATCATAGAGCAGACTTACCAATCACTACTCTAAAACATATCATCAAAGACTTAAATATTAAAGACTGAGATACAAAGGGGCTCTGTTGGTTAAAGGACCTCATGCCAAAAGGGGCTTGCACTCAGGGGCGTACTGTGAGGTTGGCCAGAACGGCGCTCGCCAGGGGCGCAGGCCGAGGGGGGGCGGAAAAACACTGCTAGTGTAGTGTAGAAGCAGTGACTTACTGCTCCTCCCGGTCCTCCGTTCAGCCTGTGCCCCCAGGGCCCCGCGGCTGGCGCCAACCCCCCCCTCCCCGCGCTCCACTCCAATCCCAGAAGCCGCCCGCCCGGAGCTTGCTGTCCACTGTCCAGACTGTCTGTGACTGGTGACTGTGTGTGTCGGAGGCTCGATGCGATGGGCGGGCCGGCGGCTCCCCTTGTCACAGGGCTCCGCCCACATAACCTCGTCATCAGCAGGCTCCTAGTTCCAGGCTCAGCAGGCTGCCTGGTGGAGGATGAATAGGGAATGCTGCACTCTCTCTGCCAATGAGTGACAGAAGCTTAGCTGGCTGGCTCCCAGGTACCATTAGAACTTAAAGAAGAAGAAATGTTTTAAAATTCAATGTAGAGTAGACCATACTATATATATATATATATATATATATATATATATATATATATATATATATATATAAATATATACAGGATGTGGTCTCTATACTGCACTATATATATATGTAGAGGAGGCCACATTGTGTGTGTATGTGTGTATATATATATATATATATATATAGTGCAGTATAGAGGACGCCATATCCTGTGTGTATATATTAAAAACACAGAATTGTTGACATTGTTGCAGATTTATTAAAAAAGAAAAACTGAAATATCACATGGTCCTAAGTATTCAGACCCTTTGCTGTGACACTCATATATTTAACGCAGGTGCTTTCCATTTCTTCTGATCATCCTTGAGATGGTTCTACACCTTCATTTGAGTCCAGCTGTGTTTGATTATACTGATTGGACTTGATTAGGAAAGCCACACACCTGTCTATATAAGACCTTCCAGATCACAATGCATGTCAGAGCAAATGAGAATCATGAGGTCAAAGGAACTGCCTGAAGAGCTCAGAGACAGAATTGTGGCAAGGCACAGATCTGGCCAAGGTTACAAAAAGATTTCTGCTGCACTTAAGGTTCCTAAGAGCACAGTGGCCTCCATAATCCTCAAATGGAAGACGTTTGGGATGACCAGAACCCTTCCTAGAGCTGGCCGTCCGGCCAAACTGAGCTATCGGGGGAGAAGAGCCTTGGTGAGAGAGGTAAAGAAGAACCCAAAGATCACTGTGGCTGAGCTCCAGAGATGCAGTCAGGAGATGGGAAAAAGTTGTGGAAAGTCAACCATCACTGCAGCCCTCCACCAGTCGGGGCTTTATGGCAGAGTGGCCCGACGGAAGCCTCTCCTCAGTGTAAGACACATGAAAGCCCGCATGGAGTTTGCTAAAAAACACCTGAAGGACTCCAAGATGGTGAGAAATAAGATTCTCTGGTCTGATGAGACCAAAATAGAACTTTTTGGCCTTAATTCTAAGCGGTATGTGTGGAGAAAACCAGGCACTGCTCATCACCTGTCCAATACAGTCCCAACAGTGAAGCATGGTGGTGGCAGCATCATGCTGTGGGGGTGTTTTTCAGCTGCAGGGACAGGACGACTGGTTGCAATCGAGGGAAAGATGAATGCGGCCAAGTACAGGGATATCCTGGACAAAAACCTTCTCCAGAGTGCTCTGGACCTCAGACTGGGCCGAAGGTTTACCTTCCAACAAGACAATGACCCTAAGCACACAGCTAAAATAACGAAGGAGTGGCTTCACAACAACTCTGTGACTGTTCTTGAATGGCCCAGTCAGAGCCCTGACTTAAACCCAATTGAGCATCTCTGGAGAGACCTAAAAATGGCTGTCCACCAACGTTTACCATCCAACCTGACAGAACTGGAGAGGATCTGCAAGGAGGAATGGCAGAGGATCCCCAAATCCAGGTGTGAAAGACTTGTTGCATCTTTCCCAAAAAGACTCCTGGCTGTATTAGATCAAAAGGGGGCTTCTACTAAATACTGAGCAAAGGGTCTGAATACTTAGGACCATGTGATATTTCAGTTTTTCTTTTTTAATAAATCTGCAACAATGTCAACAATTCTGTGTTTTTCTGTCAGTATGGGGTGCTATGTGTACATTCATGAGGAAGAAGAATGAACTTAAATGATTTTAGCAAATGGCTGCAATATAACAAAGAGTGAAAAATTTAAGGGGGTCTGAATACTTTCCGTACCCACTGTATATATATATATATATATATAATATAATATATACACACAGGCAGGATATGGTGTCCTCTATACTGCACTATATATATATATATATAGATAATATATACACACAGGATATGGCATCCTCTATGCTGCACTATATATATATATATATATAGTGCAGCATAGAGGATGGCATATTCTGTGTGTGTGTGTATATTATATATATATATATATATATATATATATATATATATATATATATATATATATATATATATATAGTGCAGCATAGAGGATTGCATATTCTGTGTGTGTGTGTGTATATATATATATATAGTGCAGTATAGAGGATGCCATATCCTGTATGTGTGTATATACATATATATATATATATATATATATATATATACAGGATGTGGCCTCCTCTATAATGCACTATTTATTGTGTCATCCGCTCCGTATGTCCGCATATCATCCCATCCGTTTGCAGATGATATACGGACATAATGTATGTCTATGGGGATTGCGGATGACACCGCTGACATCCGATTTTGCATCCGTTTCATTTTTTAAACGGAAGAAAAATAGGGTTCTGTTCCATTCCAAAAAACGGAACAGAACTGAAAGGACGAAAATCGGATGTCAGCAGATGGTCATCCGCTGACATCCGCAATGTCATTGACATACATTATGTCCGTATATCACCCGCAAAAAAATAGAATGATATATGGACATGCGGAACGCCCGTGTGAAAGGACCCTTACTCTTTAATGATGGGGCGGGGGGGGGGGGGGCGCCGATACAGCTTCTTGCCAAGGGCGCTGGAGACCCTAGGTACGCCTCTGCTCGCACTATACCAGAGAATATTATCAACAAGTGGAAACTTCCTAGCTCCTCACATTTCACCCTAAGCCGCATATATAAAACTTTATATTTACATGCCCTCCACCCTTGTTTACAATTCCACATAAGGTTTGGCAATTTTACACAAACCCCCTCAAATCAAGAAAAGAAACATCTTTACTTTATAACCTATTGAATGATAAAAGCCTCTTCCAAAAATCACACTCAATTCTCAAATGGGAAGCCGACCTAAAATCTTCCTTCTCTACTACCCAGTGGATTCAAGCTAATAAATATTCCCACACTATCTCACCCTGTGTAACTCACTGGGAACTGCCATAAAAAAACTCCCACATCACTGGTATCTAACCCCCTACAGGTTGTCAAAAATTTACCAAATAAGCTCTCCCCTATGCTGGCAAGGATGCGGTGATTCGGGAACGATTATGCATGTTTTTTGGACATGTAATGACATTCTCAGCTTCTGGCAGAAAATCATGCAATTGATATTGAAAGTGATGGTTTTAGTACCCCGATGAACTCTGTATTGGTACTACTCAATCTAGGCATTGAGCAATTTCCTACCCAATTATGAAGAACTGTTGCCAACATACTAATGTCAGTTAGATTAATTCTCACTAGGTATAGGAAACATGACCTAGCTCCTAATTCATCAGAAGTAGTGAATGTTACCCAACAACATTATTTTTATGAAAAATCCTTGACTCCATATATAAAATCCTTCTGTAACTTTGAACTCATATGGGGCCCATGGGCATCCTGGCACCCACCGTAAGACCAAGGAACTCAAATACCTATCATATGCCTTTCTTTACTCCCTTATTATGCAATCATAACATTACTGTTGCTGTTGTTTACATTACTAAGTGCCTGTACTATCATAGTTGACTAGTTCCTAATGTGTTTATCCTATAAAATGGCACGTTGGCAAGCTGAATGTTTTTCATTGTATAAAGTCCTAAAAGGCGGCTGTGCCCGCAAAATGTGAAGTGTGAACAAATATAACTTTCTTTGAAATTCAATAAAAATATAAAAAAAAAAAGTGTCACCTGGTAACCATTGCAATTCAGGAGCAGATGCTAATCATCAGCAGAGAGTATCTTTTGGGTGCAGCTCTATTGCTTTCTTAAAGTGGGACTTGTTCCACTGCAGCAACTGGACTCTTCAACATCTCCCACTGATGGCTACAGTATTTGGTGTAATTCTGGGCCATTTAAAAAAACACTTCTTCTGGCAACCTTTAAAAATACAACAAATTTGTATCACTAGAATGATTGCCTTTAGGATGCAGAAAAGAGAGGCATTGGAGTTCCTTAAAGTACAACTGTACCTTTGGTACAAATTGTCCTTGGATGAATGACAAGCTACATGCCCACCTGGTTCTATACTCACAGGCTAGGTGCTGCACAGCCTTACTTCTGAAAATGTCCTTGCACACCACAGCCCCACTCATTCTGGAGATAGCCTCCATGGATCCTGTAAAATATGGCCCTTCTCATAGGAATGAATGAGGCTATGAAGATTTCTAGATTTAGGATAAAGGTTTGTATAAAACCAGATGGGCTGCTGTCATTAAAGGACAACATGTTCCAAAGGTACGTTGCTCCTAAATCTCCTTAGCATTACATAATTTCCCCACAGAAAATGCTAAACATACAGTGGGTACGGAAAGTATTCAGACCCCCTTAAATTTTTCACTCTTTGTTATATTGCAGCCATTTTCCTAAAATCATTTAAGTTCATTCTTCTTCCTCATGAATGTACACATAGCACCCCATACTGACAGAAAAACACAGAATTGTTGACATTGTTGCAGATTTATTAAAAAAGAAAAACTGAAATATCACATGGTCCTAAGTATTCAGACCCTTTGCTGTGACACTCATATATTTAACTCAGGTGCTTTCCTTTTCTTCTGATCATCCTTGAGATGGTTCTACACCTTCATTTGAGTCCAGCTGTGTTTGATTATACTGATTGGACTTGATTAGGAAAGCCACACACCTGTCTATATAAGACCTTCCAGATCACAATGCATGTCAGAGCAAATGAGAATCATGAGGTCAAAGGAACTGCCTGAAGAGCTCAGAGACAGAATTGTGGCAAGGCACATATCTGGCCAAGGTTACAAAAAGATTTCTGCTGCACTTAAGGTTCCTAAGAGCACAGTGGCCTCCATAATCCTCAAATGGAAGATGTTTGGGACAACCAGAACCCTTCCTAGAGCTGGCTGTCCGGCCAAACTGAGCTATCGGGGGAGAAGAGCCTTGGTGAGAGAGGTAAAGAAGAACCCAAAGATCACTGTGGCTGAGCTCCAGAGATGCAGTCAGGAGATGGGAGAAAGTTGTAGAAAGTCAACCATCACTGCAGCCCTCCACCAGTCGGGGCTTTATGGCAGAGTAGCCCGACGGAAGCCTCTCCTCAGTGTAAGACACATGAAAGCCCGCATGGAGTTTGCTAAAAAAACACCTGAAGGACTCCAAGATGGTGAGAAATAAGATTCTCTGGTCTGATGAGACAAAAATAGAACTTTTTGGCCTTAATTCTAAGCGGTATGTGTGGAGAAAACCAGGCACTGCTCATCACCTGTCCAATACAGTTCCAACAGTGAAGCATGGTGGTGGCAGCATCATGCTGTGGGGGTGTTTTTTAGCTGCAGGGACAGGACGACTGGTTGCAATCGAGGGAAAGATGAATGCGGCCAAGTACAGGGATATCCTGGACAAAAACCTTCTCCAGAGTGCTCTGGACCTCAGACTGGGCCGAAGGTTTACCTTCCAACAAGACAATGACCCTAAGCACACAGCTAAAATAACGAATGAGTGGCTTCACAACAACTCAGTGACTGTTCTTGAATGGCCCAGCCAGAGCCCCGACTTAAACCCAATTGAGCATCTCTGGAGAGACCTAAAAATGGCTGTCCACAAACGTTTACCATCCAACCTGACAGAACTGGAGAGGATCTGCAAGGAGGAATGGCAGAGGATCCCCAAATCCAGGTGTGAAAGACTTGTTGCATCTTTCCCAAAAAGACTCCTGGCTGTATTAGATCAAAAGGGGGCTTCTACTAAATACTGAGCAAAGGGTCTGAATACTTAGGACCATGTGATATTTCAGTTTTTCTTTTTTAATAAATCTGCAACAATGTCAACAATTCTGTGTTTTTCTGTCAGTATGGGGTGCTATGTGTACATTCATGAGGAAGAAGAATGAACTTAAATGATTTTAGCAAATGGCTGCAATATAACAAAGAGTGAAAAATTTAAGGGGGTCTGAATACTTTCCGTACCCACTGTATATATTTTTTAAATCCAGCTGTGGACGTAGGTGGACGCAAGTTCTCATATGTGTAACCATTTGCTTTACCTTCTCCTGGTCATTTCTGTCGTTTAGGTTGTAGTTAATCTTAATTTACGCAACTGTCTTGTTGTATTCTTCAGTTCATGTTACTTGTAGGTTACTTGTTATGTGCTAAAATTGTAATTTCAATAAATTTTATTCAAGAATAACAAGTACAGACAAATGTAAAAATGGTACAGGAATGAAAACTGATTCAATAAAACGGTTAATGGATACAGGTAGAACAGCATTGTGTGGTGGGTACATAGCAAACTATGCTTATATATATAGTATCCAGTAGTGATTCAGAGCAAATGGAACCATACCTCGATCCAGAAAACCTAGAAAAGGAAAAGAAAAAAAGGAGGGTACCAGCTAATAGGTGACGGGAGCAACCCCCACAACGGTAGGGCGCCACCCTCGAGACACCCCAAAAGGGAGCAAACTGTGTCCCGGAGGAAGCGCACCCAACCTCTAATAGTGAACCATGTGGTATCCCAAACACGAGAACTCCAAAGGAGAACTGGATAGAGGTATGTAATTCCCAGTCCCAAGCCAACCTAGCAAGGGACCCATATTCCAAATTGTAAATAAGAATAGTAAAAGAGAAAATTCTAACAATTCAAAAACCCATTCCAAGAAATTGGCAGGGGCTCTGGGCCCAAACCCAGAGACCCCACCAGGTATAGTCATCGACAAAACACTATGAGTACAGCAGTACCAATAGGAGAGCAGTAAGAAGGAAAAGAAAGAAAAAGAAGAGGGTAGAAGTGACAGAAAAGGAATCTGACAAGCAGCAAAAATAGAGATAAGATAATAGGAGGAAGAGCAAGAGGGGGTAGAGGGTTCCAGCAGTCTCACTTCGGCTAAATGGTAACATGAACGTAGGCCGCCCAGGGTTCCCAGATCCGTTCAAATTTCATTCTGGAGTCATCAAGAATACTATACATCTTCTCCTGCGCCATTATCCATGAGATCTTGCGCTTAGCCAAATAGAGTGGAACAGAAGGTTTTTTCCATTGCCTGGCTATCGCCATTTTGGCACCGAGGAAAATGTAGAAAACGAGGGCCTGGGTGTGTTTGGGAACATTAGGAATGCGCTGTCCTAAGAGAGCATGCGTAGGGGACGGGTGTACTACAAGACCAGTAATTCTCCTTACTATACTATAAATGCGCCCCCAGAACGTCCGCAGTTTGGGGCATTCCCAAAAAATGTGTAGAATAGTACCCATCAGGTTGCAGTCACGAAAGCAGGTGGGTTGCGTGGAGGGATAGATGGTGGCCAGCCTAGCGGGCACCATATACCACCTCATAAGCACTTTTAGGTTAGCTTCCATGAGACCAACATTGTGAATACCCCGGAAAGAACGCCCAACACATGCGTGCCAGTCAGGTAGGTTCCAGTCTATATTGAGATCCTGTTCCCATTTGAGCATGTAGGCTGATTTATATTGGGTGTCGTTTAGAAGTGCGTAAATGAGGGAGATACCCCCCTTAACATCAGTAATTTGGGCACACCATTGTTCATAAAGCGATGCCCGAAGGGGAGCAGGAGATTTGGACTTGATGGAGTTAATAAAGTGTGAAATTTGAGTCAGACGGAACTTCTCTACAGGCGGCATCTCCAACTTGGAAGTACAATGTGATAAGGTTATAGGACCAGAGCTATCTACAAAGTGTCCGATTCTATACATGCCTTTGTCAGTCCAACATTTAAATGCCCCTATGTTTTCCCCAGGAGGGAAGGCCGGATTATTGAATAGATGATGGCAGATCTAAGATTGGGAAATCAGATTGTTCTAGAGCCATTCACTGGGAAGCTCAGTGTGCTGCTGTTTCTCCTCACCCCGGCTCTTATGCAGCTGAAAGCAGAGATTATGTGATCACTTCTAAAAAAGGAGGGAAAAAAGATTGCCATACATATCGGAGTCGTGTCTGGATCTATGAGCGAGTGAGGGTTTGATGCAGTCTAGTGATACTTGGTCCGTTCACGCAGAGGAGAGAACCCAGTCCATAGGAGTTATTACTTTATGCTCTTAGTGGCCCATCCATTAATTTGGAGGCCCACTCATTGCGGTAAGCTGCCATCTTGCCTATCCGCACGGGTGACTGTTTTATTTCCATTGCTCTTTCACATCTTGGGATCTTCACCCTCTAGTGGACTCTCCACCATCTATATATGCCGAATGGACTTTTGATTTAGTGCAATTGATTTATTTCATTATATTGCCTTGTTGTCAATTGTATATTAATTTATCAACTTTTTAAGCACAATTAATTTTGCTGTTCATAGCGCTGCACTACTTGACACACAATATGAATCAGATTATGGAATAAGTGAGTGAGTGGAGCCCAATGTGAAGTCACTTTATGCGATTTATGTATGCGATCACAAATGGAGAAAGAATGTGAAAGGGTAGGAGATAATACTGGGGGGCGGGAAGAGGCTGGACACCACAGCAAGTAATCGATAGTGTGTCGGGGGACAGCCTGACGTTCTATATGGCACCAGTCGGGCTTCCCACCCCTGGAGTAGATAACGGAGAACTGTGTTAGTTGTGCTGCTAGATAGTAATTCCAGAGGTCCGGGACACCCAATCCCCCCTGTCTCCTGGAGCTTAGAAGTGTATGTTTGTTAATTCTATGTCCCTTCCGTCCCCAGATAAATTTAAAGATGTGGCCTTGTAAACTCTGAACATGGGATTTACGCACAGGGATCGGGAGAGATCGGAATAAATAGAGAATATGAGGTAAAAGAGTAATTTAACAGCATTGACTTTCCCTAACCAGGAGATGCGATAGCGAGACCATTCAGAGAGATCCCGCTTCAGTCGTCGGAACATAGGCGGGTAATTGGATGGGTAGAGTTTGTCTATAGTGGGGGTTAACGACACCCCTAGGTAGGGGATGAAATCCGAGTGCCAGGAGAAAGGGAAGTGGTCCTTCAGCCGATCCACAAGGGAGGAGGAGAGGTTTATATTAAGGGCGAGAGATTTGGACATATTCACTCGTAAACCTGAGGCTGCCCCAAAGGCGTCTAGGAGGGAAATGATATTGGGAAGAGAGATCAACGGGGAGGTGACAAAAAGCATAATGTCGTCTGCAAACAGCGCGCATTTGTGGGTTGCGGGTCCGCATTGTATGCCATGAATATCAGGATGGAGGCGGATGGCTGTTGCTAAGGATTCAAGAGCCACCGCAAAAAGGAGCGGGGAAAGGGGGCATCCCTGTCTCGTGCCTCTCTGGATGGGTATGTTTGCCGAGTAGTAACCCTGCATCCGGACCTGAGCCACTGGGTGAGAGTAAAGGGCCCGAAGAGTGGTGAGGAAAGAGGGGCCAAAGCCCCAACATTCTAGAGTGCGGAAGAGGAACGGCCAAGAGAGGGAATCAAAGGCCTTTTGTAGATCTAGGGACAGGAGAAAACCATGTTGGGGAGGGCCACCATCCCACCCAGAGTTCAACAGAGAGATGACATCAATCACCCTCCTTATCTGGTCAGGTCCCTGCCTACCTGGAATGAACCCCACCTGATCCTTATGAATGTATTTGGCAATAAAGCTGGAGAAACGATTAGCGAAAATTTTGGTCAGGATCTTGAGATCATTATTGATAAGCGAAATTGGCCTGTAATTGCCCACCTCTAAGGGGTCCTTCCCAGGCTTGGGGATAACCGAAATGTAAGCTTTATTAGAAACTTCTTCGAGGCTAGCTCCGCCCCTGAGGGCATTAAAGAACCGGACCAAATAAGGAGATAGGACCGACACAAAGGTCTTGTAATAAGAATTTGAAAAACCGTCAGGGCCTGGGGCAGAATTGGGCCGAAGATTCTTGATAACATCCAACACCTCCTGTTCATCAATATGGGGCTTCCATAAGGGATCTATGTGTAACTGATAGTCGGGGAAGAGGTACGTCTTTCAAGAACGATTCAGGATCATCCCCCTTGTGAGGGGCAGGGGCCGCATAAAGATGTGAATAGAAGGAGTGGAAGGAGTCCATGATGGAATCGGGGTTACTCGAGAGAACACCAGAGGGGGACTTAATCTTAGGCATGGAGATCGCTCGAAATTTGGGGGAAAGTTTCAGCGCTAATTGCGTGCCCAATTTGTCCCGGGAAGCATAAGAGCGAGCATTTTGCCACCTAAGGGCCTTCTCTGCCCTAGAAGTCAGGGCTAAGTTCAATGATAGCTTAACCGCATCAAGTTCTGCCAACGAGGTAGGGTTAGGGGATCTCTTATGGGCTCTACGGAGACGATCATATTCCTTCTCCAAACGGGCAATGTCGACCAGTCTTTCTTTTTTAATTTTCGCCCCCAGTTGAATGAGGTAGCCCCTGATAACCGCCTTATGAGCCCCCCAGAGGGTAGAGGGGGACATATCATTGAGCGTGAAGTAGTCACGGAGTGCCGCCTCTACCTGGGAACAACTAGCGGGGTCGCTCAGGATGGACTCGTTGATTCTCCAAGGCGAAGGGCCTCGGGGAGGCAAGGAGCAGGAAAGCTGAAGCGAAACCATGGAGTGGTCCGACCAAGGGACATCCTTAAGTTTAGACTTCTGCGCAGAAGGGACGTCAGTTGTGGGGATGAAAATGTGATCTATACGCGCAAACATATGATGGGGCGCCGAGAAGTGCGTATAATCGCGGGAGGAAGGGTTAAGTTCCCGCCAGATGTCAATCAAACCTAGCGAGTGAAGAGTTCGAGCTACTCGAAGACTCTGCTTGGAGGGACAGCGAAGCCTACAACCAGAGGAGTTCAATTTATCAAGGGTGCAATCAAGAGCTAAATTGGAATCCCCCCCAATGAGAACTCGACCCTCAAGGTGAGGAGACAGGATGAGGAACATGTCGGAGAAGAATTTCGCCTGACCCTTGTTGGGTGCATAATAGGAGACAAATGTGTATAACTCCCCTTGAATGTGACCTTTGACTAAAATGAAACGACCGTGGGGGTCCCGAACTGTGTGCAGATGGGAGAAGGAGAGGGATTTTGCAAAGAATATGGCCACCCCTCTCTGCTTGGTGGGGGCATTGGCAAGATAAAACAAGGGGTATCTGTGGTGGACATATGTAGGTTGATAAGACTCCGGAAAGTGAGTCTCCTGAAGCAGGAGAACCCCCAATCCCTGGGAGTGATAATGTTGGAATGCCTTCCTACGTTTAACCGGTGAATTTAAGCCCTGGGTGTTGTGTGCTGCCACCTGCAAAGAAGATACCGTACTCACATTAGTCGTCATGGTGTTCCGTCATGGGGTGCGCTGGGGTGAGTGTAGTAGTGGAATCCCAATGGAACCCCTGGGAGAAGTCAGGCACAGGAGCGGCAGGAGTAGAAGAGACATGAGCAAACCAATCGGACCACAGGAACCCTCTGAAAAGAAAAAAATACCAGTGAAAGGAGAAAAAGAAAGTGAGGAGGACAGTGAAAGGAGAAGAAAGACGCAAGAGCAAGATCTTGCGCCGGGATGAGGTGACCGCAGGCAAAGCCCACAGTCCCCCATCAGACATACGGATGCGCCCTGAGCCAGTCAGGGCACATTCCTGTGGGAGGCAAGAGGTAACCAACTTACGTCCAACAGGAGGAGGGGCAATGATACCTCCCCGGTCAAAGAGCACCAGCCCAGCAATCCTATAAAATACTTAAAAAGAAAAAAAGCAACATCAAGGCACTAGGTTACCGCTATTGAAAATGCGGGATCAACTGCTCAGTATACACCATGAGGAGTATGGGAGCAGGGTAAACAAGTGGGGAAGGACTCCGTGGATAGGGAGTGAAGGAAAATAAGGGAAGAGGGATGGGTGGAGGGACATGGGGGAGGCGGGGAAGGAGGAAGGACAGGGAGGGGCAGGGTTAAGAGGTAGTGGGAGGGAGGAGAAGGGAACCATTAGCAATATAGCATTAAAGACATTCAAAAGTAATGAGTAGTGGTCCCTTTAAAAAAAAAAAAAAAAAAGGGGGCTACCAGTTTCGTAGCAGAAAGTCAACACCAATCATGACCTGAAATATAAAGAGTTAGTTCGCTAGAAAAAGAAAAAAAAAAACAAAAAACGTAGAAAACAGTCCAAACTTGGACCCAAAAAGGGGGTCAAAAAGTAAAGACCGGGATCGTCGAGGATCCAAAATCAGGCGAGGAGGAGTAAACTCCAATAGCCTGGAAGAGGAGTCGTAGGAGGATCCCCGCAGGCATCAGGGTGGCTTGACATCTCGGTGGCGCTTTGTTTGCTGCTTGTTTCATACCGGGGAGACAGGGCTGATCGGTGGAGGCCGCTTGGCAGAATCTCTCCTGGAGGTGGAAGAGGTGGGGACAGGGTCCCTAGTGATAATTCCCATTTGCATCAACATGTGTTCGCCATCCTGGAAGTTGGTAAAACTGTGAGTCTTGTTCTGAAAGTGGAAATTCAGACGGAACGGGAAGGACCACCAGTATTTCAGTGCCCTAGCAGATAGAGCTAATGTAAGCGGCTTCAATGCTCTACGGCGTTGAATGGTAAAGGGGGAGAGGTCTGCAAAGAGTTGGATCTTGTGGCCTTGAATGGTCAAATCCTCTCTACCCCTGCTCTTTCTCATGAGTTCCTCCTTAACACCGTAAAAATGTGTTTTGACAATAACGTCCCTGGGCAGGCCATCTTTGCGGGGCAATTGAAGGGCCCTGTGAGCTCGGTCAAGTTTGAGGCGATGGTCTGGGATGTCTGGGAGAAGGTCTTTAATAAAAGCTTTGATAGTGACGGGGATATCCGTGATGGTTTCGGGGATCCCCCGATCCCTGAAATGTAAACGTCTGCTCCGGTTTTCCAGGTCATCCAATTTGCGGTGTCAAGCTGCTCCTGCATAGTCTGTATGCTAGCAGTGTTCTGATTGGCCCTTGCGACAGTTTGATCCACGGTGCTCTCAATCGCTTCTATTCTGGACCCAAGGTTCTGGAGTTCTGCCTTAATAGATCCAGTAATTTGTGAGGCATTGTGAGCCAGGCCAGAGGCTAGCATCTCTAAGAACTGAGCCATTAGCAAAGAAAGGTCTGGGAAGTGACCAGACATGTTGGGGCCTAGCAAATGAGGCAAAGCCAGGGCCTCAGGTGATTGCATCCCCGGGATCCCTGGGGCCTGCTCCAGAGTTCTGCTAATCAGGGACTCTGTAGAAGCTGGAGAGGCCAGGGGGGGCTGATGGAGATATGTGGAGGTGGAGGGAGACGGCCAGGGTTCTGGGGACGGTGCCGGGGAGTCCATATGAGCTATGTGAAAGTCTCCTACCTCCGGCTGGCTGCGGGTATCTGAGGGAATGTGAGGTGCGGTCGCCATTTTGAGAGGGTTCCGCTCTGGTGAGGAGAAGAAAAGGCGGCGGGATACCTCACTACGGCGGCCCGCCGACATCCAATTAAGGTCCGCCGGAGGAAGGGGCAGTCAGCAGTGTCGATCGTTGGGCGCAGTGCGCCGAGCTGCCGGTGCCGGGGCGCTCAGGAAACCGGGGAGGCGCGGAGCTCCGGACTAAGGCGCCATGTCGGAGCTCCCGCGCATGCCATGTGCTAAAATTTTAATAAAAACTACAAAAGTACTTACAAAAAAAAATATATATATATTTTTATTGAATTTTCCACAAATACAAATATCGTAAACAAGGTAATGGAACCGTTCAGGAAACGGAACACATAGATCAAGGGGAAGCATAGTACAGAGAATAAAATACCATAAAATGAAAAAGAGCAACTAAGCAGACGGAACATACAACTCTTAAATGTCAGTTGCCAGAGTGAGAATGGAGGAGAACCGTGCCAAGATGTGATGGCATAGTAACTGTGGGAAGGTGAGTAATTCCGGTTGTGGGTCATCCTATCGACACCCTGTTTGGGATCATACTGAGTCGCCATGCGGACCCACACCATTCATCTCCCCTGCCGCTCTTCCCCATCCCACTTCTGTCATCCCTGTTACTTCAATAAGGGTTGATGTTGAGATCAAAGAGTATTGGAATTCTAATTATATAGAGGTTGATAACTATGAAGACGTATGTTTGATAGGCATCTTAACTAAGGATTAAAAGCCAACAACATATGCATAGAAAGTCCTGACCTGGTCATAGTCCCGCTAGTATCTGTATTTTTAGACTGATTCAACATTGAGCGGGTTGTTCAGGTGTGTGTTTATTAAAATCTAGGTATGATCAGAAGAACGAGTTGCTCTCCCCATTATACCTGGCATTTCTGATGGGGACTAGATTTGTCCGGGTTGGGAAGAGGTCGGGTTTCTCCTTGGAGATACATTATGTAATGTGTGTGGAGTTGTCTAATGAGATCTAGACAGGAATTAAAAATGTTTTTTGTTTACAAAATTTTTTTTGCAGAATAGATATAAATCCAGTACAAAATTCATGTATGACACGAATACAAATTAGACAAAAAAGAAAAAATAGTTTAGAAGCACAATGCAACTCTGCAAAAAAGCTTAAGAAATAAAATGCCAGAAAAACGCCAGTAAATTGATACACTCAGATGTGAATGGAACCTAAAACTGAACAGTTTTTGGAAGCTGGGTAACAGAAAATAGCAAAGGGGGGGGGGGGAGAGAGAAGCATACCAAATACACAAAAAAAGACAAATAACTAGCATGCTATGGCAGCACAGAATATCTAAAATCATAAGTATTTTATCATATTTATTTTTTACTGTATATTTACATTTTTTAAATAAAAAAATCACAAATACACAAGCTAATAATAACTAGGGATATTATTGCTGCTGTGCAATCAAAAAATGGTAGGGATGTACAGTTACTGTAATGTTACTTGCATGTCAATGAATTGCAAGGTAACTTCTGCTATTTGTTTTTAGGCTTAGTAATACAAATTATATATATTTTTTTTCTTCTTATGGACTTTTTGGACTTTGCCACACAACATCCAGGTCCGTGCATCTTCGCATTAATATTTTCCTAGGAGGTTATTGAGGTTCATTTTGAGTCCTGTTGCGCCAGTTTTTTTATGTTTATATATTTTTTTTCAAATGTTATTTTATTTTGAATTCTAGTTCCACAATTCTTATAATTTGGTTCCCGTACCCCCAAGGGGCTTGGACTCCCACAGTTAAGAATGCTTTTACGATACTTATTAATTGTTCGCTGACTGATTGATCTCCATATGATCCACATTCACTGCACATGTTTTTGGAACAAAAAGCACTGTGGGGAAAGAGCACAGTACTTCGTTCCTGTTGCCAGAACTTCCATCCAACTTGATAATTACATTTTATTTGTAGTTTTTAGTCACACAAACTTTTGTAAAATTTGTTTTGCACAGAGCCACAGGTTATAATTGTGCTATAAAAGATATTGGTAACAATGATCTAGGGAAATAGGATGTACCATTTTATTTTTTTAGCTTGCAAATCTCAAATTCATTCCAGTGATAGAGAAGAATTTGTTGCTGGTGCTGATATTATAGGAAATGTGTGACAGTTTGGTGATCTACATATGGTGGTATAAGTGTTTGTTTTTGATACTAGTAACTGTATTTAACCATTTCCTGAGCAGAATTTAATGAAGCCTAAACTCCCAGTCCAAATGTATTACTATTAATATCCATTGGTTATTTTGACAATAAAAACTCCACACATCAATTTTTTAATTTTTAGAGCATGTACGGTTTTTGCTTGGTACAATGTTGTAAGAATATTTAATAATAAATATCTTGCGCTCGTACTTATGTCAGAATATTTATACTGCTCTGAATAAAGCAGTGTATTTATTTATGGTTAATAAGCAAAGATCTGTGAGAAAGGAGAGTCTCCACTTATGCCATAAATCAATGTCGAGAATTCTTTTTAATTGATTAATTTCTTTTTAAAAGCATATACCAATCTTAGTGAGTACAGTCTACAGCGTGGAATATATATAAAAATATTTATTCTCAAGACATGCAAACACAATATATGATCAAACAAGAAGTGACACAAAAATAACTCTACATAAAAATACTAACTTCAAATAATCAATGCAATGTGATGTTTAGCTCAATAATGAAAGTGAAAGTAAAACAAAGTGAAACTAAAACAAAGTGAAAGTGAAACCAAAACAAAAGCAAGATAACCATTTCTTCCCAGGTATAGTATAAGCCATAAATTAATGTTCTATATAAACAGACTACAATGGTCTGCGAATCACATAGCCCAAAGTCATTCCACTGCAGAAGGAATGAGAATAAGCCATGCAAAACGGAAGACTTAAAATTGCAAATAATGCACTTAATCTGATATTAATAAAAATGTATAAAACAAAAATCAGCTTTTTAGAGAAAAATATACCATGGCTTATACGGCTGGGATTGTAATCTCATTACCCTTAAATATGCAATATAAAACATATAAGGAAAGAATAAACAATTGTTGAATAAAATCAAATAACATAGCAAGTAGGGTTGAGCGGACACCTAGATGTCCGTGTTCGACGGGTTCGGCCGAACTTTAAAAAAAAGTCCGGGTCCGTGTCCCGGACTTTTACCGAACTTTTCCCGGACACCGAACCCCATTGAAGTCAATGGGGACCCGAACTTTAAGGCACTAAAATGGCTCTAAAACACCAAAGGAAAGGGCTAGAGTGCTGCAAATGGCAGCAAAACGTAATTAAGAGCATGGCAAGTGCTCTGCAAACAAATGTGGATAGGGAAATAACTTAAAACAACAAAAAAAACCAGAAAAATAAAACAATGTTCTTCTTCATCTCTGAAGGACGAGCCCATATGGAGTAGGAGGGAGGTTGAGGTGGTGGTGGATGTGGCGGTGACATAGGCGTGCGCACAGGGTGTGCTGGGTGTGCCTGGGCACACCCTAATCACCTAGGGCACATAGCATTGCCAGTGAGGAGATGGGAAAGATCTCCCTGGGACCTGCTCTGCTCTATTTCTCCTTGCCTACAGGTACATGGCCCCGATACATTACTCTCCCTGCTGGCAAACACATGCATGTGTATTTCAACTTTGGGGTGCACACCTTAATGCAATAGGCTGCGCACACCTATGGGCGGTGTAGGTGGAAGCGGCGGTGGAGGAGGACCAGGGCCGGATTAAGAGCATCATGGGCTTGGTGCTGAGGATTTTGAAGGGCCTTAAGGGCCGTGCCTTGCCATGCACCCAGAGGAGGAAGGGTGCAGCCATGCATGCCTAATTCAACATGGGATGCTGTCTCTGAAGCCCATAAACACATCCATGCATCGCCAACTGTCCCTCCTTGTCCGGCCTTCACGCTGTGTGGGGAGGTTCTGAGGGTGCTGCCTGGGGAAGCGAGCATAGAAGCCAGACTTCTGTGTTTACAAGTGACAGAAGAGCGGTAACAGTGAATATGGCCAACCCGGGGCCTATATAAAAGGTAGGGGCCTGGAGCTGCAGCTCCAATAGCCCCTACATTAATCTGGCCCTGAGGAGGAGGACGAGGTAGCCAACACTGCTTCTTTTCAAAAATTTTAAATGAGGGTACACCCCAAAAGAGTGAGAAAGAGCAAAAATGGAACAATGGGTGGGTAAGGTCGGTATCCATTGCTATTCTGCATAAGGTACGGAAAAGTCCCGTGGGATCCATGCCTGGTTCATTTTAATGAACGTGAGCTTGTCCACATTGTCTCTGGACAGGCGGCTGCGCTTGTCTGTTATAACGCCCCCAGCCGTGCTAAATACCCGTTCAGATAATACACTGGCTGCAGGGCACGCCAGCACCTCCAAGGCGTAAAGGGCAAGCTCAGGCCATGTGCCCAATTTGGAGACCCAGAAGTTGAAGGGGGCAGACCCGTCATTCACTACATGTAGGCGTGTGCACACATACTGCTCCACCATGTTGGTAAAATGCTGCCTCCTGCTAAGACGTTCCATCTGAGCTGCTGGTGCTGCTGTTTGTTGTGGCGTGCTGACAAAGCTTTTCCACATTTCGGCCATGCTAACCCTGCCTTCTGAGGTGCTGGCGGTGCCCTGGTTGCGTTGGCGACCTCCTCCTCCTCCTCCTCTGCCTTGTGCTTCCACTGTGGCCCCGCTGTCAGATGGGAATGCCAGCAGCATGGCGTCTACCAGCGTGCGCTTGTACTCGCGCATCTTGCGATCGCGCTCCAGTGAGTGAATTAAGGACGGTACGTTGTCCTTGTAACGGGGATCCAGCAGCGTGGCCACCCAGTAATCAGCACAAGTTAGAATGTGGGCAACTCGGCGGTCGTTGTGGAGACACTGCAGCATGTAATCGCTCATGTGTGCCAGGCTGCCCAGAGGCGACGAAAGGCTGTCCTCTGTGGGAGGTGTATCGTCCGTGTCCTCTGTATCCCCCCAGCCACGCACCAGTGATGGCCATGAGCTGGCCTGGGTGCCACCCTGCTGTGAACATGGTTCCATCTCCTCCTCCAGCTCCTCCTCCTCCTCATCCTCCTCATCCTCCAGAACTGTGCCCCTGCTGGACAATTGTGTCCCTGGCGTTTGTGTGTGCAGGAACCCACCCTCGGAGCCCCTTGCGAATGACTGCCCTGAAAGCCTTTGAAATGTTACCTCTTCATCCTCCTCCTCCTCCTCCTCATCCTGTGCCACATCCTCTTCCATCATCGCCCAAATTGTTTTTTCAAGGAGGCATAGAAGTGGGATAGTTAAGCTGAGAATGGCGTCATTGCCACTGGCCATGTTGGTGGAGTACCCAAAACAGCGCAACAAGGCACAATATATGCAAATGTCAAATATGCAAACTATGCCGCAATTTAATGTTTTTTACACCAAAAGGGTGTGTATTGAATAGCGGAATAGGATAAAAAACTGTGTATCTCACACGTACAAACACAGACTAGGCCCGATTAAATTTTTTCCTACCCTAAAGGGAGGATGAGGAAGAGGAGTATGGAACATGCAGCACCCTCAAATCTTCAGAAGTATGAGATGAACCCCAAAAACTTGGAAAGGTGGATCTCTCTCACACGTACCAACACAGACTATCCCCCAATTTAACTGATCCCCAAAGGTTTTTGATTAAATAGCGGAATAGAAAATATGATCCAAAAAAAGTGTATGTATATCACACGTACACAACCACACTAGGCCCCAATTACTATTGTTTGTACCCCTAAAAGGCTAGATGAGGAGTAGGGGGGGTATGGAACAGGCAGCACCCTCAAACCTTCAGAAGTATGAGATGAACCCCAACAACTTGGAAAGGTGGATCTCTCTCACACGTACCAACACAGACTATCCCCCAATTTAACTGATCCCCAAAGGTTTTTGATTAAATAGCGGAATAGAAAATATGATCCAAAAAAAGTGTATGTATATCACACGTACACAACCACACTAGGCCCCAATTACTATTGTTTGTACCCCTAAAAGGCTAGATGAGGAGTAGGGGGGGTATGGAACAGGCAGCACCCTCAAACCTTCAGAAGTATGAGATGAACCCCAACAACTTGGAAAGGTGGATCTCTCTCACACGTACCAACACAGACTATCCCCCAATTTAACTGATCCCCAAAGGTTTTTGATTAAATAGCGGAATAGAAAATATGATCCAAAAAAAGTGTATGTATATCACACGTACACAACCACACTGGGCCCCAATTACTATTGTTTGTACCCCTAAAAGGCTAGATGAGGAGTAGGGGGAGTATGGAACAGGCAGCACCCTCAAACCTTCAGAAGTATGAGATGAACCCCAACAACTTGGAAAGGTGGATCTCTCTCACACGTACCAACACAGACTATCCCCCAATTTAACTGATCCCCAAAGGTTTTTGATTAAATAGCGGAATAGAAAATATGATCCAAAAAAAGTGTATGTATATCACACGTACACAACCACACTAGGCCCCAATTACTATTGTTTGTACCCCTAAAAGGCTAGATGAGGAGTAGGGGGGGTATGGAACAGGCAGCACCCTCAAACCTTCAGAAGTATGAGATGAACCCCAACAACTTGGAAAGGTGGATCTCTCTCACACGTACCAACACAGACTATCCCCCAATTTAACTGATCCCCAAAGGTTTTTGATTAAATAGCGGAATAGAAAATATGATCCAAAAAAAGTGTATGTATATCACACGTACACAACCACACTAGGCCCCAATTACTATTGTTTGTACCCCTAAAAGGCTAGGAGTAGGGGGAGTATGGAACAGGCAGCACCCTCAAACCTTCAGAAGTATGAGATGAACCCCAACAACTTGGAAAGGTGGATCTCTCTCACACGTACCAACACAGACTATCCCCCAATTTAACTGATCCCCAAAGGTTTTTGATTAAATAGCGGAATAGAAAATATGATCCAAAAAAAGTGTATGTATATCACACGTACACAACCACACTAGGCCCCAATTACTATTGTTTGTACCCCTAAAAGGCTAGATGAGGAGTAGGGGGAGTATGGAACAGGCAGCACCCTCAAACCTTCAGAAGTATGAGATGAACCCCAACAACTTGGAAAGGTGGATCTCTCTCACACGTACCAACACAGACTATCCCCCAATTTAACTGATCCCCAAAGGTTTTTGATTAAATAGCGGAATAGAAAATATGATCCAAAAAAAGTGTATGTATATCACACGTACACAACCACACTAGGCCCCAATTACTATTGTTTGTACCCCTAAAAGGCTAGGAGTAGGGGGAGTATGGAACAGGCAGCACCCTCAAACCTTCAGAAGTATGAGATGAACCCCAACAACTTGGAAAGGTGGATCTCTCTCACACGTACCAACACAGACTATCCCCCAATTTAACTGATCCCCAAAGGTTTTTGATTAAATAGCGGAATAGAAAATATGATCCAAAAAAAGTGTATGTATATCACACGTACACAACCACACTAGGCCCCAATTACTATTGTTTGTACCCCTAAAAGGCTAGATGAGGAGTAGGGGGAGTATGGAACAGGCAGCACCCTCAAACCTTCAGAAGTATGAGATGAACCCCAACAACTTGGAAAGGTGGATCTCTCTCACACGTACCAACACAGACTATCCCCCAATTTAACTGATCCCCAAAGGTTTTTGATTAAATAGCGGAATAGAAAATATGATCCAAAAAAAGTGTATGTATATCACACGTACACAACCACACTAGGCCCCAATTACTATTGTTTGTACCCCTAAAAGGCTAGATGAGGAGTAGGGGGGGTATGGAACAGGCAGCACCCTCAAACCTTCAGAAGTATGAGATGAACCCCAACAACTTGGAAAGGTGGATCTCTCTCACACGTACCAACACAGACTATCCCCCAATTTAACTGATCCCCAAAGGTTTTTGATTAAATAGCGGAATAGAAAATATGATCCAAAAAAAGTGTATGTATATCACACGTACACAACCACACTAGGCCCCAATTACTATTGTTTGTACCCCTAAAAGGCTAGATGAGGAGTAGGGGGGGTATGGAACAGGCAGCACCCTCAAACCTTCAGAAGTATGAGATGAACCCCAACAACTTGGAAAGGTGGATCTCTCTCACACATACCAACACAGACTATCCCCCAATTTAACTGATCCCCAAAGGTTTTTGATTAAATAGCGGAATAGAAAATATGATCCAAAAAAAGTGTATGTATATCACACGTACACAACCACACTAGGCCCCAATTACTATTGTTTGTACCCCTAAAAGGCTAGATGAGGAGTAGGGGGGGTATGGAACAGGCAGCACCCTCAAATCTTCAGAAGTATGAGATGAACCCCAAAAACTTGGAAAGGTGGATCTCTCTCACACGTACCAACACAGACTATCCCCCAATTTAACCACTTTAGCCCCAGCCCTATTTCGGACACTTTTTGTTCACAAGTTAAAACCAGTATTTTTTCCTAGAAAACTACTTAGAACCCCCAAACATTATATATATTTTTTTAGCAAAGACTCTGGAGAATAAAATGTCGGTCATTGCAAAATTTTTTGTCACGCGGTATTTGCGCAGCGGTCTTTAAAACGCCATTTTTTTGGAAAAAATTTGAAAAATCACATTTCACTGCATTTAAAAAATACTAAACAGTAAAGTTAGCCCATTTTTTTTGTATATTGTGAAAGATGATGTCACGCCGAGTAAATAGATACCAAACATGTTACGGTTTAAAATTGCGCCCCCCCG
This sequence comes from Pelophylax lessonae, assembly GCF_965119305.1. Taxonomy (NCBI): domain Eukaryota; kingdom Metazoa; phylum Chordata; class Amphibia; order Anura; family Ranidae; genus Pelophylax; species Pelophylax lessonae. The sequence goes on along the minus strand of NC_138772.1, from coordinate 500,639,159 downwards.
TGGGATGGCGACAAACTACGGTCAATAGAGATCTCAATCTGCGACGCTTTAAATTTATTTAACGGTTACCAGTTTAGAGTTAGAGTGTAGCTCTTTTTTTTTAATTATTGCCCACGCTCTGGCGATCGCGGCGATACCTCACATGTGTGGTTTGAACAGCGATTTCATTTGCGGCTCGACTTGCGTATACGTTTTTTTTTGTGCGCGAGCTAACGGTGACGGGGACGGCTAAATTTTTTTTTTTTTTTTTTTTCCTATTTATTTTTTCTTTTTTTTTAAACTTTATTACAGGTTTTTAAAAAAAAAAAAATCTGATCACTTTTATTGCTGTCACAAGCAATGTAAACATCCCTGGTGACAGCAATATGTCGTGACAGGTACTCTTTATGGAGGGATCGAGGGTCTAAAAGACCCTAGACCCCTCCACTACACTTCCCTGTATGCAAAACGCCGAAAACGGCATTTTTGCATACAGCCGTTTTTCAAATCTGCCGCCTTTTGCAGCACAGTAACCCGGACGTGACGTCATGGACGCCGCCTCCGGGTTACGTCATCGGAGACCCGATCGATGCCGTTTCCGGCATTCATCGGGACTCCATCCAGCCGGCGGACGTGCCGGCTGGGTGCTCGGGGCTCCCGGTGGGACGGTAGCCCCGAGCAAAGCCGGGGGGGACGTCCCCTCCCGCCCCCCCGGGTAACGATCGAGCGGCTCCCGAGCCGCATCGATCGTTACCGACGGAAAGCCGACCGTCGGCTTCAAACAACGGTACTGGGATGATGCCTCTAGCTAGAGGCATCATCCCGGTATAACCCCGCAAAGTCTGATGACGTAGAGGTTACGTGACTGGTAGTAAAGTGGTTAACTGATCCCCAAAGGTTTTTGATTAAATAGCGGAATAGAAAATATGATCCAAAAAAAGTGTATGTATATCACACGTACACAACCACACTAGGCCCCAATTACTATTGTTTGTACCCCTAAAAGGCTAGATGAGGAGTAGGGGGGGTATGGAACAGGCAGCACCCTCAAACCTTCAGAAGTATGAGATGAACCCCAACAACTTGGAAAGGTGGATCTCTCTCACACGTACCAACACAGACTATCCCCCAATTTAACTGATCCCCAAAGGTTTTTGATTAAATAGCGGAATAGAAAATATGATCCAAAAAAAGTGTATGTATATCACACGTACACAACCACACTGGGCCCCAATTACTATTGTTTGTACCCCTAAAAGGCTAGATGAGGAGTAGGGGGAGTATGGAACAGGCAGCACCCTCAAACCTTCAGAAGTATGAGATGAACCCCAACAACTTGGAAAGGTGGATCTCTCTCACACGTACCAACACAGACTATCCCCCAATTTAACTGATCCCCAAAGGTTTTTGATTAAATAGCGGAATAGAAAATATGATCCAAAAAAAGTGTATGTATATCACACGTACACAACCACACTGGGCCCCAATTACTATTGTTTGTACCCCTAAAAGGCTAGATGAGGAGTAGGGGGAGTATGGAACAGGCAGCACCCTCAAACCTTCAGAAGTATGAGATGAACCCCAACAACTTGGAAAGGTGGATCTCTCTCACACGTACCAACACAGACTATCCCCCAATTTAACTGATCCCCAAAGGTTTTTGATTAAATAGCGGAATAGAAAATATGATCCAAAAAAAGTGTATGTATATCACACGTACACAACCACACTAGGCCCCAATTACTATTGTTTGTACCCCTAAAAGGCTAGGAGTAGGGGGAGTATGGAACAGGCAGCACCCTCAAACCTTCAGAAGTATGAGATGAACCCCAACAACTTGGAAAGGTGGATCTCTCTCACACGTACCAACACAGACTATCCCCCAATTTAACTGATCCCCAAAGGTTTTTGATTAAATAGCGGAATAGAAAATATGATCCAAAAAAAGTGTATGTATATCACACGTACACAACCACACTAGGCCCCAATTACTATTGTTTGTACCCCTAAAAGGCTAGATGAGGAGTAGGGGGAGTATGGAACAGGCAGCACCCTCAAATCTTCAGAAGTATGAGATTGTGTTCACTGTACCCCACAAAGATTGAGTTCACTGCACCCCACAATGATTGTGTTCACTGCACCCCACAAAGATTGTGTTCACTGCACCTCACAAAGATTGTGTTCACTGTACCCCCCAAAGATTGTGTTCACTGCACCCCACAAAGATTCTGTTCACTGTACCCCACAAAGATTGTGTTCACTGCACCCTAAAAGGATGTTGTTCACTGCACCCCACAAAGATTGTGTTCACTGCACCCTAAAAGGATGTTGTTCACTGCACCCCAAAAAGATTGTGTTCACTGTACCCCCCCAAAGATTGTGTTCACTGCACCCCACAAAGATTGTGTTCACTGCACCCCAAAAAGATTGTGTTCACTGTACCCCCCAAAGATTGTGTTCACTGCACCCCAAAAAGATTGTGTTCACTGTACCCCCCAAAGATTGTGTTCACTGCACCCCACAAAGATTCTGTTCACTGTACCCCACAAAGATTGTGTTCACTGCACCCCAAAAAGATTGTGTTCACTGTACCCCCCCAAAGATTGTGTTCACTGCACCCCACAAAGATTCTGTTCACTGCACCCCACAAAGGATTTTGTTCACTGCACCCCAAAAAGATTGTGTTCACTGCACCCCAAAAAGGATTTTGATCACTGCACCCCAAAAAGGATGTTGTTCACTGCACCCCAAAAATGATTTTGTTCACTCCACCCCAAAAAGATTGTGTTCACTGCACCCCACAAAGATTGTGTTCACTGCACCCCAAAAAGATTGTGTTCACTGTACCCCCCAAAGATTGTGTTCACTGCACCCCACAAAGATTCTGTTCACTGTACCCCACAAAGATTGTGTTCACTGCACCCCAAAAAGATTGTGTTCACTGCACCCCAAAAAGGATGTTGTTCACTGCACCCCAAAAAGGATGTTGTTCACTCCACCCCAAAAAGATTGTGTTCACTGCACCCCACAAAGATTGTGTTCACTGCACCCCAAAAAGATTGTGTTCACTGCACCCCAAAAATGATTTTGTTCACTGCACCCCAAAAAGGATTTTGTTCACTGCACCCCAAAAAGGATGTTGTTCACTCCACCCCAAAAAGATTGTGTTCACTGCACCCCAAAAAGATTGTGTTCACTGCACCCCACAAAGGATTTTGTTCACTGCACCCCAAAAAGATTGTGTTCACTGCACCCCAAAAAGGATGTTGTTCACTGCACCCCAAAAAGGATTTTGTTCACTGCACCCCAAAAAGATTGTGTTCACTGCACCCCACAAAGGATTTTGTTCACTGCACCCCACAAAGATTGTGTTCACTGCACACCAAAAAGGATTGTGTTCACTGCACCCCAAAAAGATTTTGTTCACTGCACCCCAAAAAGATTGTGTTCACTGCAGCCCAAAAAGATTGTGTTCACTGCAGCCCAAAAAGATTGTGTTCACTGCAGCTCACACACAGAAAAATGGATGTGGATCACTGACACCTGCCTATCTCCAATCCCACACCACACAGCAATATCGATTGTAGTTTGTAGAACACAGTTTCCCTAAAATTCAGCAGACTCTGTCCCTAACAGGATTGAGAAGAGATCGTAGATCAGGATTGAGTGCAGATTCACCCCACCCCCCACACAGCAATATCGATTGTAGTTTGTAGAAGACACTGACCCTATAATTCAGCAGACTCTATCCCTAAAATGCCTACAACTCGCCCTGCCTAAACACTCCGACCTGTCCCTCAATTCTATCCGGACACAAATGGTTTTTTCCTGCCTATCTTTCCCTAATCAGCAGCCAGCACATTGATGTGTGCTCTGTCCCTTAGCTAAGCAGCAGAATGACGCTGCTGCGGCGGCTGCCTCGAACTTATAAAGACTTGGTCACATGCTTCAGACGGCCAATCACAGCTACTAAGACATTTGCAGGCATGGCTGGGATGGCTTAAGGCACACCAGTTAAACGATTGTTGATTGGCTGTTGAAAGCCCGCCATGAAAAGAGCGCCAAAGCATGCAAAACCCGGAAATAAAACGACCGAACACGGATTTTTACCCGAACATACAGTAAAGTGTCCGTGTCCGTGTTCGGGTAAAAAAAATCCAATTATTCGGTACGAACACGAATAATACAGTCCGTGTTCGCTCAACACTAATAGCAAGGCATAATTACCACACTTAAGATGGTGTTACCAGAGTCCTAAGATGGATGCCAGTGAGGGAGGAGTTTCCTCCAAGTTTCAGATGAATGATGTGGATCAGGGAGTATGTCTGCATGAGTCTATTGAAAAATGTAATAGCGTGTGTGGTGTAAGTGTGAGGTGTGTTGTCAGTAGTGTAAAAAGTGATGTGTCTATCTCATATCTGGGTTGGTCTTTTATATGGTAAGAACAAAGAGCTATAAAAATTACCATAAGTAAAACCCAGAGGGATGAAACATTATCCCAATTGGTCGGGATATTCTATACCTAAACTAGTGAGGTCAGAGACACACCCCTTTTTATAATTAACCCCATACTTGGTCTAATAAAATTAAGGATGATTCCTCTATATGTAAGATTAATCATAAAACACAACATAAAACTTTGTCCAGACTACCAGTATATACATAAATGTCCACCTGTATTTCCATTATTCATCTTGGCAAGTAATGCCATTTCAATAATTATATTATTTAACACAATATAATATTTTTATATTGGAATATCTCAAATTATCTCAAGACTGCACCTGGTATTTCGTCTCCAGAGGGCAGTATTGTACCGTTCATTAGATTTTGTATTTAACATAATTTGAAACAATTACCCATCCTTCTTATCTCATGACCTCTTGACCTCTAGCTAGTGAATAGCCATTACTTATTTGGATTGTGACATAGGGCTGTCAGACATAGTCTAGGTTTGGGAATATTTACGACACCTTGAGCACTAAACTAGCCAAAACAATTCTTATATAAACACTCCTACCACATGCCTTAACATGAAGTAATTCGTTTTCACTTTAGTTTTAAGTCTAAGTAAGATGACTACCATGAGAATATAAACCCAAAATGTGATACAATATTCCTAAATATATATGTATATGCCTTACATAATATAATAACATAATTATGGCTAATATCTTCTCACATATAATAATGTATCTATGAAAACTTATATGGTTCATCTTTAAATGTCTGCTAGAATATACTGGGGTATTGTCCATTGTTATATACTTATAGACAGACTGAGATATCCCCCCTTAACATAGCGTCAGACTGACTGAGTCTTATCTGATCGAGATGTCAAAAGGGATCTTATTTACGATTACATAGAAATACAAAGATCTCTGTTGAAACCATAGACCCTTTGTAAGCCTGTGAGAGACATTTTGTTTAACAAGTATATATGAACTTTGTTTCACCTTAAAAACAAGATGGACGCCATCCTGTTCAGAATCTCTTATGCATAATACAAAATATACATGGCTTTTAAAATCATTTTACTTTTTACCTATTATTATTTTAATCAACCCCCAATAACCCCGACATATCCCCCCCCTTTCTTCCCAGTAGACAAGTGAGCAACTTAGGCCTATCTGGAAAGAAAGCTTTTTAAGCAGTAGTAAAAGAAAAAAAAAAATGTCTTGTTCTCTTTTTGTAAGAGAATAGTTCATATTGGGAATTGTTCATAACTCTTTAGTACAGCGGTAAAAAAAAAATTTGAGAAATGAGAAAAAAAAATCAGTTCAAAATGTCAGTTCGTAGCGATTTTGCTGGTGTTAGCTATGTCACAACTGTTCCTTATTAGTCTCTTTGAATTCTGATCTCCTGGTAAAGAAACTCAAATGTTCCTTGAAATCTGCATCTCCAGCTTGCAAAGTGTTAATGGAGACAGAAATTAACTGCTGCAATGGCATTAGCAACTACCATTCAAAGCGCAGTAAAACAATGTTGGCAATCAGGAATCAGAGAAATCTGTTTGGACGTTCAACCTTGGATGTTGGTTGGATAATGAATGGTTTCAGCATGGTCTAGAGTGTCATACACCCAGACTGAGGTTTGCTCATATGTGCAATGCACCATTCTCACATCTCCTTCAACTGAAAACAGGAGGTAGTGCAATTTCTCTCAATGGATTTCCTCGGATCAGTGCACAAAGATCTGTTGAAACAAATCTTCCTCTCCGTCAACAAGAATCTGGGGCGTCTCGCAGCTTGATTCCTGAAGAGGGATCCGATTCAATGAGGGGTTCCGTCCTGAGCTGTGCTCTAGGGAGAGATGACCCATCCGATCGCTGTGTCTTTGGCAAACATCACCGTCTGTACCAATCAAGGACCTGGCATGGAAGGTTAATCTCTTCCTATTGGATGAAACATACAGTATGAATATACATTCTTATCAATTGACATTTCAATGCGATGTTGGTACCCTAAGCTTCCTCAGAGTTCTCCTTGAATCCACCGTGTGATCAGTCCTTTTATATGAGCACCACGGAAGGTGAGACTATATATGCAACCTTTCCTAGGGCGACTGACTTCTGGGGCTTATTAACATGGGGATGTATTTATCACCGTGGATACTACACATTGGACAATAATACAATGATACAATATGTTGTTAAAATTTACCTACTACTTAGGACAAAAAAAAAATATGATATATCTCCCCCTATGGGGCATCAATGCAATTTATTGTAGGCAATAAACTACCTGACATTGAGGATTCCTTCTTGGTTACCGTATACAACCTTTAACCTCTTGACTGCATTACGTCATTAGGGTTTGATCCTCCTTGGTATCACCGTCATTGGCGATTTTTCAAAATATGTCCGCTTTAAGCGACCTGTTTGAGTCAGAGGGATGAAGTGACCACTGAAAAATAGGAGGGTAGTTATTATCTAACAACCAAGAATCCCCTGATAGGGTTTCAGGATCCTCAATGCTGTGATCTGGGGATAAAAGGGTGTTAGAACCTCTGCATCCTATACCTCTATTCAGTGTATCCCTTCTGATTCCTGCCACTTGGGCATTTAAGGATTTTATGGCCCTTGGCTGGCCATAGGATTTGTTCCTAAAGAGGGCTTGTTTTAATTCTGGGCTGCAGCGCCCAAAGTGAACCAAATGATCAGCTGATCAATTTGGCTTCTATTCTGCTGAAAACTTTTACAGAATTAGATTATTGGCTCCGCCTCCTGCGGTGCCTATGTCTCTCGGGTTCAGACATATGGGACAGATCCCCATCAGAACCAGTTACTTGGTTCTGGCGTGAGGTCTGGGCCTTAATGTCACTTGAACTTCCCGAGGATTTTGGGGAACCCTAGGATGGGGCAAATCCCTATTTATTTGTGGGCGTCCCCCCCTTGTTAATGGGATGTCCGGTGTCCTCCTTAAGGTATCCGGTGTTCCCCTTGGGGCCTAGGTGGCAGATCTTGCTCCTTTGCCAAACTTATTGTTATGTACGTAGGCAATGCCTCAAAGCACAGGGATTTAAATTCCGGATGGTTGTACTCAGCTCCTTCATTGAAGGGTGTTAAGCACTTTTGAGTACAGCAGAAAAAAAAATTCAATGGGGCTTTGGTGCTGTGTACATTTTAAATTGTAGATAACAGCTCTAGCAGCAGTGAAGTTTTGTATGGGCTGACGTTTAAATGACATCCTGCAGGCACAACACAGACAGTTGTTTTCATAGGCCTCAGGGTAATCAATAATGTTTAAGGACCTTTTCATGACAAAATCAGGACAGTACTCATTTTAAAAAAAAAAACTGGAGGTGCATGGTGTCTTTTTAGGGGTGCTAGTCTTTTTGCAGTGACCTGATATGACTCATCCTATTTATGCATGGCTGCCCAATTTCTGCCCTCCTATATTAGGAATATGGCTGGGGTAGGACATGGATTCTTTGCCTGACTCCCCCCCCTGTCTGGGTCATGACCAACAGACTGGGAATCATATCTGGGTCTATGAATAATTACATCATATTTAAAATGCAGGACTAATTAAGCATTTACCCTTATTGTATGGACCCCATGACCGTTTGGAACTCTGCTATTTACTTACTTATGAGTTCCTGTCATGAATTGAACTGTTACATTTTTATTTATTTTTATTTTCCAAAATTTTCCACGGCTGATTACTCGGCAACTTTTTGCTAGAAAACATTTTTCCTTGCTTAAAACTTCCTAATTATTGCATTAATCATTTACATTTCACTTTCAAATGGTTACTTTCATTACAGTTTACTTTATAAAACTTCTGCCACAATTCTACTTTATTTTGCAGTTTCACGCTACATTCTCTTAGCTGATGTGTCCCAATAGAGGTTACTTTCACCTGCTCAAGGAGGTTCCTAATCTCATACTCTCATTTATTTGGAGTGGAGATTGAAACTTTACTAAACTCCTTTTTGCTGAGCCTTCTGGTGCAGTTCCTCACAGAAATACAGTAAGATTGGCCATGACCAAAAAGTATGTGATCACACCTCCCGACGTCTTTTGGTGTTAGATAAGCTATTGGTGAGTTCATACATACAGGTTATCCTCTACCCATGTCAGATGCCCATTATTGGCTCGACGTTTGAGGATTTTGATATATGACTCTAACCAGCATTTACATATTACACCATTTCAGACTCAGAGAGGTGTTTCCACACATTTATGATCTGTGCCAAATCTACTGGAGTTTTTGCATTACCACTAGGGACTCACACCTTGCCAGAGTTGGCAGCGTGAACATTACCTGCTGTAGACATTTTTAATGCATTTCTATCACATTCATAATTAATAAAAAAAAATTCCAAAAAAAAAAAAAAGTTATTGATTATGTCACCTGATCAATATTTATGATTGGCATATGTAAGAAATCAATAATTATCTCAGCAGTGCCTCCATTATATGTAAGAATATTTAGTAATAAATATCTTGCGCTCGTACTTATGTCAGAATATTTATACTGCTCTGAATAAAGCAGTGTATTTATTTATGGTTAATAAGCAAAGATCTGTGAGAAAGGAGAGTCTCCACTTATGCCATAAATCAATGTCGAGAATTCTTTTTAATTGATTAATTTCTTTTTAAAAGCATATACCAATCTTAGTGAGTACAGTCTACAGCGTGGAATATATATAAAAATATTTATTCTCAAGACATGCAAACACAATATATGATCAAACAAGAAGTGACACAAAAATAACTCTACATAAAAATACTAACTTCAAATAATCAATGCAATGTGATGTTTAGCTCAATAATGAAAGTGAAAGTAAAACAAAGTGAAACTAAAACAAAGTGAAAGTGAAACCAAAACAAAAGCAAGATAACCATTTCTTCCCAGGTATAGTATAAGCCATAAATTAATGTTCTATATAAACAGACTACAATGGTCTGCGAATCACATAGCCCAAAGTCATTCCACTGCAGAAGGAATGAGAATAAGCCATGCAAAACGGAAGACTTAAAATTGCAAATAATGCACTTAATCTGATATTAATAAAAATGTATAAAACAAAAATCAGCTTTTTAGAGAAAAATATACCATGGCTTATACGGCTGGGATTGTAATCTCATTACCCTTAAATATGCAATATAAAACATATAAGGAAAGAATAAACAATTGTTGAATAAAATCAAATAACATAGCAAGGCATAATTACCACACTTAAGATGGTGTTACCAGAGTCCTAAGATGGATGCCAGTGAGGGAGGAGTTTCCTCCAAGTTTCAGATGAATGATGTGGATCAGGGAGTATGTCTGCATGAGTCTATTGAAAAATGTAATAGCGTGTGTGGTGTAAGTGTGAGGTGTGTTGTCAGTAGTGTAAAAAGTGATGTGTCTATCTCATATCTGGGTTGGTCTTTTATATGGTAAGAACAAAGAGCTATAAAAATTACCATAAGTAAAACCCAGAGGGATGAAACATTATCCCAATTGGTCGGGATATTCTATACCTAAACTAGTGAGGTCAGAGACACACCCCTTTTTATAATTAACCCCATACTTGGTCTAATAAAATTAAGGATGATTCCTCTATATGTAAGATTAATCATAAAACACAACATAAAACTTTGTCCAGACTACCAGTATATACATAAATGTCCACCTGTATTTCCATTATTCATCTTGGCAAGTAATGCCATTTCAATAATTATATTATTTAACACAATATAATATTTTTATATTGGAATATCTCAAATTATCTCAAGACTGCACCTGGTATTTCGTCTCCAGAGGGCAGTATTGTACCGTTCATTAGATTTTGTATTTAACATAATTTGAAACAATTACCCATCCTTCTTATCTCATGACCTCTTGACCTCTAGCTAGTGAATAGCCATTACTTATTTGGATTGTGACATAGGGCTGTCAGACATAGTCTAGGTTTGGGAATATTTACGACACCTTGAGCACTAAACTAGCCAAAACAATTCTTATATAAACACTCCTACCACATGCCTTAACATGAAGTAATTCGTTTTCACTTTAGTTTTAAGTCTAAGTAAGATGACTACCATGAGAATATAAACCCAAAATGTGATACAATATTCCTAAATATATATGTATATGCCTTACATAATATAATAACATAATTATGGCTAATATCTTCTCACATATAATAATGTATCTATGAAAACTTATATGGTTCATCTTTAAATGTCTGCTAGAATATACTGGGGTATTGTCCATTGTTATATACTTATAGACAGACTGAGATATCCCCCCTTAACATAGCGTCAGACTGACTGAGTCTTATCTGATCGAGATGTCAAAAGGGATCTTATTTACGATTACATAGAAATACAAAGATCTCTGTTGAAACCATAGACCCTTTGTAAGCCTGTGAGAGACATTTTGTTTAACAAGTATATATGAACTTTGTTTCACCTTAAAAACAAGATGGACGCCATCCTGTTCAGAATCTCTTATGCATAATACAAAATATACATGGCTTTTAAAATCATTTTACTTTTTACCTATTATTATTTTAATCAACCCCCAATAACCCCGACAATGTTTTGAAAAAAATACCCTTCACAGGTTTTTTCATTTTTTTTTTCACAATATAAATTAATATTGAACAATAGTATGTAATGATTTACAGGGTGGTAAGTAAAGAAATCACAATGCTCATATATTTGGTGTTAAAGAGAAAAAAAAATTGCATTGTTTAAAGGTTTAAGGAGGGGGAGTCTAAACAGAAAAAGAAGAAAAAACAAAGATAGAAATTACTTAACACATTGATAGGTTAGGGTGGCAAAAACTAAAAGAAAATAAAAGACACAAAGCTACTATCATTCATTTGTATGATTATTATTTTTAGCTATTAAATAATCAATTAATGTGTTTAGTTATTTTCTTAAACATTATATTAAAATAATCATTTATCAATTATTTTTTAAATGCTGTTTGTCTTCTTTAAAATACATATTTCTTTCTTTGTACCAATAGAGTGCACAGAAAAAAAAATACACCATAAGGAGCCTTTCACACGGGCTTTCCAATCAGGTCCACCTGTCAGTTTTTCAGGCGGACCTGATCAGATGCTCCATGCATCCCTATGGGGCAGCTGATGTCAGCGGTGACATCTCCGCTGACACCCGCTGCTATCTGATCCAATCCTGTCCATGTAATCCAGACGGATGGAAACCCTATTTTTCATCCATCTGGAGGATCGGATCGGATGATAACAGACAGCCGGTCATTTTCCTCTGATCTCCCATAGAGGAGACCGAGAATCTGACAGCTCCGTCTCTACACAGTGACTGGAGATGGAGCTGTCATCCACCTGCTCAGTGGGGATCGGCGTATCGATCCCTGCTGAGCAAAATGGAGTCCGCCCAGCGGAAAGCCCGTGTGAAAGGACCCTTATGTGTAGGTTGCACATTTTCTTTGCTAACAACACTGATTAAAAGAGCAAGCAAAAGACCACAGTCAATACCTACCCACTCAGCGCTTATGGTAAAAATAGTACTGTGAATGCTGACAATACTAACACTGAGTTGACAGCTGATGCTGCTATGTAGAGAATTGAACATAAAATCAGGTGCATAAATAAAATTATAAAGTCCTACATATACACTAGCAGCGCTTGTGGGCTACTCTCCTTAAGCCCTATAATATATCAAAAAAATCGGTCAAACTATAGGTAATTACTGCATGTGAATGTGCAATCAAAGCAAGGTAGTCCTTTTCACATATATTACAATCCAATAAAGTCCCAATAGTGTATAGTGGAATCTTCCTTAATATTCTTGAAAGATAGATGGTGACAGGACACCTCCACCACACCTCCGTGAGCCCCTTAGATATTACACAGATACCCTTAAGACTAAAGTCTAGCGCTTTGGATAATTCAGAGGATTAGTCCACCTCAGTCTGCCTGCACACACCTCGATCCTGGAACCACCTTTGGATAGCAATCAGCACTCCTCCAGAAAATGTCATATGACTGTAGAGAGGAAGGAGAACCAGTCTTCATTCCAGATTGTGTGATCTATATGGGAGATTCTCTGGAGGAGTGCTAATTGTGTACCAACCTGTCATTAGACAACTGGGTACATGGAGACACTGTATCCAGCTGATTCGAGAGGTTGGGTAACATGTGATTGCTGTGATTGGTCATCACAGCAATCACATGGTGCTGTTTACAGTGCTGATCCCTCCCTTTTCCCTTACAACATGGGAAGGAGAGGGATTGTGTAATTGTGAAAAGTAACAGAATGAACAAAGTGACAGCTGTTTCACTGACACAGGGATTATTTGTATTAATCCTATCATGTTGCCTTCCTTTCTATGCTGTCTCTATATGACCTGTGTATTAACTCTTTTACCTCCCTTATCCTGCACATCTGAACATTTACCCACTTAAACTCCATCCGCTGCATATAACCAGTACCATTCACGTCCTCTTTCCTCTATGTATGGCCTGTAAATTAAAGAGGCAGTTAAGTCCGCATGAAAAAAGGTAAAAAATAACCCCCTGCAGGTTTGAATCATAATGAACCACATGCTAGCATATTATGACAAATGGAGATCTCCAGCATAGCGCTGTCACAGCTCCCCTGGCGTTTCTATCTTTACCCGGTCTTCCTTATGGGTTTCATATCTTCAGTTGCTTGAATGGCTGGACCACAGTGATGTCCCACCCATACATGTGCAGGGGAGTCACATCACCGTAGCACATAGAGCGGGTCATAGATAAGGTCTGAGCTGCGCATGCTCAGATCTCATTACCATGGACAGGCAAGGGGACATTCATTACAGCAGAGGCCTCCAGGGTCTCTCCATTATAAAGACCCTACCTGTCAACCTGTCAGTGAGGTTTAATATTTTGACCTAACTACCACTTTACTTTATCTGGTAAACCTGTTTAAAGCTCTGTGCTTAACCCCCTCAGTACCAGCATGCTACTTTATTACCAAAATAATGTCTGAAAAAATTAGATCCCCTTGGAGTGTCCACTTTCCAAAAAAGGATAATTTAGGGGGTTGCATACTATTCTGGCATTTTTATTTTAGCAGAAAGAAAGAGATAGTTTTTTTTTTTTTTTTTAATTTGTATTAAAAAATAAAAACCTCAGAGGCTAATAAATACTACCAAACAAAAGCTCTATCAATCTCGGCAGACTTTTTGAGTCGTCAACAGATGTTTCCGGGGGAATGGTCCTTACACCCCAAGATTTTTTAATCAATCTGCCTATGCTGGGGGGTCCCAGATGTAGATATTTTGGCACCCAGGTACAACAACAAGTTGAACAAATTTTTGTCCAGGACTAGGGATCCACTCGCAGTAGGAGTGGATGCTTAGGTGACTCCTTAAGTGGAGTATTCCCGGACTTATGCGTTTCCTCTAGTGCAGCTGATACTGTGTCTATTGCGCAGAATCCAGCTAGAGGGGAAACCAGTGATTCTGGTAGCTCCGGCATGGCCGAGGAGGGTTTGGTTTGCACAAATCCAGAGATTGGCCGTGACGAGGCCTTGGGACCTTCCACTGCGTACGGTCCTACTCTCTCAAGGTCCGATATTCCACACTGCTGTACAATCTCTAAATTTGACAGCTTGGCTATTGAAGCCTTAATCTTGAAGAAGCGGGGTGTATCTGGCCCCACAGTTCATACACTGATAAATGCTAGAAAAACAGTCTCTAAAAACATTTAATACAGTGTCTGGAAATCCTACATTGCCTGGTGTGAGGCCAGGAAATGGAATCCCCACAATTATATCAGCTTTCTATCAGAATTCTAGCTTTCCTTCAAGCAGGAGTAGATATGAAGTGAGCCTTGAGCACTATCAAAGAGCAGATTTCAGCCTTATAATTTTTTTTCTTCCAGGAACAGATCACTTCCCATTTGTTGGTTCAAACCTTCATCCAGGGAATGTTAGCTTCCGCCTGTGAAGCCATCATTACGTCCTTGGGACTTAAATTTGGTTTTGGCAGTTTTGCAAAAACAGCCTTTTGAACCTTTGGGGCAATTTCCCCTCTTTCTTTTGACCAGAAAACTGGTCTTTTTTATTGCGATAACTTCAGCTCGAAGGGTATCGGAACTAGAAGCTCTTTCTTGTAAAGAGATATTCTTGATATTTCATCAAGATAGGGTAATTTTACGTCCACACCCAGGTTTTTTGCCAAAGGTGGTGTCCGCCTTTCATTTAAATCAGGACATTATACTACCTTCCTTTTTTCCAGATCCTCACTCAGAGAAGGAAAAGTTATTGCATTGTCTTGATGTAATGTGTGCACTTAGGTTTTACTTACAGGAAACAGCTCAGGTTCGTAAGACCCCAGAAAGGGGTTAGCAGCATCTTAATCTATGATTTCTTTTTGGATTCATCAGGTTATTACCCAGGCATATGATTTAGTAGGTAAAGTTCCACCTTTTCCTGTAAAATCACATTCTACTTGTGATAAGCTTCGTGTTCGAGTTGAACCTAAGTTCAACTCGAACACTGCCTGTTCGTCCATTCCCTGAATGGCGAACAAATGGGCTTCTTCGCGGGAACTTCGATTCCCTACATCCATAATTCATTTAATAGGTTTTATTTAATATCCATAATTAATATTAATCATCCGCTGGCCAGGGAATGGGCTAGAATAACGGGCTTGCAAGTTAGAGGCTATATGTTCGAATCTCTCTTGGCCAGCGGATGATTATTAGTCACTTACATTTAAGCCTTTAAAATGAGGACTTGTGATTGTTTGTATGTTCGCTAGAACATTTCCCCTGTTCGAAATGTTCTGGTGTGAACCAAACAGAGGGGTGTTCGGATCATCACTACATTCTACCAGAGGAGTAGGAGCCTCTTGAACACGTTGCCATCAAGCCTCTATGGCTCAGATTTGCAAGGCCGCTACCTGGTCATTGGTGCATACGTTCACTCGTTTCTATCGAGTGGATGTTGGGACCCAGAAGGAATCTGCTTTTGGCTGCAGTGTTCTGCAAGCAGTAGTGTAATCCTTCTTTTGGGGTCAGATGGAGGTATTTGATGGTGTCCCCCTCCCCTCAGATGCATCGCTTTGGGACATCCCATACATTATGATTTATGGCTCTGTGTCCCGTGATGTACGAAAAGAAAAGTGGATTTTTTAATACAGACTTACCTGTAAAATCCATTTGTTGAAGTACATCACGGGACACAGAGGTCCCTCCCCTCTGAGGTACTTCCTGTGTGGGAGGGGTTATATAGGGGGGCATCAATTCTGATTGGTTGCCAGTGTCCTTCACCTAAACTGACTATATAACCCATACTTTGATTTATGGCTCTGTGTCCCATGATGTACTTTAAGAAATGGATTTTACAGGTAAGTCTGTATTAAGAAATCCACTTTTTTTCTGTCAACCCTTTAGCTGTTTTAAACTGAAATTACCTAATGCTTTTTGAAAATAACATGTTACACCTTTTTTTCTTCAGGGGCCAATACAGACAATATAGACAATACAACCATGGGCATAATCCAAATTGTTTATAATGTATGTTACCACTAACCCGTGCATACGGAGAGGATTACATACAGAACTGCATTGTATAAAATCCAAAGAGAGAAGAAACTTTGCTAAAAACACACATTTTAAGACATCATTACACCTTTGCAGGTGGCTTACTGGCCCTCAGCTGCCATCGCCATGTGGCAGCTTTACTCAGGTGAATATTGATATTGAATATTTGGGTGCATGTGTGTGGGGCTCTTCTGTCCCTCAGTGAGTACTGAGATGTGGGCCTGGGTATCCCAACCTGGTGGCTTTCTGGCATTATGCAGCAGCGATGTTTGTTATCTCTTTGGATTTTATACAATGCAGTTCTGTATGTAATCCTCTCCATATGCACGGGTTAGTGGTAACATACATTGTAAACAATTTGGATTATACCCATGGTTGCATTGTCTAATGTTGTCCTTTTTGTTGTAGATAACCAATATTGATAACCATTTTTCCCTGAAGAAGAAAAACTAAAATGTAATTTTCGAAACGCGTTGGTTAATTTCTGTTCCCACCACTAAAACTTAACAGAAAAATATGGTTATCCATGTAATCAAATTTTGACACCGCATCAGTTGTTTTAACATTATACACTGTGTATAATTTTAATCTGTACCAATAAAGCTCTGTTATTTTAACATATAAAGTTGTTACTGCCCTAAAAAAATTCCAATAGGAGGTTTTGGTTTTCGTTGTTCTATGTGTAGGGATGCGTGCAATCTTTCCCCCCTAATAACAATAAATTTACCCCCAGATATTTATGATGTAATGATTGTAAATGTTTTTGTTTACAGAAGCACAAGCAATTTATGGAATTGTAGGTGAATCTTAAAGGGAAACGCATGTATGTATTTCAAATAAAGTGTGCAAGCTGCCATTTGGAGTCACTGGCTTGGAACAAGCATGCTTATGAGGGAAGTAAGAGTAAAATCAGAAGTCCTTACCTGCATATCTGTTCTAAATTAGTAGGTCAGGGTATCAAAGGAAGGGGCTCAGCAAAACAGGCAGCACAATGGCTTAGTGGTTAGCACTTCTGCTTGTAGTACTAGGGTCATTGGTTCATATTCCAACCAAGATATCACCTATGTGGAGTTTGTATATTCTCCTTATGCTTGCTTGTGGTGCCTCTGGGTACTCCAGTTTGCTCCCATATTTGTAAAAACATGTTATTTGCGTAACTGAATTCTGTCTAAACTGGTCCTAGTGTATGCATGTGCAATAGGGACCTGCAGTGCCTTGAAAATTTGACCAGCTTCCCTGCCCCTGGACAACAACCCTAAACATACAGCCAGAGCTACAATAGAATGGTTTAGATCAAAGCATATTCATGTGTTAGAATGGCCCAGTCAAAGTCCAGGACTAAATTCAATTGAGAATCTGAGGGAAGACTGGAAAATTGCTGTTCACAGACACTCTCCGTTCAATCTGACAGAGCTTGAGCTATTTTGCAAAGAGGAATGGGCAAAAATGTCACTCTCTAAGCTGGTAGAGACATATCCAAAAAGGGGGCTGGATACAAATGCACGCCACACTTTTCATATATTTTTTTTTACGTTTTTTTTAAATTTGAAAAACATTTATAATTTTCCTTCCACTTCACAACAATGTGCCTCTTTGTGTTGGTCTATCAAATAAAATCCCAATAAAATACATTTACGTTTTTGGTTGTAACATGACAAAATATGGAAAATGTAAAGGGGTATAAATACCTTTTCAAGGCAGTGGAAGATTGTAAGCTTCTTGAAGGCAGGGACTGATGTGAATGTACAATATGTAAAGCACTATGTAAATTGTCATTGGTATACACAGTATATCACTAAAGTGATGACCTTGTTGAGTTATTTTGAGGGGACAGCAAATTTACACTGTTATACAAGCTGTACACTCACTACATTGTAGCAAAGTGTCATTTCTTCAGTTTTGTCACATGAAAAGATATGATAAAATATTTACAAAAATGTGAGGGGTGTACTCACTTTTGTGAGATACTGTAAATACTTTTAATGAATTTTCAGAGTGAGAGATCAGTACTGATGCCATGTTACTAAGGAAAAGGTCTTCTTTGTGGACTATTTTGAACAGAGAAATGGGAAGAGGCAATGATACGGAGATGCACCTTTATAATACAGTTATCATTTCTGAGAGAATATCTTGCTGCTTTATCCGTATACAGTATAACAGTATATGAACAATGCTCCAACCCCTTTCTGCTGAAATATGCATGTAGGACAATAAAAGGAAAAGCTACATTAGAGGGTGATATGTGATGTGTAATACATGAAAGATTGTTTCCTGTGAAACTAATGCCTCGTACACACGCAACGATTATCGGCCGACCGATCGTCCGACTTTTGTCCAATGTTGTTGTGTTGGTTGAAATGTGCTCTAGACTGCACACGAATTTTCTCGGCCAACAAAAATCTACTTCAGAAGTGATGTCATGTGATGGTTTAATTTCCGTGTGTTTTTTCATCTCTGAGCATGCCCAGTCTTGCTCATCGGATTTTTGTCTGCCGAAATCTGTACTGACTGATGGAAAATCGGCCGTTGTGTTGACGGCCAACAAAACAGGATCCCGTTGGTGTTTCTGTTATATCTTGGATGCTTGTCTTTATCCTCCCTCCGGTAAGCGTTTAGTGTGCCCTTAGCATGCAGCACTGATTGTGGAGGAAGTCACAATATTTGGTGAAGGATTCCTTTCTTGCACTCGGCACCCATTTTTGGACTTTCAATTTTTCTTTATCTTTATGGACATTATTTACCATTAGATTGTTTCACTGCCATGATTTATTCAATTGGACATTATGGTATAATTTGAAGCACAGTTTATTGTCATCACAATTTTTTAGTTTGATTTTAGTATCATTGTGTCAATTTAGCGCGGCTCTTCTTTTGCATGGTGTTCGGGGGCGAGCGTGCACCAACGGGCACCCGCAATTGCTCCCCGCTGAGAGAGAAGGATGGTCTGCTGATGTAAACACAGCTGACCTTTCTTTTCTCTGAAATGATCATAGAGCGCCTGTGATCCTTCTATATAGGATCACAGGTCTATATGGTCATTTCACCAGCCCCTCCCCCACAGTTAGTAAACACCCCTTAGCCTCACACTTAACCCTTTGATCACCCACTAGGTTAACCCCTTCCTTGCCAATGTCATTATTACAGTAACAGTGCATAATTTTAGCACTGATTACTGTAATAATGACACTGGTCACTCCAAAAGTGTCAAAAAGGTCAGTTAGGCATCCAATCTGTCTGTCGCAATGTCAAAGTCCTGCTAAAAATTGCAGATCGCCACCATTACTAGTAAAAAAAATAAAATAAATAAAAATGACATAAATTTTTCCCCTAGTTTGTAGACGCAATAACTTTTGCGCAAACCAATCAAAATTATTGCAATTTTTTTGACCAAAAATATGTAGCAGGATACAAATTGGCCTAGAAGGATGAAAAATTTAGATTTTTTATTTTTTTTAATTTTTTTTTTTTGGGAATGTTATATAGCAGAACGTGATTTATTTTTTTTTTTTTTGAATTGTCACTCTTTTTTTGTTTTTTAGCGTAAAAAATAAAAATCACAGAAGTAATCAAAAACCACCAAAAGAAAGCTCTATTTGTGGGAAAAAAGCACATCATTTTTATTTTGGTACAGTGTCGCACGACCACGCAATTGTCCGTTAAAATAACGCAGTGCCGAATCGCAAAAAATGGCCTGGTTATTAACCACTTCCTTACCGAGTCATGTAAAATGACGTCGGCAAAGTGGTTGTCTAGATCCGGGCCGCCGTCATATGACGTCGGCCCGTTCTAGCTGCTACTGCGCGCCCCCGGCGGCGCGCAGCGGCGCGATCAGGGATGAGGCTCGTCCCTCGGACATAGCCCATCACTGATCAAGGTAAACAGCCAATAGAAATTGGCTGTTTACCACGTGATCGGCTGTGTCAATCACAGCCGATCACATGAGCGGCTCCAGCACGAGCCGCTCGTTCTCTCTGCAATGCGCGCCCTCGGGGGCGCGCAGAGCAGCGATCGGGGACGAGGCTCGTCCCTCGGACAGAGTCGATCCCCGATCTAGGTAAAGAGCCAATGAAATTGGCTCTTTACCACGTGACCGGCTGTGTCCAATTACAGCCGGTCACAAATGTCAACAGAGAACACGGTAACTAGCTGTCACCATGTTCTCCTCCTCACACACTGATCCTGTGTGAGGAGGAGATTGTGATAACAGCTAGTTACCAAGTACAGTGCACCCCAAACACACTGATTGCCCCCCCCCCCCAATAAAGAGCACCTGTCACTAGCCCATCAAAGTACCCGAGTACCTGTCATCAGGTACTCAGATGACAGGTACTCGGGTACTCTGATGGGCTGGTGACAGGTATTCGGGTACTCTGATGACAGGTACTCGGGTACTCTGATGACGGATACTCTGATGACAGGTACTCGGGTACTCTGACGGGTACTCGGGTACTCTGATGACGGGTACTCGGGTACTCTGATGACAGGTACTCGGGTACTCTGATGACGGGTACTCGGGTACTCTGATGACAGGTACTCGGGTACTCTGATGACAGGTACTCGGGTACTCTGATGACGGGTACTCGGGTACTCTGATGACAGGTACTCGGGTACTCTGATGACAGGTACTCGAGTACTCTGATGACGGGTACTTGGGTACTCTGATGACGGGTACTCGGGTACTCTGATGACAGGTACTCGGGTACTCTGATGACAGGTACTCGGGTACTCTGATGACGGGTACTCGGGTACTCTGATCACAGGTACTCGGGTACTCTGATGACAGGTACTCGGGTACTTTGAGTACCTGTCAACGGAGTACCCGTCATCAGAGTACCTGAGTACCTGTCACCTACCCATCAGAGTACCCGAGTACCTTCCACCTGCTCATCAGAGTACCTGACGCCTGAAGTACCCAAGTACTTGCCGCCTGCTCATCAGTACCCATCACTACTCATCAGTACTCATCAGTACCTATCACGTATCAGTACTGATCATCAGTACCCATCAGTACAGTATCACCTATCACCTATCAGTCAGTGAGTACTACTCATCAGTACCTATCACCTGCCTGTCACCTGCCTATCGGAGTACCCGAGTACCTGCCACCTGCTCATCAGTACCAGAGTACCTGTCACCTGCCCAACAAAGTACCCGAGTACCTGTCACCCTTCATACAGCCACCATGTCCAAGTCCAAAAAGGTTTATATACGTCGTCCGTTTAAACCTAAATACCGGTGTTATGGCAGCAGATAGCTGCCATAACCCTGGTATTTTTTTAAACGGTGAACGGTTGGCTTTCCGATAAGGGTGGTCCCAGCGGCGGATTCGCCGTGGGATCACCCTTCCGGGATGGCGGAAGAGGCGCCCCCCCCCTCCCGACGCTTTCCGGTCCTTTTCCCCGCTTACCGGACCCGCCGGCAGCGGGGAAAACGATCCGGTCCCGAATCCTCACAGACAGGATGTCGAGTGAGGGCAAGCTTGCCCTCACTTGACTCTATGGTCTTGGAGGACCGGAGCTACGGAAAATGTTGTTGCCTAGCAACCGGTTTAAAGGTCCTTTTTTTTTTTTTTTTCATTTTATATTATAATTATTTTTTATTTTTTTTTTTTTTTTTCTATCTTTTAGTGTACTTGTGAGATCTGAGGACTTTTTGACCCCAGATCTCACAAAAAAGAGGTCCTGTCGTGCCTATTTCTATTACGAGGAATATTTACATTTCTTTTAATAGAAATAAAAATGATCAATTTTTTTTTTTTTTAAACGGTGTAAAAATAAAAAATAATAAATAAAATAAATAGTAAAAAAAAAAAAAAAAAAAATTAAAGCGCCCTGTCCCCGTTAGCTCGCGCGCAGAAGCGAATGCATACAGAAACCCCGCCCACATATGTAAACGGTGTTCAAACCACACATGTGAGGTATCGCCGCGATCGTTAGAGCAAGGGGAATAATTTGAGCCCTAGACCTCCTCTGTAACTCAAAGATGGCAACCTGTAGAAATTTTTAAATTGTCGCCTATGGGGATTTTTAAGTACCAAAGTTTGTCACCATTCCGTGAGCGTGCGCAATTTTGAAACATGACATGTTGGGTATCTATTTACTCGGCGTAACATTATCTTTCACATTATGGAAAAAAATTGGGCTAACTTTACTGGTTTCTTATTTTTTAATTAAAAAAAGTGAATTTTTTCCAAAAAAATTGCGTTTGGAAGACCGCTACGCAAATACGGTGTGATAAAAAAATATTGCAATAATCTCCATTTTATTCTCTAGGGTCTCTGCTAAAAAAAAATATATAATGTTTGGGGGTTCTAAGCAGTTTTCTAGCAAAACAACTGATTTTAGCTTGTAAACACCAAATGTCAAAAATAGGCCTAGGCAAGTGGCTAGGATGCATGATGATGCTCCTTGGATGTTCGGCCCCTCTATATGTGAAAAAGTCTCACACATGTGGTATTTCCATACTCAGGAGGAGTGGCAGAATGTATTTTGGGGTGTCATTTTTGCTGTGTACATGCTATGTGTTAGGAATATCCTATAAATTGACAACTTTGTGTAAAAAAAAAAAGTTTTCATTTTTTTCCCACATTTTCCAAAAACCTGTGGAAAAAAATGATATGTTCAAACGACCCATAATGCCTCATAGAATATACGTTGGAGTGTTTGCTTTCCAAAATGGGGTCATTTTGTGGACTTTTCCATTGTATTGGTGCTCTAGGGCCTTGAAAAGTGTGATAGGTAGTAAGAAAGTTTTATGTGTATTTATGCTCCTAGAACGCCTGAATGTGCTTCTTGGACGTGGAGTCTCTTTTTGTGGCCAGGCTGTGTAAAAGTCTCACACATGTGGTATCGCCATACTCGGAAGGAGTAGCAGAATGTATTTTTGGGTGTCATTTTTGCTGTGTACATGCTATGTGTTAGAAATAGCTTATAAATTGACAACTTTGTGGGAAAAAAAAGAAAAAAAAAATTTTTCCTTCATTTTCCCAAGAATTGTGGGAAAAAATTACAACTTCAAAAAACTCACCATGCCTCTTACTAAATACCTTGGACTGTCTACTTTACAAAAAGGGGTCATTTGGTCGGTATTTGTACTGTCCTGACATTTCAGGGCCTCAAGAAAGGAGATAGGCAGTCAGTACATCTGGTGTGATCAATTTTCAGTAATTGGTACCATAGCTTCTAGACTCAATAACTTTCACACAGACTAAATAATATACACTAATTTGGGTTAATTTTACCAGAGACATGTAGCAGTATACATTTTGGCCCAAATGTATGAAGAAAAATTTATTTTTTGCAAAATTTCATAATTGAAACTAAAAAAAAGTGTTTTTTTTTCAAAATTTTTGCTCTTTTTTTGCATATATCACGAAAAAAAAAAACCCCAGTTGTGATCAAATACCACCAAAAGAAAGCTCTATTTGTGTGAAAAAAATGATAAAAATTTTGTTTGGTTATAGTGTAGCATGACTGAGCAATTGTCATTCAAAGTGTGAGAGTGCTGAAAGCTGAAAATTGGTCTGGGCAGGAAGGGTGTCTAACTGCTCTGTATGGAAGCGGTTAAGGGGGCAAATCCTTCCGGTCCAGAACTGGTTAAATACTGCACTGAGGTTGGCTCATAAATTGTTGATGTTATTTTACTACATAGCATTTGTAAACACTTGAATGGTACTTTAAGACCCCGTTCACATTGGGGCGACGCTACTTGCCGGGGCGACCTCACAGGTCGCTGTGCGCAGCTCGCACCACGACCTCGGAGCGGCCGCCACGGACTTCATATCATTGAAGTCAATGCAGGTCGCTCCAGGTCGCCCCAAAGAAGCTCTGGACCCTTTTTCTAAGTCGGAGCGACTTGTGTCGCTCCTATTAGAACGGGTCCACAGCTTCTCTATGGCAGGCGACCTACAGCAACCTGTCAGGCGACCAGGTCGCCTGACAGGTCACCCCAGTGTGAACGGGGTCTTAATCTCAAACTGTATCATTCATAAATAGGTTAAAAAGTAAGGGTCCCAACTGTTAACATTACTGGAAAAATGTTGGTATAGTACATTTTACATATAGCATTAAATGAAAGCACAGAAAAATGAATGAAATATACTGTAAGAGAATAGGAAAACTGCCATTGTCTTGTATACTCAGGTCAATAGCCCAACTATATCATAACAGGCAAAAAAACACAAACATGTAGGCACTAAAGAGTCCATTCGCACAGCATTAATAGTAATATGTATTAATCATAACAAGCCCAGTGAGAAAGTCTTATTAAAAGTCTTATAAGGGACAATGGTAAGAAAATAATAATATAATAAGATTGTAAAATGTCCTGCTGCACCAGGCAGCTTTTCTCAGAGATGAGGGAGGAAGCTCTGGAACAACAAGGAAAAACCGAAACGCACTCTGACTGACAGACTGCTTTAACCACTTTACCACCGGAGGATTTTGCTGTCTTACGTCCAGGCCACTTTTTGCGATTCGGCACTGTGCAAATTTAACTGACAATTGCGCGGTCAAGCAACGCCATTCCCAAACAAAATTTTTTTCCCACAAACAGAGCTTTCTTTTGGTGGTATTTGATCATCTGTGCGATTTTTACTTTTTGCGCTATAAACAAAAAAAGAGCGTAAATTTTGAAAAAATAACAATATTTTTCACATTTTTTTATATGAAATTCCCCCCCAAAAAAATGTAAAAATCAAAATTTTTTAAATTTTTGGCCAATTTGTTTTCTGCTACCTATGTTTGGTAAAAATAAATCACAATAAGCGTATTTTGATTGGTTTGCGCAAAAGTTATTGCGTTTACTAACTAAGGGAAAGATTTCTGTCATTTTTGGTGTTTTTTTTTTAACGAGTAATGGCGGCGATCTGCAATTTTTATTGTGGGACTGCGACATTGCGGCGGACAGATCGGACCCTTGACTGACATTTTTGACACTTTTGGGGTACCAGTGACATTACTACAGTAATCAGTGCTATACATATGCACTGTTACTGTAAAATGACACTGGCAGTGAAGGGGTTAATTTTATTGGAGAGGGAGGGGTTAATGTATGCCTGGTGCTTACTAACGTGTGTGGGGGGAGGGGACTATGTGACACAAGGACAGATCGCGGGTTCAGCTATGCTGAACCCTGCAATCTGACCCTGTCTGTCACTTAGGAGATCCGCCCGCTTTGTTCACACAAGCGGGCAGATCTCCAGACTCGACTCATCACCGCCGCTCCTCCCCTGGCCCGACTCCCGCTGTGACTGAATACAGTGGGAGCTAGCCTCCAGCGGCGCGCGAGCGGCGCCTACAAGGGGAGGAGTCCAGCGACGTAGGTCTATGTCGCTGGACGGGAACGAGCCACTGTGCTGCAGTAGAGGCACAGTGAGTGGGGGTAAAGTGGTTAATAAAAAATGTGTAAAAACAAATAGATAGCAGCAACTCACAAAGGTTGATGGTAAGCAGACATGATAATGAAGGAGTCCACCGGGTGATGCCGTCCCTCTAATAGATATGTAGTGTGCCGTGAGCTTGTGGAGCCGTGGAACAGAACCTGAGCACCTGAGGAAAGAGCGCACATGTCCACTGCGGACTTGGCGCATGCTCAGAAACGCGTTGTGCATTTCCGGGCCCCGGGATACCAAAAGTGTCACAGACTTTACCCTTCCTCCCTCTACTGCTGTGCTCATTCCTGCCAGATAACCTGGATACCCTGAGACATAGGCCGGCCACCTTCTCTCCTGTTCCATGGCTCCACAAGCTCACGGCACACTGCATATCTATTAGAGGGACGGCATCACCCGGTGGACTCCTTCATTATCATGTCTGCTTACCATCAACCTTTGTGAGTTGCTGCTCTTCTATTTGTTTTTACACATTTTTATTAAAGCAGTCTGCACCCAGAGCGCTTTTCTTTTTTTTCTTCTTTTCATATCATAACAGGGAGCCATTACAACACATCCCTATATGCAATGTACAGGACTTTTAAAACAGCAACACATACTGAGCAAGATAAACTAATCTAGAATTCAGTCCATAATAACAATGTATGGTAGTGATCAAATCACAGTATACTCGCTCCTATAGTGCAGGTTTATTCATATAAAGAAGTCATTTAGAGTCTACATGTGCTGCTCAGCTTGTCTCCACCGTAAAGTTCACTCACATGCAGTTTAGGCTCTAAAATTACTATAAAGGCTTATAACTACCACATTACAAGTTGTGGAACCTATTCAACAAAGTAACAAACTTTTTTGAACATAAAACTAAAGTTTGTATAAGGACAATTTTGTCATTGTGCCCTACCACTCAGTGGCGTAGCGTGGGTTGTCAGCACCCGGGGCAAAGCAAATAATTTGCGCCCCCTAACCCGCGGGATTTTAGCACTCGAGTCTCTTCCACTAGATTCGTTTAAGAAACCCTTACCCCCTAAGCACATGTATTGTTATGAAAATACTGATGTAATTAGACCCCGTTCACACTGGGGCGACGCTACTTGCCGGGGCGACCTCACAAGTCGCGGTGTGCTGCTCGCACCGCGACCTCAGAGCGGCCACCACAGACTTCATAACATTGAAGTCAATGCAGGTCGCTCCGGGTCGCCCCAAAGAAGCTCCGGACCCTTTTTCTAAGTCGGAGCGACTTGTGTCGCTCCTATTAGAACGGGTCCACAGCTTCTCTATGGCAGGCGACCAGGTCGCCTAACAGGTCGCCACAGTGTGAACGGGGGCTAAGTGGTATTAAAATATTTTTAATTAACCACTTAAGCCCCGGAGGATTTGGCTGCTAAAGGACCAGGGGTTTTTTTGCGATTTTTTACTGCGTGACTTTAACGGACAATTGCGCGGTCGTGCGACGCTGTACCTAAATGAATTTGACGTCCTTTTTTTCCCACAAACAGAGCTTTCTTTTGGTGGTATTTGATCACCTGTGCGATTTTTTGATCACGCGCTATAAACAAAAAAAGAGCGTAAATTTTGCAAAAATAACAATATTTTTCACATTTTTTTATATGAAATTCCCCAAAAAAAAAAGTAAAAATCAAAATTTTTTAACATTTTTCGGCCAATTTGTTTTATGCTACCTATGTTTGGTAAAAAAAATCGCAAAAAGCGTATTTTGATTGGTTTGCGCAAAAGTTATCGCGTTTACTAACAAAGGGAAAGATTTTTGTCATTTTTGGTGTTTTTTTTTTAACGCGTAATGGCGGCGATCTGCGATTTTTTTTTCGGTACTGCGACATTGCGGCGGACAGATCGGACCCTTGACTGACATTTTTGACACTTTTGGGGGTACCAGTGACATTACTGCAGTAATCAGTGCTATACATATGCACTGTTACTGCAAAAATGACACTGGCAGGGAAGGGGTTAACTTTATTGGACAGGGAGGGGTTAAGTGTGTCCTAGGGGCGTGATTCTAACTGTGTAGGGACATTCCTATTGGTGTAAAAGCAAAGATCAACCGTTCTACATAGTAGAACGGACAGATCTTCACTTTTACACAGGGAGAACTGACAGGCAGCTTGTTTGCACAAGCTGCTCTGTCTTTCTCCCTTCACAGGAGCGATCGCAGTGTGACTGGCGGACATCGAGTCCGCCGGTCACACGCACTGACTTGTCTGTGAACGAGCCGCGGCGGGCGCGCGCCTCGGCGGGCGCGCGCCCGCCCGCGATAGGCTCGCAAGTCAGTGACAGGCGAGTGACGTACCGATACGTCACTCTGCCTGGCCAGGGCTGACCGCCGCAGTATATAGTCGTGCGGCGGTCGGCAACCGGTTAAATAAACAATTATCAATGTATACCATAGATCCCATTTAGAGCAGGGTCCCCATAGATCCCCCTTTAGAGCAGGGTCCTTCTAGATCCCCCTTTACAGAAGGGTCCCCAAAGATCCTACTTTAGAGCAGGGTCCCCCATAGATCCCCCTATAGAGCAGGCCAGGGTCCCCATAGATCCCCCTTTAGAGCAGGGTCTCCCATAGAACCTCCTTTAGAGAAGGGTCCCCATAGATCACCTTTTAGAGCAGGGTCCCCCATAGAACCTCCTTTAGAGAAGGGTCCCCATAGATCACCTTTTAGAACAGGGTCCCCATATAATCTATGGGGACATTTCTCTAAAGTGGGGAATCTATGAGCACCCTGCTCTAAAGGGGGATCTATGGGGACCCTGGCCTGCTCTAAAGGGGATCTATGTGGATCCTGGCCTCCTCTAAAGGGGATCTATGGGGACCCTGCTCTAAAGGGGGATCCATGGGGACCCTGGCCTGCACTAAAGGGGATCTATGGGGACCCTGGCCTCCTCTAAAGGGGATTTATGGGGATCCTGCTCTAAAGGGGGATCTATGGGGACCCTGGCCTGCTGTAAAGGGGATCTATGGGGATCCTGCTCTAAAGGGGGGATCTATGGCATAGATCCCCTTTAGTCAGGGTCCCTATAGATCCCCCTTTAGAGCAGGCCAGGGCAGGTCCCCCATATAGATCTCCCCCCTTACAGCAGGCCAGGGTGAGGTGAGGTCCGGACCCTGGCCTGCTGTAGGGGGGGATCTATATGGGGGACCCCAGAGTGACCTAACTTCACCCTGGTCTGCTGTAAGGGGGATCTATATGGGGGATTATGTCCCCCATATAGATCCCCCTTACAGCAGGCCAGGGTGAGGTGAGGTCCCATCCCCCATTTAGATCTCCCCCCTTACAGCAGGCCAGGTTCCCCATAGATCCCCTCTGAGGATCCTCTATGAGTAGCGCTACATAATCATATGGCTCCAAAATACACTCTTCTGTGCCTTTTATGTCCACATCCACCACATATAGTTCATACTATTCTTTTCAATGTTCTTCTCACACACTCAGTCAGTCTCAGTCAGTCACTACTAGCACAGGCACAGCCAGCCAGCCCAGTACTACTCCAGTCCAGTCCTGAGTCCTGACTCCTACCTTTTTTTTCACCTGTCCTGGACCCGATCACAGCGGGCTAGGTTTTCTCCTCTCCTCCTAGGTTTTCCTCGT
Source organism: Pelophylax lessonae (assembly GCF_965119305.1). NCBI lineage: Eukaryota > Metazoa > Chordata > Amphibia > Anura > Ranidae > Pelophylax > Pelophylax lessonae. The sequence goes on along the minus strand of NC_138772.1, from coordinate 500,610,167 downwards.
CCTGCAGCACCGTCTGACGTCGGCTCTCTCCTCTCTGGTCTCTCACCTGCCGCTGCTGCGGGCTTCATCTGCTTCTGCCTGGCCTGGTGGTTCTCTCCTCTCCCGTCCCGCGCTCAGTGCTGCGCTGGGCGGCCGCTGCACCTTAGTCCCTCCCCCTCCCAGATAAGCCAGGCGTGCAGGGACTGTCTCTCCAAACCCCCCCCCCCCTCCACAGTGGGCGGATCGGGAGCCGAGCTGCGCACAGCCAGTGAGAGTGAGTGAGTGAGCCAGCCTGGCCAGGGGCAGAGAGCTGCGAGTGTGAGCAGGCGGCGGCAGCAGCCTATGACAGAGTGTGAGACTGTGAGTGACAACTGAACTTCATGTGCGGAGCGGATGCGCCCCCCCCCAGATGTTGCGCCCGGTGCGGCCGGCCCCCCCTGCACCCCCCACGCTACGCCACTGCTACCACTAGATAAACCAAATTCAGAGCACAAAGAATTATGTTGGTAAAGTACATTACAGCCTGACTATACATTCATTCATTTAAATATTAACAAAAAGATTTATTTTCTGTATGAAAAATATTGTATAACCTAATTAGAAGATATAAAAAATGAATTTGGGGTATGGATATATATTTTTTTTTTTTTTTCAATTTTTTTTTTTATTTATTTAGTTCAGTTGCATGTACAATTTATACATTCCAATCCAATATTATTCCTTTTTCCAAAGTCCTATACAAAATCAACAAAAGATCACTTATTAATTCATTTTACAACTATCTTATTATAACTAATCCCAAATCTCTTTTTTCCTCCTCATTTTTCTTCCCTTGGCCTCCATGATTCTCAAATTATTATTTTTTTTTTTGTGTTGTTTGATTTGTTGGGATGGATATTTTATACATACTGTAGTTACACTGGTCCAGCTTGAACCAATGTAATTAAGCAAATTCCATACCTAGTTGATGTCCCCGGAAGCTGTAAATCACTGAAGTAGACACTGCTACTACAATCATCTCTACTTGCTTCCGGGGTCCTGTGCCAAATGGCTGCACTTCTGCTTACTGAAGATAGGAGGCCAACCACTCAGCATGGGCACCATTCAGAGAATGAAAAAACCGTGGGTGTCAGCGCTGCTCTGTAAATCATCCACTGTGATATGTCTGCGTGTAAACACGTAGATCATAAATTATATAAATAATATAAATAGTGAATAAAGTGCTTAGTGCAACAAAAAAAAAATGACTTTAGTGATAAAAAATTAATATAAATAAATAAATGTCCATATAGATATATCAAGTTCATAAAGTGCTGCTGCTGTGCTTCAATGAATAGTGACCGATTTGTGCTCACTCGATGTGCAATCCGTGCCCCCCTTTGTGTCCCCACTACTGGAACAACGATAACAAGAGCTTATCCATGGATATTGCACTTCAACGCTGGTATAAGCTGAGATCAACAGATGGTTTTTCCAAACTCTATGCCTCTATGCCTCATACATTTTCCTCCGTAGTGATACATAGAAAAAATAGACTCTCCATGGTGAAGTACTGTATGTCATTTTATTCAAAAAATAATATCCACTTACATTTAAAAACAGTGTAATCCTTTACTGAGCCGTGGTTAAAGCAGAGGGCAGCGTGCGTTCCCCCGGATGGAACGGACGTCATACGCTAGTACCTTGCTTTACGCGTTTCACCCCTCCAACTGGGCTTGAATGATTTGCATCCTCTCCATGAATGTAAAGTGTTCTCTAATTGGACACAGTGGGGAGATGGGGTGGTGACATCCTGCTCTCTACAATTTCTAATCAGAAAATGCTTTGCATTCATTCAGAAAATGAAAAGTATTCTCTGAATGGTGCTTGTGCCAAGAGGTCAACCCCCTATGTTAACAATACAGCACAACAGTAGGTTGGCGTGGGATCCAGAAGCAAGTGGGGATCACTGGAGTAGCAGTGTTAATCCCCCAGTATTTTGTTTTATTCCTATGTATACAAAGGCACATATAGATCTTGCTTTTCACCGCAGTTGGCTCTGGGTCCAAAAGTGTTTCCCTGAACTCCTGGGTAGGGGAGGAAGTTCAGTGAAGTTCTATCTAGGAACAGCACAGGCCCCACTTGTGCTGTTACCACTCACTTGGAGGAGCAAGGAACAGGTGAGTTACTTTCTGCTCTTTAGATGTAAGCAGGGTAGGGAGAGTTGTACATATTGCCAGCTGGGAGCACCCAAGCAAAGGTAGGACCCTGAAAGACACACAACAATCATGGTAAGTGCTGAGGTATGAAGCACTGTAAATATTTTACTTTTGAGGGCTTAATATTTCTTTAATGAAAGCATTAACCCTAAAATTGTGTATTATTCATGATGAGTGAATTGGTACAGTCACATACATACATATTTGGTGAACATTGATATTTGCAATTTCACTGTGTTACACTTGTATGGAAAGCGAAGCGGTTCTGACACAAAGCCCATCGATATAGCTTTTCAATGTAGAATTGTACTACGCAAGCTGTCACACTTTGTCGCAGCTAAGAGGGCCAAAAAAAGTTCTGTCTTGCCTACAAATCCAATCTGACAGAGCAGACCTTTTGGCATATGGCAGGATTAACAGATGGCCATTTGTGTGAACTTACTCCTAATGTTCACCATCCATTTGTTGTAAATTTCAGAAGTAATACTGCCTAAATGTCTGCTGCATTGTCAAAGAGATGAGCAACTTACAAATTGCTGTTAAAATGGATCCGTCTTACAAACCGAATTAGAGTGGCCAACCCGTTCTTCACATTGATCATTGTTGCTAATTACCTTTATATCTCTGCACAGTATTTGTCATGGCCCATTGTCCCAGCCCCGGGCCCTCATTGCATTTTATAATCACTAGTAAATGATATAAGGCTCCCTGTGTGTAAAGAGAAGATTACTTTTAGGCCCATCTCTTGAGTTTTCATTCCTCAGACTCTCTGCATCATTTACTTTCAAAGAAATGAAGGTCTTGGGAGTAACAATGTGACCAGAGACAGCAAATGATTATTTTTCTTTATATTCTTGACATGCTATTAATATTGACACTTTCCTTGTTTTGTATTCTCTGATTATGTACTAGAATACTGCTGAATATTCTTTCTTTCTGCTTGCCTGAGATTTGCTTTGCAAAGCTAGAATGTCCATCAACCCCACATGATTCTCTGCCATTGTTATCAGCAAATCTTCCAGTTCCTTCTTCTTTATTATTTTTTTACATTTCTTTTAGTAGTGTAAAGCCCATCTCTGGGACGAAAAAGCCTTGTAGTGGAGCCCTATGCTGCAAGGGTTAAAGTGGCTGTAAACCCTTAGATTTACCAAGTGAAGTAATTAGCCTCAGGTAATACACAAAGATGAAACAAATCTTCCTACATAAGTTGTACCGGTTTATCTGCTACCCTCTCTCATCTATAGCTTTTTAAATGCAGCACCCACTAGTGTGAAACTAGTGTGCATGGTAGCTATGTGAGTGTGTATTTAGGTCAGGTTACTGCAGGTGAGGCTGGATGGCTCTACTGGGCAGGTCTCTCGTACCTCCCCCTGGATCTAGAAGCTTGAATAAGCTTCTGGAAGAGGTCAGGAGGTCCTGAGCTGCATACTTGAGGAAATCTGGCCAATTTCCAGGCAGAAGGCCTGGCAGGGGGGTTGAGTTAGCCCTCAAATATGATGGAGCCTGGCCAGCAGGGGATTCAGGTGGTAGATGGAGTGCTGAGGCTGCTGTCATGTGGCCTGGGATCAAACCCCAGGCTGGGGGCTTTGCCTCCAGGCTGGAGCTGTGTAGAGGAAGGAGAGGGGAATCTCCAGTACCTTTGGACATCCAGTCTGGCATGGAAAGATCTAATCAGTTAGAGTCTTTCCCAGTGCAATGAGGAGCAAAGGACAGTGCTCTAAGGGGGATACAATGGGAAAGACTGCCGGGCGTAGCACACATTCTAAGGACAGCATTGCCCTAAATCCTGATCCCTTGTCCTGGGGAGTTCTTCAGAACCGCCAGGTGGGGTAGTAGTATCTGCAAGGGTCAGAACTGGGTGAAGTTCACCAAAGGAAACAGTGCAGCTTTGTGTTAATTCTTTAAAGGGGATTGAGAGCTCCTGGTCTGTAAAGGATCTTGTCGCTGATCCATAGAGAAAATGTTTATTCCACAGAGAGTGCAGTCCAGGATCTTCATTTTTTGTACATAGGGAAGGGAAGTTGTCTTCATTGGATGTTGTTCTTCAAGTCAAGTTGGGCATCCCATAATCCCCATACCTTATCCAAGATGTTTCCCCAAATAGAACAACACAAACAAGCCCATAGACTGATTATTTGTTTCTGGATTAAAGCTGGAAATGTTTGTTGCCTGGCTATGCAGACTATAGGGGGACCCAAAATCCAGCAGCTCCTGCGGGGGGTGGCGGTAAATAAATAAAAAAAAGATCAAAGGCTATTTTTCAGCTTCAGAAAGGCAGGGGGTGGGGGATCTGATGTCACATACTGCACAGCATAGAGCAGGGAGCTGAGCGTAATCATAAGAGTGGAGGCAAAGGACACACCCCTCTACATAGACTCATAGAGAAACGCGCACAGCTGAAGCTGTCATTTACCTCCTGTGTGCTGAGGGGGGCGTCTTCCAGGATTTCTTGATGTCAGCATAGACTCTCAGACGTGACTCATGCAGATAGCAGTGAAATGAGTAAAGAGACGGGAATCGTGCTAGATGCTTTGGATTGAGATAAGTACACACTATAGAGGGATATGCTTTGTTACTTTTTCATTTTAGGGGTTTACAACCATTTTAAATGCCTGTTATGGGGTGACTCCACTTTCGTGGGGAAAAACAAATAGCACATAAAATATAAATAATATAGTGTATAATTGCGACACAAGTCATATTGTAATTGAATGTAATTAAAAATGACCTTTCCTTTTCAATCTGCAGCACTGTCATTTAATGCAACGCAATATAATTACCTGACCTTACGCAGATGATGTACAGGACATCCCCCCCCCCCCCCCAGATACATAATTTCCTGCTTGTGTGATTGGCGTACTGATTTGCCCAGAAGTCTGCACTAAGATACAAGTCAGATTTCAGGCATCCCCTGTAACAAAAATGTAATTTTTGGTGAGATACTCCCAATAGGAAATCACGTCTAAAGGGATGCAATTTTCCTCATTAGAGCCCTGCAGGTGCAGCAGCTGAATAATAATTATGATGCCGCTTCCATTAGAATCACCTACCACATGGATACTGACAATCACACATGGATTTCATCAGAATAACAAAGGGTAGGAATCTAAAACAAAGTTTGTTAAAATCCTTGTACTGTACAGAGATCACCCAGAGGGGAATGTTTTTTTGCTCAACAAACGTGGAGCTACTCTTTAACACTATTAGGTAGAGGATAAGAGTGTATTATCCACAGTATTCCTTGCTCTTAAAGGCTCTGGTGCTCTCCACTTCTCCATGATGCTCTAGGTTGTGAGATGTCTCTCGACATCATAACATGCAAAGAAGGACTATTAGTCCTACATTACATAAAAGAGCTATGTGCATGACCATGGCAAGAAGCACCTTAGAGAGGAAGGTTTGGGAGCAGGTTGCACATATGAAGGGAGCCTGCTGGAACAAAGAATGGGCCCAGGAGCCGCTGTTTATGGCACAGGCTCTGAAGGTGTGTTGGCAACGTCATCAGCACTTTGAATATCTCCTAAACAGTGCAAGTTTAGGAGATATATTTACAGTACCTACAGGTAAGCCTTATTATAGGCTTATCTGTAGGTACATGTTTACAAAAAGTTTGTTAAAATCCTTGCAATGTGCATAGATCACCCAGAGGTGAATGTTATTTTTTTTTTTTTACAAACAAGGAGCTACTCTTTAACACTATTGGGTAGAGGATAAGAGTGTATTATCCCCAGTATCCCTTGCTCTGAAAGGCTCCGATGCTCTCCACTTCTCCATGATGCTCTAGGTTGTGAGATGTCTCTAGGCATCATAACATACAAAGAAGGACTATAAGTCCTACATTACATAGAAGAGCTAAGTGCATGACCATAGCAAGGAGCACCTTAGAGAGGAAGGTTTCGGAGTAGGTTGCTCATATGAAGGGAGCCTGCTGGAGCAAAAAATAGGCATGGGAGCAGCTGTTTATGGCACGGGCTTTGAAGGTCCAGCACTGTATGCCAGACCTTCAGGGTACATGTGCCAACAATGTCCCTGGCTGCATGCACTCTGAATGAATATCTCCTAAACAGTGCAAGTTTAGTAGATATTCACAGTACCTACAGGTAAGCTGTATTATAGGCTTACCTGTAGGTACAAGTTTACAAAAAGATTTTACTACCACTTTAAGTATTTTGTGTTCACAAAATTGCCTTGCAATCCTGCATAGACGATATGCCTGGAAATACAACAGGGTATCCATGATTTTTGGGTTTCCTTATTGTAATCCTCTACTCAGCAAACATAGTCAAACTTTAAGCTTAAAGGACACGTTGAGATTTGCATGTGTCGTACCACCTACCAAGTCAGCATTTCTACTGAAGTGTGAAAAAGCTCTTTTAAAGGGCCAGTATGCACACAATGTTTATTGCAGTCCTTGGTAGACACTTAAGATTTATTTTGTTGAAAAAACTCTCAGCAACTTTACTGTTTATGTACAAAGCCATTTACAAAGCCATTTAAAAATGTGCTGCAGCACAAAGGTATGAGTCCATCTGTGCATTTTTCTCTTAATTTCCCTCCAAAGCCCTACCAATACCTATTGATCCTACCAGCGATGTTCACCTAAGGTAGCTTTCTATGATGGGGTGGCAACCATGCTGCACTGCTCCTGAATTCAGAGCAGAGCTGTCACTCTTATATAGGCTGTGCCTTTTTGCATAACATTGGGATAAAAAGATGTTGCAGGGGGCATGGCTATCAGTATTATCACTGCTGATTCACAAGCCTATAGCTTGCCAGTCAGCATCTAGCCACACTTTGTCCTGCCCACTGCTTTTCGGATCCACAGCACTGCCTCTGATGCAGAAACCATCCCACTGTGAGCTTCAGTGCCTGGGAGAAGAAGCATGTGAGAAACCAATGAAACATGATTTGGCTTAGTTGGGGAAGGTAAAGGACATTTTTATGTCTATTTCCATGAGGCTTGGTTATTACATAGTAACTGGGTTTCATACCTGTTTAGACTGTCATATATGAGCCTTGAATGCACTTGAAAGGCATTATAAACCCTCTTACCTGCACCTTGTGCTTTTCACCTGTATAAGATGTGCATTGAACATGTAGTCTCATGGAGGTTTTTTTTACCAAAGCTTAAGAAGGCAAAATCAGTTACACTTCTGCAGAGAAACAAATCAGCTTCCTGGTTTTATTGCTTGATTAAACAAGCCGAGGTTAGAAGCTGATTGGTTTCTCTGCAGAAATGTGACTAATGTGCCCTCTCTAACTTTAGTAAATAAAACCCATGGTGTCATATGTTGCCATGTATGCACAACCTATAGAGTGAATTTTCACATTCCTGTGTCAGAAGTTGCTATTTGTGTTTACACATGAGCCATGACACATGGCACTGAATAGGTTAATGCATAACCTCTATATGTAGTTTAGGACAGCCTTTTACAACCAGGGTGCTGTGGCACCCTGTTGCACCTCCTGGGTTCTTAAGGGGTGCCTTGGCAAAATGCCTAAAAATTGCAGCAAATTGCCACAGGTTTTTACTTTGCAGCATCACAACCCTGGGCACTGTGCAGGTCAAGCCACTGGCACCTTGACAACCAATTACATCACTGGTTGATAAGGAGAATGATGGGTGCTTGCATAGCATCCTTGTTTACTCTTCCCCCTCCATCAGCAATTGGGTCACATTGGCAAATAGAAGAAGAGAAACTGAAGGAGAAGAGAAATGCTAGAATACTATTCAGTACCAGTTTGCAATTGTGGAGGAAAAAATCACGTCTAATGTTGGAAGGTACATGTTTTGGATGTTGCTGCTATATTTTTTTTTTTACATTGTAGAATGGGGTGCCTTGAGATTGTGAAGAATTTAAAGGATAAAGCAACTGAAAAAAGGTTGAGAAACACTGGTCTAGGAACTGAATGGGGAAACCACATATCCCACAATCCCTAGGTCTCTCAGTCTAATGCTCTGCAGGTGAGAGTTAAATAGTAATTAGATCTTACACAGACACAAACAGGCAGATCAATTACCAGAGAGCTCACAATGTAGTTGGAAGAAATGTGTTTCATCATATTAGCACTCCCACATTTGTGATGCAACACAGAAGAAATGGCAAAGCTTGCATTGGATGCTGAGATACCTGGAACAAGAAGTTGCCTGTCTCTAGTGAATATTAATCACATGGATGTCCATGCATAATGAATTAATGCATGGACATAGGGGAATCAATCAGTCATGACACTACAAATTGCAACCAAACATGTGAGTCTGTTATAAGATAAGGCAAACAGATAACACAGGGAATATAACTACAGTAATTTCTAGATAAAACAACAAAAGCAGTTTTTTTTTGTATCAGCAAACAACATCCTCAATTTTGCTCAAAATTACATTGACATTTTCTCCTCCTTTCTTCCCCCCTTGAATTATTCCTTTTCTTTCTCTTCATTTCTCCTTTTCAACTGTGATGCATTATGAACAGTGTTTGTATCTCTACACATTACTTTTTAATCAGGGCCATATCTGCTATACATTTGTATGAGTTCTATGTAAAATACTGCTTAGTTAATACTTTATGTGCCAATGATATTGCAATTTTATTTATGACCACTGGGGGGGGGGCTGGGAGCTCCGGCCACACGCGTGTGTCCCCACCCAACGCACTCAGTCAATTTCCTTACATGGAAGATAGGGAGGCCACTAATGTATTGGTTAGTGTGGGCGGCTCTTTAACAGGATTTCCTGGTTGACCCACCCACCTGACCTGACAATTGTAGTGCACTGGCGGCAGAGTGGCGCGTAGCATCATTCCACCATCAGTGGGCGCAGCCTGGCCAGGGGCGGTTTGCAACCAAACAACAATATGGCAGCCACCATTCATGTGACACCTGGCTCTCCCCTTCCTTTCCTGCAACCAAGAAATGTCCTCTCCCATGGCCCAAAATACAGCTAATGTGGTCAGTCTTTCTCTGACCAACGATGGGCCTACATCACCACGCATTGAATTTGGATACAGAAAATGTATGTTGATTTTGGTGAGAGACGGACACTTGGTTTCGTATATAAAATTCCCTTATTTTTTTATTTTTGCAATTATTATACGGTGGTCTGTTGCTTTTTCAGATCTTTGGAGTCTCTCCCTCTCTCTGCTAATTTTTGCGGCTTCTGTATATGTACCTACTATGTGACCAGCTTGAACAATATTCCTGTATTATACAAGTAAGAGCAGCCGCATCTATTTATATGGGACCCTACTCCACCTTTTAAAGAATATTACATTAATTTGACCCCCCTGTTTTTTTACTGTTGCCTTTAGGGTTGCAGTCTGTTTTGTGGCTTTTTTCTTCCAACCCCAGTGGCCCATAGGTTCTTGGCCGACTCTCCCCGTTTCCTCCCGGTGGTCATTTTAAGGATGTGTTTCCTGATTTTTTCATTGTTCTCTTATGGTTATTCTGAAAGTATACCATACCCAGTATACCGTACCACATTGTAATAGGTAAATACCCACCTCCCTTTAATTGACAACTCTATGTTATATTTATCTATTACAGTATATCTAATTGAGTATACTTCCTTTCTGTGGTGTATGCATACCCCTGAAGAATAGCAGAGATATACCATTCTCAAATGCGTTGGATATCTACAATTTCAGAACTATCTCAAGTTGTGACCCACATTTGGGGGGAATATTGTATATATACATAAACTGTAAATAGCCTCTGTATCTATGCTTTTTTAATGTTTTTATCTTGAATGTTTTTTTTTTTTTTGTCTATAATAAAGCTTTTGGTACTTTTATAATACATGACACCATTTTGAGAGCTATATTCATAACCCTGTCGCGGTTAAAGTCCCTCTCATGAGGGTTCCTTTTCATTGATCAATCAAATTATCAAACCATCAAATAGCTGGTGCCATAAATAATCACAGGTGTAGCACCATGGCAGTTGCAAATCAAACAGAGGCTAAAATGGCAGCTTCCTTGGCTGAAAAGGAAAGGAGGGTTTAGTTCCACTTTAACCAGTTACCGACCTCCTACCGCAGATTTACTGCGGCAGGCAGCCACTCCTGGGCAAAGCGACCTAGGTCTGCGTCGCTCGCTCTCAGGAGGCTAGGGAACAAGCGCGCGCCGCCGCCGGCAAGCTCCCGCCCCCACTCGTCAGTGGGGAAGCCGATGCGTGTGTCAGGCGGCTCCGATTGCTGCCTGACACCCGTGATCATTCCCCCGCTGAGAGAGAAGGACGGTCAGCTGTTGTAAACACAGCCGACCGTCCTTCTCCCTGGGATGATCACCGAGCTCATGTGCTCCTTCTATATAGGATCACATGTCTCTATGGTCATCTCAGAAGCCACGCCCCCCACAGTTAGAATCACTCCCCTAGGCTCACATTTAACCCCTTGATCACCCATAGGGTTAACTCCTTCCCTGCCAGTGTCATTAGTACAGTAACAGTGCATATTTTTAGCACTGATTACTGTAGTAATGTCATTGGTACCCCCAAAAGTGTCAAAAATGTCAGTTAGGGCTCCGATCTGTCCGCCGCAATGTCGCAGTCCCACAAAAAATTGCAGATTGCCGCCATTACTGGTAAAAAAATTATTAAAATTATTTAATATTAAAAATGACATAAATCTTTCTCGTAGTTAGTACACGCAATAACTTTAGTGCAAACCAATCAAAATACACTTATTGCGATTTTTTTTTACCAAAAATATGTAGCAGAAAACAAATATGCCTAAAATGTTAAAAAATTTCGATTTTTTTTTTGAGAATGTCATATAGCAGAATGTGAAAAATATTGTTTTGTTTTTTTCAAAATTGTCGCTCTTTTTTTGTTTATAGACCAAAAAATAAAAATCGCACAGCAGATCTACTGTGGGCGGCAGGCAGGCGCTCCTGGGCAAAGAGACCTAGGTCTATGTCGCTCGCTCTCAGGAGGCTAGGGCACAGGTGATCAAATACCAGCAAAAGAAAAGACGTAAATTTTGTTTGGGTACAGCGTCGCACGACCGCGCAATTGTCTGTTAAAGTAACGCAGTGCTGAATCGCAAAATATGGCCTGGTCAGGAAGGGGGCAAATCCTTCCGGTCTTAAAGTGGTTAAACTAAAACTCCCTGTGTCATACACCAACTACCCTGACATACAAACTATTCATTCAAAAACTTCCCAACTATCATCACCATTTTATTTAGAGAAAAAAAAACATGTTAAAATTGGTCCGAAAAGCACACCTGTTTGCCTTGGTTACACTTTATACCCGCGATGCATCCAAACTACAGGATAGAATGACGTATTTTAATTTTATCACTACATATTCTCTTTATAGATGACAATATAAAGAGCAGATTTACTGTAGCTCAGCCATAGAAAGAACAAGGCAACAAACATATTTCTATCTCAAACACAGAATAAGAGCACATTAAATATTTCAAGCTCTGTTATAGTTTGCTCAAAGTAAATAGAGTCTAGTTCCTTTCCCCAATATAAAAGTAAATGCATTCCTTCAGCCTGTTATTCTTCTCTGGAGAGTTTTATATTCTTGATACTAAATGTTTCAGAGAGGCGGAGGAGCAGAATCCTCCGGGGGGAGACCTAGAAGTAATATAGCCTCATTCAGAGAAGGGAATCCTACATAATTTACAGGCGGATACATCTCTGGTGATTAAAAGGCCGATGAGGGTGGCGAGGCTGGGATAATGGCCTGTGAAAAAATACTGCACTGAGGCTTACGGACAATTAAACACAGCTGATTGTTATGAGCAAGTGGTTGCAGTTCTGTTCTTTGATTTAAACAAGAGCAAAACAGATCTAGTTGGATTGATCTGATAGGCAAGGCGGGATGAAATTTAAAGGAAAATTCAAGGGAATATGCCACCATTTAGTATCATAGGAGCTGTTTGATTGTGTAATGCAACACATGGATGGTTCCCGGCTGTGCCTTGTAGAGCCCTAAAATGCATATTCATTGAGGTACACTTTGAAGATAGATTGGGCAACATTGCGATGCTATGGGTCATTTCTAAACATTGGAAAGAAGCTTACATCCCTTTCAACCAAGTCTTAAATAGAATTGAGGATATCAGATTGATGGAACAATGTCATCATACCATTACAAATACAAAGCTAATCTTTGACCAGAAATGGACCCCTTGGTATCTATACAAATGTTCCTTGGTCACATGATTGAAATATCATTTGATAATAGATTAACTAAAATGTTTAAAAGAAAATCTACACTATTATGCATATATTGGTAAAGTATCCAGAAACTAAGTTGGCACACTTCCTACGCTCGCTGGAGAGATGCCCGGATTATCATCTTCATGTTAAGGTTTCTATAATCTCATTCACTCAACTCAATCATATCTGAATTGTTATGTATCATACAAAGACAGATATTTAATGTTCACTAAATTTTATTCTCTGTCTTTTTATTTTTCATCTTTTTATTTTCTTTTCCACTTCTATGTTCTTTTTCATGTTCTACTACGTGAAAAATAGTTTTGAAAATGCACTTTTATGTTACTGTCATATATATTCATGATTTTGTAACTGATTATTTCTCTAATAAACGTTTATAATCAAAAAAAAAAAAAAATTTAACAACACCTTCTAACATTGTAGATTGCATGTTACAAGGTTCAGGGCAATGCATGGTAAAACACCCCGTACCTCAAGGCACAGCGGTGAATATGGCCATAGTTCTGTTTCATTGTGTTCTTGACTACAGCTAACACTACCTATAATGCATTTTCATCAAACAGTCTCTCCTCCCAACCATCCTGTTCCCTGCAGTAAAAGGTAGCTCTCTGAGGCTGAAAAAATATTCTTTAACTTTTAGTACAAGTACTGTTTATGGTCAATAACTTAAAAGATAACTTCAACCTCCTGGGGAAAAAATAATCAAATAAAGCAAATAAAGAAAAACGAATATAGCATATGCAATTGCGACACAAATCATATTGTAAGAAAGGAGGGAGCCAATTGGGTAGAATAAAGAACTAATAGTAAAAAGGATTGTATACCAGCGCTATGGAGTTTTCTGTGTACTGAATCAGGCTTAAAAGGTGGTGTAAGCTGCCTCCAACCTACCTCTGAGGTAGTAAAATAGAAAAAGTTGCAAAAATGTTGGGACCGGCGCTACCACTTTAAATCGTGCATGTGCAAATAGAAAAGTGCATATAGTGCTAAAAGTGCACGCAATAAGATATAATGTAAAATAATATATTATAAAGTGCTACGTGCTGTTTATGGGCTGTGCTTAGTGTACCATACTGTAAACATCTTATGTTATACATATAAAGTGCCGAGTGCTGATAATGCCAAAAACCACGTGTAGTGATTAAGAAATCAAACAAAGTATGGCGTCGGTAGATGACCCACCAAAGACACAGCTGCTTACCACACTCTTTCGGCCGATACCTTGACACTTCTCGGTCACTAGAACGCTCCAGATGACGTCGTATGACGAAACGCGTAGGGCGTGGTTCACGTACGTCAATACGTCACTTCCAGGAACGGTGGTTTGAGCCGGTGGAACGCGGAAGCGGTCTGGCGAACACCTCTCAAAGCTGATAGTGAACTCCCTAACTGTGAGTGGATGCTACGTTTATTTGTTTTGACATAACATATGCTACGCAATGGAGGCTTATCCTTTATTCTAGTGACCGAGAAGTGCGAGGTATCGGCCGAAAGAGTGTGGTAAGCAGCGGTGTCTTTGGTGGGTCATCTACCGACGCCATACTTTGTTTGATTTCTTAATCACTACACGTGGTTTTTGGCATTATCAGCACTCGGCACTTTATATGTATAACATAAGATGTTTACAGTATGGTACACTAAGCACAGCCCATAAACAGCACGTAGCACTTTATAATATATTATTTTACATTATATCTTATTGCGTGCACTTTTAGCACTATATGCACTTTTCTATTTGCACATGCACGATTTAAAGTGGTAGCGCCGGTCCCAACATTTTTGCAACTTTTTCTAAAGAACTAATAGTACCAACATCCCTAAATTTATCAAGTGAAGAAAAAGGAGACCGAGGACTGATTCCCCAATAGATCAGTCCTCAAAAGAGAGAATGAATCAGGACTTTAAAGGTACTGTAGAGCAAAGGTAATGTACAACATATGCAAAAATATTCTTTATTTATAAAGTTCTAAAAGCAATTATGGCATTTAGACAACTGATAAATCTGTATACAGTCCCTTGCGAAAGTATTCGGCCCCCTTGACCTTTGCGACCTTTTGCCACATTTCAGGCTTCAAACATAAAGATATAAAACTGTAACTGTTACCTCTTTACTTGTTACAAATTCCTAAATGAAAGTATTGATTTAAGGCAGCCAGACTAGTTGAAGTTCCAGAAGGAGAAATACGTATTTTCAGCCTCCATGTTTTTGTCAGGAGATATTTACTTTAAAGTTAACAGAATAATAACTCAAAATGAATAGTCACAAAAAGTTTTATTCCAAAGGACTGGTTATAAATAGACCACATTGATAACATTCTCATATTTGTTGTGGACCCACTCCAAGTCTTCCATCTGGAAATCTCAGTAAGCTTCTGTAATGGAAAGAGTTGACTGTGCTAATGAAAAACAGTAAATTCTGTAGATTTAATTTAATACTAAAGCCCAGCCAGATACTCTAGTCCCCCCCCCCCCCCACACACGCCATTCTTTGATTGCTAAAGAATTTCAAAAACCTAAACTGAATGTAAAAATATTCATCTCCATGGTCACATGGTGTAGTTGGCCCTAAATATTTTTAATTATAGAGTGTGGGGATACTTCTTTGAGTGTCCTGGTCATTTTCTGCTGACGTGGACACTCTTATTGGGTCCATTGATGGACACAGGCTCCTGAAAAGTCCAATGGCAGCAAAGTGACATCATGATAGGGGTGAAGCCCGAACTGCAGAAGTGGATCACCAGGCCTCACCAGGCCTCCCAGTAGTGGGTCAGGGAGAGATTTTCTATATGGCCAGAAATGTGATTTAAGACTACCAATATGATGGTAATAAAAAATTACCATATGAAAAAATTATTGTTATATTTACTTATTCTAGGCAACAGATGATGTGTTACAAATGTAGGAATTGTCATGGACAGAGAAACATACCCATGGAAAGTGAAAATTCTTGAGTCTTTGGAAATGCTAGAGATTATGGAGTGACATTGGAAGTAGAGGAGCCATACAGTACTAGTGGATCAGGGTGTCTGCATGTGTTGGGCTTTGCTTTAGGACAGCTCCCAAGTTGCAGTCTTCAAAGACACCCGTGAAGTCTACAATACTGTAAAGGCTAAAAAATCAGTAGTGATATATAGCAGCGAGATTCTTTCGTAGCACTAGGGTGCTGGCATCACGGAAGCAGTAGGAAAGGTTTCTTGCAGAACTGACTTGATGGGATCACAAAAGCAGAAGTGAAAGCCTCTTTCAGCATTGGGGTTCCAGGATCACCGAAGACAGAAGTGCCAAAGTCTTTGAGAGCTTAAAGTTGCTCACTAGGAATACTCAGGGCAGACTAATACAAGAATGCTGGAGGCTCATTTGGAGTATACAGGGTGCACATGTGCAGGAATGCAGGAAACTCACAGAGAGCTCACAGATGCAGCAATGCTGGACATGATAACAGAGCACTCATGTGCAGGATAGCTGGAGCTCTCTAGGAGTACATTGAGCACCTGTGTGTGCAGGAATGCTGGAAGCGAATTTAGAGTACACAGAAGTCCAGAGGAGGCACTGAAAACAGGAACATAGAAAGCCACAGTGGTCACAGTGATCATCAGAAAGTGACACGTGTGTGAGCCATTAAAAAGGGAGGTAGATTTGCTGTGTCACCTGCAGGGCCAGTGCAAGGATTTTTGGCACCCTAGGCAAAACAAAAATTGCCGCCCCCCCCCCCCTCATATGCTCGGCCCACAATGTGAAAAGAGAATTACAATATGAAGGGGAATTTTTTTTTCTTTAATCATATACTGTGTGTTGTTATTAGGGGGGAAAAAATATTGTTATCTCTCGGATAAGAAAAATAGACTTTTCACTTTGCAATAGCCTTTTCCCTTAGTTTAGTGAATGTGGGGAAATATCCTGTGCTCCCTGTTTGTATTCAGCAGGAAGATTGTCTTAGGCCTTTATCCTTCATCAGGGGCTCTCCTCCCCCACTGCTATTCTTCATCATAGGCTCTCCTCCAGCACCGCTATCCTTCATCAGAGGCTCTCCTCCCCCACCGCTATCTTTCATCATAGGCTCTCCTCCAGCACCGCTATCCTTCATCATAGGCTCTCCTCCAGCACCGCTATCCTTCATCATAGGCTCTCCTCCAGCACCGCTATCCTTCATCATAGGCTCTCCTCCAGCACCGCTTTCCCGTAGTTAGTAGCTGCGATAACTTTTGCGCAAACCAATCAAAACACGCTTATTGCGATTTTTTTTTACCAAAAATATGTAGCAGAAAACAAATTGGTCTAAAATGTTAAAAAATTTTGATTTTTACATATTTTTTGGGGGGAATTTCATATAAAGAAATGTGAAAAATATTGTTATTTTTTCAAAATTGTCGCTCTTTTTTTTTTATATCGCAAAAAGTAAAAATCTCACAGGTGATCAAATACCACCAAAAGAAAGCTCTGTTTGTGGGGAAAAAAAGCACATACATTTAATTTGGGTGCAGCATTGCACGATCGCGCAATTGTCCATTAAAGTAATGCAGTGCCGAATCGCAAAATATGGCCTGGTCAGGAATGGGGTAAAATCTTCCGGTCTTAAAGCGGTTAAAAATACGCTCATTGAGAATGTTTTTTGTCAAAGACATGTAGCTAAATACATTTTGGCCTAAATATATGACAAAAATTGAATATATTGGATATTTTTTAACTGTCAAAGTAAAAAAATATTGTTATTTTTTCAAAATTGTCGCTTTTTTTTTATTAAGATCGCAAAAAATGAAAAGCGCAGAGGTGATCAAATAGCACCAAATGAAAGCTCTGTTTATGGGGAAAAAGGACGTAAATTTTGTTTGGGTATGGCATTGCATGGCCACACAATTGTCAGTTAAAGTCGCACAGTGCCGAATCGCAAAAAGTGGCCTGGATGTAAAGCAGGAAAATCCTCCGGTGGTAAAGTGGTTAACAGAGAATTGCGCGGTCGTACGACGATATACCTAAATACAATTTATGTCCTTTTTTTCCCACAAATAGAGCTTTATTTCAGTGGTATTTGATCACCTGTGCGATTTTTATTTTTTGCGCTATAAAAAAAGAGCGACAATTCTGGAAAATTTGTTTTCTGCTACATATTTTTGGTAAAAAAGATTGCAATAAGCTTATTTTGATTGGTTTGCGCAAAAGTTATTGTGTGTACTAACTACAGGAAAAATTTATGTCATTTTTATTGTTTTTTCTTTTTCACTAGTAATGGCAGCGATCTGCAATTTTTAGCAGGACTGTGACATTGCGGCAGACAGATCGGACCCCAACTGACATTTTTTACACTTTTGGGGGGACCAGTGACAATACTACAGTAATGAGTGCTAAAAATATGCACTGTTACAGTACTAATGAGTCTGGCAGGGAAGGGGTTAATACTGTGGGTGATCAAGGGGTTAAATGTGAGCCTAGGGGAGTGATTCTAACTGTGAGGGGGCGTGGCTTGTGAAATG
Organism: Pelophylax lessonae; assembly: GCF_965119305.1. NCBI lineage: Eukaryota > Metazoa > Chordata > Amphibia > Anura > Ranidae > Pelophylax > Pelophylax lessonae. The sequence goes on along the minus strand of NC_138772.1, from coordinate 500,592,329 downwards.
ATCACAGAGACCTGTGCTCCTACATAGATGGATCACAGGCACTCTGTGATCATTCCAGTGAGAAGAACGGTCAGCTGTGTTTACAACAGCTGACTGTCCTTCTCTCTCAGCGGGGAGCGATCACGGGTGTCAGGCGGCAATATGAGCCACCTGCCCCGTGCATCTGAGTCCCCACTGACATCTGAGTCCTTGCGCTCGCCCCCTAGCTGCAGGCGCACAATCGAAGTAGCCCTACGACGGTTTGCGCAGGAGGGCCAGCCTGCCACAGTATAAATGTGGAGGGCGGTCCTTAAGTGGTTAAAGAGGCCTTATGCCTCGTACACATGCACCGATTGTTGGCCGTGAATTTTCGGCCAATGTCCGATCGGCCGATTGTCGGCTTGATAGTATGATGCTTCCGACAACCGACTGCGACTTTTCGGCCGAACAAAATCTGGTGTGCATGCTATAAAATTTTTGTGGGCCGTCAACAAAACGGCCGATTGTTCGTCAGTCAGTACAGATTTCGGCAGACAAAAATCAGATGAGCAAGACTGAGAAGAAAAAACACACGGAAAATTAACCAGCACATGACATCACTTCTGAAGTTGGTTGTTGTTGGCCGACAAAATTCATGTGCAGTCTAGAGCACATTTCAACCAACACAACAACACTGGACAAAAGACGGCAGATCGGTCGGCCAACAATCTATGCGTGTGTACGAGGCATAACAATGAGTATAAATAAGCAATGAAAAAAGGGGTATGGGTGGGAGGGATATGTGGAAGCAGGCCAACAAGAATGTAGGAGAGGAGGAAGATTATAAGCCCCAGACTCCGCCTACAAATCTGGGCTAGCCAAAGGTCAGCCTTCTAACATATCTATTCCATAGACTCCACTGCCTTCTATCCTGAGTTTTAGAACAATACAAACAACAAGACATTAGCAGTCTGATCACAATGTGCTAAAACCAACTCTGGAAAAATGTCAGAGCTTGAATATCACACTGTTGCTGACGGCTGCATAATGTATATATGAGATTAGCTAAGGCACCAGATAACTTGGGGTATGCACCACACTGGGATTACATCCTAAAGGATTGGTATAGAACTAAATTAGTTAAAGAGAAATGTGGTAGTGGCAAGTTTTTAAATTTATTAGACAACTACATTAGTTCCATGAAATGTTTGTGCTTTTTGCCATGCTTGAAATCTTTCATTCCCTACAGTACTGCCGTAATGGGCTTATTTCCAAAACCTCTTAATAATGGACCCTACGGATATGGATATTCTTTCCATGAATGGCAGAGTATTTACTTTCAGTATACTATATCAGAATACTAAACAAAACTAAACTTGGGACCTTCAAGAGACAGTTCAGACTGAGTTTTGGTTATATTATATGAAAATATTGATTAGGATCTTGCAATGACAGGTAAAGACTACTGTCAGCAAGATAAAGCCAAAGCAGAATGTATTAATAAACTGTTGCTATGTCTAAACTTATCTTGTATTATCTTGACATAACATTTAAACAGCTCGCTACATTCACCTGTAGAATGCTCTTCATCTAATATATTTACTGCACATGTCAGCTCAGTTTGACATTTTGTTTTTGCTTGTATGTCTATCTATTAACCACTCGCTGACCCTGTTTTTTTTTTTTTCTGACATATGTTGTTTCCAATAAAAATCAATAGTTTTTGTTTTTGCTAGAAAATTACTTAGAACCCCCAAACATTATATATACTGTATGTATGTATATATATATATATATATATATATATATATATATATTTTAGCAGAGACCATAGAGAATAAAATGGTAGTAATTTCAATATTTTATGTCACACTGTATTTGCCCAACGGTCTTTCAAATGCAATTTTTTTGGAAAAAATAAATTTTAATTAATAAAAAAAAAAAAAAAAACAGTAAAGTTAGCCCAAGTTTTTTGTATAATGCGAAAGATGATGTTACCCCGAGTAAATAGATACCTAACATGTCATGCTTTAAAATTGCACACGCTCATGGAATGGCGACGAACTACGATACTTAAAAATCTCCATTGGTGACACGTTAAACAGATTTACAGGTTACCATTTTAGAGATACAGAGGAGGTCTTGCATTAGATTTATTGCTCTCGCTGTAAGGATTGTGGCAATACCTCACATGGGTGGTTTGAACACCGTTTACATATGTGGGTGCAACTTAGGTATCCATTCGCTTCTGCGTGTGAGTAATGGGGCGCTTTATATATATTTTTTCCTTGATTATTTAACTTTTTTTATTATTTTTTTTTTTTGTAAATATCCTTTGTAATAGAAATAAGCATGACAGGTCCTCTTTATTGAGAGATCTGGGGTCAAAAAGATCCCAAATCTCTCATTTACCTTTCAAAGCAGAAAAAAAAAAATTAATTTTGTCACAACCCCGGTATTTAACATCAAAGTAATGACATATATTTACAGTTAGGTGGTCGTCAAGTGGTTAACAGATAATTTATGCTGTTGATGCATTTTATTATGTCAGTGTTAGAAACTATGAAAATGTATCATATTATTTTTTACAGAAAACTTCAAAATTAAAGTATAGATATAGCTAGACTTTTTAAGCACCAATCAATAAACAAACTTATTTATATTTAAAAAAAAATGTTTTCTGCTGGTGATCATGCATACTATCATCTTTATTAATTTCATGACATAATCTATTGTATGTCGTGCCCAATTCTTGTTTGGTTTACTGTCAGATATATTGGGCAGACTAGATGGGCCAAATGGTTCTTATCTGCCGACACATTCTATGTTTCTATGTTTCTAATTTGTACTGTTAAAGCATTCATAAAAATTATTAGAATATAAAAAAAATATATGTTTTTATTAAATCCACTTGTTTTTCTTTAAAAAAACACAGACACATATTCATTTAAAATTAGACAACAATATGTAAAAGCCTGTTCATATATGCCATCTTCTGCTGTACCTGCATCACTACCACATTACATAGGGGTTGATTTACAAAAACTGGAGAGTGCAAACTCTGGTGTAGCTGTGCATGGTAGCCAATCAGATTCTAACTTCTGTGCATTCAATTAGGCTTTGATAAAAAAAAAAAAAATTAGAAGCTGATTGGTTTCTTTGCAGAGCTGCACCAGATTTTGCACTCTCCAGGTTTAGTAAATAAACCCTATAGTTTTTTTATAATAAGGCTGAAAAATTTCATAGAATAGTACAGGGCCAAAGACTGGTAATAGTATGGAGTGCCAGATAGGCTTGGTGGCCACATGCAATGTGTTTCCTGGAATATATCTGCTTACTCAAGAGTATGACGGGCATAGGCTACAACAATAAAAATACAAATAAGCACACAATACTTCTTGTGGTACATTTCAAAATTTCCAAATATCAAAAATGCTAGAGATACATATAGTATCCACTTAAACCATACGGAGATAAGGATGACATCAGATACTTACCGCAATGGTGCTAGTATCTGGACAAGAGACCCAAAACAGACAACCAGGGGAGGAGAGCAGCTGGCGCAACATAAGCAGGTACTAAATTATGCATAAAAAAGGCTAAAAATGATCTGCACCTACAAATAAAGAAAAAATGAGATAATAATAATAAGGTTTAAGTCACTTAACCTACTGTATCAATGGGAGTTTTCTACCACTAATGGAAGATACGCTAGTTTAATAACACTTTTAGCACCCCTTTGTGGAAATGAAAACATGTGTTAACATAGTTACAATTCTCCTACCATATTCTCTTTTTTTCCTGTTGCACTAATATAATTAAAGTGGAATTCCAGGCTTTACCTAACTATCCTTAAAAATACTCTCTACCTGGTTTTCATTGCCTGCTACTTATTGTTCCATGTGCCTAATAGGGTCCAATTACTAAATCTATTAGAGTTTTGTGTACAAAACACTGTTAAGAATGGACAGAGAAGACCTTCTTTTAGAAATTCAGCTAAGCCCGGTATCACTAAGGGAGGAAGTGTTAGGTACAGTTTTCTGTTTATTCCTATGAGTTTGTAGTTAATGTCTAGGTGGTTTCCAACAGCTTTTTTTTTTAGCATTATGTTTTTATTACATTTTAGGTAACATACAAAGGATAAGGCTATCAGCGGGTACATTTGAGTGATCAGTAGCAATGTAACATATAGCGTAGAACGAGTATTAGCAAGGGTTAGTAGTCTGGGTATAATAGTCAAAATGTCTTCTATCCACTCACACCATATCGCTAAGGTGCATTTGTATGAATTTTGGTAAAAGTCACTACTTCCAATGGATATGGGGCATACTGAGATTTCCAGTTTTTGGCAATCGTAAGTCTGACCACAGTAGTTATATGTGTGACTACCATGCATAAAGGGTTGGGCATTTTTTCAATACCTAGATTCAGGATTGCCAAATGTGGAGAAGGTACCATAATTTTTCCTGTTATCTCAGACAAATGTAGCACTACTCCCTTGGGAGCTGCTGGTTATGGGTTCCCCTGGGTTACCATTAGCAACAACAGAACAGTCTGGCATTATTCCAAGTGTTTTACCTCAGACAAGAAACAGTCCAGTATCTTTGGTTTTCAGGCTTTATTTGGAACTTGGATAGGAGAAAGTAATGAGTGGGATACTCCAACTTGAAAAACTATGCACAATAGGCTGGGACAACTTGAATAGAGCTGAATAGCGCTGGTTAACCCTGTATAATGCTAAGCAACGCTGAGTAACGCTAAATAGAGCTAGTCACGGCTAGGCCGCTGCTTCACTTTGCCCTTAACTGTGAATGAAGTAATAGAGCTTCCTGAGGTAAACTGTATCCTGAGGTAAGCTGTACTCTGAGGTAGACTGTACTGCTGAACAACTTCAGGGCCCTTCCTGGCACCCCCTTTGTCCCTAATCTTCAGGGTTAACTACTTGGCACCCCCTTTCCATTAACACTCTGTGTGAGCTGGCTCCTTGATCCCCTGACTTCTCTGGAGTGGTCTACTATCCTAGGCAGACCCTTAAGCAGATCCCTCAGTACTCACGATACTGTTTTTCCCAAAGTCTTCTGCCTAACAGCTCCACTGGTCAGCACACTGGTTCCTCTGCAGCCCAGCTTCACACCTGGTTCAACAGGCCAACTGCCTGAACTACCTTCCTCACATCAGCAGGAGGAGAGACAGCCATCCACCTCCTCCTGGGACTTTTCTCCCACCAAAAGACGCCCTGTCACATGCTCTCTCCAGATTTATAGCCAATTCCAGGATGCATTGCAGCAATGCCCACCCACTGAGACAGCCACAAACCCTGGTGTGCTACTGGTTAGGTTTCTTCCACTGTCCAACAAGCTCCCTTATTGGATACAGTGGGGAGACTCCTTTAGACCCAATAAATCACATCTGGAAACATGTGACAGGCTAAACTAACCGATCCGGCTCTCCTGACAAGCAGAACATAGCCACCAAATGTGCTTTCCTAGCACCTACCTAGGAGGGTGCTACACAAAAATTACAAAAAAAAGCTTACAATGCATTTGCAGAACCATAACATTTGAATGAGGTTCCCTGATTGTCCACATTCTCTTTAACAGAGGGGAGACTGTGCAGAAGGAATTTGGGCCAGATGAAGAGGTGTAAAATACCAGCAGAGAGCAATTTTTTGGGGTCAGCTCCCAGTGTTGTATGTAATGTGGCTTTGTAAATTCATCTCAAGACATTATTCCACTGTGAGGAGTAGAAAGTAGAATCTAAGTCCTACTCCCATTGCAGAAAATGTTTCAATTTATGGAAGATAGTTTTTTTCCTGTAATATAAATAAGGAAAATTCTGTTTCATTTGGTAGGAGTTGAGAGATAATATTGTATTAACTGTTTAGGCAGATTAATTTCAGGGGGTGGGAAGTGCTTTAGGAGATGTTGAATTCTGTAGTACGTATAGTGGTTATTAGATGTCAGGAAACATTGTGATATGTGGTGTGAGATGGTGCAAGACAACAATGAGGATGTGGACTGATGTGTCAAAGATCTATGAGTAGGGGGTAGTATGTAGGGCTCTCCAAGCTAGCAACAAAGCCTTAATAGGGGGAGGTAGGCCCTTCAGAGGAAGTGGTTGCCATAGATCAGCTATTAGCAAAGTACAGAGATTGGAGGCCTGAATAAGGGGGCTGTTCCATTTCTACCCAAGAAAATAAGTACTGTAGTCTATTGGGCTTAACCAGTGTTTAATCTGGTCTAGCTTTGCTGCCAAATATTAATCTTTAACTTCAACTAGCTCCATGCCACAAGCTAGAGAGTGAGTGAGAGGGAGTATCTTGCCCTTTTGACTTGCCAGACAAATCTCTTGAGCTGATTGTTAAGTATAAGTAGCTGTTTTGCTGAAAGTGGGACTGCTAAAGTTCTGAAAAGGTAGAATAGAGGGAGGATGAGCATCTTATAGGGTGCTAAGCATTCTGAACAAGACAGTTTGTTGTTAGTTAAATGGGTTAATTTCTGAGCGAGCTTTTTATGCAGGGAGTCAAAGTTACTAGCAGCTAATTGAGAGATATACATGGGGTAAGCATAATTCCTACTGTAGGTATGGGATGCCTTGAGAATTCCAGGAGCATGCAAATGAGCTTTGCAAAGAGCATTTATGCTCCTTAAGAATGTCCAAGTCTAATATTAGGAATTTTGAGGAGTTCACCTTAGAACTGTGAGAGAAGCAGGTGGGCATAGTACAGTGAAGTAGTTGGAAGTGTAAGCAGTAGGATAATGTCATTTGTGAATAAATATGTTGAATGCGTAGACTGGCCTATGTGAAAACTGTGGATCTGAGGGTGGGAACGAACAGCTTCAGCTAAGGGTTTGATTAGGATTTAGGAGATTCAATGTGGAGGGAGAGAGGGGGCAACCTTGGCAGGTACCATTTGTAATGTTAAAGGTTTTTGGACAGGAAGTTGGAAGTATTCAATAGCTTTTTTGAGGGATACCATAACAGACCATCACCACTCAAAGCCTTCAGTACCAGTCTCCCAGGTTTATACTCTGTATTCAGGTGCTGGCAGAGAAAGACCACATCTCACACACAAGATATAATATAGCATACAAGTACTTCTGCACACTGCATTCAACTCTGGCATGAAGTAAATGATAGATAGGCTGACATATTTCACCCACATTGGGCTTAGAGCTAAGCATTGTCCTGGGGCAAAAGGATTATATGATAAAGTCGTGAGGCACTCATACTATCACTAAAGTGAATAGTAAATAACTAACAGATGTCAAACACGAAAATAGCAAAACTTTAGGCTAATTAAATAAAATAAAACATGTAGGGTGCTGCACTGTTATATTGTGCATAAAGTGTTAAATACAGTGGGTACGGAAAGTATTCAGACCCCCTTAAATTTTTCATTTTTTGTTATATTGCAGCCATTTGCTAAAATCATTTAAGTTCATTCTTCTTCCTTGTGAATGTACACATAGCACCCCATACTGACAGAAAAACACAGAATTGTTGACATTGTTGCAGATTTATTAAAAAAGAAAAACTGAAATATCACATGGTCCTAAGTATTCAGACCCTTTGCTCAGTATTTAGTAGAAGCCCCCTTTTGATCTAATACAGCCAGAAGTCTTTTTGGGAAAGATGCAACAAGTATTTCACACCTGGATTTGGGGATCCTCTGCCATTCCTCCTTGCAGATCCTCTCCAGTTCTGTCAGGTTGGATGGTAAACGTTGGTGGACAGCCATTTTTAGGTCTCTCCAGAGATGCTCAATTGGGTTTAAGTCAGGGCTCTGGCTGGGCCATTCAAGAACAGTCACGGAGTTGTTGTGAAGCCACTCCTTCGTTATTTTAGCTGTGTGCTTAGGGTCATTGTCTTGTTGGAAGGTAAACCTTCGGCCCAGTCTGAGGTCCAGAGCACTCTGGAGAAGGTTTTTGTCCAGGATATCCCTGTACTTGGCCGCATTCATCTTTCCCTCGATTGAAACCAGTCGTCCTGTCCCTGCAGCTGAAAAACACCCCCACAGCATGATGCTGCCACCACCATGCTTCACTGTTGGGACTGTATTGGACAGGTGATGAGCAGTGCCTGGTTTTCTCCACACATACCGCTTAGAATTAAGGCCAAAAAGTTCTATTTTGGTCTCATCAGACCAGAGAATCTTATTTCTCACCATCTTGGAGTCCTTCAGGTGTTTTTTAGCAAACTCCATGCGGGCTTTCATGTGTCTTACACTGAGGAGAGGCTTCCGTCGGGCCACTCTGCCATAAAGCCCCGACTGGTGGAGGGCTGCAGTGATGGTTGACTTTCTACAACTTTCTCCCATCTCCTGACTGCATCTCTGGAGCTCAGCCACAGTGATCTTTGGGTTCTTCTTTACCTCTCTCACCAAGGCTCTACTCCCCCGATAGCTCAGTTTGGCCGGACGGCCAGCTCTAGGAAGGGTTCTGGTCATCCCAAACGTCTTCCATTTGAGGATTATGGAGGCCACTGTGCTCTTAGGAACCTTAAGTGCAGCAGAAATCTTTTTGTAACCTTGGCCAGATCTGTGCCTTGCCACAATTCTGTCTCTGAGCTCTTCAGGCAGTTCATTTGACCTCATGATTCTCATTTGCTCTGACATACATTGTGATCTGGAAGGTCTTATATAGACAGGTGTGTGGCTTTCCTAATCAAGTCCAATCAGTATAATCAAACACAGCTGGACTCAAATGAAGGTGTAGAACCATCTCAAGGATGATCAGAAGAAATGGAAAGCACCTGAGTTAAATATATGAGTGTCACAGCAAAGGGTCTGAATACTTAGGACCATGTGATATTTCAGTTTTTCTTTTTTAATAAATCTGCAACAATGTCAACAATTCTGTGTCTTTCTGTCAGTATGGGGTGCTATGTGTACATTCATGAGGAAGAAGAATGAACTTAAATGATTTTAGCAAATGGCTGCAATATAACAAAGAGTGAAAAATTTAAGGGGGTCTGAATACTTTCCGTACCCACTGTATATCAGTCTGTGTGGAAAACTAAATATCAAAGGAATAATACATATAAAACCAAGATAAAATACTGCATTCAAAACTACTATGTGTAGTGAAATGATATACAAACTCAAAATAAATCATAAATGTGAAACAACAAATGAAATAATGGCACATACAATCAATTGAGAAAATATGTATACTAAACATATAAGTGCACAAGAAGTTTTTTTAATTTGGCATCAATCACAACGTGTCCCTTCACCATGTGATAAACACTGATAGGTATATAGTGACTCCAAAAAATAAATCTTCAGTTTGGTGACACCTCAGTGCTCACAGGTAGGGATGATCGAACTTTTGAAAAGTTTGGTTCGACCAGAAGACCTGAATTTCCTGAAAATTTGGTTCGGATTCCCGAACCCCATTGAAATCAATGGGACCCTTTGCTAATGTAAACGGGAGGAGACTACAGTTTAAACAGAATTGGAACCGTTGGTCACAGAAGTATCCGAGGTGAGGGCAAGCCTTATCTTTAGGTATTTCTTTACCACATTGTGATTGTAATTATGAATGATGACATTTAACTGAACAAGACGCTAGTGTTTTGGACTGTCCAGTTGATAGTCTTTTGTATAAATAATATGTGCTTCTCAGTTGTACAAGGGTTGAAGGGTTATCAAATATGGTTGTGGTTACTGCACTCAGCGTCCATTAACGGCACAGGGGAATGGGTGGGCGCTCCGGGGGTCTGTGCCCGGTCTCTGTGGGGGGCTGGGGGGGGGGGTCATACTGGACCACAGTGTTGTTCCCTTTAGGATTGGTCTGGGGTGGCCTCCCAGTCGGCTCAATGCGGATGTTTCTGGCTGGGGGCCGGCCTGTGGGGGGCTCTGCCCTGGGTAATACCGTGGCGCTGACTGATAGCCGAGCCAGGTATGCACTGTTTAATGTGATTGTTATTGATTTCAACCTGTGTACCTGTACGTTGTGATTGTTGTTTGTTATTTTTGAAACTTAATAAAAACTATTGAAAAGAAATCAATGGGACCCGAACTTCGGGAATCGATAAACACCATTTTGAAGCCCTAAAACCTAATAAATGCCCCTAAAATGTGCCTAGGGTTCTGGGTCATTCCCCAGGGACTATGAATCAGGCAAAAAAAAGTTCTTAAAAATTGTTGTTTTTGATAGAGAGCCAATTATTGAAAAAATTATTGAAAAAAAAAAAGAGATTTCTTTGGATTTAGTGTTCGGGGGGGGGGGTGGTCTAAAAAGTGTATCTGTGAAGTTTCAGCTCCAGAACCAGAATTATAGCATGCCAAACCTTTAAAAATGACTTTTTTGCTTAACCTTTCTTTTGCTCCTAATAAAGCAGATGTGTGTGACGCCTTTTGCAGTGGACTTAACGCTTACAACAAGAACAGGCATTAACTTGTCATTGAGGCTTTAAGTCCACTGCAAAAGGCTTTGCTACTCTGCGCCACACACATCTGCTTTATTTAGCGACAACTTTGGGTCGCATAACAGTGTGCGTCTTGCAGGTGATTTTCACATCGCACAGTTGATAAAGCCTCAGTGACAACTATACATAAATTAAAATTCATCACAAAAAAAACAGATTATTTTTCTTAGAATTTCAGTAGCGCAGGGATGGTGTTACCCTCCTTTCATAAATGCAAATAAATAAAGTGCAGAAATTGCATAAATAATCCAAAACATCCAACTAAGCAAGAACAGAGTCCTTCAAAAGTCTTTGTTTATGTAGTGCCAGAGCTGGTGGTGGTGACATTGTCCAATCACGTTCCTAGCAGACTCCTGCCCCTCATTGGCTTTTACTGACGTTTCTGGGCCAATCACAGGCTTTTAAAGCCCACTTCCTGTTCCATTGCATTTTGGGCGGTTTGGGTGACCGAATCCTGAACTTATACCGCAAAAAGTTCGGAATTCGGCCTAATTTCGAACACCCAATGTTCGGGTCGAACCGATGGTCGACCCGAACCGTTCAATCATCCCTATTCACAGGGCGCTCACCTTACTGCTGCATTGGATAATAATCTTTTGGGGCAAATTCTTCACTCTCAGCACCTCTAGGGGTAAAAATGTCACCACTACGGTCCTCTTCCTTTAATTTTTAATAGGCTCCATAATATATGTGTATAAAAGCTGAAGCTCCGTAGCACATTACTGTTTTTTACATTTTATTATAAAGTAACAACTGGGTACTTACTTAACTTGAAAAAAAAAAAAAAACAGACAGTCGAAACATCCACGAGTGCAGAGCTCGTCAAAACGTCACTTCCGGTATGCCTTTGCCCTATGCGTTACGTCACGCCCACATAACTTCATTAGAGGAAAAGGGATTATATGCACACACACATACATCACAAGCTAGGTGGAAAGCTTAAAGATTATAGACAGCACATATGAATGAACAAAATAAGAGCTAAAAATCCCGCTGATTATCAGCTAAATATCAATGCAGTACACAAGGCAGAGTCATTAATCTCCACAAACAAACAAGATCAAAAAAGTGTACTAATACAAAAATTAAAAAAGAGAGAAAATGGAAAAGAAAATGGAGTAAAAATAAAAGAAACAAGATAAAAGGAAGGTCATTAAGACTGATCTATAAACACAATTGTTGTATGTCTTTATACCAAAAAAATAGGAAAGATGGGGCTTTACGGGCTAAACGGGAGGAGAAGGATCCATGACAACACAATGTAAACTAAAAAATATTAATTTTATTGTACATATTAAAATACATGGGAGCAGTTCCCATATATAACATAAAAAACATCAAACATATAGAATCGCATTGTAGAAATATTCCCAATAAGGGAATGCTGATAACTTATATCAGATGATGAGGTGGGGTCTCTGACCACGTCATCATCTGATATAAGTTATCAGCATTCCCTTATTGGGAAGTATTTCTACAATGCAATTCTATATGTTTGATGTTTTTTATGTTATATATGGGAACTGCTCCTATGTATTTTAATATGTACAATAAAATTAATATTTTTTAGTTTGCATTGTGTTGTCATGGATCCTTCTCCTTCCGTTTAGCCTGTAAAGCCTCATCTTTCCTATTTTTTGGTATATATCTATATAGGGGTATTGGCTTCTCCTACACAGGTATTTTTTGTCTGTTGTATGTCTTTGTGTATTAATCCAATATATGCCACACAAGAAAAGAAGGAGAGGGGAGGAAAACGGATATTCACCCATAGACATCTCATTCATATTTCAATCCTCAAGGGTTTCAGATGTTCAACTTAAAAAGCCAAAAAACTCCTTTTTTTATTAAGAAATGAAAAATGAATAAGCCCAATGTGGGTGAAACATGTCAGAGGGGCGTGACCGATGGGCAAGGTTTTGAGCTGAATCCTCTCTTTCATTTACGTCACACTGTTGAATATTGTGTGATGATACTTGTACATTTTCTGAGGGGTTCACATTCCTACCATATCTGATTTAGTGTGCCTTTGTGGGTAAGGTAGCCCTAAAAAGTGTCTTCAAATGTTGGTAAATAATAGTGTAACACAGTTGAGCAGCAGTACCACCTACTTAGTATTTATCGTTTTTTTTATTTTTTTTTTCTGCACATTGCAGGCCATGAAATGGGTGTGGGTAAGAGTAAGGCCGGGTTTACATATGTGCAACCGCTGGTTTGTGCCTGGTGTAAGTGTCTCTTAACCGGTTCAGGGGTGATTCGGCTCCAAATATTTGCCTAAATTTGCACTTGAACAGGACCCAAACACACACAGGACCCTTTTTCAATCCTCTATGCAGTGGCCCTGGACCTGTCTGAACTGGCTCCATTGAGAGGCGGTCACACTAGCATGTCATGAATTCACACATACAGTATGTGAACGCAACCTGAAGGTTTTTTTTTCCAGAGATGCACTGAAATTTCGTTTGCAGAAAAATATGAGCTGAAAATTGTGTTATTGGCATTTTGCCCATAAGAGATAAAGGTGCTGATAATGGTGCCGAGAACGCACGCGATTTTGCTGCAATTTTACCACAGTTTTACTGTGCTTATGGCTTGTTTTTCATAGGTCATGTGACTCAAAAGCCTCATCAAAATGTAACACAAGTGCGTTATTGATAGGTTCTTGCTGCATTTTCAATGCATTTCAATGGGAAGGTGTGTTTTTGGTGCGTTTTTTTTAACTGACCAATAATGCAGCAAACAGGATTTTATAACACCACAATGGAAGCGCAAATGAACCAGTGTGAAGACATATATAGAATTTAAAGGCATAAACCTTTATTGAGCTTTTCTTGTGCTAAAGATGCCAATAATGGCCGACAAAAAATTCATATTCATTTAACTTCATGATATTAATTAAAAAGTTGAATATAATGAAATTATAAATTATAACAATATATATTTTTTAAAAAACTGTAATTTTTGGTTCTGCCAAGCACGTCCTGCATGTTCTGTTTTGGCACCAACATTTCCAATCGGTGCAACTTTTTTTCCCAGTTGGTCAGTGGTCAGAATTCCTAGTTCTTTTTTCCACAAGTTTATGTAGGTGGGCAAGAAAAATGTTCCATATTTTATAAACTGTTTTATAAAACCTGTGGCAGATAAAATGATTTTCAGTATGAGTATTTAGCTGCTTGGCTTCAGTTCACGTTAAATCCTACAGGCATAGACAGAGAAGACCTAAGTTATCACCTAAATTTCACATTTTGATACTGGTATATATTAAATTGCTTTTTTGAGGTAGCAAAATGTTATTCCTTTGAGCTAAAAGTATAGTGCAATTTTTTGAGTTTCCCATTTGTGAATACAATAATGCAGTAACTGCAAAAATGTAAATACTGTATTTTAATACATAGAGAGATGATTTTAAAGCATACAATTTCATTTTTCAAAGCAATTTAATATAAATTAATGAATAATTGAAGCTTGGTTTTTGCTACTTCTATTTTCCTGATATGCTCTTATAACTTTGCCTTATAAAAATCTTTTTTTTAAGTGAAATTATATTACCAGTTATACCATTTTCTGTGTGTTAATACAATAAAGGCATATTATTGTAGAGAAGAGTGACTTAGGATGTTTAAATCTTTACATAATAAATAGAGCATAATTGCTGTAATTCATTAAGTCCACTTTGAATGTTTTTGTGTTACTTAAGTGGTCATATTGATGAAATGGCACATAATTAAGAGGTTAATATATTGAATCGTGGGGATTGTATTCTCCAAATGCTATGTCAGTTTAATAAAAAAGCATGAGTCAATTTCATTTCAAAAGACTTTATGTCTATATAACATTAATAAAACTCTATTGTTATGGAATTATGGGATATTGTGGTTCAGTATTGTTATTCGTACAATATACAAGATTTAAATGACTTTGAACATTTACAATATGGAAACACAATAGCAAAATGCATTTTACATAGTCTTGGTTGGAGGCTAATCCTTTTTTTTTTATATATTAAAGTACATTTTATTTGACAAAAAGAGACAGATGAAACATAAATAAAAATTTTCTTGCTGAATTGTGGCAGATTCTGAAAAACTCTGCCACGCACTATTTCCATCTAAACCGCCCATGTAGCATAACTTTAATACAATTTTAGAAACTAAGAATAATTAAAAGTATATATTTTTTACATCTCCAGACTATCTTTTATGGTTTCCAGCTGTTTAAAAAATACAACCTTCAGTCTTCCAGGAAGAGTCTTCCTAAGCAGATATGAGCAATATTAATTAACCTGCACTCATAGTGTAATGATACAGATTGCAGTGCTGATGTCATCATATCATTATTAACAACAACAACAACAACATATCATTATTGCTCTGTGCATAATGGAGGATTACCCAGTGCTGGAAAAGGAACAAAGAGGAAGAAGACCCTAAACGGCCTAAAGACATCTGGAAAACTGGTTCTAGTGCGTGACAGTGAAAATACACTTTTATTTGTTCCTATTTATTTAAAAAAATAAAATATATCAACCTGCCAGTGGAAAAGGTGCATGATTCAGGTGGGATGTGAAAGGACTAAGCCCCCAATCACATTGGTGCAACTTGTCATGAAATTTGACAGGTCAAATCGCAGGACAAGTCACACCCTACTTTTGGCAATGGAACTGTTCAAATCGTTGCGATGCCGAATTAACGTTGCCACACAGATATGAAAAAGTAGTTCCTGCACTACTTTTGACGATTTCAGGAGCAACTTGCATAGACATCTGTACATAGAGTGGCACAGATGACAGCAAGGTTGCACCTGAAGTCACACTGACATGCAGTTTACTATGGGGGAGTAAGATGAAAGAATGTTCGAGAGATCATTAATTTTATTGCTGAAAAGTTAGCCTCTCCTTCCCACCCTTGGAGAGTGGAACCAGTTAGTGGGCCAAAATGAAATAAGGTTAAAATGTTATATTTATTAAAGGTGGGCTGATGTACAGACCCAATTCCAAAAAAGTTGGGACACTGTACGAATTGTGAGTAAAAAAGGAATGGACTAATTTATAAATCTCATAAACTTATACTTTATTCACAATATAATATAGATAACATATCAAATGTTGAAAGTGAGACATTTTGAAATGCCATGCCAAATATTGGCTCATTTTGGATTTCATGAGAGCTACACATTCCAAAAAAGTTGGGACAGGTAGAAATAAGAGTCCGGAAAGTTAAATGTACATATAAGGAACAGCTGGAGGACCAATTTGCAACTTATTAGGTCAATTGGCAACATGATTGGGTATAAAAAGAGCCTCTCAGAGTGGCAGTGTTTCTCAGAAGTCAAGATGGGCAGAGGATCACCAATTCCCCCAATGCTGCGGCGAAAAATAGTGGAGCAATATCAGAAAGAAGTTTCTCAGAGAAAAATTGCAAAGAATTTGAAGCTATCATCATCTACAGTGCATAATATCATCCAAAGGTTCAGAGAATCTGGAATAATCTCTGTCCGTAAGGGTCAAGGCCGGAAAACCATACTGGATGCCCGTTATCTTTGGGCCCGTAGACGGTACTGCATCACATACAGGAATGCTACTGTAATGGAAATCACAACATTGTCAGTCACAATCAAAACATTGTCAGTGAACACAATCCACCGGGCTGTTTGCCCTTGTTGGCTAAAATTCTATAGACCAAAAAAGAAGCAGTATCTAAACATGATCCAGAAGCGCAGGCGTTTTCTCTGGTCCAAGGCTCATTTAAAATGGAATGTGGCAAAGTGGAAAACTGTTCTGTGGTCAGACGAATCAAAATTTGAAGTTATTTTTGGAAAACTGGGACGCCATGTCATCCAGACTTAAGAGGATGAGGACAACCCAAGTTGTTATCAGCGCTCAGTTCAGAAGCCTGCATCTCTGATGGTATGGGGTTGCATGAGTGCATGTGGCATGGTCAGCTTACACATCTGGAAAGGCACCATCAATGCTGAAAGGTAAATCCAAGTTCCAGAACAACATATGCTCCCATTCAGGTGTCGTCTCTTTCAGGGAAGACCTTGTATTTTCCAACATGACAATACCAAACCACATACTGCATCAATTACAACATCATGGCTGCGTAGAAGAAGGATCCGGGTACTGAAATGGCCAGCCTGCAGTCCAGATCTTTCACCCATAGAAAGCATTTGGCGCACCATAAAGAGGAAGATGCGACAAAGAAGACCTAAGACAGTTGAGCTACTAGAAGCCTGTATTAGACAAGAATGAGACAACATTCCTATTCGTAAACTTGAGCAACTTGTCTCCTCAGTCCACAGACGTTTGCAGACCGTTATAAAAAGAAGAGGGGATGCCACACAGTGGTAAACATGGCCTTGTCCCAACTTTTTTGAGATATGTTGATGCCATGAAATTTAAAATCAACTTATTTTACCCTTACAATGATACATCTTCTCAGTTTCAACATTTGATATGTCATCTATGTTGTATTCTGAATAAAATATTGAAATTTGAAGCTTCCACATCATTGCATTCTGTTTTTATTCACAATTTGTAGTGTCCCAACTTTTTTGGAATCGGGTTTGTAAAATGGGAAGGTTATAACATATTTTTTGTCACAGTCGGTGATGATGCCAATTAGGAAGCTTCATAATAGGTTGATGTAATGTCAACAGTCACCAATTTATGTAAGTTGTATGAGAGATAACTTCACGAATTTGATGTTGAGCTTACAGAAATAATGTTGTGTAATTGACCATTGGATGTTTGATGTAATTAACCAGTTCTGGACCAGAAGGATTTGCCCCCTTAATGACCAGGCCATTTTTTGTGATTCTGCACTGCGTTACTTTAACAGACAATTGTGCGGCCGTGCGATGCTGTACCCAAATAAAATTGATGTCCTTTTTTTCGCCACAAATCTAGCTTTCTTTTGGTGGTAATTGATCACCTCTGCAAATTTTATTTTTTGTGCTATAAACAAAAAAAGAGTGACAACTCTGAAAAAAAAAAAAACAATATTTTTCACTTCCTGCTATATAACATTTCCAAAAAAAAAAAAAACGTAAAAATCTGAGTTTTTTTTTACATTTTAGGCCAATTTGTTTTCTGCTACATATTTTTGGTAAAAAAAACATTGGTTTGTGCAAAAGTTATTGTATCTACTAACTGCGGGAAAGATTTATGTCATTTTTTTTATTTTTGTTTTTTTTACTAGTAATTGTGGCGATCTGCGATTTTTAGCAGGACAGCGACAGATTGGACCCCTAACTGACATTTTTGACACTTTTGGGGGGACCAGTGACATTACTACAGTAATCATTGCTAAAAATATGCACTGTTATTGTAATAATGACACTGGCAGGGAAGGGGTTAACACTGTGGGTGATCAAGGGGTTAAATGTGAGCCTAGGGGAGTGATTCTAACTGTATGGGGGGCGGGACTTGTGAAATGATCACAGATACCTGTGATCCTTTAACCACTTAAGCCCCGGAGGATTTGGCTGCTAAAGGACCAGGGGTTTTTTTGCGATTTTTTACTGCGTGACTTTAACGGACAATTGCGCGGTCGTGCGACGCTGTACCTAAACGAATTTGACGTCCTTTTTTTCCCACAAACAGAGCTTTCTTTTGGTGGTATTTGATCACCTGTGCGATTTTTTGATCACGCGCTATAAACAAAAAAAGAGCGTAAATTTTGCAAAAATAACAATATTTTTCACATTTTTTTATATGAAATTCCCCAAAAAAAAAAGTAAAAATCAAAATTTTTTAACATTTTTCGGCCAATTTGTTTTATGCTACCTATGTTTGGTAAAAAAAATCGCAAAAAGCGTATTTTGATTGGTTTGCGCAAAAGTTATCGCGTTTACTAACAAAGAGAAAGATTTTTGTCATTTTTGGTGTTTTTTTTTTTAACGCGTAATGGCGGCGATCTGCGATTTTTTTTTCGGTACTGCGACATTGCGGCGGACAGATCGGACCCTTGACTGACATTTTTGACACTTTTGGGGTTACCAGTGACATTACTGCAGTAATCAGTGCTATACATATGCACTGTTACTGCAAAAATGACACTGGCAGGGAAGGGGTTAACTTTATTGGGAAGGGAGGGGTTAAGTGTGTCCTAGGGGCGTGCTTTCTACTGTGTAGGGACATTGCTATTGGTGTAAAAGCAAAGATCAACCGTTCTACATAGTAGAACGGTCAGATCTTTACTTTTACACAGGGAGAACTGACAGGCAGCTTGTTTACACAAGCTGCTCTGTCTTTCTCCCTTCACAGGAGCGATCGTAGTGTGGCCGGCGGACATCGAGTCCGCCGGTCACACGCACTGACTTGCCTGTGAACAAGCCGCGGCGGGCGCGCGCCTCGGCGGGCGCGCGCCCGCTCGCTATAGGCTCGCAAGTCAGTGACAGGCGAGTGACGTACCGATACGTCACTCTGCCTGGCCGGGGCTGACCGCCGCAGTATATAGTCGTGCGGCGGTCGGCAACCGGTTATAGAAGGATCACAGGTGCTCTGTGTTTACAACAGCTGGCCGTTCTTCTCTCTCAGCGCGGAGCAATCGTGGGTGGCAGGCAGCAATCAGAGCCGCCTGCCCCGTGCATTCGAGTCCCCGCTGCCGAGTGGGGGCGGGAGCGTGCCGCCGGTGGTGCGTGCTCGCCCCCTAGCTACGGGCGCACGACCGACATAGCCCATAGCATTGGTTCGCGCAGGAGGGGCTGCCTGCCGCAGTATATCTGCTGTGGGCAGTCCGGAAGCGGTTAAATGCATACCCACTGAGCTGGTAACTTGTGGCTAGTGGCTGGTATTTTTCTTCAATGCAATTTACCAAGGGAGCACCACCATGGACCTGTTTGTTGTAATTTTATTATTAATTTGAAGATTTGGAAATGTTTTCAATGTTATGTATAAATGTTAAAAGAGTTGGATGTGTTTGGCACACTAGGTTGTATTAGTTAAAGATGCGTCCTTTACTCTTTGGTCTTAACAAGTGTTGAGCGTAATTATTTTGGGTTATCACCCTCCCTACTCAGCCTTGCTCGAGTCATGCTGTCTTTATTTCTGAGTTTAGGAAATTCTTTTTCTACAAGGTATGTGGCCGGAGTTTCAAAGGTTTCAAACCGACCTGCTTAAGCTCTCTTTTTCCAAGTAATTACTTTTCCCTTGAATGCAGATATTTTTTATACGCAGTGAATAGTGTAGTGTTTTTACCTTGAAGGGATAAAATCAGTGTGTTCAAATATATCAAAAGAGTATGCTATACTTTGTCCATTGGTGTCACAAGACAGAAAAGCAAAAGCAAAAAAGCAAAAGATATTTGCAGTTTTTTTAGTGTTGTTTGACTATTTGTTTTTGTTCTGGCGTCAGTAAGAAAAATGGATTTTGCTTCATAAATTGAATACTCATACCATTGCTTTTCCAGGACTCTATGATTAAGTGCTAATATGCGTGAAACGCATTAGAGATTCCATCTGCTTGCTGTAACTTGATTTTTATGGAATAAAGACATTTGCATTGAAAGCTTGGAGTGCCATCAAGTTGACATGTGTTGGATCAATATGTCTCAGTAAAAAGCTGAATAGGCACCCATGGAATTTTTTGCTGGCAAGAATGGATCAGCATGGACTTGTAATATTTACTTTGTATACTATCACTTTTCCAGGACTCAGTCCAAAAAAAAAACAATGTATAAAATAGCAAGCAATCAACAGTATTGCCTATCTCTTTGCAGAGTTGTATTCAATGCACTAGATTTCACATACAATTGACATTTTTTACCATTGAAAGTAACATATACACTATAATCTTGAAAGTATTGGGGGGGGGGGGGGCTGCCTTTACACACACACATGAACTTAAATGGTATCCCAGTCTTATTCCATAGGGTTCAATATTGAGTTGGACCACCCTTTGCAGCTATAGCAGCTTCAACTCTTCTGGGAAGCCTGTCCACAAGGTTTAGGAATATTTATATGGGCATGTCTGACCATTCTTCCAGGAGAACATTTGTAAGGTCAGGCACTGATGTGAATGAGAAGGCCTGGCTCACAGTCTCTGCTCTAATTCATCCCAAAGGTGTTCTACCTGGTTGAGTTTGGAACTCTGTGCAGGCCAGTCAAGTTCCACCATTCCAAACTCATTCATCTATGTTTTTATGGACCTTGCCTTTAGCACTGGTCCAAATCATTTTATGGAGGGAGAATTCTGATAGGGGTTGTTATTCAGGGGTTGGGCTTGGCCCCCTAGTGTCAGCATACCAAGACCTTTTGCACAATTTAATCCTCCCAACTTTGTGGGAACAGTTTAGGGATGCCCCCCTCCTGTTCCAACATGCACCAGTGGACAAAGCAAGGTCCATAAAGACATTGATGAGTGAGTTTGGGGTGGAGGAACTTGACTTGCCTGCACAGAGCCCTGACCTCATCCCGATAGAACACCTTTGGAATTAATTAGAGTGGAGACTGCAAGCCAGGCCTTCTTGTCCACATCAGTGCCTGACCTCACAAATGCACTTCTGGAAGAATGGTTAAACATTCCCATTGACACACTCCTAAATCTCGTGGAGAGCCTTCCCAGAAGACTTGAAGCTATTATTGATGCAAAGAGTGGGCCAACTCAATATTGAACCCTACAGACTAAGACTGAGATGCCATTAACTAGACACACAAAATAGATTCAGACAGTTCGAAAGACAATCCACTCCATCCACATCCAAATGTTATAAGATTCAAAATAAAAAAAAAATAGGAAGGCTCAATAGCCATTCTCATAAATAAAAGGACTTGTAAGTATGTGGGATTGTCATGTATGGTGAGCAAACAGTCACATACTTGTAAAATCATTAACCACTTGCCTTCTGTGCACTTAAACACCCTTCCCATCCAGGCCAATTTTCAGCTTTCAGCGCTGTCACACTATGACTGACAATTGCGCGGTCATGCTACACTGTACCCATATGAAATTTTTATCATTTTTTTTCACACAAATAGAGCTTTCTTTTGGTGGTATGTAATCATCTCTGGGTTTTTTATTTTTTACAAAAAAAAAGAATAAAGACAGAAAATTTTGAAAAAAAAAAAAAGTTTTTCTTATTTTCTGCGAGTAAATTTTGAAAAAAATTTTTCCCCTTCACTGATGTGCGCTGATGAGGCGGCACTGATGGGCACTGATAGGCTGCACTGATGGGCACTGATGAGGTGGCACTTATGGGCACTGATGAGGTGGCACTTATGGGCACTGATGAGGTGGCACTTATGGGCACTGATGAGGAGGTACTAATATGCCGCACTGATGAGCACTGATAGGCGGCATTGATAGGCGGCACTGATAGGCGGCACTGATAGGCGGCACTGATGAGCACTGATAGGCGGCACTGCTGGGCACCGAGAGGTGGCACTGAGAGGTGGCACTGCTGGGCACTGAGAGGCGGCACTGACGGGCGGCACTGATGGGCACTGATAGGCGGCACTGATGGGCACTGGCGGATGGCACTGATGGACACTGACGGGTGGCACTGCTGAGCACTGATGGGCGGCACTGATGAGCACTGATGGGCAGCTCCATCAGTGCCCACACTCAGTGCCCATAGTGCTGCCAGTCAGTGCTCATCAGTGCCTAGATGAGCAGGCACTGATGGACACTGACTGGCAGCACTATGGGCACTGATTGTGGGCATTGATGGGGGGCACTGAGGCGGGCACTGATGGGGGGCAATGTGTGTATGTTTTTTTACCTTTAGTAATCAGGGCACTGGTGATCAGTGCCCTGATTACACTGCTGTGTGTCCCCGGCGGCTGACGGCTCCCCCTCCTTCCTCACACTGCAGGCTCTGTGTGAGGAAGGAGCGCCGGCGATGAGAGATGATCTCATATGTTTACATATGAGATCATCTCTCATTGGACGGCTTGATCACGTGGTGAATGGCCGCTGTGATTGGCCATTCACCACGATCTGTGATCGGCTGTGTCCAAGGGACACGGCCGACACAGATTCTCCCCGATGCGTGCTCGCAGGAGCGCGCGGGGAGAGTCTTTCTGGGAGGCCGTTTAAAAACGGCCTCCCGAAAATTCAAGTCCGCGCTGCAGCCGTATATAGGATGTGAGGAAGTTAAATATTTTAATCTTAAAAGTCAATTAAAAACAAATAGATAAACTACAATATACAGTGAAAATAGGCAAATTTGCAGCTCAACAAGTTGTACATAAAGGTGACAAGCTAATACATAAATTGACGGTCCAACGTGTTTCGCAAAACACAGGATCATTTCCACTCTACTTCTTCAGGGACCCTCAACTATTTTTATTGTCACTTAGCTTGAAAGAAAAAGACACAATTTTTAAATATACAGTATCTCAAAAAAGTGATTACCCACCCTGACATTTTCATAAATATTTTATTATATATTTTCATGTGACAACACTGAATAAATGACACTTTGCTACAATGTAAAGTAGTGAGTGTACAGCTTGTATAACAGTATAAATTTGCTGTCCCCTCAAACTAACTCAACACACAGCCATTAATGTCTAAACCGCTGGCAACAAAAGTGTGTACACCTCTAATTGACAATGTCCAAATTGGACCCAAAGTGTAAATATTTTGTGTGGCCACAATTATTTTCCACTGCCTTAACTCTCTTGAGCATGGAGTTCACCAGAGCTTCACAGGTTGCCACTGGAGTCCTCTTACACTCCACCATCATGACATCACAGAGATGGTGGATGTTAGAGACCTTGCACTCCTCCACCTTCCATTTAAAGGATGCCCCCACATATACTCAATAGGGTTTAGGTCTAGAGACATGCTTGGCCAGTCCATCACCTTTACCTTCAGCTTCTTTAGTAAGGCAGTGGTCATCTTGAAGGTGTGTCTGGGGTCGTTATCATGTTGGAATACTGCCCTGCAGCCCAGTCTCTGAAGGGAAAGGATCGTGCTGTGCTTCAGTAAGTCACAGTAAATGTTGGCATTCGTGGTTCCCTCAATGAACTGTAGCTCCCCAGTGCCAGCAGCACTCATGCAGCCCCAGATCATGACACTCTCATCACCATGCTTGACTGTAGGCAAGACACACATGTCTTTGTACTCCTCACCTGGTTGCCGCCACACACGGTTGACACCATCTGAACCAAATAAGTTTATCTTGGGCTCATCAGACCACAGGACATGGCTCCAGTAATCCATGTCCTTAGTCAGCTTGCCTTCAGCAAACTGTTTGCAGGCTTTCTTGTGCATCATTTTTAAAAGAGGCTTCCTTCTGGGACGACAGCTATGCAGACCAATTTGATGCAGTGTGCGGCGTATGGTCTGAGCACTGACAGCTTGACCCCCCACCCTTTCAACCTCTGAAGCAATTCTAGCAGCACTCATACGTCTATTTCCCAAAGACAACCTCTGGATATGACGCTGAGCATGTGCACTCAACTTCTTTGGCCGACCATGGCGAGGCCTGTTCTGAGTGGAACCAGTCATGGTAAACCACTGTATGGTCTTGGCCACTGTGCTTCAGCTCAATTTCAGGGTCTTGGCAATCTTCGTATAGCCTAGGCCATCTTTTTTTAGAGCAACAATTCATTTTTTCAGTTCCTCACAGAGTTCTTTGCCATGAGGTGCCATGTTAAACCTCCAATGACCTGTATGAGAGAGTAAAAGCGATAAAACCAAATTTAACACACCTGCTCCCCATTTACACCTGAGACCTACACTAATGAGTCACATCACACCGGGGAGGTAAAATGGCTAATTTGGCCCAATTTGGGCATTTTCACTTAGGGGTGTACTAATTTTTGTTGCCAGCGGTTTAGACATTATTGGCTGTGCGTTTAGTTATTTTGAGGGGACAGCAAATTTACACTGTTATACAAGCTGTACACTCACTACTTTACATTGTAGCAAAGTGTAATTTCTTCAGTGTTGTCACATGAAATATATAATAAAATATTTACAAAAATGTGAGAGGTGTACTCACTTTTTTGAGCTACTGTACATACAAAGACATTTTTTACTTTAACATAAATATCTACAGCTCAAAATAACATAGCTCACGGGGGGCGTGGCGACCGCTCGTCAAGATGGCCGCAATCTAACTCTGCTCCGTCAGGCGCCCAGGGATATTTAAGCCGACCGCGACTTCCAGACCCGGCCCGGCACCGCTGTCCCCTGCCTCACCCGTGGGAATAGCTCCTCCGCCTCCCGCCATGCGAAAGAACCAGAGCGACCCAATGCTGCGGAAGCTGGATGCCTATTTCCCTGTTCTTCAGCCGCCGAGGCTTCAACAACATGGCGGCGGGAGACCGCCTACTCCGCCGCCTCCCTTACCTCTAGCGGCCGGCGGGACGCCGTTAAACACACAGCTCATGGAGGACACGGACGCAAATTCAGGCAGATCGGAGGCCTCAGACCCCGAGACTGTCTCTGGATCCAGCACCCCGTCCACCCGGAGCCCCCTCAAGTCCAAGCCACGCATGGATGACACCACGCAGAGGGGGATGATGGACACAGATGCACCAGGAGGAGCTCAGGTACCAGCCTCTACCCTGCACCCACAGAGTGACCCTTTTGCACGTTTCCCCTCCACTGGCCAGCCCATCTCAGACATAACGATGAAAGAAATGATGTATGCACTGAAGGATGCTCTCCATGCAGACTTATTTACTGCTGTACAGCAGTGCAGAACAGAGGTACACGACTTAGGGCAAAAAGTGCACTCCACAGACACCAAACTAACTGAAGTAGCTGTATCATACAATGCCCTGGTTGATTCCCACAACTCACACAAAGATGATCTTCTCCTGATTAAAAATAAGCTTGCCGATCTTGAAGACAGATCGCGCAGGAACAACATCAAAATCAGGGGTGTTCCCGAGTCAGTGAATTCACAACAACTGCCGCTCTTCGTTCACTCCCTCTTCAAAGAACTGGTCCCCGACCTAACCTCAGCCGACCTGACAATCGACAAGGTGCATAGGATCCCCAAACCCTCGTTCCTCCCCCAGGAGGTCCCCAGGGATGTGCTCCTCCGTGTCCATTTTTACCAAGCCAAAGAACGAATCTTGGACGCATTCCAGAAAGGAGACAGGGTTCCCCCTCACGCAAAAACGCTGCAACTGCTCCCGGACTTCTCCAAGCATACCCTCCAACAGCGGAGGTAGCTGGCTTCCATTACAAAGGCCCTCCGTGACCACAAGGTCATGTACAAATGGAAGTATCCTGCTAAATTGAACATCACCCACAATGGCTCATCCCACCTGGTCGCAACAGTGGAAAGCGGAATCAAGCTCTTAAAGGAATGGGGGATAGTCCCCCAGGATGTGCCGCCACCTCCCATGCCGGACCGTCCCGGCACTGCTGCAGGCTTTGGCCATGTCTCACCTAACTGGCAGGTGGCCAGACCTCGCCGCCAGCAAAAGAAAAAATGGAAATCCTGAACTGTCGCATATTTATGGCAATTCCACAAGCCTCCCTGGGCGCCACCTCGGGTACTCCTTCCGTACCTGTCCCCTGCCTGATCAGGCAGCATGTGCTGCACGGGCCTTCCTAGGTCCACCTTTTTTACCTGGTTTTTGTTTTTGACCTTGTTCTGTTATACGTTTACTATTACAGCGTACAGTTTCAAGCTTCATCGTTACGCAGTTGCACAGCTCACCTCTACCAGTTGTTTTCACCTATCTCCAAAGTTGAGAGCTCTTCCTAAGAACCCCGGATATGGACTTTCACTGTGCCTACATTACTCTGCCAAGCCACGGGTCTGTTTCCATGCCCACGAGTTATACTTCGTGCCCTTTCTCAGGCTACTCCTGCCGATGTTCGATGTCACTCTGCTTCATGGATCTCTCCCATCTTGGACTATGATGCCCCACCGTCCGAAGCATGATGGTGGGCTAGTCACCCTTCTTGCCTTAATGGGCTCTCCCCCAGCCATGAGGGAGTCGCCTGCCTCAGTCCACGGACTCTACCACTGTTATTTTTGATCCCATGTCTCTCTCTATTTTCTCCATCAATGCCAGGGGTCTAAACCACCCCGCGAAGAGGAGGTAACTGTGGAAGGATGCTCATAGTCACGCCGCTGATATAGTGGCGGTACAAGAAACACACTTCCAGAAAGACAACTCTCCGCAGTGTACCCACAGGGACTACCCGCATGTATTTACGGCATCCCAAGCGAAGAAGAAAGGTGGCGTGCTCCTTGCCTTCCGCAACACCCTTCGTTTTGAACTGCTCGATTCCATCTTAGCCGTCAATGGTAGATATATTGTGCTCATATGTAAGTTGAATAATGTCCTGTATACCTTTATTAATGCGTACGTTCCCAACTCGCACCAGACGAGATTTCTGAAGAGGCTCTTTAAGCTCATCTCTCGAGTGCAACAGGGCAATGTTATACTCTGTGGGGACCTGAACTCAGTGCTTGATCCCAAATTGGACTCGTCCTCCCCCGGCGGACAGAGGTCGGCTCCGCTTGGCGGACTTCTCCTCGCTGAAGGGATGTACGACGCCTGGCATTGCCTTCATGCAGAAGAGAGAACCTACACGTACTACTCAGCTAGGCACAACTCCTACTCAAGAATTGACTACATCCTGGTGGACAGAGTGTCCCTCCAGAGGGTCTCTAAAACAGAGATCCACGACATAACTTGGTCAGATCATGCTGCAATCTCACTGACGCTGTCGACCGGCCCACAGGTTGGTCGCACTCGCCTCTGGAGATGTGACAATTCTGTCCTCCAGGATGCTGAATATAGGGACAAACTGACGAAGGATTTGACGCTGTTTTTTGACGAGAATGACCCCAAGGACACCAACCCGGTTACGAACTGGAACGCCCACAAGGCCTTCGTACGGGGCCTGCTGATTCAGGCCTCGGCTCGAAGGCGAGCCGAGGCAATGAAAATCTTGACAAACTCTTAGCTGCTATTAAGGTCCTAGACGACAGCAACCAGGCCCAACCATCGGCGGAGCTTGCCTCTAAACTGTCCCACCTGAGATGCCAACTCAGGGAATTCTTCTGCCACGAGCACGACTTATACATGCGGCGCCTTAGGCTTAATTACTATGCGAACCACAATAAAGCTGGAAAATTCCTAGCAAATCGGCTCAAGACCCAACGCACCAAATCCACGATTCCCCACCTGTTCCATCATGCCACCAAATTGAAAGTGGAGAACCCACAGACTATTGCAGACACGTTTGCAGAGTATTACAGGTCGCTATACAACCTTGACACGGACCCAACCACACCACGACCCACAGAACCCCTCATAAACGACTTTCTGGCGACGTTAAATTTGCCTAAACTCTCCAACCAACAAATGGATTACCTCAATGGTGAATTCACCCTTGAGGAAATCCGTAAAACCATTCTAAACCTCCCGGCGGGTAAATCCCCGGGACCCCCGGGACCCGACGGTCTCACAAATGAATATTATAAAGTATTCCAACCAGTCCTCTCACCCCATCTCCTTACCCTATTTTCTTCGGCGGCTCACACGGGAGAATTCCCGCCAGAAATGCTCACGGCCCATATTATTACACTACCTAAACCAGGCAAATCCCCGGATTCCCCACCTAACTTTCGCCCAATTTCCCTCTTGAATACCGATATAAAAATTTACGCTAAACTATTGGCTAAACGTCTATACGAAGTCATCCCCAGCCTCGTTAAGCCGGACCAGACAGGCTTTACCAAAGGTCGACAAGCCCCAGATGCCACTAGGCGTATTCTCAATATTATCCATCACGCGCATATCCACAAAACTCAAACCCTTCTGCTTTCTATCGACGCTGAAAAAGCGTTTGATAGAATACATTGGGGATACATGAAAGCGACCCTAGCCAAATTCGGGTTTGATGGACCCATAATCCCGGCGATCCTGGCCTTGTACTCTAATCCTTCGGGGAGGGTCTACACCTCAGGATTTCTCTCAAAAGAATTCCACATTAAAAATGGCACCAGGCAGGGATGCCCGCTCTCCCCAGCTATTTTTAACCTGATGATGGAACCCCTCGCCGAAGCGATACGATCACACCCCTAAATAACGGGCATCACAGCCAACCAAGCGCACCATGTGATTAACCTCTTTGCCGATGATGTTGTGTTGATAGTAAATAAACCGCTCATATCGCTGCCACACATCCACAACCTCCTCACTCGGTTTGGCACCATCTCCTATTATAAGGTAAACTTCACCAAATCCTTGATTTTAGATCTGGGGATAAACCATCACACGCGGACGCATCTGCAACAACAATTCCCCTACACATGGGCTAAGGAATCTATCCCCTACCTGGGCATACAATTGGCCGCTGACATTTCCAAAATAGTGGACTTAAACTTCAAACCTATCATTGCTAACATCAAACAGGAACTTCAGCGCCTGGCAAAAGTGGAGCTGTCCTGGATCGGCAGGATCGCCTCATTTGAAATGATGGAGCTCCCCAAAATTCTTTATCTGTTCAGGACAATCCCACTACCTATCCATAACAAATACCTCAAAGAACTGAAAAGCGCCCTCAAGCACTTTGTCTGGTTGGGAAAGAGACCCAGATGCTCTATGGCTCACCTCATTAAGCACAGAAGAGTGGGGGGGATTTGCTGGCCCGTAATGGAAGATTACTACACGGCTTCTCTCCTATCTCAAGCAGAGAAGTGGTTCCTCGAGTCTCCAGAGGCACACTGGGTGCATCTTGAAGCAGCAATGACACGATCCCCGTCTCTACATTGGTTGCTTCTGGCAGACTCGTGGAGGCCACTGACACTACACTCATTTCCACCAACCACCCAGGCTACCCTTTTGGCCTGGAGGAAACTTTTTTCTCCCTCACAAATTCCACACACTCCCAAGGAACTCCGTATTCCAATCCAGACACTAGAAATTCTTATCCCATATCTTAAAATACGTATTCTGACGGATCATGGCATTCAGTGGGTGGACGAACTGCTGTCCGACCAGCTGACTGTTCCCTGGGCCAACCTGGCTGACAAATATGCACTTCCCCAATCGGCAAAATACATTTACTTACAGATCGGTACCTTCCTAAAGAAGTGGCCTCCTCCGACCATACAGGTAGATGACAGAATCCAAGCTTTTTTCACCTCCCCGGGGATCGGGAAGAAGGGCATTTCCCTGTTATATAATAACTTGGGCAATAAAAACTCCTTTACGAAAACTCCCCCGATGGTGCGTTGGGAACAAGACCTAGGTGTGCAGTTTTCTCAAACTCAATGGACACAGGCATTCCAAGCTGTCTCCTCCGCATCTCACTGTACGAACCACTGGGATCTTTCCCAGAAAATAGTGGCAAGGTGGTACAAGACACCAGTTATCCTAGCTAAGTTCATTCCAACTTACTCTCCCCTATGCTGGAGAAACTGTGCGCAAGTGGCAAACATTTCACATGTATTCTGGGCTTGCGTTGGCATATCGAGCTTCTGGAAGAAAATCTTCCACGTCATGGCGGAGATCACTGGCATCCTTAAAAAACCAGACCCTGCTCTTGCAATCCTGCACATAGGAAGTCACGACTACCCCATAGAGTACCGAACTATAGTGACCCACCTGTTACTGGCGGCCAAGCTCGTCATAGCAAGACACTGGAAGGATGACTTGGCCCCCAGCCACAGGGAAGTATTGACCCAAGTAAATCTCAATTACCAATATGAACGTCTACTACATGCTAGGGCAACCTCGTCCCTAACATCCTTTGATAACAAATGGGCGGCATGGGCTTCATGGTACCCCACGCAGTAGACCTAATATTTGATATATCTTCTAGCACCCATCATGGTAACGTTGTTTATGCTCTCCTTAGACATTGCAGCTCTAGCCACCTAATGATTATTTTCATACACTGTAGTTTGTTATTGAGTGAGCGACTGCATATTGTATACTGTTTGTATGTTTTGTTTTGATGTATAATTCAATAAAAATTATTTGGAAAAAAAAAAATAACATAGCTCACCAACTCTATCACATAGAGCAAAAATAAGCCATATACGACCATCTAAGTGCCAAAAGTATGTGCACGTGTGATGGGACATTCGGTATACTCCCCAACACCAGAATGGTGGGGGTATGTCTGGTGGGTACTGGACTGTACCTTAGAAGCCTATATCTTTGTGGCAACGTCATCAGATGCTACAGAAGAAAAAGAAAAAAGGAAGAGAGGAGTACACTCTATAAGCAGCCCTGCCTCATAGAACATTTTCCATTAAAGTTCATGTGCGTGTAAAGGCAGACGCCCCAATACTTTTGGTAATATAGTGTATTTAAAGCCCTATTCTGAGGAAAGCATTTCCCAGCCCACCAGCACCTTATAAATTGTTTTTTAAAGCTTCAACCATTCACAAAGACCTACTTGAATTTGCCATCATGTGGTCCTTCATGTCACCTTGTGAAAACCAAGGATTGTAAGCCTGGGCCTTGCTTTCTGGCATCACTGTTTTGCAGATGGAAGACTTCAGTATCATGTGAGGATATGTTGAAAGACCCTAAGAGGGTCATGTGATGCACACTTCTGTCAGTCATTGGTCAACATCGACAACAGCAGAAGGATTCTTCTACACAACAGACTAGAACAAAGAGGACAGTGAATAAGAGATCAGGTAACTTCATGGGGCTTTTAGTTTTTTTTTTTGTGTTTTTTTTTTTTTTTTCAAATATCTAAAAGGGGATGGGGTGGGAAAGGGTAGTGGGTTTATTGTTTTAATTGGGGATTAGCTTTAATTTCTACAATCATGGTTTTTAAAGTTAACTGCTGCACTATGAAGTAGATACTGACTGTTTGAACAGCTAATAACTTCATAATAATAACTCCAGAAGCAAGACTTTTTCTTGGCACCATCAGCAATGCTATCAGTGCACTTCTTTCAGATCAAAAGTAGAAGGAAAGCTGTCTATTTTTTCAAAGAAATCTGCAGTAGTTGTTGTTTTCAAATAGTCACAGATCAAATGTCTTCAGGCATTTCTCAGATATTGCACAAAAACTAATAGCACAGCTAGACCACTGACATTGGCTCTCTTATCTAGCTGCAAGGATAAAATAGGAAAGCACTTAAGTTAACAAATGGGCGTATTCAAAATGTCAACTACACAAAGCAAAATTATTATTTTTACAGTATCATTGGTAAGATGCACCTATTTTATTTTTTCTGCTTCTTTGGGCTCAAAAAAGTTTAAAAATATCAAAAGTGTAGCACCGTCCTTGGTAGCTGCTAGAGAGAGTATAGTGTTGGATCTTCTCTGCTTACAAGAAGGATTGAAAGGTAAATCAATATTATTCTCTGCCTACCAGAGATCAGGATCTGCTAGTAAGGTCTGCTCATTGTGCTTAGGTGCAGCCCAGTTTGTCTGAAGTGTTTTACACTGGTCCAATAGGGAGGCATTTTGAACAGTGGGAGGAAACCTGACAAATGAGTGCACAGGTACTTAGTACAGCCCTGGTGATTGGCAGATGAAAGTGCCTCAGTGCGTGCTGGGATACTGTATAAATTTCAAGGGCACATGTACTCGGCGTCTTTCAGCTGGAGAGCGGAGTCCCGGAGGGAGGGGCGGCTGCCTCCTCCTCTGTAGAAGTTACCATGCGGCCTCAGGTGGTCAACCTGAGGGCCTAAAGAGTTAGAAAGGAACTGAACCTGGAGATCCTGCAGAGCTGACTGGAAGGGAGACACTGGAAAGGATTGGATTGTGCATATAGTGAGAGAGAGCAAAACGACTTAACCCTTTCCATACAAGTGGCATTATGGTTAAAGCAGTGTGACTACTTCCACAAGTAACCTGATGAAGCCAAGTGAGAGTTGTCCTTATGAACTGTAAATAGTTCAAGTTGGAGTATCCCACTATTCCCTTCTCCCATCCAAGTTCCACAATAAATAACATAAACCAAATACCCTGGACTGTTTATTGAATAACGAGTCATGGGGAGTAAGGATGGATGTGTGAATTGTCCCTAAGTGACTTTCTGCAGGTAATCAGAGGAGGCCCAAGAAGTCATCACAGAACAAGCCCTACGGGGACAGTGCTACAAAAGCATAAGGTTTTATTAATTTTTTAGCAATTTTGTGAGCTTGTCCTTAACTTAGAATGAGCATTTTGGGTGAGGTATGTGTTATTTTTTGTTAGAACTCAAAAAAAAACAAAACAAAAAAACAAATGTCTTTGCTGTGTTTTTTATTTGTAACCATTTTCATCTCTTTAGATATAAAGAAAAAATATTATTTCTCATCTCTGGATTTCTTTTGAAGAGTATTTTCAAGAGAGAGGGTTTCATGGAATTTTTGCTAAGATTGTATTCTTCTTATATTAAAGTATAAGTGCACTTTTAAACAAAATGCACTTCTCATTTTTGCCCTATTCCTCCAACCTAAAATACCCCACCATTGTACTTGCAGATGCAAGAGTTTTATTTTTGCTGCTTCTTTGGGCTCAAAAAAGTTAAAATAAAATATCAAAAGCATTAGGTTTTATTTAATTTTTAGCCATTGTGTGAGCTTGTCCTTGACTGATAGTGAGGACTTTAGGTAAGGTATGTGTTATATTTTGTTAGCACTCAAAAAAACAAAACAAAATAAAAAAAAAACAAATGTCATGGAAAGTGTTCTTTATATACAACCATTTTTCATCACTTTATAAAAAAGAAAAAAGATTATTTCTCATCTCTGGATGATCTCTTTTGACATGTTTTTTTCAAAAGATGGGGTTTCATGGAATCTTTATATATTGAAGTATAAGTGCACTTTAAAACAAAGTGCACTTATAGTTTTTGCCCTCCTCCTCCAACCTAAAATACCCCACCATTCTCCTCTGCAGATGAAAACTTAAAGTGATTGTAAACGATCACCTTGTAAAACAATATATTTGTTGTGAAATAGAACTGAAAGGCAATACATTTTTTTACAGATATAAAATAGTACATTATAAATACCGTTTTTCCCTTTATCACATTCCCTCTGTTCTCAGCTCCATACAAGCTGGGGGGGGGGGGGGTGTCAGGAGCAGCAGCACACTGGGGGTGTGTCAGGACAAGTCTGATCATTGGAGTAGAGTACACTGGGTTCCTACCATAGCTAGAGGCCTGACCCACAGTGTGACCTCCAGCTTAGCGTGGTCAGTTTATAATAGGAAAGCAGATGGACTGGCAGGAACACAAATAAAGTTTAACAATCAGCAGATAAAGATATTCCAAACACCATCAACCCAAGCAGATCCCATCAAACACATACAAGAGATGGTCAGAGAGTGTGCAGACATAATACAGGTGATAATCAGAGATTGCGGACATGATACAGGAAATGGTCAGAGATTGTGGACATGATACAGGAAATGGTCAGAGATTGTGGACATGATACAGGAAATGGTCAGAGATTGCGGACATGATACAGGAAATGGTCAGAGATTGTGGACATGATACAGGAGATGGTCAGAGATTGCGGACATAATACAGGTGATGATCAGAGATTGCGGACATGATACAGGAGATGGTCAGAGATTGCGGACATAATACAGGTGATGGTCAGAGATTGCGGACATGATACAGGAGATGGTCAGATATTGTGGACATAAGACAGGTGATGGTCGGAGATTGCGGACATGATACAGGAGATGGTCAGAGATTGCGGACATGATACAGGAGATGGTCAGAGATTGCGGACATAATACAGGTGATGGTCAGAGATTGCGGACATGATACGGGAGATGGTCAGATATTGCGGACATGATACAGGTGATAGTCAGAGATTGCGGACATGATACAGGAGATGGTCAGAGATTGCGGACATGATACAGGAGATGGTCAGAGATTGCGGACATGATACAGGAGATGAGTTCAGAGTTTGCTGACATGATAGAGATGGTCAAAGGCTGAGGACACAGCTGATAGCAGATGCTTCTCACACAGCCATGAATGTGTACAATGTTCTGTGCATGGGGGAGGGGAGCGAGGTTAGCGTAGTTCTCAGTACACACACACACACACACACACACACAGGTGTGTGTGTCCTTGAGAATGGCAGCTGCACAACCACCCTCCTCAAAAAAACAACAGAGAAAGAGCCCAACTATTGTCATTTCCCCAGAGATGGAGCTGCAGAGAGCCCAAATTGCACAGTAGAAACGTACCTCTGCTTTCATGCACTCTAGCCTCACACGTGAAGCAGAGTTCAGCTCAAGACACCCCTGCCATATCCACCTTCACCTCTACTAGGCAGCCCATGCCCCCTCTCCGACACCCACCCAATCAGTGAGAGGCAAACACCACCTGACCTCCTCGCATACTAAATCCATCTGAAAAAGCTCTAAAGTTAACCTGTGTGTTACCCCGGCTCTGTGGGGGTTTTACAATGCATTGCAGAGTGTACTAGGCTGGCTGCTGTTGGCGGCTGGGACATAGTTAATTTTTCAGGGATTCCCCCCTTGACAAAGATTTCCCGGGACAACTGTCAGTTTCCCATGAATGTTCCGGGAAATCCTATGGCACATATGCCCAATGTCCAAAAATCTATCCCCTTCTCAACCTATTTCTGGAGAGTGTGCCATTTTTATCTGCTGATCTTTTGAAGTTTATCTTATGCATTATTATGAAATGAAACTAACTTCACCCCCTAAGCTGTGAAAATATGTTTTGTTGTTTGACGTGACAATAGTTCTTCTACTGCGATATGGCCTACTTTGTCCCATGTACTAAACCCTTCTATCCTTTTCTTCAGAATTATTTGTCTGTGTTTTGTCCTTGTATGCAAAAATCAAATTAACTTAGGTTGAAACAAAAGATGAAAACAGTGTTATCTAAAAAAAAAACAAAAAAAAACAAACTGGCATTTGTGTATGATGAACAATACTCGAGCAATACAATGATTTCTAGTTAGGGTTTAGATCTACCTAGATTTTGCTTGCAACACCCCTTATAATACCTGTTATTTGAATTCACTTGGGGGGATTTACTAAAGGCAAATTGAATGCAACTGCACTTGCAGAGTTCACAGTCTGAGTTAAGCAAATGATAAAACTATAATCCTACCACTTTATAAAACTTTATAAAACGACCGCATCTGGAGTATTCTGTCCAGTTCTGGTTGCCAGTCCACAGGAGGGATGTGTTGGAGCTGGAGAGAGTCCAGAGAAGGGCAACTAAACTAATTAGGGGATTGGAGGACCTTAATTATGAAGAGAGCACCTGTCTCCAGCTCATCAGAGTACCCGAGTACCTGTCATCAGCCCATCAGATTACCTGTCGTGCCGCCCAGCAATACCTGACGTGCATCCAATTAGTACCTGACGTGTATCCCATTAGTACCTGTCGTGCAGCTCATCACTACCTGTCATGAAGCCCATCAGTGTAACCCGTCATTCAGCCACCATGTACAAAAAAGTTTTTAC
The DNA here is from genome assembly GCF_965119305.1 of Pelophylax lessonae. Taxonomy (NCBI): domain Eukaryota; kingdom Metazoa; phylum Chordata; class Amphibia; order Anura; family Ranidae; genus Pelophylax; species Pelophylax lessonae. Next base: position 500,556,584 of record NC_138772.1, on the reverse strand, counting down.
TACCAAAGAGACATATCAATTTCTAAGCCTGACGGATGAGAGAAGCTGGGAGCTCTCACTGTCCGATTCCAGTTCCAAATCTGGTTCAGAATTCAAGCCCTTTGAAGGCTGTACATTGGTGACTGAATCTGAGGAGGAAGCAGTCCGTCTTAAAAGAAGACACTCTGGCCAATCGGTAAATGCCAACGGCACTAGACCCCAGGAGGAAAGGCCCAGTACAAGCACTGTAATGTCACGCCAGACCCAAAAAATTAGGGCCCAAACCCATCTTCCAGATTTAGCAAACCCATTGTGGCTGCCTTCTAGCTCAGGGTCAGCTACAATCCCACCTTTCACAGCACAGCCAGGTGTGCAGGTCAACACCAAAATTTTTTCTGTGATTGATTTTTTAAATTTTTTTTTCCCTGACGAGTTCTTTCAAAGCATTGTGAACCAAACACATTTTTTGCCCGACAGTTTATAGAGAACAACCCCAACTCATGCTATGCCTGTCCTTTCGAATGGAGACGACTAACAGTGGAGAAGCTTAGATTGTTTTTGGGTCTTACAATCAAAATGGGGCTTACAAAAAAAATGAATTGCATTATTGGTCTACCAACCCCATCCATAACATGCAAATTTTTTCAGCTGTCATGTCCAGGTCCCGCTATGACATGATAATGCCCTTCCTGCATTTCAGCAATAACTCACAGTGCCCTCCCCAAGATCATCCCAACCTTGACAAACTATATACATTTTGCCCCCCCCAATTTATTTTTTTCTAAGAGGTTTCCCAACATTTATGTCCCTGACCAGAACATCTCTGTGGACGAATCCCTGGTCCTTTTTACAGGCCGGCTGTGATTTAAGTAGTACATTCCCAGTAAGAGTGCACAGTACAAACTGAAGCTTAACAAGCTCTGTGAAACCACCACTGGCTATGTGTACATCTTCCGTGTGTATGAAGGCAGAGACTCCCAGCTCCAGCCCCCCCGAAAGCCCAACGTACATGGGAATAAGCAGAAAAATTGTCTGGGACCTAGCATTCCCACTGTTGCAAAAGGAGTATTACATTTATATGGACAATTATTATTAGAGGTTGCCCCTTTTCTGCCACCTATACCTTAAGAAAACTTTGGCCTGCAGTACAGGAAGAAAAAACAGGAAGGGCTTCACACAGTCACCACAAAACTATGAAGGGGGGAATCTGCAACCCTGAGGAATGAGGAAGTGTTGGCCGTGAAGTGGAGGGATAGGAAAGATGTGTACATCATGTCCACCATCCATAATGACACCTTGGTGGAACTTCACACAAGACGTGGTCCCATTCAAAAGCCTGTGTGTATCCACGAGTACAATAATTTCATGGGAGGGGTAGATTTAAATGACCAAATGCTGCAGCCCTATCTATCAACACAAAAGTCTTTCTTCTTGTATAAAAAAGTTGCAATTTTGGCCATTTATAAAGCATATGCCACCTATAAAAAATCAACGGCAACACCAAACACCTTCCTCAAACTTATCCAAGATACTGTCACTGCCCTGATCTACCAGCAAGGATCCCCCCCCCCCCCAGAAAGCATTTACCCTGGTTGTGTCAGCAAACTGCATGAGGGCCATTTCCCTGACAATATTCCACCATCAGAAACTGGAAGAAGATGCCAAAAAAATGTTAGCTGTGTTTCAAAAGAGGAATTAGGAAAGACACCAGTTTTCATTGTCCCTAATGTCCCTCCCAACTTGGCCTATGCATCGGAGAATGCTTCAGATGTTATAATTAGGGATGATCGAACTTTTGAAAAGTTCGGTTCGACCAGAACACCCGAACTTCACGAAAGTTCGGTTCGGATTTCAGAACCCCATTGAAATCAATGGGACCCGAACTTCTGTAATCAAAAAACACCATTTTTAAGCCCTAAAACCCAATAAATGCCCCTAAAAAGTGCCTAGGGTTCTGGGTCATGCCCCATTAACTATTAATCACACAAAAAAAAGTTCTTAAAAATTGTCATTTTTGATAAAAAAGCCAATTATTGAAAAATTAAAAAAAAAAAAAAAGAGATTTTTTTGATTTTTACTTTGGATTTAGTATCTGGGGGGTCTAAAAGGTGTGCATGTGAAGTTTCAGCTCTGTAGCATGTCCAGAACCATAAAAAAAAAGATCGTTTGTATTAGAAAACTTTAAGCACAGGAATATGGCTTCTCTGCTGTAACACCTTGCCGGTTTAATAGCAGGCATTTTTTTGGGTTCTTTGCAGTCAGGAAAAACATCTGAACTTGTGTATAGTAGTACTGTGCACAAGTTCTGATGTTTTGCCTGCCTCCAAAATTCCCCAAAAAATGCCAGCAAAAACACACCTGGGCATTTTTTTTTTTGACGCTAGCGTTTTTTTTTGGCATTTTTTGGGGTTCTTTTGAGGCAGGCAAAACATCTGAACATGTGTATAGGGGGGATATATAGACATATATGTCTGAATATATACCCCTAGACATATATAGGTGTGATAGTAGCAGAAATAAATGCTTGCGCTAATGAAATCATTTACAGTAATATATTTCTGCTACTATCACACCTATATATGTCTAGGGGTATATATTCAGACATATATGCCTATATATACACCCTATACACATGTTCAGATGTTTTGCCTGCCTCAAAAGAACCCCCAAAAATGCCAAAAAAAACGCTAGCGTCAAAAAAAAAAATGCCCAGGTGTGTTTTTGCTGGCATTTTTTGGGGATTTTGGAGGCAGGCAAAACATCAGAACTTGTGCACAGTACCACTATACACAAGTTCAGATGTTTTTCCTGACTGCAAAGAACCCAAAAAAATGCCTGCTATTAAACCGGCAAGGTGTTACAGCAGAGAAGCCATATTCCTGTGCTTAAAGTTTTCTAATACAAACAATCTTTTTTTTTTTATGGTTCTGGACATGCTACAGAGCTGAAACTTCACATGTACACTTTTTAGACCCCCCAGATACTAAATCCAAAGTAAAAATCAAAAAATCTCTTTTTTTTTTTTTTTTTAATTTTTCAATAATTGGCTTTTTTTATCAAAAATGACAATTTTTAAGAACTTTTTTGTGTGATTTTGTGTCTGGGGGGTCTAAAAGGTGTACCTGTGAAGTTTCAGCTCTGTAGCATGTCCAGAACCCCAAAAAAAGATCATATAAGTGTAAAAGAGGGGTCCCACCATCCCTGCTCTACTGAAAAATTATCTTTTTTTCTGGTTCTGGACATGCTACAGAGCTGAAACTTCACAGGTACACTTTTTAGACCCCCCAGACACTAAATCCAAAAAAAGTCATGCCTGCCTCCAAAAATGCCCGATAAATGCAAGAAAAAGCGCCGTAGAGAAGCCGTATTCCTGTTCTAATAAAAATTATAAGAAAATGCTAATTTTTGGGGGGTTCTGGACATGCTACAGAGCTGAAACTTCACATGTACACTTTTTAGACCCCCCAGATACTAAATCCAAAGTAAAAATCAAAAAATCTCTTTTTTTTTTTTTTTTTAAATTTTTCAATAATTGGCTTTTTTATCAAAAATGACAATTTTTAAGAACTTTTTTTTGTGTGATTTTGTGTCTGGGGGGTCTAAAAGGTGTACCTGTGAAGTTTCAGCTCTGTAGCATGTCCAGAACCATAAAAAAAAAGATCGTTTGTATTAGAAAACTTTAAGCACAGGAATATGGCTTCTCTGCTGTAACACCTTGCCGGTTTAATAGCAGGCATTTTTTTGGGTTCTTTGCAGTCAGGAAAAACATCTGAACTTGTGTATAGTGGTACTGTGCACAAGTTCTGATGTTTTGCCTGCCTCCAAAACCCCCCAAAAAATGCCAGCAAAAACACACCTGGGCATTTTTTTTTTGACGCTAGCGTTTTTTTTGGCATTTTTTGGGGTTCTTTTGAGGCAGGCAAAACATCTGAACTTGTGTATAGTGGTACTGTGCACAAGTTCTGATGTTTTGCCTGCCTCCAAAACCCCCCAAAAAATGCCAGCAAAAACACACCTGGGCATTTTTTTTTTGACGCTAGCGTTTTTTTTGGCATTTTTTGGGGTTCTTTTGAGGCAGGCAAAACATCTGAACTTGTGTATAGTGGTACTGTGCACAAGTTCTGATGTTTTGCCTGCCTCCAAAACCCCCCAAAAAATGCCAGCAAAAACACACCTGGGCATTTTTTTTTTTGACAGGCAAAACATCTGAACATGTGTATAGGGGGTATATATAGGCATATATGTCTGAATATATACCCCTAGACATATATAGGTGTGATAGTAGCAGAAATATATTACTGTAAATGATTTCATTAGCGCAAGCATTTATTTCTGCTACTATCACACCTATATATGTCTAGGGGTATATATTCAGACATATATGTCTATATGTCTATATATACCCCCTATACACATATTCAGATGTCATGTCTGACATCAAACATGTCCTCAAAAAAGCACTGGCAGTGGCAGCCCCTGCAGCATTAAAAAATGCTTGCTGGTGAGAAGCCACATACCTGTCCCGAAGCAGAGAAATGACCATTTCTCTATAGCGGTCACCCTGCTATGGAAGGGTTTTGTCACCCTGCCATAGCAGTCACTGTCAGTTAACCCTACACTACACTACGGTCCCCTGACACTTAACACTTTCCCTACAGAAACTAAATTTTTGAAGCTAACTTAAGTGTAAAGGAGCACTCTAACTACACTAGATATCCCTTTCCTCACACTAAAAATAGCTAAATGACACTTTTAAAGTAAAATTAACAGAACTGCTTCCACTCTCTTCCATGTCCAGTATAACAATGCTGGGAATATGGCGGGGGCGATCTTATATACTGGGGGGCGTATTCACTAATGATTGGTCTAGGGACCCCCTAGTCACTCCAATCACATTCCTAGCATTCTCCTGCCCCCTCAATTGGCTTTTGCTAATGGTTCTGGTCCAATCACGGGCTTTTAAAGCCCATTTCCTGAAGCATTGCATTTTGGGCGGTTCTGGTTGCCGAATTCCGAACTTTTTGGGCAAAAAGTTCTAAATTCGGCCGAACCTCGAACACCCAATGTTCGGGCCGAACCGATGGTGGACCCGAACCGTTCGATCATCCCTAGTTATAATACTTCTCTAAACTATTAGCCCATATTTCTAACAGACTGACATTTCTCCGTTTTCAATTTGTATGCTGATTTTTTCCCTGCTGCCTCAACTAGCATGTCACTGCCTTCCATGTGAACCGATCCTGGCCTGTTTATCAACTATGCCTCTGCCTGCCGTCTGCATTGTTTATCCGCCACCTCTCTGCCTTTCACGTGAACTGACCCTGGACTGTTTATCGACTATGCCTCTGCCTACTGTCTATTTCTGCCTTTTACCTGCACTGACCTCAGCCTGTTACAACCATGTTTTTTTCCTTGCCACATGGACTCATCTTACGCCATGCTACTGTAGTAGTGGGATTCAAAGTAACACAGGGGTCTCACATATGTGAGGGTCTTCAGAATAGTGTTCTGAGTTTAGAAAAACAATTTTTGTTTTTCTCTGGGTTTTGTAATTCCCAAAAAAGGGTCTGGAGTCCAGAGGCTTCAAAGTGATTTGGGTTGGAGAAGCCTCTACCCCTGTCCTCTTTCCTGACTGAGGCCCTAAGCTTTTGATGGTCATGCGTGCTGCCTGGACCAATACATTGTCTGTGCTGACATTATCTCTGCCTGCACTGACCCAGTACTTTTTATGGATCATGTGCCTGTTGCCTGGACCAATTCTTGGGCTGTACTGACCATATCTCTGCTTGCTGCCTGTACTAACTATGGACAGTATTTCTTCCTACTGCATGGACGATCCTTTTGCTGATGCTGACCACATCCCTGCCTGCTACCTGGACCAATGCTTTGACTGTGCTGACAATATCTCTGCCTGTACTGACTATGGACAATATTCATGCCTGCTGCCTGGACAATCCTTTTGCTGTCGCTCTCCACATTCCAGCCTGCTGCCTGGACCAATGCTCTCCTCTGTGGACCACTGCACTGCTAAAATCACAGGTAATATTTTGTTTACCCTTTGCTCAGCAGAATGTATTTTATTGTGTATAATGCTATGTGTTGGAAATATGAAGGGCCTTCAACAATGTGATAGGTTGTCAGGAATGTATGAATTTATATCCCTAGAATGCCTGATGGTGCTCCTTGGATGTTGGACCCCTCTATGTGGCTAATCTGGGAAAAAATCTTACACATGTGGTACCGCCATACTCAGGAGGAGTAGCAGAATGTATTTTAGGGTGTAATTTTTGCTATGTACATGCTATGTGTTAGAAATATCCTATAAATTGACAACTTTGTGTAAAAAAAAAAAAAAAAAAAAGGTTTTCATTTTCCCAGGAATTGTAGAGAAAAACAGTAGAACTTCAAAAAAACTCACCATGCCTCTTACTAAATAGACAGTAGACTATCCTATAAATTGACAACTTTGTGTAAAAAAAAAATACATTTTTATTTTCTTTCCACATTTTCCAAAAACTGGTGGAAAAAAATGACATGTTCAAAGGATTTATAATGCCTCACAGAATATATGTTGGGGTGTTTGCTTTCCAAAATGGGGCCAATTTGTGGGTGTTTCCATTGTCCTGGTGCTCTAGGGCCTTCAAAAGTGTGATAGGTAGGAGGAGTAGCAGAATGTATTTTGGGGTGTCATTTTTGTTATGTACATGCTATGTATGTATAAGAAATATCTTATAAATTGACAACTTTGTGTAAAAATATACGCTTTCATTTTTTTCCCACATTTTCCAAAAACTTGTGAAAAAAATGTTCAAAAGACTCATAATGCCTCATAGAATATATGTTGGGGTGTTTTCTTTTCAAAATGGGGTAATTTTGTGGGCATTTCCATTGTCCTGGTGCTCTAGGGCCTTCAAAAGTGTGATTATGTGTGTAATGTATGCTTCTAGAACGCCTGAAGGTGCTACTTGGATGTTAAGTCTCTTGATGTGGCCAGGCTGTGTAAAAGTCTTACACATGTGGTACTGCCATACTCAGGAGGAGTAGCAGAACGTATTTTGTATTTTGGGGTGTCATTTTTGCTATATACATGCTATGTGTTAGAAATATCCTATAAATTGTCAACTTTGTGTAAAAAAAAGGTTTTAATTTTCACAGGAATTGTGGGAAAAAAAACTCAACTTCAAAAACCTCTATAGAACAGTAGACAGTAGACTGTATACTTTCCAAAAAGGGGTAATTTGGGGGTATTTGTGCTGTCCTGCCATTTTAGGGCCTCATGAATGGAAATAGCCAGTCAGTACATTAGGTGTGATACATTTTTACTGATTGGTACCATAGCTTGTAGACTCTATAACTTTTACACAGACTAAATAATGTACACTAATTTGGGTTATTTTTACCAAAGATATGTAGCAGTATAAATTTTGGCTCCAAATGTATGAAGAAAAATTACTTTTTTTGCAAAATTTTATAATAGAAATAAAAAAAAAGTGTTTTTTTTTTTTTTCAGAATTTTCGCTCTTTTTTTCGCTTATAGCACAGAAAAAAAAAAAACAGTAGTTATCAAATGTCACCAAAAGAAAGCTCTATTTGTGTGAAAAAAAAAAAAAAGATAAAAATTGTTAGTTTGAGTACAGTGTAGCATGACTGAGCAATTGTCATTTAAAGTGTGAGAGTGATGGAAGCTGAAAATTGGTCTGGGCAGGAAGGGGGTGAAAGTGCCCAGTATTGAAGTGGTTAAACACACATAAAAGCATGTTTTCTAAAAATAAATAGATCAATAAATTAATTTAAATTTAGTAACTAATCCTGGTTTGTGCATGTCCGTATATCAATAAATCAGTTTGCCCAATTTACTACTCCGCCTCTCTGCCTGGTTTCATGCCCAATCCCAGTTTTCTGTTAAATTATACTAAACTGTAAATTATTCCTTCCTCCATATCAAACATGTCATTATGATTAAAATTAATTTAACCTCTCTTAACATTGTGTTAAATGTCATATCAAAGTTTAATGAATGCAGGTTTTAATAGTGTGCTTTATGTGCATAAATTAAAAAGAAGAAAAAGTAAAATTGCATAGAAATGAGTAGAAAGGAAATGGAAACAAATAATCTCAGGACCTTTTAACAAATTGATTTCAAGTATCACTTTCAAAAAAATGACCAAATGTATATTTAACTTTATATTATGGCATGCACATTCCTCTTTAATTTATGATATGGATATTTATATTATGTTAAATCCTTGACACACAGGCTATTGGCAGTAAATTGAGATTTCAAAGAGTTTATTTATTGGCAGAGACCATTGCCTAATATATTTTTAAAAAATCTGTATATTTTCATAACCATTTTATGATGACTGAGCATTGTCCTTATACTTTTGGAACCTCTAAACAATAAGTAGTTTGTAAAACGAAATTTGTTTTTAGAACTGAGATCGGTGAGACAAAGGGACCATAATAACTTTTAGCCCCTCTCCTCTCGCACATAGGTACTCTGCATACATGCATAACTGCGCTAGTAAATATTGGATGTTGGTGCTGTCAGAACTTACAAAGCATTGGTGATGTCACCATAATAATGTCCATCACATAATAGTCTCTGGGCTTAGTAATTGGCTGAAAAGCGCCAAACATGGCAAGCTGGGTGGAGGCCACAAAGTTCCCAAAACCCAGAAGCACAGGTGAAACAACAGACAGGTGAGAGAGCAGGGAAGGTGGGCATAAATCAGTCAGGGGGTGGGCTGTTAAGAAACTGTCACTTTGTTCTGAATGGCAAGAGAGGCAGATTCTCTTTAAGTGGGGATGCTACTCACTGATATTTAAATGCTCAATAGAGGAAGCATTCATATATTTCCTATGTATTATTCAATACTATAAAACATAATATTGCTGCGCTAAAATATAATATAAAACATTCAATATGCGAAAAGCAGCCAACACAAATCTTTGGAAACAGAAAGATCAATAGCAATAGAAATACAAATGTGGCGCTAATCTTGTAAGATTAATCAAAGAAATCTTTGATATTAGTGGATAATAAGCAACAGTTCCAATTCTTTCCCATGAATAAATAAAAACTTCCAAAAGAAGGGGAGAGATGTGAAGATCCTCAGCGAGGGAAACCACCACCAGGCACCTGCACACACTGATCCTTACCAGATCCCAATGACCCTCATTACAAAGGTCAAAAGCGCTAATGGCACGAGCCCTGGAAAGCCGGGATCCTTCACTCCTCCTCATTAGATATTATCCATCAAGCGGGCAGTCGTTAAGTCCTTGCAGGGTCCCCATGTGAGGAAACAAGATACCAACACATAGTGTACACTGCTAAAAGGTTTTATTTTCCCCAAAGGATAAAATTGCACTTACTCGACAGCCGCAATTAGAGAGCGTTGCTTATTTCCTCCTCCGTACGGTCGGGTGCTCGCGCATCCCACCAGAAAAATGGCCGCCGTGTCTCTTCCTCGTGTGGCGTGCGTCGCCGTAGGCTCCACCCGACGCGTTTCGTCAGAGCTGACGTCGTCTAGGGGCTAGACGACGTCAGCTCTGACGAAACGCGTCGGGTGGAGCCTACGGCGACGCACGCCACACGAGGAAGAGACACGGCGGCCATTTTTCTGGTGGGATGCGCGAGCACCCGACCGTACGGAGGAGGAAATAAGCAACGCTCTCTAATTGCGGCTGTCGAGTAAGTGCAATTTTATCCTTTGGGGAAAATAAAACCTTTTAGCAGTGTACACTATGTGTTGGTATCTTGTTTCCTCACATGGGGACCCTGCAAGGACTTAACGACTGCCCGCTTGATGGATAATATCTAATGAGGAGGAGTGAAGGATCCCGGCTTTCCAGGGCTCGGGCCATTAGCGCTTTTGACCTTTGTAATGAGGGTCATTGGGATCTGGTAAGGATCAGTGTGTGCGGGTGCCTGGTGGTGGTTTCCCTCGCTGAGGATCTTCACATCTCTCCCCTTCTTTTGGAAGTTTTTATTTATTCATGGGAAAGAATTGGAACTGTTGCTTATTATCCACTAATATCAAAGATTTCTTTGATTAATCTTACAAGATTAGCGCCACATTTGTATTTCTATTATTCAATACTAATTATGTAATTAGTCACATTTTACAATACTCAAAGCCTGTATTTACATATAAAACAGTTGTCTAAAAAGGTGATTCTGGCAATATATTTCATCTAATAGTTCAGTCTCTTGGATATTTGCTGGGTGGATAATTACTCACTAATTAGGATTCAATAGGTGTTATGTGTTCTCTAAAATTCCCCCCTCCATGGGTTCTCAAATCTACTGTTAAAATATAACCAGTAGCACCAGAACCTCTTGGAATGGCAGCTGAGATGGACCTACATCGAAAAGATCTTGCCATCAGAATCTAGAAACAAGAAGCCTTTAGGGAGCCTATACAACTAATAGTGTTCTGTCACTACCCCCTTACAATGATGTTCTGGATATGGAAAGGAGCTGGATTGTTAAACCTCACAAGAGTTTTTTCTTTGCTAGAATCAAAATTCTACCATTGTGATAGATGAGATGCTGAGAAGAGGAACACCAGATACTGAGCAGCTAAGACACTGAGAGGAGGAGCGTCCCAAAGGAGGATGCTGAGAAGCACACTGCAGTGGGTCACAGGGGAGTGGGGAGGCAGCTGGGAAACAGAAGCAGGTGAGGGGAGCCAGTCAATGAGGTAGAGTTGTGTAGTGTGGGCAGAGGGAGGATCGTGCTGTAGGAGGTAGACCAAGGTGGGAACAGAGACAGAAAAATTGACAGGGGAACAGCCCAGGGGTGGTGAGGAGAGCAGAGGCACTGACAGCTGAGTGCAGGGAGAGGGGAGAAGGAGACAGTCAGCATCTTACAGAGGGACACATACTACAGTAACTTTGGTACTAGGAGTATTACACTGTGCAACATAGTAACGTGGCATACTATGAGTATTTTTGCAAAGCTATAGTAACTTGGCGTACTGGGAGTAGTACTATTTCCATAATATAGTAACTTGAAGTACTGGGAGTAATTCCATAGTATAATAACTTGGGTAATGGGAGTATTTCCATAATATAGTAACTTTGGTAGTGGGAGTATTATTTGCATAATATAGAATCTTAGTACTGGGAGAAGTATTTGTAGTAATTCAGAGTACCAGGAGTACTGTGAGTGATGCGGCGGTGCTATGAGTGACACAGAGGTGCTGTGATGGACTTGGGGGTGCTGTGAGTGATGCAGGAGTGCTGTAAGTGATGTTGGGGTGCTTTGAGTGACTTGGGGTGCTATGAGTGCCAAGTTGTGTGATGTTGGGAATATCAGCTCAGGGGTGCAGTGCTGGAGCAGGTGCCCTCCCCTAGCTGCAAGGGGAATGACTGCTTCGGTAAGTAGGGTGGCAGGGATACAGGCAAGGTTAGACAGGTACTGGTGATAGGGGACTCAATTATTAGAAGGACAGATAAGGAAATCTGTCAAAAGACCGGGATCACAAACGGTTTGTTGTTTACTGGGTGCTCAGGTTCGACATATCGTGGATCGGATAGACAGAATATTACGAGGGGCGGGGCAGGACTGGTACCAACTACACAGTAAGAGGAAGATGGAGCATCCTAAAAAATGGTTTCAGGGGCTTAGGAAATGGATTGAAGAGAAAGACCTCCAATATGGTTTTCTCTAAAAAACTACCTGTGCCTCAAGCCACACCAGAAAGGCAGCAGGAGCTTGGGGAACTTAACAAGTGGCTGTGGAACTGGTGTAGGAACGAGTGGGTACAGGTTCCTGGAAAACTAGGGTTGACTTCTTAGTGGTTTACCAGCTCTTTAGTAGGGATGGACTGCACCTTAATTGGGGGGGGGGAGGGGTGCAGCTCTATTGGGAAAAAAAGATGGCCAAAAAGTTGGAGGGGCTTTTTTTTTTAACAACATTTTATTGGGATTTTCAAATATAACAAGATCACAATATTCACACAACAATTGCCATAACAATTCAAATAGGCATCTTGTGACCATACCGACACAATAAGGTCAGACATGAAAAGGAGAGATGAACTTATCATCTTCTCAACGAGTAACCTGAGGAAGGGGTAGAAAGAATGAAGAAAGATAGTGGAATACCTAGAAGGGTAAGAAAGAATGAGAGGATGGAAAAGAAAAGAAGAAACAGAAGGAAGAGAACCATAAGGGAGGAACACCTGTAAAAAAGGAGATGAAGAACAGTAGAAGGCATCTTGGTTGTGATGTATAGGTCGAGCCTGCTGATCCCTAAGGGTCATTTTGGAGGACACCATGAGGAAAACGAAGTAGCATAGACACTAAGAGTGATAATACGAAGTGGGGTATTCTGAAATTTAGACTGGGGTTGCGAAGGATTAACATCAAAGTCCACTTGATTGGACTACCGAAGAAGGCTAGAAGCAGATGGTTAAAGACGGAGGGGGCATTGTTGTAAGTTGGAATGATGTCCCAGGCTGAAAAGCTTGTTCTCCGGGAGGGGGAATTTGGCTAAGTAGCAGTCCCATTTGGAAAATAACCAAGAAGCAGGTTGCGCAGAGAACTGAACATCAACAAGATCTTTGCTGAGTAACTTGGACAGTTCCGTTTGGACATCCTTGAGTGTTGGTGGGGAGGTTACTGTCCACTTGCTGAGAATGTCTCTTCTAGCTAGCATAAAGCGCGTTGATATCCAGGCTTTATGTGTGGAAAGGACTAATGATTGGGCTTTTTGAAGACCCAGGGCACGACTATCCAAATAGCCAAACAATAGAATGAGGGGGTTGCCGGTGGCAGAGAAGCCCGTGATTAAAGAGGAGAACGTGTCCACCTGTTGCCAAAATTTTGTGATAGCCGGGCAAGACCACAGTCTGTGGCCCAAGGTAGGTCTAAATGCAAGACACCAAAACCATTTTGGTAGTGTGGCAGAGTCTTTAGACAAGGTAAAGGGGGTATAGGCTCTGTGAACAATTTTCAGTTGCTGTTCTCTCCAAAATTCGTTGGTTACAAATGAGCGGGTTGTCATGTAACCCTGGAGAATACGTTGCTGCAGCATTTCAAAGTTAAAATCTTTTCCCCAAGGAGAAGGGCGAATTGATTTGCTCCGCAATGGATGATAAGATAATAAAGGTTTGTAAATATCGGATATGCGGGGTTTCGGGTGCTCCAGCAAGGTGTCAAGCAATGAAGGACGGAAGCGTTTAAGCTTGTCTTGGCAGAGTTGAGTAGTAAAGTTCACAGCCTGCTGCAGGTGGAGGAAATGTCCAATGGGTATGTGGTGGTTCGAGCATAAGTTCTGTAGTGGAAGCGGAAGACCAGACGAGGAGTCAAAGAGTTGTGAAAAGGTTTTCAGACCCTTAGAAGGCCACGTAGAGAAGGCTGTATACTGTCGCCTGTGCTCAAATAAGGGGTGACCCTCCATGGGTAGATGTTTAGTAATTAGGGGAGATAAATTGAGTATTTTACAAGTCTCCCTCCACGCAATGAGGGTGTCTCTCAGTAATTGGTTAGATTTGAGGTGAGTAGGAAGAGATCCTAAGGAACAGTGAAAAAGAGTGCCCAGAGAGTAGGGAACTACCATGTGAGTTTCTACATCAAAATTAGAGAAGCGGGATTAACCCGTTAACCAGTCCAGACTGATCCGTAGAAGGCATGCTAAATTATATATCCTGAGATTAGGTAGGTTGACACCTCCGTCCTGTTTCGATAGAAACAATTTTTTGAGGGCTATACGAGGGCGTTTGTTTCTACATAGAAAAATTTGAAGAGCCTTATATAGCGCTTGGGCATCTTTGTGTCTTATCAGTAAGAGGATACTTTGTAGTGGATAGAGGAGTTTGGGGAAACTAACCATTTTAAATAAATGACACCTCCCGAGGAAGGACAGAGGTAGTTCCGACCACGCTTCTAGTTGTTTCATGATGGTCTTAATGATCAGGGGGAAGTTCAAGGTGTATATAGAAGAGGGGGACTTACCTATTTTAATACCCAGATATTTGATATGTGATTTGGCGATCGAAAACACTGAGTGTGTCGCCCATGGTGGGGACCTGTGGTGAAAGAGGGGGAGAATCTCGCTCTTGGACAAATTGACTTTAAGCCCTGAACAGAGGCGAAATGTACTGAATATGTCGTGAATCAGGGGGATATCTGAGGAAGGGTTAGAGGTGAAAATTAGCATATCATCTGCGAATAGGGCCGTGCGGATCTCCTGGTTACCAACTTGCACTCCATGCAAGGGTCAGAAAGCGAGATAGGGGTTCTATTGCAATATTAAACAAGAGAGAAGATAGGGGGCATCCCTGTCTAGTACCTTTGAAGAGTGGGAAAGACTCAGAAACATGGCCATTGGCGACTACATTCGCACACGGGTAATACAGTAGTACATAGTTGTAACTAGATGCAGAAAAGGACCCTCGAGACCAAGTCGCCGGAGAAACAAAGTCAGCAAGGAGAAGCTGTCATTGTCGAATGCCTTTTCTGCATCGAGTGTAATGATAGCAATGTCATTGGATGTGTATGCTCTGGCCTGTTCTAAAACAGCTAGGACCTTTCGAATGTTAGAGGTGGCAGAGCATTCTTTGGTGAAACCGGCCTGAGCGGGATGTATAATGTCCGGCAGGATTTCTGCCAGTCTATTGGCCATGATTTTTTAGAGTATTTTTGAGTCCAAATTTAATAAAGAGATTGGGCGATACGACCACGGTTCCAAAGGGTCTTTAACTGGTTTGGGAATGAGCTTTATGTGCGCTTGGAACCCGGAAGGGAGGTCATTGCCTCACTCTAGAATATGTTGGTAAACTGAAGTCAGGGTAGTCGAGAGCACAGAAGTGAGTTTGTAAAAATCCGATGTGTATCCATCCGGTCCGGGGGCCTTGCCGGTGGGGAGAGATGCAATGATTGTCTCTACTTCCGGGCTAGTCACCGGGGCGTTGAGGCAAGAAAGCTGGGTAGGCATTAGTTTGGGGATACTGACCGAGTCCAAGATTTCAGAGGCTTTTTGGTCATCTATGGGTTCAGGGCCATACAATGAGGAGTAAAAGTCTTTCATAACTGCTGAAATGTTTAGCGGGGATGTGTGGAGGATGCCATTCGGGACCTTAATTCCCATTATGTGGGTTGGAGAGCGAGGGCCTCTACAGAGATGAGACAAGATTTTCCCTGGCTTGTTACCGTATTTATGGAAATGAAGATCAAGAAGCGATTGATGAAATCGCTCCCTGGTCTCTGCCCAATGATCAAAGTGTTGTTTTTTATTTTTTTTATTTTTTTTTTATTTTTTTACTTTACTCCGCTATGTGTCTCTCATAGTCTTTTTTTAGCCACCCTGATTGTGTTCTTACACTTCTTATTGCATTCTTGTAGTGTTGAAATGCTGACGATGACCTATCCCCCTATTTGTGTAAAGGCCATTTTTTTCTCTTTAATAGGACTTTTTATGTTATGGTTTAGCCACCCAGGTTTAACCTTCATTGTTCCATATTTATTGCCCATTGGAATGCACTGTGTTTGTTTAATGTGTTTAATGTGTTCCTAAAGGATTCCCATTGTTCCTCCTTCTTCAATGTTTCTAGGATTTGGTCCCATTTGATGTCTTGTCGTATTGAGCACAATTCAGAAACGTTAGCTCGTTTGAAATTTAGTGTTTTGGCTAAAGCACATTTATTGCTGTCTGCACCCTCTATAATTTGTATGGATGTCAGAGAGACAGAAAGTAAAAAAAAAATCTCCCCAATAGAGTATTGGAGAGAAATTATTGGCAGGAATTTTAACTTCCCAACTGTAACCAGTTGAAAACATCTAATAAATCCATGACAACGCATCTAAACCTTTCTCATATTTCCAAGCAGAATACTAAAAAAAAACATATAATATTCATAAAACATTTTTTTTATTGCTGTCTGTGTCTCCGATGGGAAGATATTCTTTCACTTTCTGTTCCATCTACCATCCACCATATAGATAGGAAGTGATTGAATATCTCTACAATAAGGACACAGACCAAAAACAAAACAAAAAACACAAAATACAATTCATTTTATTTCATTTTAAGCTGGGTGGTAAAATGATAAAACAACTTTTCCCTGATTGATTTTCCTAATGCCAAATTGACATCTGTGGCATGTTTTTGAGAAGCATGCATGTTCTCTCTTGCTATTAGTACAATCTGTACAAAACTACAAACCTGGGATTCTTGTGATTTTTTTTTGTTGGAACAAGTCAAAGAAAGCATATGTATGCTGGATGTGACAAATTCTCTGGTGTATCACAAAAATCTATGAACCAGGCTTGGGCAGTTTAAGCTTGAAATGCTTTGGGGCATCTGGAAGAGTGCACACATTCTGTTCACACACTTTTTTGTTAAACAGATACAGCGTAACAGCAATAAGTGCTGGAAAGCAGAGAGCTGAAAATGCATTCAATTTGCTCTGGAGGGGAAAAAATAAATGCACACAAAAGAAGATACAAGAAAAGAAATACAATGTTGTTTCAAGCATTTTTATTCTACCCATACCCTTAGCTGCAGTTTTTTTATGATTATTGTCATAATTATCTTTGTCATTTTATGTTTTTGCTACAAAAATCTCTACACATTTATATTAGAAAAAAAAAACTTTTTTGCCTTTGTAATTTAAACTTTTTAAAATAATTTAGTATTTATCAGGGATAATGTTACCTTTCTAATTAAACTCAAATTGTTTTGGTAAAAATAATTTTTAAAACCATAGGAACCACTGAACCCAACAGAAGTAGAAGCAGAACTATAGGCAAACATTTTTTTTTTTAAATTTTGGAAGTAAGGGAGTCAGTTTTATTTTTGCTGTCTGTGTTCCATTGGGGAGATTTACCTTTACTTCCTGCCCCATAGCCAAAGAGGAAGTAATAGGAAATCCCAGCAAATGAAGGGAATCCATTGGGGCCCCCTTGGTCACCCAAACTAGTGTCCCCATTGGAAGATTTTCCATCTATTACCTTTGTGGGGACAATCCAAAATTTTGGATTTACTTTTACTTTCACTTTTGATCCTTAGCAAACAGGACCAATAGATAGGGTAAAATGAATCCCCCCAATGGGGGCACAGACAGCAATATAAATCTGACAGGGGTTCTAATCAATCTCCACTCTATCCGAAGCTAAAAATGTGCCTTTAGTTATTATTTAACACAAAATAGTCATGTTAAAGCATATTTCCACTTGTGCGGTAAAATTAGAAAAAATCTCACTGTAAATGTGATATGTGTTCCCATTTTTACAGCATGCCTTTTTAAAAAAATATTTCTTACCTTTTAGATGTTTCTCAGGAAGAGGTGGCATGACTGACTGCAAGTTATTTGAATAATGTTAGAGTCTGTCCACATTAACATGTAATGCAAGAAACCCAGCTTTAACATCTTTAGCCATTTGTTAGGACAGACAGTGTTCAAATCTTGTTACAATTTCCCAATTGGGCTGCGAAAGTGGGAATATACTTTAAGGGTCACTTTATATTATGACCACTGCCAGGTAGAGTGGTAAAATTAATATTATTGATTATCTATTGACAATGGCAAATGAAAGTGGTTGGGATATATTAGGCAGCAAGTCAAAATGTTGTCCCTAAAGCTTATGTGTTAAAGTAGAAAAATGGGCAAGCGTAAGGGTCCGAGTGACTTTGACAAGAGCCAAAGTGTCATGGCTACACGACTGGGTCAGAGCAACTTCAAAACTGCAGCTTTTATGGGATGTTCCCAGTCTGCAATGGTCAGGACCTATCATAAGTGATCAAAAGTAGGGATGATCGAACGGTTCGGGTCCACCATCGGTTCGGCCCGAACATTGGGTGTTCGAGGTTCGGCCGAATTTAGAACTTTTTGCCCAAAAAGTTTGGAATTCGGCAACCAGAACCGACCAAAATGCAATGCTTCAGGAAATGAGCTTTAAAAGCCCGTGATTGGACCAGAACCATTAGCAAAAGCCAATTGAGGGGGCAGGAGAATGCTAGGAATGTGATTGGAGTGACTAGGGGGTCCCTAGACCAATCATTAGTGAATACGCCCCCCAGTATATAAGATCGCCCCCGCCATATTCCTAGCATTGTTATACTGGACATGGAAGAGAGTGGAAGCAGTTCTGTTAATTTTACTTTAAAAGTGTCATTTTGCTATTTATTAGTGTGAGGAAAGGGATATCTAGTGTAGTTAGAGTGCTCCTTTACACTTAAGTTAGCTTCAAAAATTTAGTTTCTGTAGGGAAAGTGTTAAGTGTAAGGGGACCGTAGTGTAGTGTAGGGTTAACTGGCAGTGACTGCTATGGCAGGGTGACAAAACCCTTCCATAGCAGGGTGACCGCTATAGAGAAATGATCATTTCTCTGAATTGCTTCGGCACACCCATATGGCTTCTCACCAGCCAAGCATTTTTTATGCTGCAGGGGCTGCCACTGCCAGTGCTTTTTTGAGGACATGTTTGATGTCAGACATGATATCTGAACATGTGTATAGGGGTATATATACACATGTCTGTATATATACCCCTAGACATATATAGGTGTGATAGTAGCAGAAATAAATGCTTGCGCTAATGAAATCATTTACAGTAATATATTTCTGCTACTATCACACCTATATATGGCTAGGTGTCTATATACATATAATTATGTGTGTATATATACCACTATACACAAGTTCAGGTGTTTTGCCTGCCTCAAAAGAACCCTAAAAAATGCCAAAAAAACGCTAGCGTAAAAAAAAAATGCCCAGGTGTGTTTTTGCTGGCATTTTTTGGGGGGTTTTGGAGGCAGGCAAAACATCTGAACTTGTGTATAGTGGTGTATATACACACATCCATATATTTATATACACACCTAGACATATAGGTGTCTATATACATATAATTATGTGTGTATATATACCACTATACACAAGTTCAGATGTTTTGCCTGCCTCAAAAGAACCCAAAAAAATGCCAAAAAAACGCTAGCGTCAAAAAAAAAAAATGCCCAGGTGTGTTTTTGCTGGAGTTTTTTGGGGGGTTTTGGAGGCAGGCAAAACATCTGAACTTGTGCACAGTACCACTATACACAAGTTCAGATGTTTTTCCTGACTGCAAAGAACCCAAAAAAATGCCTGCTTTGAAACCGGCAAGGTGTGAAAACCGAGGAGAGAAGCTAACCCCCTGAGCTGAAAGTTTTCTAATACATACAATCCTTTTTTTCTCTGGTTCTGGACATGCTACAGAGCTGAAACTTCACAGGTACACCTTTTAGACCCCCCCCAGACACAAAATCACACAAAAAAGTTCTTAAAAATTGTCATTTTTGATAAAAAAGCCAATTATTGAAAAAAAAAAAAAAAGAGATTTCAGATTTGGGGGGTCTAAAAAGTGTACATGTGAAGTTTCAGCTCTGTAGCATGTCCAGAACCATAAAAAAAAAAGATAGTTTGTATTAGAAAACTTTCAGCTCAGGGGGTTGGTCTTCGCTGCTGTAACACCTTGCCAGTTTAATAGCAGGCATTTTTTTGGGTTCTTTGCAGTCAGGAAAAACATCTGAACTTGTGTATAGTGGTACTGTGCACAAGTTCTGATGTTTTGCCTGCCTCCAAAACCCCCCAAAAAATGCCAGCAAAAACACACCTGGGCATTTTTTTTTTGACGCTAGCGTTTTTTTTTTGGCATTTTTTGGGGTTCTTTTGAGGCAGGCAAAACATCTGAACTTGTGTATAGTGGTATATATACACACATAATTATATGTATATAGACACCTAGCCATATATAGGTGTGATAGTAGCAGAAATATATTACTGTAAATGATTTCATTAGCGCAATCATATATTTCTGCTACTATCACACCTATATATGTCTAGGTGTGTATATAAATATATGTATGTGTGTATATACACCACTATACACAAGTTCAGATGTTTTGCCTGCCTCAAAAGAACCCCAAAAATGCCCAAAAAAACGCTAGCGTCAAAAAAAAAATGCCCAGGTGTGTTTTTGCTGGCATTTTTTGGGGGTTTTTGGAGGCAGGCAAAACATCAGAACTTGTGCACAGTACCACTATACACAAGTTCAGATGTTTTTCCTGACTGCAAAGAACCCAAAAAAATGCCTGCTATTAAACCGGCAAGGTGTTACAGCAGTGAAGCCAACCTCCTGTGCTGAAGGTTTTCTAATACAAACAATCTTTTTTTTTATGGTTCTGGACATGCTACAGAGCTGAAACTTCACATGTACACCGTTTAGACCCCCCAGATACTAAATCCAAAGTAAAAATCAAAAAATCTCTTTTTATTTTTTTTTATTTTTTAATAATCTGTTTTATCAAAAATGACAATTTTTAAGAACTTTTTTGTGTGATTTTGTGTCTGGGGGGTCTAAAAGGTGTACCTGTGAAGTTTCAGCTCTGTAGCATGTCCAGAACCAGAAAAAAAGATCATATAGGTGTTAAAGGAGGGCCCCACATCCCTGTTCTACTGAAAAATTATCTTTTTTTTTTCATGGTTCTGGACATGCTACAGAGCTGAAACTTCACATGCACATATTTTAGACCCCCCAGATACTAAATCCAAAGTCAAAATCAAAAAATCTCTCTTTTTTTTTTTTCAATAATTGCCTTTTTTATCAAAAATTACAATTTTTAAGAACTTTTTTTAGTGTGATTAATAGTTAATGGGGCATGACCCAGAACCCTAGGCACTTTTTAGGGACATTTATTGGGTTTTAGGGCTTAAAAATTGTGTTTTTTGATTACCGAAGTTCGGGTCCCATTGATTTCAATGGGGTTCTGAAATCCGGGCCGAACTTTCGGGAAGTTCGGATGTTCTGGCCGAAACAAACTTTTCAAAAGTTCGATCATCCTTAATCAAAAGAAGGAAAACTGGTGAAGCATTGATGACAGTGTCATGGGCAGTTTGGCCCACGTTGTCTGAAACAAAACAAGAGCTACTGTAGTTTAAATTGCTAAAAAAAAAAAAAATGAAGGGTGCCAGAATATGCAGAGTTTGTTGTGTATGAGGCCATGTAGCCGCAGACCAGTCAAGGTGCCTATGCTGATCCTTGTCCACAGCCCAAACCTACTACAATGGGCACTTGAGCATCAAGACTGTATCACAGAGCAATGAAAGAAGCTGGTCTGGTCTGATGAATCACATTTTCTTTTGCATCATATGGATGGCTGGGTGTGTGTGTCACACACCTTGGGAAGAGATGGCACCAGAATGCACTATGGGAAGAAGGTATACCTGCAGAGGCAGTGTGATGCTTTGTCTAGTGGAGTCCGATGGGTCAGGGCCGTTTTGGCAACAAAAGGGGGACCTACTCGGGTGGGTTGTCATAAAGTTATGGCGCATCTGTGTGTGTTTCAGAAAAAGAAGTGTTAATCGTTTTTTTTGTTTTTTTTTATCAGTAAGCAAAATGGAAAGTGAATGAAAAAGAAGAGAAATCAAAATAAAATCAATATTTGGTGTGATCGCCCTTTGCCTTCAAAACAGCATCAATTCTTCTAGGTACACTTGCACACCGTTTTTGAAGGAACTCGGCAGGTAGGTTGTTCCAAACATCTTGGAGAACTAACCTCAGACCTTCTGTGGATGTAGGCTCTCTCAAATTATTTTGTCTCTTCATTTATTCCAAGACAGATAATGTTGAAATCAGGGCTTTGTGTGGGCCAAACCATCACTTCCAGAACTCCTTGTTCAGCTTTACTCTTAAGATAGTTCCTAATGACATTGGCTGCATGTTTGGGGTGGTTGTCCTGCTGCAAAATAAAATGTGGGGCCATTCACACTCCTCCCTGATGGTATGGCATGACGGATAAGTATCTGCCTGTATTTTTCCAGCATTGAGGACACCATTGATCCTGAGCAAATCTCCAACTCCATGTGCAGAAATGCAGCCTAAAGCCCCGTACACACGTACCGATGGTCGGCTTACAAATGTTCCTCTTTTCTCCCCGGGATGTCGGTGTCTGCTGAAAAGTGCAAAGACAGCACAAGGACAGCACAAGAATTTTGTCCGCCGACTGCAGAAGTGATGTCATGTAATGGTTAACTTTCCCTGTGTTTTCTATTTTCTGAGCATGCCCAGTCTTGCAAATCTGCGGTCTGTCGGCCGAATTGTGTACTGACAGGCGAACAATCGTCCGTTCTGGTGTCGGCATACAAATATTTTCATGTTTGCACGAAAGACTTTTGTCCGCGGATTGTGCGCAGACATCTGTCGGAGGCACCATACTAACACGCGTACAATCGGCAGATCCTTCGTCCACCGACGTTTGTATGCCGACGATCGGTACGTGTGTACGGGCCTTTAGACTTGCAAGGAACCTCCACCATGCTCCACTCTTCACTTTTGCCTGCAGACACTCATTATTGTATCACTCTCCAGCCCTTCACAAACAAACTACCTCCTCCTGCTACAGCTAAATATTCCCCATTTTAAAACATCAGCCCAGAGCACCTGCTGCCACTTGTCTGTAGCCCAGTTCTTTTTGTATATTCCTGTTTTATTCATATGAAAATTCAAATTGTTACATAAATCAATGATCATATTTAAGCATTGCTTATAAAAATTACAACCTTAGTGGCCCCTCCCAAAAAAATGGAAAAGAAAAAAAATAATTGCTAACCAAATCCCCTCCTATTCTATTCTCTAATATCCTCCTTCCATCTCAGAATCCTTCTCTCTTGTGTTTATATCTCCTAACTATGACCCAGATCTCTGAGGTCTAGGTAATTTTACTCCTAAGCTGTATCAGCCTCAAACACCCAGCAACTTCATATATTCTTAAGTATTTTTTTTTATTTCATCCAGTCCCCCCATCTGTCCAGATATTTCCCTGAGTCCTCTGCTGCGGATATTGTTTCTTCCATAGATCTCACCCAATCCACCCTTACGGCCCAATCCCTCATACCGTCAGAATGCTGGTATCAGGCTTTTAGCTGCATTCAATAATAGAGGCACTAGGGTATTTTTATATACCGTCCCCTTTTTCTCTGTGCTGTGAAACAAACAGGTTTAAGGTTCCTGTAATCTGGTGGATTGTCCTGGTGATCCCTTCCCAAAAAATGTGTATCTTTGTGCACTGCCACTACAAATGGGCAAATGTTCCAGGGGTTTTGAATCCCCTCCAACAAGTTGGGGATATCTCTGCAATGAACCTCTGAACTCTCTGTGGGATAAGGTACCACCTAGCAAATAGATTATAACACATCTCTGTTGTCCTTAAATCAACCGATGAGTAACAGGCTAATATTAAAACTTTCTTCCTCTTTCTTCATCTTGAAGGGGTCCTAATTCCTGTTCCCATTTCCCTAAATATGATGGTTATACAGGTTCTAATTCCCTAAGTAAAATCTTATATACAGTATCTCACAAAAGTGAGTACACGCCTCATTTTGAAATACTTACCTTAGAATGAGCCCCCGTCGTGCCGCCCGCTTACCTCTATGACGGGCGACATGTTCAGTCGCCCGTCTTCAGGGATCGCAGTATCCGGCCATCTGATTGGCAGGAGCCGCGGTGACGTCACTCCCGCGCACGCGCGCGGGAGATGACGGTGAAGGCACGGGGCTCTGAAGGAACGGCACCAGCGGCCGTTCCTTCAGAGCGCAGGCACCAGTGATGTAAATATCTCCTAAACGGTACATGTTTAGGAGATATTTACAGTACCTATAGGTAAGCCTTATCAAAAGTTGCAGAGGAGGGTTTACTTCCTCTTTAATGCATAAGTGATTCTAAATGGTGTTTATGCGCCCATATGTAGTTTAATACCATTGCTTTTAGCTTTCTTAAGTAAGCCTGGGGAGGGTGATTGGGACCATTTGGAATATGTATATGCGCTTGGGGGGGAGAATATTCATTTTTACTGCGTTTATTCTACCAAACCATGAGAAGGGTCTGTATCTCAGAGAGTCCAGTTGTTCCTTCCCCTTATTCAATATGGGTATGTAATTGGCCTCATACAGAACCGCTAGGGATCTTGTTAATTCCACGGTATTCCAGTCTCTCTACACCATACAAATGGGAATTTAGGCTGGATTGCCTATTGTTCTCTCTTTGGTATTGTGATGTACAAAATCCCTGATTTAGCTATGTTGACTTCAAAATTTGATAGCTTCCTGTATCTCCCTAACTCCCCCAACACTATCGGGAGTAATAACCTAGGGTTAGAGATAAAAAATAGTACATCGTCCGCATATGTGTCCACCTTGTACTTCCTGTTCCCCACGCGCACCCCTTTAATGTCTGAGTTTTTATGGATTCCTGCCAATAGAAGTTCTAAGTCCAAAATAAACAGCATGGGCAGAGGGGACACCCTTGCCTAGTCCCATTATGTAGCTCAAAGGGGAAGGACAAACTGCTGTTGACTCTTCTCTTAAGTTCTCTCCTTTCCCCACTGTATTGAAATATGTACATAATTTAAAAATTTTTGAAACCTTTTATAATGCATAATAGAATACCCATCAGGGCCTGGGCTCCTCCCCAGGGTGATATTCTTTATTACCCACCCCACCTCTTCATGTGTAATTGAGGCCTCTAAGTCCTCTAGCTCCTCCCTAGGTAACCTCAGGAGATCAAGCTCCCACAGTTTTTCCCTCATGGCCGGATCTACCTTTCCACTTTCCCTACCTTCCTCTTTCTGCCTAACATTATAAAGCTGACTGTATGTTCTCATTTTTAATTTTGGAGAGATATATGGAGAGATATGATCCCTTTTTCTCCCTTGCTGCTTTTGCTAGCCATTTCCTGGGTTTATTTCCCCATTGGTATTTTTCCTTTATAATTATATGAAATGCGTTTTTTGTCTCCTGATCCTTAAGTATCAGTTCTCTCTCTTCTCAATTAGTTCTTGCTTCTCTGGGATGCCATTGGGCCTAGTCCGTTGTTCCAAAATGTAGATCTCCCTAAGTAGCCGGTTCTTCTTCTCCTTCTTTTCCCTGTTTCTTTGTGTCCCATTGCCTATTAATATCCCCCTTATATAAGCATTGTGCGATACCCACAGAATAGTCTGTAAAATCTCTGGTTTATCACTATTAACCTCCCTGGCGGTATGATTCTTTTGGATTTTAGGTGCTGAAAGCAGTACCATTATTTTGCATGTAATTCTTGTGAATGAGCAGCCCAAACCAACTGTATACATATATATATACAATATATATATATTGTGGGGATTTGCTCTGGTAGGTAGGATTTACGGGTGCAGTATAGAGGCAAAACAGATGGTTCTTCAAGTAAATCAGGAGTGTTTTATTTACACTTCAAAAACACAAAAGTAACAGTCTTTCTTGGTGTTAACTCACACCCAACAAAAAGGAAAACGACAGTCTTTAAGGCAGGTTTTAAACACAGCAACAAGTCCATTCACCTGTGTCTCTTTGGTGCTGTTCACACACAGCAACGGATCAGTTCACCTGCTTGAAACCTTTCCAGCCTCAGCACTCACTTCCACAGCCTTCTGGTGCCTGGAGATAATTCTCAATCACCTGTTAGGCTGTCTGCCTTATAAACCCCAGGCAAGACCTGGCCTGGAGCGTGGGGAGCAGCCACCCACCCATACCTTAACTGCTCCCAATAAGAGCCGGCTCGGATTCAGCTTTGCAGCCATACTAAAAATAAAAATTGTCAAGTAGCACTAGCTGCTGCTGACACAGAATTACCGACTCTTATCTCACCGAGGCCAGGAACCACGGTGACACGTACCTTCCGCCGATCACGGATCCATGTGCCCTGCCACATACCTCCCCCCTTTGTTCAACCCTCAGGGGGTGAACACATGTCATACAGTGTGTGCGAGACAGGGCATCCGCATTTCCCTGTCGGCGGCCTGCCCTGTGTTCCACTGAGAACTTAAAGGAACCATCTGGTGACCCAAGCATTTCTCTCCTTGGCCTGGCTCATCCATTGGAGAGGGGAATGGTCGGTTACCAGACGAAATTTCCTCCCCAACAGATAATAGCGGAGAGACTCGAGTGCCCATTTGATAGCCAGGCACTCTCTCTCCACTATACTGTATCGGGTCTCTGCTGGGGTGAGCTTCCGGCTGAGGTACACGACAGGATGCTCCTCCCCATTGACCTCCTGTGACAGTACAGCCCCTAGGCCTACTTCCGAGGCATCAGTCTGTACTATAAATCCCTTCTTGAAGTCTGGTGTGACCAAGACTGGGGACCCACATAGTGCCGACTTCAAAGCGGAAAAGGCCTCTTCCGCCTTATCATCCCAGTGAACCACGACGGACTTTCGTCCCTTTAGTAGCCCTGTTAGTGGAGCAGCTAAGGTGGAAAAATGGGGTATGAACCTCATATAATATCCCACCATTCCCAGGAATGACCTGACCTGCTTAGTGGTGACTGGTCGGGCCCAACTACGTATGGCTTCTATTTTGTTTACTTGGGGTTTGATGACTCCTCGCCCAATAACATACCCCAGGTATTTAATCTCTTCTAATCCTATTGAACACTTTTTCGGATTGGCGGTCAGCCCGGCCTTCCTAAGGGCATCTACAACCGCCTGCACTTTGGGCAGATGACTTTCCCAATCCCTGCTGTGGATGACGACATCGTCCAGGTAAGCCGAGGCGTACTGACGATGAGGTCGCAGCACTATGTCCATTAGTCTTTGGAAGGTGGCCGGGGCACCAGGCAGGCAAAATGGTAACACCTTATAGTGATATAGGCCCTGAGGAGAAACAAAAGCCGTTTTTTCCTTAGCAGACCTCGTTAAGGGTACTTGCCAGTACCCTTTTGTGAGGTCTAATACTGAAAAATACCGGGCTTGGCCTAATTCCTCAATCAGCTCGTCTACTCGGGGCATAGGATAGGCGTCAAACTTGGAGACCTCGTTTAGCTTACGAAAATCGTTGCAGTACCGCAACGTCCCGTCGGGTTTGGGTACTAAGACTATTGGACTGGCCCACTCAATTTTAGACTCTTCAATAACATCCAGTTTTAACATGCATTATACTTCTTCCTCAACAGCATGTTGCCGAGCCTTGGGTACCCGATATGGCTTTACCCGGACCTTAACCCGGGGCTCAGTGACAATATCATGTTGGATTAGGGACGTGCGTCCAGGGAGGTCTGAGAACACATCTGTGTTCCGACTAATGAACTCCCTGACTTCCTGGACCTGTTTGGAGGACAGGCTATCTGCAGCTTTTACCGTGGTTACTGCTTCACAGGCTTCAAGAGGAGGGGTTGGACCCTTTTCACCTAGAAACCCTGGCTGGGGGCTGTCGTTCTCGGACAAGTCCCTATCTTTCCATGGCTTTAGTAAATTTACGTGGTACACCTGCTCCGACTTCCGCCGCCCTGGCTGGTGTACTTTGTAATTTACTTCCCCTATCTTTTAGAGCACCTCATAGGGACCTTGCCACCTAGCTAGGAACTTGCTATCTACTGTTGGTACTAGTACCACTACCCGATCACCCGAGTTAAAGTTCCGGACCCTAGCCTGTCGATTGTAGATCCTACTCTGGGCTCGTTGGGCTGCCTCCATGTGTTCCCGGACCAAGGGCATCACCTTTTCCATCCTTTCCTGCATCTGGGTGACATAGTCAACAACACTTTTATAGGGGGTGGGTTGTTGTTCCCAGGCCTCTTTGGCTATATCCAACAACCCGCGAGGATGCCTACCATATAACAGTTCGAAGGGCGAGAATCCCGTGGAAGCCTGAGGTACTTCTCGCACTGCAAACATCAGATAGGGTAGAAGCAGGTCCCAGTCCCTACCATCCCTGGAAACTACTCTTTTTAACATGTTTTTTAATGTTTGGTTAAATCTCTCGACCAGGCCATCTGTCTGGGGATGGTAGACGGATGTACGTAATTGTTTTATGTGGAGCAGCTTACAGAGTTCTCTCATAACCTTGGACATAAACGGTGTCCCTTGGTCAGTCAGGAGCTCTTTAGGCAGTCCCACCCGGGAAAACATTTCCATTAACTCCTTAGCTATAAGTTTGGCGGACGTATGTCGCAGGGGTATCGCCTCCGGGTAGCGAGTGGCGTAGTCAAGGACGACTAGAATATGTTGGTGACCCCTGGCAGATTTTGGAACAGGGCCGATTAGATCCATAGCTATTCGTTCGAATGGGACCTCAATTATTGGGACAGTTTTTAAGGCAGGTTTTAAACACAGCAACAAGTCCATTCACCTGTGTCTCTTTGGTGCTGTTCACACACAGCAACGGATCAGTTCACCTGCTTGAAACCTTTCCAGCCTCAGCACTCACTTCCACAGCCTTCTGGTGCCAGGAGATAATTCTCAATCACCTGTTAGGCTGTCTGCCTTATAAACCCCAGGCAAGACCTGGCCTGGAGCGTGGGGAGCAGCCACCCACCCATACCTTAACTGCTCCCAATAAGAACCGGCCCGGATTCAGCTTTGCAGCCATACTAAAAATAAAAATTGTCAAGCAGCACTAGCTGCTGCTGACACAGAATTACCGGCTCTTATCTCACTATCTCACCGAGGCCAGGAACCACGGTGACACGTACCTTCCGTCGATCACGGATCCATGTGCCCTGCCACAATATATAATGTATACAGTTGGTTTGGGCTGCTCGTTCACAAGAATTGCGTATATATATATATATATATATATATATATATATATATATATATATACATAAAAAGTACAGTAAAACTGCAGGAAAGGGCACTGGGGGGCAAACTAATATGATTTTTTTTATTTTGAATTTTATCAGTGTGTTTGGTGCATTTTTACATTTGAATTTGCTGCCGGTTCCACCCCCTGCCAACGTCACGTCGCAGGAGACGGAAGCCGGGGCACGGAGACGATCAGGAGGAAGATCTGCCGTGAGACACCGCCGGGACACATCGCTGGATCCCGGTGACAAGGTAAGTAACCCTGTTTACAGGATCCAGCGATGCTTCTGGCGGTACCCCGAGTGTGGCTCGGGGTTACCGCTTTTGGCTCTGAAATTTAACCCCGAGCTACGCTCGGGAATACCGCTAAGAGGGTTAACAAGAAAGCTCTCCAATTCCTTTTCCACCTTCTCAATTATCTTAGGGTCATGAATCAGCAGGTCATTCAGTTTTCAGGCCTTTTCTCTGGGTGTTGCTGTTAGTAAATCTAACTGGGCCATCACTGGGGCATGATCAGAGAGTGTAGTGGGCTTAATGGTCACATCCTTGAGGGAAGTTAATAGTTGATGCTCTATTAAAATATAATCAATCCTTGAATTGGAGCCATGTACTGAGGAATAACATGTATATAATCTCTTAGTTTTGGGTGTCTGACCCTACAAGCATCCACCAACTGACACTCTCCCAGTAAACTTCTAATTTCATTCTGCCATTGTAGTGGGAGACGAGAAAGCCCCATCGATGAGTCCACACGTGGGTCCAACCCCATGTTAAGGTCTCCCACTATAATAAGCCTCCCTTCTTTAAATATCATCAACCTTTTCAAAATTGGTCTCAGGAACTTATTTGTCTCTTTATTGGGGGAGTAAATGTTTGCAAAAGTACACTCCATATCAAATAGTTTTCCCTTGATAAACAGAAATCTCCCCTCTGGATCTGTCAGCTGCTCCTTTAGCGTGAACAAGGGGCTTCTGTCAAATCCAATCGCCACTCCTAGTGAGTGACTCGAAACCGAGTCACTATAAACCACACAGGGAAAAGGCGGGATGACAATTTGATCTCTGAGGAATGTGTGATACGTGTTTCTTGTAAGCAGGCCACTCCTGCCCCATAATGATGCAGTTCTTTAGTTACCTTATGCCTTTTGCTAGGTGTATTCAAATCCCTAACATTATATATTACATTAACCAAAGCCATGGGCAGCCACAGGAGCAGCTGACACATCCTTTTCAGGAGAGAGGTCATGTATGGAGAGGAAGAGAGAGAGAAAGAAAAAGAGAAGAAAAAAAAGAAAACCCCCACCCCAACACCCTTCCCAAGAGGTTAACCCCTCAGAAGGCTGAACAACTGTCCAGATCTTACTCCTTGTACAGACCTAGAGACACACAGCCATGTGTTGCCTCCCGTTGCCACACAGCCATGTGTTGCCTCCCATCAATACCTTCCCAGGGGGCAACCACTCCAACGCTCTGACCCAACCCCACCCGCTGGATCAACAAGCCCTATAGACCTCTCCTCTCCACTGCTACCCCAAGAAGGAAAAAGGGATGGGAGAAGAGATGTGATAGGAGAGGGGGAGGAGGGAGGGACAAGAGATAACCTCATATTCTCTCATATTGAAACCTCACAATCACATCTCTTGGGGCACCCCCACCCTGGCTTTGATATCCTCCCACCCTGTGCACTTGATTTTTAGGGTTTCTGGGGGCTCCTTTTCCAACAAAGGGTTAAAGAGACCCCCGACACTACTGTTATCAGGTCTTCCTCCCCCTGTTTCTCTGGTAAGACCTTAATTCGCACATTTTCCTTCGACTTCAATTCTCCTGATCTTCTAATTTATATAGTAGGGAACGATTAGCTCTCTGTAATATAAATAGAAGAAAAATTTCCGCGCTAGATGTGACAGAAAACCAAATGATTAAGAACAATAGTGAGCAGCTGGCACAAAATCAACTAACAGTGATTCAAAAAATACAATAAAAACCAAAAAGTGCAGCGCTGAAATCAGTATACAATTATATAGCTGAAAAGCTCATATAAAGAAAACAAAAAAGGAGAGGGGATAATGTCCAAATGAATAGTCCCAATATTAAGTGCAGAGATGTGAATCCACATGCAAAATAACTTTCTTCCAGTGACACCAGGGAAAAGTGTAGGAAGGGGACACCCTTGTGCTCAGGTATAACAAGCAGCTTACCGAAATTCCGTGGCTGCTCAATTTAATGAGACAGCCTCTCCCAGCTAGTAGTAAACCAGTAGGTCAACCGATATCAAGCTCAGGTGCTTCGAAAGACTCCAAAAGCCGAAAGCCGTTTCCGGTGTGTTGTTAAACCGATCACATTAATATGTGGCACACTTGGAACTTCTCATATACTCCATTGAACGTAAAGCCATATGTAGAAAGAAACAGAGGCCCATAGCGTAATCCCGTAAACCAATAGGTAAATTTATTAAAAAAACTACTTACAATTTAAAAGACAAAAACAGGCATGTAGTATGTGCCGGTCATGGATCTAACCGCGGCGTCCCGCAAGTCTCCAGATCAGCATATGGATAAACGGCCGGCTTCATTGGGGGGCGTGTGGACGTTTATGTCTGGGATCGCCAACGATTTAGCTCTCTGCAGTAGCTTCATCTGTTTGCTGAAATCATCCATTAATCGGTCATGTATATCTGTTCTCCTCTCCACTTCCTCCAAATGGCCAAGTACCTGTTCAATATCTGCCTCTATATCTGATTTCAAGGATGTTTCCATTTTAGCCAGCAGTCCCACTAAAGCTTCCTTAATAAGAGGTAGGCTTGCTTGGGATCCTCCTTGGCCGCCATCTCCTTCTGCTGCTAAGGCTGAACTCTCCCCTTTAGAGCCTCGACTTTGCGCCTTAGGCCCCCCTTGAGGAGCCCCTCCTTTAGCCAAATTGTCCCTAGGCCATTGATCCTCCCCATTGAAAGCTCCTCCGTTATAGGTCTTTGCTTTCCCATCCCAGTCTGCCCTGGGGCATCTTGTCTAGGACTATCAAGCCCTTCTTCCACCATACTGGTATCTGCTGTCATATATTGCTTGTTGCTTCCTGGGCTAGGGGCAGGTTGGATTACTTTTACTGGATTTTGATTTGTCTCTCATCCTTATCCCCAGATGGTATCAACTGTAAGGTGAAGAGGGCAGGACCCAAAAATAAAAGGATGCCTAGGCAAAAAAATAAAAAATAATTACCACCAGAAAAAGTGCTAAAGTGATGATAATGGACAGTTTAATATTCAAAGCAATAGGGCACAGCCTGCAGAGGTCAAATATAAACTCAGTCACTTTAAGTCAAGAAGTGGAGCTTACAGCTAAGCACATAAGTAAAATGGCTATAGAGTATACAGCAGTCAGGCAAAGTATACAGCAGCAGGGGGCCCTCTGTAAAATTATTATAGGAGGACATCTCTCTCTAAAACAGTCCTTTCCCTTCAACTAGTTCAGGGGCTTCTCGCCCTCAGAAAGCTCTCTCCCACAGCTTTACCTAAGTTCACCCGAAGGCAGGCTTACCTCTTCTGATCCTGCAGTGTGAGGTGATTAGGTCTCCTCTTCATCCACAACTTCCACCAGTGGGGATGAAGGGGAGTCCGGTGACCTGTGCGTCAGTGAAGGGATCAGATGGACCAGTGCCCTTCAGCAGTGGCGGCGGCAAAGGAGGATCAGAGGCTGGGGATCCAGCACCGCTATGTCCAGGCGGCCAGACGCAATCTCCCTTCGGCGTGGGCGGCGGAGTGCATCGGGCAGCGGGTGGCGGCAGGGTTCGGGGAGCGACGGGGTTCGGGCAGCAGCTCTTCTACTCCAGAATAGGCATAAGCGTCTTCATGCCTGAGCTCCTCCCCCATAAGTCCTGTAACCCAGTTCCTATGTTTTCGTGCATAGTTGAGTCGCTTAACCTTGTTTCCTCGTCTAATGCAGGAAAACATATATAAACTAAAATAGAATAGAATAGACACTCCTGAATATTGAGAATCCAGAAAAAGTAATTCTTATGCGTATCTGAAATACGTATACAAACTTTTTTACCATGTGTTTAGTTTAAACTCTATGTTAATTTGAACAATGTGGTTTTATAAATGGGACATTTCTGTTATTCATTATTTTTATCACTAGAATAAAACTGATCTGTCACAGAGAATTAGATTGCCACCTGCAGGAAGACTAAAAAAGTGCAAACACTATTTCTTGTATTCCAGTAAACTCAATAAAATATTGTGGTCGTTTTCTTTCTTTGAAGATGAAGATGAGAAAACCCACACTGTAGTTCAGTCTTCAAGACATTTCCCTTATTCTACGTTCCAGCATACATTTCCTTGCTTGAAATGTATTTGGGGAATAGGTAAGTGTACCCACACACAGCAGACTCACTTTCTCAAAGCACATACACATTTCAGCAAATAATTACATGTTATCTGCTTCCCTCTCTGCACTTTTCTATTTTGACGATGAAGACATTTTCAAACTCATATGGCTAACTACTTTTTTTTTCCAAATATAATGGTCTGGTTTGATGTCCTTTAGAATTCAAATGTACATATATAGTATACAGTATATTATGAATTAGTACTTTGACTAACATATACAGTATAAGTACACCATCTATGTCAAGGGTCCTAACTTCTGGATATTACATTTAACTGAACAATTTATGGGCTCCTTCACACTCGCTTTGGTCTCTGAAGAGTGATCTGAAAGTTGTATTGCCTCTTCATTGCCTGCTTTAACCCCTTGAGCCCTGAACTAGGATGCTGTAATGTATGGCAAGAAGTTGCGGGGCACTTACAGAGTAGCCATATTCACTTACCATTGCTGAAAGTGGCATGGGACATAATTTCAGCCTAGATGCAAAGCATCATGGTCATGGAATTTCTACACTCCTTGTTTTTGCCTCTGCAACTAAAGGGTGGAGAGGTCAGGGTGCAGTAAAAACCTGGCTCAACTATTGGGTTTTAAAGCCCCTCAACTGCCAACGTGAAGCATTCCACACTGACACACTCCTCATATACTGACACTCTCCCACAATGTAAACTTCCAAGAACCTGCTATAGTAACCTGCATATGTAAAGGAGTGGACAGAGAGGAGGCTAAAGTGGAACTTCACCCAAAAGTGGAAGTTCAACTTTAACCAGTTCTGGACTGGAAGATTTCCCCCCTTAATGACCAGGCCATTTTTTGTGAGTGATTCGGCACTGTGTGTGTTATTTTAACTGACAATTGCGTGGTTGTGCAATGCTGTACCAAACAAATTTTGATGTCCTTTTTTCCCCACAAATAGAGCTTTCTTTTGGTGGTATTTAATCACATCTGTGGTTTTTATTTGTTGCGCTATAAACAAAAATCTTTTCACCATTTTAGGCCAATTTGTATTCTGCTATATATTTTTGGTAAAAAAAATACCAATAAGCGTATTTTGAGAAGTTATCGTGACTACAATTTAGGGGAAAGATTTATGTCATTTTTATTTTCTTATTTATCTAGTGATGGCGGCAATCAGAAATTTTTAGCGGGACTGCGACATTGCGGCGGAAAGATCGGACCCCTAACTGACATTTTATACACTTTTGGGGGGACCAGTGATATTACTACAGTAATCAGTGCTAAAAATATGCACTGTTACTGTAATAATGACACTGGCAGGGAAGGGGTTAACACCAGAGCGATTAAAGGGTTAAATGTATGCCTAGGGAGTGTTTTCTAACTGTGAGGGGGTGGGCTTATGGAATCAACACAGGGATCTGTGTTTCCAAATAGGAGGAACAGAGGAGCCCTGTGCTCATTGCTGACAGAACAACGGTCTGCTGTTTTCACAACAGCAGACCACCGTTCTGTCTCCACAGGGAGCGATCGCGGGTGCTTGGTGGCAATTGCGGCCGCCAGACCCTGCAGCTCAGCTTCTCTGCTGGGGAATGGGCGTGCACCCCCACGATCTCTCCCGTGAAGCTCCGTCGGGGTACGGCGATTTATCGAGGACCTGCCACGTATATCTGCACTGGCTGGTCGGCAAGTGGTTAAAGTGGAAGTAAACTTCCACTGATTATTTGTACCTATAGGTAAGCCTATAATAAGGCTTACCTATAGGTCCTGTAAATATCTACTAAACATGCACGGTTTAGGAGATATTTACTGTATATGCGGCCTATGAAGTCATCGGCGCCTGCGCTCTGAAAGAATGGCCACCCGTGCTGTTTCTTCAGAGCCCTGTGCTGTAAATGGCAGCTCCGGTGTTCCGTGAAAAAACCATACCCATGCGAAAACCATACCCTCGTCACTTCCGGGGCACCTACGGAGGGTATGGATTTCTCACGGTACTTACACTTGCAGCGATTACATTAAAACAGCTCCTCTGCAACATAAATCATCTCCGCTCCTTCCCCTCTCACTTCCCTGCTCTCGGCTAATAAATATAAAAGCGCATCACGGAGCCGAGATCTCCGTCATTTCGAATTCATACACCTGCCGCCGCTTTTATATTTACAAGCCGACATCAGGGAGGTGACAGGGATAGCAGAGGAGATGATTGATGTTGCAGCCGAACTGTTTTTATGTAAACGCTGCAAGTATAACATTACACACAATACCGTGATTATTTCATTCCCTCCAAGCATGCGCACTCCTCAACTTCACAGCTGTTCAATGGTGTTTTCGGGGCTCTGAGCATGCGCACTGCTGCAATGCTCAGCTGTTTCGGACAGGAAGTGACGAGGGTATGGAAATCTAACGAGGTATGGAATTCTAACGTTACACCGGCGCGCATGCGTGAGATTGATGCCACGCGGCTCTGGATAGTCAAACAGCCGGAGTCCATGGACCCGGAAGGAAGACAAGTGAAGATGGATGCGGCTCCAGAGGTGACAATGAGGGCTTCATTTGCAGGTAAGTTTCATTACATTGCTTTACTTCCTCTTTAAGTGCTCTACCCTTTTCTAAATGTGGCATGTAATTTATTTATTTATTTATTTATTTTTTGAGGGGGGGGGTGGTACCTAGTTTTGGCAGGTACCCGCTTCCACTTCCGCTCAGATCACCTAGGTGATCCAAACAGAAGTTTTACTCCCATCCTTCCTTCCTGCAGTCTTCTGGGACACTTCACAGAGCATAGCGGGCAGCCGGCTGTGGAGCCAAAAGCGGTATAGCTGGCTGCCCACAGTTAGGATGTTGGCACCAGGGACACAAAGGCTAGTAAAGAACTAGCCCTGGTGATGACATGACCGGATCCCTGGACAGGTAAGTGTCATTTTATATAGCAGCTACAGTATTTGTACAGTATTTGGAGCTGCTGACTTTTAATTATTTTGCCCACAGTGAATAACCGCTTTAAGAGCGTATTTCTCGACTGTCTTTTTTGCAACATATTGACCCACAAGGGGCATCTTACAGGAAATTCTAAAAACAGAAAACACTGAAAAGCTGATTGGAGACCTAAAATTCAGCCGAGAAGTTAACAAATGAGTGCTTTGATAAAGCGGCCTCATAGCGTTTCTTGGTTGGAAGCAATACAATAGACTTGGGAACCAAGCCATTTCCAATTTCCCTATCCTTTTTTGACAATGAATTATGTTTAGAAATTAAAATTGTATTTGTTTTCTTTATGAAAATGCTCTAAGGAAAAAACCTGTGTTATCAGAAAAGAGTGTTTTATTTAACAATTCAGAGAAATATAGTCAGATGTTAAACTACCTCTTTTAATAATTTACAGTTTTTATGGTATATATCTAGTGAGCACATTTATTCAGTTAATAGTCCAGTGTTTATCATAACCACTTAAAGCGGAGTTCCACCCAAAAGTGGTACTTCCGCTCATTTGCTTTCTCCCCCCCTCCGGTGCCACATTTGGCACCTTTCAGGGGGGAGGGGGGAATGGGTACCTGTTTTTGACAGGTACCCGTTCCCCACTTTTCGAAGACGGCACCGCGGCGCTGTCCCTCGGAAGCTTAGCCCCCTCCTCCTTCCCCCGCCACCGAGCCAATCCAAATGCGCAGTGCACTTCGCACATGCGCTTTAGGGTCCCGCTCGTGAAGCCATGAGGCTTCACTGCCGGGTTCCCTCACCGGCCATGGCGGCGGCAGCACCCGACAGCCCATGGACCATCGGCTGCAGTGCCAACATCGCTGGACTCCAGGACAGGTAAGTGCCCTAATATTAAAAGTCAGCAGCTACAGTATGTGTAGCTGCTGACTTTTAATTTCTGGAGGGGGAGGCTGGAGGCTGGAACACCACTTTGCGTGAACCGATGTAGCTGTACGTCGGTCGCACGGCACACTCCCGCCCCCACTCAGCAGTGGGGACTCTGATGCATGGGGCTGGCGGCTCCGATTGCTGCCGGATACCCGCGATCGCTTCCCGCTGAGAGAGAAGGATGGTTGGCTGTTGTAAACACAGCTGACTGTTCTTCTCCCTGGAATGACCACAGAGCGCCTGTGATCCTTCTATATAGGATCCCAGGTCTCTGTGATCATTTCAAAAGCCCCTCCCCCATACAGTTAGAAACACGCTCCTAGGCTCACATTTAACCCCTTGATCGCCCACTGTGTTAACCCCTTCCCTGCTAGTGTCATTATTACAGTAACAGTACATATTTTTAGCACTGATTACTGTAGTAATGTCACTGGTCCCCTCAAAAGTGTCAAAAATGTCAGTTAGGGGTCTGATCTGTCCGCCGCAATGTCGCAGCCCAGCTAAAAATCACAGATCGCTGCCATTACTAGTAAAACAAAACAAAACAATAAAAATGACATAAATCTTTGCCGTAGTTAGTAGACGCAATATATTTTATGCAAACCAATCAGAATACGCTTATTTATTTTTTCTTTTACCAGAAATATGTAGTAAAAAACAAATTGGCCTAAAATGTTAAAAAATGTTGATTTTTACATTTTTGGGGGGGAATGTTATAAAGCAGAATGTGAAAAATATATTTTTTTTTTTTTCAGAATTCTTTTTTTGTTTATAGCACAAAAAATTTAAATCGTAGCGGTGATCAAATAGCACCAAAAGAAAGCTCTATTTGTGAGAAAAAAAGGACATCAATTTAGGTACAGCATCGCCGGGCAATTGTCTGTTAAAGTAATGCAGTGCCGAATCGCAAGTAATGGCCTGGTCATTAAGGGGACAAATCCTTCCGGTCCAGAAGTGGTTAAAGTGGTATAAAACCCAAAACCAAACATGTAATATATTACAGGTTACCAATCCTTAGGTTTGTTGGCTGCATTTGTTTTCTTTTTTCCCCTCAGTTTTTACCTGGTGATCTGCCCAGTAACACACCTCCTATATTAGAGTGTCTACACTCTGAATGAAGGAGCACAGGAGACAGCAGCATTGTCAGGGAGTGTTACATGTAGCAGATTTAACGACACTAACATTGAAGACAAACTCTGGCTCTGGCTTTTTTCCTTTTGGGATACAGGTTTAACATAGCTAAATAAAACCTGATCATTGTAAGCACCAGTGGCGGCCGGTCTATTTAGGGTGCAGGGGCGCCGCCCCCCCATCCATGCGTCCGGCCCCCTAATCTGCATGATCAGAGTTCAATGGGATTTTTTTTTTTGGCATCACCTGATTAGAGCCAGAGACTCTAATAGAGCAATGCAAAGGGTGGTCCCGGGGTGCAGAGCAGTTCGTCCCGAGCCCACCCATTGTGTGACAAAAGCGAATGAAAACTCGCTATTGTCACACCGATCCTCCTCCTGGCCAATCAGGATTGGCCGAAAGGCAAACCCCTTGCCATTGGCCAAGGAGGAGGCGGGAGTGGAAGGAGACGCGCTGCCGGTCACTGGGAGACAGCACTCAGAAGAAGCCGCCCGCCGCTGCTGCTGGAAGGACTCGCGGAGCCGCCCGCTGCCGCTGCTGCTCCAGGTAGGTAAGGGGGCACGCGCGCTGATCTCTGCATTGGGGGCACGCATGCTGATCTCTGCATTGGGGGCATGTATGCTGGTCACTACATTGGGGGCACGCACGCTGATCTCTGCATTGGTGGCATGTACTCTGTATTGGAGGCATATATTCTGCATTGGGGGCATGTACTCTGCATTGGGGGCATATACTCTGCATTGGGGGCATGTACTGTGCATTGGGGGCATGTACTCTGCATTGGGGGCATATACTCTGCATTGGGGGCATATACTCTGCATTGGGGGCATGTACTCTGCATTGGGGGCATATACTCTGCATTGGGGGCATGTATTCTGGTCACTACATTGGGGGCACGCACACTGATCTCTGTATTGGGGGCATGTACTCTGCATTGGGGGCATGTACTCTGCATTGGGGGCATATACTCTGCATTGGGGGCATGTACTCTGCATTGGGGGCATGTACTCTGCATTGGGGGCATGTATGCTGGTCACTACATTGGGGGCACGCACGCTGATCTCTGCATTGGGGGCATGTATGCTAGTCACTACATTGGGGGCACGCACGCTGATCTCTGCATTGGGGGCATGTATGCTGGTCACTGCATTGGGGGCATGTACGCTGGTCACTGCATTGGGGGCATGTATGCTGATCTCTGCATTGGGGGAATGTTATGCTGGTCACAGCATTGAAGGGGGCATGTATGCTGGTCTCTGCATTGGGGGAATGTACGCTGATCTCTGCATTGAAGGGGGCATGTACGCTGGTCACTGCATTGAAGGGGGCATGTACGCTGATCACTGCATTGAAGGGGGCATGTACACTGGTCACTGCATTGAAAGGGGGCACGCAGGTCACTGTGCTTTGAAAGGGGGCACGCTGGTCACTGTGCATTGAAAGGAGGCACGCTGGTCACTGTGCATTGAAAGGGGGCACGCTGGTCACTCTGCATTGAAAGGGGGAACGCTGGTCTCTCTGCATTGAAAGGGGGCACGCTGGTCTCTCTGCATTGAAAGGGGGCACGCTGGTCTCTCTGCATTGAAAGGGGGCACACTATACCTTAATTACTGAAGGCCCCTTTCACACTTTTATGACCTCAAAGTCACGCAATTTTTTACAGCGTTTTTTGCCGCAAAGCAATGCCTATTTCATTTTTCTGTTTGCGCCCCCCCCCCCCCCAAAAAAAAAAAATTTGAGCACCAGCCGCCACTGGTAAGCACCCATGCAAGTGTGAAATGGTTTGTCCCATCTTTGCAACTGATACATTCTGCTGGAGAGCTTGTTCTTTTGACTAGCCAGATCCCCACTGGCCTCACCCATCATGCGATATGTGCAACGGACATTTTTAGGGAATAATCTTTCTGTATCTTTCTTTTTCCCCTGAAGATGTCTGTTGCACCAGACAAACCGTGTTTAGGGTGAGGTCAGTGGCATATGATGTTGTACACCCGCTGTTGATCCCTGGTGTGGTGTGTTTTGCCTGTGTTACTCTAAATTTTGCAGGTATATCTACTTTAACCTCCCTGGCGGTAATCCCGAGTGTGGCTCGGGGTTAATTTTCAGTACCAAAAGCGGTAACCCCGAGCCACACTCGGGATTGCCCTGTAGGGATACTTACCTTGTCCCTGCGATCCCCTGCTGTGTCCTCCGGCTGATGCCGGCATCGGTCTTCTGGGTTCCCTTCCCTGCGAGCGCCGTGATGCAGGGGGGTGGAACACAGTGGGAAATTTTAAAAAATAAACAAAAACATTACACATACACATTGTAATACATTGTAATCTGTTAGGATTACATTACTGTGTGAAGTCATTGCACCTCAGTTTTGTCCCTAGTGCTTTGTCCAGTGCCCTGCCATGGCATTTATAAAGCGTTCCTTTAGGTCAAAAGCAATTTTAGCTAGAAAACAGCAATAGTGAATTGGAATTACTTGAAGAATTGAGCGATATTGTGGGGAAATTCGTCATCAGACACTGAAAGTGGTGACAGCGATGATTCTGTGACTGAGCTCAGTGATATGCAAACTTGGTGCTTTCTTGACTGCGGTACGGACCAGGCAGCGCCCCCAAGATTCCCATTAACTGGAGCACCTGGTATGAAAGTAGACATTGAACACAACAACCTCTTGGCATACCTACAATTATTTCTGACCGATGAGGCTATTGAAAAACTGGTACAAAGAGCAACAATTAGCTACTCTGCATAGGACATTTGGACATTTCTGGGCCTAATAATACTTCAGGGAGTGGTGGGGAAACCCCTGCAGAAGTGGTATTGGATAACTAATACATTACTTGCCACTCCATTCTTTGGCACGGTCATGTCAAATTACAGATTTTCCCTGATCATGAAATATTTACACTTCGAAAACAATGAAGAATGTGATGAAACTACGCATCCTGCACCAAAACTAAAGAACATTTGGGAAGTATCTAAAATGATTCCAAAGAATTTCCAACAGAGCTATGTGCCAGAAAGAGACATCAGCATTGATGAAAGTCTAATGGCCTACAAAGGAAGGCTCAGATGGGTACAATACATTGCATCAAAGAGGGCGCGATTTGGCGTAAAATCCTACAAGCTATGTGAATCGTCAACTGGCTACATTTGGAATTCAATAATATACTATACACTGGAAAACAAACAAAATTCAATCCAAAATACAGCAACTATGGAATGGCAAAATAATCTGTTCTTTTACTCATTAAATCAATGCAAAATTAGGGCCATTGCGTAAAAAAACAACTTTTATACATCTCCTGAACTTTATAAGTTTCTTCTAAAAAACAAAGCAGATGCCTATGGAACCGTTAGGGCTAACCGGCGCGACATGCCGCCAAAGTTTGACAATAAGAAGCTGAAGACTGGAGAAATGGTTGCCTGGCAATAAGGCAAAACGATGGCACTGTGATGGCGTGACAAGAAAGATGTGTGCTTAATGAGTACAGTTCATAATACCTCCACTAGTAAGGTACGCACAAAAGGTGGGAAAGAAATCATGAAGCCACAAGTAGTGATAGACTACAATAACACCACGGGAGGTGTCGACAGAGCTGACCAAGCAATGACATTCTACCCATCAATGAGGAAACAGCAAAAAAGTACTGCAAGAAGATCTTCAGACATCTTCTTGAGCAATGCTTGTGGAATGACTACATTCTGCTAAAAAAAAAAAGAGTGACAGGCCTTTGATTCATTCTGACTTCATTTGGAAAGTGAACATATCTTTTTAAACCCCGAAACACCATCAATGGCTCTGAATAGAGCTGGACGTCGTGCTGTTGGCATTGTCAACCCGGAATGCCTAACTGGTTGTCACTTCATGGACTACATCCCACCAACCGAGAAAAAGTCAGCGCCTACAAGGATGGTTTGTTGTTTAAAGCGAGATAACAGTGGAAGGAAAACCAGAAAGGAAACCAGGTTTCATTGTCCTGATTGTGTTGTCGGACTTTGTGCAGTCCCATGTTTCAAAATATTTCATACCCGGGATGTTTACTAAAACAATATGTGCCAGCGGTGTCTAGTATTACAGTGATAAGTAATATTGCACCCTTGTTTGGGCAAATTTCAGCTTTTTTGGTTTGATTACATTATTGAATAAAATGTATTATTATTATATTATAATTTATGATTTCATATTTCAAATTTTATCATACCCGGGATGTCTACTAGACTCTTGTTTGGACAGATTTAAGTGAGTTATTCCTAAGAATTACAGGCCTACAATATAAAACAACAGATTTCCATGCAAAACAATGTACGGCTTTGACATTCGAAAATATTGACATAATCAGACCGCCAGGGAGGTTAATAAATCATGTGGTTTTAGCATACTACTCTATAGTCTTTTGTTCTTTCTCCTACCCATTATTACTTTGAGGTGCTAACTTTGGATAACCACTGAAGGACTGTGGAGGCGGTGGTATCCTGAGTGATGGCCCCCCAATTGGATGATTTCTGCGCTGTTGATCTCTTATAATTTGAAGGTCATCGATGTTTGGTAAGGGATCTGGCACACTTGTCTGTGAGGTGGTTTGGGATTCTTACACGTGGACTTTCCTTATTTTCAAGATTTCACCTTTGGACTTTTATATATTTCTCATTGAAGTGAATTATATGTTATGGGACTGCTATTTCACTGCTATTTAGTTGATGCACATTGTTCCTTATGGTTTAATATGAGTTCACTTTATTTTTTCACATACATCATTTTGAATTGATCGCTATAGAGATACTGGATTTACGCATATTTTTGATTAATTATTTTTGTAATTCCTTTCTGTCTGGAATATATTGTAGGTTTGCTACCTTACCTCTTTTTGCACTAAGGGCAAATTTCTTTGTGTATTTCTATCTCACGTCATTAACTGTAATTCTTTTAACCATAGGCTGCATAATTAACCTTAATCTGACCTGCTATCAGGCCCTTGCAGTCCCTATACAGCAGTAACAGATAGATGAGATTATCACTTTGCTGTTTCTTTTTTTACC
The DNA here is from genome assembly GCF_965119305.1 of Pelophylax lessonae. Classification (NCBI taxonomy): domain Eukaryota; kingdom Metazoa; phylum Chordata; class Amphibia; order Anura; family Ranidae; genus Pelophylax; species Pelophylax lessonae. The sequence goes on along the minus strand of NC_138772.1, from coordinate 500,513,672 downwards.
ATCCAGTGACTGCACCAATATACAAGGCAAGGTCTATAAAGACATGGATGAGCAAGTTTGGGGTGGAGAAACTTGACTGGCCTCAACATCTTTGGAGTAGATTAGAGCAGAGACTGCGAGCCAGGCATTCTCATCCAACATCAGTGCCTGACCTCACAAGTGGGCTTCTGGAAGAATGGTCAAACATTCACATAGACACCTAAACCTTGTGGACAGCCTTCCCAGAAGAGATGAAGCTGTTATAGCTGCAAAGGGTGGGCAAACTCAATATTGAACACTACAGACTAAGGCTGGCCATACACTATACAATTTTCTTATTCCATTTCCTTTAGATTTACCTTAAACTATGTAGTGCAAGGGCCTGCCTGACTGCATACAAATTGAAAGTGTTTAGGTTTGACCCTATATTACATGGTTTTGGTAAATCTAAAGGAAAGTTGAACAAGAAAATTGTATAGTGTATGGCCAGCCTAAGACTGGGATGCCATTAAAGTTCATGTGTGTGTAAAGGCAGGCGTCCCAATACTTTTGAGAATACAGTGTACATCTGAATACAAAGCTGAAATACATAAAGGGAGACCATTTTATCTCACAGCGATTTTGTAATTATCTTTAGCCAGTTCTGGCATTTGCAAAGCCTTGCCAGACAGCACAACCACGCTGGTGATTTCACTTTTTCTATTGCAGTTCTCAACTTTTGTTGAGAAAAAAACATTCCCCTCTGGGTGATCTCTGTACATTACAAGGATTTTAACAAACTTTGTTGCAGATTCCTACCTTTTGTTATTCTGAAGAAATCACTGCTTGTTCTCTGTGCCTCTGTGCTGAGAGGGCCTAATGGGAGTGGTTCCATAATTATCTATCAGCTGTGCAGCTTCAAAGCTCTAATGAGGAAAGCTGCTGGGCCTGCATCCCTTTAGACGTGTTCCTATTGGAAGTTTCTCACCAAAAATGACATTTTTGTTGCAGGGGATGCCAGAAATCTGACTTGTATCTTAGGCAGACTTCTGGGAAAATTGGTGAGCCAATCACACAAGCAGAAAATTATGTTTCTGGGGGTGTGGTCAGTATACATTCTGTGTACAGAACAGCTCCAGGTAGCCATATTGCATTGCATTTCCAGAAAATTACAACAGCTGCAGATTGAAAAGGAAAGGTAATTTTTAATAACATTCAATTACAATATGATTCATGTCGCAATTATATACGCTATATTGTTTTTTATTTTTTTTTGCTATTTTTTTCGTCACAAAAGTGAAGTTACCCTAATATACCCTGGTCCCTTCCACTGGTGTCAGCCTGTAATTTGTCTCTTAACACTCTGCTCTCTGCACCACTCAGAATGATTCTTTTTAGTACATATGAATTTATCAGATGGTTATTGGCCCAGATTGCTCACCCTTCCTCTTCATGTCTGTTATGCTGTATATTTTTTTAATGAATACATATCTGCATTAAATGTAATATTTGGCTTGGTAAATGTTCTTGCTTCCATATTTTTTTTTTTTTCATATTGTCCTAAATTTAGAGACTATTAGAATTGTTTACCAGAGGGTACATGATTCTACTTTACATTCCCTGTGTTAAGCTGAACTCCAAGCATAAAGATGCAAAACACATGATTCTCTGCCATCATTAATATAGCCTTTAAATGTAACATACCAGCATCTAACTAAAAATAAATATGAATGTAAGGTCCTCTGACCCGTAAAAGCTGAATTTTAGGCAGATGTAAGCATACAAACGAATGCAGCTCGGTATTAAATAATACGTAATTAAATTAATTTGTTAACAAATTGCTCAGTGTCATTATTGGACCATTTAAAACTGTGGTGGGCCCAGTAAAAATCTGATCCCCAAATAGAATCATATAACTTTCAAATTAGCAACCTGCAATAATTAGTATAAACAACCCTGAAAATTCAAATTGCATACATCTCACCCTACCCCACCATCCAAGCCACAATGAATGCTCTTAAATTTATCAAGATGCCACTTGGTAATCCCTTGTCCTCCCACACTGTTCTGATGCCATTGAAATTTTAGAGATAAACACACCTCAACTATACCTCTGTTCTTGGATTACTTGAGGTGCTACTACACTTAAAGCAGAGTCCCGGCCAAATTTTTTTTTTTTTTTTTTACCTAAAAATACCCCTAGAATAGTCAGGGCTAGGGTATTTAAACAATGATATCTTCTAAACTGTCCCTTGTTTAGTGTACCTGCAAGATTAATTACTTACCTAGTGAAGTTCTTGTCCAGCGCGGCCATCTGCGGTGTGAGCAGCCGAAGCCGTGGTGTCCCCCTTCCTGGATTTTGTGAGTCCCAGAATGCTATACCCTTGTCACTTCCGGGGCAGACGCATCATCCCACAGCTCATTGCGCATGCACAGAAGCTGTTCTCCATTCATCGGCAGAGAAGGATGCGCCTGCACCGGAAGTGACGAGGGGCACATTGACTCCTGGGATTGATGACACTCATCTCCCAGGAGTCAATGTAAAGGAGGAAATGACGTTGGCGGCCGCAGCCGCATAAGGAGGAAGTTGGAAGAAATTAAGTTATTTTTAATTAAAAATAAGGTAAGGGAACCAAAAAAATAAATAGCCAAATCAGAGGACTGACTCTCTGGGTTAATAGAGAGATATTTGGGACCCGGAATTTCAGAGGCCCTGAAGGGATATTTGGATGGGAAGGGGTCTCCACCGCTGACTACGAGGATTCCAGCACACACTGGGTTAAGAACCTCCAGGAAGCCGCTCTTAAAATACAGGAATAAGTGATAGGTGTGGTGGTGAGGAGGAGTTGGTATATGGACCTGTCTGGGAGAGCTGGGAGTTTTTGGCTGGAGGCTGCAGAAAACAGGACCTAATAAGGACTGTTAAACCTTGGGGCGAAGATCCATCTACAAACTGTATGTGTTTTGCTTTTACTTTGTGCTGAAGATAAGCGGACTTTATTTAGTATTTTTGTGCTAATGTGCTGCTGGAAGCCTTATTTTGTTTTATGTGCTGAATAAAATACTTTTTGTTTAACCGCTTGCCGACTGCGCACAGTATATTTACTGCGGCAGTCAGCCCCCGCCAGGCAGAGTGACGTAGGTCTACGTCGCTCGCCTGTCACCAGGTTTTGAGCCAATAGCGGGCGAGCGCGCGCCCGCTGAGGCACGCGCCCGCCTCGGCTCTTTCACGGAGGAGTGCGGGTGTGTGACCGGCGGACCCGATGTCCGCCGGTCACACTACGATCGACGGTAGAGCGGGAGAAAGGCGGAGCGGCTTATGTAAACAAGCCGCCTGTCATTCTCCCCTGTGTAAAAATGGAGATCAGACGGTTCTACTATGTAGAACAATTGATCTCTGTTTTTACACTAGTAGCCATGTCCCACTACAGTTAGAATCACGCCCCTAGGACACACTTAACCCCTCCCTGTCCAATACAGTTAACCCCTTCCCTGCCAGTGTCATTTTTACAGTAACAGTGCATATGTATAGCACTGATTACTGCAGTAATGTCACTGGTAACCCCAAAATTGTCAAAAATGTCAGTCAAGGGTCCGATCTGTCCGCCGCAATGTCGCAGTACCGCAAAAAAAATCGCAGTTCGCCGCCATTACTCGTTAAAAAAAAACACCAAAAATGACAAAAATCTTTCCGTTTGTTAGTAAACGCGAAAAATTTTGCGCAAACCAATCAAAATACGCTTTTTGCAATTTTTTTTTTTTACCAAACATATGTAGCATAAAACAAATTGGCCGAAAATGTAAAAAAATTTTGATTTTTACATTTTTTGGGGGGGAATTTCATATAAAAAAAGTGAAAAATATTGTTATTTTTGCAAAATTTTTCGCTCTTTTTTTGTTTATAGCGCATGATCAAAAAATTGCACAGGTGATCAAATACCACCAAAAGAAAGCTCTGTTTGTGGGAAAAAAAGGATGTGAAATTCGTTTAGGTACAGCGTCACACGACCGCGCAATTGTCCGTTAAATTCACGCAGTAAAAAATCGCAAAAAATCCCCTGGTCAGGAAGGGGGTAAAATCTTCCGGGGCTTAAGTGGTTAAGCTTTAACGGTTTTGCACTCAGTCCTGTAGAGCCACAATCCACCCAAACATTACAATAGCTATGCATGAAGTAAAGTTTATAATTAGGGTGGAACTCCGCTTTAAGGACCTAACTTTTAATCAACACTGGAGACCATTCTGCTCACAATAAAAGGAATACAACATTCCCCAACGAGAACACTATACATATTTATGCATAACATACTTTTCCCAACACAATCCGAGTTTGCTATCCTATGAAATGGAACTAGATATCTTCCCCTTTTATGAATGTCTCTTATCCAAATCTAAAGATATAGCTCTCTTCTATAATAAATTAGGCAATAAAATATGCTACTCTAAAACCAATAGCAAATGAGAAACAGAACTAGGCAAAATGTTTCCAGACCAAAAGTTGAGCAGGGTTATTAACCTAACATACAAAGCTACACGTTGTACTAACCAATGGGAACTATTGCAGAAATTGCTACTTAAATGGTACCTTATACTGTAGAAACTCTCTAAATTCTCCCCTTCTAATTCTTCTCAATGTTGGAAAGCCTGAAGGAAAATGCATTGTTTCCTTATAGTGTATAAAAGGATATTTTTTCGCACCCACCCAAAGTGATATATGTGTGAATATGTAAAAGTGCTGCAACTCATGGAAAGTCTAAATACTGAACTTCACAAATCTATGTAAACAAAATAAGTGCGCAACCCAAAATATTCAATGAATTGCTATGTGTTACAGAGAATAATGAAAGTCCATACAAATACATAAATCACAATGTAAAGAAAAGTCCAATTATAGTGCTCTTCTGAAGGTAAAAAAGTGATTCACAATAACACCAGTGCTTCAGATAGTGCTTTCTCCAACACAGATCACTGCACACCTCTTACCAGAAGAGATGGTTTCCAGACTATAAGGATCTAATACACTTTTCTTGAAATAGACCAGCTGGAGTATACTACTTCTGGGGCTCCATGAAAATGCAATCCTTCCTTGTAAGGCGTCCCTGACTTCTTGGATTATCCTGCCATAGATGTTTCTCCAGCATAGGGGGTTTAGAAAGGAGGAGACTTCATAGTTCAGTAAGTATGATTACCATTTATTAAAAGGTGATTATTGCACTTACAAGAACAAAAACGTTTAGAAGGCACAAAGCAGACAGCCGCGGACCTCGTCTGCAGGCTGCTGTGTGGTGACGTCACAGGCTTCGGCCCCACCCGACACAATTCCCCATGAGCCTTAGAGGAAGTTTTGGGACTTTGAGTGAGAGACATGACCAGGATAGCAGGAAAAAAGATGTCTCATTTATTGATACATACATGCATACAGATAATGAACATAACATATAATTGTATATGTGTTTGACATCAACAAGTAGAAGATAAAAAGGGGAGATAGTACATCCCAGTTCCAGTTTCCATAAGATCAGCATAGCAATTGTACATACAGAAGTATATTCATAAACATCAATAGACTGCAATGGTCAACAGTATTGAAGTAATGGATAGTAATCAAAACATCATAATAACTCGACGCGTTTCGTGGTCTAAGTATGCCACTTCATCAGGGGTAGATGTATGATCTGTGTGTGTAAAGAAGTATATGTAAAAAAATGGCAAATGAGGACCAATAAAAACTGGAAGGAAGGGGGAAGAGGAGATGTAAACCTCAAATTCCCAAACTTACGTTGCTTTGCAGGTGTTTGCTGGCTTAGGGAGTAGGACATGGCTCGTATAGTTTACCACGGGAGCTAATGCCCCTTACACACGTGCAGATTATCTGCAGACTTTTGTCTGCAGACTTACCTTTTCTATGTAGTGCAAGGGCCTGCCGGATTGCATACAAATTGAAAGTGTTTAGGTTTGACCTCATATTATATGGTTTTGGTAAGTCTGCAGACAAAAGTCTGCAGATAATCTGCACGTGTGTACGGGGCATAAGGGTCCACAGGGCGGGCAAAAAGTCCCAAACTTCCCCCTTCTCTACAATTTAACAGGGATGGAGAGACATGACTTCAGTATAGCAGGTTTATTTCTTTTGATTTTTGCATTGCATTGGCCCACATTCTCCTTGTCCAATGCCATGCTATACAATTTTTCAGGGGTAGATGTATGATCTGTGTGTGTAAAGAAGTATATGTAATGGTTATTGAACCGGGATGGAGGCGCACAATTTGTCCCATTGTGCTCCTCACTCGAAGTCCCAAACTTCCCCCTTCTCTACAATTCCCCATGAGAGGCATCGACTGGGAACTAATCGACTTCACTGCTCCGGTGTCACTCGAATGTCTCAATATTGACTATGCATTTTGATTGACATATAATACAAGTCCTTTACAAAGCGTCATTCTAACACTTTCTAATTAAATGTAAATGTGGTACTAAATAAATAATTTCCCAAATGTATTTACTTAATTTAACACCATTCCACAAAGAACTATTTAAAAGGCATAATTCATATACATATTAAAATACATTTTTAATACAAATATATAAAAAAATTATTATAAAAAAGGAGAAAAACTACCTAATAAAGCAAAAGAGAAATGGATGAATTTATCCTCCCTTCCCTAGACATTAAAAAATTGATTAAGAAATTATTAATTATTCACAAACCGATTCAACTTACTACCTCTATGTTTCCTACTAATACTGCCATGCCTGCTCTGTCCAACAGCCAAAAAAACGAACCTGCAAGTGCGTACAGTATCTCATAAAAGTGAGTACACCCCTCACATTTTTATAAATATTTTATTATACCTTTTCATGTGACAACACTGAAGAAATTACGTTTTGCTACAATGTAAAGTAGTGAGTGTACAGTTTATATAACAGTGTAAATTTGCTGTCACCTCAAAATAACACAACACACAGCCATTAATGTCTAAACTGCTGGCAACAAAAGTGAGTACACCCCTAAGTGAAAATATAAAAATTGGGCCCAAAGTGTCAATATTTTGTATGGCCACCATTATTTCCAGCACTGCCTTAACCCTCTTGGGCATGGAGTTCACCAGAGCTTCACAGGTTACCACTGGAGTCCTCTTCCACTCCTCCATGACGACATCATGTAGCTGGTGAATGTTAGAGACCTTGCGCTCCTCCACCTTCCATTTGAGGATGCCCCACAGATGCTCAATAGGGTTTAAGTCTGGAGAGATGCTTGGCCAGTCAATCACCTTTACCCTCAACTTCTTTAGCAAGGCAGAAGTCATATTGGAAATGTGTTTGGGATTGTTATCATGTTGGAATACTGCCCTGAGGTCCAGTCTCCAAAGGGAGGGGGATCATGCTCTGCTTCAGTATGTCACAGTACATGTTGGCATTCATGGTTCCCTCAATAAATTGTAGCTCCTCAGTGCCGCCAGCACTCATGCAGCCCCAGACGATGACACTCTCACCACCATGCTTGACTGTAGGCAAGACACACATGTCTTTGTACTCCTCACCTGATTGCCGCCACACATGCTTGACACCATCTAAACCAAATAAATTTACCTTGGTCTCATCAGACCAAAGGACGTGGTTCCAGTAATCTAGGTCCTTAGTCTGCTTGTCTTCAACAAACTGTTTGCAGGATTTTTTGTGTATCAGCTTTAGAAGAGGCTTCCTTCTGGGACTACAGCCATTTACAACAATTTGATGCAGTGTGCGGTGTATGATCTGAGCACTGACAGGCTGACCCCCCACCCTTCAACCTCTGCAGCAATGCTGGCAGCACTCATACGATCATTTCCCAAAGACAACCTCTGGATATGACGCTGAGCACATGCACTCAACTTCTTTGGTCGACCATTGTGAGGCCTGTTCTGAGTGGAACCTGTCCTGTTAAACTGCTGTATGGTCTTGGCCACCGTGCTGCAGCTCAGTTTCAGGGTCTTGGCAATCTTCTAATAGCCTAGGCCATCTTTATGTAGAGCAACAATTCTTTTTTTCAGATCCTCAGAGAGTTCTTTGCCAAGAGGTGCCATGTTGAACTTCCAGTGACCAATGTGAGAGAGTGAGAGTGATAACACCAAATTTAACACACCTGCTCCCCATTCACACCTGAGACCTTGTAACACTATGACACCAGGGAGGAAAAATGGCTGATTGGCCCCAAATTGAACATTTTCACTTAGGGGTGTACTCTCTTTTGTTGCCAGCAGTTTAGACATTAATGGCTGTGTGTTGAGTTATTTTGAGGGGACAGCAAATTGACACTGTTATACAAGCTGTACATTCACTACTTTACATTGTAGCAAAGTGTCATTTCTTCAGTGTTGTCACATGAAAAGATATAATAAAATATTAACAAAAATGTGAGGGGTGTACTCACTTTTGTGAGATACTGTATTTATGTATTAACAAACTATACATCAAAATGGTGTTTTTTAAAACACAAACTCATACATCGATAACATTATTTACATCAGGCTTGCCTCTTTTACATCTGTATCCAAAATTACTAAAAAGACTGAACATTTCCTGTAAAAGCAGTTTAATATTAATTTTAAATATTTTTTGTCTTTTATGCATATAGAGTTCTTATCTAAAATCCATAACCCCGGTGATAATCAAAACAAATGAGAAAGATAACTTCTTCAATTTACCTATATGTAATTTAATTACATTGAAAGTCAGATCACTCGAAAACGATGGTGAAAAGAAGATGTAAAATTCAGAACAAATTATGAAACCAAATTTGCCAGTTATCTTTCTCATCCTCTCCTTCCTCGGGGGATAAAGCAAATCTAATTAGTTCTTGGATTTGCATAACAATGATCTTCATTGATGTGTGGCTTTATGATACCTTATGATACCTAAGCTGATATGCTGTTTAGATTTTATTATTTTATTTCCTATTTTCTTATTTAGTGTTAATGTATTTCGCAACAAAGCGCAATTAGGTGACATTAATTTGTAGATTACTACAATGCAATGGAGAGCCACAATAATCAACAATACACACAAACAACCAAATGCAACAGAGAGAAAATATTAGATCAAAAAGAAGTGATAGGGCAGCCAAAATTAAAAGAAAAAAATAACTATATACCACTTAATTCTAGCCCAAAAAAGTTCTTTCTAGTTTTGACTAGGGATGATCGAACTTTTGAAAAGTTCGGTTCGACCAGAACACCCGAATTTCAGAAAAGTTCGGTTCGGATTCCAGAACCCCATTGAAATCAATGGGACCCGAACTTCTGGAATCAAAAAACACCATTTTGAAGCCCTAAAACCCAATAAATGCCCCTAAAAAATGCCTAGGGTTCTGGGTCATGCCCCAGGGACTATTAATCACACAAAAAAAGTTCTTAAAAATTGTCGTTTTTGATAGAGAGCCAATTATTGAAAAAATTAAAAAAAAAAAAGAGATTTCTTTGGATTTAGTGTCTGGGGGGTCTAAAAGGTGTACCTGTGAAGTTTCAGCTCTGTAGCATGTCCAGAACCAGAATTATAGCATACCAAACCTTCAAAAATGACTTTTTTGCTTAACCGCACCTTTCTTTTGCTCCTAATCAACGGCACAGCCAATGTGTATGATGGGGACATAATGCAGTGCATTGGGAACAAGATTAGAGTTTTTTTGGAAAAAGGTGCTGTCTCTTTAAATGTGCATATAATTAACGGGTGTATTTCCACAATGGGGCTATTATTACCAAATGTTTTCAAGAAGTCCAAAGATGTATGTAATTGCACTTTATTTCATGTAAAATGGTGTTTGGTGCACTTTAACTTGAATTCTCACAAGAAACAGACATATATGCACGGATACATTGAGGGTTAGGGTTAGGGGTAGGGGCCACAATGTAGTGCAGAGTGAACAAGATTAGAGATGTTTTGGATGAATACTGTTGTCTCTTGACTTTGAATAGAAGTAAAGGATGCTTAAAAATTGGGCATTTGGTGGTGCGGACGATGCCTTGACACCATATCCCTATGAAAGTGCTGGTAATGAAGGCAATAATTTAGTTTGTAAGGAAAAAAATTACAATGATATGCATCTGTGTGACAGGTGCGCAAAAATTGTTGTTTGGGTGTTGGCGGAGCCATACCACTGTAAGCCCAAAGAGCTGGTGTTGAAGAAGGCATAAAAATTATGAAGGTGTGCACATGTGGAACAGGTGCGCAAACATGGTAGTTTTGGTGTTGGCGGAGCCTCCCCACCATAACCCCAAAGAGCTGGCTTTGAAGGAGGCCCAAAAATTGTAAAGGTGTGCACCTGTGGAACAGGTTCGCAAACATGGTAGTTTTTTGTTTAGCATAGCCTCCCCACCTTAACCCCAAAGAGCTGGTGTTGAAGGAGGCCCAAAAATTGTAAAGGTGTGCACCTGTGGAACAGGTGCGCAAACATGGTAGTTTTTGTTTTAGCTTAGCCTTCCCACCTTAACCCCAAAAAGCTGGTGTTGAAGGAGGCCCAAACATTGTAAAGGTGTGCACCTGTGGAACAGGTGCGCAAACATGGTAGTTTTTGTTTTAGCATAGCCTCCCCACCTTAACCCCAAAGAGCTGGTGTTGAAGGAGGCCCAAAAATTGTAAAGGTGTGCACCTGTGGAACAGGTGCGCAAACATGCTAGTTTTTGTTTTAGCATAGCCTCCCCACCTTAACCCCAAAGAGCTGGTGTTGAAGGAGGCCCAAAAATTGTAAAGGTGTGCACCTGTGGAACAGGTGCGCAAACATGCTAGTTTTTGTTTTAGCATAGCCTCCCCACCTTAACCCCAAAGAGCTGGTGTTGAAGGAGGTCCAAAAATTGTAAAGGTGTGCACCTGTGGAACAGGTGCGCAAACATGCGAGTTTTTGTTTTAGCATAGCCTCCCCACCTTAACCCCAAAGAGCTGGTGTTGAAGGAGGCCCAAAAATTGTAAAGGTGTGCACCTGTGGAACAGGTGCACAAACATGCTAGTTTTTGTTGTAACCAAAATGAGGTTCTGTGAACGTAAAGAGAATGAGAGGAGGGTTTGAGGGTGGCACCATGGTCCAGGCTTAAACTGAGGCTCAGCTGCCACATCACAATGATAGCCTAGTCTACAAGGTCTGCATCAGGTGCATCAAAGCTTGATATCCACGACTGATTCATTTTAATGAATGTCAAACGGTCGACTGAGTCGGTGGAGAGTCTCGTTCGATGGTCTGTGACGAATCCTCCTGCTGCGCTGAATGCCCGTTCCGATAGGACACTGGAAGCAATGCAGGCCAACAACTCCATGGCATACTGGGCCAGTTCTGGCCAGTGGTCTAATCTTAAGACCCATTATGCCAGTGGATCGGCATCGAAAAGCCGTCTGTGTCACTTTGTGCCCTCACGTAATCGTCCACCATGTGATGCAGACGCTGTGGATGCGATGTGGCAGCTGAGAGGCCTGGGCGGTGAGGACTAAAAAAAGACCGAAAGGCATCCATCAACCGCACGCCTTCTCCAACGCTCCTCTCGTGACCACCAGTAGAATCCATGGTAGGTTGTCCCCGCCCCTGCACCCTACGGGAGTTGGGGAACGTGTTCACCAGAATCCTCTTGAGACTGTCCTCAAGGGATTTGATCCTGTGGACTCTCTGGGTGGATGGGAAAAGCTCAGAGACTTTAGACTTGTACCGGGGGTCAAGTAGGGTGGCCAACCAATAGTGGTTAGTCTCTTTAATGGCCTTGATTCTGGGGTCCTTTCGCAGGCTCTGAAGCATGATGTTTCCCATGCGTCGCAAATTAGCGAAGGCCTGAGAACCGGACTCCTCGGGGTCACTCATAACGACATTATCTTCAACGGGCTCCTCCTCCTCCCAGCCACGCACTACTCCAAAGTGTCCCGAGGTAGTCAAACTAGGCCTTGCAGATTGCCGCATGTCTTCCTCCTCCTCCTCCTTAAACCCTGCAAAAGTTCCCGCAGAATCGTCCTCCTCCTCTTCCACCTCTGGATCCTGCTCGGGCCTCTGGGAGCTAGGCATAATGGGGTCGGGATTCTCAGGATAAAGGGGGCCTTGAGAGGCAAGGAAGTCCTCCTCTTCCTCCTGCTGCTCTGCCTCCAGTGCCCTGTCCATAATGCCACGCAGAGTGTGCTCCAACAAAAACAGTACCGGTAGGGTGTCACTGATGCATGTGCTGTCCCGGCTGACCATCCTTGTGGCCTCCTCAAATGGCAAGAGGACAGCACATGCATCCTTAATCAAAAGCCACTGCCGTGGTGAAAAGAAGCCCAGGCGCGCAGAGCCAGTGCTGGTGCCGTACTCGCATAGGTATTAATTGAGGGCCCTCTGCTGCGTGTACAGGCGCTGCAGCATAGCCAAGGTGGAGTTCCAGCGGGTGGGCATGTCACAGATGAGGCGGTGTACCGGCAGGTGAAACTCGCGCTGCACTTCGGCCAAACGTGCAGTGGCACTGTACGACCGCCTGAAGTGACTGCACACCCTTCTTGCCATCCTTAGCACATCCTGCATTCCCGGGTACGAGTTCAAAAAACGCTGTACCACGAGATTCAGGACATGCGCCAGGCATGGCACATGGGTTAACTTTCCCTGACGAAGGGCGGCCAGGAGGTTTGACCCATTATCAGTAACCACCATCCCTGGCTGCAGCTGGCGTGGTGTCAACCACCTCTGGGCCTGTGCCTGCCAAACCCCCTAGAATCTGAGGGGCAGTGTGCTGCCTGTCCCCTAGACACACAAGCTGCAGCACACCTTTTGGCCTGAGACATAGAATAGCCCTTTGAACGTTTACGTGGTACCTCATCATATTCAAAGGACCATTCTGCAGAGGAGGGCATGGAGGAGGTAGAGGAGGAGGAGCAGGAGGGGGTAGAAGTGATCGATCTACCCGGATCAGCGACACCACCAGCTGTTTGCAGACGTGGGGGCAACACTGGCTGCAGCACCGAGCCCTGGCTACAATCCCTTCCGCTGGCAAGCAGTGTCACCCAGTGAGCAGTGACAGAAATGTACCGTCCCTGCCCATGTTTGCTTGACCAAGTGTCAGCCGTCAAGTGTATCTTACGACTGACTGACTTGGCCAGGGACGACACTACATTGCCTTCCACATGTTGGTATAGGGATGGCAGGGCCTTACGGGAAAAGTAATGCCGACTTGGCACCTGCCACTGTGGAACTTCACATTTTGCGAAGTCACGGAAGGGAGCAGACTCTACCAGGTTAAATGGTAATAGTTGCAGAGCCAGTAGTTTAGCCAAACTACTGTTTAGACGCTGGGCATGTGGGTGGCGGGGAGTATACATTTTTTTTTCGTTCCAGCATGTGTGGAATCGAAATTTGGCGTCTAGATGTTACAGCTGGTGGTGTGCTGGAGGTAGATGCGACACTGTCTGCTATATCATCATCCCTGTCAGTGGAGGCTGCCAACAGGTGACGAGTGACTATAGCAGGGCCAGGAACAGACTGATGTGCAGGTGGAGCAGGTGGAGCAGATGGAGCATGAGGAGGAGCACGAGGAGAACTAGGAGGCCAACTGACCGATCTTTGGCCCTTTTGTGGGTTCTTTAAATGCTCCTGCCAACGGGCCGAGTGGTGGGTTGTCAAATGCCTGTTTAGGCAGCTTGTACCCAGGTGGTTGACATTTTTGCCACGTTTTATACCCTTATTACAAATCTTGTAGATCACAACTGTTTTGTCTGCATGGGATGTCTCAAAAAAGGCCCAGCAAGATGAGGTGTGTATAGTGGCCCGGGAGACAACAGGTGCGGCCTTAGATGGAGCGGGCCGTCTGCTCTCCCCTCTTGCTTGCTCTGCCTCCTCCTCAACCTCAGACCCAACATCTGACTCCATCAAAGACTGAGCATCAGGCCTGGCCTGGGAGACAACAGGTGCGGCCTTAGATGGAGCGGGCCGTCTGCTCTCCCCTCTTGCTTGCTCTGCCTCCTCCTCAACCTCAGACCCAACATCTGACTCCATCAAAGACTGAGCATCAGGCCTGGCCCGGGAGACAACAGGTGCGGCCTTAGATGGAGCGGGCCGTCTGCTCTCCCCTCTTGTTTGCTCTGCCTCCTCCTCAAACTCAGACCCAACATCTGACTCCATCAAAGACTGAGCATCAGGTCTGGCCCGGGAGACAACAGGTGCGGCATTAGATGGAGCGGGCCGTCTGCTCTCCCCTCTTGTTTGCTCTGCCTCCTCCTCAAACTCAGACCCAACATCAGACTCCATAAAGGACTGAGTATCAGGCTGGAGTAGATGGCCGACACTGTGGTCAAACAGCTCAGCTGACTCCTCTGTCATGTCTGAAGTTGGGTCTAAGGGAGGACGTGAGGTGGACATGGACTCATCTGTATTTGTTCTGCCAACTGCAGAAGACTGACCACTTTTCTCTGCCTGGGTCACTGTAGTTGCAGATGATGCCGATGATGAGGGTTTGGTCATATAGTCCACCACCTCCTGTACATACTGTGGACGTATAGCTTGGCCACTGCCGGAGAACAATCCAAATGGTGGCCTGGCTGAGGACTGACCACCACGTCCACCCCTGCCTCTAGACACCCTAGAAGCTGTGCCCCTTTCCGCAGCAGGGCCACGTATGCCTTTTCTTGGTCTACCAGGCATATTTGTCACTGATGCGTTGGCAACTGTGTGCGGTGAAAAACGCACACTGCTATGCGACCCACAGTTGTCGCCGGATACAGCACAGGAGATGCGTGTCACGCACAGTTTCAAAGGCTTTTGCACAGTGGACCTAACGCTTTGAACAACAGGCGTTTGGTTGTCACTGATGCGTTGGCAACTGTGTGCGGTGAAAAACACACACTGCTATGCGACCCACAGTTGTTGCTGGATACAGCACAGCAGATGCGTGTCACGCACAGTAGCAAAGCCTTTTGCACAGTGGACCTAACGCTTTGAACAACAGGTGTTAAGTTGTCACTGATGCGTTGGCAACTGTGTGCGGTGAAAAACGCACACTGCTATGCGACCCACAGTTGTCGCTGGATACAGCACAGCAGATGCGTGTCACGCACAGTAGCAAAGCCTTTTGCACAGTGGACCTAAAGCTTTGAACAACAGGTGTTAGGTTGTCACTGATGCGTTGGCAACTGTGTGTGGTGAAAAACGCACACTGCTATGCGACCCACAGTTGTCGCTGGATACAGCACAGCAGATGCATGTCACGCACAGTAGCAAAGCCTTTTGCACAGTGGACCTAACGCTTTGAACAACAGGCGTTAAGTTGTCACTGTATTTTGCTGCCTAGCAAGCACGTACACCTGCTGTGATACAGCAGCACTGTGCCACGTGCTCACTAAACAGAACCCTCACACTTTCCCTACAGAAACTCAATTATTAAATATAACTAATGTAGTACAAAGTTCCCTAACTACACTAGATATCCCTTTCCACTAAATAGAAAGCTCCATACAGCAGAAGACTGACACTGTCCCTTAAGTTTTTTTTTTGTAACTCTAAGAACCAGCACAATCGCTGTATCTAACTACACTGGCTGTAAGCTAAATACAATTCTGCTATATGGAGCTTTAGAACCACTCGATATGTAGGAAATTTAGTGTAGCAAAGCAGGAGTCAGAGAACTGCTTCAACTCTCTTCAACAGGATCTGGATCACTGTGCTAGGGGTTAGGCGGGGCCATCTTATATAGTGTGGGGCGTATTCACTCCTGATTGGCCTCTGGTCCCCGTAGTCACTCCAATCACGTTCCTAGGAGACTCCTGCCCCCTCATTGGCTTTTGCAGACGTTTCTGGGCCAATCACGGGCTTTTAAAGCCCAGTTCCTGTCCCAGTGCATTTTGGGCGGTTCTGGTGGCCGAATACTGAACTTGTGCCGCAAAAAGTTCGGTATTCGGCCGAATATCGAACATCCAATGTTCGGGTCGAACCGATGGTCAACCCGAACCGTTCGATCATCCTTAGTTTTGACAAGGGTTCCAATTTCTGTCAAATTTTTACCTCTGTCTCTAACCCTCCTTGGGGAGATTTTCTCTCACTTCCTGTTCTTGTGAAAAGACATAGGATAATACACTGCATGGCCAAAAAAAAGTCACCACCTGGAATTACCTAAGCAACTAACTAAACTAAGCATGCAGTAACTATCCTACTGGATAGTTACTGCATGTGCCCAAAGAATGAGGTCAGCTGACTACCTGAATATACTGAATGAACAGGTTATTCCATCAATGGTTGTTCGAAGAAGATCGCTCAGAGGAGAGGCAGAATGTTGGTCTGCCTATGTAAACAAGGCAGACTTCATTCTGTCAGAGAGGAAGATGGAGACCTTGTGTTTCTGCTAAGCAGAAATATGGATCTCTGTCCTCCTCCAGTTAAACCATCCCCCACACAGTTAGAAAACACTCCCTAGAAGCATACTTAATCCTTTGATCGCCCCTGATGTTAACCCCTTCCCTGTCAGTGTCATTAGTACAGTGAAAGTGCATTTTTTAGCACCGATTACTGTATTGGTGTCACTAGTCCCCAAAAAGTGTCACTTAAGGCCCGTACACACGTAGCGATTGTCGGCCGTAAATATTCTGCCGACGACCAATTGGCCGATTGTAGGGTTGTTAGTATGATGCTTCCGACAGCCGACAGCGCATTTTCGGCAGAACAGAATCTGTCATGCAGGCATTAAAATTTTTGTTGGCCAACACCAGAACGGCCGATTGTTCGCCAGTCAGTACAGATTTCGACCGACAGACAGCAGATTTGCAAGACTGGGCATGCTCAGAAAAGAAAAAAGACAAGGAAAGTTAACCATCACATGACATCACTTCTGCAGTCGGCTGTTGTTGGCCGACAAAATTCGTGTGCAGTCTTTTGCAGTTTTCAACAGACACGACAGCCCTAGACAAAAGACGGCCGATCGTTCGGCAGATGATCGGTACGTGTGTACGGGGCTTTAGTGTCAGATTTGTCCGCTGCAATGTTGCAGTCCCATTAAAAAATGCTGATTGCTGCCATTACTTGAAAAAAAAAATACAATAATAAAAAATTCCATAAATCTATCCCATAGTTTGTAGACACTATAACATTTGCGCAAACCAATCAATTTACGCTTATTGGGATTTTTTTTAACCAAAAATATGTAGCAGAATACAAATTGGTCTAAATTGATGTAAAAGAAATTGATTTTTTACATTTTTTCTATTGGGTATGTTTTATAGCATAAAATAAAAAATATTGTTTTCTTTTTTACAAAACTATCGTTTTTTTTTTTTTTTTTTTTATTTATAGCACAAAAAATAAAAACTGCAGAGGAGATCAAATACCACCAAAAGCAAGCTCTATTTGTGGGGAAAAAGGACATCAATGTTATTTGGGTACAGAGTCGCATGTCCGCCCAATTGTCAGTTAAATTAATGCAATGCGGTATCGCAAAAAATGGCCTGGTCATTAAGGTGGTATACAAAAAAACAACAGGACAGAGCGCACAACCGCCCTAGTGTAACACCGTTTATTGATAGATTATGAAGCCATAAAATCAGGTACTCACAAGCATAGAAGGTATCATGCACAAAGAAGTTATCCCGATATGACATAGGCAGAGCGCTCTCCTCTCCGTACCGCCGGCTCGGCTGCTCGTCCTGCACTGTCAGACCGTGACTTCCGGGGTGAGCCTTCCGCCCCGGACTGTGTGTAGTGCGCCTGCGCACGGTCCAGCCGTCGCCGCACACACTCTGCAGGCCAGGATCGAGTATCCGCTCAGTGGAGCTGCCAATGCGGATTGCATGATACCTTCTATGCTTGTGAGTACCTGATTTTATGGCTTCATAATCTATCAATAAACGGTGTAACACTAGGGCGGTTGTGCGCTCTGTCCTGTTTTTTTGTATAGTAACTCTGCCTCACATCCCAATGGAGGGTTAGGAGAGCTGCCACGACCCACCATGCCTGTTTCACCGTTGGCTATACTACAAGGTTTCCCCAGCCTGAAAATTGATATCCAAGATCTGCGCATGGACTGGTAAAGTTTGTTTTTTCTTGTGTCATTAAGGTGGTAAAACCTTACAGGACTGAAGTGGTTAATAAACTCTCATCTCCACATCCCAACCCCAAAAAGGCATGTGGGGGTTTACGGGGGTCTTTGGAGCGGTCATTTTGCAGCAGAAGTAAGAGACAGTAGGGACAGCACACAAAAAGGTGTGGGGGGGGGGGGGGCTGGGGATCCACTTAAAATTCATACCTGGCTCTCATCCAGGTATGAAGTTTTAGGGGCCAGAAAAGTAGGACAGCAACCATGCCACCGAACAAATATCATGACCCCATTTTGTCAATTAAATAAACCAGGATTCCTGGCTTGGTTTCATAATCTCCTTGTAGGGGGCATTAGCTTTTCTTCCAATCAGGTCAATTTACATCTTCCATACTAGTGAAGACAATATTGCTGGCAAACACCAAAGGTAGTGGAAGGAGAGAGACTCTGCATTAGGTTCATCCACCCATTTCTCAAGAGTTCTACTTAGAGTTGTCCCAGAGAACTTTTTTCATCTGCATAGCAGCATCTAGATCAGGGGTGTCAGACTCAATTTCATTGCGGGCCGCATCAGTATTATGGTCGCCCTCAGAGGGCCAGGTCTATCTGTTGCCCACCACCATCAGAAATCAAGAGCCCCCCCTCTTACATCACAGTACATCCCCTTTACCATGTGCTGCTGCTGGGAATAAGCTGGAAGTAGAGCTTGGAAGCAGCAAATACAGGGTCTGGAGTAGGGCTGGAGTCAGCTGAATGCTGAGACCAGTGGAGGTGGAGAGGAGGGGGTGCCGCAGCTGTACAGAGAGGTGCAGGATCTGTAGGAGGAGTTGTGTCCTCCTCTCTGCTGCCAACTGCAGTTGGGGAGGGGGGTGGTCCTCTCTGCAGCTGCAAAGGGAATCACAGGATCTGGTAAAGGAGTTCTGTTCTCTTTCCTGCCGTCTGCTGAGGCACGATGGGGGCAGAGATGAGGGAGATGCACCAGCTGCAGGAGAGGTGCAAGGGCCACATGAAATGGCTTGGAGGACCCGTTTCGGGCCCGCGGGACTTGTGTTTGACACCTATGATCTAGATGATTTAGAAGGCCAGAGGCTGAAGGTTGTGAAAATCCTAGTCTTTTCAAGGAAGAGGTCCCATTAAACTTTTTTTCTGTGCAACCTGCAGAGACAATACCAGCTGAAGGATCTGACCTGAAAGTACAGTTATTCAGAAGGATTTGCCCCCTTAATGACCAGGCCAATTTTTGCAATATACAGCACTGTGTTACTTTAACAGACAATTGCGCGGTCATGCGATGCTGTACCAAAATACAATTGATGTACTTTTTTTTCCCACAAATAGAGCTTTCTTTTGGTGGTTATTGATAACCTCTGCAATTTTTTTTTTTTGCGCTATAAACAAAAAAAGAGTGACAATTCTGAAAAGAAAAAAAAAAAACAATATTTTTCACATTCTGCTATATAACATCCCCACCCCCCCCCCACCCCCCCAAAAAAATAAAAAAAATAAATTAAAACATTTTCATCCTTGTAGGCCAAATTGTATTCTGCTACATATTTTTGGTAAACAAAAACCCAATGAACGTATTTTGATTGGTTTGAGCAAAAGTTATCGCTTCTGCAAACTGGGGAAAGATTTATGTAATATTTATTTTTTTTTTTTTTACTAATAATGGCGGAGATCTGCGATTTTTAGCTGGACTGCGACATTGCGGCAGACAGATCGGACCCCCTAACTGCAAATTTTGACACTTTTGGGGGGACCAGTGCAAAAAATATGCACTGTTACTGTAATATTGACATTGACAGGAAAGGGGTTAACCTAGGGGTGATCAAAGGGTTAATTGTGAACCTAGGGGAGTGTTTTCTAACTGTATGGGGGATGGGCTTGTGAAATGATCATAGAGACCTGTGATCCTATATAGAAGGATCACAGGCGCTCTGTGGTCATTTCAGAGAGCAGAACGGTCAGCTGTGTTTACAACAGCTGACCGTTCTTCTCTCTCAGCGAGGAGCGATCACGACTGCCGGTCCTGTGGATTGGTATCCCCGCTCCCCCCCCCCCCCCCCAGCAGCGGCGAGTGGTCGGCAAGTGGTTCAAATTAGAGTTAACACATTTAGATTGGCAGTTGCAGCTGTCATCACATTTATATGCAAATCAAGCAAAAGTAACTACAGATGGAAAACTCTAAATCCAGAAATCAGGTTTACTTTATTTTTCCTTTTTTTTTTTTTTTTTTTCAATTTGCTATTTGCTAAATTTACTATCCAAGAAACATTACATGAATGTTTAATGTGTAGTGGTCTGGCCTGGGGCCCCTTCACAGTTGGACGTGCCTTGTAAAGTTATAACATCAAAACTGATATTTGGTTTTTAACTGGGTCAGGAGCATTGCAATGTAATGTTTCCTAATTGTCCATATTAATTAATAGCCCAAAGGGGGTGATAAAAATATGTCTAAGTAAATTAGAAAGGGATGTGAGGGCTTTGGTGACATTGAATGACATGTCATTAGCAAAAGGCTCGGGGACTCAATAGATTTTGGGGTTCTGTCTTATCACAATAGCCAAAGGCTCTATAATGTCTTTTCTGATATCTTTGCACCCAGAGGTCTGTCCTAGCAATTTGAGTATTGCCTGGAACTTGCATTTTCTGTACTTATGCATTTTAAAGTGTATCTATAGTTACAAGGGTTCTAATGCTTCCCCACTCCTTCTAAAAACAAAAAAAGGTTGCATCTTAACATATACTTTAACCACTTGAGTACCAGCCTGTAATTCCCCTTCGTTACCAGCCCATTTCCAGATTCCAGCCCTGTGATAGTTTGACTGACAATTATTCTGTTATTAAACCATTTACCCAAATGAGTTTTATACCATTTTTTTGAAACATACAAAACTTTCTTTTGGCAGTATTTAACCACTTGCTTACTGGGCACTTATACCCCCTTCCTGCCCAGGCCAATTTTTAGCTTTCAGCACTGCCGTACTTTGAATTACAATTGCGTGGTCATGCAACACTGTACCCATATGAAATAGTTTGTTGTAAAATTTTGCAAAAAGGTAATTTTTCTCCTTCATTGATGTGCGCTCATGAGGCTGCACTGATGGGCGCTGATAGACTGCACTGATGAGGCGTCACTGATGGGCACTGATAGGTGGCACTAATGAGGCAGCATTGGTGGGCACTCATCAGGAGGCACTAATGAGGCTACACTAATAAAAAATGATGGACACTGATGGGCACTGAAAGGCAAAGACAGGTGGCACTGATAGGCTGCACTGATGGGCACTGATAGGCTGCACTGGTGGGCAGTGATAGGCTGCACTGATGGGCACTAATGAGGCAACACTGATGGGCACGGATATGGGGCACTGATGGGCACTGATAGGTGACGCGGATGGGCACTGATAGGCACTGATAGGCACTGGTAGTTGGCACAGATAGGAAACACTGATTAGTGACCCTAATGATGAGGCACTGATGGGCACTGATAGGCAGCATTGATGGGTGGCACTTGTGGGCATTGATTGGCAGTACTGATGGGCACTGATAAATGGCACTTGTGGGAATTGATATATAGCAATGGTGGGCACTGATTAGCAGCACTGGTGGGCACCGATTAGCGCACTGGTGGGCACTGAGGGGACACTGAGGGGACAGGTGTCCCTGTTTTTTCCTCAGACTGTCAGTGTGAGGGAAAAAAAAAAACAATAGCCAGCTTCTGTTTACCTCCGTGATCAGCTTTCCTTGGTTGACAGCTGATCACATGGTAAAGGGCAGCTGTGATTGGCCCTTTTCCCCTATCTGTTGTCAGCCGAGTTCCAAGGATACTATACAATAAAAATAGAAAAAGACCAAAGACAAAAAACTAAAAAAAAAAAAAAAAAGTTTCCTTTGCTTCCTGTTAAAATAAAATAGCCAGAATAGTACTAAAATCTTTGAAATTACCCTTTTTTGAAAAGTAAAACACCCCAAGGTGATCCTATTTGCAAAAACATGCTGAGGGGATTAAACACATAACTTGAGAATGGTGTATTAGAGACACAAATGTACAGGTCATACACAGAGGAAAGAGGCAGTGAAGGAGTTAATGTACTGATCACATATAGTATCAGGAAGAAGATGAAGGGGTTAAAAGAGAAGTAGCTTTAATAAGTCCTGTGAGCAGGTTTGTAGGGTATAATGAATGGAGTGGTGTACCAATTCTCATTATGAATATTTGAGTTTTTATTGAGACTTATTTTTGTGAGATGATATTTTACCAACATGGAAATAAACGAGTGTATCACTCACTACCGAAGGAGCTGCTGAATTATAACTGGACCTGAAAACACATCTGTATTGTGTTTTAAATGGTCTTCTGGTCACCATCAATCTATTTTAGAATCCCTCTCCCACTCAGGGTGGTCATGGAATAGGACTAGACACGATTTTGTTTCGTTTAGATTCGTTAATTTAGTTATTTAGTTTCATTAAATTCAGCTGATTCGTTCAATTCGTATTTGGGATTCGTATTCGGAATTCGGTTTATGTGTTTTTTTCAAATTTCCTTCAAATTAACCAATTTTATTGTATTCAAAACATTCAAATTGATACATTTTGAATCAGAATCAAAAACTTTTTTTTTTAATTCGAACATGGCAAAGTGAACAAACAAAAGAAAAATCTTCATCAAATGATTACAATGATTCTTTAAAGGGTAACTCCCCTTTCGTGGAGAAAAAAAATCAGCAAATAAAGAAAAAACAATATAGCTTATACAATTGTGACACAAATCATATTGTAATTGAATGATATTAAAAATTACCTTTCCTTTTCAATCTGCAGCTGTTCTAATTTTCTCAAAATGCAATACAATATGGCTACCTGGAGCTGTTCTGTACACAGAATGTATGCTGACCACACCCCCAGAAACATCATTTCCTGCTTGTGTGATTGGCTTCCCAATTTTCTCTAAAGTCTGCACTAAGATTTCTGGCATCGCCTGCACCAAAAATGCAATTTTTGGTGAAATACTCCCAATAGGAACACGTCTAAAGGTCTAAAGGGATGCAGTCCCAGCAGATTTCCTCGTTAGAGCCCTGCAGCTGTCACAGCTGACAGATAATTATGAAACTACTCCCATTTGACCCACTCAGCACAGAGGCACAGAGGAACAAACAGGGATCTCTTCAGAATAATAAAAGGTAGGAATCTGCAACAACGTTTGTTAAAAACCTTGTAATGTACAGAGATCACCCAGAGGGGAATGTTTTTTTTTTTTTAAAAAAAGTGGAGTTACGCTTTAAATCACCTTTGGCTTAACAAAAACAGCATTATTTAATACCGATACCTGATTCTAATTTACTTACCTTGAGTCCCGGTTCACACTACCGCGACTTGTCAAGCGACTTGTCAGCCTGACAAGTCGCGGTCCATTCTGTGCTACGGGAACCATTCTAATAGGAGCGAATAGGAGTAAATAGTTCCTGTACTACTTCGGGGCGACATCGGAGCGACTTGCATTGACTACCATTATGTGAAGTCCGTGCAAGTCGCGGTGCACGCGACTTCACAGGTCGCCCCCGAAGTCGGATCGCCATAGTGTGAACCGACAGTAAGTGTCATGTCTGAATTTTCATTCACACCCACCGTTGAAGAACTACTATTTTCAGCTTTGTTTTCTAGTTTAGATGGACATAAATGCTAAATGTACTTAACTATACAATTGTTGATGTACTAATACCTTTATCAGATCTCTGGGCGAATTTAATTTTGTAATTAGGAGCATTCCGTAAACTTTGTTTATCCTGCAATGTGGGTATTCAGATATATCTGAATCTCCAAATAACGAAAAATTTGTCAGAATATTTACTCTGAACCACACATGTCTAAATAGGACAGGATCACAGCCCCCTGAGCACTGAAGCCAGGTAAAAGGTAGCCTGTAGCTAGCTCTCCAACCTGTGCAGATTCCAAAGTACCTCTAGGAAGTAGTGAATAGGAACAATAGAACACTCTGAACAATAAGACACTACAGAGAGCAGGAACATTGGAACAGTAGAGCAGTCTCTAAAAGAGTAGTACTTCTCACAACCCACAGCAGCAGTATAACAATGTCATGGCACTTTGCAGCACAATCTATTGAGCCTTTCCTCTTGACAATCAGATGGACTTTGTGGTCTAAGGCTCTCAGCAAGCTCACTCAGCAGCCCTGTGGCTGGCAAAGTGCACCGTCTTTTCTCTGCAGCTCCTCCTATCACAGCAACTCTCTCCTCCTTTTACTCTATACAAGACACTGCTCACAGCACAGCAGCACTGGACTCCTAAAACTTTGAGCCCAGGCTGCACACAGCAATGATCAATGCAGCTGTGGAAGTTCCCAGTAATGTGCCCCAGTCTCCAGGACACACACAGTTGACCCTGTTACTCCTTAACACTTCCCTGTTCAACAGCCCCCCCCCCCCCCCGAGATTATTTTTGAATCCCACAAAGCAGGGGAGGACTGGGCCAGGGGGCAGGGGGGCAAATGCCCCCTGGACCACTCTGATGTCCTGTAAAAAGGCGCCATCGCTTCTGCCACACACATGCCTAAAGGATTCTTGG
This sequence comes from Pelophylax lessonae, assembly GCF_965119305.1. NCBI lineage: Eukaryota > Metazoa > Chordata > Amphibia > Anura > Ranidae > Pelophylax > Pelophylax lessonae. The sequence goes on along the minus strand of NC_138772.1, from coordinate 500,489,144 downwards.
TGAAGAGAAGTAAAAAGTCTCTGCCACTGACCTACTGAGTGCAGGATGAAGACAAGGACAGAACGCAAGCTTCCTTCCCCAGCATGGATGGTGTAAACTGTTTCTGAGCACAGGCCGGTTCCATGTCCCACTTGAGACTCTCCTTCCCTGGCAAGCCCCAACTGAGCTCTCCCAGCTCCCCCCAACCGTCCCCTGCTGGGCAGGTTGGGAACCTGGATTCAGCCGGTAAGTAGAGAGTACCTGGAGCAGGGCTTCAGATTGGAATGGGGGTCAGGAGGAGGACAGGAAGAGGGAGAGTGGGGCTGAGTCGCTGCACCATGGGTCTCTGAATTCTACTTGCCCCCTGGGCTGAAAGTTGCCAGTCTGCCCCTGCCACAAAGGTTTTCTACCCTTCTCGCTGTGGTATGTGGGGTTTAGCATAACCAGCCTGGCCCTGCCACCAATCAAATGTTATCCTTCCCCAGGACTAATAGTGGGTCCCCTTCATCTCTATAGCCAATCAGGGCACAGTCTATTCTCTCTCTGAAGCTGTGTGTAGGCAGGGTTTAACTTATTTTCACTTTAAGTAGGTTTTTGTCCTAAATGCTTCCTATTAATAAGGTGGGTTAATTTCCTTTCTGGCAGGATCATATAAAAACTGTGCATGGAGTTTAGTGAGAGCTCAGCGGGCTGATGGGAAGAACAGAGCCTAGTCTGAAATATGCTTAGAAACTTAAAACCTTTTCTGCTAACCCCAGGATGAGTATCCCTATACTGGGTTCTGAAAGGTACATTACCTTGCAAACAGGAACTGACTTATTGCAAAAGAAGAGACAATTTATTTATTATAAATGGTTTCTGTTGACTACCTAAGTGTTACTAAACCCGCAACAGTAAAATCAGGGTGTATATTGTAGGGACTCACATCAAGTGTAGAGCATTTAAAGGACACCGCCACTCACTTTTCTTCCTTTTAAGGGCTTTCCTTGCCCATGTGTATTTAAAGAAAGTTCATCAAGCAGAAAAATAACAGGGTTTCCCTCACAGGGGTTTCAGCATTTCAGTCCTAAATCAAAATAAATGATTAATCAGCCCCTCTGGCTTGAACTTGCAGCACTGCCGCTCTGGCCTTTAACTCCAGGCCCTTGTCTGTTTCCTACAGACTGGGTCGCTCATGAACTGGGTGCATATGGATAGCAGTCTCGTGCTGCACTGACTCCCACGTGGCACCCTCATGACTCCTGGGCCAGACCTCCTGTCTTCCAGGAGGAGCCCAGAACCATGGTCAGGTTACTACTAAAAGCCCAGCACCCACTTGACCAATTATTATGCTGGCTGTTCTGAATATCTGGACCCAGGATTGGAGATTTCATCCCACCCGGATCACTTAGAAATCTCCAGGCCCCAAACTGGACTATTTAAAACACTGAGGAAACTGAAAGGCCAGTTTCCTCTTCATGTCACAAGCTCCCTGGAGCTCCTCAACACATCTGGGTGAGAACTCTGGGTCAAAACCTCCTTCTAAACCCTGGCAGGGCAACGCTCAGCCACAATATGCAGTAAAGCATGCTTCTTATTCTCACTGAACCTAAGGGATTAATCCTCCGCATTGTGTAAAAAGGCTGTTTGATTCTGTCTTCTTTGATCCTCCCCTAATCCCACTGCTTCCAATCCATCTCCTGATAGTACAGAGGCTTGGTGGCCCTCTGCACATGCTCAGTTTGTTGTATATTGCTAGAGAGTTTTTTTTCCTAGGAGGGTGCATGTGATCATCACAGGGCCAATTGGCACTGTCCAGACAGAGGGTCAGGGGCCCTGCAGCTTCATATGACCGTCAGAGGAGAATTAAAACTCCTCCTACAAGCTTTAATCAGACACTGATAGAAGTCACAAGACTGCTATATACTGCTGATGAGAAAAGTTAGTTAGCAGTTTATGTTTACTAAAATAATTGCATTTCCATGTTCTTAGTACTGTGGGAGACCAGATATATGTAAGATTCTGGTACCTTCGGTACCCTTCCAGCCCATTTCTTCCGCATTGCGTCCCACCTTTTCAGCTAGGTGGAACGCATATACCTGCCTATCTCTTTAAGCCGCATGACGTCATCACTAGGCACCGCTCTGAGCGGCTATTTCAATCGCCGGCTTTCACTCACAAGGTGTTCGTGCAAACCGCTTGTTATACAGCCTTGTCTGACGCTGCCGAAGCCTCCAGCTATTTCCCCAGTATCTGGATAGACCGGAGTCTCGCTACTTGATCCTGTATTTCGCTACTGATCCTGTATCTCGCTACCTGATCCTTATCTCATTACCGGACCCCTCATCTCTCTAAACCAACTAGTGATAAGTACCCCACAGGGGATTCCTTCCTATCAACTTACACTATCTACTCTTGCATACTAAAGACTGTTGCTATCTATGCATTACTATTTCTATCATCTGCACTGTTACATAGATTGCTAGCTCTTGAGTCTACTACCATCTATATCCTTGCACTGAGTTAGCAATTCCTGTACACTTCATCTGCTGTCCCCTACCACCTGTTATTTGTACATGATTGCTAACCTATCTGCATACTATCTATCACCATCTGCTAACACTCCTGAACATTACTATTGAGTGCCTATCATTGCTATCACTACTCACGCCTGTCCTTTCAGCACATCACCTCTATACTATCGTTTACAACCTATCACTCCAGGAACATCTTATCTGAGTGTCTCTATATTTGCATGCTGAGGCAGGCTGGGCCACAATGATGAGTCTGGAGAGTTGGATATGGTGATTCAACACATCTCTACATGACTACTGAGTGGAAATTCTGCAGCTGCAAATCCAGTTCACTAAACAAACGCCGGAGCGTTACAATATAGTGAATACAGGGGCCTGAGTTTACTAACACTTTATTACAATAAAAAAGAGACTCGCCAAGCTTCTGGCTGCTTTACGGTGAATGAACAAGTTGCTGTTACCATTGGAGATGTGAGTTGGGGCAGCACACTATTAGGCCACAGTGCTAGACTGATGCACCTCATGGAGACACACACAGTGAGACAGAGGATCTGAGAGAGACAAGGGCAGTGCAAAATTTGTTGGTTTAGGGCAGGCGGTGGACCGGGGAAGAGGTCTCCTTTTTGTCAGTGAGAAGCTGACTCTCTCGATGCAGCATGTGGCAAGTGACCTGGACTCCCATTTTGCATGGGCTGCAGGTATTCAGCAGACTGTCTGAGCCTATTCTACAACCACAGGAGTGACATTGAGCCTGACCCAAGAAGTGTTCCCAACTAACAGAGGGTTGTTGCTAATGATGACCAGGAGTATGGTGAGTGATGTGTCCAGAACCCACCATATGTGCACATGTGTAGCAGAAATGGAGTTCTGCATGGATTTTGGACTGTGAGTGGCCAGTTTATTACTAAGTCCTGTTTTAGGCAGTTAGGCAGGCCCTGGTGGAGAACTCGTGGGTGGTGCAGTTACATTTGGGACATGTGCATCACAAGAGAGAAGAGAAAGAAAAAAATGTTTATGCTGCTTGTTGTTCTCAGCACTGCTGGGCAGAAAGTTCCCAGCCCAGTACTAGACTAGCAAAAGGTATAAAGCAGGGGTCTTCAGACTATGGCCCTCTAGTTGTTCAGGAACTACAATTCCCATCAAGCCTAGTCATGTCTGTGAATGTCAGAGTTTTACAATGCCTCATGGGATGTGTTGTTCCACAACAGCTGGAGGGCCATAGTTTGAGGATCCCTGGTATAAAGGAACCCTTTACCAGATCACCAAGTGGATTGTTTATATGATTAGCTCAGATGCATTAAAAAATAGATCAGACCACCAAAATAATAACCCCTTCCCCTTGGTTAAAACAATCCCAGTTCTAATATATTCTATTCTTCTATTTTCATTGTCTGGAACTGAGTGGTACAAAGTAGGCATTTGGGAGCAAATGAAATTAGGATTGATATTAAAATGATGGAAATCCATAGTTTAGGGTTTGCGGTTTACTTTATGAGTTTCTTACATATTCAGCCAATTATTCCAGCTAGCTCTTCTCTGATTTAAAGCTTTTCTCATTGTATTTGTTCCCAGGTTTACACATTGCATCTTCGATTTAAAAAGTTCAAGATTTGCATTTCATTTGCTCAGCAGAATTATAGTGCTCAGAAGTAACATACATTCTAAACGCAAACACTTTCTATTTAATGAATAGTAGCTGTGTAAAATGTTTCAGTCAGACACAAAAAAATCAAAGCACAGGAATTTTGGGTGATAATCTGCATACTCCTGACATAAATAATTAAAGCTGAACTCTGGGAATGAGACAAAATCAACCCTTGCAGTAGGGTCCATTTGCACCTAAAGGGTTAAATGCTCATTTGATCAGGGGTGCAGGGATCAGGCGTATTACTTACCTCTTTCCTTGCTCCTGTAAGCTACCATAAAGCAAGTGGTATACCTATTCTCAGGGTCATCTTACCGAATTGGCACACTGGGCAGTTGCCCGGTGGCCCCACTTGCCCTGGGAGCCCCACCTGCCCAGGAACCCAGCCCCAGCCAAGCATTAGTCCCGATTCCTGTGTGCATCCTGCCACTGAACTTAGCAGGTGGCAAGCGCCTGTCGGCCCTGCGCTGCTGTCAGGCCACTTGGGCAGAGCCCACAACTGCAGGAATGCCTGTCTGCCTCCACAGGAACAGGCACACACAGGACAGTCGAGTCTTACTCCCGTCCGTGTGTGTGTTCACTGGACCCATCCGCCGAACTTGGAAGCTGTCATTAGCCTGGCACTGCTGTACCAATAAATATTGTCTTATCGATAATTTGCATTTTTTTTCTCGTGGGTGATTGTGTAGTCAGGGCGCCAGTGCACTGAATTGTCCCTGGGCCCTTTAATGCTCTTAAGATGGCACTGCCCATTCTGAGAAGTTACCTTTAAATGAATTAGTGCATATCATAGTAGGTAACCAGCTGTGAAGCCAAAAGGCTTCACTGCCGGTTTCCCTTACCCTGAATGGCGGTGGCAGCACCCAAGAGCCAATACAAAAATCAGCTCGGGTGCCGACATCGTGGGAACCCTAGACAGGTAAGTTCTAATATCCAAAAGTCAGCAGCTACCGTATTTGTAGCTGCTGACTTTTAATTTTTTCATGGGGGGCGGAACTCCTCTTAACCACTTGCCCACCGCTCACATTGAGCGTACTGCGGCAAAGTGGCACGCTCCACCTACGTCGCTGGACTCCTCCCCCTGTAGGCGCGCTCCCGCTGTTTTCATTCACAGCGGGAGTCGGGCCAGGGGAGGAGCAGAGGCGATCGCCGCTGCTCTGCCCCGATCGTCGGGGAATCGAGTGAGGAGATCCGCCCGCCTGTGTAAACAGAGCGGGCGGATCTCCATAGTGACAGGGACTGACAGATCGGAGTGTTCAGCATAGCTGGACATCCGATCTGTCCTTGTCTCACACAGTCACCTCCCCCCCCACACGTCAGTAAGCACCAGGCATACATTAACCCCTCCCTCTCCAATAAAATTAACCCCTTCACTGCCAGTGTCATTTTTACAGTAACAGTGCATATATATAGCACTGATTACTGCAGTAATGTCACTGGTAACCCCAAAAGTGTCAAAAATGTCAGTCAAGGGTCCGATCTGTCCGCCGCAATGTCGCAGTCCCGCAAAAAAAATCGCAGATCACCGCCATTACGCGTTAAAATAAACACTAAAAATGACAGAAATCTTTCCCTTTGTTAGTAAACGCAATAACTTTTGCGCAAACCAATCAAAATACGCTTATTGCGATTTTTTTTTTACCAAACATAGGTAGCAGAAAACAAATTGGCCAAAAATTTTAAAAAAATTTGATTTTTACATTTTTTTGGGGGGGGGAATTTCATATAAAAAAATGTTAAAAATATTGTTATTTTTTCAAAATAAACGCTATGTTTGTTTATAGCTCAAAAAGTAAGAATCGCACAGGTGATCAAATACCACCAAAAGAAAGCTCTGTTTGTGGGAAAAAAAGGACGTAAATTTCGTTTGGGTACGGTGTCGCACGACCGCGTTGTCAGTTAAAGTCGCACAGCGCCCAATCGCAAAAAGTGGCCTGGACTGAAGACAGCAAAATCCTCCGGTGTTAAAGTGGTTAATGTCCCTTGAAATAGTAAGTTTGGGCCAAACTGGCCCAAATTAACTATTTACTGCACTAACAGTTGGGCTGACTGAGGCTCAATTACTACTCAGGTACTCTGATGGGCTGCAGATAGGTACTCGGGTAGTCTGGGCTGGAGACAGGTACTCGGGTAAATGGGCAATGGTGACGTTTTAACCTCTAAAAAAACCTCGAGAGAGACAACTTATCCCCGTATTATTACACCTTTCGGCACGCAATGGGAACAGGTCAGGACAGTGTTGAACAAACATTGGCCAGTCCTTACAATTTCTCCTCCAATAGAACGTATTGTTGGACCACGCCCCCTTTTTACAGCCAAACGGGCACCGAGCCTTAGGGATAATCTTTGTCATTCAGAGTTCACAGGCTCACGAGGAGAAGACAATTGGCTTACTTCACTGCCTAGATTAAAAGGCATGTTCCCATGCGGAAGATGCACAATTTGCAAATCGGTCTTGAAATGTAAAACTTTTTCAAGTTGTGATGGGCGGAGGGAATTTACCATAAACAGTTTCATTAACTGCCAAACAGAGCGCGTTATTTACGAACTTATCTGCCCCTGTAAGAAGTCTTACATCGGCAAGACAAAACGCCAGCTCAAAGTGCGGATTCTGGAACATATCTCCGACATCAGGAAAAAAGTGGATAACAGAACCGTGCCCCTCCATTTCTTGGAACATCACGGGGCTGACCCGGAGGGCTTGAAAGTTAGGGGGATCTATGCACTTAAATTGCCAGCTAGAAGGGGTGACTTCGACAATGTCCTTCTTCAAAAAGAAAAGATGTGGATATACATGATGGGGTCTCGGGTACCCCATGGTTTAAATGTTGAATTCAATCTCCAGCCTTTTCTTAACGCATGAATAAAGCCCCCTGGTCACCCCCCAGATGCCCGAGATGGGAGGGGTACGGTTCTGTTTTCACTCGGCCAAATTCTCTATATTTCCTCTTTCTTACATGTAGATGTCTAGCATTTATATCTACTATGTAATTTACATCCTTTCGCACTTTTAACATAGTGTAAAACACAGACCTGTTTAATAATAAGCCATTAGTTCTGTGATCTCTTCTCAGCTTGTCTAATCTAAGGCATCATTTATATTTCACATGATATGGGTAATCTTCCCCCCTATTTATATGAGTTCCCACGGTGATGGCAATTATATAAACTAACAACCTTTAATCATTGATTTTACATTTATCGCACAGCGCATCTGTATTATGCAGTATTTTTTATTGTTCATCATTATGAACGCCGACATTTCCTATGGTGCCACTCCTTATGATTGACTTAATCACCTTACTGAAAGATATGGGTGTCTTCTATCCATTGGGGAGATAATATCCATAGATATCCCATAAATGGGTTAAATGCCATAACAGTGATGATATGGTTAATCTATTGCAGCCAATTAAGTCTAACATAAAGGCGGACACCTTGGATCACACCATCAGCTCTGAAGAAACCGACTGCTCGTCGGTGAAACGCGTCAGCGTTGGCGTTGTGGCATCCTACACTGTGTCCCCCTGTGCAGTATAGTCCATATTGCCTGCCATCTCTTTGGTCACTGTCAGCGGCTGTTCCCCTTACCAGGCACCCGGCGGATCGTATCTACCGGAAGTGACGTCCTTCACTCATACCAGGAAGCAACTGGATCCTCTATGCCGTGGTAGCCGATAACCGGGTTGAACGCCGCTCCGAAGAAGACAGCGGACCGGACTGCACAGCATAACAGGACTGGGACGGAGCTTCATACCTCCATGGATCCCGCTTAGAGCACAGCCGGACCGCATACCCTCACAACATCTGCAGGTAAAGCTGCCTTTACTGTTATACCAGTGGAACATTCCCCATGTTGGTTGTACCTCAGTTTTCTGTATGAGGACATCTTCACTTCATCGGTACATGCAGCAGCGGATCCGGAGCTTTACTGGACTCCAGCAGCCGACTAGCACACTCCTCCATCAACTCCCTGTGACATATCCTCTGTCCTTTTTTGCAGTTGAAGCTTACACCTTCCCTTTGAGAGGACTGCACGATTTTTTTGTGCCTCATGCATACACCTATATGGATACGCTGTGAGGTTTATTAAGTACAAGTGAGCTATCTACTCTCATTACTTTACACAGGAGTACGCTTATTCATTGTGCTATCGGATGCATCCATAGAGGTCATTACACACCACCTGGCAAGTGTACCGACCATATGTTCGATACATGTCTGGTGGTATGTTAGGTCATACATGAGTTATTTAAACCACTATCTGGTTGTTATTTTCCAATTCACCTTAGGTGTATCTGCAATTCCAGATAATCCATTGGTTTTTTTCTCATTCAATTATTGACATGCTCCAGTCCTATTCTTTACATGTGTTTCATGCCACCTTTTATTGTATGTTTTTTAACAGTGTCTAAGCAGTGTGTTCCTCCATTGCCTTGTATTGAGTCCTATTTTCGTATTTTCTACAGGCATAAGTGCCTAAATAAAATTTAAATTTTTTACACTATATTTTTTGCTCGAGTATCCTTAGTTGGTTCTCCGTGGGAGTGCTCCATTTCGGGCCACCCCCACAATTTTTGTTTTTTCGACTCGGGTAGTCTGGGCTGGAAAAAGGTACTCTGGTACTCTGATGGGCTGCATTTAGGTACTCGGGTACTCTGATGGGCTGCAGATAGGTACTCAGGTACGCTGGGCTGGAGACAGGTATTTGGGTACTCTGGGCTGGAGACAGGTACTTGGGTACTCTGGGCTGGAGACAGGTACTCGGGTACTCTGAGAGGGTTGTGACAGGTATTTGGGTTTCTCTGATTGGCTGTGAATGGTACTCGGATGGGCTGGTGACAGGTACTCTGATGGGCTGCGACAGGTACTCTGATGAGCTGTGACAGCTGTGACGGGTCCTCTTTATTACTGGGCAACCTGTGTGTGTTTTAATGTGAACTGTAATTGGTAACTGCCTGTTACTGCAATCTCCTCTTCACACAGGATCAATGTGTGAGGAGGAGAATCCGGTAACAGGTAGTTACCGGGTTTGTTGACATTTGTGCCCAATCACAGCCGGTCACGTAGTAAAGAGCCAATTTAATTGGCTCTTTACCCTGATCAGGGATGGGGTGTGTCAGAGTGACAAGCTTCATCCCTGATTGCCAGGCTGCCCTCCCCCGGGGGTGTGCATGAGCCGCGAGATCAAGCACAGCACATGTGACCGGCTGTGATTGGACACAGCCGGTCATGTGGTAAAGATCCATTTTCTTTGGCCCTTTACCCTGATCGAGGATGGGCTGTGTCCCAAGGGACACGCCTCATCCCTGATGCCGTGCTGCGCACCCCCGGGATGTCATATGACGTCCGCCTGGAGGAAGGGAATGTTCCTGCCAGCGTCATTTTTTCAATGCCCTGGTGGGGAAGAGGTTAATTAGTCTGTGTGAAAGTTATAGCGTCTACAAACTATGGTATATATACTGGAATTTACGCAGCTATAGATGCTATCCTGTAATGGCGGTGATCAGTGACTTAGACCTATAGCATGATTGCAATAGGGTGGTGGGCAATCTGGCGCTAACACACCTGCCAGAGAGGAACATTACCTGTCTAATTAATACTGACATCAATAGTGAAATTTTTACAGTGATCAATGATAATAATGTACACTGATAATAATGTACACTGACACGGTGATAATGAAACTGTTTGGGAACGAGTCAACATCTAGGGGAAATCAAGGGATTAACTGTGTGCATAACAATGTGTAATGTGTGTTGCTTTTACTTTACTATCTGGCTGTTTTAATCAGCCAGATCCCTGTTCACAGTACTCTGAGTTATTTGTGAGTGATTGGAAACAGCTGATCAGCTGACTTCAGCCAAAGTCATTGGCGGAAAACAGCTGCCAAATTTGTGTCCAATTACAGCACGGGTCGGAAGAAAAGCCACAATGTACAGGTACGTCACCCGGCTTGCAGCTGATGCCCGCCTACAGTACAACTACAGTGGGTGGGAAGTAGTTAAGCAGCATGTTGCTTTCATGAGGCATCGATGCGTATCAGCCACCTAATTCATTTAAATGGTAACGTGCCGTAATTGCATCTTAACCGCACCAATAGCATCTTTAGCATGTTAGTGAAGCATTTAAAAAGTGTGGGGGAGAAACATTAGAGATTCCTGTACACCAGAATGCATTGCCAGCAATAATGACAGTGTCAAGTAGGAGCAGAGGCACTGAGCATTATTGCCAGTGGCAAAGATTTTTGTGGCAGCAAAGTGTCTGTGCCATCAAAAGTCAGTGCCAGCAAGTGTTGATGCAAGCAAGTTTCAGTGCCTTCAAGTGGCCGTGGTAATCTTTCCATTATCTTGAGCAGGACCAAGCCAAGTGTCGAAGGCATCAAAGTATAAAAATCGATCTTGTAGAGAAATCACAAAAATGCCTACTTTCACACCACAATTTAACCACGCCTCAAAGCGGATTATTTCCTCTACATCACTTCCCCTTTAAGCATGTCCCACTAGAAAAACAACATTTTTATGGGCATTTAATAAGCAATGCTAAACGTTTTTCTGTTATAAAATTTAGCAAAAATGTAATTTTTCTTCTTAACTGATGTGCGCTGATGAGGCTGCACTGATGGTCACTGATCAGGCTGCACTGATGGGCACTGACGAGGCTACACTGATGGTCACTGATCGGGCTGCACTGATGGGCACTGATGGGGCTGCACTGATGGCCACTGATCGGGCTGCACTGATGGCCACTGATGAGGCTGCACTGATGGTCACTTATCAGGCTGCACAGATGGGCAGTGATTAGGCAGCACTAATGGGAACTAATAAGCTGCACTGATAGGGTACTTATGAGGAGGCACTGATGAGGCTGCACTGATGAGGCAACACTAATGGGACTTATAAAGGACACTGATGGGTACTGATAAGCAGAACTGATGGGCACTGCTAAGCTGCACTGATGGGCACTGATTGGCACTGATGGGGCTGCACTGATAATCAGGGCACTAATGATCAATGTCCTGATTATCAGTGCAAACAATGTACTCCCTTGTGCCCTGTCAGACTTGCTAGACAGCGTGTGCAGAAAGGAATGTCGATAACTAGCAAGTGTTTTTACGTGTGATCAGCTGTGATTGGAGACAAAAAGGTAAAGGCCCACGTGGTAAGACCTAGAACTGGAACTGGAACTGTAGCCATCTTTTGGCTATAGCACAGGCAGGAACCAGGTAAAATGGTAGTAAACCCTCATTATTAGGTTGTATCTACAGGAAAGCTTGAAATATAGCTTACCCACAGTTACAATGGCTATCTCCTAAACATGCTTAGAAGGCAGTCACATTGTCACTAGTCAATGGTGACGTGGCATACCTTGAAACAGTGGAAATTCCCTATCTCTCGGAATATCAACTCTGTCTGGACAGCTTGACCGCAGAGCCAATAATAATAACTTCTAATAAAAGTCCCTTTGGAAACTTCTTATGACCATAACCGAAAATTCCCTGATGACGAGAATCACGATATAGATTGACATAATGCTTACTATAATTAGTTGTTAACTTTGATTGGACAAAAGATGTTAATAACAACCCATTTCTTGTACGTCACATTGTAATGACAAACCCATTTTCGAGTATATTTAAACTCCAGCAACGCTGTAATAAATCAGGTCACTATGATTCAGCCATCTTGAGTCTTGTCTGATCTCATTATATATATAGCTATATATTGTCTGATTTGGTATCACTGACTAACAGGTAACAGGTATTTTGTACCTGAGGAAAAATTCCACAACAATTTGGCGAGCTTGAGCCCAGGAGAGGTGACGTCATCTGCGGACGGAGTGAGACATCTGAACTGCATTGGATACACTGAAAATATCTGGCCAGGTAAGCCCATTGTCTGCTTACAATGTTTTTCAGTGCATCCAATGACGTCCAGGTAACTCTGTTTTATTTTTGACGTAATACCCTCTTAAAGAACCTAAACCCTTAGTCGGTGTATATATTGTTGCTACTAACATTTGTTGCGAAAGGTGAGGTTGGGTCAACCCTCACCACTGTGAGTGTATTGGACACGCAGGAACGTGACCCCCAGTTGTGTTCTGGTAAAAGCGGTCTCATTTCGGAGTGTCCATTTGAGACGTAGCAAGCATTGAATGTATATGACTGTTAAGCCTGACATTTCATATACATCTAAAGGTTTCTATTCTTATGTTATAGTTAGGGTTGAGCGGACACCTAGATGTCCGTGTTCGACGGGTTCGGCCGAACTTTAAAAAAAAGTCCGGGTCCGTGTCCCGGACTTTTACCGAACTTTTCCCGGACACCGAACCCCATTGAAGTCAATGGGGACCCGAACTTTAAGGCACTAAAATGGCTCTAAAACACCAAAGGAAAGGGCTAGAGTGCTGCAAATGGCAGCAAAACGTAATTAAGAGCATGGCAAGTGCTCTGCAAACAAATGTGGATAGGGAAATAACTTAAAACAACAAAAAAAAACAGAAAAATAAAACAATGTTCTTCTTCATCTCTGAAGGACGAGGCCCATATGGAGTAGGAGGGAGGTTGAGGTGGTGGTGGATGTGGCGGTGACATAGGCGTGCGCACAGGGTGTGCTGGGTGTGCCTGGGCACACCCTAATCACCTAGGGCACATAGCATTGCCAGTGAGGAGATGGGAAAGATCTCCCTGGGACCTGCTCTGCTCTATTTCTCCTTGCCTACAGGTACATGGCCCCGATACATTACTCTCCCTGCTGGCAAACACATGCATGTGTATTTCAACTTTGGGGTGCACACCTTAATGCAATAGGCTGCGCACACCTATGGGCGGTGTAGGTGGAAGCGGCGGTGGAGGAGGACCAGGGCCGGATTAACAGCATCATGGGCTTGGTGCTGAGGATTTTGAAGGGCCTTAGGGCCGTGCCTTGCCATGCACCCAGAGGAGGAAGGGTGCAGCCATGCATGCCTAATTCAACATGGGATGCTGTCTCTGAAGCCCATAAACACATCCATGCATCGCCAACTGTCCCTCCTTGTCCGGCCTTCACGCTGTGTGGGGAGGTTCTGAGGGTGCTGCCTGGGGAAGCGAGCATAGAAGCCAGACTTCTGTGTTTACAAGTGACAGAAGAGCGGTAACAGTGAATATGGCCAACCCGGGGCCTATATAAAAGGTAGGGGCCTGGAGCTGCAGCTCCAATAGACCCTACATTAATCTGGCCCTGAGGAGGAGGACGAGGTAGCCAACACTGCTTCTTTTCACAAATTTTAAATGAGGGTACACCCCAAAAGAGTGAGAAAGAGCAAAAATGGAACAATGGGTGGGTAAGGTCGGTATCCATTGCTATTCTGCATAAGGTACGGAAAAGTCCCGTGGGATCCATGCCTGGTTCATTTTAATGAACGTGAGCTTGTCCACATTGTCTCTGGACAGGCGGCTGCGCTTGTCTGTTATAACGCCCCCAGCCGTGCTAAATACCCGTTCAGATAATACACTGGCTGCAGGGCACGCCAGCACCTCCAAGGCGTAAAGGGCAAGCTCAGGCCATGTGCCCAATTTGGAGACCCAGAAGTTGAAGGGGGCAGACCCGTCATTCACTACATGTAGGCGTGTGCACACATACTGCTCCACCATGTTGGTAAAATGCTGCCTCCTGCTAAGACGTTCCATCTGAGCTGCTGGTGCTGCTGTTTGTTGTGGCGTGCTGACAAAGCTTTTCCACATTTCGGCCATGCTAACCCTGCCTTCTGAGGTGCTGGCGGTGCCCTGGTTGCGTTGGCGACCTCCTCCTCCTCCTCCTCTGCCTTGTGCTTCCACTGTGGCCCCGCTGTCAGATGGGAATGCCAGCAGCATGGCGTCTACCAGCGTGCGCTTGTACTCGCGCATCTTGCGATCGCGCTCCAGTGAGTGAATTAAGGACGGTACGTTGTCCTTGTAACGGGGATCCAGCAGCGTGGCCACCCAGTAATCAGCACAAGTTAGAATGTGGGCAACTCGGCGGTCGTTGTGGAGACACTGCAGCATGTAATCGCTCATGTGTGCCAGGCTGCCCAGAGGCGACGAAAGGCTGTCCTCTGTGGGAGGTGTATGGTCCGTGTCCTCTGTATCCCCCCAGCCACGCACCAGTGATGGCCATGAGCTGGCCTGGGTGCCACCCTGCTGTGAACATGGTTCCATCTCCTCCTCCAGCTCCTCCTCCTCCTCATCCTCCTCATCCTCCAGAACTGTGCCCCTGCTGGACAATTGCGTCCCTGGCGTTTGCGTGTGCAGGAACCCACCCTCGGAGCCCCTTGCGAATGACTGCCCTGAAAGCCTTGGAAATGTTACCTCTTCATCCTCCTCCTCCTCCTCATCCTGTGCCACATCCTCTTCCATCATCGCCCGAATTGTTTTTTCAAGGAGGCATAGAAGTGGGATAGTTAAGCTGAGAACGGCGTCATTGCCACTGGCCATGTTGGTGGAGTACTCAAAACAGCGCAACAAGGCACACAGGTCTCGCATGGAGGCCCAGTTATTGGTGGTGAAGTGGTGCTGTTCCGCAGAGCGACTCACGCGTGCGTGCTGCAGCTGAAACTCCACTATGGCCTGCTGCTGCTCGCACAGTCTTTCCAGCATGTGCAAGGTGGAGTTCCACCTTGTGGGCACGTCACATATGAGGCGGTGAGCGGGAAGGCCGAAGTTACGCTGCAGCGCTGCCAGGCGAGCAGCAGCAGGGTGAGAACGCCGAAAGTGCGCACAAACGGCCCGCACTTTCTGCAGCAGCTCTGACATATCGGGGTAGTTTTTAAGGAACCTCTGCACCACCAAATTCAGCACATGCGCCAGGCAAGGGATGTGCGTCAAACCGGCTAGGCCCAGAGCTGCTATGAGATTTCGCCCGTTATCGCACACCACCAGGCCGGGCTTGAGGCTCGCTGGCAGCAACCACTCATTTGTCTGCTGTTCCATGCTCCTCCACAACTCCTGCGCGGTGTGTGGTTTGTCCCCCAAACAGGCAAGTTGTAAAACTGCCTGCTGTCGTTTACCCCTGGCCGTGCTGAAGTTGGTGGTGAAGGTGTTACGCTGTCCGGATGAGGAGGCGGTAGAGGATGAGGAAGCGGAGTAGGAGGAGTTAGGAACAGGAGGCAAACTGAAGCGCCCTGCAATCCTCGGTGGTGGAAGGACATGCGCCAAATTGCTATCCGCCTCAGGCCCATCCGCCACTGCATTTACCCAGTGTGCCGTTAGGGAGATATAACGCCCCTGACCGTGCTTACTGGTCCACGTATCCGTAGTTAGGTGGACCTTGGCACAGATGGCGTTGCGCAGTGCACACCTGATTTTTTCCCCCACTTGGTTGTGCAGGGAAGGGATGGCTTGCCTGGAAAAGTAGTGGCGGCTGGGCACGACGTACTGTGGGACAGCCACCGACATAAGGTTTTTAAAACTGTGCGTCTCCACCAGACGGAATGACAGCATTTCAAAGGCCAATAATTTTGAAATGCTGGCATTCAGGGCCAGGGATCGCGGGTGGGTAGGGGGGTACTTCCTCTTCCTCTCAAGTGTTTGGGAGATGGAAAGCTGAACGCTTCCACGGGACATTGTGGAGATGGTTGTTGGTGACCCAGGTGGTGGTGTTGCTGACAGATCGTCTGTTTGCGGGGTGGCAGGTGCCGGTATCACTACAGATGTGGCTGGAGCGGCCGAGACTGCAGCAGAAGAGGAAGCAGGATGAGCCAGAGACGTTTCTTGGTTTTGAAGGTGTGTACTCCACTGCAGCTCGTGCTTTGCACTTAGATGCCTGATCATGCAGGTTGTGCTCAGGTTGAGAAGGTTCATGCCTCGCTTCAAGCTCTGATTGCACAGGGTGCAAACCACTCGTGTCCTGTCATCAGCACATTTTCTAAAGAACTTCCACGCTAGAGAACTCCTTTGAGCTGACTTTGGTGCGCTCGTTCCCTTGCTGCGTTGGGCAGTAGCGGGCGTAGTGTCTAGGGCACGGCCGCTCCGCTTCTGCACCCTGCTCCCTCTTCTGCTGTGCTGGTGGCTCTGTGCGACCACCGCCTCTTCCTCCAAACTACTCAGTTCACCTGCATGACGTTCATTCCATGTGGGGTCGAGGACCTCATCGTCCTCCACATCATCTTCCACCCAGTCTTCACCCCTGCCCTCCTTGTCGGTCTCCACAATGCTGAACGCCGCAGCAGTTGGCACCTGCGTTTCGTCATCATCGGAGACGTGCTGCGATGATCCTTGCATGTACTCATCTTGAGGAATAAGTGGTTGGGCATCGCTGCACTCAATCTCTTCCACTTCTGGGGCAGGGCTAGGTGGATGGCCCTGGGAAACCCTGCTGACAGAGTCCTCAAAAAGAATAAGAGACTGCTGTATGGCTTGGGGCTCAGACTGCTGGCCTGATTTGCAAGGGGGTGAGGTGAAAGACGGTTGGACATTGGCTGCAGGTGCCAACTCTGACCTTTCTGCAGTAGACTGGGTGGGAGACAATGTGAAGGAACTGGAGGCACTGTCAGCAGCAAACCAATCTACTATCGCCTCAACTTGTTCTGGCCTCATCACTTCTAGGGGCGTTTGATGCCCTACCAAATACTGATGCAGGTTCTGTCGCCTACTCACACTTGAGGAAGGTGTTTCACTTGTGCGTGTAGCTGGCACAGATCGACCATGTCCTCTCCTTGCAACAGGAGCTCTACCAGCAGCACCACGACCCAGGCCACGGCCCTTATTTGACGGTCTCCTCATATTTCTGTAATTTAAGATCTTGCCCTAGAAAGGTTTTTATTGAATAGCGGAATAGAAAATATGATCCAAAAAAAGTGTATGTATATCACACGTACACAACCACACTAGGCCCCAATTACTATTGTTTGTACCCCTAAAAGGCTAGATGAGGAGTAGGGGGAGTATGGAACAGGCAGCACCCTCAAACCTTCAGAAGTATGAGATGAACCCCAACAACTTGGAAAGGTGGATCTCTCTCACACGTACCGACACAGACTATCCCGCAATTCAATTGATCCTCAAAGGTTTTTATTGAATAGCGGAATAGGAAATATGATCAAAAAAAGTGTATGTATCTCGCACGTACACAACCACACTAGGCCCCAATTACTATTGTTTGTACCCCTAAAAGGCTAGATGAGGAGTAGGGGGGGTATGGAACAGGCAGCACCCTCAAACCTTCAGAAGTATGAGATGAACCCCAACAACTTGGAAAGGTGGATCTCTCTCACACGTACCGACACAGACTATCCCGCAATTCAATTGATCCCCAAAGGTTTTTATTGAATAGCGGAATAGGAAATATGATCAAAAAAAGTGTATGTATCTCACACGTACAGAAACACACTAGGCCCCAATTACTATTGTTTGTACACCTAAAAGGATGGATGAGGAGGAGGAGGAGTATGGAACAGGCAGCACCCTCAAAGCTTCAGAAGTATGAGATGAACCCCAAAAACTTGGAAAGGTGGATCTCACACGTACCGACACAGACTATTCCGCAATTTAATTGATCCCCAAAGGTTTTTATTGAATAGCGGAATAGGAAATATGATCAAAAAATGTGTATGTATCTCACACGTACAGAAGCACACTAGGCCCCAATTACTATTGTTTGTACACCTAAAAGGATGGATGAGGAGGAGGAGGAGTATGGAACAGGCAGCACCCTCAAAGCTTCAGAAGTATGAGATGAACCCCAAAAACTTGGAAAGGTGGATCTCACACGTACCGACACAGACTATCCCGCAATTTAATTGATCCCCAAAGGTTTTTATTGAATAGCGGAATAGGAAATATGATCAAAAAATGTGTATGTATCTCACACGTACAGAAGCACACTAGGCCCCAATTACTATTGTTTGTACACCTAAAAGGATGGATGAGGAGGAGGAGGAGTATGGAACAGGCAGCACCCTCAAAGCTTCAGAAGTATGAGATGAACCCCAAAAACTTGGAAAGGTGGATCTCACACGTACCGACACAGACTATCCCGCAATTTAATTGATCCCCAAAGGTTTTTATTGAATAGCGGAATAGGAAATATGATCAAAAAAAGTGTATGTATCTCGCACGTACAGAAACACACTAGGCCCCAATTACTATTGTTTGTACACCTAAAAGGATGGATGAGGAGGAGGAGGAGTATGGAACAGGCAGCACCCTCAAAGCTTCAGAAGTATGAGATGAACCCCAAAAACTTGGAAAGGTGGATCTCACACGTACCGACACAGACTATTCCGCAATTTAATTGATCCCCAAAGGTTTTTATTGAATAGCGGAATAGGAAATATGATCAAAAAATGTGTATGTATCTCACACGTACAGAAGCACACTAGGCCCCAATTACTATTGTTTGTACACCTAAAAGGATGGATGAGGAGGAGGAGGAGTATGGAACAGGCAGCACCCTCAAAGCTTCAGAAGTATGAGATGAACCCCAAAAACTTGGAAAGGTGGATCTCACACGTACCGACACAGACTATCCCGCAATTTAATTGATCCCCAAAGGTTTTTATTGAATAGCGGAATAGGAAATATGATCAAAAAAAGTGTATGTATCTCGCACGTACACAACCACACTAGGCCCCAATTACTATTGTTTGTACCCCTAAAAGGCTAGATGAGGAGTAGGGGGGGTATGGAACAGGCAGCACCCTCAAACCTTCAGAAGTATGAGATGAACCCCAACAACTTGGAAAGGTGGATCTCTCTCACACGTACCGACACAGACTATCCCGCAATTCAATTGATCCTCAAAGGTTTTTATTGAATAGCGGAATAGGAAATATGATCAAAAAAAGTGTATGTATCTCGCACGTACACAACCACACTAGGCCCCAATTACTATTGTTTGTACCCCTAAAAGGCTAGATGAGGAGTAGGGGGGGTATGGAACAGGCAGCACCCTCAAACCTTCAGAAGTATGAGATGAACCCCAACAACTTGGAAAGGTGGATCTCTCTCACACGTACCGACACAGACTATCCCGCAATTCAATTGATCCTCAAAGGTTTTTATTGAATAGCGGAATAGGAAATATGATCAAAAAAAGTGTATGTATCTCGCACGTACACAACCACACTAGGCCCCAATTACTATTGTTTGTACCCCTAAAAGGCTAGATGAGGAGTAGGGGGAGTATGGAACAGGCAGCACCCTCAAACCTTCAGAAGTATGAGATGAACCCCAACAACTTGGAAAGGTGGATCTCTCTCACACGTACCAACACAGACTATCCCCCAATTTAACTGATCCCCAAAGGTTTTTGATTAAATAGCGGAATAGAAAATATGATCCCAAAAAAGTGTATGTATATCACACGTACACAACCACACTAGGCCCCAATTACTATTGTTTGTACCCCTAAAAGGCTAGGAGTAGGGGGAGTATGGAACAGGCAGCACCCTCAAACCTTCAGAAGTATGAGATGAACCCCAACAACTTGGAAAGGTGGATCTCTCTCACACGTACCGACACAGACTATCCCGCAATTCAATTGATCCCCAAAGGTTTTTATTGAATAGCGGAATAGGAAATATGATCAAAAAAAGTGTATGTATCTCACACGTACAGAAACACACTAGGCCCCAATTACTATTGTTTGTACACCTAAAAGGATGGATGAGGAGGAGGAGGAGTATGGAACAGGCAGCACCCTCAAAGCTTCAGAAGTATGAGATGAACCCCAAAAACTTGGAAAGGTGGATCTCACACGTACCGACACAGACTATTCCGCAATTTAATTGATCCCCAAAGGTTTTTATTGAATAGCGGAATAGGAAATATGATCAAAAAATGTGTATGTATCTCACACGTACAGAAGCACACTAGGCCCCAATTACTATTGTTTGTACACCTAAAAGGATGGATGAGGAGGAGGAGGAGTATGGAACAGGCAGCACCCTCAAAGCTTCAGAAGTATGAGATGAACCCCAAAAACTTGGAAAGGTGGATCTCACACGTACCGACACAGACTATCCCGCAATTTAATTGATCCCCAAAGGTTTTTATTGAATAGCGGAATAGGAAATATGATCAAAAAATGTGTATGTATCTCACACGTACAGAAGCACACTAGGCCCCAATTACTATTGTTTGTACACCTAAAAGGATGGATGAGGAGGAGGAGGAGTATGGAACAGGCAGCACCCTCAAAGCTTCAGAAGTATGAGATGAACCCCAAAAACTTGGAAAGGTGGATCTCACACGTACCGACACAGACTATCCCGCAATTTAATTGATCCCCAAAGGTTTTTATTGAATAGCGGAATAGGAAATATGATCAAAAAAAGTGTATGTATCTCGCACGTACAGAAACACACTAGGCCCCAATTACTATTGTTTGTACACCTAAAAGGATGGATGAGGAGGAGGAGGAGTATGGAACAGGCAGCACCCTCAAAGCTTCAGAAGTATGAGATGAACCCCAAAAACTTGGAAAGGTGGATCTCACACGTACCGACACAGACTATTCCGCAATTTAATTGATCCCCAAAGGTTTTTATTGAATAGCGGAATAGGAAATATGATCAAAAAATGTGTATGTATCTCACACGTACAGAAGCACACTAGGCCCCAATTACTATTGTTTGTACACCTAAAAGGATGGATGAGGAGGAGGAGGAGTATGGAACAGGCAGCACCCTCAAAGCTTCAGAAGTATGAGATGAACCCCAAAAACTTGGAAAGGTGGATCTCACACGTACCGACACAGACTATCCCGCAATTTAATTGATCCCCAAAGGTTTTTATTGAATAGCGGAATAGGAAATATGATCAAAAAAAGTGTATGTATCTCGCACGTACACAACCACACTAGGCCCCAATTACTATTGTTTGTACCCCTAAAAGGCTAGATGAGGAGTAGGGGGGGTATGGAACAGGCAGCACACTCAAACCTTCAGAAGTATGAGATGAACCCCAACAACTTGGAAAGGTGGATCTCTCTCACACGTACCGACACAGACTATCCCGCAATTCAATTGATCCTCAAAGGTTTTTATTGAATAGCGGAATAGGAAATATGATCAAAAAAAGTGTATGTATCTCGCACGTACACAACCACACTAGGCCCCAATTACTATTGTTTGTACCCCTAAAAGGCTAGATGAGGAGTAGGGGGGGTATGGAACAGGCAGCACCCTCAAACCTTCAGAAGTATGAGATGAACCCCAACAACTTGGAAAGGTGGATCTCTCTCACACGTACCGACACAGACTATCCCGCAATTCAATTGATCCTCAAAGGTTTTTATTGAATAGCGGAATAGGAAATATGATCAAAAAAAGTGTATGTATCTCGCACGTACACAACCACACTAGGCCCCAATTACTATTGTTTGTACCCCTAAAAGGCTAGATGAGGAGTAGGGGGAGTATGGAACAGGCAGCACCCTCAAACCTTCAGAAGTATGAGATGAACCCCAACAACTTGGAAAGGTGGATCTCTCTCACACGTACCAACACAGACTATCCCCCAATTTAACTGATCCCCAAAGGTTTTTGATTAAATAGCGGAATAGAAAATATGATCCCAAAAAAGTGTATGTATATCACACGTACACAACCACACTAGGCCCCAATTACTATTGTTTGTACCCCTAAAAGGCTAGGAGTAGGGGGAGTATGGAACAGGCAGCACCCTCAAACCTTCAGAAGTATGAGATGAACCCCAACAACTTGGAAAGGTGGATCTCTCTCACACGTACCAACACAGACTATCCCCCAATTTAACTGATCCCCAGAGGTTTTTGATTAAATAGCGGAATAGAAAATATGATCCCAAAAAAGTGTATGTATATCACACGTACACAACCACACTAGGCCCCAATTACTATTGTTTGTACCCCTAAAAGGCTAGGAGTAGGGGGGAGTATGGAACAGGCAGCACCCTCAAACCTTCAGAAGTATGAGATGAACCCCAACAACTTGGAAAGGTGGATCTCTCTCACACGTACCAACACAGACTATCCCCCAATTTAACTGATCCCCAGAGGTTTTTGATTAAATAGCGGAATAGAAAATATGATCCCAAAAAAGTGTATGTATATCACACGTACACAACCACACTAGGCCCCAATTACTATTGTTTGTACCCCTAAAAGGCTAGGAGTAGGGGGAGTATGGAACAGGCAGCACCCTCAAACCTTCAGAAGTATGAGATGAACCCCAACAACTTGGAAAGGTGGATCTCTCTCACACGTACCAACACAGACTATCCCCCAATTTAACTGATCCCCAGAGGTTTTTGATTAAATAGCGGAATAGAAAATATGATCCCAAAAAAGTGTATGTATATCACACGTACACAACCACACTAGGCCCCAATTACTATTGTTTGTACCCCTAAAAGGCTAGGAGTAGGGGGAGTATGGAACAGGCAGCACCCTCAAACCTTCAGAAGTATGAGATGAACCCCAACAACTTGGAAAGGTGGATCTCTCTCACACGTACCAACACAGACTATCCCCCAATTTAACTGATCCCCAGAGGTTTTTGATTAAATAGCGGAATAGAAAATATGATCCCAAAAAAGTGTATGTATATCACACGTACACAACCACACTAGGCCCCAATTACTATTGTTTGTACCCCTAAAAGGCTAGGAGTAGGGGGAGTATGGAACAGGCAGCACCCTCAAACCTTCAGAAGTATGAGATGAACCCCAACAACTTGGAAAGGTGGATCTCTCTCACACGTACCAACACAGACTATCCCCCAATTTAACTGATCCCCAGAGGTTTTTGATTAAATAGCGGAATAGAAAATATGATCCCAAAAAAGTGTATGTATATCACACGTACACAACCACACTAGGCCCCAATTACTATTGTTTGTACCCCTAAAAGGCTAGGAGTAGGGGGGAGTATGGAACAGGCAGCACCCTCAAACCTTCAGAAGTATGAGATGAACCCCAACAACTTGGAAAGGTGGATCTCTCTCACACGTACCAACACAGACTATCCCCCAATTTAACTGATCCCCAGAGGTTTTTGATTAAATAGCGGAATAGAAAATATGATCCCAAAAAAGTGTATGTATATCACACGTACACAACCACACTAGGCCCCAATTACTATTGTTTGTACCCCTAAAAGGCTAGGAGTAGGGGGAGTATGGAACAGGCAGCACCCTCAAACCTTCAGAAGTATGAGATGAACCCCAACAACTTGGAAAGGTGGATCTCTCTCACACGTACCAACACAGACTATCCCCCAATTTAACTGATCCCCAAAGGTTTTTGATTAAATAGCGGAATAGAAAATATGATCCCAAAAAAGTGTATGTATATCACACGTACACAACCACACTAGGCCCCAATTACTATTGTTTGTACCCCTAAAAGGCTAGGAGTAGGGGGAGTATGGAACAGGCAGCACCCTCAAACCTTCAGAAGTATGAGATGAACCCCAACAACTTGGAAAGGTGGATATCTCTCACACGTACCAACACAGACTATCCCCCAATTTAACTGATCCCCAGAGGTTTTTGATTAAATAGCGGAATAGAAAATATGATCCCAAAAAAGTGTATGTATATCACACGTACACAACCACACTAGGCCCCAATTACTATTGTTTGTACCCCTAAAAGGCTAGGAGTAGGGGGAGTATGGAACAGGCAGCACCCTCAAACCTTCAGAAGTATGAGATGAACCCCAACAACTTGGAAAGGTGGATCTCTCTCACACGTACCAACACAGACTATCCCCCAATTTAACTGATCCCCAGAGGTTTTTGATTAAATAGCGGAATAGAAAATATGATCCCAAAAAAGTGTATGTATATCACACGTACACAACCACACTAGGCCCCAATTACTATTGTTTGTACCCCTAAAAGGCTAGGAGTAGGGGGAGTATGGAACAGGCAGCACCCTCAAACCTTCAGAAGTATGAGATGAACCCCAACAACTTGGAAAGGTGGATCTCTCTCACACGTACCAACACAGACTATCCCCCAATTTAACTGATCCCCAGAGGTTTTTGATTAAATAGCGGAATAGAAAATATGATCCCAAAAAAGTGTATGTATATCACACGTACACAACCACACTAGGCCCCAATTACTATTGTTTGTACCCCTAAAAGGCTAGGAGTAGGGGGGAGTATGGAACAGGCAGCACCCTCAAACCTTCAGAAGTATGAGATGAACCCCAACAACTTGGAAAGGTGGATCTCTCTCACACGTACCAACACAGACTATCCCCCAATTTAACTGATCCCCAAAGGTTTTTGATTAAATAGCGGAATAGAAAATATGATCCCAAAAAAGTGTATGTATATCACACGTACACAACCACACTAGGCCCCAATTACTATTGTTTGTACCCCTAAAAGGCTAGATGAGGAGTAGGGGGAGTATGGAACAGGCAGCACCCTCAAACCTTCAGTATGAGATTGTGTTCACTGTACCCCACAAAGATTGAGTTCACTGCACCCCACAATGATTGTGTTCACTGCACCCCACAAAGATTGTGTTCACTGCACCTCACAAAGATTGTGTTCACTGTACCCCCCAAAGATTGTGTTCACTGCACCCCACAAAGATTCTGTTCACTGTACCCCACAAAGATTGTGTTCACTGCACCCCAAAAAGATTGTGTTCACTGCACCCCAAAAAGGATGTTGTTCACTGCACCCCAAAAAGGATGTTGTTCACTCCACCCCAAAAAGATTGTGTTCACTGCACCCCACAAAGATTGTGTTCACTGCACCCCAAAAAGATTGTGTTCACTGCACCCCAAAAATGATTTTGTTCACTGCACCCCAAAAAGGATTTTGTTCACTGCACCCCAAAAAGGATGTTGTTCACTCCACCCCAAAAAGATTGTGTTCACTGCACCCCAAAAAGATTGTGTTCACTGCACCCCACAAAGGATTTTGTTCACTGCACCCCAAAAAGATTGTGTTCACTGCACCCCAAAAAGGATGTTGTTCACTGCACCCCAAAAAGGATTTTGTTCACTGCACCCCAAAAAGATTGTGTTCACTGCACCCCACAAAGGATTTTGTTCACTGCACCCCACAAAGATTGTGTTCACTGCACACCAAAAAGGATTGTGTTCACTGCACCCCAAAAAGATTTTGTTCACTGCACCCCAAAAAGATTGTGTTCACTGCAGCCCAAAAAGATTGTGTTCACTGCAGCCCAAAAAGATTGTGTTCACTGCAGCCCAAAAAGATTGTGTTCACTGCAGCCCAAAAAGATTGTGTTCACTGCAGCTCACACACAGAAAAATGGATGTGGATCACTGACACCTGCCTATCTCCAATCCCACACCACACAGCAATATCGATTGTAGTTTGTAGAACACAGTTTCCCTAAAATTCAGCAGACTCTGTCCCTAACAGGATTGAGAAGAGATCGTAGATCAGGATTGAGTGCAGATTCACCCCACCCCCCACACAGCAATATCGATTGTAGTTTGTAGAACACAGTTTCCCTAAAATTCAGCAGACTCTGTCCCTAACAGGATTGAGAAGAGATCGTAGATCAGGATTGAGTGCAGATTCACCCCACCCCCCACACAGCAATATCGATTGTAGTTTGTAGAACACAGTTTCCCTAAAATTCAGCAGACTCTGTCCCTAACAGGATTGAGAAGAGATCGTAGATCAGGATTGAGTGCAGATTCACCCCACCCCCCACACAGCAATATCGATTGTAGTTTGTAGAAGACACTGACCCTATATAATTCAGCAGACTCTATCCCTAAAATGCCTACAACTCGCCCTGCCTAAACACTCCGACCTGTCCCTCAATTCTATCCGGACACAAATGGTTTTTTCCTGCCTATCTTTCCCTAATCAGCAGCCAGCACGTTGATGTGTGCTCTGTCCCTGAATCTAAGCAGCATAATGACGCCGCTGCGGCTGCCTCGAACTTATAAAGACTTGGTCACATGCTTCAGACGGCCAATCACAGCTACTGAGACATTTGCAGGCATGGCTGGGATGGCTTAAGGCACACCAGTTAAACGATTGTTGATTGGCTGTTGAAAGCCCGCCATGAAAAGAGCGCCAAAGCATGCAAAACCCGGAAATAAAACGACCGAACACGGATTTTTACCCGAACATACAGTAAAGTGTCCGTGTCCGTGTTCGGGTACAAAAAATCCAATTATTCGGTACGAACACGAATAATACAGTCCGTGTTCGCTCAACACTAGTTATAGTATATATGTAAACATATGCATATGGTAATATAATAGGCTGTTTTTAAGTCCAGGTCACAGAGAACTTGGAAGTTAGAGCTTACCGGCTTAGGCCGAAGTCCAGGTCACAGAGAACTTGGAAGTTAGAGGTTACCGGCTTAGGCCGAAGTCCAGGTCACAGAGAACTTGGAAGTTAGAGGTTACCGGCTTAGGGCCGAAGTTCAGGTCACAGAGAACTTGGAGGTTATAGGCAGTTATTCTATTTTTTTGGATAACAGTGAAATGGGAAACTGGGTTTCCGTAGATACCGACCAGGGGTCGATGAAAGGTCATTAGGACCATGGCCTTAGAGTGTATGGGTAACAGGGTTACCAGATAAATGGGGCAGACCAGGGAGTTTGCATTCGAAGATTAAATGCTCTGGGAGCATAGTTTTTGGGCTACACAGCCATCTAAAGTGTTCTGTAGTTGGACAGCTAATAATCCTAGTTGTAGGATAAGATAAGATAGGATATGGCAGATTTTTGTAAAGTGTATGAAACAGATTTGGCAAGAACAAACTTAAAATCAGTTGCAGAAATATGGAAGCAGGAGAGTATGAAGTTGAATGAGTATTGATGTATTGTAAATGAGTTGGGGTGTGTTGAATTGTTTCATGAGAAAACACAGCAAATCTTGTATTCATAAGTAGAATGTAAGGATGATCATTGCCCTTTAATTCATAAGCCTGTTGTGGTTTCTTCTGAGACAGAAAATAATAGCAGGCTGTGTCTTTGATATAAAAAGAGGAAGTATTTCTCTGAGTTTGTAAGCACGGAGAAAAGATTGTTTCTTTATATGATAAATGAACAGCATATGATATTTTTGAAGTTATTTTGTATTAAAATTAAAACTAAGATGAAAAATATTTTTTTTAGACATTAAGGGTTACCGCAATTAACGTGACCATTGAACCCTATTGGCACTGAGCCAAAAGTTTTAAAATAGATTAACTTTTCATCAAATATGGTATCTAAGTGGTATTTCAGGGGCATCCTCCGGAACCAAAGGGGAACCTCTGATCAGATTTTTGAAATTCGGGACAAAGTTTTAGAGAATATTTGTTTGAAAGATAAAAGTACATTACTTCCTGTCATTATGGGTGTATAAAAAGTGACCTACTACAAATAGTGTAAAGACAGGACATTAGAGCAAAGAATTGCAACCAACCCCTCTCCCCCCAGAAGATAGACAGTAAATAAGGTATTCAGCTAACCTGTGTCCGCATGTCCCATCAGAAGCAGTCCCAAAGGTTTACTAAATAACAGTAGCAGGGGTGGGAGTGGTTTCCTGTCTGGCTTCAAAGGAAAAGGGAAGTCATTTAAAAAAAAAAAGTGATGTTTGTGTTGAGTTAAAATGTCAGTGTTCAGTTTCAGATGAAGTACCCATTAATCCAGTATGTAGCATATGTCTCTTGCCAGCTTGACCCAGTGATAAAAGGATCCTCAGCTGTGTGCGGGCCGCAGCCTGCAAAGAGCTGCTGGATGGAACAGGTGCAATGTATTTAAGCCAGTTTACTTCCAGTACAGGAGCAGGCACTAGAGGGGGGAGGGGAAAAAAATGTTTGTAAAATACCCCCCATGACTGTTTTGAGCTGATGATGGCAGAATCTGAATCGTTGAGCCCTGCAAAAAAAGGCTCCTCTCTAAAGCCCTGATGAGACCCTTTATGTAGATGGATCATGTTTATAAACAGAGGAGGGTAAGCCTGTAACTGGGTATGCAGTAGTAACAGCAATAAATAAATAAATAAATAAACAAAAGGAATGCAGAGGCATTAAATCTAAAGTTCTAAGCACAAGCAGCTGACGGTTTTGGCAAAGGCCTGTGAATTTTAAAGAGTTAACATTCGCATTGACATGATTTTGGTCATATTTTTTGAAAGCTTGTAACTTTTTGACCTCAGCTGGTAAGCCAATAAAGCATGCAGATATAATAGAGACTGTTCTTAGTCTTCCAGTGTTCCACCAAGGTGGCCATTTATTAAAAAACCCAAGGCACATGCAAGAGAAGACACAGAAGAAGCTGCAGGAAACGCAAGGGCCGACAGAGCAGCGAAGAAGGCTGCACTGGAACAGGTCCCTATCCGGGTACTGACACTCGTAGGAAAGCAACCAACTCCTGTAAGTATGGCAATCTTGATATCATTGCAGAAAAAGCCCCCTCACAGGAGCGTGAGAAGTGGCGGAAGAAAAGTGCAACACAGGATGTAACTGGTTGCTGGAGGATGGAGGAGCATTTCTGTCTGATCTCAGGCCCTATACCCGAGGGTGGCAGCCGCAGCTCACGGATCGTGTCATATCTCAAAGACTCTAATGACCACCTTGGTAATGCAACACTGGTTAGCACCAGGTTTTCCTGGAGTAGCTGCAAAATATACTGCTTCTTGTCTTACCTGTGCTAGGTACAATGTTGGTAGAGCTATAAGCACCCCATAAAAGCACCGCCTAAGTCAGACTGTCCTTTCCAAGGAGTTCAAATAGATTACATTGATTTCCCACAGTCTGGTCCCTATGCACGTGCTTTGGTTTGTATAGACATTTTTCAGGATGGCCTGAGGCCTGGCCAGTCTCTAGGGGTACAGTACAAACCACAGGAAAAAGGCTTTTGCCCCAGGTAATGTGCAGGTATGGAATCCCAGAAACTATGGAAAGTAACAGGGGTACTCACTTTAAAGGAAGGGTTCTACAAGAGGTCCTATCCGCACTAAATATTGAGAAAGCCTTTCACACTCCATATCACTCACAGAGTAGCGGAAAGGTACAAAAGGTTGTATGGTAAAAAAAAAAAAAAAAAACACAAGTTGAGTAAAATAATAGCAGAAACAGGTAGATTGTTTTACGTTTTTTCCTTTGTCAGGAACACTCCCAAGAGAGGTGTGGATACCTGAAGCAGGTCTCTATTTACCACACAAATTGCAAGCCACACACTCAGATCTCACTAGATGTGTTGCAGCGCTTCAAAAGCAATTGACAAAAATGCATAATAGTGTGTTTTCATCCCTACCAGATCCAAATGAGGATACTAAGTCATAAAGTAAGGCTACTAAGAGTGTAATTGGTTATACCAACATCCCTCAAGGTAGAAGGGATACATGGATTCACGCCAGTCATTGCAAAAAGGTGGTACAATGATTTTTCTTTTAATTTTTGATATGTATGGGAATGTTGGGTATAATGAAGGGGCAGGACAATAAAAGGGACAGACAACTTAAGGCCCATTAGAGGATCTAAATCAGACAGAGTTTTCAAAATCCTATAGAAACATTACCAGTGCACAAAAGGACATGTTAGTTCCCCTGAAAGCTGAAGGTCTAATCAAGAATCCTACAGTGTGTATAGTGTTCTATGGAAATAAAACTGATGTGGGGAGGGTGGACTGTTCACAAGCACTGATAAACATATCCTGCCCACAGCTGACTGTGAACAGCCCATGAAATGAAACTTGCATGCATTACAGAAATGAAACTGTTAAACATAAAATATGAGCCATATTAAATGACAATATGGACATTTCTCACCTAGGAGAAGCCCTCAGGTTTCTGTTGTTCAGACAGAAACTGGGGTATTATGCAGAAAAGTTATTAATACCCATTTTGTGTCTGTGGCAATAAGGCCCATAGTTTACTTTCTCAGTGTGTCACAGTAACAGGTACTACAACCTCTTTATTTCCAATGGTGTCCGCCCTTCCTAATGAACACAGTCTTTTGGAGGTTTTGCCTTATCTCCTAAAATAATGAAAGTGATGTATTTATATTGATGTTTATGATAATTATGATCTCTAGTTATCTGTTGAATTAAAATAATTATGTGCTTGGTTGATAAGGTTACCAAGGCCAAGGAGACAATGTATTTCAACTCTATACGGAAATAAGAAGTGATTGATGATGCTGAGTATGCTGTAATGAGACATCTGTCACCTCAAACCCCCATGTATGAAGTAATCTCCGCCTCAGAACCTTACCAAGACTCGGACACCCCCCACTGAGGTTTGCCCTCTGGGCTAGTGTCCCAAGCGTAAGGGGCTGCTCCCTTGGAGGAATCTGATAAGCGGAATAGGTAGTTAGCGTGATCAATAAATTCTCAAGAGGGGGAAGATGACGTGGCATACCTTGACCTTATTGGCCTTTACAGGATAGTTTTTTCTTCACTTCTCAGGATGCCTTGATTGGCATTCAAAATGGTTGACTTAAACAAAATGTGTTTTTGAGTTAATTAATCTCATTTCACTTTGATTTCTTTACATGTGCCACTGAGCTTGCAAAAGCTAAGAATATATCAGATGACTGAAACAGTGGAAATTCCCTATCTCTCGGAATATCAACTCTGTCTGGACAGCTTGACCGCAGAGCCAATAATAACTTCTAATAAAAGTCCCTTTGGAAACTTCTTATGACCATCACCGAAAATTCCCTGATGACAAGAGAATCACGATCTAGATTGACATAATGCTTACTATAATTAGTTGTTAACTTTGATTGGACAAAAGATGTTAATAACAACCCATTTCTTGTACGTCAGATTGTAATGACAAACCCATTTTTGAGTATATTTAAACTCCAGCAACGCTGTAATAAATCAGGTCACTATGATTCAGCCATCTTGAGTCTTGTCTGATCTCATTATATATATAGCTATATATTGTCTGATTTGGTATCACTGACTAACAGGTAACAGGTATTTTGTACCTGAGGAAAAATTCCACAACAATTGTATCACTGTGCATGAACAGTGACGCTCTCCATTCAGGGCATGCTGAGTGTGCCATTGAATGCAGTGCATTGTGTCACGATGATGGCTCCTGTGCGTATGTGCAGGAGTGACTTTATTGTGGCCTGAGCCATTCAAAGAGCAAGAATCCGGAAGGAAGACCAGGCGAAGATGGGAGCACCGGAAGCATGGAAAGCAAGCTGGAAGGCTCTGTACAGGGTTCTAGCACATTATGGAATAATGGAATGCAGGAGGCCCACTTTAAAAAAAAATTAGGTTGACTTTACTACCACTTCAACATTACCTTCCTGTGATCTCCTGTACAATAGCACTACAGGACAGAGAGCCCACTGTAATTTTCCTTTGATGAACATGCTTCCTGGAGGGAAAGGAGAAGGATGATCCTATCAGTGTGCTGCGCTCCTCCTTGAATCCAATTACACATATTTTGGTGGTAAATAAAATTGCCATATACAATATGTATATCAAATGTGTTCTTAGCTGTTTACCTGAAGATTCGTTTTCACTATTAAATCCTCAGTTTTTTGCATGGCTGAATTAATCACTTACTAAGTATGCATCTCAGGGGAGGCCCGTCCATTGGGGGCGCAGGGGCAATGCCCCCCCATCCATGCGTTCAGCCCCCTTATCTACATGCAGGGTGCTGGATGCATGGATTTCAATGGGTTTTTTATTTTTATTTTGAAGCACGTGATTAGAGCCAGGGGCTCTAATAGGCTTCAAAAAAGGGTGGGCTCGGGGCGCAGAGCACTGCACCCTGAGCCCACCCAGTTATGTGACAATATTCACTATTGTCACACGGATTCTCTTCCTGGCCAATCAGGAAGTGGGTCCCGAGACCCGTTTCCCGATTGGCCAAAAGGAAAAGCTATGCCATTGGCCGAGGAGGGAGGAGACGCAGGAGACCAATGGGGAAGCTGCCATCACTGTTGCTGACTGCCCTCCACATGTCCAGGGTGAGAGGGTGAGTGAGCCGGGGACCAGGAGGGGGGGTATGGTTTGTGGGCTGGTGTGGTCTGGGGGGGTATGGTGTGGTACCTCTGCCACCCCCCTCCCCCAGCCCATGGAGCACCAGCCGCCACTGATGCATCTTCTGTTAACTCTTGGCTGTGTTGCAGTTTAAGTTGGCCCAGGTTTCCCATTTAAGGGATCTTTTCTCTTGCAGCATCCCATGAAGCTACCCCTACATGTGTGGATTAGAGTTGTGTCTCCCTACACTGTGAATTTCAATAGAAACACACAGCCTCTTAGCTTTGGGTGGCAAGGCACTCCCCTGCACCTCCCTTTCTCTCCCCCTCCTCCCTCCACCCTCCTCCCCCCTCCCTCCTCCAAGCTCCACACTTTCCAGTGACGAGTAGAAAATCAGGGAAGCAGCACTGAAAGTTGTAAACTGCAACAGATTTTGAAAATAGTTTACTGGAAAATGTTTATTTTATTGGGCTCAATGTGTTCAACTGAAAATGTTGAGGGTGTAATACCACTTTAAGCAGTACAAGAGGTAATTGGAAAGGTATGGGAGTATAGAAATGTATAAAGATATCGGTTTGGTTGATGCCATTGAAACACAAGTGTTATTAAACCACTCCACATTCTGACATTCACACGTCAATGAGATTTTAACAGTACTCAACTCTGCAGCATACTTTATGTTTTAAACAAAAAAAGATGATATTGCTTATCATGTTCAGTTTATATTCAGTATCTAAGTACATCATGGCCTTGTATTGCCGTACAGAAAGACACTTGAAATCTGTTAGCGCTGAACATTTCCCATTTTATTTATTGGTTAGTTTTTGTAATAAATTTTAACAGAACAGTCAGCACTAGTATCCAGTCTATTCCACTTAAGCAGCCAGCAAAAAGAATGATATATCCAGTTCCTAGGGTGTAAGTTGATGTTGGAGGCAGCGTGTTTTTACGTGTTCTAATATCAGATGTTTCTGGATGGCATACTTTCCAACTGTCCCATTTTTGCGGGGACAGTCCCGGGCAAATAGGAGCCTGTCCTGGGTAATTTACATTGTCCCAGCAATGTACTTATTTACATCTTGCACTTTATTTATATTTACATATTACATTTTTTGTATGGTCACACCTGAGCACATTTGACACCTTAGAATTGCAGGGAATTGTGATGAGAATTTTAGGCAGAAGTAGTGCAGCTGAATGGGAGAATTATTCCAACTCTGCTACTTTGGCCTCAAGTTTAAAATTCCCTTTTCAATTTCCTGTAATTCTTTCTTTATTGAGTAGACCCTATAATCTGATGATAAGTAGGCGGAGATTTATTATGTTTAGTGGGCGGAGCTTCAGGGAAGTGGGTGTGGTAAGTAATTGATAGCTGTGCTGCAAAGTGTCCCTGGAATTTTTTTTCAAATGTTGGCAACTATGGGATGGTTGAAACCTGATTACACCTGGCCTGAAATACCATCAGACCAAGTTTACCCAGCAGGGTACCCTGACAAGGAGTCATAAATGGGAATTCATATCCTCCCAGGATGTTCTCGCATAGGCCTCCTGTTGTGAGGTATTGGGGTAGAGGAGCCTCATATAAGACCTCCTGGGTTGGTTATACCAACATCAAAGGCCAGCTGTTACTGAAGGATGACCCGGGTCAAAAACAGGGATTCTTAGACAGAAGGCGCCCCTAGTGGGAAAATATAATATGCTTCCTGGAAAGATGAGATTAGGAAGGGTGGCTTCTTATGAATTGTCATTGGACAAGCACACAGTGGGTGTTTATGTGGGCGGTGTCTAGGTGGACTTTAACCACTTGTGGACCGGAAGATTTTCCCCCTTAATGACCAGGCCATATTTTGCGATTCGGCACTGCGTTATTTTAACAGACAATTGCGCGGTTGTGCGACGCTGTACTTAAATAAAATTGATGTCCTTTTTTTCCCACAAATAAGAGCTTTCTTTTGGTGGTATTTGATCACCTTTTTTTATTTTTTTGCGCTATAAACAAAAAAAAGCGACAATTCTGAAAAAAATATATATATTTTTCACATTCTGCTATATGACATTCTCAAAGAAATAAATAAATACAAATATATATTTTTTTTAACATTTTAGGCCAATTTGTTTTCTGCTACATATTTTTGGTAAAAAAAATTGCAATGAGCATATTTTGATTGGTTTGAGCAAAAGTTTTTTTTACTAGTAATGGCGGCGATCTGCAATTTTTAGCTGGACTGCGACATTGCAGCGGACAGATTGGACTCCTGACTGACCTTTTTGACACTTTTGGGGGGACCAGTGACATTACTACAGTAATCAGAGCTAAAAACATGCACTGTTACTGTAATAATGACACTGGCAGGGAAATGGTTAACATTGTGGGTGATCAAGGTGTTAAATGTGAGCCTAGGGGAGTGATTCTAACTGTGTGTGGGGGGGGGCGTGGCTTCTGAAATGATCATAGAGACCTGCGATTCTATATAGAAGAATCACATGGGCTCTATGATCATTCCAGGGAGAACAGTCAGCTGTGTTTACAATAGCTGACCATTCTTCTCTCTCAGCGGGGAACGGTTGCGGGTGTCAGGCAGCAATTGGAGCCACCTGACTCATGCTGTGGCTACCCCCCTGCCGAGTGGGGGCGGGAGCGCACTGCCAGCGGTGCACGCTCGCCCCCTAGCTGCCTGCTCACAACCGGAGAAGACTTATGTTGATTTGCGCAGCAGAGCCACATTGCTGCAGTAAAAAGGAGGAGGTCGGTCGGGAAGTGGTTAAAGGCAATCACCAGCTAGAATTCTGTCTCTTGGCTCTCTTTTGCCGCTCTTTTGCACTTGAGCCGAGCCTGAAAAAGATACAGAATTGCGAGGACACCCATATGTAAAGTATTATCTGTGCTTGTTTTGTCTTATATGCTCTGTAGTATCCTTTTATTGTTTTATGTTAGCATTTCTACTTTCTTAACCACTTAAGCCCCGGAAGATTTTACCCCCATTCCGACCAGGGGGTATTTTGCGATTCGGCACTGCGTGACTTTAACGGACAATTGCGCGGTCGTGCGACGCTGTACCTAAACGAATTTGGCGTCCTTTTTTTCCCACAAACAGAGCTTTCTTTTGGTGGTATTCACCTGTGCGATTTTTTGATCATGCGCTATAAACAGAAAAAAAGCCTCAATTTTGCAAAAATAACAATATTTTTCACATTTTTTTTCCCCCAAAAAAAAAAGTAAAAATCAAAATTTTTTAACATTTTCGGCCAATTTATTTTTTGCTATCTATGTTTGGTAAAAAAAAATCGCAAAAAGCGTATTTTGATTGGTTTGCGCAAAAGTTATCGCGTTTACTAACAAAGGGTAAGATTTTTGTCATTTTTGTTGTTTTTTTTTAACGCGTAATGGCGGCGATCTGCGATTTTTTTTGCGGGACTGCGACATTGCGGCGGACAGATCGGACCCTTGACTGACATTTTTGACACTTTTGGGGTTACCAGTGACATTTCTACAGTAATCAGTGCTATATATATGCACTGTTACTGTAAAAATACACTGGTAGTGAAGGGGTTAACTTTATTTGGGAGGGAGGGGCTGTGTGTGTCCCTAGGGGCGTGCTTTCTACTGTGATTGGCTGTGGCTTGAGCTGTAAGGACACTGATCAACGGATCTACATAGTAGATCCATGTGATCAGTGTCTTTACAGCGAGGAGAATGACAGGTGGCTTGTT
This sequence comes from Pelophylax lessonae, assembly GCF_965119305.1. Taxonomy (NCBI): domain Eukaryota; kingdom Metazoa; phylum Chordata; class Amphibia; order Anura; family Ranidae; genus Pelophylax; species Pelophylax lessonae. Next base: position 500,453,406 of record NC_138772.1, on the reverse strand, counting down.
TACACAAGCTGCCTGACATTCTCCCTCTCCCCCGCCGATCGCCGAGTGGCCGGCGGACATCGGGTCCGCTGGTCACACGCGCGGGGGGGTCCGTGACCACGCGGGAGCGGGAGCGTGCCTCTGGCGGCGCGCGCTCGCTCCCTAGACCCTCACAAGCAAGCAACGTAGCCCTACGTTAGTTTGCCTGTGAGGGGCTGACCGCCGACGTAGATAGTCGTGCGGCGGTCGGCAAGTGCTTAATAATAAACTAGATCCTTGCTTATTTAAACAGTGTGTTTATTTTTATAGTTAGTATTGTTATTGTACCCTCCATTAACCTTATCACAGCTTTAATAGACCATCATAGGAATAGACAAGAGACTACATGTTTATAATAAATAGGGGAGATACAAAACAACCACACACTTTTTTCAGTTGCAGAGCTAAAAGCAGACCTCTGCTGGTTTCTCCCATCAGCCATGATCTTCCTACATTGCTTAGAGAAGCATAGAGACCTAGTGATGGCATCAGTGGGTATAAAATAAGGGGTGCAATAAAAACAGAAAGGATTTAAAAATGTCATTAGCATGTTGAAAGGGGTGGAGAGAGGGAACAGAAAAGACAAAATATAAGCAGATTAAACTTCAGCTTTAAAACAATCAGATCCCTAAGGCACGAGTCCGGAAAGTAAAATGTGATTGTATTAGCAATAACTTACATCACAGGAAGCATGAAAATTGATTAATGTTTAATGATATTTAGACAAGATGAATGATAGTTCATTATGCAAATCAGTAAATGTGACAGCTCAGGTAAAAGAACAGTAATCCTCCACAGGCCACAAGAGTGAAAAGCTTTGCTCCTGGAAATTAGCTACATCAGCCTTTCTATTAATTCATTCTCACTGTTTACCAGGATGTGAAGGGAGAGACTCCAGACTCCAGTCAAATATGCAGTTAAAGCACATTGATGGGAAATTATTTGACTGCTAAAATATTTGAAGAGTAAGTCCCGATTCACACTGGGCCAACTTGTCAGGCGACTTAGCCGCCTGACAAGTCGCGCTCCATTCAATGCAATGGAACCGTTCTAATCAGAGCAACTCTAGTCGCTCCGACTTAGAAAATGGTTCCTGCACTACTTTGGGGGCAACTTGCATTGACTTCTATTAGAGAAGTCGTTTGCAAGCCCAGCTGAAGTCGCGGCTTCAGAGTCGGGCGACTTTGAAGCCGCCCCAGTGTGAACCCAGCCTAATGCACATAGTTTTAAATAACAACCATGCCTTCTGGATTGGATAGGAAGAACGACAATGCTTCAAAGCTGAACTTTGGAAATTACATTGAAGAAAACAAACTAGCCATGGGCCCCCGCAATGCAAGAGTTAAAAGCTCATTAGGTCTAGGAGTAGAAGAATGAGCTATAATACTTACGCTATTCCTCACTTGGGCAGGCTTTGCAAGTCTTTCTGATGCTCCAGGTTGTCCTTGCGTACAATGCAGGGCTATTGGTCCTTTATTGTACTTGATGACATTAGCATGCGAACATCAAACAAAGCGCCTTACAGAAAGGGCTTCGGGGAAGGGATGCAAAGCATAGAGGAAGCCTGCCAGATCAAGGAATAAGGTAAGGACTCATCTACACTGCAGCTGATAAATGGACATTTAGGAGCAGCCCATGAACTCTCCTCTATGTTATCTTATCAGTCCATGTACACTCAGTCATTTATAGTAGTTTAGAGGCAGTTGAGGTTACTGGCATTTTTTTTTTTTTTATTTAAAGCAGAAAATTTGCATTCAGGACTGTAGTTTACTGGCTTTTCAATCACCAAATGCTTGTAAACGTGTGTAAATGTTTATGCGCGTTTGCGTTTATAAGTGGTTTTAAAGGGAAAAACATTTCTGATACTTTTTGAACATATAAAAATGTTGGAAAAAACACAAATTTCACCACATGCTGTCGCCTGCATCAATGGATGTGTCCAGTAGTGACAAACTCTGGTCCTCTCATGTAATTTTCTACGTCTTCGGAGCCTCAGGATCATCGGGAGCATTTCCTCACACGTGTTCATGATAGGATCCATGGTGAAAACACAAAAAATAAGACCGCTATCTACAAGCACACTGCTCTCTGCTGCTTGCTCTTCTCTCACAGAATGGCTGAAATGCACTGCCTAGCCCAAAAAAAACAAAGTCACCACCTGGAATTAACTAAGCAACTTAATAAACGAAGCATGCAGTAAATATCCTACTGGATAGTTACTGCATGTGCCCAAAGAATGAGGTCAGCTGACTACCTTAACCTCCCTGGCGGTATGATTCTTTTGGATTTTAGGTGCTGAAAGTGGTACCATCATTTTGCATTTAATTCTTCTTAAGAATGAGCAGCCCAAACCAACTATTTACATATGATTTTTTTTTTTTTTTTTACTGTGCGTTCTTCTTTATAACATCTCAGTTATGATAAAGTTTGAAACACAAAATCATAAATTATAATATAATAAAAAACTATAAATAAGTTAAAGTATGTATGTATGTATGTGTATATATATATATATATATATATATATATATATATACTGTATATATATATATATATATATATATATATATATATATATATACTGCGTATATATATATATATATATATATATATACACACATAAAAAGTACAGTAAACTGCAGGAAAGGGCACTGGGGGGGCAAACTAATGTGATTTTTATTTATTTTGCATTGTATCAGTGTGTTTTGTGTGTTTTTTATATTTGAATTTGCCGCCGGTTCCACCCCCCTGCGAACGTCACGTCACAGGAGACAGAAGCCGGGGCACGGAGAGGATCGGGAGGAAGATCCGCCGCTAGACACCGCTGGGATACATCGCTGGATCCCAGTGACAAGGTAAGTAACCCCGCTTTCAGGATCCAGCGATGCTTCTGGCGGTACCCCGAGTGTGGCTCGGAGTTAGCGCTTTTGGCTCTGAAATTTAACCCCGAGCCACGCTCGGGAATACCGCTAAGAAGGTTAATACACTGAATTACCAGATTATTACATCAATGGTTTTTTTCTTCCCTGATGGCACGGGCATATTCCAAGATGACAATGCCAGGATTTGTCGGGCTTAAATTGTTAAAGAGTGGTTCAGGGAGCATGAGATATCATTTTCACACATGGATTGGCAACCACAGAGTCCAGAACTTAACCCCATTGAGAATCTTTTGGATGTGCTGGAGAAGGCTTTGCGCAGTGTTCCGACCCGCCCATCATCAATACAAGATCTTGGTGAAAAATAATGCAACACTGGATGGAAATAAATCTTCTGATATTGCAGAAGCTTATCGAAACAATGCCACAGCGAATGCGTGCCGTAATCAAAGCCAACAAAATATTAGAGTGTGTAACCTTTTATTTGGGCCAGGCAGTGTAGTTAATGATTGACTTGTTTTTCATCCATTGTGGGCATTTGGGAGGGTCTCCTAAAGGTTATCTTTAAAAAAATGCTTCTAACCTCAAATGCTTATAACCGCTAATAAACTGCTAATAAACTGTCCGTTTCCAGCATTCAGAAGATGTTTTCACCTTCCCTGTGTTCATGAGCCCTAAGTATTGCAGCTTATTCCTCTACCCCTAGACTCAAAGTGTATTTCCACTTTTGCAGCCAAATCAGGATAACACCTACTTTGTATTTGTTATATGTCCCATGTACATAGCAGAACCTAAAATATTTTAAAATTGCAGGTTACCTTTTTTTGGAATTCTATCCTAGACCCTCCGGCAAGGAAAAATCCTTGGTAGTTTTCTTTGTGTATGAGGTGGCTGGACAGCTGTGTTTGCCATAAATTAACCTGTCTGTACTGTGCAATTTTCCTTAACAAATGTACCTAGATTTGAACACTCAAAAAATTCCCAATAAACCGCGCATGTCACTTTCTGTGCCCATTTACACTACCGCGACTTGTCAGGCGACTGGTCAGCCTGACAAGTCGCAGTCCATGCAGTGCTACAGGAACCGTTCTAATAGGAGCGACTCAAGTCGCTCCGACTTAGAAAGTAGTTCCTGTACTACTTTGGGGCGACATCGGAGCAACTTGCATTGACATTCATTATATGAAGTCCGTGCAAGTCGCGCCGAAGTCGCGGTGCATGCAACTTCACAGGTCGCCCCCGAAGTCGTGCCCCGGTAGTGTGAACCAGCACTCTGACAAATGTATAATACAGTAAGTGTCAATATAAACAAAGAAAATATAAATATTGCCTTTGCAATTTAGTGTGCATTAATTACAATCCTAAAACTATAAAAACAATTAAACAAATGGGTCATGTATATGAACTCCCATAAGTCCCAAGTGATAAAGTGCTGGTGCTCTTTAAAAATTTAATATGGTGCTCTATTCCATTGTGCTTGTAGTGCCCCACATGGATTTGCACTCACCAAATAGAAATGACCACCTATTGCTATTATGGTCAATAGGATGGGTGGGACATACCCCTAGTTGCTCAACTCCACTTGTCTAACTCTGCTCGATATCTTTGGTATTATCACTCAGAGTGAAGCGATAGGAGATCATTTCCATATAGTGAGTGCAAACAAATTTGAACACTGTTCCAACAAAGAGTTAAAGGATATAGAGGCTGGGCTTCACGCAACATATCAAAAAAATGTGAATTAATCAGCACAAACCACAATAATCAAAGGTAAATAAAATAAATACATGAATAAATAAATACAAGGCTGCAAGCAATCAGTGTTAACTCAAACCACCAGTGATTAAATAAATCAATATTGCTGCGCCAAGTGACTTAATTCAATAAAGTTAAATCAATAACGGTATTATGAATCATATACATCAATAAATGTGCGTAAATATAAACTAAATATCCATATGAACATATAATAAAGTAATCCAATGTAGATGCAAAGTGCAAATGCCAAAAAAAAGTACAAGTGCAAAAATGTCCACAAGGTGCTATACTCAAATGATCAGACAAAAAGTCCCAAAATAAATCCTATTCAAAGGGAGAGTCTTTAGAAAATCTCCAAAAGTGATCCAGTGTATGGAAAGTGCAAATGTGCTCCAAACCCTTCAACCAGGTGCTCACTCTACTATTGTTCAAAAACCTTGCAGTCAGTCATGACACCTCTTCCTGAGATACATCTAAAAGGTAGGACATGGTTTATGTTTTGTAGGCATGCTGCGTGAAAGGGAACACATAACAAAAATAAAATGATGTTTTCTCAAATATGACTGCTAGAGTGGAAATACACTTTAACGAGTATTTACCCCTTGTAGTGCATAGAGGGGCCCACTGCAAGGGTGCTTTGTAATTCAGAGTTCAGCTTTCATAGCCTGCAACCCTTCTGTTACATCAGAATTCCCTCCACCACCAGCATCTGCTGCCTTCACTTTACCATTACTCCTCATCCAATGCGGAACGCCTGGACAGATAACAGAAGGATGACCTCTATTATCCCACCGCCTGACAACTAAATCCTGACTCAGCCAATCAGGGTGATCATAGCAGTAGCCTTGCAATTAAATTACCGATTGATTAATCTGAGTATTTCCATTCAAAATGTGTGATTGATGGAGAGTCATGCCACTTATAAATTCAGGCAATCAAGACTCATGAAGTGTATAGTTCTATTTAAATTGAACAAATCTCTTTATAGTATATTCACAAGAATGTGCTAATAAAGCAAATTTCATGGTTTTCATAATTTTTTGCTTATTTTTCCTGGAGTGTTGGTACAATCACAGTTAGTTGATCAATGATGCTTTTGGAAAAATGAGGAAGATACCAAGCTGTTACTTATTCTTTACCAAGGCTGTCCTAAACACTCACATCACTGTGTCAACATGGTGTGCTTTCCAAGTCTTTCATGGTTTGCTGGATCATCCTAACTAGCAGTGATGATGCTGTCACTCCTACCCCTAGCACAGGTAGTAGACATTATAGCTGGCTTCTGTTTCCTTTCCTATAGCAGCCCCCTTTCCCAAAAGGTAAGCAAGCCTACCAGTACAGGGTTGCCCCGAGGGTTGCCCCCAGATCTTTTACACAATGCTGTTAAATGCGTGGCTACCATGCTGGGGCAGGTGCAACCTGAGCACAGCAAACAGGTACTTGAAGTTGACAGACAGACAGAGTGGTTCAATGACAGTTCCATGTACAAGGCAAGCAAGATTTAAAGTAGTCAGGGTCAAATCCATAGTCAAAAGGCAGGCAGAGTTCAGAGAATAGTTTGAATTACAATCTGTACTCATAAACAAGAGAATCCAAACTAGTAGGCAGGGCAGAAAAACAGGGAGCTTGGAGCACATATTTTAGCACTATCACGAGCATGAGACTGCAGGCTTGGCTGGCTTTATTCAGGTTTGTTCTCCACCCAAAGACTGGCTACATCAATCACCTTGTAAGTGGACAGATAGACAGGGAGTATGCATCACAGCCAAAACAAGGATGCTAAAATGAGACCAGCAGCTATCAAGGAACAGGAGCTTTACATGCTCCTGACATAATCCCCCCCCCCACTCTGAAGAGGGCCCCCCCAGAGGCAGGCTTGATACAGGGCACTGGACCATGAGAGACAAGCCGGATTTCAGGGATTTCAGGGATTGGACCATCAGACTGGGAATCAGGCACCATACCATCAGGCTGGACATCTGGCACAAGACCATTAGATTGAGCATCCAGCACAGGACCATCAAGCTGGACAATGAGTAAGATCAGGTTGGTTAGCAGGCAGAGAGTATATGGAGCCAAACTGGACCGTAGACAGAGAAACAGTAACATCAGGCTGGATAGCGGGTGACATGTCACTGGAATCAAGCTGGATAGCTGGAACACAGGCTGGATGCAGAGTGACTTAAAGAAAAGGTTGAGGGCCCCACCTGGCTAAATGAGGCAGTCTATCCAAAGGATGGATGGAACTTGTTAGACAAGTCTGAGAAGATATAGTTGCAGTAGGGTGAGGCCAGGTTACTGAAAGTTCCGAATATGAAAAAGCAGGAGGTTCATTTGGCATGGGCTGGACTGGAAAAATTGTGAAAACTAAGTAAAAGCAAACTGGATTTGTATACTACAACCACCCAATACAAATAAAAAATTCACTGGAATAGAAATAATTAATTTATTGAAAAAAGAAAAAAACTAAAATATATCACATAACACATATCAGAAAATTCTGGCAGGATGAAAAAAAAAAAAAAAAACGCACCTAACCACAAGACAAACCAACACATACAGGACACACTGGAAAAATGGTGCAGAGGCAGACTGGACTGTATTGGCAGGTGTAGAGGCAGCAGAACTTGAGGGCAATTTAGCCTGGATGTGCATCCAAGGGTGTTAAGGGACAGACAAGGGTAGGGGTAATCCAAAGGGCTTGACTTTAGAGGACTTAGAGCACAGGTTTTGCAAGCTTTTACACAGGAACAGGAGTCCCTATAGAGAGAAGGCCACTAAAGCCCTTGAGAAACCAAGGAAAAAGTTTTAGTAATCCCTGTGTGACTGACAGTCTTTCAGGGTGCCAGAAAACCAAACCACATAAAAATGCAAGTAAAATAAAGTGATTTATTAATGCAACAATATAAATCGCACAGCAAGAGAGAGTAGTGAAATCAAGAACAGCTGGGGCCAAGTTCGGAATCGGGTAGTCATCCAAGCCAGGATCGAGTCCAGGAATGGGTAGCCATCCAAGCTGAGATTGAGTCCAAAAGCTGGTAGTCTGCTGAAGCGGAAGAGCCAGGAAGGTCGCCAGCCAAGCCAAGCCCTGCACGGAGAAACCACAGAGACCAGAGGACTGCTAGCAGTTATGCACCTTGCAGCACAAACGCAAGGGCAAGGTCTGAAAGCCATCAGGTGATATATATAGTCAGGTGTGCAACATCATCACTGAGTGGCGCCCAGGCAGCAGACAAGTGATGACGCAAACAGAGTTTATAAGAGACAGCAGTCTGCACATGTTCAAGATGGCTGCCAACAGGGGGGCAAGGCAAGACCTTGACACAGTCTTAGCATCATGTGCTTCTTAAAACACTTTAAGCCTAAGGTGGAGGGCAAAACACAGCTGTCCAGGGGGTGAATTGAGCGAAGCCTTACACTGAGCATTTAAAATAGAGTTCAAAGGGTCAGGGAAAAGGACTTCCATCACTTGTTGTGACGGTAAGATATCATAAATCTTAGAGGAAGTTTCCAAATAGGGCTCAAGGCTGCAAGACAGTGGGTAAGTTCAGCCTCTAGGAGGAAAAGATTCAGGCTGTAACAATTGGCAGGAAAGGTTGCCTGTAGAGGATTTAATAAACTTGTCAGTGTCTTCTGCTAAAATACAGTAATATAAAGGCAAATTATTATGTAAACTGGAGTCACATTCGGAAAGGTTTTCATGATCAAGACATAAATAGGACTGTGATAAAGGCAATTGACTGGTATTGGCCACATAAGAGTTACAAACAGGCAACTGGTCAGCAGTTTTAATGCAGTTCTGGAGGCAGGTCTGGGACCAGGACCTAATCTCCCCTGTAGCCCAATTTATGAGAGGGTTATGAATATTGTTGAGCGAACACGGACTGTATTATTCGGGTCCGCACCGGATAATTGGATTTTTGTTACCCGGACACGGACCCGAAAACTTTACTGTATGTTCGGGTTTAAAATCCGTGTTCGGTAATTTTATTTCCTGCTTTGTATGTAATGGCGCGCTTTTAATGGCGGGCTTTCAACAGCCAATCAACAAGCGTTTAACTGGTGTGCGCCATCACAGCCATGCCTACTAATGTATTAGTAGCTGTGATTGGCCAGCTGAAGCATGTGACCCAGGTCTTTATAAGCTCGAGAGACACAGCGCGGTGCGTCAGTCTGCTGTAGTGTAGGGAGAGAGCACACAGAACGGTGCTGGCTGCTGCTGATTAGGGACAGACAGGGTAAAACAACATTGTGCTGAAAAGAATGCAGGGACAGGTTGGAGTGTAGGCAGGGAAAGATATTTGAGCTTTTTAGAGACAGGCTGGAGAGATTAGGCAGGGACAGATAGGAGACACAGGACAGAACAATCGTCCGTTAGCGATCTACATCGATTTTGCTGTGTGGGGGGTGGTGCAGTGAACAATCTTTTTGCCCTCACTTGAGCCCACTGAGGAGGAGGAGGAGGGAGAAAAAAATATATTTTATCAGTCTGTTGTGTGCAGCGTTCAGCTATATTTTACTACAGAGTACTGTTCTAATCTGCTATTTAAAAATTACAAATTTAATTGTTTTTTTAAGAGCACTTGCCATGCTCTTAACTACATTTTGCTGCCATTTGCAGCACTCTAGCCTTTTCCATTTGTTTTTTAGAGCCATTTTAGTGCCTGAAAGTTCGGGTCCCCATTAACTTCAATAAGGGTTCGGTGTCCGGGTAAAGTTCGAAAAAAGTCTGGGACCGAACCTGCCGAACACGGACATCCAGGTGTCTGCTCAACTCTAGTTATGAAGTTTAAGCCAAGGATAACCTAAGATAAGGGGATGTGCAGGAAATGTTATAAATTAGAAGCTAATAGTCAAAGTAATAGGTACAGTGCACAAGGTGAACAAGCCCATGGAGAAGGGAGAGTTATCAACAGCTAAGACTGAGAAGGGTTTCTGTATATTATGTAAAAACAAAAACACGTGCCAACTGGAGAAATTATAAAACAACTCTTAGCTGAAGTTATTTAAAGATGCTATATCTAAAGATGTAGTTAAAAATGTAACACGCTAATTCTTTATGATAAGGATATTAAATTATTCAATCAATCTAAATGTATCAGTCCAGTCCAGCTCAAGCAGCTCAATATATAATTCATATTGATCTAAAACGTATCAAAGTGCGGTAAGAAGAGGTAAATATACAGTATACCTGTATATATACACTATATTGTCAAAAGTATTGGGACACCTGTCTTTACATGCACATGAACTTTAATGGCATCCCAGACTTATTCTGTGGGGTTTATTTTTGAATTGGCCCACCTTTTGCAGCTATAACAGCTTTATCTTTTCTGGGAAGGCTTTCCACAAGGTTTAGGAGTGTGTCTATAGCCATTCTACCATAGACATATTTGTGAGGTTAGGCACTGATGTTGGACAAGAAGGCATGGCTTGCAGTCTGTGCTCTAATTCATCCCAAAGGTGTTCTATTGGGTTGAAGTCAAGACTCTGTGCAGGCCAGTCAAGTTCCTCCACCTCAAACTCACTCATCCATGTCTTTATAGATTGTATGGAGCATGAAATTACCCAAAATGTCTTGGTATGCTGACGTCTTAAGAGTTCCCTTCACTTAAACTAAGGGGCCAAGACCAATTCCTGAAAACAACCTCACACCATAATTCTCCCTCCATCAAATGATTTGGACCAGTGTACAAAGCAAGGTCCATAAAGACATAGATGAGCGAGTTTGGAATGGAGGAATTTGACTGGCCTGAACAGAGTCCTGACCTCAACCTGACGGAAAACTTTTGGAATGAATTAGAGTGGAGACTGCGAACCATGACTTCTTTTCCAACATCAGTGCCTGACCTATCTGCCAAGAGAAGGGAGTTTTTAAAAAGACATTTTGAACTGGTTTTTAAACTGGTTGCTTCCCATTTGGTGAGTACATGGTGTGCACAGAGAGACCACATGGTGATAATTGGAGAACTTTTGGACAGCATTTTGGAACTGTTTTGCACTGCAGCACTTGAGAGTAAAACACATTTTTTTATATGAACTGCATAATCTTTGCACATCATATTTGCACATCATTTTTCACCTAATATAAACTTTCTTTATTTATGATATGTTTGATGAATTTACTCGTAGATATAATGGGTTTGCACCATTACAAATAGAAGTTGAAGTGATTGTAAAGTATGGTTATGGTTTTTTTATTTTTTTAATAACAAGCATGTTATACTTACCTGCTCTGAACATAATGGACTAGGTGGGACTTTAGATGAGACCCAAGCTGGTGTTGCCCGGCGTCTCCATCCCTATAACAAAACACAAAATGAGGTTGAAGGATTGTAAGAGGTGCATGAAAGTCAGCCAGCCCCCAGTTTGATGTACTCACCTTCCAGTCTGTCACCAACCAAATAAGACCTGTCTCTTGGTACAAAGAACAGGGGTTTAGTTGACACACATTTGCAAACGCATGTGAAAGCTGCAGAGCCACGTCACGGCACCCTGTTTAAATCTGCAGTCCTACACTCTTAATTTAGTGTCCTCACACTGGAGGCACATGGCCGCTAATGGGTGGATGGGGAACAGGTGAGAGGGAGACAGCCCAACCTCCCCCAACCCATCCCCATGCACGACTGGCTATTGTCTCAAAAAGTTCAAATAATTAGGTTAAAATATAACCATGGTGCAAACTGGAGAAGACCAGCTGAAAAGCATTACACCTCCATCCCCTTGGTGGATGCAGTATATGGATAGGAAGGGATTTTATATATGGGGCATGGCCTGTAAAGCACACTGCCTTTGAAATCCCTTATTTCCTTTGGGACTTTATATGAGACAAGCAGGTCATGCTATTGGTCTCCATCCCTGTATACGGAAAACACTAGGGTCAAATCAAAAACTGCATCCACCAAAAACGCACGAAAATCGCACGGTGGGACTTTAGATGAGGCACCAAGCTGTAAGCAAGGCGTCTCCATCCCTGGTTGCTTTAAACATAATGGACTAGGTGGGACTTTAGATGAGACCCAAGCTGGTGTTGCCCGGCGTCTCCATCCCTATAACAAAACACAAAATGAGGTTGAAGGATTGTAAGAGGTGCATGAAAGTCAGCCAGCCCCCAGTTTGATGTACTCACCTTCCAGTCTGTCACCAACCAAATAAGACCTGTCTCTTGGTACAAAGAACAGGGGTTTAGTTGACACACATTTGCAAACGCATGTGAAAGCTGCAGAGCCACGTCACGGCACCCTGTTTAAATCTGCAGTCCTACACTCTTAATTTAGTGTCCTCACACTGGAGGCACATGGCCGCTAATGGGTGGATGGGGAACAGGTGAGAGGGAGACAGCCCAACCTCCCCCAACCCATCCCCATGCACGACTGGCTATTGTCTCAAAAAGTTCAAATAATTAGGTTAAAATATAACCATGGTGCAAACTGGAGAAGACCAGCTGAAAAGCATTACACCTCCATCCCCTTGGTGGATGCAGTATATGGATAGGAAGGGATTTTATATATGGGGCATGGCCTGTAAAGCACACTGCCTTTGAAATCCCTTATTTCCTTTGGGACTTTATATGAGACAAGCAGGTCATGCTATTGGTCTCCATCCCTGTATACGGAAAACACTAGGGTCAAATCAAAAACTGCATCCACCAAAAACGCACGAAAATCGCACGGTGGGACTTTAGATGAGGCACCAAGCTGTAAGCAAGGCGTCTCCATCCCTGGTTGCTTTAAACATAATGGACTAGGTGGGACTTTAGATGAGACCCAAGCTGGTGTTGCCCGGCGTCTCCATCCCTATAACAAAACACAAAATGAGGTTGAAGGATTGTAAGAGGTGCATGAAAGTCAGCCAGCCCCCAGTTTGATGTACTCACCTTCCAGTCTGTCACCAACCAAATAAGACCTGTCTCTTGGTACAAAGAACAGGGGTTTAGTTGACACACATTTGCAAACGCATGTGAAAGCTGCAGAGCCACGTCACGGCACCCTGTTTAAATCTGCAGTCCTACACTCTTAATTTAGTGTCCTCACACTGGAGGCACATGGCCGCTAATGGGTGGATGGGGAACAGGTGAGAGGGAGACAGCCCAACCTCCCCCAACCCATCCCCATGCACGACTGGCTATTGTCTCAAAAAGTTCAAATAATTAGGTTAAAATATAACCATGGTGCAAACTGGAGAAGACCAGCTGAAAAGCATTACACCTCCATCCCCTTGGTGGATGCAGTATATGGATAGGAAGGGATTTTATATATGGGGCATGGCCTGTAAAGCACACTGCCTTTGAAATCCCTTATTTCCTTTGGGACTTTATATGAGACAAGCAGGTCATGCTATTGGTCTCCATCCCTGTATACGGAAAACACTAGGGTCAAATCAAAAACTGCATCCACCAAAAACGCACGAAAATCGCACGGTGGGACTTTAGATGAGGCACCAAGCTGTAAGCAAGGCGTCTCCATCCCTGGTTGCTTTGAACATAATGGACTAGGTGGGACTTTAGATGAGACCCAAGCTGGTGTTGCCCGGCGTCTCCATCCCTATAACAAAACACAAAATGAGGTTGAAGGATTGTAAGAGGTGCATGAAAGTCAGCCAGCCCCCAGTTTGATGTACTCACCTTCCAGTCTGTCACCAACCAAATAAGACCTGTCTCTTGGTACAAAGAACAGGGGTTTAGTTGACACACATTTGCAAACGCATGTGAAAGCTGCAGAGCCACGTCACGGCACCCTGTTTAAATCTGCAGTCCTACACTCTTAATTTAGTGTCCTCACACTGGAGGCACATGGCCGCTAATGGGTGGATGGGGAACAGGTGAGAGGGAGACAGCCCAACCTCCCCCAACCCATCCCCATGCACGACTGGCTATTGTCTCAAAAAGTTCAAATAATTAGGTTAAAATATAACCATGGTGCAAACTGGAGAAGACCAGCTGAAAAGCATTACACCTCCATCCCCTTGGTGGATGCAGTATAAGGATAGGAAGGGATTTTATATATGGGGCATGGCCTGTAAAGCACACTGCCTTTGAAATCCCTTATTTCCTTTGGGACTTTATATGAGACAAGCAGGTCATGCTATTGGTCTCCATCCCTGTATACGGAAAACACTAGGGTCAAATCAAAAACTGCATCCACCAAAAACGCACGAAAATCGCACGGTGGGACTTTAGATGAGGCACCAAGCTGTAAGCAAGGCGTCTCCATCCCTATCCATATACTGCATCCACCAAGGGGATGGAGGTGTAATGCTTTTCAGCTGGTCTTCTCCAGTTTGCACCATGGTTATATTTTAACCTAATTATTTGAACTTTTTGAGACAATAGCCAGTCGTGCATGGGGATGGGTTGGGGGAGGTTGGGCTGTCTCCCTCTCACCTGTTCCCCATCCACCCATTAGCGGCCATGTGCCTCCAGTGTGAGGACACTAAATTAAGAGTGTAGGACTGCAGATTTAAACAGGGTGCCGTGACGTGGCTCTGCAGCTTTCACATGCGTTTGCAAATGTGTGTCAACTAAACCCCTGTTCTTTGTACCAAGAGACAGGTCTTATTTGGTTGGTGACAGACTGGAAGGTGAGTACATCAAACTGGGGGCTGGCTGACTTTCATGCACCTCTTACAATCCTTCAACCTCATTTTGTGTTTTGTTATAGGGATGGAGACGCCGGGCAACACCAGCTTGGGTCTCATCTAAAGTCCCACCTAGTCCATTATGTTTAAAGCAACCAGGGATGGAGACGCCTTGCTTACAGCTTGGTGCCTCATCTAAAGTCCCACCGTGCGATTTTCGTGCGTTTTTGGTGGATGCAGTTTTTGATTTGACCCTAGTGTTTTCCGTATACAGGGATGGAGACCAATAGCATGACCTGCTTGTCTCATATAAAGTCCCAAAGGAAATAAGGGATTTCAAAGGCAGTGTGCTTTACAGGCCATGCCCCATATATAAAATCCCTTCCTATCCATATACTGCATCCACCAAGGGGATGGAGGTGTAATGCTTTTCAGCTGGTCTTCTCCAGTTTGCACCATGGTTATATTTTAACCTAATTATTTGAACTTTTTGAGACAATAGCCAGTCGTGCATGGGGATGGGTTGGGGGAGGTTGGGCTGTCTCCCTCTCACCTGTTCCCCATCCAGCCATTAGCGGCCATGTGCCTCCAGTGTGAGGACACTAAATTAAGAGTGTAGGACTGCAGATTTAAACAGGGTGCCGTGACGTGGCTCTGCAGCTTTCACATGCGTTTGCAAATGTGTGTCAACTAAACCCCTGTTCTTTGTACCAAGAGACAGGTCTTATTTGGTTGGTGACAGACTGGAAGGTGAGTACATCAAACTGGGGGCTGGCTGACTTTCATGCACCTCTTACAATCCTTCAACCTCATTTTGTGTTTTGTTATAGGGATGGAGACGCCGGGCAACACCAGCTTGGGTCTCATCTAAAGTCCCACCTAGTCCATTATGTTTAAAGCAACCAGGGATGGAGACGCCTTGCTTACAGCTTGGTGCCTCATCTAAAGTCCCACCGTGCGATTTTCGTGCGTTTTTGGTGGATGCAGTTTTTGATTTGACCCTAGTGTTTTCCGTATACAGGGATGGAGACCAATAGCATGACCTGCTTGTCTCATATAAAGTCCCAAAGGAAATAAGGGATTTCAAAGGCAGTGTGCTTTACAGGCCATGCCCCATATATAAAATCCCTTCCTATCCATATACTGCATCCACCAAGGGGATGGAGGTGTAATGCTTTTCAGCTGGTCTTCTCCAGTTTGCACCATGGTTATATTTTAACCTAATTATTTGAACTTTTTGAGACAATAGCCAGTCGTGCATGGGGATGGGTTGGGGGAGGTTGGGCTGTCTCCCTCTCACCTGTTCCCCATCCACCCATTAGCGGCCATGTGCCTCCAGTGTGAGGACACTAAATTAAGAGTGTAGGACTGCAGATTTAAACAGGGTGCCGTGACGTGGCTCTGCAGCTTTCACATGCGTTTGCAAATGTGTGTCAACTAAACCCCTGTTCTTTGTACCAAGAGACAGGTCTTATTTGGTTGGTGACAGACTGGAAGGTGAGTACATCAAACTGGGGGCTGGCTGACTTTCATGCACCTCTTACAATCCTTCAACCTCATTTTGTGACTTACCTGCTCTGTGCAGTGGTTTTGCACAAAGTAGCCCAGGTCCTCCTCTTTTTGGCACCTGGCCACTCCCTTCTGTTGAGTGCCCCCCAGAGCAGCTGTGCTAAGTCACACAATTAAATTGCTAGTGGCGCTAAAATCTTAGAAAGCTGAGAGGTGATGAGAAAACATGACAGAACTGAGTTGCACAGAAATGAAATGTGGCGAGAATGCCAACTGAAACGAATACACAGAGCTTATATTCCTTTTATCTCCTCCAAGTTCAGTCCACAGAATGCCCCCTGCCCTCTATGTGACTCTCCTACACCAACACAATCATCACTTTTGGCTATGTCAGCCCATATCAGTTTTTTGGGACCAGGTAGTCAATTTAGTTTTTGGGATAACACACACAGTCATGTCCCCAAGGGCCCCCTCATAATACTTTTTGGGTATGAAAGTCCGACACCCCAATAACCAATGCCTGCTGGTGGCTCGTAGGGCCATTCTGAAGAAATGGACAACCTCTAATGCTCAAACTGTAACAGATGTTAAAAGAGAATTAAAAACCATGCTATATCAGGAAAAGCTGGACTATCAATTGTTTCACCATGCCTCTGAAAAATGTTTTACCTCCAGGTGGCAAGCTTTTATCGACTCCACTTTTTCTACCCAGTTCCGCTATGATCTTATTATATATTGCCGCTTCACTAACCTGCTAGGCATCTTATTGTACTACATGCTGGATCAGTTCTATTATTTTTTGCTCCCTCTTATAGCTTCTTTATAGTTCTTAGCGCTTTCTCTGAGTGATCACTTCCTAACGCTTTTGTGTTAGGCCTTGATTTCGGTCAGCTTCTTGGGTCCTTTCTGAATAGGTGGAGACTCATATGGGAGGATGCAACCATGTCTCCTTATTGTTTGGACAGTTTGCATTTTTCTCCTCATTAGCAGGGCTGTTACTTGGCTCGATTGTTTGCTAATGTTTACACATCTCTCATGTATTTCGCCCATCTTCTTGGTTTTTTTTAGATGCTGGGACCCCGTTTCTGGGTTGTTATTGTCACCCGAGGAGTCTGTACTTTATAAAGCCAAATAAAATGTATTAAAAAAATAAAAATAAAGTTGCACAGTAACAAATAGTTTGTCTCAGGTAAAACCTCACACCGTATAGTCTAGAAGAAGACCCCAACCGCACTAGACTCTTGGCATTTCTATTTGATGAGAAAGTGGCCATGGTTGATAAGCAGAGTCCCTGGGATCTTCTTCAAGACTTTTCCCCAGATGATAAATGAGTAGCACCAGTTTTCATGGGCTCCTCCACCTGGATAGGTTGGAGGGACCCAGGAAGGTCTGATGAAGAAGTGGGAAGCATACATGGGGGCAAAGAAACAAACTTCTCTGTACTACTTCCCCATAAATACCTGTCTACTTGGATAGCGACTTGCATGGCTTCATTCAACAACTTTGATGTCCTTCTTTTCCCACAAATAGAGCTTTCTTTTGGTGGTATTTGATCACCTGTGAGATTTTTATTTTTTGCACTATAAACAAAAAAAGAGCGACAATTCTGAAAAAAAAAAAAAAACATTATATTTTACTTTCTGCTCTATAACATTCCCAATAAAATAAAAATGCAAAAAATCTATTTTTTTTTCATCATTTTGGACCAATTTATATTCTGCTACATATTTTTGGTAAGAAAAAAAATTCCAATAAGAGTATATTGATTGGTTTGCGCAAAAGTTATCACATCTACAAACTAAGGGAAATATTTATGTCATTTTTATTTATTTATTTATTTTTTTACTAGTAATGGCAGCGATCAACGATTTTTATCGGGACTGAGACATTGCGGCAGACAGATCGGACACCTAACTGACGATTTTCTGAATTTTTATTTTAGATTCCGTCTCTCACAGTTTAGAGTACCTATGATAAAAAATACAGCCCTTGAAAAAGTCACGCTTGTGACGCAACACGTTGGGAGGAGCCAGGTGACGTCGCTTCCAGTTTCGGCCGAGACCGGAAGTAGATGTGCGAGATGCTGCCATGGTCTGCGGACCCCAGCGGTTTACTGCCCACACCATTTGTATACAGCTTTTATGTAAGTTACTATTTTTTCAATAAAATGCCTTGTACTTTCATACTACACTATGGGGATGTCCTTCATTATTATTGTATGAGCGGAGGAACATATTAGTGGAGTGTGCTGGGGAGAGGATCCAGTCGTGCACTATAAAGTGGACCTGGTGCCTGATGACCATCTGAGGGAGAAACCCACTGTATCCAAGAGTCTCTTTATACTGCGATAATTTATTATCATTAAGGTGCGCAATCACTGCTATTAGTGTGTACCCACAGCTGCATTGGTCCGGTGATTTGGGATTCTCACGTCATTTTAAGACACCCACTTAGCCAAGTTTTGGATCTTTTGTTGCACCTTTGAAATTGGACATTTTTCAGCACGTTGTCACTTTATATATACTTTTAAATATTTTCCATCATTAAATAGACACTGCTTGAGGAACAACGGACACTTTATGTACCTTATGGTTTATTTGATATATCAGGTGAGTGGGCTTGCATTGTGCATCCTTTCTTCATCCTTTTTTTTTTTTTACTTGGGGCATCACTTGATCTTAGCCTGATGAATATCACTTTGATGAGTCAGGGCATGCCAAGCTTATTTCTCATCACTTGCGTGTTTTTTTCTTTTTTATATAAGTTCTTTCTTGTAAGAGAATGATGCATCATGCATGTGTTTATAGAAAATAAATATATTTTGCTTGCAGAAGCATATATTAAAATTCCAGTTTGATTCATGTACAGTTGCACACACAGATTCCATAACACCTAGGGATGTGTAGATATATTTGGTAGGCGGTTTATCTTCATAGGCTGAGACATTGATAGTGTTCTCTACGACAAGCTGAAAGGTACAGAATGTTTTGTATTTTTAGACATTTTTTTTTATTTTTTTTACGTGTAACTAAACCCTCCTATCCTTTACACCCAAGTAAGCTGCCATGTGTTTGATCTGCAGTTGCCATGGTGCTGTACAAGTGATCAGTTATTACTTGGTTTGACAGTTCGACTGAGAGAATAAGCAATTGTGACAATTATCATTCACGGCATATCTTGAAAATAACTGTTTTGGGAAACCATTAAAACAATAGGTTTGGTTCCCCTTTAACCTGTCCAATCACTGCTTCTCTAGAGAAGCCTTGGCCATTGGTGTCAGAAAATACCCCATACACTTTAGATCTTGCCAACTCCAGGTAAAAAAGACCAGATTGGGAGTGTCATCTAACATTGGGCACCTATGCTACAAAAAGTACACATACCAAAATACTACACTGAACAAAAAAAATATTTGTGATTGTGTAATTGCTGTCTAGATATGTAATATTCAGGTTTATATAATATTCTGAACTAATTGCTAATTTATAACATTTCCAAGATTTGGTGTCATAATGGGTTCATAGAACATTTTATGGTGGGGCATTGGACAGGGGTGAGGCGGGGCATTGGGACGGGCTTGGGTGGGACTTTAAAATGTGGGAGGGGTTATAAAATTTACCTTCGGGCTGAAGCCCCTGGTGTTTTTCCCGCCTTTCAACCCCTCTGGTATATACCAAAATAAACATAGTACTATGGGACTTTTGAGTTTCTATCAGATTACACAAACCAGTATGTAAAAAAGAAAAAACGTTTTTAGAAATACAACCTAAAGGTTTGATATAAGCAACTTAGAAACATTGGCAACAACACATAGTATAGGGCTATATTCAATAACCTCCCATGTATCTGCATATACACTACTGTATATTACCGAATGTATTAGGATGCCTGCCTTTACATGCACATGAACTTTAATGGCATCAGTAGGGTTCAATTTTGAGTTGGCCCACCCTTTGCAGCTATAACAGCTTTGACTCTTTTGGGAAGGTTGTCCACAATGTTTAGGAGTGTGTCTATGGGAATGTTTGACCATTCTTCCAGAAGCTCATTTGTCAGGTCAGGCACTTCTATGCTGCTGGCCAGTCAAATTCCTCCACCCCAAACTCGCTTACCCATGTCTTTACAGACCTTGCTTTGTGCACTGGTGCACAGTCATGTTGGAACAAAAAGGGACCATCCCCAAACTGTTCCCACAAAGTTGGGGGCATGGAATTGTCCAAAATGTCTTAGTAGGCTGACACCTTAAGAGTTCCCTTTACTGGAACTAAAGGGCCAAGCCCAACCCCTGAAAAACATCCCCACACCATAATCCCCCCTCCACCAAATGATTTGGACCAGTGAACAAAGCAAGGTCCTAAAGACATGGATGAGTGAGTTAAGGGTGGAGGGACTTGACTTGCCTGCACAGAGTCTTGACCTCAACCCGAGAGAACACCCTTGGGATGATTTAGTATGCAGACCTTCTCTCCAACATCAGTGCCTGACATCAAATGCACTTATGGAAGAATGGTCAAATATTCTTATAGACACACTCCTAAACTTTGTAGAAAGCCTTCCCAGAAGAGATGAAGCTGTTATAGCTGCAAAGGGTGGGCCAACTTAATATTGAACCCTACTGACTAAAACTGGGATGCCATTAACATTCATGTGCATGTAAAGGCAGGCGTCCCAATACTTTTGATAATATAGAGTATGTGCCCTGTATTTCCCGCTGTGTAATCAGACATAGCATTTCCAAGTTCCTCAAAAATTCTAGCAGTCGGCTGTATCAACACAGTACAGACAGGGATACATTTCACAAAGATTTGCTTCCTCAGGAGATATGGAAAGAAGATCTAAAATATAGCAAAATATTTATAATAATCAATATACATATCAATTATTTAAAACTATTTTGAATTGATTTGACTCTTATATAAATACCAAGTAGAGAAGTAAAAGTCATGTAAACACCCCTAAAGGCTAGGTTCACACTGGTACAGTGTGATTTTGATCCAATTTTCAATGTGATTATCTGGTGCTGCAGTGCGACTTGATGCAACTTTGAAATGTTTTAAAATGTATGTTTACTGTGACTCATCCCTGTTGTAAGCCAGCGGGCATGAGTCATTGGTTGGCGTAGTACCACATTGGCGGAATATCTTGCATTGGAACAATTCCCACGGGATTTGAGGATCAAAAAGTTCCCCACGTTTGATTTTGTATTATGACTCCCTTAAAAAGGAATGGACAGATACCCTTTCGAGTTGCTCATCAAGATAAATGCAAATCATTATAAAGTCAAAGGAGAAGGAATTAGAGTGACTACATGGTGAAATCTCTACGATACAAATTAGTTAACAGGACTTCAAAATAATAGCGATTTCTCTGGACTTGACAGCTGACTCAATGCTAAATTGCATAAATTAGGGAAAGGAGTCAACGCGGGTAAAAAAAAGACAAGGGATCGGATTGATTATGAAAGTAATAATGTCTACATGTGGAGAGAACCTTCTTTTTTCTCTGGTCGCCAACGGAAAGCCTCTGCAAAGAAACATGTAATCTTTTCAGACCCTGAGAGTGAACCAGCGAATGATATCCTAGCAGTTACTGCATCCAATTCATCTCCCGAGTCCGCTGGTCGTCCAACCGGTGTGGATTGTAGTGTGGGTGCACAAGGTTTAAACCCCAATGCCCGTGGATATAACAAAAAAGAAATAACAGGAAGACAAGGAGAGAAGGCAGAAGACACAATCGAAGCATAGATTGGCAAATACCAGCTGCGGGGCTGGACACAATAGTGACATCAAATGTGCTCAATTGGTCCCATCAATCTCTCAGGGACTCATAAATTACTTTACTGTCAAGGGGCCTGGATTTTTGTCTAACCAGAAGTTTTGATATATTCGGGGCACTCTTAGATGTCGCTCACATTGAGGAAAAAGAGCCGACATTAAAAAAAAAATGTCATTCGAGTCCTCTGGGCCCATTGGGTCTCGTATGAATTTTAAAGGGGACCCAACACCAAAAAAATGAAAAAAAGAATGCGTGTGGTTTCCCCCCAAAATCCATACTAGGCCCCTCAGTCTGGTATGAACTTAAAAGGGAAACACACTCCAAAAAAAAAATGATGTGGCCTCCTTCTAAAAAAACACCTTGTTGATGAGGACAAGGGCTTCTTTACCACAATACTGGCCTGGTGGTCATGGGGGTGGACTTATCAGAATCTCAAAGCCATATGAATTAGTATGGGGTTTAAAGTACCCCTACACATTCACCAAAAAAGTCAATAGTAAATAAAAACACAAGTTTTTGACAAGTCCTTTATTAAAAATTGTCTCCTGATGTAAATCCATCATCAGTCACGATGGACATCGGCCGGTAACATGCATGTTCAAAAAAAAAATAAAACCCGCCCGCTGAACAGACAGCTTCTGTTGCTTGACACTTACCGACAGCACTGCTTCCCCCCACCACTAAATAAAAAAAAGGGCAGCATCATCCAGTGAAATTACCAGGTGATCCTGCCTCTCATTATGTCACAGAATGCTGTTAGGAGACCACCGCTCTATGATGTCATAGAATACAAAGTCAAGATCCTTATGGAAAGATTTGAGCCATCTCTCTATCTCTCTCTCTCTCTCTCTCTCTCTCTCTCTATATATATATATATATATATATATACACACACACACAGTATGTGGGTATTTTTTGCCCCATATTCTGCGATGCCCCTGAGGAAGTCTTTGTAGAAAACCTATAATGCATGGCAGTGCCGGGACAAGGCCATCCAGCGCCCAGGGCAAAGATGCCAAACTGCGCCCCCTCCCCTTCCCTTAGGGTTAGGTTCAGGGTGCCCCCATTCCTGGAATAACCTATTGTGCCCAGGGCAGCCGCCCCTCCTGCCCACCAATTGTCCTGGCCCTGGATGCCCCCAAACCTCACATGATACCACAGTGCCCAGGGCAGCCGCCCCTCCTGCCCACCAATTGTCCCAGCCCTGGGTGCCCCCAAACCTCCCATGATACCACAGTGCCCAGGATAGCGGCCCCTCCTGCCCACTCCTTGTCTCAGTCCTGGGGCATAGCCACACAAGAAACATCTTTATGTCAAATCCCATTTGGGGGACGGATGGAGATGGCTGGACAATTGGCTGCTGGATGGGATATTAATTTCAGCCCGCACTGGCCTGGCTATATTTCAGACCTTTGTTGCTGGGCTTTATAAGCAATTTGATACTGACGGTGCTTTGTGCACATTGTAAATGTATGTTCTGTTTTTAATCTTTGGTTTTAATAAATGTTATTACGCTCTGGAATTGTTTCTATTTGCTTGTTTGTGAACCATGAACCGTGGAAATCCCCTGATATTGGAGATGAATCGCTGAACGTCGCAGATGCTGATCTGAATTTAGGAACACCATAATTAAACATTGTTGAGCTTTTGAACTTCTGTAATAAAAAAGTCAATAAACTCTGGTGAGCTTTGTCTGTCATCAGGTGGTGGATTGCTGCTTCATTTGGGGGTATGCACAGCTGAAGACTGGAAGCCGACTTTAAGACATATTATTTTGGACTTTCTAATAACTGTGTTTTAATCTCACATCTCTTTTGATATAGAGATTTTTTGTCAGCACTGTATTTTCTTTTAGTTTAGGAAGGTCTATTTATGTATTTAGCATTGAGAATTTATTGTAATCATTTTTAAATGACTACTAATTGCACTGGTGTTTTTGTTTTTTGTATCACATTGTCATTTTTAGTGCTTTTGATTTGTGTTAGTTTGAACACATTTGAATGCATTGTTTTTTTCTGGTATATATGCTCCTATATTTGCATAAGGCCTTATTCACACAAGGGACAGAGGGACAATGAAAACATACCATTGGAGTTTTTACAGCTCCCGGACCACCCGGTAAGGTAACGCACATGTCTGTACACATTGCTGCAATCTCATCAAAATGTGGGAAATGTTACACCGCATGTCGCTTTTGGCAAGTGGTAGCGCACCCTATTTAAGTAAATAAGACTTCATTGCAACCAAGGTGCAACCATATCCAAAGCACAAAAATGCAGGGGCCTGTCAATCAGCAGTAAAATATCATCCAACGTGGATCATTTTTCAGAGCTTTAAAAAAATAAAACAGCTTTGTATGTAAACAAGGCTTAAGAAACCATCACTGCACCAAAAAAGTTTTTATTCTCTCCTACTTTGTTACCCTACTCCTAAGGATGTAATGGACCTCTCCCTTCTACCATCACCCACATGTAGGCAGGTTGCCTACAGGGTTATGGTTTTAATTAGTGGCTGGCCCAAACTGAGGGGAAAAGAGAGTGTGGGCTATGGTTCCCTGGCTAAATATGGGGGAAGGTTGGGTTTGGGGCCAATGGTCAGGCCACATCAGGAAGGACATGCAGTAATTACTGTGGAGGAGGACTGCTGCGCCTTGCTGTCCATTGGAGGCACCAGGGACCCAGAGATCAACCAGCACTTAGAGGACACCAATATGGATTACTGCCCTGTAGAGGTATGCCTGGGAAGCCAACCAGTTGTAGTTGGGGTCAGGATATGGACATTTTTCATGTTGAACTGTATGTGGCACAAACTTTTAGGGAAAGTTGCATCAGCTGTTCTAAGCCTGGTCTGAAGTTATTTAAAGGGGAGCATGTTGGTTCCTTGCATACAAAAGAACCAGGGTCACTAAGGCACATGTGGGGTATGAAGCAAAGCTGCAACAAGAGGTTCACTCGGCAAGCCAAGCAGGAGGAATAATGCAGTTGCTATAGGTAACCAAGCACCAGAAAAAGTCACACCGCAGCCAGTCATGATACCTGGTACCTGTTAGAAGTGACGGGTCCTCTGGTAGCGAGGGAGCTGGTGATCTGGTCTCCAGTCTCCAGCAGCAACTAGAAACTAACCCACATTACAGAGACCATTGACCTGGTCACCTGGTACGGTAAGAAAGGAGTTAGGAAGTGCACGCATGAGGTCCATACTATGTGCACGGCCGGACTTCATTATGTTACTTGAGTGAAGTAACACAAGTATGCTGAACTAGTGGAGAAGGTGGGGGCTTGACAGAGTCCCTTGAAATGCGACATACATCAAAGTACAGTGTGTAGTGACACTGGACATCATTTTTCAGAGGAACTCTGCACTTTTAATACTGCACACAGTGACACAGCTCCTCTATAAGTTGGGGAGCTGCTTAAATAATAGATTTTCACATGACCGCAGTCTCCTTCCAGTCCCGGGCATTGGCAAATGCGTGTCAGGCAAAAGGTACCCCCATGTGCAGGGCGAGTTGGAAGCGCCCACTCACATCTGTGACCCTAACATAGGTGGATAAAAAACATTCATATACCATCAAACTTGCTTTTATTGTCAGTCTTCAACATCCTGTGATGTTACCCTATCAGGACCCCTACTGTACAGTATGCTTAAAGAGGACCTCCAGCCACCTATAAAAAAAAATAAAATTCAGCAGCTTCAAAATGTGTAGTTGCTGATTTTTAAAAAACAGTTGTGAGCTGACCTCAGCCGTCTTTATCCTCCATCCTCCCTCAGTGGCGCCAGCATCTTCACTATGGGCACCCAGCTGTGACAGCTTGGGGCTTCACAGCTGGGTGCTCACTGCACATGCGCGACTTGTGTGGTGCATCCTGGATTGGTGGATGCAGTCTTCTGGGACCTGTCAGTGTCTCAGAAGACTGCAGGGGGGTACATGCTCCTCCTCCCCTCCTCAAAAGTACCAACTGTGCAAGAGGAGCGGGGCACGAGTCCTTAAAGCAGAACTTCCCCTTTTGGGTGGAGTTCCGCTTTAAAGATTTGCACTGATCATTCTTGAAATGTAAATATTGAGGTTAATTTGCTAAAGGCAAACTAGACTTTTGTTCACTGTTCACTTTGCAAGTATAGTTGCTCCAGAGCTTAATAATTAAGGTAAAGCTTCGATTTACAAAAAATACTGTACCCATTCACCCAATCAAAAAAAAACTTTAGGTTTGCTTGCACATGGCTGGATGAGGTCCACAGAGCTTCCCATCATTTACTAAGCTCTGGAACAAGTGCACAGTCTATTTGCCTTAAGTAAAATACTTACCAATTTTGTGTTTCAAGCTTTTGAATCTCTTTTTCTTGTTCAAAAGTTTTATTAGTTTATCAAAATAGAATAACAGCAGGAAAGGCACTTGGTTTGCACAAAGAAAAATGAAAGAAATAAGTTTCAAGGCAAGATAATATACAAGTACACAATGGAATCATAGCCGACCCAGGTACATTTTAATCAACAGGACAGTAAATATAGATCAAATTCCTAATGTTGGCAAGTAACAACATTGAGGAAGGAACATAATATTGTGAAAACGGCCATCAAAATATTAACAAAACACAATGAGAGACTAGACTATTAAATAGGGTCCAAGATCGCTTAGCTACCAAGTGAGTAGGTGGAAATGCATATAAGGACCAGGGGTGGGGAACAAGAAGGAGAGAGAAAAAGAGAAGAGAAGGATGGGAGGGATTCCTGGGGAATGGTATGTTGATGCCCTTCGCCACTACACGGTTGGTGATGACACTGGGGTAATTTATTGGAGTATCAGAGACTCATTATTTTCAATCTCTTTTATCCCTGTGTTAATGGCATGTGATTAGATTGTATGCAGTCCCCTGGCAGAATTTGCTAATATTTAGTAACCTTAGTAAAATAAAGTAGGTAGTATAGAGGCACATTAATGTCAGTTGGGATGCAGAGGATGCATGTACACACAGTAGCTGTTGCTCCAAATTTATCATCCATGTAGGTGCGGGTGCACAGCTCTGAACACTGAAAGTATGAGTATGGGGCCGTACACTTGATGGTTGTCAAATTGAGGTAGTGGTGTCCCAATTGACAACAATGGGACTGCCTGCATGGAGGGGTACAGAACACAGCGCTCACAAAAGGGGTACACCAGTACGCCTCTTGTGACTAAGGCCTGATACAAAGTAAGACACTAGGCAAAATGGGATATAGATAATATGAAATATGGCTAATGCAAAAAGCTAGCACAGATTAGCAAGTATGCATGCATGCACATTGTTATCTTACAGTTGAAGGATACATTTAAAAGGGAACAAAGAGAACCCACACACTAAGTGCAGTTTTTTAGGAAAGTTCAATTTATAAAAAACAACTCACATCTAAGTAGATAAAAACAGGCATGTAAGTGTCAGGGTGCCAAGAAACCAGACCACATGAAGATGCAAGTAAAATAAAGCAGTTTATTAGGGCAACAACAATAAATGCACAGCAAGAGTGAGGAGGGAAATCAGGAAAAGCTGGGGTCAAGTGCAGAAGCCGGTAGTCATTCAAGCCAGGATTGAGTCTATAAGCGGGTAGTCATCCAAGCCGAGGTCGAGTCCAGTAGTGGGTAGTCTGCCGATGCAGGATCAAGAGCCAGAAAAGTTGTCAGCCAAGCTGGGTCATGCAAGGAAGAAACACGGAGAACAGAAGACTGCTAGCAGTGATGCACCTTGAAGCACAAACACAAGGGCAAGGACTGCAAGCTATCAGGTGATATATATAGACAGGTGTGCAACATCATCACTGAGCGACGCCCAGGCAGCAGGCAAGTGATGATGTAAACAGAGTTTATAAGAGACAGCAGTCTGCACATGTCCAAGATGGCTGCCAACAGGAAGGCAAGGTAAGACCTTGACAGTAAGGAATCATTCCAGTCAGTCCTAAGGCTCTCCCGAGTGGTCCCAGTAGATCCGTGACATCCAGTGGTGCGCCTGTGAAGCTGGAGGCTGATGGAAAGTGGCAGGCCGATGCATTAACCAGAATGGAACACAAGATGGCGCCGGACAGGATGTGACATCACTCCGGAAGCCATGCTGATGTCGGTGGGCGGTAATGTGTTTCGAAGCTTCCACTTCTTCTTCAGGAGGTCTGAAGAAGAAGCGAAAGCCTTGAAACTTGTTACCACCCCCTAACGTCAGAACGGCCTTCAGAGTTACGTCACGCCCTGTCCGGCACCATCTTGCGTTTCACACTGGTTCATGCAGTGGCCAGGCTAAATGTTCCTTTCCTCTGTAGGCAATCTGCATGTTGATCGCGCTTTTGAGGCTACTGACAGACGGTGAGGAATCTATATGACACCTCACTGTCTGTTTTAACCCCATTTTTGGCAACAAAGGCACTTCCCCACTTGCTTGAATGTGTAGCGCTCAGAGGGCTTGCCACCCGCTGATCGCTAAACATGGAGTAAACTTTGATGTGGGTCCAAAGCAAAGTATAATGCCGCAACATGTCAACACCCCCATCTGCTGCCTAAGGGGGGGGGGGGGGGCAGTTGGAAGAAATTTGGTTCAAACCCGCATTTTGTCCGCTCACCAACCACATATATAAATGAAGCCTCAGAATGTTTGCATTAAAAAGGAAATATATACCTTAGTTCTGTTTTAGGGTGCTCCATGTTTGTTAAATAATAGCTGTTTATTAAATAGTGCTGATTAGACTAACATACCTTTTCTCTTCAATATTTTGCCACTTCCACAAGCACTTAACATGAGACATTTAAATCCTGTATGTGTAGTCTGGAATTACAACGGAAAACAAAAAATGAACCAAATACCAGGTCATTCCAAACTGTATACAAGAATAGAGGAAGAGTGACTTTTCCTAATGTGATATGAGAAGTAGTAATATAATTAAACGTGTACATCATATTAGTGAGTACAAATGCTAATTCAGAAAGATGTAATAGAAGAGGCACTATCTAGGGAAATTTCTAAAATAGTATGGCACTACTAATCCACCAAGATAGAATTTCTGCCTTTCTCCCTGCGGACGTCCAAAGCCAATTTTAATTCTACTCATGGGGTGAGAAAATAATAATCCACTGGAGAGATTATGTGTTCATGAGAGTTACCCTATTAGGATGACTATGAATTTCAATAAGGGTTTTTGAAATGTTCACTGTCTTAATTCAAGGACAGATATCCGCTCAATTACAAAACAAACATAATGTTAGTGTATTCAGTATACTGTACAGTCCTGTCAATATAGCCTGTTTGGTATGCAAAGCTACACAATACCACACATAGAAAGAGAACATAATGCAGTACAGATGTACAGAGAATCTGTTATGTGTTTAAACAAGAATACACATTGCACAGCTTTACCTGCTTTTGCTGCATATTGATGTAGTCCTTGCAATGACCTTTCTAAAAGAGTAACTCTACTTTTGTTGAGCCCCTCTGGGCTATCAAGGGATTTTTACAAACTTTGCAGCAGAGTCCTAACTTATGTTGCTCGGCAGTTTGCTCTGTGTTTGATTTACCATGTCCTTGGGACACCGAATTTGAATGAGAGAGACTGATCCATTATAACCACCTGGTAGACTTTTGGTGTTCTAAAGAGCAAAGTTGCAGTGTCTGCACTTGCTAACCAGGGCTTTTCTGGAAATTTGTGTTTACAAATTAAAATTTGTATTTTTTTTCTAGAAAACAACTTAGAACCCCCAAACATTATACATTTTTTTTTCTAGCAGAGACCCTAAAATGGCGATTGTTGCAATATTCTATGTCCCACAGTATTTGCGCAGCGGTCTTTCAAATGCAATTTTTTGGGGAAAAGAAACACTTTAATAAATATAAAAAAACAAAACACAATAGTTATAAAACAGGAAAAAATCCATGCTAGGTCAAGCAAAAAGAACAAAAAGGTAAGAAGCCACTTAACCAACTATGATACCAATGATCAATATAAATAAGAAGCGGCACTAAATCCTAATAGTGCAATGATGAATAATCATATGGTAAATAATGTGGCATGAAAACAATTAAACATGCAGTAAATAAATTATGAGCTAAATATATAATTGGAAAAATCAGTCATGAAATTGATATAATGAAATAGGTACAAAATCCAGTGTTAGGTGAACATAAACAAGTCCTTTCAATGAAAGTGTCCTTTTCAATATTAAACAAGAGTGTCCATAGTGTCCATAAAGTGCAAAAATGTGTATAAGTAATTTTGATTGATGAAATCCACCATCAAGCACCAACATTTAGCATATGCTCCTTACCAGATAGCATGGACCATAAATTATAATAGTCATAAAAGCATAAAATAACCCGACATCCGAAAAAGGCGGTGGCTGCTCAGCAGCAGCTCCAAATGGACCGGGAATATAAAATGAACAAGCATAGTGAAGCCTGCTAACATTTAGGTACTTTTATTTAAAATATATAAGAAGTACCTTTGATAAGTTGTAAACAGGCAAAAACGAGTCAAAAACCAGCAGAGTTTCAGCTCATGAGAAAGGAACGCCGTGAGTAGCAGCTAAGCAAGCATAATGTCTTCAGTAACAGCCAATCCTGACACGTTTCGTCATCAGTGATGTCTTCACAGCAGCAGACCAATCGTCTGGCCTTTAGTTGTTTTCATGTCACACTTTTACTATATTTGCATTGAGCAAAGGCTTCACTTGTCCAGCAGGTGGTGCTGTTACTTACAGAGAGGAAGGCAGAAGTGCTGTCACTGACACAGCGTGATGTGGAGTGAGAGCAGCTCAGTGAGAGCTGCTGCTGACTGGACCCCCCCACTGAGACCCCCCACTGAGAGGTGGCAGCAGTGGGTGACCCAGGGGGCCAAGAAGCAGATCACGAGAGACAGTTGTGGCGGGTGACCAGGTGACCAGGAGCGGCAACAGGCAACCCTGGGTTAAAGTGCAGCGGGAGTGACAGCGGGACCGAAAGATCCAAGAGGGGAAAGGCTGACTGGGGCGGTGGGTAGGTGAAATTGCTGAGCGGGAGAGTGTGGGATTGTGACAGGCAAAGGCAGTGGGAGCAGAGAAGCAGGCTAATTAATGGAGAAGGACAAGCCCTGCAAGTGTCAGTTTACAGGGGCGGCTGAGTAGGAGCACAGAGATATAAACTAGTAAAAAAGACTGAGACTGTGACTGAGACTGTGAAGACTGACTGTGTGTAGTGGAGACGCTGGCTGAGGAGGGTATAGTGTGAGTACCTGAGTAAGGTGAGTATCTGAGTAGTGTGGGTCACATTCCAACAATACAAAGAATGCAATAATATATGTAAGAGCGCAATCAAGGTGGCTAAAATAGAACACGAACGGCACACAGCGGAATTGAGTAAAAAAAAACCCAAGAAATTCTTTAAGTATATAAATAGTAAGACAGTGAGGCCAGAACACATTGGCCCCCTAAAGGACGACAAAGGGAATCTGGCTATATAGGACAGAGAGAAGGCGAAGGTACTAAATAAATTCTTCTCCTCAGTTTTGACAAAAGAATTGGGGGGATACAGTAACCTAGACTGTAATGTTGAAGTTAATGACAAATCACAGGAAGCACCCTGGTTTACAGAAGACAGACTCAGAACTAGACTTGAAAAACTTGACATAAATAAGTAAGGATTATTTTTACAGTATAACTGGACCCTATATATATATCTCCTTTTTTGGCAGCATTGGCCAGGATGCAGAGTTTAACAACTTATTATATGTGGTCAGATACATGTATATGAGGTGAACATTTGGCTTTTTTATTGGCATAAGTGCATGTTGTGTGACGTGGTACCAATTTCATAGCTAATTTTTTCATTGTTTAAATTATTAAACATTTTTCTAGTGGATACAGTGAGTTGAATTAATTTATTAATGTATTTATTTATTTATTTTATTTATTTATCTGAGAAGGTTGAGCTAAATAAGGCTTTTATTCTCAGTTATCGCGCAAAATATGGTACTTACGAATCTCCATAGGTGTCACTTTAAAAAGTTTTACAGGTTACAGTGGGGGAAATAAGTATCTGATCTCCTGTAGATTTTGTAAGTTTGCCCAATTACAAAGAAATGAAGGGTCTGTCATGTTTATCATAGGTGTATTTTAACCTTCCTGGCGGTATGATTCTTTCGGGTTTTAGGTGCTGAAAGCGGTACCATTATTTTGAATGTAATTCTTAAGAATGAGCAGCCCAAACCAACTATTTACATATGATTTTTTTTTCTGTGCGTTCTTCTTTATAACATCTCGGGTATGATAAATCCGGGGGGTGGGTTTGTTTAGGGTGGAGAGGCAGGGAGGGGGGTTTGTTTAGGGTGGAGAGGCAGGAAGGGGGGTTGTTTAGGGTGGAGAGGCAGGGAAGGGGGTTTGTTTAGGGTGGAGAGGCAGGGAGGTGTGGTTTGTTTAGGGTGAAGAGGCAGCAAGGGGGGTTGTTTAGGGTGGAGAGGCAGGGGGTGGGTTTGTTTAGGGTGGAGAGGCAGGGAAGGGGGTTTGTTTAGGGTAGAGAGGCAGGGAGGGGGGGTTTGTTTAGGGTGGAGAGGCAGGGAGGGGGGTTTGTTTAGAGTGGAGAGGAGTGGAGGGGGGTTTGTTTATGGTGGAGGGGCAGGGAAGGGGTGTTGTTTAGGGTGGAGAGGCAGGGAGGTGGGTTTGTTTAGGGTGGAGAGGCAGGGAGGGGGGTTGTTTAGGGTGGAGAGGCAGGGAGCAGGGGTGTTTAGAGTGGAGTGGCAGAGAAGGGGGGTTGTTTAGGGTGGAGAGGCAGGGAGAGGGGTTTGTTTAGGGTGGAGAGGCAGGGAAGGGGGTTTGTTTAGGGTGGAGAGGCAGGAAGGGGGGGTTGTTTAGGGTGCAGAGGCAGGGAAGGGGGTTTGTTTAGGGTAGAGAGGCGGGGAGGGGGGGTTTGTTTAGGGTGGAGAGGCAGGGAGGGGAGTTTGTTTAGAGTGGAGAGGAGTGGAGGGGGGGTTGTTTATGGTGGAGAGGCAGGGAAGGGGGGTTGTTTAGGGTGGAGAGGCAGGGAGGTGGGTTTGTTTAGGGTGGAGAGGCAGGGAAGGGGGGTTGTTTGGGGTGGAGAGGCAGGGAGGTGGTTTTGTTTAGGATGGAGAGGCAGGGAGGGGGGTTGTTTAGGGTGGAGAGGCAGGGAAGGGGGTTTGTTTAGGGTAGAGAGGCAGGGAGGGGGGGTTTGTTTAGGGTGGAGAGGCGGGGAGGGGGGTTTGTTTAGAGTGGAGAGGAGTGGAGGGGGGTTTGTTTATGGTGGAGAGGCAGGGAAGAGGGGTTGTTTAGGGTGGAGAGGCAGGGAGGTGGGTTTGTTTAGGGTGGAGAGGCAGGGAAGGGGGGTTGTTTAGGGTGGAGAGGCAGGGAGGTGGGTTTGTTTAGGGTGGAGAGGCAGGGAGGGGGGGTTGTTTAGGGTGGAGAGGCAGGGAGCAGGGGTGTTTAGAGTGGAGTGGCAGGGAAGGGGGGTTGTTGAGGGTGGAGAGGCAGGGAAGGGGGGGTTGTTTAGAGTGGAGTGGCAGGGAAGCTGGGGAGCTGCTCTGCTTGCTCAATGGCTCCCACTGCTGTCTCAGCCAATGAGGAGGAAGAGTTCCCAGAAAGCTGATGCTCTTGTGCACATCGCTTGATCGAGAGGGAGCTCAGGTAAGTTTTGGGGGGGGGGGTGCTACATACATTTTGCCTTTATGCATAGAATGCATGAAGGTAAAAAAAACCTGCAGCCTTTAGAACCACTTTAAGCATATGCTGATGCCCAGAAACTATATGTACTCTGTATAAATTCTAGTTTTGAAGTTTTGGGTGGAGTGTGGCGCCAAGAGTATCCAGCTGGGCTATGAATAATTGATTAATCAAAGAAATGCTGTGCCAGATAAAAAATCAAAGGGACTCCCATGTCCAAAAAGGTGAATAAATAGGTGAATAAATAAATAGGACATAAAATAATCAACCAATTATTAAATAAATATATAAAGAGATATAAATAGATAAGATGTGATCACACCTTAATGATGGAAATTATTATATATACTACAAATGTGCTAAAATCAAAGCGAAAAATTCATCAATACATGTGATTAAAAATAAATCAGTGCAAAGAAATCAAAGTGTCAATACAGTCTGTGAGCGATAAAAGTTCACTCCAACATATCAGTAAAAAAAAGTCCAGATGCCAATAAAATCTGTGAGTAATACCAAATCACTTCAACAGTCTTCAAATCCGTGATATTCCAATAGTCTGTGAGTGATAGTAAAATACTGCAGCAGTGTTCAACTCCATGATGATTGAAATCGGTCCGCGCTCAGTGTTACACCACCACCATACAAACAAGCCTCTCACCTTCCTATCGGACCCCTGTATTACCAGTGGGTCAGTATGGGTGGGTCAGTATGAGACGTCCCCCTCAGGGATCAAAGGCGGGTGGATGAGTGGAAACATTGAGCTGACAGCTAATCCCGGAATCGGCAGTAAATCACTCTCAGTTCAGATCGGCATATATGTATAAGAGAGAATAAAGATATCTAGTACTCTCTGAATGAACCACAAGTAACATTTATTTAAGAAAAGATATGTTGCACTTACAAGCCCAGCACTTCAGTAGTGGGGACTGTATCAGCGTTGATAGCAGATGCAATGCAGCGTGTGACTTACAGGCCCCTCCCCCTAAACGCGCTACGTCTAGTGTTGACTACTTCCCTACCAAATCATTATGCAGTCTAAATATTTCTGGTAGTGATCCAGGTGGGATGAAATCTCCAGTCCTGGGACCAGGTTTTGGGAAAGGCCAGCACACTGATTATGTAGGTGTGTGCTGGGCTTTTTGCAATGTTGGGGACAGAGTTCTGGGCTCTACTCTCCCGTGGAGTCCATGTGGGTGTAAGCGAGCAGTCACAAGCATTCTGCACTGTATAGTCTGGAGCAGCAGGGAAGTTGCGAAAGAAAGAGCTGACAGAGGTACAGTGGTTGTATGTAAATCCAGGGACACTGTTACGTGGTCAGGAGGACCGAGGCACATTAAAGCCTGATGAAGGAGCATGCATGCTCCGAACCGACTCTTCTCCTGCTTAAGTGACTTCACCCACGCCTTAGTGTCCTCTCGAGCCTCGGCAAACACCACTGAGCCTGGACATCCCGCTGGCAGCCACCAGCGCTACGGACCTGCGGCAGCTATCACGATCTGGAGGTCACAGCACCCCCCGGTGAAAGAGCAGATGATCCTGAACATACACTATACCTGTTTTTACCTACTCTTGTGAGTTCATACATACATTTTATCCCTCCAATAAACTTGTTATTGCTACACTTAGTTGGCACTGCTTCTCTTCTATTTTGGGGTTTTAGAGCATCTCCTTGCTCCAGCTGGCAGCCACTAAGGAAATCTACCTTTCATTTCTTATGGACTCACACTCACCCTCATGACTCATTGATTGTACTGTATTAGTCTGTATGTACCTGTTTGTACATTGACTGTATATACTGTTATTAACCACTTGCCGACCAGCGGTTATTCGCTGCTGGTTATATGGCGGCTGTACGCCATACCTAATTGCTGCACACTCACCAGCGGGGAAGGCGATCGACTGGGCCAGCGGCTGGGATGGCCACCGGGCCGACAGCCCCCCAATTGCCGCCAGGCACCCGCGTTAGCTTCCTGTGAAGAGAGAACGGCGGTCTGCTGTTGTAAACACAGCAGACCGTTGTTCTCTGTGGAATCAATGCAGAGCTGCTGTGTTCCTCCTATTTAGGAACACATGCCTCTGTGTTGATTTTACAAGCCCCCCCACAGTTAGAAAACACCCCCTAGGCTCACACTTTGATCGCCCTTGGGTTAACCCCTTCCCTGCCAGTGTCATTATTACAGCAACAGTGCATATTTTTAGCACTGATTACTGCAGTAATGTCACTGGGCCCCCAAAAGTGTCAAAAATGTTAGGGGTCCAATCTGTCCGCCGCAATGGCGCAAACCTGCTAGAGAATCACAGATCACCACCATTACTAGTAAAAAAATAAAAATAAAAATTACATAAATCTTTCCCCTAGTTTGTAGACGCGATAACTTTTGCGCAAACCAATCAAAGAACGCTTATTTTTTTACCAAAAATATGTAGCAGAATACAAATTGGCCTAAAATGATAAAAACATTTGATTTTTGCATTTTGGGGGGGGGGGGGGGATGTTATGTAGCAGAAAGTGAACAATATTGTTTTTTCTTTTTTCAGAATTGTCGCTTGTTTTTTGTTTATAGCGCAAAAAATAAAAAATCACACAGGTTATCAAATACCACCAAAAGAAAGCTCTATTTGTGGGAAAAAAGGACATCAGTTTTATTTAGGTACAGCGTCGCACGACCGTGCAATTGTCCATTAAAGTAACGCAGTGCCGATTCGCAAGAAATGGCCAGGTCATTAACAGGCAAAATCTTCGGGTCCAGAAGTGGTTAATCTCCTATCGTATAAAGCTTATATTATTTCTCTACTGTTGTACATTTATATATTTATGGTTAATGTTATATGAAGGTTTGCAGGTCTTCTACTCTCAACTACGTTGTTTAGATTACTGATTCATTTCCCAGGAAGGGAATCCCCTCCGTTCATAGAGGCCCTGTCCTGGGGGGAGGCACCGCCAACTTTTTTATGAAACCCACGTTTCAACTTAGGTATGAATGGGGGGGGGGGGTGACCAGTGCTATGGAGTGATGGAGACAAATGTGTATAGATGTAGAAGCTGCCACCAACCAGCCCCTAAATAAATTAGGAGCCAACAATGTATGAGAAAAAAAGGCGGTACTCTATGTCAACACATCACTTCCGGTCTGCAGTTTGCCAGTCCCGTGGAATGCGGAAGGCACTGCAATAATATGCTGAATCAATCAGACTGAACCGTGAGTGTTTACTACTTGCCTACTTGTTTGATTGTACTTACTACACCATGGGGATCTTCTCTCTGTGTTTGAGCACCTAGATGGGACTTGTCGATCCACGAGGATTCCAGGAACCCTGAATCATTAATCACAGTTTGGACCCCATCCCCCTCTGTGTGGAACTACATCCACTCTTGTATCATTTACTGCCATTCTAGTGGAAACCAAGGGTGAGTGCTACATCTAGTGGACACTTTAGGAACAGGCACCTATGTTCCTTGCTACTCACCCCCACTACATTGCACCTATCACGGACATTAGTCCAGCACAATTATTTTTCGTATAGGGGGCCTCTCTCTCCCCCTCCTTTTTTCTTCACCATATCATTTATTGGCATCTTCTTTCATTTTTACCACTTAAGATTCTGGTGCACATCTTTGTTCTGATACATCCTTTTACACTTCCCAATAAAATATATTTTGCACTTAGTGATATCAGCTTTATTTATTTATTTTCTCACAGCACTTCTAGTAGATCTAGGGCATATTACATTTAGCCCATTTTTTGTCTCTGCATTTCTGCACTAAGCACTTTATTATATTATATATTGTCTCACCATCTATATGTTATATGGTTTATGATGAGATCACTTTGTAGCATCTTGGCACATCTATAATACCAGGTAGCGCCGTTTCCAACCTCACCTCTTTTTTCTCATACACGTTTCAACTTAGCATAGGTTTTGATTCTCTTATCTACCTACAGGTTTAGCACAAAATCCTGAGGGGGAGGGGGGCATTTTTCATAACTCACCAAAAGAAGACTGCACTTTTAGGCTTGGTTCATACAGGAGTGACTTGTCAGGCGACTTAGTTGCCTGACAAGTCATGCTCCATTCAGTGTAATAGAACTGTTTTAATTGGAGTGACTCAGGACTTAGAAAAAGGTTCCTGCACTACTTGGGGGTGACTTCGGAGAGGCTTGTATTGACTTCTATTAACCACTTGACGACCACCCGCCGCAGATTTACGGCGGCAGGCAGCCTCTCCTGGGCAAAGCGACTTAGCTCTATGTCGCTCGCTCTCGGGAGGCTAGGGGGCAGCGCGCTCCCACCTCGCTCGTCAGCCGGGGAGCCAGTGTATGTGTCAAACGGCTCCGATTGCCACCTGACACCGGCGATCTCCCCCCGCTGACAGAGAAAGGTGGACGGCTGATGTAAGCACAGCCGTCCGTCCTTCTCCCTGCAATGATCACAGAGGTCATGTGATCCTGCTAAATAGGATTGCATGTCTCTGTGATCATTTCACAAGCCCAAACCCCCCCTCCCCCCACAGTTAGAATCACTCCCCTAGGTTTACATTTAACCCCTTGATCACCAACAGTATTAACCCTTCCCTGCCAGTGTCATTATTACAGTAACAGAGCATATTTTTAGCACTGATTACTGTAATAACGTCACTTGAACCCCCAAAAGTGTCAACAATATCAGTTAGGGGTCCGATCTCTCCGCTGCAATGTCGCAGTCCCGCAAAAAATAGCAGGTCCCCACCATTACGGTACTAGTAAAAAAAAAAAAAAAATTCCATAAATCTTTCCCGTAGTTAGTAGACGCGATAACCTTTGCGCAAACCAATCAAGATACGCTTATTGCAATTTTTTTTACCAAAAATATGTAGCAGAAAACAAATTGGCCTAAATTGTTAAAAAATTTTGTTTTTTTAAATTTTTTTTTGGGGAATGTTACTGTATATAGCAGAATGTGAAAAATATTGTCTTTTTTTTTTTTCAAAATTGTCACTCTTTTTTTGTTTATATCGCAAAAAATAAAAATTGCACAGGTGATAAAATACCACCAAAAGAAAGCTCTATTTGTGGGAAAAAAAGGACATCAATTTTATTTGGGTAAAGCATCGCACGACTGTGCAATTGTCCATTAAAGTAACGCAGTGCCGAATCGCAAAATAGAGCCTGGTCATTAAGCAGGGAAATCTTTCGGTCTTAAAGTGGTTAAAGAAGTTGTTTGCAAGCTGCGCTGAAGTCGCGCTGTACGGAGTGGCTTCAGAGTTGGGCGGCTTTGAAGCCAGAGTGTGAACCAAACCTGAAGGTTTAAATACACTTAAAGAGGCCAAACTATGATCAGATAAATCAGAGTATAACAGAGTGATCAGAATTGTGTAAAAACCATCATTACAGAAATTACACCTCTTAACCAATCAGATGTTTAGCTGTCTTTTTTATTATGGGTTCATTATTATTTTTTTCTGCTATACAGCAGTATTACGTATATATATTTGTATCAATACAGAGAGCATTGAAGTGGACTTCTGGTTCATTTATCTCAATTGATGGGATGCAATATAATATTTAATGCCTGTGTAATGTTGCTAAATATGATGGCTCCAACTCTTCAGATCGAAGTATATTATATTCTGAACCATGCTCACCTGTTTAAATGAATTACTGACACGGCAATTCATGCAAACCTCATTTAAAACATCATTAATAATTCAGAGTAAGAACATAGGAATAATCTTTTATCTGGGCCTGGAAGGCCGAACGGTGAATCTGCAAAAATAAGTCATGCCATTTTAGCAAATAAAAACATTAATCATATTATTGCTGTGATCCATTCTAATGAATGACTAAACTAGTGGAATATAACTTGTTCAGTTTTATTCTCCCCTGTTAAAGCGGTTGTAAACCCTATAAAAAATAAAATAAAAAAAAACCTGCAAGACAAAGGCATAATGAGCTAGTATGCATCGCATACTAGCCCATTATGTGTAACTTACCTTAAAACGAAGCCCCGACACGGACCCCCGGACATCGATGCGGGCGCTGCCATGATCCCTCGTCGTCTCTTCCGGGTTCGGCGGCTCCGGCGCGCTGATTGGCCGGAAGAGACGGCTCCGGCGCGCTGATTGGCCGGAGCCACGATGACGTCACTCCCGCGCATGCGCGCGGGAGTGATTTTTCCGGCAAGCTCCCGGCAAGTTAATTGAAGGTCCCCCCGGACCTTCAGAGCGCATGCGCCGCTCGCGCGAGCGGCTGCATGCACTGTAAATATCTCCTAAACCATGCCGGTTTAGGAGATATTATTTGTACCTACAGGTAAGCCTTATTATAGGCTTACCTGTAGGTAAAAGTGAAAAAAGCGGGATACTACCGCTTTAATATGGAGTAAAGTAAAATTTCAGAAACTATTATGCAAAGTTCTAGTAGGATCAGAGGGGGAAATAGGTATAGAGGAAAAAAAAGTGGTTCATAATTAGCCAGGTTGAAAAAAAGACACAAAAAAGACACCATCTAACTTAACCACTTCTGGACCGGAAGATTTTCCCCCTTAATAACCAGGCCATTTTTTGCTATTCAGCACTGCATTACTTTAACGGATAATTGCGCTGTCGTGCAACGCAGTACCAAAATAAAATTGTTGTCCTTTTTTTCCCCACAAATAGTGCTTTCTTTTGGTGGTATTTGACAGAGGTGGGGGACTCAAGTCACTGACTTGACTTAATTCAGACTTAAATCACCAGTTTGAGGACTTGAAACTTGCTTGACTAAAATTAATAAAAGACTCGACTTGACTTTGACTTGGTATTCATGACTTGAGACTTGACTTTGACTTCAGACATATGACTCGTAATGACTTTACTTTTTTAAGTTATTAAATATTTGCATTTTCTCAAGATGTGTTAAAGCAAAATAATATGCCTGTTATGTTTCTGACACCACAGTCACTTAAAACACCTCAGTGTGTTCTGATTTTTAGGACACTGGCTGTTTAACAATGGAAATACTTAACATTTTTTAGTGACTGTGGTGTTGAAACATGACCGGACGAAGGATTTTGAGCTGTTTGGGCATTCAAAGTGTTTCTTTAATATGCCAAGAAAAAAGCACTAAGCAGTTTTGTTAATGTTGAAAATAAAACCAAACCTTTCCTGACCACTGACTTTTAACTGATTTAACGGTGAAAATTGGGATAGATCAGTATTTTGACTTGATTTGTGACTTGACCAAAATAAATGACTTGACTTGTTTGACTTCTAGCAGGGACTCGACTTGACTTGCTTGCTTTTCGCCACAGTAACTTGGGACTTGCTTGAGACTTGAAGGTTAAGACTTGAGACTTGCTTGTGACTTGCACATGTGTGACTTACTCCCATGTCTGGTATTTGATCACCTCTGCGATAACCTCTGTTATTTTTTACGCTATAAACAAAAAAACAGCAACAATTCTGAAAAAAAAATATATATATATTTCACTTTCTGCTATATAACATTCCCCCCAAAAAAAAATTTAAAATCCAATTTTTTTTTTTTTATAACATTTTAGGCCAATTTGTATTCTGCTACATATTTTTGGTAAAAAAAAATTGCAATAAGCATATTTTGATTGGTTTACGCAAAAATTATCACGTCTACTAACTAGGGGAAAGATTTATGTCATTTTTATTGTTTTTTTTTTACTAGTAATTGTGGCAATCTGTGATTTTTTTGCGGGACTGCGACATTGCGGCAGACAGATCGGACCCATTACTGACATTTTTGACACTTTTGGGGGGACCAGTGACATTGCTACAGTAATCAGTGCTAAAAATATGCACTGTTACTGTAATAATGACACTGGCAGGGAAGGGGTTAACACCGTGGGTGATCAAGGGGTTAAATGTGTATCTAGGCGCATGTTTCTAACTGTGGGGGGCACTGAAGAGTACTGATAGGCAGCACTGATGGACACTGATTGGCGGCAATGATGGGTACTGACTGTTATCATTAATGGGCACTGATTGGGATCAATGATGGGTACTGATTGGTGTCACAGATGGGCACTAATTGGTGTCCCTGATGTGCACTGATTGGTGTCACTGAGGGGCACTGCTGGAGCTTTACTATAATCAGGGCACTGATGATCAGTGCCATGATTACCTGTACTGGTCCCCTCTGTGAGGAGATGCCGCTGATTAGCTCATCTCACCACACACTCTGGTCAGTGTGAGACGAGGAAAGCTGAGAAAAGGCACTTCCACATTTACATGTGACTGCCTGTGATTGGAGACGGATGATCACATGGGTAAAGAGCCGCGTCATCGGCTCTTTACCGAGATTAGGGTCCTACCGTGTCCTAGAAACACAACGCTACCACAATCGCCACGCACGAGAGTGACCGTTCTGGGGCGCCATCAAATGACATCAACCCATAATGAGAGCCACACCGATCCACCGTCATTTGACGGTGAGCTGCCGGGAAGTAGTAAATGGAGTAGCACGATTTTCTGTATAATATCATTAATGTTTTTCTCAAGACATACATCGAATTTTGACTATTTCATACATTCTATTTACCTTTGCTAGATTCCATCTTGATATGGACTTTTGTTTTTAGCAATTTACTTTCAGTATGTTAGCGCGGCAACATATATGTTACATATACACTGCACCTTCCTGCAGGGGAAAGTCTTAGTTAGATAGTTAGGTCAAAAAGAAAACACAGGTCTATCTAATTCAGGGGTCTTCAACCTGTGGCCCTCCAGTTGTTCAGGAACTACAATTCCCATCATGCCTACCCATGACTGTAAAAGAGTTTTTCAACAGTGGCGGACCATCCATTCTGATCGAAGGGGTGCCGCCCCCCCCCCTATCCATGCATCCGGCCCCCTAATCTACATGCAGGGCACCAGACGCATGGATTCCAATGGTGTTTTTTTTTTTTGAAGCACGTAATTAGAGCCAGAGGCTCTAATAGGCTTCAAAAAAGGGTGGGCTCGGGGCGCAGAGCACTGCGCCCTGAGCCCACCCAGTTGTGGGACAATAGCGAATGAATATTAGCTATTGTCACACGGATTCTCCTCCTGCCCAATCAGGAAGTGGATCCTGAGACCCGATTCCGGATTGGCCGAAAGGAAAAGCCATGCCACTGGCCAAGGAGGGGGAGGAGACACAGGAGACTGGTGGGGAAGCCGCTGCCACAGATGCTGCTGCCTGCCCTCCAGATGTCCAGGCCAGGGTGAGTGAGCCGTGACCGGGGGGGGGGTATGATGTGCAGGCTGATGTGGTCCGGGGGGGGGGTGCTCTGTCTGCCGCTCAGGGCCCATGGAGCACCAGCCACCACTGTTTTTCAATGCCTCATGGGATGTGTAGTTCAGCAACAGCTGGAGGGCCGTAGTTTGAGGATCCCTGATCTAATTCAACCAATAGAAAATACATGATATTAACCCCTTTTTACCATAGAATAAGAACAGTACTGGATTACAGAGTGGCAAGTCTTTGAAGGATAGCACCGGAGACAGGGCAAGTATTACAGCGAAAATGGCTTTTCTTTATGTGAAATTAAAAAAAAAAAAAAACAACAACCTGAAGCTCCGCTTTTTACCAAACTGATTAGAGTCAGGGCCCCTTTTTTTTTAAATTTAGGATGGAACACCCCCTTAAAAACAAGGCGTAAAAGGGAGCTTTGCCAAAGATCCACGGTTCTGGTTTATTCTATAAATAGAAAAATCTGTAGGATTGTGTGAGCGGAATCTTAACTTATTAAACTGCTTCAAGGATTAAATATTAAAAAAAAGAATCTATGCAGATCTGGGGCTTGGAGATTTAAGCTGCACATATGAGAGGAAAATATGCTGCTGTATGTATTTTCAAACGTAATAGTTCTTTTCCAGATTGAGCGTATTTTGTCCGGACTTTGTAGCGCTGTGTTATTACTTGTATATTCACCTCATGAGGCACACAAATGGTTAGGGAAACAAGCCAGGCATACTAATGAAATTGATCAGTGTTTCAGTGCTGCTGAGGCCGACACAAAAAATCATATACTAATTTGCAACCTGACATGGCCTCACCGCTTGTGTCTTTATAACGGGGGAACTAAAAAAATAATCTGCATGTCAAAACAGATATCCCTAGGAAAGGCTGAGAAGAAGTATTTAATCTTTGTGCCCATCCATTTGTTATGATAAATATGGCAAGTCGAGTTCTGCTTGTCTTTGGAAACACGCATAATCATATACTGTAATCTGGTCTCTTGGCTTGTCAGCAGCTGCTAGGTGATCAACAGGAGGATAGCTAGCTGCTTTGTACTGGCTATGGTGCGATATTAAAAATATAGAAAGGGAAAAGGTAAGGTTTTCTTTTCATTTATTTTTTATTTTTTTTAACAACAGATTTATCCAATTCATGAAAATGTTTGACCCCCTCTCAAGGCCGGGACAAGGGGTGGGCAGGAGGGACGGCTGCCCTGGGCGCTGTGGCATCATGTGAGATGGGGAGGGAGCACCCAAGGAGATGGGGGGGGGTTGTGTTAGAAGGGGGAATGTGGGGGCCGCATGAGGTAATAATTCTTCTAGAAGGGGAACAGTGGGGGAGGTGCTAAGAGTGGTGATTTAGGGGGATTTGTGTTGGGAGAGGGATGTGGAAGATTTGTGCTAAGTAGAGGGATTTGGGGCAAATTTGAAGTTTTTGGAGTGGGGGAGAGAAGATGTGTACTAGAAGGGGCAATTTTAGGGGTAGAGGATGGCAGGGGCAAAGATTTATGCTGAGATGGGGGATTTCTTCAGGACTTGTACTGGGAGGAGGGGGAACTTATGCTTAGGGGGTAAGTCTGCAGATTAGTGCTCAGTGTTTTAATGGGGAGATTTTTTCCGACACATAATGCTCATACATCTTTGGGAATAGG
Organism: Pelophylax lessonae; assembly: GCF_965119305.1. Taxonomy (NCBI): domain Eukaryota; kingdom Metazoa; phylum Chordata; class Amphibia; order Anura; family Ranidae; genus Pelophylax; species Pelophylax lessonae. The sequence continues at coordinate 500,409,380 of NC_138772.1, read as the reverse complement.
GGGGCGCAGTTTGGCACATTGGCCCTGGGCTCTAGATGACCTTGTCCGGGCACTGCCCCCTCTCAATATTTCTCCCATTCAGCCTGCTTCCACCTTCCCTGTGCTAAACTATTTATCCTCTGCGCTGACTTTTCTGGGAATGGAGATTGGTCATTTACCACTGCAGTGCAGGCCCTCCAATGGCTGATCTTGTTGTTGCCCCTCGTTGTAATGTTCTCATACAACCACTGGAGTCTTTAAAGTGGTAGTTAAGGCCGTTAAAAAAAAAGAAATTCCCCATGCACGTTAAGAGCATAATGTGCTAGTATGCATCGCATACTAGCACATTATGAAAGACTTACCTTAAAATAAAGCCCTCCAGTGGTGCGCTTTCTACATTGACAGGGCTTCCATCTTCACACGGTCTTCCATCCAGGTTTGCCGTTTGAATTGTCAAGCCACAATGCCTTCACACCCATGCATTTACACGGGAGCCATGGCCCCAACACAGAACACAGAAGGGACAGCATGTGACATCACCGGCTGAAGAAGTAGTAAATATCTCCTAAACATTGCATGTTTAGGAGATATTCCTTGTACCTACAGGTAAGCTTTATTATAAGCTTACCTGTAAGTACAAGTGAGCAAGCAGTGTCTACTACAGAGATGTATAGTAACTAAGTAGAACTACTTCACTACTGTACTTAAGTACTGAAAGGCGGTATCTGTACTTTCCTAGAGTAGAATTTATTTCTCCTGCTTCCACTTTTACTTCACTACATTTTTTCGATGATTTCAATACTTCTACTCCAATATTTTTTTTGTGCTGCATAGTTACTCGTTACTATTATAAAAATGACCACTGCCAGAACAGTAGATGGCAGGTTTCATGAAGCTCAAAACATGTGTATTATCAGCGCATACGAAAATAAATGCTACTGTAGGTATAAATAAAAGCTGCATTTGAAATAATAAAAAACAATACGATGTTCAAACTTTTGACTTCTTTCTTTAATAACTACATAACACAGTACTTGTACTTTGACTTTCAGTACTTGAGTAGCAATTTTTTTTTTCAAAACTACTGGTACTTTTACTTTCAGTACTTGAGTAGCAAAATTTAAAAAAAAACGACTTGCAATACTTAAGTACAAAAAATGTTGAATACTTTAGTACTTCTACTCAAGTCACTTTTTGATTGAGCACTTCCACTTCTACTCAAGTCACTTTTTGATCGAGCACTTGTACTTTTACTCAAGTATGGGTTTCGAGTACTTTATACAACTCTGGTCTACTAGCACTTTAAGGAATAGTTCACTGTTGCCAAAAAAACTGCCTAATAAGGGATATCTATAGATAAAAAGAAAGCTTTGACCAAAGATGAATAATGCCCTCGGTATAGGAATAGGCTATTTTCACACCTCATGAAGCCTGACTGGAAAACTTTTAGGACGTTGGTAAGAGAAGCTTAGCTGTTACTATTCATCTTCACTATTATAGGAGCTCTTTCTCTGATTCAAGCCTCCTCACATGTGCCTCTGTCTCCTAATGTAGTAGCCAGAGGCGTAACTAGAACCTTCAGGGCCCTGATGCAAGAAACCATGAAGGGCCCCCCAGACCCCTGGCCGGGGCCCTTACCTTCAAGCCCAGGGCTCTTCCCACTAATCCTGGGGCTCTTTACACTCGTTGCATGGCCTTTTATTTCAGTCCCGCAGCAGGATTCTTTCACAAGTTCTGCAGTGGGCCCCCTTCCTACAATCTTGGGGCCTCCCCACAGTGGTGCAATGCCAGGGTCCGGTCGCAAGTGTGACCTTTGCGATCCTGAAAGTTCACCCACTGGTTTGCTACCGGGCCCCCTGGAGCATGGGGCCCGGTAGCGATTGCAACCCCTGCAACCCCTGTAGTTACGCCCCTGGTAGTAGCTCTAAACTCAAAATTTGAGAGCTCACTTCTGTGAGGGTGAAGGTAAACAATAACAGCTTTAAGGCTTCTCTTACAACATTCTTAGTAATGTCCTAGAAGTTATCTACTCAGGCTTTATGAGGTATGTACTGTAAATGGCCTAAACCTATGGCAAGGGTAATATTCAGCTTTGGTCAAAGCTTTGCACTATCTTTTTATTTACAGATGCCCCTTATCTGCATAGGAAGTTTTTTGGTAAAGCTGAACTAACTCTTTAATGCTGAAGTTTAGTGGGAAAAGAAAACATTACAGCTTTAGTCACATCACTTACCTGTAATGAAGTATGCTCCACGGTGCGCAGGCTGCAGGATACTGAAGACATTGGTACTGTAGGGATGCCCCGTCCTCTTCCTGTCTCTGAACTTCCAGCACTACAATGGATAACAGCTTCGGGTCTTAAAGCAGAACATCATTACAGATTATCCAATGAGGATATTCCCCCTCCTTCCTTCCTCTTCCATTGAGAAAATTTCTTTTTTTTATAATACAGCTTGATAATACAGCTTGTAGCATGATCTGGGAACGGGGGAGAAGAGAGTCTAAACAGTCACAGGATTCTCTCCCCTATTCTCAGATTTCGTTACAAGATATGAGGTTGATTTACTAAAACCGGAGCGTGCAAAATCTGGTGCAGTTATGTATGTAAAGCCCCGTACACACGATAAGAAATTCGGGAGGGAAATTTTGTCCGACGACCGATCTGCAGATTTTCGGATTGTTATTATGGTGCTTTCGACAGCCGACTCCGACTTTTCGGCTGACAAAATCCTGATGTGCAGGCATTAAAATTTTTGTCCTCCGTCAACACAAGTCCGATTTTCGTCTCATTAGTACAGATTTCGACAGGGGAAAAATCTTATGAGCAAGACTAGGTTTGCTCAGAGATGAAAGAACACATAGAAAGCAATCCAACACATGACATCACTTCTGAAGTAGAATTCTGTAGTACGGGAAAATTTGTGTGCAGTCTAGAGCACATTTCAACCAACGGACACGCACTCTGGACAAAAGACGGACGACCGGTCGGCGGAAATTAGTAGCGTGTGTACGGGGCTTTAGTCAATCAGCTTCTAACTTCAACTTGTTTAGTTAAGCTTTGACAAAAAAAAAAGTGAAAGCTGAAAGTTCTTCTATGAAGAGCTGCATCAGTTTGTGCACTCTCCAGTTTTAGTAAATCTACCCCAGTGTAATCAATGAAAGAACTTTTCTCAATAGAGGTGGAAGGAGGGGAAATGTCACTATTGGACTATTTGTACTGCTGTTCTGCCTAAAGAATCAAAGCAGTTAACCATTACAACACCCAAAGTTTAGAGACATTTAAGATTTTCAGCATCCCTGCAGTTAAAATGTCTCCAGAATCCAGCTGCCTACGTAATGTGGCACATACTTCATTGCAACTTAAAGCGGAGTTCCAGCCTTTTCTGTGTTTATTAAAAGTCAACAGCTACAAAAAGTGTAGCTGCTGACTTTTAATAAACACACACTCACCTGTCCTATGGTCCAGTGATGCGGCCGCCCGAAGCCTCGACCTTCTCCCTCCGGTTTCGGTGGCACCGGCATCACTGGTGCGCGTCTTGATTGGCCGGCAAACTTCTGGGACTTTTGACATGTCCCAGAAGATTGCAGGGAGGGAGGGGGAGAGGAGAACTTCCGCTCAGGGCGCTGCGTCCCCCCCCCCCCAAAAAAAAACTGACATGCCAAATGTGGCATGTCAGGGGGTTAGGACTACCTAAAGCGGAAGTTCCACTTTTGGGTGGAACTCCGCTTTAAGTGATGTGAATAAAGCTGTAAGACATTTTTACAGCTACAATTCAGCTTTAGGCCCCTTTCACGCATGTTGTCCATTTGTCCATTTTGTAATCCATCTGTTATTGGATGAAAATTGGACATCAATGATTCTCTATAGAAAAACGGATGTAAATGGATCATCATCCATTTATATCAGTTTACATCCGCATTCGTCATCATCCGTTTTTTGAAACTTATCAAAGCTCTATTTTTCTTCCGTTAAAAAAAATGGATCGGACAAAAAAACAGATGTAAACTGACAAATGGTCAGTTTTTCATCCGTTTTTGCATTGGTAATGTAAAACAAAATGGATGAAAACCTGATGAAAAACTGATGAATACTTTATCCATTTTGACGTGACTGAACTGATGAAACGAACAGTCTGCATATGTTAAAGGGGCCTTAAAATGGAACTTATTTCATTGATTCAAGTGTCAAAAAACAGTTACATCCTCGGCAAGTGCCAGAAATGAAAATGTCACATTGGTTGTGCTCTCAACCAAACTTTCAAACCATCAAATGGCTTAACATGTGCAGCATCATGGCAGTTGAAGAACAAACAGAGGCCAAGATGGCAGCTTCCTTGGCTGAAAATGTTAGGAGAGTTTAGTTACGCTATAAAGGACCAAATGGTAGGTGTCCACAATAACAAGCAGCAACATGGGCACCCAAAGAAAGGCCCTCCCATTCTGGAGTATAGAAAAAAAGAAGACATCACTTGTCCAAGGATTCAGATAAGTACAGTATTTGAGACAATTAATTATTTATTTATTTTTTTATCTACTGGGGTTGTTAGCTAGAGGGCGATGAGGGAATGAGTGAAGTTTAGAGGAAGAGGAGCGCCTTACTGGAACTGATCTTTAGAGTTTGTTCAAACGTGTTGATTATGAAAAATGAAGCAACACTCATTAACGAACCCATAACACTTATGACATATTTTTGACACATTTTGTTGTGTTGTTGAAGAGTTGAAAAAGCATCAAGAACACTTGTTAAATGCCCATGAAAGTGTTGTTTCCTGACACCAACATTGTAGCATCCATATGATATAGCTCCGCCCCTATATCCACCCACAGGAACTGTTTAGACCTATAAAAATCTGACTGAGAGCAACCTCCCCCATTCGCTTTTTTGTCCTCAAAGATCAACACCTACAGAACGTTACACTCAGGGTAAGCTCTTACCTGCCGACTCCTTTGGAGTCTGTCTGGGTTCAGCCTCTTTCAGGCTCAGTCCCACATCTTAGGCTGCTAAATGAATCAACAAGGTGGGGGAGCCTCTTCTGGTGGTCTTTTGGGGCTGAGGAGTTCTCTAATGAGAGACAGCAATCCTCTGTTGGCATGCCTGCTTTGGAGTCTGAATCCAGTAGCTGGGACCGCATGGTGGCGTTTCTCCTATGTAACCTTCTAGGACTGTCACTTTCTATTTGAAGTTTTTGTCATGTCTTTAAGCATCCCCTTTTTTCTGTGCATAGGCATTTTATATTAAAGTTGGCTTATGTGGGGCTAAGTCTGGCTGGGGGTCTCTCCGGCATTCATTACCTCTCACTGGCATCTCCAGGGGCTCGAGCGCAGCTCTCCTTTCCCTTGGTGCCCTTTCTGCGCATGTGTGGTGAGCTTCGGGTCCCCGGTGGCCATGTTCTCAGAGCCTGGGGCCTCCAGCCCATGCGCGATGCGCAGTGAGGCAGCGGTGGCCATATTTGGTGAGGGCAAAATACTTCCCTCCAATGATACTGCCCTTCCTTGATTGGGGGAGAGGCGAGGAAGGGCGGAATCTCTCTCTTAGGTGCCCTATTTAAAGGGCTCAAGTAGCTGGAAAATGGATGCCTTTTGATCTAGGCATCCCAAGTTGGCAGCTTCTCAGGCTAAAGGGGAGACAAAGGTAGGTGAGTCTTGGTATTTCTAGCATAAGTGACAGGGGGGAGCAAGGAAGATGGTATTGTTAGAGGGTGGGGAATGTTTTTGCCCAAATGTCCTTTGTCTTCTCTTTGCAAAAAGAAAAAAAAAGGAGGGGGGGGGATATGTGTGTCTGATTCCTTTCTCTCTCTCTTCTCTTATTTTCTTCTCTATTGCCATGCAGTCCCCTTTGCACCTTTCGCTTTCCCAGCCAGCATGAGCCTAACACCACATAACAAGGACCACCACAATCTCAGGTAAGGGCCGCATTTGGGTAAGTAAGAAGATGCGAGCGAAAAGAGTGCATTATGCCCTGACAAGCTTGCCTTCTTTTGTCTACTTCAGCCCCGGCTGCTCACACTCCTGCTCTAGGAGGTCCAGAGGCTGTCTGGATCATCAGGATTTACCCAGGGCAGAGAGTGATTCCTCCAGTCCTGGCAGAACCAAGTATAAAGGATGCAAACGTACGCTCAAAAAAAAGCACACAGCTTTGCCTCAAAGGGCTCAGTGCCCAAAAGGCAAATGTTGGTCATGTGGAGATGACCCAATGCCAGAAAAGCTTGTTTGCAGCCACAGCTTTGGGCAGCTTGCAAGAGACCAGGAGTATGAGAGTCAGCAGGTGTTAACCCTGCTCAAAAAAGTGGTCTGCGCTTCCCAGGTTGAATTTTCTGGTCGTCTCGGACTAGGGACAGAAATGGACAGACAGAATGTGGGCCCTGCACCAGCTCTGAGCCAGGCCATTCAACCCTCTCTATCCAGAGCGGTACCAGGCACTTCAGGGGTGACTCCAGCTCAGCAGGCTATGTGGGCTGATTCCCAAGGCCCAGCAATACACCCAATCTTCCGGGAAGGGGGAGAAGTTACAGCTTCCTCTTCGGCAGGGGATACAGAGGATTCAGGCTTTGAATTTACTATGGTTCCACCATTCATTAAGGCAGTAAAAGCTGCACTGGAATGCGAGGATCTGGAACCTCCTCCAAAGAAAGGAAAAACGTATTATTCCCAACTAAAGAAACGGGTAGCTACCTTTTCTCTTATGATAGAAATAAGAGGCCTGTTTCAGGAGGAATGGGAGAAGGGAGAAAGAAAATCCTCTTTAACCAATAGGTTACAGAAGTTATATCCACTCATGGAAGAGTATGCGGCACCTTTAACTAACCTACCGATGGCAAATGCGGCAGTCACTAGACCTGCCAAGAATGTGACATTTCTAATGGAAGACTCTTCTTTCTTTCATGATGTCCTAGATAGGCACATTGATACGGACTTAAGAAAGTCCTACCTCGTGGCAGGTAGTGCCTGTAAGCCAGCTGTGGCATTAACGTCCGTAGCAAGTGCTATGCGAGTGTGGATGCAGAATTTGGAATGTGCGGTAAAAAAACAGCTGCCTAAAGGGCAAATCATCAAGGCTCTTGATGAGATAAAACTCTTGTCTGACTTTGTAGAATAGGCAGCTATTATAAACATAATCCGATGGTCCCATGCTTAGGTCAGTCACAGCCAAAAAAACTTTGTGGCTAAAACCCTGGGCGGTGGATCCATCCTCAAAGCAGAATTGCTGCAAATTGCCTTTTGATGGGAAAGCCCTGTTTGGCCAAAAACTGGAGATGGCCATCTTGAGGGTTACAGGAGGAAGATCAGGTCTTCTACCCCAGGATCGAAGGTCTAGACACTAGAGAGGGCGACCAACCATAGGAGTGCCAAATAGGTACCAGGATTTCGGAGATTTTCGCCCATCCAAGTTTTTACTATTTTTACCCAATAAATAGATGAAACTAGTACACCATGAGAAGGCTTGCATTTGTACCCCTATACTAAGAGATCCTCAGGAGTAGCGGAGAACGCTGCCAGGGCCCCATCCATAGGACCCTAGTAGAGCCCCACTCACAGGACCCCAGGAGAGATCCACACCTTCACAAGAGGTCAGACCATTGCCAGGAGCCAGGAGAGGGATCCATTCCTAGGACCCCTGGAGTTATAACCATACCCCTTTTATACAAGAAAGTGACAGGTGAGAAGCCAACCACACAGTTAGGGGGCACCCCACTGTCCATCACCTGCACTTTCTTTGGAGATATCTGGTAATGCTATAGTTGCATGTTTACCTTAGATAATTAATCATCACAAGCACCCAGCATTCGGTTTAGAAAAATCAACAACTATCACAGGACTATAAGTGAAGAGACCCATTTTTGAATCATCACCTAGATCACCCCACCATGGACCTTAGATAAAATAAGTGGCTATATTTTTCACTGCATCAAGACATTTTTTGGCTCCTATCACTTGGGACATTATTTATTTCTTCACGAGAAAAGTCTGTAAATATTTTTTCACTGTCAGCATTATTACTTTTACACCGTATATACCAGCACAAGTATTGGAATATGTATTCTAAATAATTGTTCAAAGTATTCATTTTTGATCCATCCCAATTCATTAGTCACCTTTGGATTTATAGCATTTGCACTATCCTTTAGCACTTTATTGTTCGCACATTTATTACTTTTTTATAAAATTTATTGTATACCTGTATTATATTATGCCAGATTTTTAAGTCTTTTATGAGATGGTTTACATGAGTTTTTTTGGCATTCATCCCTAATAATGAATAGAGACACCTTTTACGTTTTTTATTGACCTACTGTTGGCATATATTTTATATCACATATCATTGTCCAAAGAGGTAGCGCAGCACTACCCCACATCTCTATATAATGCAGAGTATGATCTATCTAGGGGCCCAGTTTAATACTCTGGAGGCCACAGTTTCCTTGACTTTTCAGAAGCTTCCCAAGAACAGGAAGAAATTCCAACAAGCTTTGGCGGTGTCAGTATAGTCAGCATCCCAGTGCATGAGTCTTCTTGGGACAATGGCTTCATGTATCCCAATGATCCCCTGGGTGCACTGGAAACTCAGAGAAACAAGGCTTCCTGAGGTAGTAGAAGAAAATGCATCTATCTCAGCCAATCAGGATCAACAGCCGGATGCACCAGAGTCTCTGGTGGTGGATAAGACAAAAAACGCTTTTGCAGCATCGTCCATTAGGGCCACAACAATGGATAATTCTTACCACAGATATCAGTGCAGCGGGATAGGGTGCCACCTGCAAACAACACAAGATCCAGGGAAGATTGGAATTTTCTTCTCAGGGTCTAGTTTCCAACATCCTGGAACTTCAAGCAGCTTTCATGGGGTTAACCACCTTACTGCCTTACGTACAGGGTCAACCAGTCCTGCTCTGTCTAGACAACACAGCAGCAGTATCTTACATACAGCGACAAGGCGGGACACAGAACCAATCCTTTTGAGAGAGGTGGAGTCCATCCCTAGGGTGTCCGAACCTGGAAGCAGATCACCTATCCAGGTAATTCAAGGATCCCAACCAATGTTCAAGCAGATTACCCATGAATGGGGGCAGCCGCAACTGGATCTTTTTGCCTCATCAACCAACTAAAAGGTGAGCCTCTTCCTCTCATGCTATCCACATCCATTGGCAGAGGGGACAGGCGCCTTGACCCAGCCTTGGGTTGCGCAGCTGGCCTATGCCTTCCCTCCAAGTTCTCTGATCTTGAAATTTCTGAAGAGATTATTGGCAGAGAATCTGACAGTAATTGGAATATTACCCTACTGGCCTCGCAGACCATGGTTCTCGCTGGCAATGGATCTCAGCATGTGCCCACTGATCACTCTGCCAGTGACTCCTCATCTTCTGTTGCAGAGGGAAATTATGCATCCACATTCATCATGACTGGCCTTAGTGGCCTGGAGATTGAAAGGCAGGGGTTACAAGAATTAGGATGTTCTCCAGAGGTTATTAGAACTTTACAAAGTTCCAGAAAAGGGTCAACAAATTCCATATACTCCAGAATACGGGATAGGTTCACAAGCTTTGCAGCCAGACATCAATTTGACCCCAGTAACCCAAATGTGTCTCAAGTCCTGTCTTTTCTGCAATCCGGATTTAATTTGGGGCTCAGCTTGAGTTTGCTTAAGGTTCAGCCACCTCGGCTTTTATCCAAAGGAAATGGGCAGCAATCCCATTGGTGGAGCGCTTCATGAGAGCTGTGCTCAGACTACGCCCTCCCAAAAGAAATAGGTTCCCTCAATGGGACCTGACAATAGTCCTCAATTTTCTGGCAAGCCCTCCTTGTGCTCCTACAGAGGATTGTTCGTTATAAGACATCACCTTAAAAACAGCTTTTCTAATAGCCATAACCTCAGGGGAAAGAGTGTTGGAAATTCAAGCACTGGGGGTTACTGAACACTATACCGTGTTCTTCCCAAACAGGGTTGTGCTGAGGCCATTGGATCAATTTGTCCCAAAGTGGCTTCAACATTTTACCTCTCATCGAGCGAATGGGTGCGTCCAGCCTTCCCAGAAGAATCCGATGCATGAACTGGACATTCTAAAAGTCCTCAAATACTATCTCAAGCCTACTGCTCCTTTTAGACATTTTGACTAAATCCTACCTGAAAATTTAAAGGGAAGGAAGCTTCGGCCAGAACCATCTTGGCCTGGATAGTTAAAACCATTCAACGAGCATATAGAGCATATAGAGGTGGTTAGAACTCACTCAACCAGGGCGATGTCTTCTTCTTGGGCAGCATGTGCAGGAGTGTTTCTGGAGACAGTCTGCAGTGCAGCTTGCTGGTCATCACATCATATGTTCTTATGACACTACAGGGTGGATCCAGCAGCTCTTACTACAGTAGAGTTTGGGAGGAAAACTATTCAAGCTTCTATGTCTATTGTCAACTAAAGACTAAGTTTGCAGCATTAAACCCTTCCTCTCAAAAGCTCATTATTTATCATATGTATGCTGCCTTGTTAGTGTCAGGAAAATGGAAAATTGGATCAAATACTTACCACAATTTTCCTTTCCTGACACCAATACATGGCAGCATATGAATCCTCCCTCTGATATTTGTGCTTTATACAGAGAATGGGGGAGGTTGCTCTCAGTCAGACTTTTATAGGTCTAAACAGGTCCTGTGGATGGATATAGGGGTGGAGCTATATCATACGCATGCTGCCATGTATCGGCATCAGGAAAGGAAAATTACAGTAAGTATTTGATACAATTTTCCATTTTTTCTAGGAGGAAGTGCTTGAAGAGCAAGTGATGCCAAGGAAATTATATATTTTGAGATGTGAATAGGTTGTGTTATGATAGCAGACATTTTTGTTAATTTCTTGCAATACAGATTTGTATATTTTGATCTTTGTGACAGTAGACTTGGTCCAGCTCAAGATGATCATGGAAAGAATGGTCCAGCGGAAAAAGAGAAGGATTCGGAGCTTGTATTGGGTGCATCCCATAGTCTTGCAGAGAATTTCCAAGGGTCATTTCCATACTCTCTACCATGAAATGTTACCACACGACTGCTCTGTACAAACAGGAAATGCCTGGAGCTGCTCTGTCCTAGTTTTTTTACTTGCCAGTGCATTCTGGGATACAGGAACCTCCACTGCCTCTCTCCCAGCATCCAGATAGCTCTTTATAAATGCTTCACTAACATATTGTAATTGCCATAGGTTTGGTTATCGCATATTACCATTGAAATTAAAGAAAGGCAGCTGACTAGCGTCAATGAAAACAACATGCTGCTTAATTTTTAACACAACACAGCACAACGCTACTGCTCCTGTGTCTACTGCACTGTGTGGTGCCTATTGTTATATGCATGGCATTCATTGAAGGGTAGTTATGAGGCTTTAAATTGGTTTGTATGGGTTAGAACACTCTGAACTTTGCTCTCCCTCTTACTAAATAGCCTGTAAGTATTACATATAATTACAATGCGTTGCTATGATTTCTTCTGCACGTTTTCCTGCTTTGAAAATGATTTAAACAGACTGAATGTTCAAGCAAATAATAATGTAAACTTCTAACATGCTGCTTCCTCCTAAACTCTTCCAATATACTATTTAAATTGTAATGACACACAAATGTACAAAGCTTGTACAAAGCTAACATCTGCTCCTCTTTAAAACACTGTGGATGTTATTTAGAATAAATTATATATTACTCATTTTATTAATGGTCTTTTTTTTCTGGCATTATTTAATGTTTAATTAGACTGAATCAGATGTGACTAAAAAGGCATAATAATTATAGGCTGAAAAATATACAGTGTAAGAGAAGCATAGAATATAAATATAATGAAGCTCTCCTCATAATTAGAGGACACGTAGCACATTTTGAGGGTGGGGTAGGAAAGGCCACAGGTTTTTCTGTTGACAAATGTTCCTTACTTGTTGTTCTTCACATTGACTGCATCACAGGCTTTTGTTTTCCAACAGCTTACATGTGTAAAAAAGTTATACAGTTATTTGCCCATTAATTAGAATTTTTTTCAAAGCAATTTGAAAAAAAAAAAAATACTTTTTTTTCTTGTTCAAGTTGTTTAAGAGTCAAAATGGCACCAGACAGGTTAGTAAACCACTGTGAGACATGTGTAAATACCATACAAATGCATAGCAAAGGGTTAACAGACAAACATTTAAACAGAATAAAATTAGGGGTGTAACACATCCCTCACAAAGTGGTGGTTAGCAAACAAGGCAAAATGTGAAAAGCCTGGGGTTCAGAAACCCAATGCTTAGACCTCTAGGGAAGTGCCTGGAGGGCTCCTAGTCCTCTACACTAGTAGGTGCCAAGGGATAACACTTCTTTTTTTATGATGCATGCTCTTTCCAAAATCCCTTTACTGCATGTGTCTGGTTATGATTAGGGATGATCGAACGGTTCGGGTCGACCATCGGTTCGACCCGAACATTGGCTGTTCGAGGTTCGGCCGAATTTAGAACTTTTTGCCCAAAAAGTTCGGAATTAGGCAACCAGAACTGACCAAAATGCAATGGGACAGGAAATGGGCTTTAAAAGCCCATGATTGGACCAGAACCATTAGCAAAAGCCAATTGAGGGGGCAAGAGAATGCTAGGAATGTGATTGGAGTGACTAGGGGGTCCATAGACCAATCATTAGAGAATACGCCCCCCAGTATATAAGATAGCCCCCGCCAAATTCCTAGCATTGTTATACAGGGACATGGAAGAGAGTGGAAGCAGTTCGTGGACTTCTGCTACAAAGTGTCATTTAGCATTTATTAGTGTGAGGAAAGGGATATCTAGTGTAGTTAGGGTGCTCTTTTACACTTTAGTTAGCTTTAATAATTTAGTTTCTGTAGGGAAAGTGTTAAGTGCCAGGGTGACTGTAGTGTAGTCTAGGGTTAACTGACAGTGACTGCTATGGCAGGGTGACCAAACCCTTCCATATCAGGGTGACCGCTATAGAGAAAAGCTAGTTTCTCTGAAGTCACTTTCGCTGCAGTAATATGGCTTCGCCCCTGTCAGCTTGCTTTTTGGCTGCAAGCATCTATAGGGATTTTTTGAGCACATGTTTGGAGTCAGGCATGACATCTGAACATGTGTATAGGGGGTATATATACACACCCATGTATGTATATATACACCTGCACATATATAGGTGTGAAAGCAGCAGAAAACACTACTTGCGCTAATGAAATAATTAACACCAATATAGTTACGCTCCTATCACACCTATATATGTCTAAGTGTAAAATACATATAAGTATGTGTGTATATATACCACTATACACAAGTTCAGATGTTTTGCCTGCCTCCAAAGAACCCAAAAAAATGCCCAAAAAAACGCTAGCGCCAAAAAAAAAAAACGCCCAGGTGTGTTGTTGCAGGCATTTTTTGGGGGTTTTTGGAGGCAGGCAAAACATCTGAACTTGTGTATACGGGTATATATAGACACTTAGACATATATAGGTGTTATAGGAGCGGAGCCATATTCGTATAAATGATTTCATTAGCGCAAGCATATATTTCTGCTACTATCACACCTATATATGTCTAGGTATATATATACACATATAAGTATGTGTGTATATATACTCGTATACACAAGTTCAGATATTTTGCCTACCTGAAAAGACCCCAAAAATGCCCAAAAAAACGCTTGCTACTAAACCGGCAAGGTGTGAAAAGAGAGAAGCCACTAACCTGTTCTATAAGTGACAAAATACAAACGATCTTTTTTATGGTTCTGGACATGCTACAGAGCTGAAACTTCACAGGTACACTTTTTAGACCCCCCAGATACTAAATCCAAAGAAATATTTTTTTTTTTTTAATTTTTTTTTTTTAATTTTTTCAATAATTGGCTCTCTATCAAAAATAACAATTTTTAAGAACTTTTTGTGTGTGATTAATAGTCCCTGGGGTATGACCCAGAACCCTAGGCACTTTTTAGGGGCATTTATTGGGTTTTAGGGCTACAAAATTGTGTTTTTTGATTACCGAAGTTCGGGTCCCATTGATTTCAATGGGGTTCTGAAATCCGGGCCAAACTTTTGGGAGGTTCGGGTGTTCTGGTCGAACCGAACTTTTAAAAAGTTCAATCATCCCTAGTTATGATCCTCTGACCTTTTCTCATATGTCATGTCACAGTCAAGGCCAAGCCCATGACTTGTGTCACAAATATGGATGAGCAAAATTGACTGGAAGGGGAAATTATGATGATTTCAGATCTGTTCACACCATATTATATGCTTTAGTGTGTTGCAGCACCATTCAGTTTTCCACTATAGCAAAGCAGCTCTGATACACATGTATTGCATTGCACCATAATGCATTGTAACCTACTACCTTGCCTTGTGGTGTGCTACATCAGAACAAAAATGTGTATGTCCAATTTTTGGTCTGTTCTTGTGCATTAAAAGCCCATTGAAAATGAATGAGCTGTCTTAATGCAATGCACTTTAATGCATGGCACAAAGAACAAGAATGGACTGAGATCTAAATTGCACATATGATCATGAAGCACCAACTGGGTTTTTTAAATTCAACCCAAATACACTGACAAAATAATTGTAGCAAAAACTTTTTTTCTCTCCTTCTCTCCACTTTGATGAGCTGCTGCAGGGAAAGAAAAGGCTGGATTATGCCCTAATTGCCTGCTTCTGTGGCTTATAAGGACCTGCCCCTAGAAACAGGGGCAAAGGAGGACTGTCATTGGCTGCCTGAGTCAAAATATATTCTTATTTATTGTGGGGATCTACATTGTCTACAGCAGGGATCTCCAAACTATTGCCCTCCAGTAGTTCAGGAACTACAATTCCCATCATGCTTAGACATGTCTGTAAATGTCAGAGTTTCACAATGCCTCATGAGACATGTAGTCTCGCAACAACAGCTGGAGGGCCGTTGTTTGGAGATCCCTCATCTACAGGGAGAGTTCCTGAGACTGCAGGGAGAGCAGTACCCCTTTGTGTTTTTAGGACCTGCAGGAAGTGCCTGGACAGGTCACTCAGTGCTTAGATAGAACATCCTTAACTACACCTCCCCTTCCTGTGTTTAGCATGACCAATCATTTTACCTACTACCAATAAACACACATAATCAAAGTACAAGGGTCAGGAGCAAAAGTAATGTACAGAGTGAAAGGGTCAGGAGTGGATAGTGTGCACATTGCAGGTGAATAAGTAATGTACAAAATGCAGGAGTCAGGAGCAGATAACGTATAGAGTGCAGGGGTAAGGTGTATGTAATATACAAAGTGCAGGAGTCAAGAGTGAGTAAACTACAGTGATTAGGAGGCTATACACCCTAAGGCACAGAAGTACTCCATATGAGGCAATTTACACCTACACATACACACATGCATACATACAAACACACACACACCCACACACACACTCACACATACACTATATTACCAAAAGTATTGGGACACCTGCCTTTACACGCACATGAACTTTAATGGCATTCCAGTCTTAATCCTTAGGGTATGATATTGAGTTGGCCCATCCTTTGCAGCTATAACAGATTTAGGTTTGGGAGTATGTCTATGAAAATGTTTGACCATTCTTCAAGAAGCCCATTTGTGAGGTCAGGCACTGATGTGGACAAGAAGCCCTGGCTCACAGTCTCTGCTCTAATTCATCCCAAAGGTGTTTTATCGGGTTGAGGACAAGACTCTGTGCAGGCCAGTTAAGTTCCTCCACCCCAAACTCGCTCATCCATGTCTTTATTGACCTTGCTTTGTGCACTGGTGTGCAGTCATGTTGGAACAGGAAGGGGCAATCCCCAAACTTTTCCCACAAAGTTAGGGGCATGAAATTGTCCAAAATGTCTTGGAATTCTGACGCTTTAAGAGTTCCCTTCACTGGAAGTAAGGGGCCAAGCCCAACCCCCCCATCATAATCCCCCTCCACTAAATGATTTGGACCAGTACTGAAAGCAAGGTCCATAAAGACATGGATGAGCGAGTGTGGGGTGGAGGAACTTGACTTCCCTGTCCCTGTAGTCCTGACCTCAACCTGATAAAACACCTTTGTCCACATCAGTGCCTAACCTCACAAATGCACTTCTGGAAGAATGATCAAGCATTCCCATAGACAGACTCCTAAACCTTGTGGAGAGCTTTCCCAGAAGAGTTGAAGCTGGTATAGCTGCAAAAGGGTGGACCAACTCAATATTGAACCCTACGTACGTGTAACGTGTAAAGGCAGGTGTCCCAATACTTTAGGTAATATAGTGTATATACATGTATATATACATGTATATATGTATATATATATATATATATATATATGTATATATATATATATATATATATATATATATATATATATATATATATATATATATATATATATATATACACACACTTAAAACCACCCATTTACATACAGGGTGATAATGCTGAGGCTTTGGGCAGGGGAGGAAAGCACTGGAGCTGGCCAGAACGAGGAATCAGGTAAGTGTAAGAGGTTCTTCTAGATGAGAAAAACAATAAAAAAAATCTAAAAATAAAAAAAAAATATGTGCTTGGTTAGGTAGTATGAAATTAACAGCAGCCACTCATTTAACTGTGATACCAGTCCTTAAACAATATAAAACAAATTATATGCAGCAGTATAAATATATGTGATCAAACAAAAAATAATTATATAAATTATGTAATGTAGTGCAAACACCAGCATGTATAAAAAAATATCAAAGCAATCTGTGGAAGTCTTTTTATAGTGAGCAATCCATAAGTGAAGAAAATCAATCTATCCAGAAAGTGCAATGTGCAGTGTAAACAGGCACAGGGGATCCGCCACCAGATACCCTTTTGACATACTGTTCCTACCATATAAGTGGGGCCATAAATTATAATGATCAAAAATGCCCAATACAAATCATAGTAGCTAGTTGTAAAGTGGAGAGCAGCAGTCAGTCCGCAATGAGTCCTAGTAAGTGACTAAAAATATTAGAAAGAAAATATTCCCATAGTGAAGCCTATCAGATGTACAAACATTTATTAAAAAATAGTGGCAACAATTACCTTGACATGACTTGTAATCAGCATGTATAAGGTTCGGTATAGGTCATAGCAAGCGGCAAGCCCATTCTTCTGGAAGTTTCCAGCAAGTTCCAGAAGTAGAGGTCTCAGAGATGCTGCCTATGAGTCATCTGGCCGTCCCTGAGTCACTCGAACCCCGACCCAGAAAAACACACAGGCTTGGCTGCCAGCCAAGCCTAACAATTTTCCTACATAAGCAAAACCTATTCTACTCTAGCACACTAGAGGGTGCTGCACTGTTTATACTCAAATTTTTAAATATGTTAGGAATATATAAGGAAATATTTTGTGCTGCATAGATGTATTCCACATGCATATTATCTCTTACTTAAAAGAATGATTTTTAATGAGGTGTAATGTCGAATGCATCTATGTAGCACCTGAAAAATCCCACTATATTCCTAATCTATCTAAAAATGTCTCTTTCAGTAAACCTGCACCTCTAGGTGCAGGGCAGGTTTACAGCACAGCACAGAGATGCAATACATCCAATGGTTCTTTCAGGCGATCGCTACAATCATTTTCCTAGGGGTCATTTCAAATGAACTTAAAATGAACAGTTCCACACTATTGCAGATCTTCAAGTTCTAATTGCTAAATCAAGAGTCTAAGCATCAAGCACTACAGGCAGATTCCCTAAAAATATGCGGATATGAAAATCTAGGCAATATATTTATCAATGTTTTCACCCAAGATTTACACAACTACAACCCATTTTTAAAAAATTAATATGCGAAACTTGTGTGAATTGTGGGTGATAACTGTATGAATTTTAGGTGGAAACATTTATAAATAAAGCCCTATGCATAATTATATTACCAGCTATAGAAAAACTGATCCTTAAAATTGAATTAGTATAGTAGGTTTGATACTATTTTTTTTTTTTTTTGTAATTTTTATTTATCATTTTTGAATCTTTATCATTATATTTTCCATTTTTGTTTGTCAAAATATTTTATATAATTTTTTTTTCCATGGACTGAATTATTCTTTTATTAGTTAAAATATATGTCAGGGCAATATACCAAAAAAGCATAAAACAAATGCAGAACATCTCTGCAATACATTCAGATGCCCCCTGTTTTATTACATTAAAGACAAGTGTAAGTACCGAAAAAAACCTGTTGATCTGCCAGAAATGCACTTAGCTCCCAAATCCTGGCAGGACAACGCACAGGGAAGATTTACTAAAACCGGAGCACTCAGAACCTTATTACCTGAGCCAATAAGCTTCCAGCTTAAGCTTGTTCAATTAAGCTTTAACAATAAAACCTGGAAACTAATTGGCTGCACCAGATTTTGCTTGCTCCAGTTTTAGTAAATCTCCCCTGCAGCATTTTTGTGGAATGAGTAGTGTGAACCCTGCCCACATATCTTTTTCTAAACTACTCAAACTCTTCCACTGTCCTCATCCACAACATAGACACTAGAAATTCTTTACTCCCAAGGTAACAACTAGGAGGGCTAGTAAAGCCCCGTACACACGTACCGATTGTCGGCCGTAAATATTCGGCTGACGACAGATCGGCCGATTGTAGGCTTGTTAGTATGATGCTTCCGACAGCTGACAGCGCATTTTCGGCCAAACAGAATCTGTCGTGCAGGCATTAAAATTTTTGTTGGCCAACACCAGAACGGCCGATTGTTCGCCAGTCAGTACAGATTTCGGCCGACAGATAGCAGATTAGCAAGACTGGGCATGCTCAGAAAAGAAAAAAGACAAGGAAAGTTAACCATCACATGACATCACTTCTGCAGTCGGCTGTTGTTGGCCGACAAAATTAGTGTGCTGTCTTTTGCAGTTTTCAACAGACACGACAGCCCTGGACAAAAGACGGCCGATCGTTCGGTCGATGATCAGTACGTGTGTACGGGGCTTAAGACTCCTTGAGATAAAAATAGGACATAAGCACAGAGAAAAGAGTTTCCGTTCATTGAACATGTATTTTATGCACTTATTGTAGTAAAACGCCTTCAAATGTATATTTAATAGAATACAATGAAGCAAACAAAGTTCACTGTAGGGATGTACATACACTTTAACTGCTAAAATGGGAATCAGTGGCAGAGGTTTGCTGTTACTGGTCCCACAACCTAGTTGACATCAATGTAGCAGGAAAACTCATTAAAAGTCTGTTCACATTATTACTTAGCAAAGAGAAGCTTTCAGGGATGTTTCATACATAGCAGGAATCACAAAGAGAGTCTTAGATCCCTACATGGCTAGTAATAGTGTATGAAGCTTGTGTTTAACCTCAAGCCACTAGAGAGCTTGGAGAAATTCATTTAAGTTATGATGCTATGAAACATTTGTGCCACATCTATATTTGCCATGCTGTTACTCTAAATAAATTATTCAGAAACAAAGAGTACAAGATCAATACATTTTGTCAGAAGCAAAATATTGCTTAAGGACAACTTTTAACAACACGCAAAATCAGTAAATTGCTAAATAGTATCCAAGTAATAATACAACTATAATGAAGTTTGTAAGTCCACACAGTTTATCACATATCAGTTGCTATCATATTTTACTGGCTGCTTGATAATTAGAAAACAATGGGATATTGAGAAGCTCAATTAAAATGCTTCCTGCTACCTTTAGTAGACTTAACCACTCAAGCCCCGGAAGATTTTACCCTCTTCCTGACCAGGCCCTATTTTGCGATTCGGCACTGCGTGACTTTAACGGACAATTGCGCGTTAGTGCGACGCTGTACCTAAACTAATTTGATGTCCTTTTTTTCCCACAAACAGAGCTTTCTTTTGGTGGTATTTGATGAAATTCCCCCCCAAAAAAATGTAAAAATCTAAATTTTTTAACATTTTTGGCCAATTTGTTTTCTGCTACATATGTTTGGTAAAGAAAATCGCAATAAGCATATTTTGATTGATTTGCGCAAAAGTTATTGCGTTTCCTAACTACGGGAAAGATTTTTGTCATTTTTGTTGTTTTTTTTTTTTAACGAGTAATGGTGGCGATCTGCAATTTTTTTGCAGGACTGCGACATTGCGGCGGACAGATCGGACCCTAGACTGACATTTTTGACACTTTTGGGGGTACCAGTGACATTACTACAGTAATCAGTGCTATACATATGCACTGTTACTGTAAAAATGACACTGGCAGGGAAGGGGTTGACTTTATTGGAGAAGGAGGGGTTAAGTGTGTCCCTAGGGGCGTGTTTCTCACTGTGCAGGGATGTGGCTGTGTGTGCAGCAGAGAACTACGGTCCTACATAGCAGGACTGTAGGATTTCTGCTGTTACACAGGGGAGAATGACAGGTGGCTTTGTTTACATTATCCACCTGCCTTTCTCTCTCTGTAACTGACGATCATGAGTGACCGGCGGACATCAGGTCTGCCGGTCACTCGGGCAGAGGTGTCCGTGAACGAGCGGGGGCGGGAGCGTGCCTCCGGCAGCGTGTGCTCGCCCCCTTTTGGCTCACAGGCGAGTGATGTACCGGTACGTCACTTTGCCTGCACGGGGCTGACCGCCGCAGTATATGTGCGGTGGTCGGCAAATGGTTAAAGGAGTAGTACAGCCAAAGCTCGTTTGGCTGTATTTCTCCTGTGGATCACAGGAGTGCAGTTGGTTCTGCATTCCTGCGACCCATTTTCAGCAGACAGCGGGCTGAAAAACCAGTCCAGGCTTGGGAAGGTCATAACCATATGGTTGGGATCCTCCCACAAGCCTGGATCGCTATTCAGTTCAGCCTCTTAGCGAGCCACTGAGAGCCTGAGCTGGACATTCTCTCCCCCTCTACAGCCCAGTGCTTCAGTGAGCATAGGGGAGGGGGGTGCAGAGCAGAGGGCCGATGATTGACAGTCACCAGCTCTCTGCTCAGGGAGCTCTGAGAACCGAGTAATCGGTGGTGTTTGATCGCTCAGGTGAGCGGTGTTTGTTCGCTTGGTTCTCAGCGTTGGACCTGGCTTGAGACAGATGCAGGATCAGACTGATTCTGCATCCACTTAGGTAAGTATGATTCTACAATTTTAAAAAAATACCCATGTTTCTCTTTTAGGGGTATCAGTGATTGAACTCCATAATGTGCCACATCCCTAAATTCAAATGTAGAATTAAAAATTAACATTGTGGGACTTTGTAGGCACTTAAATCATATAACACGTATATTCGTAAAAGCAGGTTTTATTAATAATTCATCAATAAAAACAAGAATTGCAAAATATACATGAAATAGTTAACTGAATTTACACTAACTAGAATGTGCAATGATACAATAGACTGATGTTCTACACCCGACGTGTTTCAGAGGCTGTGCAACTCCTTCATCAGGGATATAGGAGGTATCCTTTTTCTATCATGTAAATACATAAGTCAGAAACATGCATAAATTCACAGTGCATACAAATATCAATTACTAAGTCTCAAACTTACAAATAGTTACATGGTGTAATGGTAAAGATTCCATGTATCATTAAAAACAGAGTCTCAAAAACTCCTGCCTACAAGGTCCTATAATTCAAAGAGATATCACGTGATGATTATAACTTGGGGATTCTAAAGCGTGTATATAAAAGACATAATAAAAGATAGTCCAGCCTATGGACCCGTTATGATATGGGACAACCTCACAGTAAATATTAGTAGTGTGAATATAAGCTAAAAGGCAATATGAGTATATATATATATATATATATATATATATATATATATATATATAGTATATACCATTACACGTCTATATAAGCAATATATGTATACAACAAAATAGCATACACATAAGTATAGTATGCATTTGGCCTAGAAGCAATATAGTATTTCTGTGAGTGTCAAAAATACATTCAACGTGGCCAGTTCTGAGTGCGTCTTACAGAGGGCTGTTAGAGTAAAAATGCCTTCCCCAGCACAATGCCCATCAACACATGTAATCTGTTAATGGACATCCTGTCATGGGATCTAAATACATCAATACTAATGGATGACCATTAATAGGATCAAAGAATTTACTGTGGCCACAATTTTAAAGCTTGAAACTAAGGAGTCTTAGAGATACATACAGACTGTGTTGGAAATGAAGTAATCTTAGTACATCGTATGGGAAATCAACAGGGAATTATATTTAATCAACAGCGCCTAAAAATTGTTATGTCCCAAAAAATGCCTACTTGGCTACCAACAGCATGGCGTAAATGAAGTGTCTTCCATGAAAGCATGCAGCAGAACTGATAAGCCGACTAATGCCTCTGTGTTCTATGTGTCTCTCTCCCCATCACACTGCCCACCTCAATAGGGAGAGTGCTGGAACCAGTCCAAGGATGGCCTCCTGGGCAGTGCACACACACAGTGCCTCAAAACCGCGCATGCGCGATTGACATTGTCACGCTGGCGCGTTGGAGTGACATCACTCGCATGTGCCCCCCGACACAGAAGCTCCCTAAGGACACCCGAAGGTAGTCCAAAGGGGAGCAGTATAGAGGGAAGGAGAGCTGGCTCACAGGTCCTAAAGACTTGCTCCCTACCTCCCAGCAGCCACGGAAACAATCCAGGCATCTGGCGGTGTCGGGTGGACTGGTTAAGAAGCCAGAGTCAGGAAGATATACCGACTACCATCTAGTGGTCAAAAATTAAATTGTTTTTAAACGATGTAGTACTCGTCTGCCAATAATGAACAGTGTATCGGCAAAATAGCAGGTTTTTGAGAAAATGTATACATACAGCCAAAGAATTTATGTCTAAACTCTATACTGGCATATAAATACAGTACATTATTGGGTATACATAAAATACAAATAAGTGGTGTTTCAAAGGAAAAAATGTCAACTATCAATGTTCCTAGATTATTGTTCCACCTAAATCATATGTGTATGCACTGTGAATTTATGCATGTTTTTGACTTATGTATTTACATTAAAGAAAAATGATAGCTCCTATACCCCTGATGAAGGATTTGCATAGCCTCTGAAACACGTCGGGTGGAGGATATCAGTCTATAGTATCATTGTACATTCTAGTTGGTGTAATTTCAGTTATTTTTTCCATGTATATTTTGCAATTCTTGTTTTTTATTGATGACCTATTAATAAACCTGCTTTTACGAATATATTTCTAATATGATCTAAGTGCCTACAAAGTCCCACATTAGGGGAATTTCCAATTCTACATGCTTCTTTTTTAAGACATCATCTTAGCCTAGGCAAAGTCACTGGATTGGAGATTTTTCTTTTTAAATATCCTGTGGCTGTGTATTGTAACATTACAGAAATGCATTCATATACTAAAACACTTTAAAGTAGAGTTCCACCCAAAAGTGGAACTTCTGCTTTAAGCACTCCTCACCCCCTTACATGCCACGTTTGGCATGTCATTTTTTTGGGGGGGTTGGGTACCTAGTTTTGCCTCCTAGGTGGCTCAAGCGGAAGTTCTCCTCTCCCCCTCCCCTCCTGCAATCTTCTGGGGACACATCACAGGTCCCAGGAGATTGCCCTGCCACTGAGGAAGCACAGGGCGACTCGCAAATGCGCAGTGCACACTTGGCTTAAGGTGGTAATAAGTGCACTTTTGGATATTGATATACGCCAAGCGCAATTAATCCCACTGTGCTAAAAAACACAGTTCTCAGCTCTTTTGTATAGGGTAATGGAGCGCGCTCAGCAGCACCCAGGAATTCAGACACACAGGCTGTTATCACATTGGATGCTCGATCAAATGTCCTGCCTAAAGCATTGAGCTCCATTTACTTATGGGACAACACAAGGATAACAGCAGGAAGTGATAGCTATACAACATCAGCCAATCATTTCCAAATGTACAGTCACATGACATAAGTTACTCAGATAGAATCACCCAATGACACATTTGTGTACATTCAAATATACAATAGAAAGGGGAGTACACGATCGTGAACAAGCAGAACAGCGTGCACGGCTTCCTGCCGTTGGTACGTGTAGCCGAATTTGCGCCTAACACTACACAATGAAACCAGTGTGTAGAACCGTGAATGCTGCTCTGATCAAACGCGTGCATGCACACCCGCCACTACTACTAGTGTGAATCCCACTCAGCAAGGCTCAGAGAACAATGCCTAATAGGATTATATTACTGTTCCCTTAGGCGTGATGCTACCCACAGGGAAAGAGCCGTGCTGTTTCCACTATAGTGATCAGGCACAGTAGAAAGACATGAGCGTGTATCCCTTCAAAAAGGCAGATAAATATTAAAACGATATTGACCTCACAAAGCAAACATATCCCCACCAAGCAAACAAATCTGCACATTATACAAGGGCCACTGCTAGTGGACATATCCTTGCTGCTTGATCCTTGAACTCCACACCGCAATACACAGAGATCTCTACCAGCAAACAGACCCAGGCATAGCGCATGGAGTGTTCTCTGGCGGAGATGTCTATGCAGAGAGAATGCGTCTACACATTTAAAGGAAGGTTTTCACTGCCAGTAGTCTTTCCTCAATGCCGGTTCCCTCGTACATGCTCTAATGAGCGCATTGCAAGCAAACGGACAACAGGAGCCATAATGACAAGCTAAATAATACATATCCTGAAAAATGTCCACGCTAGTCCTAATAAAATTTCCACATTTCCACAACAAGGTGAGTGTGTATTTATTAAAAGTCAGCAGCTACACTTTTTGTAGCTGCTGACTTTTATTAAACCTAAAAATGACTGTAACTCCGCTTTAAGTGCTGGAGCTTTTCTTTTTCTCTATAAAGTGCTGACGCAGTTCTATTAGATTACATAATACAGCTTTACCCAAGCTGTATTATGTGCATTATCCCCAACAGTTCAGTTGCGATTGCTGTTTATAACTCAAGAGATAGTTAGTGTTTTCAAAATGTACAGTATGTTTTTTTATCATCATAAAGGGTCTGGCTATTATCCTGGGCGGACGTCATATGACGTCCGCAGGAAATGCAGGGCAGGCGCGCGGGCGCGCCGCCGTGCACTGCCGGTGTCGGCGTGTCCCCGGGACACAGCCGGTCACCGGCAGGGGGGAAATAGCCAATAGGCATGGCTGTTTCCCACGTGATCGGCTGTGTTCCAATGACACAGCCGATCACAATAGCGGAGCCCGGAAGATGACCGCGCATGCGCGATCGGGAGCGCGCAGCGCTGTCATGTGGTGGCACTGTGTTCCGTAGGAACACAGCTGTCACCGGCGGTAGTAAACAGTCACTGACAGTGACTGTTTACTAAGTGATCGGCTGTGAATCCATTCACAGCCGATCACAAAATGTAAACAAAGAGCAGTAACTGACTGTTACTAGCTCTTCTCCCCTCACACAGTTTCCAGTATGAGGGGAGCAGAGCTAGAAATAGTGAGTTACTGCTCTGTACACATGTAAAAAAGTAAAATCACACAAATAAAGGTCCCCCCACACAGTCCTCAGCCCCCCCCAATGTCACCTGTCACCCAACAGTCACCTCATCAGTGCCCAGAAATTGACACCCATAAGGCTACGTTCACATGTGAGCGCAGCGATCGCAGGCAGAATCACCGCGATTCTGCCCGCGATCCAGAAATCAGTGCAAATTGCGGGACGCCTGTGCGTTGCCCGTTTTTGCAATAGCACCCCAAACGCTGTGCGATGTTGCCGCCATTTCCGCCTGCCGAATCGCGGTAACATCACGCAAACATCGCATGATGCCCAAAAAAGGTACAAGAGCTTCCTTGGGGCGCCATGCGTTGTTTGTGTGATGTTACCTCGATTCGGCAGGCGGAAATCGCAGCAACATCGCACAGCGTTTGGGGTGCTATTGCAAATCACAGGCAACACACAGGCGTCCCGCAATTTGCAATGATTTCTGGATCGCGGGCAGAATCGCCCACGATCGCTACGCTCACATGTTAACGTACCGCCGTGCACCATCGCCCGTCACCTGTCACCCATCAGTGACCATCGCCCGTCACCTGTCACCCCATCAATCACCGTCACCTGTCACCCCATCAGTCATCGTCATCTGTCACCCCATCAATCATCGTCACTTGTCACCCCATCAGTGATCGTCACTTGTCACCCCATCAATCATCGTCACATGTCACCCCGTCAGTGATTGTCATCTGTCATCTGTCACCCCATCAATCATCGTCACTTGTCACCTCATCAATCATTGTCACTCGTCACCTCATCAATCATCATCACCTGTCACCTCATCAATCAACATCACCTGTCACCTCATCAATCATCGTCACCCCATCAGTCATCGTCACCTGTCACCCCATCAGTCATCGTCACCTGTCACCCCATCAGTCATTGTCACCTGTCACCCTATCAGTCATCGTCACCTGTTTGCCATATACATGCAATCACTTACTGACCGCCTAACGACTATATGCGTCGGCCATTAAAAGCTAAATACTGGGGTTATGGCAGCAGATAGCCCCCATAACCCCGGTATTTTTTGAAACGGCGGGTGGTCGGCTTTCAGATAAGGGTGGTCCCAGTGGCGGATTCGCCGTGGAATTACCCTTACGGTGCAGGGGAAGAGGTGCCCCCCCCTCCTGCCGCGTCCCAGACGTTTTCCCAGCTTACCGGACCCGCCGGCAGCGGGGAAAACTATCCGGTCCCGGATCCTCAGAGACAGGAAGTCGAGTGAGGGCAAGATGGCCCTCACTCAACTCTATGGTCTTGGAGGACCGGAGCTACGTCAAAAGACGTTGCCTAGCAACCGGTTTAAAGGGCCGCTTTTTTTTTTCTTTTTTTTTCTCTTTCAACAATTTTTTTTTTTCTTTTTTAGTGTAGTTGTGAGGTGTGAGGTCTTTTTGACCCCAGATCTCACAATAAAGAGGACCTGTCATGCCTTTTTCTATTACAAGGGATGTTTACATTCCTTGTAATAGGAATAAAAATGATCAACACATTTTTTTTTAAACTGTGTAAAAATAAAAAAATAATAAATAAAATAAATAGGAAAAAAAAAAAAAAATTAAAGCGCCCTGTCCCCGTTAGCTCGCGCGCAGAAGCAAATGCATACGCAAGTCCCACCCACGTATATAAACGGTGTTCAAACCATACATGTGAGGTATCGCCACGATCGTTAGAGCGAGAGCAATAATGTGAGCCCTAGACCTCCTCTGTAACTCTAAGCTAGTAACCGGCAGAAATTTTTAAAATGTTGCCTATGGGGATTTTTAAGTACCAATGTTTGGCGCCATTCTGTGAGCATGCGCAATTTTGAAGCATGACATGTTGGGTATCTAATTACTCGGAGTAACATTATCTTTCACATTATGAAAAAAAAATGGGCTAAATTTACTGTTTTCTTATTTTTTAGTTAAAAAAAGTGAATTTTTTTCAAAAAAATCGCATTTGGAAGACTGCTGCGCAAATATGGTGTGATAAAAAATATTGCAACGATCTCCATTTTATTCTCTAGGGTCTCTGCTAAAAAAAAATATATAATGTTTGGGGGTTCCAAGTAGTTTTCTAGCAAAAAAAATGATTTTAGCTTGTAAACACCAAGTGTCAAAAATAGGCCCAGTCTTAAAGTGGATAAATGGACAACTTTGTGTAAAGCGCTACTTGGATGTTAGGCCTATGTATGTGGCCAGGCTGTGAAAAAGTGTTACACATGTGGTATCGCCATACTCAGGAGGAATAGCAGAATGTATTTTGGGGTGCAATTTTTGCTATGTACATGCTATGTGTTAGAAATATTGCATAAATGGACAGCTTTGTGTAAAAAAAATGTGTTTTCATTTTCTTTCCACATTTTCCAAAAACTCGTGGAAAAAAATGACATATTCAAAAGACTCATTATGCCTCAAAAATTATACGTTGGGCTGTTTTCTTTCCAAAATGGGGTCATTTTATGGGGGTTTCCATTGTCCTGGTGCTCCAGGGCCTTCAAAAGTACGATAGGTTGTCAGGAAGTTATATGTGTAATTTGTGCTCCTAGAATGCCGGACGGTACTACTTGGATGTTAGGCCTCTGTATGTGGCCAGGCTGTGAAAAAGTCTCACACATGTGGTATCGCCATACTCAGGAGGAGTAGTAGAATGTGTTTTGGGGTGTAGTTGCAAGTGTTCATATGCTGTGTGAGAGAAATAACCTGTTAATACGTCAATTTGTAAAAAAAAAAAAAAAAAAATCTTCATTTTGCAAAGAGTTGTGGGAAAAAATGACTACTTCAAAAAACTCACCATGCCCCTTATTAAATACCTTGGAATGTCTACTTTCCAAAAAGGGGTCATTTGACTTTTTAGTGTCTCAAGAAATGAGATAGGCCTTCAGTACATCAGGTGTGGTCAAGTGTGATCAATTTTCAATGAATAGCACCATTACTTGTGGACTCTATAACTTTCACAAAGACCAAATAATATACACTTATTTGGGTTATTTTTACCAAAGATAAGTAGCAGTATAAATTTTGGCCAAAATTTGTGAAGAAAAATTACTCATTTGCTAAATTTTATGACAGAAACAAAGAAAAATGTGTTTTTTCACAATATTTTCAGTCTTTTTTTATTTAAAGCACAAAAAATAAAAAACCCAGTAGTGATTAAATACCATCAAAAGAAAGCTCTATTTGTGTGAAAAAAAGGACGCAAATTTTTTATGGGTACAGTGTTGCATGACTGAGTAATTGTCATTCAAAGTGTGAGAGCGCTGAAAGCTGAAAATCAGTCTGGGCAGGAAGGGGGTGAAAGTGCACTGTAGGCAAGTGGTTAAATTGAGTTCTAAATGTTTTTTGAGCCATTGAGGTGCTTTGTTTAATCCTTTCACTGCCACTGGGATAAAACTTATGGAGGAATGGCCTGCAGCTGGTCAGCTCAGTAAACCTTACGTTGGTTGCATTCCTTTCTGTTATAACACCTATGGTAACTTCACAGCAAAATCTGATGATCAATGGATAGCTGTGATTAGTAGCTGACAAGCCACTAATTACAGCAATTGGTTAAAACATTAGAGCCTCCCAATGCCCAGCAATGTGAATTGCCTGTCACTCTCTGCTATGCACCGGCAAACAGCTCCTCCTTGTTTCTCCATCATAACTCCACGTCTCATGTGTGCCCTCCCATCCCAGCTACTCTCCATCCAATTATACTAGTAGAGACAGTGGGTTGTGGAGGGGACACAAAGGGAAGCATAAAGCAATGCATAGAGGGAAAAATATAATCCATTTAGGATGGCAAACATGGGATCAGTAAAAGTCTCTCATATTTTTCAGTCCTTTACTTTCATGAATGAACACCAGAGTGCTCATTACTGTACAGCAAGCAGAGCCGTGTGAGGGACCCAACAGGTCTTCCAACTAAAAACTGCCTGCACAAAACTACAGAAGGGTGCGGAGACAAGACCAGTCACCCTGCACAGTGAGAGACAGCAGCAGTGACCGGCCTTGAGAACAGAAAGTTCCTGCACAGAGGCAAAGTTTTATACTGCACAGATCTGGAAGAAATGCACAAAGCACATCAAAATTCAAGTAAGAATACCCACGTCTCTTGTATTTAGAAAATACTTGCTTATCCAGGAATTCAGCCTTAATGAAAACAATAACAGCATGCTTGTAAAAGTGGCAAATAAAACACAGAACTGTTAAATGGTATAAAGAGGCCGAAATGGAACACCAGAAAACGTTAATAAACTGCATAAATAATATAAGTGCGAATGGAACTTAATTTGTTTTACTGACAGGCAATTATTCAACAACATTTTACTGTTATTTTCAACAGCAGTTATAGATTTTTGGTCTAATGTGTTCTTGCCCTCCAAATTCATGGATTGATTATTTAATTTGTAACTTTTTTCATAATATTTAAATAGCTACTACAATAATATTACAGCAACAAACAGATCAGATAATGAAAATGTTCCTCTAATTGTCAGGGAAGCTGTCATTTAAGGTATGTTTATTGGAATAATCATAATTTTTTTTTTTTTAATTAAAGCCTGAGTCCACTTAAAACTCATATTACAGGTTCCCCCCGCCCCCTCTCCTCCGGCATCAACCATTGTGAAGATAAGCAAGGAATCCTACATCACGTTTATCAACCCTACAATATAAAATCAGTTCAGGTACCACAGTGTAAAATTAAGGAAGCACGACATAACCCAAATTTTAATGTATGTCAGCTTAACCTCCTCACAATTCAAAAAGAAGAGAATATACATTTGTACCCAGCATACATTAACTGTATATATGCTACAAAAATCCACTGTACAAATGTGACAGGGCTACATATGGTCATCTTTATACACCTTTAATCTTCAATATGATCTAATATAAAAAAATATGCATATAACAAAACACATATGACATACAACACAATAAAAACATGAAACCCCCCATGTTACTAGCACCTCCCCCCCCTCTCTATATATGTGTGTCTGTCTATCTAAAAGTGCATTATTGAGTGTGAAAAAAGGAGGGATATAATATATGTGTGACACAACAATCCGCCCTTAATTGTGATAATCCCCCCACACATGAAGCATAGTATAGAATACAGGGAACTTGAATTGTGTTCTCTGGAACACTAATTGGGTAAATACATGCACCAGTGTAAATTCAGGGGAGAAAAAACAGCTAAATGTTGTTGAGAATACAAATATCATTGATAATATATAACATTTATATGCAGTCAAGGCAAATTAACGCCCCTATGGAGGAGATCTGTTCGTCAAAGTATGATTGGGAAAGCAAGAAACTCCTTCCAAAAATTGTTGCATTCAATGAAAAAATGGATATGCATTTCCAATGATTCCCATGATATAGCAAGGTGTTTAGAGATTGATTAGTTAAGTAGATTTCTCACAGAATGTGGAAACAAATGTCCATGGCAAGTTGATGTGCAAAAAAACGCAGTTGCAGTGAGGCTAGAAATTTCTATCTGCAAGGGCTGACCCACTCATGAAATATGTAATAGAGACATACACACATCCACTTTGGTCTAGAGGAGGCACATACAATTTGGGACTTTTGTGCTCTTTTTTATGCAAATCTATAGTTAAAAATAGGTACTTACACCCTAAATTAAATGTAAGAATACAAGGAAAAAGGAGGGGCTTGAGAATTTTCCTGGTACCATTAAACCTATTTCAGACCATATAAAATCAAAATAGTTTTATTACAAAAATATACAAAATGACAAAGTGTTTACACAAAATAGGGATATTTATTAAAAGATTTCACCCATTACAGTGGCTAAACTGTGCTTT